>NC_072419.2:40310000-41683333 GCF_028858775.2 Pan troglodytes | reverse complement strand
GGTCCTGACCCCGCCTCAATAGGCAGTTCTTATTCCAGTCCTAGCCCCCTCTCACTGACTAAGTCAGGCTCGAAGTGACCAGCGTACCCAAGCTTGAGATTCTTGAAGTGGATGACATCTTTTCACTATCACTCAGGGCTTGGGCAATAAAGGATGTCCAGTCACAGTTCCCACAGGACCAGGTCTTCTCCTTCCTCAAAAATGGGCCCTTGGTCAGGCGTGATGGCTCATGTCTGTAATCCCAGCACTTTGGGAGGTGGAGGCAAGTGGATCGCTTGAAGCCAGAAGTTTGAGACCAGCCTGGCCAACATGGCGAAACCCTGTCTCTACTAAAAATACACAAATTAGCCGGGCCTGGTGTCGCGCACCTGTGATCCCAGCTGCTCGGAAGGCTGAGGCACAAGAATCGCTTGAACCTGTGAGGAGGAGGTTACAGTGAGCCAAGATTGCTCCACTGCACTCCAGCCTGGGTGACAGAGTGAGACAAAAAAAAAAAAAAAAAAAAAAAAAGTCGGGGGGGCCCTTAACTATATATATATATATATATATATATATATATATATATTTTTTTTTTTTTTTTTGAAAAAAACAAAAAGTCCCGTAGCCGGGACTACAGATGTGCACCACCGCGTCCAGCTTGCTTTACGTTCTTGAGCAACCCTCTTTCCCTTTCTGAGCCTCAAATTCCTCAGCTGCAATATGGGGATAATAGTACTTACCAGCTAGGGTTCTTATACACAAAGTGGGAATTAGAATTAGATGGAGGGAAGGAGGAGTGGAGGAGTCCAGCAAGGATCTGAGATTTCTGAGCTCAAGAATGGCAACAAGGTTTCCAGTGATTAGAGAGGTTTCCTGTGATTAGAGAGATTGGGGTGTGAGGGGAGAGGGGAACTTTCTCTTTTAACTTTATAAACTTTGGTATTATTTGAATATTTTTACAATGAACATGATTTAATTTTATAATCAAATATATTTGGTATGAATATCATGCATCGATAAAAAGGTGTTTTAATTTTTTTTTTTTATTTTATAGAGACGGGCTCGTGCCATGTTGCTCAGACTGATCTCCAACTCCTGGGCTCAGGCGGTTTTCCCGCCTCAGCCTCCCAAAGTGCTGGGATTACAGGCATGAGCCACCATGCCCTGCCTAATAAAGTTTTTAAAAAGCTGATGTTACTATATTGTGTGGAAAGTCATCTAGGAGACTGATCAGAGTTGTTGCTTCTGGGGAGGACTGAAAGACCCAGGGTCTGGGGTGGGAGGAAAATGTTTTCTTTTGCATTCTTTTCTAATGTTTAAATTTTTAAAATCATGAATTCATATTACTTTTCTTCCTAATATGTATGACTTTTTAAAAGTTTTAGAATTATTTTAAAAATAAAAATATTTTCTAGAATAAATATGCAAAACATGTGGTTATTTTATTCACACCCCTCTACCCACAACAGACAGACACACGCAACACTGACATACAATTTCCAGCTTCAGATTGTAGTACAGGTATTTGCAGCCCAGGGAAGGAATTTGATTGACTTATGGACAGAAGGCCCAGAGACACTCAACTCTAGCAAGGTGCAGCTCCCGAGTAGCCCAGCAGGGGGAGCCCTTGAGAGCGCGTCCTGAGCAGTGGCCACTGCTGCGGAGTTTAGAAAAGAAACCAGGTTTTCATTGTTAAATTCCCACCTATGAGTGAGAACACGCGGGAATTGAACAATAAGAACACTTGGACACAGGAAGGGGAACATCACACACCGGGGCCTGTTGTGAGGTGGGGGGGGGAGGGGTAGCATTAGGAGATATACCTAATGTAAATGACGAGTTAATGGGTGCAGCATACCAACATGGCACACGTATACATATGTAACAAACCTGCACGTTGTGCACATGTACCCTAGAACTTAAAGTATAATAAAAAAAAATTTTTTTTTAAATATGTAACAAACCTGCATGTTGTGCACATGTACCCTAGAACTTAAAGTATAATAATAATAAAAAAGAAAAGAAAAGAAAAGAAACCAGGTTTGCGGCGCGGGTGAGTGTAGGCAGAGGCGGCTCTGCTCTTGCTGGGGTTCTCAGGGGTTGGGACAGGCAGGCCCCACAGATTAGAAGGAGCACAGATGAAAAGGGAAGGGACTCTGGGCTTTCCTCCCTGCCAGCTCCTAACCTGTAGGGTGGTCAGTCCTCTCTTTACGTGGGAAGGGCACTGGATTCAGAATTAGGGGCTTGGGTTGAATTCTAGCTCGGTCGTCTTTAGCTGTGTGAACTTGTGCCGATCACTTAACTACTCAGAGGCTTAATTTCCTCATTTATGAAACAAGGACAATATTAACAGCGGAATCTTTTTTAAAAAAACAAAACAAAACTGTAATTTATGATTAGCCAGGTGCAGTGGCTTGCACCTGTAGTCCCAACTACTCAGGAGGCTGAGAGGGGAGGATCACTTGAGCTCAGGAGTTCGAGGCTGCAGTGAGCCGAGATCGCACCACTGCACTCCTGCCTGGGTGACAGAGTGAGACCCTGTCTCAAAAAAAAAAAAAAAGCAATAAATAAAATTATAATTTATGAAGCACATACTGTATTTTGGTCATTGAAAGGTGTTTTACATATATAAACACATTAATTCTTATAACCACTCCGTGATACAAGTTTTTTGTTGTTGTTGTTTTTGAGACGGAGTTTCGCTCTTGTTGCCCAGGCTGGAGTGCAATGGCTGGATCTCAGCTCACTGCAACCTCTGCCTCCCGGGTTCAAGCAATTCTCCTTCCTCAGCCTCCCAAATAGCTGGAATTACAGGTGCCTGCCACCACATTCAGCTATTTTTTTTGTATTTTTAGTAGAGACGGGGTTTCACCATGTTGGCCAGGCTGGTCTCAAACTCCTGACCTCAGGTAATCTGCCTGCCTCAGCCTCCCGAAGTGCTGGGATTACAGGTGTGAGCCACCACACCTGGCTTATTTATTTTATTTTATTGTTTTATTTTTATTTATTTATTATTATTATTATTTTTTGAGACAGAGTTTTGCTCTTGTTGCCCACGCTGGAGTGCAATGGCATGATCTCAGCTCACTGCAACCTCCGCCTCCCGGGTTCAAGCAATTCTCCTGCCTCAGCCTCCCGAATAGTGGGATTACAGGCATGTACCACCATACCCGGCTAATTTTGTATTTTTAGTAGAGATGGGGGTTTCTCCATGTTGGTCAGGCTGGTCTCGAACTCACAACCTCAGGTGATCTGCCCGCCTCAGCCTCCCAAAGTGCTGGGATTACAGGCATGAGCCACCATGCCCAGCCTATTTTTTTATTTTTTTGTTTTTTGAGATGGAGTCTCACCCCGTCGCCCAGACTGGAGTGCAATGGTGCGATCTCAGCTCACTGCAACCTCCGCTTCCCGGGTTCAAATGATTTTCCTGCCTCAGCCTCCCGAGTAGCTAGGATTACAGGTGCCGGCCACCATGCCCAGCTAATTTTTGTATTTTTAGTAGAGTCAGAGTTTCACCATGTTGCCCAAGCTGGTCTCGAACTTCTGAATTTGTTATCTGCCCCGCCTCTGCCTCCCAAAGTGCTAGGATTACAGGCGTGAGCCACTGCACCCGGCCAGTTTTTTTATTTTTATAGAGACAGGTCTTGCCATGTTGCCCAGGCTGGTCTCGAACTACTGGGCTCAAGCAATCCTCCCATCTCAGACTCCCAAAGTGCTGAGATTATAGGTGTGAGCCAAGTATGTTTTTACCGGTTTGCCCAGCTAGGTATATCGTTATTATTCCCATTTTATACATGAGGAAACTGAGGCAGGGAGAGATGAAATAATTTGCTTGAGATTACATAGCTGATAAATGGGGGGAGCCAGGATTTGAAGGTGAGTGACTTAGCTCTTAATCATTATTTCACTACTCTCCTGCTGAAAACATCCCATTGGGTTCCCAGTGCACTAAAAGTAAGATCCAGGCCAGGCACGGTGGCTCACACCTGTAATCCCAGCGCTTTGGGAGGCTGAGGCGGGTGGATCACCTGAAGTCAGGAGTTTGAGACCAGCCCAGCCTGACCAATATGGTGAAACCCCATCCCTACTAAAAATACAAAAATTAGGCGGGGCGCGGTGGCCTATGCCTGTAATCCCAGCACTTTGGGAGGCCTAGGTGGGCAGATCATGAGGTCAGGAGTTCGAGACCAGCCTGGCCAACATGGTGAAACCCTGTCTCTACTAAAAATACAAAAATTAGCCGGGCATGGTGACGGGTACCTGTAATCCCAGCTACTTGGGAGGCTGAGGCAAGAGAATCGCTTGAAACCAGAAGGCGGAAGTTGCAGTGAGCCGAGATCGCACCATTGCACTCCAGCATGGGCAACAGAGCAAGACTCTTGTCTCAAAAAAAAAAAAAAAAAGAAAAAGAAAAGAAAATCCAGCTCCCTTTCCAGGGCTTATGAGGCCATACAAGATGTGGTTCTGGCATGATCTGACCTCATCTCCTGCCACTGCCCCCTTCGCTCACTCTGCTTCAGCCACACCAGCTCCTCCTTACCTCAGATGTACCAAGTGCATTCCCGCCTCAGGGCCTTTGCAACTGCTGTTCCCTCCACCTGGAATGCTTGTCCTCCAGACTTCAGTATGTCTCATTTTCTCACTACATCTGGGTCTCTGCCCAAACATCACCCCCTCAAAGGGCATTCCTTTCTAAAATAGACACCTCTTTGACCGTGCTTAATTTTTCTTCACAGCACTTAGCATTCTCTTATGTGTTTGTTCGTCTGTCTCTTCCACCAGAATGTGAGAAGAGACAAACAAACGCATAAGAGAAATTTCAGATAAAACACTTGGTTTGTCTTGTCCATGGCTAGATACCCAGAACTCGACCTGGGGCCCATCCCATGGTAGGCACCCAATAAATGTTTGCTGAATAGTTAAGTAGATAAAGAAATGAATACCCAACATTACCCAATTGGCAAATGGCAGAACTGGAACACTGCATTGTCTGGTCCCAGCGCCTGTTCTCTCAGCTGCTGTGCTGTGCAGGACTGACTCCCGGAGAGATCTCGGGAGGTTCGGATAGCATCATGAATGGGAAGCCATTTTGAAAATCGACAAGTGCTTGAAAAAGGGATTATTATTATTATCACTCAGTTCACTGTTTACTCATCTGGAGACACAATAAAAAAGGGATAATAATAATCTGGCCGGCCGGGCACAGTGGCTGACGCCTGTAATCCCAGCACTTTGGGAGGCTGAGGTGGGCGGATCATTTGAGGTCAGGAGTTCGAGACCAGCCTGGCCAGCATGGTGAAACCCTGTCTCTACTAAAAATACAAAAATTAGCCAGGGGTGGTGGCGCATGCCTGTAGTCCCAGCTACTTGGGAGGCTGAGACAGGAGAATTGCTCGAACCTGGGAGGCAGAGGTTGCAGTGAGCCGATATCATGCCATTGCACTCCAGCCTGGGCAACAGAACTAGACTCTGTCTCCAATAATAATAATAATAATAATAATAATAATCTGGCCCACTGACTTTATAAGGATGATTTATGGAACAGCAATGAGACAATGGATGGGGAAACATAAAAGCAAAAGGCTCTACATGGCAGAAGGGGCTGCAGAGATTACTTCCATGTCAGTGGCTTCCCAAGGCTCCCATCCTCTACCTCAAGTTTGACATTAATATTGCTGACAGGAGAGGGGGAGGTTGGGGGACACAGGGGACCCAGGGACGCTGTGTCCCAGTAATTAAACATGTCGGGACTGAAGCACTGCCAGCGGCAGCATCTGGTTGCAATTACCAGAGGGAACCAAAGTGATTAGTCACCTTTATAGTGAGAGCCAGGCAGGAACCCTGGGCTCCTCTCTGGAGAGGGCCTTCTAACCAAGCTCAGAGTCCCCTTTCCCTGTTCCCAGCCCATTTCTGGGAGTTCCCTGGTCCTCAAACAATAGCCCTGGCCTCGAGACTCCTCCATGTCCCCAAAGTCCCAGCCCACTGGGTTAGACGTTGACTGAAAGGAATACTGTAACTTTCCTCAGTGCCCTATCACTTCTAGTGTTTCTGGGGGCCAGATTAGGCTTTTTTGGTATAAAATGTGTTGAAGCCAAAATTAGATTTAAAAAATAATTTAACCTTTCTGAACCTAAATTTATTTATCTTTAAAATGAGAGTATTGGGCCAGGCATGGTGGCTCATGCCTGTAATCCTAGCACTTTGGGAGGCCGAGGTGGGCAGATCACTTGAGGTCAGGAGTTCGAGACCAGCCTGGCCAACATGGTGAAACCCCCGTCTCTACAAAAATACAAAAAATTAGCCGGGCATCTTGGTGCGCATTGGTAGTCCCAGCTACTTGGGAGGCTGAGGCAGGAGAATCACTTAAACCCGGGAGGCAGAGGTTGTAATGAGCTGAGATTGAGCCACTGCACTCTTCACTCTAGCCTAAGTGACAGAGCAAGACTCTGTCTCAAAAAAAAAAAAAAAAGATGGGTATCAAGAGTTACCTTCGGGCTGGGCACGGCGGCTCATGCCTGTAATCCCAGCACTAGGGGAGGCCAAGCCACATACAGAGACATTGTGGTTGTTCAACTCGTTCATTTATTCACTCTCTGAGCTTACAAAATGCTTTTTTGTGGATCACCTGAGGTCAGGAGTTGGGACCAGCCTGGCCAACATGGTGAAACCCCATCTCTACTAAAAATACAAAAATTAGCTGGGCGTGGTGGTACACATCTGTAATCCCAGCTACTCAGGAGGCTGAAGCAGGAAAACCCCTTGAACCCGGGAGGCGGGGGTTGCAGTGAGCTGAGATCGCGCCATTGCACTCCAGCCTGGGTGACAGAGCGAGCCTCCATCTCAAAAAAATAAAAAAAGTTACTTTCGGCCACGTGTGGTGATTCACACATGTAATCCCAGCACTTTGGGAAGCCAAGGCGGGCAGATCACTTGAGCCCAGAAATTTGAGACCAGCCTGGGCAACATGGCGAGACCCTGTCTCTACAAAGAATACAAAAGTTAGCTGGGCATCGTGATGTGCACCTGTAGTCCTAGCTACTTGGAAGGCTGAGGTGGGAGGATCACCTGAGCCCCATGATCACGCCATTGCACTCCAACCTGGGCAACAGGTAAGACCCTGTCTCAAAAAACAACAATGAAAACCACTACCTTCATAGCATTGTCATGAAGATAAATAACACATAAATGCAATGGAGTACAAAACCCAGAGTCTAGTTGACTGGAATAAGTGCTTAAAAAAAAATAGCTATTATTGGCCGGGTATGGTGGCTTACGCCTGTAATCCCAGGACTTTGGGAGGCCGAGGCAGGCAGATCACAAGGTCAGGAGATCGAGACCATCCTGGCTACCACAGTGAAACCCCATCTCTACTAAAAATACAAAAATTAGCCAGGCGTGGTGGCACACACCTGTAGTCCCAGCTACTTGGGAGGCTGAGGCAGGAGAATCACTTGAACCCGGGAGGTGGAGGTTGCAGTGAGCCAAGATCATGCCACTGTACTCCAGCCTGGGTGACAGAGTGAGACTCCATCTAAAAAAAAAAAAAAGCTATCATTAACAATTGCCATTAATAGTTGATCACTTTATGCAATTTAATTTTATTTATTTATCTATTTTTTTAGTAGAGACAGGGTTTCACCGTGTTAGCCAGGATGGTCTTGATCTCCTGACCTCGTGATCCACCTGCCTCGGCCTCCCAAAGTGCTGGGATTACAGGCGTGAGCCACTGCGCCTGGCCGCAATTTACTTCATTGAATCTCCAACAAGAGTCCTGTGAGGTAAGCACTATCGTTATCACTGTTTAGAGTTTCAGAGAGGTTTAGAGGCTTCCCAAGATCACACAATACATAAATAGCAGAACCAAGCTTCAAAACCAGGTCTGTTTGTCTCCAGAATCCTTGCTCTTTATCAAGCCATGTACAGAGACATTGTGGTTGTTCAACTCATTCATTTATTCACTCTCTGAGCTTACAAAATGCTTAAGAAGTGGCAAGACAATTCTTCCCTTCAAGGAACTTAGAGTCTAATGGGAAAGGCAGGTTATGTCCACAAATAACTACACCTCAAAGTAGAAAATGATGATTTTTGTAAATAAGGGCCAGTTAGAGATTAATTTATTCATATAACACGTACTGAGAGCTGCTGTGTGCTGGGCCCTGTGCCAAGCACTGGGTATAATTCAAAGATAAATATGGCACAGTCTAGTCATAATCTAATGGGAGAGACAGGTATGTAAAGAAATTATTATAGTTATAAGGAATTAAGTTATGATTTTAAAATATGACAAAATACAGAGTGGAAGAAACAAACTGTGTTGGGATAGGGGGCAGAGGCAGAGACTGAATAAACTTTCAGCTGCCAAAAAATGTAAAAGAGCACAGAAAATGTGTGATGGCAGCTCAGGGGGAGTGTGCATTTTCTGGAGGATGCAAGAAGGCTTCATGGAGGAGGTGGCACGTGGGTTGGCACTTGTTTGATGGGTAGCTTTTAGTAGAGGGTTGAACCAGAAAGAGCCTGGAGGCCTAGAAGCCAGTTATAGGGGAGAATCATAGCGAGGCAAGCAATGAGGAGGACAGGGCAGTGATGGAGGTGGTGAGGAGGGAGTGAAGGGAGGGATGCCAGAGAGGACTGGTTCAGTGGGAACAAGCCTGTTTTTAATTTTTTTATTTTATTAATATTATTTATTTACTTATTTTGTGTGTGTGTGATGGACTCTAGCTCTGTCACCTAGGCTGGAGTGCAGTGGTGCGATCTCGGCTCACTGCAACCTTTGCCTCCACACCCGGCTAATTTTTTGTATTTTTGGTAGAGATGCCTGCAATCCCAGCACTTTGAGAGGCCAAGGTGGGTGGATCACTTGAGGTCAGGAGCTCGAGACCAGACTGGCCAACATGGTGAAACTCCGTCTCTACTAAAAATACAAAAAATAGATAGGCATGGTGGTGTGCACCTGTAGTCCCAGCTACTCGAGAGGCTAAGGCAGGAGAATCGTTTGAACCCAGGAGGTGGAGATTATAGTGAGCCAAGATCGCACCACTGCACTCCAGCCTAGGTGACAGAGTGAGACTCTGTCTCAAAAAAAAAAAAAAAAAAAAAAGAAGGAAGCCTATCTGACTATTGCTTCTCCCCCGCCATCCTTCTTACAGCGTGACAAGTGTTGTTGTAGAGAAATGTACAGAAGGGGTAATTGGCTCTGTCTGGAGACGAGGAAAGGCTTCCCGAAGGAGGTAAATTTTCAGCTAAACTTCTCAGGATGTGGAGTGCTTCCTCCAGTTGTGGGAGAGAGAGAGGAGGATATTTCAGGTGAAGCGAACAGCTTTCCCCGCTGACCCTGTGTTAAGTTGCCCAGGGGCTCTACGGCGAAGGTTCCCCAGAGGAAGGGATCTTCCATACTTCAATGAGGCACTTTAAGAAACCCTTGAGTTCAGCTGGAATTCAGACCTTCCAGAGCTACCAGAAAAACATCATGTGGGAAATTGGTGGCTCACGCCTGTAATCCCAGCACTTTGGGAGGCCGAGGCGGGCAGATCACGAGGTCAGGAGATCGCGACCATCCTGGCTAACATGGTGAAACCCCATCTCTACTACAAACATAAAAAATCAGCCAGGTGTGGTGGCAGGGGCCTGTAGTCCCAGCTACTGGGGAGGCTGAGGCAGGGGAATGGCGTGAACCTGGGAGGCAGAGATTGCAGTGAGCTGAGATCATGCCACTGCACTCGACAGAGCGAGACTCCGTCTCAAAAAAAAAAAAAAAAAAAAAAAAAAAGCGTCATGTGGGAAATGGCTTTTCCAGCCTCCTGTAGGGGCCGCTGCTGCCCCAGACTCTGCCAGTCTTTTCTAAGAAAACTCAGAGGACGTCTCTGCCGGGGTGGTGGTGGGGTACACCCTGGACCTGCCGCCATCCAAGGAGTGAACTTAAGGGCGGCAGTGCCCCCAAGCCTGAAGAATATGCACTCAGTCAATGGGATTTGGGGGTAGGGAGGGGGTGTAGTGGGCACTGATATTTTTCAGTCTCTGGGTCACCACAAGTTTATTAAAATAAAAGAAAATGTGGGTAAATGCTGCCATCTGTGCTGTCCCTACTCCCAATACACACACACAGGCACACACACACACAGACACACATAAACACACACACACACACACACACACGCATAACAAATCAGGTCCCAGACTAGATGCAGGAGTTGAAACTGCTTTAAAAACACTCTAAGGACTTAACTACAAACCCACACTCCCCATGCTTCTGGGGCTTAAGATCTTTGAGCTCATTCTTCAGCATCTCTCCTCGGGAAAGTGGGGTGGGCTGCTCCATGAGGTGGAGGTGAAGACCCCTGAGTCTGCCCCGTGGAGGGGGAGGCCCCCTAAGCCTAGAGTCCCGCTGCGGGGCTCCGTGCCAGGAGCCCCCGTGAGCCATGGCCTCGAAAGGGCAGTGGTGATTTTTTTCACATAAATATATCGCACTTAAATGAGTTTAGACAGCATGACATCAGAGAGTAATTAAATTGGTTTGGGTTGGAATTCCGTTTCCAATTCCTGAGTTCAGGTTTGTAAAAGATTTTTCTGAGCACCTGCAGGCCTGTGAGTGTGTGTGTGTGTGTGTGTGTGAAGTATTTTCACTGGAAAGGATTCAAAACTAGGGGGAAAAAAAAACTGGAGCACACAGGCAGCATTACGCCATTCTTCCTTCTTGGAAAAATCCCTCAGCCTTATACAAGCCTCCTTCAAGCCCTCAGTCAGTTGTGCAGGAGAAAGGGGGCGGTCGGCTTTCTCCTTTCAAGAACGAGTTATTTTCAGCTGCTGACTGGAGACGGTGCACGTCTGGATACGAGAGCATTTCCACTATGGGACTGGATACAAACACACACCCGGCAGACTTCAAGAGTCTCAGACTGAGGAGAAAGCCTTTCCTTCTGCTGCTACTGCTGCTGCCGCTGCTTTTGAAAGTCCACTCCTTTCATGGTTTTTCCTGCCAAACCAGAGGCACCTTCGCTGCTGCCGCTGTTCTCTTTGGTGTCATTCAGCGGCTGGCCAGAGGATGAGACTCCCCAAACTCCTCACTTTATTGCTTTGGTACCTGGCTTGGCTGGACCTGGAATTCATCTGCACTGTGTTGGGTGCCCCTGACTTGGGCCAGAGACCCCAGGGGACCAGGCCAGGATTGGCCAAAGCAGAGGCCAAGGAGAGGCCCCCCCTGGCCCGGAACGTCTTCAGGCCAGGGGGTCACAGCTATGGTGGGGGGGCCACCAATGCCAATGCCAGGGCAAAGGGAGGCACCGGGCAGAAAGGAGGCCTGACACAGCCCAAGAAGGATGAACCCAAAAAGCTGCCCCCCAGACCGGGCGGCCCTGAACCCAAGCCAGGACACCCTCCCCAAACAAGGCAGGCTACAGCCCGGACTGTGACCCCAAAAGGACAGCTTCCCGGAGGCAAGGCACCCCCAAAAGCAGGATCTGTCCCCAGCTCCTTCCTGCTGAAGAAGGCCAGGGAGCCCGGGCCCCCACGAGAGCCCAAGGAGCCGTTTCGCCCACCCCCCATCACACCCCACGAGTACATGCTCTCGCTGTACAGGACGCTGTCCGATGCTGACAGAAAGGGAGGCAACAGCAGCGTGAAGTTGGAGGCTGGCCTGGCCAACACCATCACCAGCTTTATTGACAAAGGGCAAGGTGAGGGGGTGGGGTGGCAGGGGCACGGCTCAGAGGGAGGGGCATCTGCATGAATGGAGGGGCTTTCAAAGCCCTGGCACTGCCCTGGTGGGAGACACTGTGTGCATCTGGCCCGGGGTGGGTGTCTGGGGACACTGACACATATCTCACACATAGCAGATCCTAGGCTGCCCACACATCAGGGCTGGAGGGCACCTAGGAAGCACCAGGTCCAACGCCTGCAAGGTGCAGAGTGGGCACTAAAGCCTAGAGAGAAGACAAGACCTGCCAGTTCGTGGCAGAGTTGGAGACCAGATTCCGAGACTTGATTACTCAGTTGTGCATCTGTATCTGCTGGGCTGGCCGAACTTTCCAAGCTCCAGAGGTTTGTAGGTGGTCTCAGACAGCAGAGAAAGAAATGAATCTTGAGGTCCCCATGCTTCTGCAACTTTGCCCTCAGGCAAGGGGCTAGAGGAGGCAAGAGAGGTGCACACAGTAAATGGGGCATCTTGGAGTCATGGAATGATGTTCAGATACATGGGGAGGGAGCAGACCCAGGGCCTAACTCGCAGTATGACCTTGGGAAAGCTCCTTCTCACTTGGGGTCTCCGTTTTCCCATCTGTACACCTATATGGGGTTGGACAGGGTGGTTTCTGAGAGCCCTTCCAACATGAAAACTTTAGGTCCTGTCCTGAACATGCCTCATTCTCCTCATTAACTCCAGAGACTACCTGCTCCCCTCTGTCTCTCTCGGCCCACCTAATGTTACTGTTGCAGCTTTTCCTCTCCACTTGCTGTGTGATCTAAGCAAGTCCCTCCCCCTCTCAGGGCCTCAGTTTCTTCCTAGTGTGAAGAGGGAGGTGGGCTGTTGGTCGCTCAAGTTGCCTGCAGCTCATTTGCTCTGGTCCTAGGCTGGCAGGGTGGGGGAGGGGTCAGAGGGTGGGAGAGGCTCCTCATTAGAGCTGGCCTGGAGGGGGCTGCCAGGGGGCGGGGGAGGCACAGAGGCAGCAGGTCTGGCTGAGGTGGGGGAGGTGGTCTGGCTGCCTGCCCAGCCAGGGAAAGCTGTGACCCCTTGGGGGCTCATAAAATAAGTCCGTGTGCCCCCCAGCACTAAGGGAGCTTGGAGAGGGGGAGATGGGGAGTTTAAAGGCCTAATTAGTCACCTTCTAGAGCAATATATGAAAGCTCCCCAATGGCAAACTGCTATTTAGGAAGGAGGGCATGCTGATTCGGAGATACTACTGAGCTTCTCACATACACATACATAGCCTTATGTTTATACACACATGCTGAATCACACATGTACATGCATGCTGACTCACACACACATGTGCTGAATCACACACGTACACACGTGCTGAATCACACACATATGTATGTGCACACACACCTTCTTACATACACACACAAGATCAATCATGCATATACATATATGTGCTCTTCATAATAGTCACACAAGCCCAATCATTTATACATATAATGCGTCATTAACATATACACTCTTTCATATTCACACATGAACCCAATCACACACATGCATACAACTGTAACATACGCACATGCTCAGGAGAGTAGGACACATAGGCAACAAAATCCTTGCACTGGAAAGCCAGGAAAATTGGGCTGTAGGTCAGTGTGGACCAGCTTTGTCATTAACTTGCTGTGTGACCTTAGTCAAGTCACTCCCCATCTCTGCCTCATCTGCATAACAAGAGCACCAAGGTCTCCTTTAAGGGATGGTGGAAGCAGCTGAGAATTTGAGCAAGTCATCTAACTTCTCTGAACCTTGGGATTCTCCTCTGGAAAAGCGTGTATTTTTTTTTTTTTTTTTTTAGCCAGGGTCTTTCTCTGTTGCCCAGGCTGGAGTGCAATAGCGAATTCACGGCTCACTGAAGCCTTGACCTCCCTGGGGTCAATCAATCCTCCCACCTCAGCCTCCTGAGTAGCTGGGACTACATGTGCACGCCACCATGCCTGGTTAATTTTTGTATTTTTTGTAGAGACAGAGTGTCACCATGTTATGCAGGCTGGTTTCGAACTCCGGAGCTCAAGCAATCCACCCACCTCAGCCTCCCAAAGTGCTGGGATTACAGGTGTGAGCCACTGTGCCCAGTCAACAGGAGTAATTTTAATGCTCACTCCACCTATCTCACAAATGAGACATCACGTTAGCTCATGGCTGGGAGAGAGATAGGTAGAAGGCAGTTACAAAGCTGATAAATCTCTGATAACACGTATATCATGACACAAACACCAGAATCACGCAAATCATCCCCAGCCACATCTTCAGGTGAACACCCCTACTTGGTCGGCTATGTAGGAAGTGCTCTCATTTTCAAAAAGGCTCTCAGTGGTTTGGCTCTTGGCTTCTGTCAGAATGGGGCAGAGGTGAAAGAAAGCTCTCTGGACGGGGAGAGAGCTGGGGCCTTCCCCCGCAGCCTCGAAGTGACTGGCTCCCTTGGTGAGGTTGCAGGGAATGACTTCTGGGTGTTCTCTCTAGATGACCGAGGTCCCGTGGTCAGGAAGCAGAGGTACGTGTTTGACATTAGTGCCCTGGAGAAGGATGGGCTGCTGGGGGCCGAGCTGCGGATCTTGCGGAAGAAGCCCTCGGACACGGCCAAGCCAGCGGCCCCCGGAGGCGGGCGGGCTGCCCAGCTGAAGCTGTCCAGCTGCCCCAGCGGCCGGCAGCCGGCCGCCTTGCTGGATGTGCGCTCCGTGCCAGGCCTGGACGGATCTGGCTGGGAGGTGTTCGACATCTGGAAGCTCTTCCGAAACTTTAAGAACTCGGCCCAGCTGTGCCTGGAGCTGGAGGCCTGGGAACGGGGCCGGGCCGTGGACCTCCGTGGCCTGGGCTTCGACCGCGCCGCCCGGCAGGTCCACGAGAAGGCCCTGTTCCTGGTGTTTGGCCGCACCAAGAAACGGGACCTGTTCTTTAATGAGATTAAGGCCCGCTCTGGCCAGGACGATAAGACCGTGTATGAGTACCTGTTCAGCCAGCGGCGAAAACGGCGGGCCCCACTGGCCACTCGCCAGGGCAAGCGACCCAGCAAGAACCTTAAGGCTCGCTGCAGTCGGAAGGCACTGCATGTCAACTTCAAGGACATGGGCTGGGACGACTGGATCATCGCACCCCTTGAGTACGAGGCTTTCCACTGCGAGGGGCTGTGCGAGTTCCCATTGCGCTCCCACCTGGAGCCCACGAATCATGCGGTCATCCAGACCCTGATGAACTCCATGGACCCCGAGTCCACACCACCCACCTGCTGTGTGCCCACGCGGCTGAGTCCCATCAGCATCCTCTTCATTGACTCTGCCAACAACGTGGTGTATAAGCAGTATGAGGACATGGTCGTGGAGTCGTGTGGCTGCAGGTAGCAGCACTGGCCCTCTGTCTTCCTGGGTGGCACATCCCAAGAGCCCCTTCCTGCACTCCTGGAATCACAGAGGGGTCAGGAAGCTATGGCAGGAGCATCTACACAGCTTGCGTGAAAGGGGATTCCAATAAGCTTGCTCGCTCTCTGAGTGTGACTTGGGCTAAAGTCCCCCTTTTATCCACAAGTTCCCCTGGCTGAGGATTGCTGCCCGTCTGCTGATGTGACCAGTGGCAGGCACAGGTCCAGGGAGACAGACTCTGAATGGGACTGAGTCCCAGGATACAGTGCTTTCCGATGAGACTCAGCCCACCATTTCTCCTCACCTGGGCCTTCTCAGCCTCTGGACTCTCCTAAGCACTTCTCAGGAGAGCCACAGGTGCCACTGCCTCCTCAAATCACATTTGTGCCTGGTGACTTCCTGTCCCTGGGACAGATGAGAAGCTGACTGGGCAAGAGTGGGAGAGAAGAGGAGAGGGCTTGGATAGAGTTGAGGAGTGTGAGGCTGTTAGACTGTTAGATTTAAATGTATATTGATGAGATAAAAAGCAAAACTGTGCCTAAAACTGTGGCAAATTTCTTGTTTACTCCAGGGGACCCAGTGACCCCTTGAAGAATTACTGACCCAGGGCAGGGAGGTGGGTTGCTTCATGTATAAACTCAGTTTTCAGAGCCCTATCCCCACCCCCACTCCTGGAAACTGAAGCACAACGGGACAGAGAGTGCAGCTAAGCAGGGCCAGTGCTCACCTCTAACCCCATTCCTGTTCCTTCCAAAGGCCCCTGGGTCCCGAGCTCTATTTGCTCCATTGGGGCCTGGCAGCAGAATTATATTTTCTTCTTGAGATTCCTTAGTCAAGTTTGTTGTCTCCAAAATAGATCCCTAAAAGGGAGGGAAATTGGGGATTTCATTTCTTCTAAAATAATTCCTACATCATCGACCAATATCTGCCTGCCCTGCTACCCCCATACTCACAGAATTACCTGGGCACCATTGAAAGAGTCCTTTATCTCTCCCCTGGGGAATCTGGGCTGCCAAGGCTCTCCTTCTCCCTGTTGGGGCATCTCCTCTCGCCACTGACCACTGTTCCTCACATGACCATGTCTGTGGCCCTGTTGCCCTCCAGCTTGACACCCTCACTACACCTCACTGCTCACCCATCAGCCCCCAGCTCCAGAAACAGAATCGGAGTCCCCTGCCTTTATATTACACATTATATAAATACATAATTATACATCAGATAAATAAACTCCCCACTAACCTCAGACAGACAAATGCCAGGCACACCCTGACAATGTTTCCTGCTTGGGGCTTGGCCCAGAGTAAATGCTCACTTCCTTTTCTCAGCTGGAATCTTTGGGGAGGCACAGGGCACAGACTTTTGGGAGGGGAACATAGCCCTCTGGTGGGGAGACAGGCATATGGGTGCCTTGGGCTGAGGACTCCAGTTCTACCTGGCAGAATAGACACAGGGAGAACCAGGAGCAGTCTAAGCCTCCACTTCCCACCCAGGGGGCTTCGACATTTCCCCTACCTCCCTCCAGCTGGGTCTTTGATTCCTGGGGCTCCTCACCAAAGCTGTTTCAACAGTAGGGATTCCTACCCAGCTATGGGCAGACCTTGTGCCCTTTCCCTCTAGGCCTGAAGCTTGGGCACAGTGCGGGGGCAGCCTACCTTTGAGCTGCCTCCTTGGTCTGGAGGCTATTACCTCTCTCTGAGGGGACAGACTGAGCCTGGAGCCTCCCCTCGCTGGCTGGGCTTCGTTGTGTTTGGCTAGTGGTGGGCCTGGCAGCTCTGGAAGTAAACAAAGGAGCTGCCGTGGCAGACAGAGCTGTGGTGTGTGTGAGGGGAGAATGGGCCTGGAAGGGAGGTGCTGGGGAAGCCAAGGAGTGGGCTGGGGATCCAGGGAGAGCAGTGTAGAAGCTGGGGGGCCAGAAACCCAAGGGCAGAGAGATAAGATGAAGGGGTCACAGGTGGGGCTGACTCCCACAGGTATTATTTCCTGGGCTGCGTGTCCCTGGTTTCTTGGAAAGTTCTGACCGAACTGGAGCTTCTCTCTGCCTTAGCCCGGTCAGAGAGGTTCATGTCATCTGAGCCACAATGCCCCTCCTACTGAAGGCCTGGGCTCCCAATGGACTGTTTGGATTGACACGCTAGGAGTTTCCTCTACCACCACAACCTGCCCTAGGGCTCTCTTTCAGACTGTGGACCCTCCTGCATTTTCCCACCCAGACTCTGGGGATGTGATCAGGTCACCCATCCTAACCACAGGATCTGTTCAGCTGCCTCCTTGGAAAACACTCTCCCCCAGCCACCCACCTCCAACCGCAACCATAACAAGCTGCAAACTGGTACTGTTCATTCTTGCCCCAAAGGGTACAAGGCATCTATGATACTTGAGAGTTCACAAACACTCTCCACCCATGGTCACTCAGCTCTGAAGGCTGCACACTTTCAAAATTTCAGTTCTGTCACTTAGAGTTAGAGGCCTTGGGCAAGTAACTTAATTCCATGAACCTTGGTTTCCTCATTTGTAAAAAAAAAAAAAAAAAAAAAGAGGGTAAACAATATGCTTATTTCATGGTGCTAACTGCAAGGATATGAGAAGCACTCAACACAGGAGCAGGCACAGAGGTGGCACTCAGGATGTGTTAGCTGTTATCATTGCCACGCCTTGCATAGTGAAGCAGGTAAGGCAAGAACTCTCCACCCTCACTTTTTACAGATGAGGAAGCTGATATCCAAAGAGGCAGAGTGATAACTACAGCTTCCTGCAGGTCTGCATTCTTCTTCTTCTTCTTTTTTTTTTTTTTTTAAAGACAGGGTCTTTCTTGCTTTGTTGCCCAGGCTGCAGTTCAGTGGAACAATCATAGCTCACCTCACTGCAGCTTTCACCTTAGCCTCCCAAGTACCAGGACCACAGGTGTGTGCCACCACATCTGGCTAACTTTTAAACTTTTTTTTTTTTTAAGAGATGAGGTCTCACTATGTTATCCAGGCTGGTCTTGAACTCCTGGCCTCAAGCGATCCTCCTACCTTAGCCTCCCAAAGTGCTGGATTACAGGCATGAGCTACCGCACCTGGCCCTCAGTGTTCTTCTTTTGAGCTACCGCACCTGGCCCTCAGTGTTCTTCTTTTTTTTTTTTTTTTTTTTTTTGAGACAGAGTGTCCATCTGTCACCTAGGCTGGAGTGCAGTGGCACAATGTCAGCTTACTCACTGCAACCTCCGCCTCCTGGGTTCAAGAGATTCTCCTGTCTCAGCCTCCTGAGTAGCTGGGACTACAGACGAGTGCCACCATGCCAGGCTAATTTTTGTATTTTTAGTAGAGATGGGGTTTCATCATGTTCGCCAGGCTGCTCTTGAACTCCTGGCCTCAAGCAATCCTCCTACCTTGGTTTCCCAAAGTGCTGGGAATACAGGTATGAGCCACTGCGCTGGGCCCTCAGTGTTCTTTATACCATTCTTGCTGCTGCTCTCTGGGCCCTTGACTCCACTGACTGCAGTCCTGGCAAGCTGTTGAATCAATTCCCTGGGTCTTGGCTCCTTGGTCTTAAAAGTTTCTCCTTGAGGACACACAGCGCTGTTAGTTTCTTGCAAGAAATAGCTAAGCAGAGTTTAAGGCAGTGAAAATTGAGAGGCCCATGGGGGAGAAAAGAGAAGAGGCTTCCAGTGCTCTGTCCCCCATCTCATGGCCCCTCCACATCTCCCAGGGTCACAACAGGGGAACCCGCTTTTCTAGGGCATGGAACATACAACCTCGGGAAACCCCTCAGACTTCTGACTCCACAACTAGTTCTGACCTGAATACAGATGTAAGAAAGTATAGTGGGGAAGTGTTAGTCACACAGGCCTGGGAATCAGGCAGACCTGAGTCCTAGTCCTGGTTTTACCACTCTCCAGCTGAGCTACTTTGGGGAAGTTCCTTAAGCTCTCTGAGCCTCAGTTTTCCTATCTGTAAAAGAAGGATAATATCAAATTTACTGGGCCTAGGATTCAGGAGAGGGAACATTCATTCATTTCACCAATCATGGATCCAGTCACTCATTCATTAATCAGTGACTATTTATTGAGAGTCAACTATGGGCCAGACGCTGTGCTGAGGATAATAATAACAATCACCATTGTTAATGTTTATCAAGGACTTATTGCATGCCACGTACTTGTGCTTTACAGGAATTCTCTTACCTTGCAACAATCCTGTCCTCAAAATCTGTGCATAAATGGAAGAAGACATAAAGATTCCAAAAGATGTTAGGATAAGATAGGCTGAATCAGAGGAGATAAAATAAAAGAGAGAAAACAGTCAAATTATCCATCTGAATTCATGAAACCAACTGCACAGGTACAGAATGTAAAAAAACATGATTTCACAGTTTCAGATGGGGAAGAAATGGTGCTGTAGGTGGCTACGAACTCAATGGAGCTAGCTGGAGCTAGCTGAATATAATGCGGCGGCCTAAATGCTAATACAATTGTGGGCTTCATTAATAGACACGTAGCACAAACCCAAGGAAATTGTGGTTTCACTCTGTTCAGTGACCACAGTGAGAGGGGCAGAGGAGGACAGAATAGTAAGGGGCCTAGAAACAATGCCTTGTGAGATTCAGTTGAAGAAACTAGAGATATAGAGATAAAAAAAGAAAAGGAGGAAGAGGAAGAGCAGAGTGATGACAACTTAGAGCAAATGATCACAGCTTTCAAGACTGAAGGACTGGCCGGGCGTAGTGGCTCACATCTGTAATCCCAACACTTTGGGAGGCCGAGGCAGGCGGATCATGAGGTCAGAAGTTCGAGTCCAGCCTGGTCAACACTCCCGTCTCTACTAAAAATACAAAAATTAGCCGGGCGTGGTGGCATGCACCTTAGTCCCAGCTACTCGGGAAGCTGAGGCAGGAGAATAGCTTGAACCCAGGAGGCGGAGGTTGCAGTGAGCTGAGATCACACCACTGCACTCCAGCCTGGGTGATAGAGCAAGACTCCATGTTAAAAAAAAAAAAAAAAAAAAAAAGACTGAAGGACTACCATGGGTAAAAGAGAAGTGATTGGTTTGTGTGGCTCCAAAGCACAGATCTGTAAGGAGAAGTAAAGGATAGCCCATTGCTGCTGTGTGTTCAGCAGCTCCTGGTGCCAGGCACTGAGCTAAATGCTTTTGTCCTGACTTCATTCATTCCTTACAACCATCCTGGGAGATAGCTACTATAATCTCCATTGTACAGATGAGCTACTATACTATATTCCTCCGTAGGCAGAAGTCAGATGAATTTAAAGGAGAGCTTTTTAAGTCTAAAGATGGAAAAGGCAAAATACTAAGTTCTCCATGGCAAGAAGAGCTTAGGGGTGGGTGTGGTGGCTCACATCTGTAATCCCAGCACTTAGGGAGGCTGAGGTGGGAGGACTCCTTGAGAACAGGAGTTTGAGACCAACCTGGGAAATATAGGGAGACTCTGTCTCTAAAAAATATTTAAAAATTAGCTGGGCATGGTGGTGTGTGCCTGTAGTCCCAGCTACTCAGGAGACTAAGGTGGGAGGATTGCTTGAGCCTGAGAGGTCGAGACTGTAGTGAGCTGAGATCACACCACTGCACTCCAGCCTGGGCTGGGAAACAGAGGGAGACCCTGTCTCAAAAAAATAAAAAATAGGCCAGGTGTGGTGGCTCACACCTGTAATCCCAGCACCTTGGGAGGCCAAGGCAGGTGGATCACTTGAAGCCAGGAGTTCGAGACTAGCCTGGCCAACATGATGAAACCCCGTTTCTAATAAAAATTTAAAAAAATTAGCTGGATGGGGTGGCGCACACCTGTAATCCCAGCTACTTGGGAGGCTGAGGCAGGAGAATTGCTGAACCAAAGAGGCAGAGGTTGCAATGAGCCGAGATCATGCCACTGCACTCCAGCCTGGGTGAAAGAGTGAGACTCCATCTTAAAAAAAATAAATAAATAAAAATAGAAAGCAAAAAGTAAAAAAAGAGTTTAGATAACGACTTGGGAAACTGGAAAAGGGAATTGAGCTTGGTTTAGAGGAAGAGAAAGAGCAGTGCAAGAGAGGGAAGTTGACTAGATAAACACTAAAGATCCCTCCAATCCTGCACATTGAACATAGGTTTGAGCTATGGTGTCAGACAGCCTGAAATTAAACTCCAGCTATGCCTCATTCTTGCTGTGTGACCTTGTGCAAAGTCACCACAGCTATCTTTCCTCAAGTTTCCTCATATGTCAAATGGAGACAATAATAGTTCTTATATCATGGAGCTGTTGGGAAGGTTATATATAATGTTCATAAAAAGTCCTTTGAAGAATGTCTGGCCTATAAACTTTACCTGTATTTATTGATAATGGGGGAGTCAAGGCCTGCAAACATGACATATTAAATAATAACAAAAGAAGTAAAGAATATAGCCTAGCCGGGCGCAGTGGCTAACGCCTGTAATCCCAGCACTTTGGGAGGCTGAGGCGGGCGGATCACAAGGTCAGGAGATTGAGACCATCCTGGCTAACACAGTGAAACCCTGTCTCTACTAAAAATACAAAAAATTAGCCGGGCATGGTGGCAGGCGCGTGTAGTCCCAGCTACTCAGGAGGCTGAGGCAAGAGAATGGCGTGAACCTGGGAGGCGGAGCTTGCAGTGAGCCGAGATCGCGCCACTGCACTCCAGCTTGGGCAACAGAGTGAGAGTCTGTCTCAAAAAAAAAAAAAAAAAAAAAAAAAAAAAAGAATACAGCCTGGGCCTGGAGTTGTGGCTCACTCCTGTAATCCCAGCATTTTGGAAGGCCAAGGCGGATGGATCACATGAGGTCAGGAGTTCGAGACCAGCCTGGCCAATATGGCAAAACCCCATATCTACTAAAAACACAAAAATTAGCCAGGCGTGGTGGTGCACACCTGTAGTCCCAGCTACGTGGGAGGCTGAGGCATGAGGATCGCTTGAACCCGGGAGGCAGAGGTTGCAGAGAGCTGAGATCATGCCACTGCACTCCAGTCTGGGTGACAGAGTGAGACTCTGTCTCAAAAAAAAAAAAAAAAAGAATACAGCCTGTGCAACATACTGAGACCCTGTCTCTGAAATAGCTGGGCCTGGTGGTACACGCCTGTAGTCCCAGCTATCTGGGCAGCTGAGAAAGGAGGATCACTTGAGCCAGGAGTTTGAGGCTGCAGTGAGCCAAGGTCATGCCACAGCACTCCAGGCTAGGCGACAGAGTGAGACCCTGTGTCTGAAAAAAGAAAAAAAAGTAAAGAAAGAAATAAAGAATTATGTGAGAAATACATAATAGTTTAACTCAGGTAAATAAGAGAAAGAAGGTAATTAAATGTTCACATGACAAGTGAGTGGAACAATGGAGAAAATGGTAAGAAGGCTTCATGGAGGATAAGGGACTGAGCTGGGTCCTGAAGATTGAATGAAACTTGAGTGGAGTTTGTCTTGATCGATTTTCTGTTGCTGTAACAGAATGCCACAGAATGGTTAATCTGTGATAAACAGACATTTATTTAGCTCACAGTTCTGGAGGCTGGGAAGTTAAAGAGTGTGGTGCTGGTATCCAGTGAGGGCCTTGTGCTGCTTTATCCCATGGGCAAAGGGCAGAAGGTGGAAGCGAACATGTGAAACAGAGAGAGGCATCCAGGGCTGGATTCGCTTTATAACAACCCACTCTTGGCTGGGCGCGGTGGCTTACGCCTGTAATCTCAGCACTTTGGGAGGCCAAGGCAGGCGGATCACGAGGACAGGAGTTCAAGACCAGCCCTGATGGGGTTTAGTAGAAACCCTTTCTCTACTAAAAATACAAAAATTAGCCGGGCGTGGTGGTGTGCACCTGTAATCCCAGCTACTCAGGAGGCTGAGGCAAGATAATTGCTTGAACCCGGGAGGTGGAGGTTGCAGTAAGCCAAGATCATGCCACTGCACTCCAGCCTGGGCGACAGAGTGAGACTCCATCTCAAAACAAAACAAAACAAAAAAACAAAAACCCACTCATAATAACTAACCTGCTTCTGTGATGACAACATTAATCAATTCCCAGTGACTCAGCCCTCATGACCCAATCGCGTTCTTATTAGGGCCCACCTCCCAATGCTATGGTATTGGGGATTAAGTTTCCAACACATGAACTTTTGGAGGACACACTCAAAATACTCAAGCCATAGCAGGGTTGAAGGAAGACATGTTCAGCATAGGGACTATATGAGCAAATGAATAACATGAGTTTGCAAGGTGCAGAGAACATATCTTCCCATCCTTAAAATCATATCATGTTGATGATTGGTTCCACTGACTCTGTGAAGGATGGCTTCAGCTGGGAGCTGCCAAGTCCCTTAGTTTGGGCACTTGAGGCTGTCCACTTGCCTTCTGAGAGGTGCTGACTTGGAGAACAGAGAAAACCCAACAGCTAGGGCCTCAAAGATTAGACATATTGCTTGAGAGTTGGTGAGGAAAGAAAACAGTAGTAAAAACTGGTTCTAGGAACTCCATGATATACGTAATATATTTTTGATATATAATATATTTTACTATATGGTAATACTCATATAGTAAAAATGATCCTTGAAGATTCTTTTAACTCTCTCTTCTCTTAACAAGTTTAGTATGACCATTTTTCCCCTCCAATAGGAAAACAGTTTCTTTGATTAAGGCCCATGTAAGCAGCTGGCTTGCATGTAGGGGCCATGTTGTAAGAAACATTTATCCTTTTTTTTTTTTTTTTTGAGATGTAGTTTTGCTCTTGTTGCCCAGGACGGAGTGCAGTGGTGTGATCTTGGCTCACTGCAACCTCTGCCTCCCAGGTTCAAGCAATTCTCTTGCTTCAGCCTCCTAAGTAGCTGAGATTACAGGCGCCCGCCATCATGCCCAGCTAATTTTCGTATTTTTAGTAGAGACGGGGTTTCACCACGTTGGCCAGGCTGGTCTCGAACTCCTGACCTCAGGTGATCCTCCTGCCTCAGCCTCCCAAAGTGCTGGGATTACAGGCGTGAGCCACCGCACCTGGCCAGAAACATTTATCTTTAAACAATAAAATCACTTTCAGCCCAATGAGATGCATACTCTATGAAGGAAGGAACCAAGACCAGCCATGGAAACAGCACAGATTCATGTTCTCATCTCAAGCACTGCTAGCTGATTCTTCTTCCTTTTCTTTTTTTAAAAAATTGTGGTAATAAACACATAACAAAATTTACCATCTTAGCCATTTTGAAGCGCATACTTTATACTGTTAACTATATTCACATTGCTGTGCAACAGATCTCTGGAACTTTTTTATTTTGCAAAACTGAAACTCTATACCCATTTGAGCAGCTTCCCATTTCCCTTTCCTCCCAGCCCCTGGCAGCCACCCTTCTACTTTTTGTCTCTATGAATGTGACTACTCCAGGTACCTTACGTAAGTGGAATCATAGAGTATTGGTCTTTCTTCTTTTTTTTATGTTTTCCCTAAGAAGTCAAGTAAGTCAAATGGGTACATAATGTGACTCCATTGTATTTGTTGAATGAATGAACAATAACTGCCTTCAAAAGGAGTTTATAGTCTAGTTATAGAGACAGGAATGCAAACAAATAATTTCCATTATTTTTTCTTTTTCTTTTTCTTTTATTTTTTCGAGATTGAGTTTCGTTCTTGTTGCCCAGGCTGGAGTGCAATGGCACCGTCTTGGCTCCCTGAAACCTCTGCCTCCCACGTTCAAGCTATTCTCCTGCCTCAGCCTTCCAAGTAGCTGGGATTGCAGGCGCCTGCCACCACGCCTGGCTAATTTTTTTGTATTTTTAGTAGAGACGGGGTTTCACCACATTGGCCAGGCTGGTCTCAAACTCCTGACCTCAGGTGATCCGCCTGCCTTGGCCTTCCAAAGTGCTGGGATTACAAGTGTAAGCCAACGTGCCTGGCCATATTTTTACTTTTCTTTGAGACAGGGTCTCCCTCTGTGGCCCAGGCTGGAGTGCAGTAGCGCAATCTTGGTTCACCGTAACCTCTGCCTCCTGGGCTCAAGCAATCCTCCCATCTCAGCCTCCTGAGTAGCCAGGACCACAGCTGTGCACCACCACGGCCAACAATTTATTTATCTCTCTTTTGTAGAGACGGGGTCTTGCCATGTTGCCCAGGCTGGTCTTGAACTCCTAAGCTCAAGCAATCTACCCGTCCAGCACTTTGGGAGGTTGAGGCAGATGGATCATTTCAGGCCAGGAGTTTGAGACCACCTGGCCAGCATGGCAAAACCCTGTCTCTACTAGGAATACAAAAATTAGTTGGGCATGGTGGCACAGGCCTGTAATCCCAGCTACTCAGGGGGCTGAGGCATGAGCCTGGAAAGCGGAGGCTGCAGTGAGCTGAGATTGTGCCACTGCACTCCAGCCCGGGCGGCAGAGTGAGACTCTGTCTCAAAAAAGGATAGAACTTAATGCCTGCTTGGAAATGGTTTCAGTATATTCAATATCATTCACCCCTTCATATTTTGCCATGTTTAAGAATTGATTTTAAAGTCTTAGTAAGATATGTAAAATGCAAGACAAGATAAATCAAATGTGAATCAATAGGAAAAGAAAACAAGGGAACAAAATGAAGCCAAGAATGGGGCTAAAATGTGGATCATATTGATCTATATCTGCTACAGGTGAGCAATACCTAAGCTGTCTAGCAACCAATACAAAGCAAGAAAATAGGCTATTACACAGGTTATTGCATCTGAGTTAATCAAGCATTGCTCAGCAAATTGTACAGCCATTCTTGAAAACTAATGTAACAAATATCTTCAATTACATTATTACAATAAACACAACAATAAGATTCATAGAAAGGTTTCTTTTTCTTTTTCTTTTTTTTTTTTTTGAGACAGAGTCTTGTTCTGTCACCCAGACTGGAGTACAGTGGCGTGATCTTGGCTCACTGCAACCTTCTTCTCTCAGGTTCAAGGGATTCTCATGCCTTAGCCTCCCGAGTAGCTGGGATTACAGGCACATGACACCACACCTGGCTAATTTTTGTATTTTTAGTAGAGACAGCGTTTCACTACATCAGCCAGGCTGGTCTCAAACTCCTGACCTCAAGTGACCGCCAACCTCAGCCTCCCAAAGTGCTGGGATTACAGGCATGAAACACCGCGCCCGGCCAATAGAATGGTTTCTTAATAGAATTGTCTGCACTGCACTAAGGGGCAAAGAAAACAACTTTGTGTCGGGGCCAATAAGACACAGAAACCAGCCCTCTGCTGGGTTAATTGATAGGTAAAGGGCACAGACTGTTCCTTAAAGAGAAACAGACATTACAACTGATCCCACTGGCAAATATTGTCCTGTAGTCATAGAGTATATATATTCTGAATGTTCTAGAACAGTTTCAGCATAAAATTTGTCTTTTTAATAAAGGTCATTTGGCCAGGCTCAGTGGCTCACACCTGTAATCCCAACACTTTGGGAGGCTGAGTCAGGTGGATCACTTGAGGCCAGGAGTTTGAGACCAGCCTGGCCAACATGGTGAAACCCTGTCTCGACTAAAAATACAAAAATTAGCCAGGTGTGGTAGTGTGCACCTGTAATTCCAGCTACTCAGGAAGCTGAGGCAGGAGGATCTCTTGAACACCAAAGGCGGAGGTTGCAGTTAGCCAAGATCATGCCACTGCACTCCAGCTTGGGTGACGGAGTGAGACTCTGTCTCAAAAAAATAAAAAACAAACCATGATTTATGGCTGGGCAAGGTGGCTCACACCTATAATCCCAGCATTTTCAGAAGCCCAGGTGGAAGGATCGCTCGTGTCCAGGAATTTGAGACCAGCCTGGGCAACAGAGCAAGACCCCATCTCTACAAAAAGTAAAAATAATTACCTGGGCCTAGTGGTATGTGCCCGTGGTCCCAGCTACTTGGGAGGCTGAGGCGGGAGGATCACTTGAGCCGGGAGTTTGAGGCTGCACTGAGTTGTGATCATGCCACTGCGCTCAGCATGGGTGACAGAGGGAGACCTTATCTCTAAAAAAAAAGGTGATTGGCTGGGCATGGTGGCTCACACTTGTAATCCCAGCACTTTGGGAGGCCGAGGTGGGTGGATCACCTGAGGTCAGGATGCACTATCAACATAACTTGCTGATCAAGACCAGTCTGGCCAACGTGGTGAAACCTTGTCTCTACTAAAAATACAAAAATTAGCCGGGGGTGGTGGCAGGCACCTATAATCCCAACTACTCAGGAGGCTGAGGCAGGAGAGTCGCTTGAACCCCGGAGGCAGAGCTTGCGGTGAGCCGAGATCGCGCCATTGCACTGCAGCCTGGGCAACAGAGTGAGACTCCGTCTCAAAAAAAAAAAGGTGATTTATTAAATATTTAACTTTCCTAAAGATTTTCACATAGATAAATTTGTAAATCAGCATAAGTTCTTGATAGACAATGGCTTTTCGTTTTAGGAAAGCACAATCACTTTATTTGAATGGAGGTGGGTACCTTCGGCTTGATTGCATAATCTAATGGGATTGGGACACTGCCCCCCTTCCCTTCTTCTTTCTGGCTTCCTGTAACAGTTTTTTTTCTCCAGGGAAAGAATGTATCACCTTACCTCTTCCAGGGAGGGACTCTTGATCCTTGGCAGTTAACAGAGAATAAAAGAGGTTTCCTTATTTGAAGCTAAAATGAAAACAACTTGGATAGCTTTCCAGTTTCATATACAGTGAAAGCAAGCTAGAGCAAGCCCCAAAATTGGGGTCGCATTAACATCTCACCTTGCCAAGCCTAAAGAGCATGCTGGAAGTAAACTACGCTATGATCTACAATCTATTCTCTGTAAACCAGCCAAGAGAGCCCTTTTAAAACATGTCACTGCTTTGCTTAAAATAAAATAAAATGCAAACTCCTTATCATGGACCTTCAAGGCCCCCAAAATCTGGACTCTGCCTGCCTCTCAGACCTCATCTTTTTTTTTTTTTTTTTTTTGAGACGGAGTCTCGCTCTGTTGCCCAGGCTGGAGTGCAGTGGCACGATCTCCGCTTACTGCAAGCTCTGCCTCCCGGGTTCACACCATTCTCCTGCCTCAGCCTCCCGAGTAGCTGGGAATACAGGCGCCCACCACTACGCCCGGCTAATTTTTTCTGTTTTTAGTAGAGATGGGATTTCACTGTGTTAGTCAGGATGGTCTCGATCTCCTGACCTCGTGATCCACCCGCCTCGGCCTCCCAAAGTGCTGGGATTACAGGCGTGAGCCACCTCGCCCTGCCTCAGACCTCATCTTTTATACTGCAACCCTCACTCATTATCTTCCAGTCACACTGATCTTGGCTTTCCTTTTGTCCTCAAAATATCAAGCCAATTCTTACCTCAAAGCCTTTTCATGTGCTATTCTTTCTGCCTGAAATGCTCTATCAACATAACTTGCTGATCAAGTCAGTTGTAGTAGTCCAGGTGAGAGAAGATGTTAGTCTTACCTAGGAAGGAGGCAGTGGAGATTGGCGAGGAGCAGATAGAATTCATATGTATTGGCTGGGCATGGTGGCTCGTGCCTGTAATCCCAGCACTTAGGGAGGCTAAGGCAGGTCAGGAGTTCAAGACCAGCCTTATCAACATGGTGAAACCCCGTCTCTACTAAAAATATAAAAATTAGCCAGGCGTGGTGGTGGGTGCCTTTAATCCCAGCTACTCAGGAGGCTGAGGCAGGAGAATCACTTGAATCTGGGAGGTGGAGGTTGCAGTGAGCAGAGACGCGCCATTGCACTCCAGCCTGGATGTCACAATGAGACTCCATCTCAAAAAAAAAAAAAAAAGAAGAGGAAGAGAAGAGACACAGAGACAGACACCCAGGGAGAATGTCATGTGATAACAGTGGCAGAGATTGGAGTTATGCAGGTGCAAGGTAAGAAATGCCAGGGATTGTTGGCAATCTCCAGAAGCTAGAAAAGGCAAGGAAGCTTCCTCTCCTGGAACCTACAGATAGAGCGTGGCCCTGTCAACACCTTGATTTCAGACCTCCAGCCTCCATAACTACCAAACAATACATTTCCATTGCTTTAAGCCACCCACATAGTGGCACTTTGTTATGGCAGCCCTAACAATCTAATGTAGTTATAAATGGTGGTTTTGAAGAAGGTGGACAGAGTATAACTTAATAAAGGTTGAAAACCATATTTAGTGGTACCAATATAATATTTGCATGATTTTCTTCAATAGTACTCAAGAATCCGGAGGCAGGCATGGAATAAATAGACAATTGGAGGGTTGAGGTCTTTCTAGGTGGACGAGATAGGAAGACAATTGAGCAAGGGAGTTAATACTGGCAAGAGAGAAATTAAAACAATAGACCAGATGGGAACTAGATGGGAGAAGCAAAGAGGGGAGAGGGTCAATAGACTATAAAGAGAAGAGATAAAAAGTGTGGTGTCTCAATGGGGTAGAACAACAGGCGTACTAGGGGTAATGAATGAAAACCAGAATAATAGGATGGTGAGAACACAGAAGGCATAAATTAAAAATTTCAGAATTCAAACAATTCTGGTGATGAGGTCTAAAATTGGCCATGGGAGTGGGTGGGGCAGCACACTTTATAGAAATGGAACAATCCAATATGTGGCCTCTTGTGACTGGTTTCTTTCATTTAATGTTTTTTGAGGGTCATTCATGTTGTAGCATGTATTAGTATTTCATTTCTTTTTATTGCTGCGTAATAATCCATTGTCTGGATATAGCATATTGTGGTTTTTTGGTTTTTTTAGTTTTGCTCTTGTTGCCCAGGCTGGATTGGAGTGCAATGGCACGATCTCGGCTCACTGCAACCTCCACCTCCCTGGTTCAAGCAGTTTTCTTGCCTCAGCCTCCCAGGTAGCTGGGATTACAGGCGCCTGCCACCATGCCCAGCTAATTTTTTTGGTATTTTTAGTAGAGACAAGGTTTCGCCATGTTGGCCAGGCTGGTCTCGAACTCCTGACCTCGAGTGATCCCCCCCACCTCGGCCTCCCAAAGTGCTGGGATTACAGGCGTGAGCCACTGTGCCTGGCCACCATATTGTTTTTATCTATTCTTTGGTTGATGGATATTTGAGTTGCTTCTACTTTTCGGCTATTATGAATAATGCTGTGATGAACATTTGCAAACAAGTTTTTGTGTGGATATATATTTTCATTTCTCTTGGATATATACCTAGGAATGGAATGGCTGAATCATACAGTAACTGTATGTTTAAAATTCATAGAACAGCCAGACTGTTTTCCAAGAGTTTGCAGTGAGCTGAGATTGCTCCAGCCTGGGCGACAGAGCAAGAGTCTCTCTCAAGAAAAAAAAAAATTTTTTTTTTCTTCATAGAGATGGGGTCTCACTATGTTGCCCAGACTGGTCTCAAACTCCTGGCCTCAAGGGATCCTCTTGCCTGGGCTGCCTGAGTTGCTGGGATTATGGGCATGAGCCACCATGCTTGGCCCAATTGTTTTATTTTAAATAAACGGCTGGGTTTCAATGTGGGGCCTATAAAGAAGTATGGGAATTCTGAGGGGTGAAGTCATTGTGAAGAGAAAGATGGGCAGAGGGAGCTTGGGGAGAACAGTGGAGATTGCTGGGGCTTCAGGCTGAGGGTTTGGGGTACAAGAAGTTGAGGAGCTCTGGCAGCGGAGGGAAGCTGAGCAGCACTGGGGAGCTGAGGTTAAGGAGAATGGGGAGTCCTCTGTGAGAGGACTATGGAATCTATGTGAGATAAAGTTGTCTATACTGCCAGCCTATTCCTAGAAAGTTCCTTCTACTTTCTGCATGAATGAAACCTGGCCTTCCCATTTGAATATTACTTCCCTTGTAGCCCTCTCTGGAATGTTGTCTGCCATCATTGTATGCTCTGTTTGTGTTAAGACTGGGAGTTGACCAGGTACGGTGGATCACCCCTGTAATCCCAGCATTTTGGGAGGCAGAGGCGGGCAGATCACCTGAGGTCAGGAGTTCGAGACCAGCCTGACCAATATGGCGAAACCCCGCCTCTGCTAAAAATACAAAAATTAGGTGGGCTTGGTGGCGGGCGCCTGTAATCCCAGCTACTCAGGAGGCTGAGGCTGGAGAATCGCTTGAACCCAGGAGGCGGAGGTTGCAGTGAGCCGAGATTGCGCCATTGGACTCCAGCCTGGGTGACAGAGCAAGACTCCATCTCAAAAAACAAACAAACAAACCAACCACAACAAAAACTGTTTCTTGATTTTTTATTTTAATTAATTAATGTATATATTTTTTGAGACAGGGTCTCACTTTGTCACCCAGGCTGGGGTACAGTGGCACGATCAGTGCTCACTGCGACCTTGACCTCCCCAGGCTCAGGTGATCCTTCCATCTCAGCCTTCTGAGTGCCTGGGACCACAGGCATACACCACCACACCCAGCTAATTTTTTTGTGTTTTCAGTAGAGGCAGGGTTTTGCCATGTTACCCAGGCTGGTCTCAAACTCTTGGGCTCAAGAGATCTGCCCACCCTGGCCTCCCAAAATGTTGGGATTACAGGTGTGAGCCACTGTGCATGGCCCAAAGTCAACTTCTTAAATATGAATTAGGTAGCCCTCCCTACTTAATATCCTCCAATGGCTGCGTACGGTGGCTCTCACATGTAGTCCCAGTTACTCAGGAGGCTGAGGCAGGAGGATCCCTTGAGCCCAGGAGTTCATGATCAGGTTGGGCAACATAGAGAGATCCTGTCTCTTAAAATATAATTCCTCTGGCCAGATGCGGTGGCTCACGCCTGTAATCCCAGCACTTTGGGAGGCCAAGGCGGGCGGATCACGAGGTCAGGAGTTCAAGAACAGCCTGGCCAATATGGTGAAATCCTGTCTCTACTAAAAATACAAAAATTAGCTGGGCATGGTGGTGCACAGCTGTAGTCCCAGCTATTCGGGAGGCTGAGGCAGAAGAATCACTTGAATCCGGGAGGCAGAGGTTGCGGTGAGCTGAGATTGCGCCACTGCACTCGAGCCTGGGCGACAGAGCGACCCCCCACCATACCCGGCTAATTTTTTGTATTTTTTTGTAGAGACAGAGTTTAGCCATGTTGCCTAGGCTGGTCTCGAACTCCTGGTCTCAGGTGATCCACCTGCCTCGGCCTCCCAAAAGTGTTGGGATTACAGGCATGAACCACTGCACCCGGCCTTAAAATATACTGTTTTTTTTCCCCACCTCAAGACTCTTGTTCTGAAATCTTCTGTCCCTCTCCCACTTCCCAACATTTGCTGATAGAATAGCATTTGTACAGACACATAGACCAATAGAACAGAATAGAGACCCAAAATAAACCTATGCATTTACAGTCAATTGATTTTCAACAACGGTGCAAAGAACACACAATGGGTAAAGGGCAGTCTTTTTAATAAATGGTGTAGGGACAACTAGATATCCACATGCAGAATGAAATTAGACTCTCACCTCATACCATATACAAAAATCGAAGGTCGGGTGTTATGGCTCACACCTTTAATCCTAGCACTTTGAGAGGCTGAGATGAGAGGATTGCTCAAGCCCAGAAGATTGAGACCAGCCTGGGAAACATAGAGAGACCCCCGTACCCCATCTCTACTAAAAATAAAAAAATTAGCTAGGCATGGTGGCACATGCCTACGGACCCAGCTATTCAAGAGGCTGAGGAGGGAGGATCACTTAAGCCCAGGACTTTGAGGCTACAGTGAGCCTTGATTGCACCACTGCACTCCAGCCTGGGTGACAGAGCAAGACCCTGTCTCAAATAAAAATCAATTCAAAATAGATTTAAGCCTTAAACACAAGACCTCAAACTAAAATTACTAGAAGAAGAAAATATAGAGGAAAAGCTGCATGACCTGGGTCTGGGCAATAATTTTTTTAATATGACCCCAAAAGTACAGGCAAAAAGAGTGAAAATAGAGAAATAGTGTTATATGAAACTAAGAAACTTTTGCACAGCAAAGGAAACAATCAACGGAGTGAAGAGACAACGTATGGAATGGGAGAAAACATTTAAAAACCATATATCTGATGAGGGGTTAATACCCAAATTTTAAAATGGGCAAAAGATCTGAATAGACATTTCTCAAAAGAAGACATACAAATGGCCAACAAGTATATGAAAAAATGCTCAGCATCATTATTCATCAGGGAAATGCAATCTAAAGCCACAATGAGATATTACCTTGCACCTGTTCGAATGGCTACTATAACATTGTTCCTGAGGACGTGGAGAAAGGGAACACTTGCACACTGTTGGTGGAATGTAAATTAGTACACCCATTATAGCAAACAGTATGGAGGTTCCTCAAACAATTAAAAACAGAACCACCATAGGATACAGCAGTCTCACTATTGGATATATATTCAAAGGAGATGAAATCAGTATGTTGAAGAGGCATCTATACTAACATGTTCATTGCAGTGGTATTCACAACAGCCAAGTATGGAATTAACCTAAGTGTCCATTAGTGATGAACAAATAAAGAAAATGTGGTGGCCGGGCGTGGTTGTTCACGCCTGTAATTCCAGCACTTTGGGAGGCCGAGGTGGGCAGATCATGAGGTCAGGAGATCGAGACCATCCTGACCAACATGGTGAAACCCGTCTCTACTAAAAATACAAAAATTAGCTGGGTGTAGTGGTGCACGCCTGTAATCCCTGCTACTCAGGAGGCTGAGGCAGGAGAATCGCTTGAACCTGGGAGGGGGAGGTTGCAGTGAGCTGAGATTGCATCACTGCACTCTAGCCTGGTGGCAGAGTGAGACTCCGCCGTCTCAAAAAAAAAAAAAAAAAAAAGAAAGAAAGAAAGAAAGAAAATGTGGTTTATGACCAGGTACAGTGACTCATGCCTGTAATCCCAGTACTTTGGGAGGCAGAGGCGGGCAGATGACTTGAGGCCAGGAGTTCGAGACCAGCCTGGCCAGCATGGTGAAACCCTGTCTCTACTAAAAATACAAAAATTAGCCGGACATGGTGGCACGTGCCTGTAGTCCCAGCTACTTGGGAGACTGAGGCACAAGAATTGCTTGAACCCAGGAGGTACAGGCTGCAGTGAGCTGGGATTGTGTCACTGCACTCCACCCTGGGCGGCAGAGCAAGACTCTGTCTCAAAAAAAAAAAAAAAAGGTGATTTATATATATAATGGAATGCTATTCAGCCTAAAAGAAGAAGGAAATGCTGGCCAGGTGCGGTGGCTCACACCTGTAATCCCAACACTTTGGGAAGCCAAGGTGGGCAGATCACCTGAGGTCGGGAGCTCAAGACCTGCCTGACCAATATGGAGAAACCCCATCTCTACTAAAAATAAAAATTAGCTGGGTGTGGTGGCACATGCCTGTAGTCCAGGCTACTTGGGAGGCTGAGGCAGGAGAATTGCTTGAACCCGGGAGGCAGAGGTTGCAGTGAGCCAAGATTGTGCCACTGCACTCCAGCCTGGGCAACAAGAGCAAGATCTGTCTCAAGGAAAAAAAAAAGAAGGAAATGCTCATATCTATGACAACATGGATGAACTGGGAGGATGTTATGTTAAGAGAAATAAATGAGGCACAGAAAGACAAATACTGCTTGATTTCTCTCATATGTGGAATATAAGTTGAACACACAGAAGTAGAGAGTAGAATGGTGGTTACTAGGGGCTGAGGAGATGTTTGTCAAAGGATACAAAATTTCAGTTAAGAGAGATAAGTTCAGGAGGCCACTTTGGGAGGCCAAGGCAGGTGGATCACCTGAGGTCAGGAGTTCGAGACCAGCCTGACCAACATGGAGAAACCCCGTCTCTACTAAAATATAATATTAGCTGGGCGTGGTGGCGCATGCCTGTAATCCCAGCTACTCAGGAGGCTGAGGCAGGAGAATCACTTGAACCCGGGAGGCAGAGGTTGCAGTGAGCCAAGATCACGCCATTGCGCTCCAGCCTGGGCGACAGAGCGAGACTCCGTCTCAAAAAAAAAAAAAAAAAAAAAAAAAAAAAAAAAAAAAAAAAGAAAAGATCTATTGTATAACATGGTGACTGTACCCACTATGAATATGTATTGTATTCTTGAAAATTGCTTAAAGAACATATTTTAAACATTTCCAGCACAAAAATATGAGGTAATGCATATATTAATTAGCTTGACTTAGCCATTTCACAATGTATACATATTTTAAAACATCCTGGCCGGGGGCACGGTGGCTCACTCTTGTAATCCCAGCACTTTCGGAGGCCGATGTGGGTGGATCACCTGAGGTTAGGAGTTTGAGACCGTCCTAGCCGAAATGGCAAAACCCCGTCTCTACTGAAAACACAAAAATTAGCCAGGCGTGGTGGTGTGCATCTGTAATCCCAGCTACTTGGGAGTCTGAGGCAGGAGAATCGCTTGACTTGGGAGGTGGAGGTTGCAGTGAGCCGAGATTGAGCCACTGCACTCCAGCCTGGGCGACAAGAGTGAAACTCTGTCTCAAAAAAAAAAAAAAAAAAAGAAAGAAAAAAGAAAACATCCTGTTGTACACAATATATATTTTTTGTCAATTAATAAAAATCAATAAATTTAATTAAAAAAATAGTCAAGTGAAGTTATTTCCCATGACTAGCTCCTCTTCTTCCTTTAGATTTCATCTTACATGTCACTTTCTTGGAGAGGCCTTACCAACCTAACTAAAGTAGCTCCCCAGTTTTAATTTTTTTCACTGGGTTCCTATGCCTCCCCCACCAGTCTAAGAACTCCATGAAGCCAGTATGTCTTGTGTTCAGCACATAGGGAAGACTCAATAGGTCTTTGTTGACTGAATGAAATGAAAGAAGTCCTTCAACATCCTGCCCCTCTGCTCCCTCAACCCCCAAAGCACCAGTACTTTGTCTTCTCTTCTCTTGGGATGTAATGGAAGAGGAGTCTTCTACCAAGGCCGTTCTCTGCCACTTTCCTCAAGAAGCTCCTTGCCTCTTTGATTGATTCTCCTGTATACTCTTTTTTTTTTTTTTTTTTTTTTTGTGAGACGGAGTCTCGCTTTGTCGCCCAGGCTGGAGTTCAGTGCCCCAGTCTCAGCTCACTGCAACCTCTGCCTCCCGGGTTCAAGCGATTCCCTGCCTCAGCCTCCCAAGTAGCTGGGATTACAGGCACATGCCACCATGCCCGGCTAATTTTTTTCGTATTTTTAGTAGAGACAGGGTTTCACCATATTGGTCAGGCTGGTCTTGAACTCCTGACCTCAGGCAATCCACCTGCCTCGGCCTCCCAAAGTGTTGGGATTACAGGCATGAGCCACCGGGCACGGCCCTGTATACTCTTCACTAATCTTTTCCTATCAATATTCAAAGATGTTTCCCTTAAACAACCAACCAACCACAAATCCCAAAAGTTTCTTCCTCTACCAGGCTTCAGATTGGCACATGACCGCCTTCTTGCCTTGACTTTCAGGAGTCTGGTATCCCCCGTATTCTTTTATCTTAGTCTCCTTCTCTGGCTTTTTTTTTTTTTTTTTTTGAGACAGAGTCCAGCCCTGCTCTGTCGCCCAGGCTGGAGTGCAGTGGCGCGATCTCGGCTCACTGCAACCTCTGCCTTCAGAGTAGCTGGGATTACAGGCACACACCAACATGCCCGGCTACTTTCTTTGTATTTTTAGTTAGGGACGGGGTTTTGCCATGTTGGCCAGGCTAGTCTCGAACTCCTGACCTCAGGTGATCCGCCCGCCTCGGCCTCCCAAAGTGCTGGGATTACAGGCGTGAGCCACCGCGCCCGGTCTTCTGGCTCTTTCTAAAGATTGGGATTTCCTAAAGTCCTATTCTTTTCAACCTCCATTGAAAAGTGTTGGGGTGGAGTTTGGGAAGGAGGGGCTGAGGAGTGAGGCTGGGTTAGGTGGGGAATAAAGAGAGGGATATGAGAAGCCCCGAGGTCTGGGGTCAAGGAGACAGGCGTTGGGGAAGGATCTGAACCACTGTTACGTGTAGTGGGGTAGACAGCAAGGAGAGCGTGCCCGGGCACGACAGCCTGGTGCACAGCCGAGAAAACAACAGCGCGTGCGCGTAGCGACCTCTTTGCGCCTGCGCCCCCCTTGCCAGTCTTTCGCCGGCAAAAGGAGGACGTAGAAAAGGGGACACCGGAAGCTCACTCTTCACCCGGAAATGGTTATTGAGAAACATGGCGTTGCTGGTGCGAGTCCTTGTGAGTGAAGGAGTAATTTTCTACGGTAGCTCTCTGGGTCCCGGGTTGGAGTTCGACAAGGCAGGGCGGGAGGAATTGGAAGGAATCGCAGGAGGGAAGCCTGTGTTATAGCTAGGCTGAGTGGCCGCTTTTCCGTGGGGAAACTGAGGCAGCTTCCTACCTCTTCCTACCCCCGTTTTGACCTTAGCTCCCCCATCTTTCGAGAAGGGGAAGACTGACATCTGGCCTTTATTTGATGGGGTTTGCTTTTCCTTCCCTCCCCCATGTACCTGCTTCCCCTCAGGGAGAGGAGCATGTAGGACACTGATTGGAGTTTCAGGAGGCCGGGGTTCTAGTCCCTGACTGTCACTGATGCATAGTGACTTTAAGCAAGTCACTTTTGGGCCTCATTGACCCTATGTGAAAAACGAGGACATTTATCTCCTGCAGTCCCTTTAGATTCTGAGATTCTCAGGGTTTCTTTCATAGGTAATAAGTCAGTTCTTAACTGTACAGTTAAGTGGAATATAGATTATTAGATTGAAAGCTGCGTGAGAATTGGAGTCATGTCTGTCTCGGTCGTTTTCACTTTGCCTAGCATGGTGTCTGGCACATCATAGGTGTTAAATGATTACTTGTTGAATAAATGAATGAAGTAAGGAAAGACTACCAGACTCTTTAGCACCCGTGTGTGAAACTACTGCACCTCTTGAGATTTAGTCCTGACCCTTCTAGCATACTCTTTTCTCTAGGAATTAAAGGAGAAAAGAAAGTGGCAGCAGAAAAAACGTTAGGATACAGAGCTTAGTTTTTAATCATGGAGGGATGGGAGAGTGTATAGTTTTAGCGAGTCTTCAAAAACTGGGTCAAAGACACTGTTTTTCATAGTAGACATGGTCTATTCCTGCGTCTGGGTAACTTCTGAATTGTTATTTTACATTTGTGTTTTTAATCTTTTTATATATGTCTTACAAGGACGACAGTTTTACTTCTTGTATTCCTTGCCAGCCTAGCAGAGTGAGGTACCCTCGACTGCTGTTCAGTAAATATTTATTTGTAGAGTAGCCCCTCTACTGCCAGAAAGATTCACCTGGTGAAGTGATTGTTTGATTTCAGGCCAGAAATTGATTCAGAAATGAGGACTGCTGGGGAAATGGCAATTAGAATGTTCTGAATTTAGTGGTTTTTTGTTTTTTTTTTAATCCTTCCCCTGCCACCCTTTAGGGTTTTTTTTTTTTTTTTTTTTTTTGAGGCAGAGTCTTGCTCTGTCGCCGAAGCTGGAGTGCAGTGGTGCCATCTCGGGCTCACTGCAACTTCTGCTTCCGGGTTCAAGCAATTCTCCTGTGCCAGCCTCCCGAGTAGCTGGGATGACAGGCATGCACCACACCACACCTGACTAATTTTTGTATTTTTTTTTTTTTTTGAGATGGAGTCTCGCTCTGTCACCCAGGGTGGAGTTCAGCGGTGTGATCTCGGCTCACTGCAACCTCTGCCTCCTGGGTTCAAGCAGTTCTCCTGCTTCAGCCTCCCAAGTAGCTGGGATTACAGGCGCCTGCCACCACACCTGGCTAACTTTTGTATTTGTAGTAGAGATGGAGTTTCACCATGTTGGCCAGACTGATCTCGAACTCCTGACCTCATGATCCGCCTCCTGCGGCCTCCCAAAGTGCTGGGATAACAGGCATGAGCCACCGAGCCTGGCCCAATAACTATCATTTTATAGGGCACTTACTACGTGCTAAGCACTTTAAAATACTTACCTAATCCTTATAACATCCCTTTGGAAAGGAGGGCGTGTTATTTCCTCTATTTTACAGATAAGAAAACTGAACCACAGAGAGGTATTCCTGGCCAGGTGCCGTGGCTCACACCTGTAATCCCAGCACATTGGGAGGCTGAGGTAGGTGGATCACTTGAGGCCAGGAGTTCAAGACCAGCCTGGCCAACGTGGTGAAACCCTGTCTCTACTAAAAATACAAAAATTAGCCAGGCCTGGTGGTGGGTGCCTGTAATCCCAGCTACTCGTGAGGCTGAGACACGAGAATTGCTTCAACCCAGGAGGAGGAGGTTGCAGTGAGCTGAGATTGTGCCACTGCAGTCCAGCCTGGGTGAAAGAGTGAAACTCTGTCTGAAAAAAAAAAAAAAAGTATTCCTGAAACATTCTTGTTAGTCTCGCTTTATTTTTTCCTCTTTTTGTCTTGTCAGCCAATATTTTCCCTTCTCCAGTGATGGTTTTGGGAAGGAGGAGGAAACTAAAACACTGCTATTGTTGAATGACTACAGCAGAGAGCCTGGACATTTGATCAGTGGAACTGGACATGCTTATGGTTTTTATGAGTTGTCCTGGGCATTGCTGATCATTTCTGCTTTTCTTTGGAAATAGTAAAAATTGCAGAAAGCCACCCTGTACTTTAGAAAATTAAAAAAAAGTTGTGGTAAAATACATGTAACAAAATTTACCTTTTAAACTTTTTTTTTTTTTTTCTGAGACGGAGTTTTGCTCTTATTGCGCAAGCTGGAGTGCAATGGCCTGATCTTGGCTCACTGCAACCTCTGCCTCCCGGGTTCAAGCGATTCTCCTGCCTCAGCCTCCTGAGTAGCTGGGATTACAGGCACGTGCCACTACGTTCAGCTAATTTTTTGTATTTTTAGTAGAAATGGGGTTTCACCATTTTAGCCAGGCTGATCTTGAATTCCTGACCTCAGGTGATCTGCCCGCCTTGGCCTCCCAAAGTGCTGGGATTACAGGCGTGAGCCACTGTGCTTGGCCACCTTTGAAACTTTTTAAGTGTACAGTTCTGTGGTATTGAGTGCATTTACATTGTTGTGCAATCTTTACCACCCTTATCCACAGAATTATTTTCATTTTATAAAACTGAAACTCTGAACCTATTAATAACTCTCTATAGTCTTTTCTCCCCAGCCCCTGGCAGCCACCATTCTACTTTCTGTCTCCGTGAGTTTAACTACTTTGTGTACCTCATATAAGTGGAATCATACAGTATTTGACCTTTTGTGACTGGCTTATTTCATTTAGCGTAATGTCCTCAAGATTCATCCATGTTGTAGCATGTGTCAGAATTTTCTCTTTTTTTTTTTGGAGATAGGGTCTCGCTCTGTCATGCATGCTGAAGTGTAGTGGCTCAATCATAGCTCACTGCAGCCTTGACCTCCTGGGCTCAAGTGATCCTCCCACTTCAGCCTCCTGAGTAGCTGGGACCACAGGCATGTGCCACCACGCCTGGCTAATTTTTTTTTTTCTTTTTTGTAGAGATGGGGTCTCCTTATGTTGCCCAGGCTGACCTTGAACTCCTGGGCTCAAGCAATCCATTGTCTCGGTCTCCCAAAGTGCTGGGACTACAGGCGTGAGCCACTATGTCCAGCCTGTTTAGTTTGTTGAGGAATTGTCCTACTGTTTTCCACAGCAGATACACTGTTTTACATTCTCACTAGCAGTGCACAAGGGTTCCAGTTTCACCACATCCTTGCCAACACTTGTTATTTTCTGGTTTTTGTTTGTTTGTTTTTGAGACAAGGTCTTGCTGTGTCACGCAGGCTGGAGTGCAGTGGCCCAATGACAGCTTACTGCAGCCTCCACTTCTGGGCTCAAGTAATCCTCTCATCTTAGCCTCCCGAGTAGCTGGGACTACAGGTGTGTGCCAACACACCCAGCTAGTTTTAAAATTTTTAGTAGAGAGGAGTTCTTGCTATGTTGCCCAGGCTGGTCTCAAATTCCTGAGTTTAAGTGATGCTCCTGCCTCGGCCTCTCGAAGTGTTAGGATTACAGGTGTGAACCACCACACGTGGCCTTATTTTCTGTTTTTTGACAATTGCCATTCTAATGAGTATGAAATGGTGTCTCATTGTATTATTGATTTACATTTCTCTAGTGACTAGTGATATTGGGCACTTCTTCATGTCTTTTTTCTTTTTGAGACAGAGTTTCACGCGTGTTGCCCAGGCTGGAGTGCAATGGCACGATCTCGGCTCACCGCAACCTCTGCCTCCTGAGTTCAAGTGATTCTCCCGCCTCAGCCTCCCAACTAGCTGGGATTAGAGACCTGCACCACCACACCTGGCTAATTTTGTATTTTTAGTAGAGATGAGGTTTCCCCATGTTGGTCAGGATGGTCTCAAACTCCCGACCTCAGGTGATCCGCCTGCCTCGGCCTCCCAAAATCCTGGGATTACAGGCGTGAGCCACCACGCCCAGCCTTAAATTTTGTATTTTTAGTAGAGATGGGGTTTTGCTATGTTGGCCAGGCGGGTCTTGAACTCCTGACCTCAGGTGATCCACCAGCCTTGGCCTCCCGAAGTGCAAGGATTACAGGCATGAGCCACTGCATCTGGCAAGTTTTTCATATATTTTGAATATCAATCCCTCATCAGATATATGATTTGCATGTATTTTTCCTATCCTATGGGTTGCTGTTTCAGTCTGTTGATACTATTCTTTGATACACAAAAGTTTTAAATTTTCATGAAGTCCAACTTATTTTTTTTTTCTTTTATTGCCCACTCTTTTTTTTTTTTTGACAGGATCTTGCACTGTCACCCAGGCTAGAGTGCAGTGGCACAATCTAGACTCACTGCAGCCCCTGCCTCCCAGGTTCAAGCAATTCTCCTGCCTCACCCTCCCAAGTAGCTGGGATTACAGTCATGCACCAGCACACCTGGCTAATTTTTATGTTTTTAATAGAGAGGGAGTTTTCCCATGTTGGCCAGGCTGGTCTCAAACTCCTGGCCTCAAGTGATCTGCCCACCTCAGCCTCCCAGAGTGCTGGGGTTACAGGTGTGAGCCACCATGCCTGGCCTATTGCCTACTTTTTTGATATCATGTCCAAGAAATCATTGCAAAATCCAATGTCATGAAGCCATTCCCGTAAGTTTTCTTTTGAAAGTTGTATCATTTTAGGTCCTACATTTTGGTCTTTTATCCATTTTGAGCTAATTTGTGTACATGTTACAAGCTTTTACTATATTTTATGAGCTGTTTTCTTAGTGGCTGCCCTGGGATTACAATGAACATCTTAATTCATAACAGTCTTGTTTGGATTAATACGAACTTCATTTCAGTAATATGTAAAGACTTTCTTTCTATATAGCTCTGTTCCTTCCTGAACATTGTGTTATTGTCATCTAAATTACATCTTTATGCATTATATGTCTACCAATGTAGATTTATAATTATTTCTTCTTGTAGTTGTCTTTTAAATTAAAAAGAAAAAGAATTACAAACAAAAAATCCATTTGTACTGTATTTTTTATTTACCTAAACAGTTACCTTTACCAGTCTACTTTATTTCTTCATGTAGATTTGAGTTATTCTGTAGTTTCCTTTCATTTCAACCCGAAGGTCTGCCTTATTCTTGCAGGGCAAGTCTACTACTGACAAATTCTTTCCATTTTGTTTATCTGGGAAATCTTCATTTTTCCTTCACTTTCGAATAATAGTTTTGCTGGATATAGAATTCTTGTTTGAAAATCTTTGTCTTTCCTTGTTTTGACTATTTTATCCCACTGCCTTCTGGCTGCTACAGTTTCTGAGAAGAAATCAACTGTTAATGTTCTTGAGGATACTTTGTATATGATGAGTTTCTTCTCTTGCTCATTTAAAGAATCTTTGTCTCTTGGCAGCTTGCATATGATGTGTCTGTGGCTCTCTTTGTGTTTATCCTATTTGGAGTTAGTAGAGCTTCTTGGATTCCTAAATTACCATTTTCCATTATGTTTGGGATGTTTTCTGCCATTATTTCTTCAAATATTTTTCTGTCCTTTTCTTTCCTTCTGAGACTCTAATTATACATATATTGGTGTGTTTGATGGTGTCCCACAGTCTGAGGCTGTTAAATTTGTTCTTTTTTTTCTTTTTTTGTTTTTGCTTTTCATTTTGAGGCTACTAATTTGTCTTTATTGCTTTTTCTTTCTGTTCCTTGGACTGGATGATCTAAATTGACCTATCTTCAAGACCACTGATTATTTTCTTCTGCCTGTTCAAATCTGCTGTTCAGTCCCTCTGATGAGTTTTTCATTTTAGTTGTTGGACTTTTCAATTCTAGAATTTATTTTGTCTTTAAAAAAATAACTTCTCTTTCTGTTGATATTCTCTTTGGTGCCATCTTGGCTCACTGCAACCTCCACCTCCCGGGTTCAAGCGATTCTCCCGCCTCAGCCTTCTGAGTAGCTGGGATTACAGGTGCCTGCCACCATGCTCGGCTAATTTTTGTATTTTTAGTAGAGATGGGGTTTCACCATGTTGGCCAGGATGGTCTCAAACTCCTGACCTCAGGTGATCCCCCTGCCTTGGCCTCCCAAAGTGCTGGGATTACAGGTGTAAGCCACCGCACCCGGCCACTTTCTTATAGTTCTTTAGACATATTTTCATTTAGATCTTTGAACATATTTGAAATAGTTAAAAATCTCTTTGTCTGCTGCCTGGGTTTTCTTAGAGACAGTTTCTATTGATTGCATTTTTCCCCCCTGTGTATGGGCCATACTTTATTGTTTCTTTGCATGTTTTATAACTTTTTGTTGTTGAAAACTGGACATTTTAAATAATGTGGCCACTCCGGAAATCAGATTGTTTCCCTTCCCAAGGTTTGTTGTTGTATTTTTGTTTAGTGACTTTTCTGAATTGATTCTGTAGTCTGTATTCTTTGTTGTTTGTGGCCACTGAAGTCTCTGCTTAGATAGCTTAGTGGTCAGGTAATGATTAAACAAATTTCTTTAAATTTCTGTTAAATTTCTTAAAATTCTGTTCTCACTGCCTGGAAGCAGTGAGTATCCCAGTTTCTCCTTTGGGGCTCTGTGTGCACGTTGGGATGTACCTATAACACTCTGCCAGGCATTCGATAACTCTGCCTTAATTTTCACTTCCTGCTATGCAGAACCTCAAGGTCAACCACAAGTAAGAGACATTCTTAGGTCTTTCCTGAGCATGTGCACAGCTTTGGGTATATGCACAGACCTGGGTATGTTCATGGCTTCCTAGATGCCCAGGAATATGTTGGGGCTTTTCTAAGCCTCTGTGGACATCTTATTCCTCAGCTTTTCCTTTAAACCTTTTTGGTTAGCCTGTTGTTTTCTCCACCTGTTAATCACTGCCTCAGGAAGCCATGAAGTCAAACAGTTACCTCTATTTGTTTTCAACCGGTGCTCCTGGGGAAAAGGTTTTTTCACACTGGGTGAGTTCTAAGACAGCCTTGAAATAGGACCTTCTAAGGAACTGTCAGACAGGTTGAATAATGCCAGTTCTTTTTTTTTTTTTTCGGAGTCAAGCTTCTTTTTTTTTTTTATACTTTAAGTTTTAGGGTACATGTGCACAACATGCAGGTTTGTTACATATGTATACATGTGCCATGATGGTGTGCTGCACCCATTAACTCATCATTTACATTAGGTATATCTCTTTTTTTTTTGAGATGGAGTCTTGCTTTGTCGCCCAGGCTGGAGTGCAGTGGCGCAATCTCAGCTCACTGCAAGCTCCACCTCCCAGGTTCACGCCATTCTCCTGCCTCAGCCTCCCGAGTAGCTGGGACTACAGGCGCCTGCCACTATGCCCGGCTAATTTTGTTTTTTTTTTTTTTGAGACGGAGTCTCGCTCTGTCACCCAGGCTGGAGTGCAGTGGCGCGATCTCGGCTCACTGCAAACTCCGCCTCCTGGGTTCACGCCATTCTCCTGCCTCAGCCTCTCCGAGTAGCTGGGACTACAGGCGCCCGCCACCACGCCCGGCTAATTTTTTGTATTTTTAGTAGAGATGGCATTTCACCGTGGTCTCGATCTCCTGACCTCGTGATCCGCCCGCCTCGGCTTCCCAAAGTGCTGGGATTACAAGCGTGAGCCACTGCGCCCGGCCACGCCTGGCTAATTTTTTGTATTTTTAGTAGAGATGGGGTTTCACCATGTTAGCCAGGATGGTCTCGATCTCCTGACCTTGTGATCCGCCCACCTCGGCCTCCCAAAGTGTTTGGATTACAGGCATGAGCCACCACGCCCAGCCTAGGTATATCTCTTAATGCTATCCCTCCCCGCTCCCCCCACCCCACGACAGGCCCTAGTGTGTGATGTTCCCCTTCCTGTGTCCAAGTGTTCTCATTGTTCAATTCCCACCTCTGAGTGAGAACATGCGGTGTTTGGTTTTCTGTCCTTGTGATAGTTTGCTGAGAATGATGGTTTCCAGCTTCATCCATGTCCCTACAAAGGATATGAACTCATCCTTTTTTATGGCTGCATAGTATTCCATGGTGTATATGTGCCACATTTTCTTAATCCAGTCTGTCATTGTTGGGCATTTGGGTTGGTTCTAAGTCTTTGCTATTGTGAATAGTGCCTCAATAAACATACGTGTGTGTGTGTCTTTATAGCAGCATGATTTATAATCCTCTGGGTATATACCCAGTAATGGGATGTCTGGGAATAATGCCAGTTCTTTGTAAGGCTTTGATGAACATCATCCCCATTCTGGAGTCAACTTGTCTCCTGAGGAGACTAGTTCCTTTAGTGGTTGTTGCTATTTAGAAACCACATCTGGGTGCTACATGCGCTTATTGCTACTGGAGTGTCATTGTCTGCAGGCCCTACCAGGATGTGGGTAGGAAATATATATATGTCTATATATATGCATAAACATGCATATATCTTTTTCTTTATATATTAAAAGCCCACACCAGTTATTCTAATCTATTCTAATACCACAGGGTTTGTTCTACTCTTTTGCCTTGCCGTATTTGTTAACTCCTTTCTCTGATAGAAACCTGACCCCTCACCCTTAATGTATTTATTGATTTATTCAAATCTTTCCTGTATGTAATCAATCTTTTGAAAGCTCAGATTGAAAACTCCCAAAAAAGTGGGAGGAGGCAGTGTATAGGTAATTTTTTTTTTTTTTTTTTTGAGACGAAGTCTCGCTCTTGCCCCCTAGGCTGTAGTGCAATGGCGCAATCTCAGGTCACTGCAACCTCCGCCTCCCGGGTTCAAGCAATTCTCCTGCCTCAGCCTCCCAAGTAGCTGGGACTGCAGGTGCATGCCCTCATGCCCAGCTAATTTTTTTGTATTTTAGTAGAGACGGGGTTTCACTGTGTTGCCCAGGCTGGTTGCAAACTCCTGAGCTCAGGCAGTCCGCCTGCCTCGGCCTCCCAAAGTACTGGAGTAATTTTTTGTTATTGTTTGAGATGGGGTCTCACTCTGTCACCCAGGCTGGAGTACAGCAGCATGATCTCTGCCTACTGCAACCTCCGCCTCCCGGGTTCAAGCGATCCTTGTGCCTCAGCCTCCTGAGTAGCTGGGATTACCAGCATGCGCCACCATGCCCGGCTAATTTATATATATTATATATATTTTGTTTGTTTGTTTGTTTTTTGAGATGGAGTCTCGCTCTGTCGCCCAGGCTAGAGTGCAGTGGTGCGATCTCAGCTCACTGCAAGCTCCGCCTCCCAGGTTCACGCCATTCTCCTGCCTCAGCCTCCCAAGTAGCTGGGACTACAGGCGCCCACCACCACACCCAGCTAATTTTTTGTATTTTTAGTAGAGACGGGGTTTCACCATGTTAGCCAGGATGGTTTCAATCTCCTGACCTCGTGATCTGCCTGCCTCGGCCTCCCAAAGTGCTGGGATTACAGGCGTAAGCCACCACGCCCGGCCTATATTATGTATTTTTTAGTACAGACGGGTTTCACTATGTTAGCCAGGCTGGTCTCGAACTCCTGACCTCAAGTGATCCACCCACCTCAGCCTCACAAAGTGTTGGGATTACAGGCGTGAGCCACAAAGTGCCGGGATTACAGGCGTGAGCCACTATGCCCGGCCTGTATTCAGTAATTTTTGAAGGAATGGTTAAACATTCTCTTCTTCCCTCTGTGGAAATATCCTTTTGTATTATAGCATGCCACATTGTAACTGGAAGGAAAGTTTGTTACCGTAGTATCTGTTCTTTGGACTCCGGAATTGAGTTAGTATCCATGGCATTTGGAATATAGGCACCAGTGGTGACTTATAAAGTGGATTTCGGGTGGGCATGGTGGCTCATGCCTGTAATCCCAGCACTTTGGGAGGCTGAGGCTGAGGGATCACCTGAGGTTGGGAGTTCGAGACCAGCCTGACCAACATGGAGAAACCCCGTCTCTACTAAAAATACAAAATTAGCTGGGCATGGTGGCGCATACCTGTAATCCCAGCTGCTCGGGAGGCTGAGGCAGGAGAATCACTTGAACCCAGGAGGCAGAGGTTGCGGTGAGCTGAGATTGCGTCATTGCACTCCAGTCTGGGCAACAAGAGTGAAACTCTGTCTCAAAAAAAAAAAAAAAAAAAAAAAAAAAGTGGATTTCATGTTTATAATTGATTTTCATTATTCACAGATTCTATATTTGTGAACTCACCTAGTTGCTAAAATTTATTTGAAACCCCAAAATCAATACTTGCAGCACTTTTGTAGTCACTTGTGGACATTTGCAGAGGGGTAAGAAATTTGAGCTGCCAATGTGTGTGTTCCTGGCTGAGATGGGTCAACATTCCGCCTTCTTGTTTCAGTTTTCATACTGTAACAAGTATTCTTTTCATGGCCTGTTTAGTGCCATATTTTTCGTATTTTTGTGCTTTTGTTGGTGAATCCCATCTTTAAAATGTCACCCAAGTGTAGTATGGAAACGCTATCTAGCATTGCTGAGTGCGAGAAGGCCACAATGTGCCTTATGGGAAAATATGTTTGTTAGGTAAATTTTGCTAAGTGAGTTATAGTGCTGTTGGCTGTGAGTTCCGTGTTAATGAATCAACAATGTATATTAAATAGGGTGTCTTTCAACAGAAACCAATAAAACAAGGTTATATATTGATTGGTTGATGAATGTTGTGACCAGAGGCTTCCAGGAACCTAAGTCTGGCATTTCCTTTAGAAGCAATGGTTCAGTATTTGCTAACTCAGTGTTTGTGGTGATTTTATGGTGAATAACTAGAATCCGCTACACCTGTAAATTGTTTTCTAGCTCATGAATGAGCCAAGGAAAATACTATGTATCTTAAAAAACCACATGCAGAAACAGGCCTGTCAGTGGACTGATTAAAGGGTAGTCAGTACAAGAGGTGGTATGTCAGAATGTTTTGAAATACTGATGTAAAAATCACTGCAATTAACAATGTGCACGGGAAACGAAAACATGAAGCCTATCTTAAAAATTTTGGTTTTGGCCAGGCATGGTGGCTCACACCTGTAATCCCAGCACTTTGGGAGGCCGAGGCGGGCGGATCACAAGGTCAGGAGATCAAGACCATCCTGGCGAACATGGTGAAACCCCATCTCTACTAAAAATACAAAAAATTAGCTGGGCGTGGTGGCGGGCGCCTGTAGTCCCAGCTACTTGGGAGGCTGAGGCAGGAGAATGGCGTGAACCTGGGAGGTGGAGCTTGCAGTGAGCTGAGATTGCGCCACTGCACTCCAGCCTGGGCAACGGAGCCAGACTCCGTCTCAAAAAAAAAAAAGAAAAAAATTTTTTTTTTGGTTTTGAAGTGTTGGAAAGGCAAAATGGCAATAAAACTAGTTCCCACTTAGTAACAGTGCATTTATCTTAAGTTAAAGGAATAATTTTTGCCATTGGGAGTGGCTATGAATGTCTTTTGAACTTGGGAGAAGTTGAGATGTGCTAATTGTTATAGGCCTAATATATTAGTACCTTAAGAGAGAGATAAGTACTTCCACAGATTTATATTTATAGATGAAGTGGTGGAAGAGGTGGAAAGGAAAAAGGACGAGTAGAGGTCGACATGGTGGCTCATGCCTGTAATCCCAGCACTTTGGGAAGCCGAGGCCAGTGGATCACCTGAGATCAGGAGTTTGAGACCAGCCTGGCCAACATGGTGAAACCCCGCCTCTACTGAAAATACAAAAATTAGCTGGGCGTGGTAGCGCGCCGCTGTAGTCCCAGCTACTCGGCAGGCTGAGGCAGGAGAATTGCTTGAATCCAGGAGGTGAAGTTTGCGGTGAGCCGAGATTGCGCCACTGCACTCCAGCCTGAGTGACAGAGTAAGACTCCATCTCAAAAAAAAAAAAAAAAAAAAAAGGACTGAGTAGAGCCAGTAGAACCAGAAGCTGACATCTAGACAGATTTCTTTTCTTTTTTTTTTTTTTGAGTGGAGTCTTGCTCTGTCACGCAGGCTGGAGTGCAGTGGCCTGATTTTGGCTCACTGTAATCTCTGTCTCCCCAGTTCAAGCGATTCTCCCTGCCTCAGCCTCCCGAGTAGCTGGGATTACAGGCACCTGCCACCATGTCTGGCTAATTTTTGTATTTTTAGTAGAGATGGGGTTTTGCCATGTTGGCCAGGCTGGTCTCGAACTCCTGACCTCAGGTGATCTGCCCGCCTATGGTCTCCCAAAGTGCTGGGATTACAGATGTGAGCCACTGCGCCCGGCCTAAAGAGATTTCTTGAAGCAATTGAGCTTATAGTTTGGGTTGGAGTGAAGAGGAGAGTCCCAGAGGAAATTACTACAAGGGAATTAGCATGTGTGGAGTGAAGCAGTGATTCCCAAACCAGAGAATCTGAGTCAGGTGTTGAAACTGTTGAGTGGAAAACACAGTAAGTATTATGAGTTTAGAGGGGTCCAGTTGGTAAAGACCAGTAAGGACCAGGTGTTTAAGTTTCAATAAAGAGGTCCTTGGAAACCACTGCAAGCTTTTGAGAAAGGGAATAAATGCCAGATTCCAAACAATATTTTAAGAAAACAGTTTTTGCTTCTCTGGCAGTTTGCTGGGGAAAGCAGGGCTTGTATAATTCGGTAACAGTTGTTCATAACAGTGATGCCTTTAGTTGTGTTTTTCTGTTATCAAAGTGCTTTTAGGAATGTTCCTGGGAACACTCCTGTGAGATAGCTTTTATTATTCCCATTTTTCATAAGGGAAAATGGAGGCCCAGATTGTTGAGTAACCAGTTCACAGCTATTTGATGGCAGACTTGGGATTACCCTTTCTGTTACACTTCAGTGGTTTCAATTAAGGATTTGGACAAGAATTGTTGTAGGATTGGCGAAGGAAAGAACAGCTGATTGTTCCTTTCTTCTAATAAGAACTGATTTAAAAGTATTGGCCTAAGACCAACCGGAGCCAAAATTACAGAGAAAAGTTTTGTTGACATTGGAAATTACATGATGAAATTCTTCAGAAAATCTTCCAAAAGTTTGCATTGTTTCAACTTGTAATTTCCTCTTGCTCCCCCTGCACCCTCCCCCCGCCTTTGGCCCTGAATCTGAAGCAGTTTCCTCTTATCCCATAGTTAACATTTTTAGTACAGGAACATCTGACATTGAATGTTTCTGGTAAATCTGTCAGTGTTTGTAAAACAAAACACCAGTAACTGTCTCTCACTTGGAAAACCATTTCAACTGATCCAACCGCAGCTCAAATAAAATATTTTTAGCTCCACTTTTCATTTGAAATTTAAGGTGCTGTAAGTGGCAATTATACAATTTTAGAACTGTGAGACACTTTAGAAAGCATCTGTAGGTTTAAAAATTTAATGCCTTTCTCCACCCCACCTCAACCTGTTTCTACTCGAGGAAATGGAGATTCAGATTCAACTTAATATTGTGCTGAACATACTGCAAGGTACATTTGTTAATTTTAAAGAAAATCCTGAGAAGTGGGGATTTTGTCTTTATTTTTGATAAAAAGAGACAACCAAGGCTCACAGAGGTGATTATCTAATATGTAGCTTCTGAACAGTACTTCCTGCCTTTAGTTATGTGGCACTTTCCACAATATGCTGTTTTAATTGGTTCCAGACCAGGTCATATAGTGTTAGAGCTAGAAGGTACCTTGCAGATACTCTACCCTTTCATCCCATAAATGAGCAAGGATTCTAGAGTTGGGTTGTCTGGGTTCATATCTTAATCCTGCTGTTAGAACTATGTGACATTGGGAGGTTGCTTATCCTCTCCATGCCTCAGTTTCCTTTTTTGTATAAATGGGATAATGATATACCTACATGAGTGGTGATTGTGAAGTTTAAATGAGTTCATATATGTAAAGTACCAGAAAAGTGCCTGCCATCAAATGCTCATTAAGTGTTCCTCATAATTGCTATCAGGAAACTGAATGTCACAGAGGTTAAATTACTTGTAAAGATAATGTTAGAGTAGCTGAATTTAAACTAGAATCTTTGACTCCTAGTACAATTGTCCCCAAGTATCCCTGGTCCTTTGGTTCCAGGACCTCCCTTGGATAGCAAAATCCATGGATGCTCAAGTCCTTGATACGAAGTGGCATAGTATTTGCATATAACCTATGTATATTCCCCCATGTACTTTAAATAATCTCTAGATTACTTACATTTAATACAATATAGGTGCTATGTAAATAGTTGTTATACTGTATTATTTAGGGAGTAGTGATGAGAAAAAAAAGTCTACATGTTTAGTATGGCATGTTTTTTTCCTGATTTTTTTTTCTTTTTTCTTTTTTTTGAGACAGTCTCGCTCTGTCACCCAGGCTGGAGTGCAGTGGCGTGATCTTGGCTCACTGCAAGCTCCGCCTCCCGGGTTCATGCCATTCTCCTACCTCAGCCTCCTGAGTAGCTGGGATTACAGGCGCCCACCACCACGCCTGGCTAATTTTTTTGTATTTTTAGTAGAGAAGGGGTTTCACTGTGTTAGCCACGATGGTCTCGATCTCCTGACCTCGTGATCCGCCAGCCTCGGCCTCCCAAAGTGCTGGGATTACAGACGTGAGCTACCGCGCCCGGCCTGATTTTTCTTTTTTTTTCTTTTTTTTTTTTTTTTGAGACAGAGTCTCCCTCTCTATCGCCCAGGCTGGAGTGCAGTGGCACAATCTCTGCTCACTTGCAACCTTCGCCTCCTGGGTTCAGGTGATTCTCGTGCCTCAGCCTCCAGAGTAGCTGGGACTACAGGTGCACGCCACCATGCCCGGTATTTTTTTCCTGAATATTTTAATCTGTGGGTGGCTGAATCCATGGATGCAGAACCCATGGCTGTGGAGGGCTGACTGTGTTATACATTATGCTTGGCAAAGGATTTTCAAGCAATTTATGTATCTGGTCCTCATTATGGCCCTATAAGGTCTACAGGTCAAGTGAAGAAAACCCTCAGATCCCTAGAGTTGGTTCCTAAAATTAAGATTTCCAGTGCTGTGTACATGGCTATCATTTATACAGTGGAATGTATTTCAGGTTCATAAAATAAAGCAGACTTCTTATTTAGCAAGAGAGAGCTATCCCTTTCTCCAGCCTAGCCTCTCACTTTGGCCAAGAGACCTTTCTGAAGTGAGCTTCATGTTAGAGGGAAAACGTGAATCTCAGTTTTAGCTTGAACAGCCATTTAATCTCTCTTGTCTTGGAAATCAAGTTGCCCACGTGTGTTTTCCCACTGCAAAACTTCTACCCTAGTTTCCTCCTCCTTTTGGGGATGATGATGATCTCAGCATTGCTTACTATAAAGGGATTCTATGAAGATCAGGTAAGTAAGTCAGTGTTTATGAAAACACATTGTAAGCCAGGCACAGCTATGCAAGCCTTTAGTTCCAGCTACTTGGGAGGCTGAGGTGGGAGGATCACTTGAGCCCAGGCATCAGGCATTTGAGGCTGTAGTGTGCAATGTTAGCACCATGACTAGGCACTGGACTCCAGCCTGGGGAATGTAGTGAGACCCTGTCTCTTAAAAAAAAAAAAAAAAAAAAAAAAGGCCAGGCACAGTGGCTCACATCTGTAATCCCAGCATTTTGGGAGTCCGAGGTAGGTAGATCACTTAAGGTCAGCAGTTTAAGACCAGCCTGGTCAACATGGTGAAACCCTGTCTCTACTAAAAATACAGAAATTAGCCCTATGTGGTGGCTCATGCCTGTAGTCCCAGCCACTTGGGAGTCTGAGGCGTAAGAATCGCTTGAACCCAGGAGGTGGAAATTGCAATGAGCTGGGATCATGGCCCTGCATTCCAGCCTGGGTGACAGAGCGAGACTCAGCCTCAAAAAAAAAAAAAAAAAAAGACATTGCAAACTGTAATTTGAATTATAATCTAATCATAAAATGCCAGAAGTCTGCTTATTTTGTTTCTCTTCCCAGAGGGAGCCCGTGCCCACTGCTTGAGTCACCTATTACCAGAATTATTTTAGTCTGTGGAATCAGTAGTAGGCAGTGGTTTATCTTATCCTTGGAGAAATGAGCATGTGGAGGCTTGGTCTTGGTCCCATTTTGGAAGTTCTTCATTCATGTGATACCCCATTCTGGCAGGATTTCTAAACTTAGGTACTAAAGGCCAGATCTGGAATGGTCCTGAGTGTAGTCGCTTCTGTCCCTGTGGAATTAGAGTGTGCCACCCTCCTGGCCTGTGGCTGCAACCCAGATATGATATTGTGAGAGAAGAAATATATATTTGGTCTTTATCCCTGGTTCCTGGCACAGAGCTCTTGAAACCCTTGCAGAGTGATTGGGGTGAGAGGAATGGTTTTTTTTTTTATTTATTTATAATAAGCCCCTTTCAACCATACATGAGTTTATGGGTTTTTTTTTGTATAGCCGGGGGTCTCGCTTTGTTGCCCAGGCTGGTTTCGACCTCCTGGCTTCAAGTAATCCTGCTTCAGCCTCTCAAAAGTGCTGAGATAATAGGAGTGAAGGCATGAGCTGCTATGCCCGGCAGTGAGTTTATGTTAATAAGGTGACTCTTGGAGGCTAGAGGCTGGTTGCTAGAGGAACAAATATGTGTGTAGAAGGTTGGAACTTGTAGCTTCTCCCACTCCTCCCTGACTTTTGGAAGGGGAGAGGGGCTGGAGATTGAGCTGATCACCAGTGATCAGTGATAATCAATCATGTCTACGTAATGAAGCCTCCATAGAAATCCTTGGGTTTGGAGAGCTTCTAGGTTAGTAAACACATCAAAGTGTAGGGAGGGTGGCACACCCGGAGAGCAAGCTCCCACCCAGTACCTTGTCTTTTGCATCGCTTCCATTTGGCTGTTCCCGAGGTGTATCCCTTATAATAAACTGATAAAAGTAAGTGAAGTGCCTCCCCGAGTTGAGCCATGCTAGCAAATTATTGAATCTGAGGAGGCAGCTGTGGGAACCCCCAATGTATGGACAAGTTGGACAAAAGTGTGAGTAACCTGGGGACCCACTACTTGTGATGGGAGTCTGAAGTGGGGGACAGTCCTGTTGGATGGTGCTGTGAGGTCTCTGCTAACTCCAGGCAGTTAGTGTAAGAATTAAGTTAAATTGTAGGACACCCAGTTGGTGTCTGCAGAGAACTAGAGAATTGCTTGGTATGGAGACCCCTTGCCCCTGCACATTTGGTATCAGAAGTGGAGTGTTGAGTATAGAAAAAAGAGTTTTTCATCTTTACCGGAAGTTCTCTGAACTCTGTCATTTAGAATTTTTGTGGAGGCTTATTGTTGGCATGATTGATTAAATCACTGGGTACCAGTGATTGGCTCAGTCTCTAATCCCTCTCCTCTCCTGGAGGTGGGGATGCCTTGAGGAGTTGGGGCTGAGTTCCAACCCTCTACTCCTGTGGTAGGTTTCTCTGGCAACCAGCCTCCATCCTGCATGAATCACCTCATTAGCATAAACTCAGGTATGGTTGAAAGGGGCTTATTATGAGTTACAGACACCCCCCTCACTCAGAAATTCCAAGGGTTTTAGGAGCTCTGTGCCAGGAACTAGAGATGAAGGCCAAATATATATTTCTAATTATATTACAGTATCACAGGTACACTCTTTGCCTTCCATGTAGGGAGTATGATTTAGATTCCTGACAGATTATTATTTTCTTTCTTTAGAGGAACCAGACTAGCATTTCTCAGTGGGTTCCAGTATGCAGCCGATTGATACCTGTGTCTCCTACCCAAGGACAGGGGGACAGGGCTCTGTCTGGCACTTCCCAGGTAAGATTTGTTGTTCTTTTGCTTAGTATGAAAACCTTAGTGTTTATGTGCAAATGTCATGTATTTATAGATTAGCCAACCAAATTGTGTGATGGAAAAACCTCATGAGACCACTCTGGGTCTCTGTGGTGCCAACTTAGGACTGATTCCTAAAGTATGGTGTCTAGGGCGTTGCTTCTAAATACCCTAGCAGTGGAACTTAGCCTAGGATACCATGCTACAGTCTGATGATTTTTACTGTTAGGGAATTTTTCCAGATATTCATCTCCGAGTTAACCTTTTTCAATTTTCTTTTTGTGGCCATCTTGTGCTACTTTTATTTGGGCATGATAATTATTTCTTTTTCCTTTATATGAATATAAAATCCAAGAAACAATTATTTGAGGTATTCATTTACCATTGACCACCTAATCATTATAATGTAGTTTACCTTGGACCTTGTGTGAGGGGTTTTCTCCCTCCTGATTTTTGTTAATAATACAAATAATTTAGTAATAAGGGAAATAAATCATCTATGACTTCAAATCTGAAAACGTCAGTATTTTATCTCTGCTGGTTCTTTTTCAGCCTGTGTGTGTGTGTGTGTGTGTGTTTGTGTGTGTGTGTGTGTTTGTGTGTGTGTGTGTGTGTGTGTATGTGTGTATGTATATGTAATGTTATTCCTGAAGTACCCTAACAAATGTCCACAGAAGTTTATATTCTGGTACCTTTTCACTTATTAGAGTGGACATTATTCATATTGTTTTGATAGACTTTGTAATTAAAAATTTAATGACCATATAATATTTTATTTACTTAGCCTTTGATATGAAAATCATTTCCTTTTTTTTGCCATTATAAGCTTTAATTTTCTTACCATTGTCTTAGCACATATTTTTTTCTTACTTTTAATTACTTATTAATAATTCCTAGGAAGGCATACCTTGGGTCAGAGTATGAACAGTTTGCCTCTTCAAAAGGTTGTTTTAATTTATGCTGCCACCAGCAATGTATGTATAAGTAGTTTTTCATTATTACCTCTCTCAAGTTGAGTTTTTTTTAACTTAAATAAATTGGGTAGGAAATGTTACCTTGTTTTACCTTGTATTTCTTTGTTTAGCTCTCAGGGTTATGTATTTTTTCTGTATTGATCAGTTGTTTTTCAGTTTGTGAAAATTGTATGCTTATGGCATTTCTCCATTCGTCTATTGGGAACTCATTTTTCTTACCAATTTATGATTTTTATCTGTAGTCATTAACTTTCTTTTTCGTATTCAATGCAATTAAAAATATGTTTGCTATATGTAATTATATATATTATATAATTTATGTAGCATATATAATCTACTTAAAAATTCCCTCCAATTAATGTGTAAGCCCTGCCCTTCTGAGGACATCTTGCTTTTTTCTTGTATTTCCTGGTCTTTTCACTATGCCTGGCACAGAGTAGTCACTAAGTATATGTTGAATGAATGGAGAATATGCCTGTGCAGAAGAGGCATCTACTTTGGGTAGTTATGCAGGTATTTCTTTTCAGAGCTTGGGCTGTGTTCTGTTACTTTTTGTACAAATTTTTAATAGTATTTGTTATTTGTATGTGTGTAGATGGTAGGGGAAAATAACTCATTATATGAATCTCTGACTTGTGCCCTACTCTTTGGGTCAGTAAACGTTTCTTGAGCACCTAATAAGTACCGGGTACTGTATTAGGCTCTGGGACAACATTATAGCAAAGCATTTATGTAAATAACTGAGAGTGGTTTATCTCATGCTGACCAGATGTAATTTTAGTCATTGTAAATCAACTGGACCTTTTGTCGTATCGACTGTAACTTACTGGAGTATCTTCCTATCTTTGAGGTCCCCTGGTTGGAAACTTCTGCTTCAGAATGGCATCCTCAGGTACATGTCTCACAGGGAGGAAGATTTGGCTCAGAATGAGAAAGAGTTTTGTTAATTAGAATTGTGCATAATGGGATGTGTGAGCTGCGTTTTCACATAGTAAATTTACTCTTACTGGAAATATTCAGGCAGTGGTAGGATGAATGTATGTCAAGGGCCTGACATAAAGGAATCCTTCCTTCGATGAGTGGTAGTATCAGGTATCTGTAAGGTAATGTCCAGTGCTATAATCCTATTATTGTTTTCAAAGAGCTAGAGACATACTTTCAGCTTTGTCTTAATTAGCCTCTTGAAGTTCTGTCTACTTAAAAATATTTTTTAAATTTTGAAATAATTTTAGACTTATGTAAGAGTTGTAAAAGTAGTAGCATTCCCAAATAGCCTTCATCTGGCTTCCCCTAATGTTAACCTCTTACATAACCATGGTGCAATTACTGAAACCAGGAAATTAACATTGAAATAATACTATTAATTAGTCTATTTGTTCCAATTTTGTCAAGTTTTTTTTTTTTTTTTATGAATGTCCTTTTTTGGTCTGCGATAACAAATCCAGTTGTCATATATTCTTAGTCGTCTCCAATCTGTTAAATTTTCATTTTTTTTTTTTAAGACAGAGTCCCACTCTGTTGTCCAGGGTGGAAGACACTATCTTGGCAGTGGCACTATCTTGCTCACTGCAACCTCCACCTCCTGGGTTCAAGCGATCCTCCCACCTCAGCCTCCCAAGTAGCTGGGATTACAAGTATGTGCCATGACACCTGGCTGATTTTTGTATTTTTAGTAGAGATGGGGTTTCACCATTTGGTGAACAGGCTGGTCTCAAACTCCTGACCTCAAGTGATCCACCCCTGTGGGCCTCCCCAAGTGCTGGGAATATAGGTATGAGCCACTGTGTCTGGTCACATTTTCTTATTCTTTTTCTTCTCAAGATTTAGACACTTTTGAAGAGTACTAGTCAGTTATTTGTAGAATGTTTCTCAATTTGAGTTTGTGTAATATTTTCTTTTCTTTTTTCTTTATTTTCTTTTATTTTTTATTCATTTTTTTGAGACAGAGTCTTGCTCTGTCACCCATGCTAGAGTGCAGTGGTGCGATCTTGGCTCACTGCAACCTCTGCCTCCTGTTCAAGTGATTGTCTTGCCTCAGCCTCCCCAGTAACTGGGATTGCAGGTGCCCGCCACCACACCCAGCTACTTTTTGTATTTTTAGTAGAGAAGGGGTTTTGCCACGTTGGCCAGGCTGGTCTTGAACTCCTGATCCGAGGTGATCCGCCCACCTCGGCCTCTCAAAATGCTGGGATTATAGGTGTGAGCTACCACCTATAATATAGAAAGCCCGGCCTTTCTAATATTTTCTTATAATGAGATTGAGGTTATGCATTTTTGGCAAAAATGATGTTATTCCCTTCTCAGTGCATCATATCAGGGGATACATAATGCTAGTAGGTCTTATAACTTTGGCCACTTGGTTAAATTGGTGTTTGTCAGGTTCCTGAACTCTAAAGTTAGTATTTTCCCTTTGTAATTAGTATCTTGTCAGGAGATACTTGGAGACTGTGCAGATACCCATTTCACATTATACTTTTGCTTACTAATTTTAGCAGTCATTGGTAGTTTTTTTTAATGATATGTTAACATTAAATTTATTGTCATAACCATTATAAGTGTACAGTTCAGTAATGTTAATTTAAGCATATTCACATTGTTTTGCAACAGATCTCTATAAACTTTTTCATCTTGCAAAACTCTATGCTAAACACTAATTCTCTCCCCACCCTGCTTTTCTACTTTCTGTTTCTATGATTTTTTTTTTTTTTTTTTTTTTGAGACGGAGTTTCACTCTGTCGCCCAGGCTGGAATGCAGTGGTGCATTCTCAGCTCACTGCAACCTCCGCCTCCCAGGTTCAAGCATTTCTGCCTCAGCCTCCTGAGTAGCTGGGATTACAGGTGCTCACCACCACGCCTGGCTAATTTTTGTATTTTTAGTAGAGACGGGGTTTCACTGTGTTGGCCAGGCTGGTCTCAAACTCCTGACCTCGAGTGATCTGCCCGCCTCAGCCTCCCAAAGCACTGGGATTACAGGCATGAGCCATCACCCTGGCCTTGTTTCTGTGATTTTGACTACTTTAGGATACTTCATGTGAGTGGACTCATACAGTTTTTGTTCTTTTATAACTGGCATATGCTTATTTCACTTAGCATAATGTCCTCAAGGTTCATCTATGTTGTAGCACATGACAGGATTTCCTTCTTTTTTTAAGGCTGCGTACTCTTCATTGTATATTTTCTTTATCCATTTGGATCAATGGACATTTGGGTTCCTTCTGTCTCTTGCACACATTATTGTGAATAATGCTGCAGTGAATGTCAGTGTACAAATATCTTAGAGATCCTGCTTTGAATTCTTTTGGATATATACCCAGAATTAGGATTGATGGATTATATGATAATTGCATTGATGGTTCTTCACTGCAGTGATCATTATTGTGGTGTTTGTCTAATGATTTTTTATTTCCATCATTCCTACATTTATTAACTGGAACTCTGTTGTAAGAAAGAGCTGTCACTTCTTCCCCATTTATTTATTTATTCAATTATTTATTTATACCAGTATGAGCTCATGGATATTTATTTTCTTCTGAGTTATAATTCATTTTCTTTTCTTTTCTTTTCTTTTTTTTTTGAGACGGAGTCTCACTCTGTCACTCAGGCTGGAGTGCAGTGGCGAGATCTTGGCTCACTGCAACCTCCGCCTCCCGGGTTCAAGTGATTCTCCTGCCTCAGCCTCCTGAATAGCTTGATTACAGGTGCGAGCTCACCACGCCCAGCTAATTTTTGTATTTTTAGTAGAGATGGGGTTTCACCGTGTTGGCCAGGATGGCCTTCATCTCCTGACCTTGTGATCTATGCGCCTTGGTCTCCCAAAGAGAGGTGCAAATTATAAGCACCCGGCTTATAATTCATTTTCCAATTAGTTATTTTGTTGATTAGATTGTCCCAGCTTGGGCTATTGGGAACGCCTTTCTACATGCCCCCCATCATTTTTTGAATACTCTCTTAATTGCTGGCACCACAAGATGTTTCAGGTTCATGCTGTATTTTCTTTGCCCTGGCCCTAGATTCAAACATTACTCCAAGGAGTCCTGATTTTATTTTTTTATTTTTTTTTATTTTTTATTTTCAGATGGAGTCTCACTCTGTTGCCCAGGTGGGAGTGCAGTTGTGCGATCTTGGCTCACTGCAACCTCCACCTCCCAGGTTCAAGTGACTGTCCTGCCTCAGCCTCCCGAGTAGCTGGGGACTACAGGCGCACACACCACGCCCAGCTAATTTTTATATTTTTTAGTAGAGAAGGGGTTTCACCATGTTGGCCAGGTTAGCCTTGAACTCCTGACCTCAGGTGATCCTCCCGCCTCAGCCTCCCAAAGTATTGGGATTACAGGCATGAGCCACCGCACCCAGCCCCGATTCCTTCTATTGGAGAGCAGTATTTAGAAATCAAGATCTGGGTATTAAGTGTGCATGAGCCTGTGTTGTTGAACTCTACTCAGACTTTTGAAGGCAGCTTGATATAGGGGACAGAACATAGCTTTGAGTATATATCCTAGTCTTTAATGAACTTTACTTCTTTGAGCCTTTGTGTTCTAATTTCTAAAACAGGAAAAAATAGTCCGGGCACAATGGCTCATGCCTGTAATCTCAGCACTTCTGGAGGCCAAGGTGGGAGGATTGTTTGAGGCCAGGAATTTGAGACCAGCCTGAGTAACATAGCAAGACCCTATCTCTACAAAAAATCCGGAATAGCTGGATCTCTGTGTTCCCAGGTACTCAGGAGGCTGAGGCAGGAGGATCCCTTGAGTCTAGGGGGTCAAGGTTGCAATGACCCATGACCACACCACTGTACTCCAGCCTGGGTGACAGAGCAAGAGCCTGTCTCCAAAAAAAAAAAAAAAAAAGAAGAAAAAAAGAAATAGGAGGGGCAGGTGTGGTGGCTCATGCCTGTAATACCAGCACTTTGGGAGGCTAAGGTGGGCTGATCACTTGAGGTCAGGAGTTTGAGACCAGGCTGGCCAATGTGGTCAAACGCTGTCTCTACTAAAAAAAAAAAAAAAATTAGCTGGTGTGGTGGCACACATCTGTAATCCCAGCTATTTGGGAGGCTGAGGCAGGAGAGTTGCTTGAACCCAGGAGGTGGAGGTTGTAGTGAGCCGAGATCATGCCACTGCATTCCAGCCTGGGCACAGCGAGACTCCGTCTCAAAAAAAAAAAAAAAAAAAAAGGAAAATATACTTTATAAGATTGTTGTGAGATAACATAAGTAAAACACCAAGCATGTAGGTAGGTACTAGACATACAGGAGATCTTCAGTAAGTTGCAATTGCTATTTTTGTTGCTATTTATGTTCCTGTTACTTGGGAAAGTTTTCTCCTCACTGTATGAAATGAAACTTAAAAAAAAAAAAAAAAAAGTTGTCCTAAAATTACCTTTACCAAATTGCAACCTCTCCCTTGGTCTTAGTTTCCTCATCTGTGAAGTGAAAAGGTTGGACCAGAATATCTCTGAGATTTCTTCCAGCTCAAGTGTTGTTATTCTGAGTTACTCTTTAGTTCTTCAGTTGCCTTTTCTCCAAGCTAAACAGCCTAAATTCCTTTTGACCTTTCCACTAGGACCTTTTATTCATCCCTTTGATCATTCCTGTGGTTCTTTTTTTGGACGTTCTCCAAAGTTGTCCTCTTTGAAAAAAAAAAAAAATATCCACCTAGTTTTTATTGAGTAATGACTTCATGCCCAGAATGGTGTTGAGTATTGGGACAGAAAATGACAGACATATAAGATGGGCTGTGCCCTGGAGCTTATAGTTGCTAAAAGGAGCAGACACACACGCCCATGGTATTCAAGAATCGCTTGAGTTTGTCCCAGCACCCCTTTTCTACTTCTCTGCCTCTGTCATTCTTGTTTTTTTATTTTTTATTTTTATTTTTTGAGACAGAGCCTTGCTCTGTCACCCAGGCTGGAGTGCAGTGGCATGATCTTGGCTCACTGTAACCTCCGCCTTCTGGGTTCAAACGATTCTCCTGCCTCAGCCTCCTGAGTAGCTGGGATTACAGGCACACACCACCATGCCTGGCTAATTTTTGTTTTTTTTTTGGAGGGGGGTAGAGATGGTGGTTTGCCATGTTGCCCAGGCTGGTCTCTTAACTCCTGGACTCAGGCAACCCTCCCGCCTCGGCCTCCCAAAGTGTTGGGATTACAGGCGTCAGCCACCACGCCCAGCCTATTGATATTTTCTAATCTAAGCAAAGGAAAAATTGAGGTCTTTAAGGGTCGAGTGAATTTTTTGCGGGAAGTGCAAGGACAAGAGTGGGTAGTACAAAAAAGTAAATGTGTGTGTTTATAAGTGTGTAGGTGTGGAGAAACTAGATGTTGTCCTTGATACTAGATACATAGGTACTTTAGTAGTTCAATATAGTGTGAAATGTTAGCTAATGGTAGGATAGAAATACAGTAGATGGTAGGACAGCCACAGAAGGAATCTACTGGTTACTCCTAGAGCTGTGAGGAAAAAGAAGGATCTAATAGAACCTAATAGAAGAGGACCCAGCCCAAAGCACAGCTTGTGGAAACTGCTGTTGGCTGTGTTCTTTGAACCAGTTTAAGTGCTTTGTGTTTTAGGTGGACCATTGCATTGATGTATGTGATGTAATGGGGAGGTGTTCTGTGTTTAGTCTGTGTTTTACAAAGCCTGCTTGATACTTATGAATTAAAGCCTAAGTGTCCTTGGGACTGACCAGAAGAATCCTGACTAATTTTTTAATATCCTCGTTTGGAAAGAAAAGTAAATAGTAACATTCCACAATTAGAAATTCTATTTTTTCTTTGTTAGGGTTAAAGAAAAAAAATCATTTTCATTCCATGTGTTCCATTTCTTCTTGGAATAAACCAGAATTGAAGAGTCAGCCCTCTTCCTGCTCCCCCTCACCCCTTTTTATTGTAAAGGTAATATAGCATTAGTGAGAGTTTGGAAACTAGATTTTTTTTTTTTTTGCCAGAATTATTTTGGCTATAGATTCTTAAATTTATCCATAATTCTAACTTAACAAAATAACTCTTTGGTTTCTTGTGTGTTCTTTCTAAACTTGCCCATATGCAGTCTACGCAGTCATGTTTTACCTAGAATTTTATACATATTATAAGCATTTAGCATTTTTCATGTTGTTAACAATAATAATAATCTCTGAGTAAACCGTGCACTCTGAGTGATGATGATGTGTCAATGTAGGTTCGTTCTTTGTATCAAATGCACCACTCTGGTATGGGATGTTGATGGCGGGGGAGGCTGTGCATGTGGGGGAAGGGGTATGTGGGAACTCTGCCCTTTCCAGGAAGTTTTGCTATGAGCCTAAAACTGCTGTTAAAAAAAAAAAAAAAAGTCTATTAAAAAAAAAAAAAATCCCAGCCAGGCACCCAGGCTCATGCCTGTAGTCCCATTTTGGGAGTTCAAGGCATTTTGGGAGTTCAAGGCAGGAAGATCACTCACTTGAGCCCAGGAGTTTGAGGCCAGCCTGGGCAACATATGGAGACACTGTCTCTACAAAAATACAAAAATCAGCAGGGTGTGATGACAGATGCCTGTAGTCCCAGCAACTCAGGAGGCTGAGGCAGGAGAATTGCTTGAGCCGGGGAGGTGGAGGTTGCAGTCAGCTGAGATTGCACCACTGCACTCCAGCCTGGGCCATAGAGCCAGACCTTGTCTCAAAAAACAAAAACAAAACAACAACAACAAAAACAAAACAAAAAACCCTCAATGGATACCTGATTTTCCACTGAGTGACTGAACTTTAATTAACCATCTCCTTAATGGACTTTCCTCCCAGTTTTCATTCTGTATAGTATCTGGCACATAATAACGGCTATTTTATTGCCAAATTGTTTTTAAATGCAATGTGAACATGAAAAAGGTGGCGATTGTGATCCAAACAATAATGCTGGTGATGATAGTGATGATGGAAACTTCTGCTATTTATTGAGTGCCTATTTTGTGAAAGGCACTTTATATATCTTACCTTCTTTCATCCTTACTGCAACTGAGGTTCAGTAAGTTTTCCATGGCCACTGAGCTTGTCGTAGGTGACAGAAGCAGGTTTTAAACCTAAAAGTGGCTCGTGTCTTTATTTTTTTCCCCATATACGGCACTGCTGCCCATATTTAAATAGATAGATACTACAGTTCTGTATCCTAGAATTGACTTAGATGTAGTTCCAGGTTTCCAGGGCTGAATTCTTTTTTTTTTTTTGAGACCGATTCTTGCTGTGTTGCCCAGGCTGGAGTGCAGTGGCATGATATTGGTTCACTGCAACCTCTGCCTCCTTGGTTCAAGCTATTCTCCTGCCTCAGGCTCCTGAGTAACTGGGATTACGGGCATGTGCCACCACACCTGGCTAATTTTTTGTATTTTTAGTAGAGATGGGGTTTCACCATCTTGGCCAGGCTCTCAAACTCCTGACCTCAAGTGATCCATCCACCTCGGCCTCCCAAAGTGCTGGGATTACAGGTGTGAGCCACGCCACCTGGCCTTTGAATTCACTCTCTCTCTCTCTTTTTTTTTTTTTTACAGACAGGGTCTTGCTCTTGCTGAGTCGCCCAGGTTGAAGTGCAGTGGTGTGATGATAGCTCCCTGCAGCCTCGATCTTCTGGGCTCAAGTGATCCTCCCACCTCAGCCTCCCAAGCAGCTTAAGAATATAGGCATGCACCACCACACCCAGCCAATTAAAAAAAATTTTGTAGAAATAGAGTCTTGCTATGTTCCCCAGGCTGAGTCTTAAACTCTGGCCTCAAGCAATCCTCTCACCTTGACCTCCCAAAGTGTTGGAATTACAGGTGTGAGCTATTGTGCCTGGCCCAAATTCTTTTATTTCTTCAGGTATTCAACAGATATTTCTTGGGCATCTACCATGTACTAGACACCCTTCTAGGTGCTGATCTTGGGTCTTCCTGGTGAGCTGATCACGGGGAAGTGGGCTAAGTAAGGTTGGAAAGATCCTATAGTCTTTACTTTGAAACAGCTCTGTTCAGATTAACCCTGTAAGTGCTCAGTGTTGCATAGATCTGTGTTTTTATTCTTCAGTGGCCCCAGATGAGCCAGTCCCGAGCATGTGGTGGATCAGAACAGATTCCTGGAATAGACATACAGCTGAATAGGAAGTATCACACCACACGTAAGGTGAGAATTATCAGTGCATTCTGTGTTTATAGAGTGCTTTCGCACAGGTGTTCTTTGGATCTCAACAAAATTGTTAGCTAGGTGAGTTTTAGTGAATGCAGAAGGTGAGGCTCAGGGGGTAAAGTGACTTGCCCAAGGTCACAAGGATGGTAAGTAAGTGGCAGACAAAATGAATTTTTTTTTTTCAGGGACAAGGTCTTGCTCTGTCACCCAGGCTAGAGTAGAGTGGTGCCTTCATAGCTGACTGTAGTCTCGAACTCCCAAGCTCGAGCTATCCTCCTGCCTCAGCCTTCCGAATAGCTGAGACTTACAGTCATGCACCACTGTGTACTGCCAATTTTTAAATTTTTGTAGAGACCAGGGTCTCGTTTTGTTACCTAGGTTGGTCTCAAACTCCTGGCTTCAAGCGATCCTCCTGCCTCAGCCTCCCTAAGTGCTGGGATTGTTTTAAAAATTTTTTTTAACAGATGAGGTCTTGCTCTGTTACCCTGGTGGAGTGCAGTGGCATGATCATGGCTCACTACTGCCTTGAACTCCTGGGCTTAGGTGATCCTCCCACCTCGGCCTCCCAAAGTACTGGGATTACTGAGATTATAGGTGTGAGCCACCATGCCAGCCTGAATATTTGACCTAAGCCTTCTGAGGCTATGTCCTATGTTTCTTCCATTGTTGTGTCTGGAAAACACTTAAGAGGAAAACATATGAATTTTTTACATGTTAAAAATAAAGTGATATTTAACTTTTGGATAATTTTTTATTGGTTAGATAGCTTGCCTTTGCTTGGAGAGGGTTAACATTAGAACAGACTTTCCTTGGAGGTTATTTGCAAACTACAAGACTCATATTTTCTGTAGTCATTAATAAAATTTGTGATACCTTTACTAAAAAATGCAAGAGTTTAAAAACATTCAGTGCTTGATTGCAGTTTTGAATGACTTTTGACTGCTTTCAGGCAGTATTTTTTTTTCCTTTTCCTATTACATCAATAAGCATAGAATGTTTTACTTCTCAGAATTGTTCTTGGGAGATGGGGGTCAAGATTTCCTTTTAAAAGTCTTCTTTTTGATAGAACTTTTATTCTAATACCCCACATCTGTCATCTGCTAGATATGGGTTAATAGACATACAGTCAATGAGGTAGGCATGTCTTGCTCTGAAATTTGGAGGGCATCTATTAGGTACAGTTCCAAATGTGTTTTCACTGAATGATAAGATGCTTAAAAAAATGAAAATTAGGCCAGGCGCGGTGGCTCACGCCTGTAATCCCAGCACTTTGGGAGGCCGAGGCGGGCAGATCATGCGGTCAGGAGATCTAGACCATCCTGGCTAACACGGTGAAACTCCATCTCTATTAAAAATACAAAAAAATTAGCCGGGCATGGTGGCGGGTGCCTGTCCCAGCTACTCGGGAGGCTGAGGCAGGAGAATGGCGGGAACCCAGGAGGCGGAGCTTGCAGTGAGCCGAGATCTCGCCACTGCACTCCAGCCTGGGCGACAGAGCAAGACTCCGTCTCAAAAAAAAAAAAAAGAAAAAAGAAAAAAAAAGAAAATTAAAAATTGTAGGTGAAAACAAAAATCTAAGCAATAAAAATGCCCTCAGCCCAAGCATGGTGGCTCACACCTGTAATCCCAGCATTTGGGGAGGCTGAAGCAGGAAGATTGCTTGAGGCCAGGAGTTTGAGACCAGCCTAGGCAATAGGCTATGGACCCCCCCTCTCCAGAGAACAACAGGCTGTGGACCCCACCTCCACAGAAAATTTTAAAAATTGACTTGGCGTGATGGCGTGCACCTGTAATCCCAGCTACTTGGGAGGCTGAGGCAGGAGGATCACTTGAGCCCAGAAGTTTGAGGCTGCAGTGAGCTATGATTGTGCCACTTCACTTTAGCCTGGGTTAGGGGAGGAGACCCTGACTGTATTTAAAAAAAAAAATGCTCTCAGACCTGATGAGGAACAAAGCATTCTATTAAAAATTTTTTGCAACTAATTTTAGTTTTTTTCTTTTTGGTTAATCAGCTTTCTACTACCAAAGATTCCCCACAGCCTGTTGAGGAGAAGGTTGGTGCTTTCACAAAGATAATAGAAGCCATGGGATTCACGGGACCTTTGAAATACAGTAAATGGGTAAAGTCCTTTAAGTTCTTCTCATTTTTCCTTTTGGGCATCGTGCTTTCTGCTCCTAATAGATTTTTTAAAGCTTCTGCTTTGCTTTCATGGAATTCATACATTATTTTGGATGTGAGGACGATCTAGCTGCGACATCTGTCACCCCATTGATCACCAGGGTTGATTCGGCTGATCTGGCTGGGTAGGCAGGTGTCCCCTTCCTCCTTGACCACTCTATGTGCGACCTTTTTGAAGCTGTGTTCTTGGTTGAAGAGGATGACCTTCTCCAATAGAGGAGGACCATTCTTTGATCAAGGGTATATGAGTAGCTGCACTCCCCTGCCAGAACCTCCAAGTAAGCTCTCAAGGTCCATACATTATTCTGAGAACTTCTTCAAAATATCTTTGCCCACGTGCCACAACCTCTTGCTGCTTCCAGTCAGATCTATACAACATGTGGGGCTGAACTAGTCCCTCCACCTGATTCCTTAGAAGCATCTCATAGTAGCAGGCATGGCAACAAGACTGGGCCTTCCAGGCCCTTGCTGCATGGTATGCCATATAGATGACTTCTGAGGGGTCAGATGGGCCAAATGTTCTGATGGGCAACATTCTTAAGGAAGCATTACTTTCTGATGGACCCATATTTTATAAGGGATTTTCTTTAAAATTTTACTAATCATCTTTTTATTAACTAATTAAGCCCATGATCTATTGTAATTCTTATTATGGAGGGATATTTGTTAGCCATGTCACTCCCAGTCAACTCTTGGCCTAGCACATTATCTGTTATAATAGTAGTGGCTATAAATGAATGAATGTCCTCTCTGCCTCAGATGCATACTGCCCCTGGGCTTTTATAATAATACCTCTAACCAATTATAGAAAGAAAACATCAGCGATTCAGTTCTTCTCAGCCCACTTATCTCCTAGAACAGGTTGAGCATCCCAAATTGGAAAATTGGAAATTCAAAATCTAAAACGTTTGGAGTTTTTAGACATGATGCCCCAGGGAAATGCTCATTGGAGCATTTTGGATCTTTGGATTTGGGATGCTCAGCTGGTAAGTATAATGCAAAGCATCCAAAATCCCCCCAAATCCAAAATTCAAAACACTGCTGTTTCCACACGTTTCAGATAAGGAATACTCAACCTGTAATACCATTTCTCTCTTTCACTATGGCAGAATGCCTTTTAGTGCCTTTCAGGGTTGCTGGAATATTGGGTAAGCCTAATCAGTCATAAGTCAAAGCAAGCCCACTCAAAGCAGTAGGGAAGATTTTTCTAGAAAATATATAAGCTTTACTGAGAACAACCAAGTAATGCCACTTACACCATTTTAACAAGTTGGATTCAAATTAGAATTTCAATTTTATTATAGACTTCTACTTGTGGTTTCTTCTTATGGTGTCTGGTTCTCTTTCTAACAATTCTCACTACAGCAAATATGAGCTTCTCTCTATAATTACTCTTTTACCTGAATTCTGAAAAGTGAACAGTAATTCCACAAGCATTTTGTTTTTAAGGAGCTTTGAAAAAATATAGAAAGAACACAAATACTGACAATGATGTTCTTGAGTCCCTAAGGTTATGAAGTATCTTCTTAATTGCCAATGAAATATTAGTTATGTTCTTTAAAGTTGTATTTTTTAATATCTTAATTTTTGACACTTGATAATTGTTGATATACTTGGTAATGTTTTTAACCAGAATCTTTTCCCCTATTAAAAAAATGTTATGCTTATGGCATTTGGATTTACAAACTTAAAGTATATGTTTTGTTTGAAAATTAGAAATTAAGAGGGAAGTCAAAACAAAAAAAAGAAAAGAAACATTTACAGTTTTATTCATTTCTTGGTGATTGGGTTCCACTTGGTTGCTACCATATGTTTTGTCTAGGCTGTTTTTTAATGATTCTAGAGAGAAAATTGGCTATCATTTGGAGGATTACTAAATCATCAGGAAAATTCCTTTGCTCTTTTAGCCTAAGTTAGCCTCTGATTTTTCTTGGTTCCCTTGTGACATCAACTAAATCCCTAATGTTTGCATTTTAAAACTCTTGTGATGTGATGGTGTGTACTTTCTATAACCTTCATTTTATTTTATTTTATTTTAATTTTATTTTTTTGAGACAGAGTCTCACTCTGTCACCCAGGCTGGAGTACAGTAGTGTGATCTCAGCCTACTGTAACCTCCGCCTCCCAGGTTCAAGCGATTTTCCTGCCTCAGCCTCCTAAGTAGCTGGGACTACAGGCGCATGCCACCACACCTGGCTGACTTTTGTATTTTTAGTAGAGATGGGGTTTCACCATGTTGGGCCAGCCTGGTCTCCAACTCCTGACCTCAAGTGATTCCGCCTGCCTTGGCCTCCCAAAGTGCTGGGATTATAGGATTGAGCCACTGTGCCCAGCCTATAACCTTCATTTTAAAATTTGTTACATCACAATATCAAAGTATGACATTCTAGTGTAATTGAGATGTGAAAATGTATGTGTAACTTTTCATTTTGAAAAACAGAACCGTTTTCAGCAATGTTGACTCAAATCAATGCACTTGTATTGGATTGCACTGGCAAAATTATTTGTTTTGTGTTTTCACATGTATTTGATTAGGGAGTAAAATACCTGCATGTCTGTCCACATCAGCAGTATCAGCTATCTTTTCTCTATCTTTTTCTTTAGGTTTCATGTGTTATTCCCATGTTTGATAATCATGTTTAGGATCTTAAATGTAGCTTTCCCTTACCTATTTGAGTATCTTGGAATCATCATTTAAAAAAATTACATTTATATGCAGTATCAGGTGAGATAAGCACAATATTTACCCAACTCAGCCACATGCCATAGAATAGGTTTCCATATTAGCATTAAGCCAAAAAGTTATTCCTATTCTGAAGGACACTGACAAACTGGAATATATTCAGAGGTAGGCAGTGAGCCTTATGAACATTTCAGAAACTGTTAAGAACGGTTGAAGGAAATAGGGATGCTTAGCCTGGAAAAGAGAAGACAGGATGATTCTTCTCAGGTATTTGAGGGGGCAAATGTGAAAAAATGAAGGTATCCCAGTGGGCAGAATAATGTTCAATGAATGTTACATGAAGCAGATTTTAAGTTTAGCAAAATAAGAATCTAACAAGAATTGTCCTCAGGTGGGACAGGTAGCCTTACAAGGTCATTGGTCTTGTTTGAACAGAGGCCCAGATGGTTGACTGTGAATCAAGAATGCTGTAGAAGAATTTCCAGTAGACAATAGAAGGTTCAAATTATTTAAAACACCCTTCTAACTCTTTTTTATCTTTTTTTGAGTTGGAGTCTCGCTCTGTCACCCAGGCTGGAGTGCAGTGGCGCGATCTTGGCTCACTGCAACCTCTGCCTCCCAAGTTCAAGCAATTCTCCTGCCTCAGCCTCCTGAGTAGCTGGGATTACAGGTGCCTGCCACCACGCCCAGCTAATTTTTGTATTTTTAGTAGAGATGGGGTTTCATCATACTGGCCACCCTGGTCTCTTGGCCAGGCTGGTCTCAGAACTCCTGACCTCATGATCCGCCCACCTCGGCCTCTCAAAGTGCTGGGATTACAGGCATGAGCCACCTTGCCAGGCCCTTTCAAACTCTTACATAGCTGTTAATGCAAGCATTTTACTAGATTTGTTTTTCATCCTGTAGGATGTTAAAAAATGCATTAGTTCGTGGGAGAGCAGATTTTCATTTCCTAAAGCTGTTCAAGGTGCCTCTCTTTTACTCAAGTAAAAGATGACTGATGAAGTCTTCTAAAGTTAAAATGAAATAAATATGAAGTCATCCAAGGACCAGAACAACTTGTATTGACTGGTTGAAAATTCAGTCCCCCTACGTCCTTAACTCAGATCAGTGCATGATTCTTGATGAGGTTCTTTCCTCAAGTTATTATTTCCAGTCTCTGTGTGATAGTCTTTAGAGACTTGTTTTAGAGATTTGTCCAGGAAAATGGCTCACCCAAGTATAAAGGCTTGGCCTTGCAGCAGGAAAAGTGAAGAACTATAAAATGCTCCTGATTGCCATAGCATGAGCACTGAAAACATACTCTGGCCAATCTGGTGAAGTCTTCATTGTTTGTGATGAATGCTTTTTCACAAACGTGTTGTTGGGGAAGCTTCCTTCTCAAGGAAAGACTTGGGCCTTGGGCCTTGAAGGCAAGTCTCCAGGCAAGGTGATTAATTATGAACCCAGGACTTTAGGAATCTGAAGGAGATTACAAGATTAAAAAAAATCAAGAAATAGATGATTAGAAATTTTAGTTAAAGTTACATACTTGTCTGTAGCTGAACTGGGCCGTAAGCTCCATGAGAGCAGAGATTTTTGTCTGTTTTGCCCACTGCTCTATTCTCATCATCCAGATCAGTGCCAGGCACTGAGTTATGTACTCAGTGAATTATTGGATGAAGTGAGGAGCTAGGGCAGATGTCCTGAACTCCCTGTCTTAAGGATAGGAGTAGGCCTGTCAAGGCCAAATTATTAGGATCATGATATTATTAGATTATCATTAGTTTGGTAATGGCACAGACCAGTGCTTCCCAAGATGTGTTCTGTGGTCAGATACTTCCTAGAACTGCAAGTGTTAACAAAATTAAACAGGCTTTTTTTGGTCTGTTGATATGGTGAAACTGATTGATTTGTCAGTGCTGAATTATCTTTGCATTCCTGGGATAAATTTCACTTGATTATGATATATTATCCTTTTAAAAATATTGATGGATTTAATTTTAAAATATTTTCTTAAGGAATTTTGCATCAATGATCTATGTTCATGAAGGCTATTGTTCTGTAGTTTTGTTTTCTCCTAATGACTTTGGTTTTGATATCAGGATAAGGTTGGCCTTATTGAATGAGCTGGGAAATATCCTTTCTTCTTGTTTTCTGGCAGAGTTTGTGTAGATTTCGTAACATTTCTTTTTTTCCTTTTTCTTTTTCTTTCTTTCTTTTTTTTTTTTTTGTTTCGTTTTGAGATGGAGTCTCACTCTGTCGCCAGGCTGGAGTGCAGTGGCGCACTCAGCTCACTGCAATCTCTGCCTCCTGGGTTCAAGCGATTCTTCTGCCTCAGCCTGGGACTACAGGCGCGTACCACCACACCCAGCTAATTTTTGTATATTTAGTAGAGATAGAGTTTCACCATGTTGGCCAGGATGGTCTCAATCTCTTGACCTCGTGATCCGCCCACCTCAGCCTCTCAAAGTGCTGGGATTACAGGTGTGAGCCACCGCGCCTGGCTGATTTCATAACATTTCTTTAGATGTTCAGTACAGTTCTCTAGTGATGCTATCTGGGTCTGCAGTTTGCATTGTGGGGAGGTTTTTAAAGACAAATCCAATTTCTTTAATAGATACAAGACTGTTCATGTTATTTATTTTAGTGAGCTTTGATAGTTTGTATCTTTCAAGGAATTTGTCCATTTCATCTAAGTAATCACATTCATTAGAGTAAAGTTGTTCATAGGATTCCCTTATTATCCTTTTAATGTCTTTAGGATATGCAGTGATGTCTGCTCTCTGATTCCTGATACTGAAATTTTGTATCGTATGTGTTTTGGGCTTTTCTTTTTCCTTGATCAGTTTTATAGGTTATCAATTTTACTGATTTTTTTTTTTTTTTTTGAGGCGGAGTCTCGCTCTGTTGCCCAGGCTGGAGTGCAGTGGCACAATCTCGGCTCACTGCATCCTCTCCCTCCCAGGTTCAAGCGATTCTCCTGTCTCAGCCTCCCAAGTAACTGGGATTACAGGCGCCTGCCACCATGCCTGGCTAATTTTTGTATTTTTAGTAGAGTCGGGGTTTCACCATGTTGGCCAGGCTGGTCTCGAAATCCTGACCTCAGTTGATCTTCCTGCCTTGGCCTCTCAAAGTGCTGGGATTAGTGAGCCGGGTGGGTGAGCCACCACAACCCAACCTAATTTTATTGATATTTTTAAAGAAACGGCTTTGGCTTCAATTTTCCTTTTTTTTTTTTTCAGGCAAGGTCCGGCTCTGTCACCCAGGCTGGAGTGCAGTGGCGTGATCTCAGCTTGCTGCAACCTCTGCCTTCCAGGCTCAGCCTCCTACCTCAGCCTCCTGAGTAGCTGGTACTATAGGCACACACCACCATGGCCAGCTAATTTTTGTATTTTTGGTAGAGATGGAAACGTTTTGCCATGTTTCCCAGGTTGGTCTCCAACTCCTGGGCTCAGCCGATCTGCCTGTCTCAGCCTCCTAAAGTGCTGGGATTACAGGCGTGAGCCACCATGCCTGGCCTGGCTTGAATTTTCTGTATTTTATCTTCCTGTTTCAGTTTTGTTGATTTCTGATCTTTACTATATCATTCTTTCTGCTTGCTTTTAGGTTTAATTTGCTTTTCTTTTCTAGCATTTCACCATGGGTTTTGTTTAAATGTGGGCTTCTAATGCTGATTTACTCCCCAGATAGGGATATCTGATTTTTATTTGTCTATTTCTATATGTCCTATTTTCCCCTGTATTAACTTTAGACTGGAAGCTCTTAAAAACATGACAGATCTCAAGTTAGCAAATAAAATATCTTAATTACAATCAGAGACGTAATCATTCCTTAATTTGCTATGGGTATTTCTACCCATCAGAGACACTTGCTTTAACTCTAGAGAATTTAGAAAAACATGAACATTATATAGTTTTGGGTATAGTATGTTCTTGGTGACTTTAAACCTTAATATCATAGCTCCACTAAATTCTAGATTGGTTTTTCTTCAGTTGCTATGTCATTCTCAGCCTGTACACATTTGTTTTTGGTCTATGCATATTTGAGTTTATAACTTTCCCTGTTGTTTTAAGAAAAAATAAGCTTCTAGAAGCCTTGTTGAAGTGCTCATTTATTTAGTTATATCCTTAATGAAATGTTTTGAAAGTCCTTAAAATACCTGTTCCTAGAGTGCTGAGTTGGTCTTCAGACCCATAAGTCAACTCTTAAATAATTTATTTTTAGATTTATTTTTATTAAGGCATAATTTATATACAGTGTAATATAAAAATCTTAAGTATACAGCTCAGTGAAAAAATTAAAACCACCACTCATATCAAAAGCCTAAGAGAATTCCTAGTGCTTTGGGAATAGTAAAAGTTTGATTCTTATATTGTATTTTACAGTCATTAGAAACCCTTATTTACAGACACAGTGTTAATCAGCAAACTATAAAATTAAAGATCTGGAAAAAAGATACCGCTTACTCCATCCCCCGAGATTTATAGAATAGATAGTAGTGCCTCTGAGGAAAGATTAAAGGCTTGAGGGTTTTTGTATATTTCTTTGATTTTGGCCAGAAGAATGTGTACTTTTTTACTATAAAGGATTTCAGATTCTAAAGAGTTAATGTGGATAATGCTAAACAGTGATTTAGAGGCACAAATGTGGTGAAGTAGGTTGGAATTAAATGAGAGATTTCATTTAAATATTGGAAAAGCCTTTCTGAGGTTTTCATGCTAAAGTCCTAAAATATGAAAATTGTGTGAAGTCTGTATGAATGGCTAAGCTGTAAGAAAACAAAAAAAATTTATATTGGTTTAAATTACCTAGAGAGAGGTTTGGACCCTTCCTTCTAGTTGAAGAAATATAAGATTCTGTGACCCATGTCTAATGGAAGTAGAACATCCACTTGGTCATGTCTTGAGTTTGGTTTTATTCTCTTTGTCTAGAAGATTAAGATTGCGGCCCTGCGCATGTATACTAGCTGTGTGGAGAAAACTGACTTCGAGGAATTCTTTCTAAGTAAGTTATTGCTTGATAGTACTGAAAAGGAGAACAAATCTGCATTTCATTTTTATGGTTGTGTTTTAATAGGATAGGTTTTTTTAGTCCCTAGTGAAACAGTTTTTCCTGCACAAAGCATATAATCCAAACTGTCTATTTTTCTCTTTAAAAAACTTCTTGTATATATTTCTTTAGAGACAGGGTCTTGCTGTGTTGCCCGGGCTGGCCTAAAACTCCTGGGCTCAAGCAGTCCTACCACCTCAGCCTCCTGAATAGTAGCTGGGACTAAAAGCACATGGCACTGTACCCAGCTGCTTTTCTTTTTTAATAGAGTAAACAGAGAGCAAAAGGATCCTATAAATAAAACATTTTGCTTATTTTGAAAAAACAAACAAACTGTACTTTGACATTATCTCCCTTGTCCACACATGCATCTTTTTACATAAGAGTATTCATATCATAGTAAACATATTCTGTTTTACAGTCTGGATGGTTTTTTTTTTTTTTTTTTTTTGAGATGGAGTCTTGCTCTATTAGCCCAGGCTGGAGTGCAGTGGTACGATCTTGGCTCAGTGTAACCTCCACCTCTCCACCTCCCAGGTTCAAGCAATTTTCCTGCCTCGGCCTCCCGAATAGCTGGGATTACAGGCATGTGCCACCATACCCAGCTAATTTTTGTATTTTTAGTTGACATGGGGTTTCACCATGTTGGCTAGGCTGGTCTCAAACTCCTGACCTCACGTGATCCGCCCTCCTTGGCCTCCCAAAATGCTGGGATTACAGGCGTGAGCCACTGTGCCTGGCCCATTCTGGATGTTTTACTTAGCATTTTGACATGGACGTTTGGCCAGCTATTCCTGTTTTTAATTTTTAATTGTTTTAATTAATCCTGGATTAATTATGATTTTTCTCATGTTAAAAGACTATTGGGTCAGAAGGCATATATAATTTTATTATGTATATCTCATTGATAAATTGCTTTCCAAAAGGGTTTTGCTGGTTTAGACTGTCAGAAGCAGTTGATTATTATCACAGTATTAATTTTGATGCTGTAAACAGTTATATTATTAACAAAGTTAATTAAAGCAGGTACTTGTAATTGGGAGAGATTAAATCATTTCCAGTTCCACAGGTTTTGGAAGGAAATGTATGCTGTGTACTTCTGTGGTAATAGTCACATCCTCAAAGCAGCATACACCTAAATGTATACATTTGAGATTTTTCTCTAGCAACAAATATTTGTATATAATTGTGTTCACAACAATGAAGAAAGCTGGGTGCAGTTTTGGTTATTTAATAACTATTTTTTTGTTGCATCGTGTTTTTTGAGACTTGCTTTGAGTCTTGCTCTATTGCCCAGATTGGAGTGGAGTGGCGCCATCTTGGCTCACTGCTACCTCCACCTCCCAGTTTCAAGTGATTCTTGTTCCTCAGCCTCCTGAGTAGCTGGGACTACTGGTGCACGCCACCATGCCCAGCTAATTTTTGTATTTTTTTTAGTAGAGACAGGGTTTGGCTATGTTGGCCAGGCTGGTCTCAAACTCTTGGCCTCATGTGATCCACCTGCCTTAGTCTCCCAACCCAAAATTCCGGATTACAGGTGTGAGCCATGGGACCTGGCCTATTTTGGTTTTTAAAAATCAAATAAATACAAATCATTTTATTTTACTGTCTCAGCAGATTGACACCAAAAACTAAAATACCATACTGAATTATAATTCCAATTTAGTGTTCACCTTTCCTTTCTTCTTTATTCATAACCTGGAAAGAATATTTTCCTGCTTCTTTGTTAGTCTAGGATAAGTTAGTCCAAAAGGAAAAAATATTTTTTCTCTATCTGATGAAGCTATTAATATTAGAAACTGCTTTTTTTCTTTTTCTTTTTTTTTTTTTTGAGACAGAATCTCATTCTGTCACCCAGGCTGGACTGCAGTGGTGTGATCTCGGCTCACTGCAACCTCTGCCTCCCGGATTCAAGCAATTCTTCTGCCTCAGCCTCCCAAGTAGCTGGGATTACAGGCATGTGCCACCATGCCCGGCTAATTTTTTTGTACTTTTAGTAGAGACGAGGTTTCACCATATTGGCCAGGCTGGTCTCGAACTCCTGACCTCAAGTGATTCACCCACCTCAGACTCCCAAAGTGCTGGGATTACAGGCGTGAGCCACCACACCCGGCCTCTTTTTCTTTTTTTTAAGAGATGATCTTGCTCTGTCACCTAGGCTGGAATCAGTGGCTCTAGCCCTTTTACTGCATCCTTTTACTCCTGGGCTCAAGCAACCCTCCCACCTCAGCCTCCTGAGTCGCTGGGACTACAAAGATATGCCATTATGCCTGGGTCATTTTTTTATTTTTATTTTTTGTAGAGACAGGGTCTCACTATGTTGCCCAGGCTGGTCTTGAACTCCTGGTCTTAGGCCTTAAGTGATCCTGCCTCAGCTTCCTGAAGTGCAGGGATTACAGGCATAAGCCACCATGCCCAGCCTGTTTTTTTTTTTTTTCCTTTAAGTGCCTTCTTGAATCCATGTGTGAAGTATTTTTCATCAGGTCTTTTTAAAACCTCATCCTCAGGCTGGGCGCGGTGGCTCACGCCTGTAATCCCAGCACTTTGGGAGTCTGAGGTGGGTGAATCACTTGAGGTCAGGAGTTCGAGACCAGCCAGGCCAACATGGTGAAACCCCCCCACCCTCTACTAAAAATTAGCTGGGCATGGTGGTGGGTGCCTCTAATCCCAGCTACTCGGGAGGCCAAGGCAGGAGAATCACTTGAACCCGGGAGGCAGAGGTTGCGGTGAGTCGAGATCACACCACTGCACTCCAGCCTGGGCGACAGAGCAAGACTCCATCTCAAAAAAAAAAAAACAAAAAAAACCCTCATCCTCAGATGTCTATTTAATGTCTATTTTATATTTGATTCAATAAATAACTCAGAAATTTCTTAGAATTATTTTGAAAGGATGTTTACTAGATAACTTTGTCTTGGCCAGCTGTTCATTATTGAAGGTTCTTCAGTTAATATTGTAGTATTGAATAATAAGACTTTTTACATATTTAACATATCATGTTTCAATTCATAGCCTGTTGTAAACTACTTATAAAACTTAAGAAAAGTTTATAAATAACTGTTTTATACTATTAGCTCATATAGTATGGTTTTATATTTGTCTCATTTAGGAGTTACAAAATATTGTGGGCTAGGAAGGGCTTGTATTACTGTTTTCATTTTGTTTTATTTTGTTTTCAGAAACAGTTGAGGCTCAAAGGGGCTAAGTGACTCACCCAGGGTTGCGTAGCCAAGCCTTGAACCTGTGTTGTCTGGTTTAAAATCCAGGGATTTCTCCACTATAACATATTGTCTGTGAATGAGTGTAATTGCAAATTAGAAAATGTAATTCATTTTAATATTTTTTGTATTTTGTTATATTTAAATGCAAACTACCTCTGTGAGATTTTCTATTAGTATTGGAAACTGATGTTTATACTAACTATAGTGTGAATCTATTGGTGAGCTTTGTCTTAGCTTAGTCTTTGAAGTAGTTACCTAGGGAGAAAGTAAATTTTTTAGTAACGCCACTCTTCAGGTTTTCTGAGACTCAATTTGAGAATTTCCTTTTGAGACCTATAGCATGTTCATTTTTATTACATTCTGTTGTGGCCCATCTTTGTCATGTGTGGGTAGATTAAGTTTTCATATCAAACCAAAGTGCTTCCAAACTGTGGCTAGTGAATAAAAAGAGAACAAATCTGGAATATACCATCTGGATGCAGAAGATGACAAATATCTTTCAAATAATTACACTGACTTTCCTGTGGCTTGGATTCTAAAGAGTAGGCCAGACAGGTTTGAAATAAGAGAAAGGGGCTGGGTGCAGTGGCTCACACCTGTAATCCCAGCAGTTTGGGAAGCCAAGGCAGGAGGATCCCTTGAGCTGAGGAGTTCAAGACCAGCCTGGGCAGAAAAAAAAAAAAAAAAAAGAAACAAGAGAAAGCAGTATATATATATTGCTTCCCAAGATTGTACTTTTTAAAGTGGTCATTGCTCACTTGGACTTGTGGTATTTTAGGGCTTAACTTTTGGAGTCCTGAGAATTCAGCAGCCCGCTGTTTCTTAGATATTTTGAGGATGTCTTTTGTCTGAGCATGTTGCACTGATGAGTACACTGTGGTTTGCTAACTGGTCTTTTAGAGATGTTCGCTGTGAAGAGCACTTTGGAGCAGAGGTGGTCAATCAGTAGAGCTCCTGTTGAATTCCACAGTGTTGTCTGCAGACTGCTTTGTCTTTAACCCTTAAGAGACTGGAGGCCTTGGAGAGGAGGCTCCTTAATGAATACATTCTGAGTCTGTGGTTGAGGTTTATCACTGATACAATCTGAAATAATTAGTGGGGTTTTTCAAATATAATTTCAATTCTACTATTTAAATAATTCGCTGAAAACCAACAATAGTGAATATTTATTGAGTACCTACTAACTTAATACTAACCATTTTGCTAAACATTTTATAGGCCTTATCTCATTCTCACAAAAATCTTACAAGGTCAGTTATCTTGTTTTTCTCATTTTTACAGAGAAGAAAATTGAGTAATTTTACCCAGTGTCACATAGTGAGTGAGAGGTAGAGTCAAAAAATTGAATCAGGCAGTCTGACCCCACATTAAATGTACAACTGTGTTATGCTGCCACCCCATAACAGTAATGAACTATTTAATTGTATCCAACTTGATGTCAAGAAAGAAAGTGCCTAGCTTCAGAAACTAAAGCACTGAATGTGCATTGGAGCAAGAGTGTGATCATGGCAAAATACTACAGCAGGTTTTAACTTTGAAGTGTTTAAATGCATTTCATTGAACTAAAGAATCTGCTGTATTTTTGCATAGTTCACAGTCAACAGTCAATGGTGTTACTTTTTAGGGCTTTACCCTGTGGGTTTCTGTTCTGACACCATTGTGTATAGGGACTCAATCATACACCAGCACTTTTCCCACCCTCAGCCCTGAGGTGACCCCAGAAGGGGAAATGGTGACCCAAGTCCAGCTGCTGGCCTGTCTGTCTGTCTGTGCTTTCCAGCCCAAGAACTGATTCCCTCTCTGAGAAAATTGGAAAGGCTCCTGGAGGCTGCTGAGAAGCTTTGATGTAGAGGTAGCAATTGAACAGATTGTCCTTTAGAAGCAGCCAAATTTCATTTTCCAGATTGAAAGACAGACTTCCAAGAAAATTTTTCTTTTTAATGTTTTGTTCTAGCATCCAAAAAAGACCCAACTTCAGATCCGGGCTTCAGAGTTTCTCAGGGCTATTCTTGTCTAGGTGGAGGGTGGTTGGCCCATTCTCAGATGGCATGTGTCTTAATAGCTGTATGGCTGGCCAGGCCAGCCTTCAGCTCCCTCCTGCTGGGCTCTGAGAGGAAGTCGACTTGACAGCTGCTAGGCACCTCCCAGTAAGCTCACCAAAGTATTTTGGTGTCACTTTGTGACAGACTTGGATTCAAACTGCAGCCCTGCCACTAGCTTGTTAATATTGTGGCTGCCCACAAGTTACTTAGTTTGAGTCTGTTTCCTCATCTCTAAAATGAGGATTATAATGCTTCCCTCCAGGGTTAAAGTGAGGATTGAGTGAGATAATGTATTGACATGGCTTGCAGTAGATCTGGTATGCAGATGGGCCCTTAGTGAGTTAGTTTCTGATAGTGGTATTAGAGAGGCTGTTAGAGCAGGATTAAGAACACAGTGTTTGGAATCAAGTAGATCTGAATTTGATCTCAGGTGTCTCTTTTCATAGCTGTATGACCTTGAACAGCAATTGTCTTGGTCTCTCTGAGTCAGTTTTCTTACCTGTCAATTTGGGATAATATCAATGCCTACCTCAGGGTTATTGGGAGGATTCATTGAGCTCATGGATGTAAAGAACCCAGTAGAACATCTGGCACATAGTAAGCCTGCAGTGAATTACAGCTCTTTATTATTGGTGATGTTAATGTACCTCATGGGGGTCCGGGCCTATGTGTTACCTCCTAGTGACCCCTCTTTGTTATCATTTAGTACATCATGTACCTTGATGGTTGCTGAAAAGCAGAGGATAGCGCTTCTTTCTTGAGTCATTGCCCCAAAGGACAGATTCTACCATAAGGGCCCAAATTCCCCACTTATTCTCTTTTTGCATCTTCCTCTTGCTCTGGCTTTTCTCCCTGTTATGTAATAAGGCGGGCACATTCAGTGGGAGACCCCTCATCCAGCAGGAGGCTTTTCTTAGCTGAGTGAGAATTGAGAGGCTTTGATGTCTGAGCACAGAACTAATTTGTGGGATCTGAAACCAAGGAGAAGCCCTTCCCAGTTTTGTCATTTCTGGGGGGTGATGAACAGCCTTTCAGTAAGTACAATATGCTTTCTTATTCAGCTGCAGCTCCCTAGAGCCCTGATTTTTTTCGCCTGATCTTTTCTTTTTCTTTTTTCTTATTTTTGAGACAGGGTCTTGCTGTGTCACTCAGGCATGAGTACAGTTAAATGATCTTGGCTCACTGTAACCTCTACCTCCCTGGCTCAAGTGATCCTTCCACCTCAGCCTCCCAAGTAACTGGGACTATAGGTGCATGCCACCATGCCTAGCTAATGTTTGTAGTTTTTTGTAGAGATGGGGTCTCACTATGTTTCCCAGGCTGGTCTCAAACTCCTGGGCTCAAGCAATCCACCCACCTCAGCCTCCCTAAGTGCTGGGATTACAAGTGTGAGCCACTGCACCCAGCTCCTGGTCATTTCTTTTGGGCAAATCATTTAGCACACCCATATCCATAGCACATTGGGTACCTTAGAGAAAGAAGACAGGAAAAGGATACTAGAAAGACTTAAGCTTCTCAGTGGAGCCCAACTGAAAAAAGTAAGGGAGTGTTTGCCTAGCTTTTCAGAATTCAAGCCCATGGAGGGAAAATACTGTAGAATCACACGGAAGCTGGAAGGAACCATAGAAATCATCTAGGCCACATTCTGCAAAGTGAGAAAACCAAGACTCAAAGGGGAGAAGTGATTTGTCCAAGGCCACATAACAAGCTGGTAACAGGGCTGGAACTAGAAGGCTGGTGGTCTGACTAAATTCAATGGGTTGTTTTTTTGTTTGTTTGTTTGTTTTTTAGACAGAGTCTCACTCTATTGCCCAGGCTGGAGTGCAGTGGCACGATCTTGGCTCACTGCAACCTCCGCCTCCCAGGTTCAAGTACTTCTCCTGCCACAGCCTCTTCAGTAGCTGGGATTACAGGCACCCACCACCACGCCTGGTTAATTTTTGTATTTTTAGTAGAGATGGGGTTTCGCCATGTTGGCCAGGCTGGTCTTGATCTCCTGACCTGAGGTGATCTGCCCACCTCGGCCTCCCAAAGTGCTGGAATTACAGGCATGAGCCACCGCATCCATCCTTTTTTTTTCTTTTACTCCTGGCGTGCTATGATTCAAAGTTCTTTTATCCTGTGGTCTCGCCCTATTGTTCTACTGGACTTTTCTGCAATAGCATAATCAGAGAGCACCATAAGTGCCGTGCCTGCCAATATTTAATATATGGTCAATATGCTTCCTTTAAACCCTCACATACTTATACCTTATTGTTATTTTCTAGGGTGTCAGATGCCTGATACATTCAATTCATGGTTTCTTATAACCCTACTCCACGTCTGGTAAGTGAGCAATTTAAATGAAGTCACCAAATGTATTTTTTTAAACACTGCTGACTTGTAAGGTATAGCCTTCAGCAGGGCTGATTATATGAAATGGCAGTTGTTCAGGTGTTAAAAACTGTTCCTTTCATTTTAATAACTGGTGTCTTGAAGCACATTTTTATTAAAGGTCAAAGCATAAGCCCAGAAGGAAACTAATATTTGTAGGATTTTTTCAGAGAACACCTAACCCAGTGAACAATGCTATCAGTATCTCTTAACAGACTCTATGAGCTTGGATGGAAAGTTTTCTCTCCCTTGGCTGTTTTAGGAAAGTTCACATTTACGTAAAAGTGGTTTGAATTGTGAGAATCCGTGGTCATTTTCATTGCTGGTCATCAGAAACCTATAACAAATTATAGCACTGACATTTACGCCTGTACCTCTAAAATGTGCATACAAGTTAGCTTCATGCCAGGTTTGTTGCATGTAAAAATATTTAACACCTTAAACAGTATATTTTTTCTTCAGCTGTGAAATAAGTAGCCAAAAAAAATCAATTTTTCATCTAATGTTACACAGTATTAAAGGTCAGAAGGATATAGGAGAGTCGTTGAAGTCAGGGGCTGGGGAATGTATTTATTGAACTGCCAGATCTTGGGAAAGTAAATTCTGGAGAACTAAGTTTACTACTTTGACCATAGTGAGTATCTGAGGAACATGGGAATGGCTGCCCTGTCAAAAGGACCCTTGTTTGAGACTGCCTTCAGCTGAGCCTTTGCATCATACAACTGACTACTATATACTTTTTGGTTTTGATCACCTCTGAAATGTTTCTTCCTCTGTACTCACACAGTTACACTGAGTTTGGCTTAGGGGCCTAAGGTGGCAGTTTATTTTATGCTTTTTTTTTTTTTTTTTAGACATAGTCTCACTGTGCTGCCTAGGCTGAAGTGCAGTGGTGCAGTTGTGGCTCACTACAACCTCCGTCTCCCAGGTTCAAGTGATTCTTGTGCCTCAGCCCTCCGAGTAGCTGGGATTACAGGAGCCCACCACCACGCCCAGATGATTTTTTTGTATTTTTAGTAGAGACAGGGTTTCACCATCTTGGCCAGGCTGGTCTCAATCTCCTGACCTCAAGTGATCCACCTACCTCGGCTTCCCAAAGTGCTGAGATTACAGGCGTGAGCCACCGTGCCCAGCCTATGCTATCTTTTTCTAAGCAGTAGTTTATTAAGTGCACACCATATCCTGGGCACTTTGTGGGAACTAGGGAATAGTTCTCAAGAAGCTCACAGTCTAGTGAGGGAGATAAGATGTGTAAAATGGTCAATTATAAATCAGAATGCCTAAGTTATATAATAAATATGAGTAAGAAGTACTTATAGGATCACAAAGGAAGCTGCAACTATCAAAACCCTTATACTTCTACCTGTTAGTTCTTTGAAATGTGCCACGCATCAGGTAGCTTAAAAGGCACACTGCCATCTTGTTGTCTGAATGGTGAAGGGTAAGGCATAGCGTTCAGGGAAGGAAGCTGCATATATTGAAGGGAAAAAGTGCTTTTTTAGGAGAGGAGGACTGTAGAGGTGGCACTGTAAAATTACTCACTGGAAAGGTGGGAGGGTTGCAAGAAGGCTAGGGGAACTCAAAGATAATATTCAGAACCTGTATGAAAGACTCTTTATTGCCCATATAGCTAGAGGTATCAGTGTTAGAGGGAGTGGATGGCAAAATAAAATAAAATATATAATTCCTGTGACCACATCCCAAGGTCAATACCTGACTAACAGCAGCTGGGAGAACCTTGAAACTACTTATAGTTCTTTAAAGTTTCCAAACTGTGCCTGCTTAATCTTCCTTGCTGAGGTTGGTTTAATTTCTGAGGAGTAGGGTGTACCACCCCCAGTTCAATCGAGAGAGGGAAGCTGTCTGCTTCAAATCTATACTTGATTCCCCTTCCACTCTTTCTCTCGCCTAGTTCTGATGATATACAGGTTTTGGTGGAAAGAATCTGTAGCTTTTCAGTTTGAATCAGCACTCTTCTTGAGGACCTCCTATGTGTGCAGGACCATGGGATGTTGGAGAGAAGGGTATGACATGCATTCTTTTCTGGTAATTTCTTTTGGGCAAATCAGATACAGACTCTGTGTCTGTATCTTCAAGAAATGTAAGTCTAATGGAAAACAGACATAAAGCACGATTGCCTATAATGCCTGCCAGTGAAAGAAATGCTGTGCCCAAGACACAGGCAGATGCAGTGGAAGCACAAAGTGGTGTAACTAAATCCAGATTTGGTGATGGGGTGGAGTGTTGGATAAAGAGTGGCTTTGTGGTAGAGGTGACATTTGAGATGCACCACGAAGAGTGACTAGAATTTCTGTCAGAGAAAGGGTGGGCATTTTAGATTGAGGGAATATTAGGAGCAAAAGATAGAATGTGTACAAGAACATGGAGTATTTGAGGGCAGCCAGTTGCCTGATGTGTCTGGGGCAGGTTTATTGAGGAATGTAGTGGAAGGGTCACCAGGAAAGTAGTTAGTTTGGGGCTCAGTTGTGCTGTGATCCTCCAAGACTTGGAGAAGTCTTTCTTCTAATGGAATCGTGCAGGGGCGGGGTGGGCAGGCTGTTAGGAGGAATGATGGATCCACCCCAAGTCTGTGGAGAAGCCATGTTCTATTGGCCCTGCTCTCTTAGCCTGAAGCTCCAGGAGGGTAACCGAAGGATAGCCACATCAAGATTACAGGACTCAGTGGACTTGCTGGAGGCGTAGGGGTTGAAGTACCTCTTGGAGGTGGTAGTGTGGGGTGGGGGAGGAGGCTTAGAAAACAGAAAAATAGAAATAATGCCTCCTCCGCCAAACAAAACCAAAACCAAACAAACTACTAATAAACAAAAATACCCTGGTCGCTGACATTTCAGAAGGTTTGCTTAGGTTCCCAAGGGTAAGGGTTCCCTGTTGACTCTTAGAATAAGGTCAAGATTTCTCACACCCTGTTAGTTCCCTGGAGGAAATGGTGTTTCACTTATCCTGTCTGATTTTTTTAGTTTCACAGTTTTTCTGTGGTTTAGGATTTAGGACTGGGACACCCTCCAGCTCCTAGAGGACCCTTATCAGTTGTATACTCACTTGAGCTTGCAGCTGCAATGACTATGTGTTCATTGTCTTTGCTGAACAAGATTAGTATTGACTGTGGCTGCTGAAAAAATGCTGAGAGAGGCCACTGTCTGCGCTGTCTAGCATCCCACGTGGACTTGATAAAAGCAGGCCTCCTCCCCTATATCCTGTCTTGGCCACTGGCATCATGCCCACACCAGAAACCTGGGAGCCCTCATTTGTCTCTTCTCTCACCCCTTCACCTGCTCAGTCACCTAACTCAAAATTTTTTTGACTCTGACCCATCGTAACAAATGCATGTTACTTTGTGACCAGAATGGACACATGAATCTGATACAGAAGTTCTGTAAAATTTATCCTTATAATGTCAGGTAATCTCTGATATTTTCTTTTCTTTCTTTCTTTTTTTTTTTTTTTTTTTAGTTTTAAGGAACAAGGAGTTTAATAGGCAAGAAAGAAAAGAAAGAAGGGGGAAGGAAGAAAGAAGCAGCTCCCCTGTACAGAGACAGAGGGAGGGAGGCTCCAAGGCCGAGAGAGGGAACCCCTGATATTTTCTATTCCATTTGAATTCATTTTAAACAGACATTGATAATGTCACCCACTAAATTGATTTCACTGAGTTGCAACCAGCAGTACTTGAAAAGTGGTCTTTGGCCTCTAGCTTCCCTATCCCCATTCCACTGGCCTTCTCAGTACAAATGGGGTCAGTACACAAACAGACACACACATACGCACACACATGCACTCACTCCTTAATGTTCTCCATCGTTCTCAGAATAAAATACAAGTTTTGGCCGGGCCCAGTGGCTCACGGTTGTAATCCCAGCACTTTGGGAGGCTGAGGTGGGCAGATCACCTGAGGTTAGGAGTTCAAGACCAGCTTGGCCAACATGGTGAAACCCTGTCTCTAATAAAAATACAAAAAAATTAGCCAAGCATGGTGGCGGGCACCTGTAGTCCCAGCTACTCAGGAGGCTAAAGCATGAGAATCGCTTGAACCTGGCAAGCTGAGGTTGCAGTGACCGAGATGGCGCCACGCACTCCGGCCTAGACGACAGAGCGAGACTTCATCTCAGAAAATAAAATAAAATAAAAGTTTCATATCATGGCATTCACATCTGATCAAATGTGACCTATGGTGCCTTTACTAGTCTCATTTGTTGCTATTCTAGGCACTATTACCATCACTACTCCCTTCTCTGCAAGAAAAAGCAAAACTATGTAGTAGAAATATCAAGTCTTCTGCACAAAGTTTCTTCTGCCTAGAAGGCCCTTCCCCCGCCTCTCCACTTGACAAATTCCTGTTTTTCCTTCAGTATCCAATTCAGGTATTATCTCTGCTTTGAAGCCTTCCCTTCTGGGCAGGGAGATTTATGTAGTTGGAATTTGTGTTGGCATTATAAGTGTTAACAGATTTGTAGAGACTCCCCTTTTCAAATTGTCATGGAGCACTAGTACCTTCTCAATGCAGAAATTAATTTTATAAAATGGAATGGAACAAATAAAATTGGAACATACCTATGATGGAGGTACGATGGAGAGGGAGTAAAATGTAGTCTGTTTTTAAAGATTATTTTAAAGTCAGGTATTTCATAAATACAATTACTACTAGGTGTTTTATGTATATTATCATTTATTTATTTACATACATTATTTCACACATGCTCACAACTACTTTATTCTCATTTTACATATGAGGGATCAGGGGCTTAGAGAAGTCAGAGAACTTTCTCAAAGAAGTAGTTAGAATGTGGTGGAGAGGAAATTCAGGTGCTGGTCTGGCTAACTGAAAGCATTAAGTTGCTTTCCTCTTTAGTAATTATAACTACTAAATTAACTAATTAAATACTTAAATTAATGTTAATTAATACTAAAGTACCTACTTAAACATAGATTCATAAAATTATGGCATTTAGTCTCTTGATTGAAGGTACTGTGTACAGCAGACAAATTTATTTTGTGCCCTCTTAGGGCTTAGGTGAGAAGAGAGACATTAAACAAATCACTAATAAAATACAACTGTGATAGGTGCAATGAGAGGATGTGACAAGGCTATGTGGGAGAAGCTGGGAACCTCATTTAGTTTAGGGGTGGGTCAGTCAGGGAAGGCTTCACTGAAGAGGACATTTACATTGACACCTAAAGGGTGAGTAGAAGTTAGCAAGTGAAAGAGTGGATGAAAAAGCCTTCCAGGTAGAGGGATCTAGTGGTTTTCAAACTTTTTATCAGCAGAGTCCTTTTTAAAAAGGAAATCTTATGCTCAGCCACCATATATGATAAATATGATGAAAGGAGGTGGGAATGACCTGCTTGCTTCACATCTTCACAACATGCCCACTGAAAAAAGACTGTTAAGTAGTTCCATGGAAACTCAGAATGCAGTTTAAAAACTACAGATCTAGTCCAATTCTCTCATTTTGCAAATGGGGAGACAGTTTTGGCAATTTTAAGGAATTGTCTCAGGCCACTTACTCAGTAGTGGCTGACCCGAGACAACTCTGAAGTTAACTATGGTTACCTGCCCCTTCTAAACACTTTGCTTCCTTTCTGATTGTCCTATTTGATGGTCAGGGGATAGGGGTCTCTTCCCCTGAGTATGAACATGTCATATGAGCATAGCAAACATTTACGGATCACCAGCTGTATGATGGGCCCCGTGTTTCTTGGCGCTCACTATCTGTGTCCTGGGAGAGGCCACAGGTAAACCTGAAACTAGCACAGGGTGATGTACAGATTATATTGGATCACGGGGGAAGGGGGTTGCCTGGGGATGGTCAAGGAAAGCAGTTGCCTTGGCCTTCTGGGGGCCAGAACAGACTATATGGGATTGAGGAGTAATTAAGAGGCAAAGAAGTTATTGTAAACTACTTTTCAAGAAGTTTCAAATGAGGGGATGATCGCTTGAGAGAAAAACAGTTCAGAAGGGAAGCATTAATTGTTTTTTATTTTAAAATGGGGAAACACTGGAATGATTTCATAAGCTGAAGGGAAGAAGCCTTTGGGAAAGAAAAGAAGGAATTAAAGTGTGGGGATGGGAAAGGGTTAGAAAGCAGACTGGTGCCAGTCTCAGCGCAGCCAGAGAACTGCACCGGCAGACACTGGCAGCCTCTGCAGAGGCTCTTTAAAACCACCACAGCACTTTTGATGTAGCTGTAGGGCATTCAGGCTTCTGCTGGATTCCAGCAACCCCAGGCCTGCTATACATGGTGAGCCCTGGCCATGTGCACATCCTCTTTTGCCCTCCCCCAGCCAGAGTTGCAGTGTTCAAACACCCACGCTTATAGCTTTCTTGCCCAAACCAAAGGCCTATGCAGCAGCATTTTACCAGCATTGCATACCCTAAGTGCGCTGATACCTGGTACCCAGGGGCTTATTCTTTATAGTGGATCTGACAGGCAAGCCGCAGACCAGGTGTAGCTCTTGGAGGAGGCTCGTTGTCAGGTGAGATGGCTTCAGGAAGTGCCTCACCCAACTTGTCTGTTTGCCCACAGGCTGTCCTGTGGCCCTCATGCTCCCCCCAGAAGGGTTAGGCTTCATAGTGAGGGAGTTTGGGAAACCAGGTGGAGATAGCCATGTACACAGCCCTAGAAAAGGGTCAGCGTGCCAGCTTACAGATCAATAAACTCATTCATTAGCACACTGCTGGGGCTTGAGTGTAGCCATCTAGGCTCTGCTTTCTTGGCCTCAGCTGGTGACAGAGTAAGGGAAACATGCTGTGTGAAAGTCCCCTTTGGGATTCCTTCATAGCAGCCAGAGTGACGAACCTGCCCAAGTGCCTGCTAGTCTTTATTAATTCAAAATCAGATCTACTCTAAGCAGCTTATAAACTATCATGTGGGAGAAACAAGGCCAAAACACAACTGGCATTGTCAGAGTGCCCAAGCAGAGTGAGCGAGACAGGATGCTCAGAGCTGCCAGTACCTGGCAGGAGGTCAGCATCAGGAATAACAAGAATCTTCCCTCCCAGATTTAGGCTGACAGGAGGAAATCATAGCTAGGAAACTCTCCTGTTCCTTTGAACTCTACAGACAGTGTTGTTGCCTTCCGATTTGTCTTATTTAGCAGGAAGAGGTTCTTGGTGCTATCACAGAATGGGAGAAAAAGGGGGAAGCTCAGGCTTCATTCCAGCTTCTTTCTTCTCTACTGTGCAACCTTAAGTTACTTAACCTCTTCAGAGTGTGTTTTCTTTTCTGTGAAACGGGGACAGTTATAATGTCCTGAGAGAGAGAATGAATGTAAATGCATCTTACAGTGACAAGTCTCACATTACAGAACATAGTAAATGGTAGTAATCATTATTATTATTTTCTATAAGGCAGGATTGATAGCTTCAGCCCTTTATTATTTGATATTCCTAGTGAGTGACATTTTCTTCCTTTGTCCCGTCTCCATGCTTGCCTTTTAGAGATATTTGCACGCCAGGTTTGAACACTCCTTTTTTTCTTTACTTTGCTAGCTGGGTTATTTGCCTTTCTTATATGTAAAAGAGATCAGTATTATGTATGAGCCACTGGAATCACTGAGAGACAAGGATAGTACTGTGAAGCTTAAAACCTAAATAATAAATTGTGGGTTTAAGAACATCATCAGGCCAGGCGCGGTGGCTCACGCCTGTAATCCCAGCACTTTGGGAGGCCGAGGCAGGTGGATCACTTGAGGTCGGGAGTTTGAGACCAGCCTGACCAACATGGTGAAACTGTGTCTGTACTAAAAATACAAAAATTGGCTGGGTGTGGTGGTGGGTGCCTGTAATCCCAGCTACTCAGGAAGCTGAGGCAGGAGAATCTCTTGAACCCGGGAGGCAGAGATTGCAGTGAGCCAATATCATGCCACTGCACTCCAGCCTGGGTGACACATCAAACTTGGGAGGAGCAACTTGAGTTTGATCCTAAACAGAGTAGTAGCTTCTGCACAGATTCAGTCTATATTCAGAGTAGGTGCTTAGTAATACTTGTTCAATAAATGATTAGTTAATTAATATAGGAATCTTTTTCATTACAAGATTTTTTTTAAGTTTATTTTGCATTTTTTTTTGTTTCCTGGATACAGATTGGCACACTGATACTTTGCTTTTTTTTTTTTTTTTTTTTTTTTTTGAGACAGAGTCTCTCACTGTTGATGCCAAGGCTGGAGTGCAATGGCACAGTCTCGGCTCACTGCTACCTCTGCCTCCCAAGTTCAAGCGATTCTCCTGCCTCAGCCTCCGGAGTAGCTGGGACCACAGGCACCTGCCACCATGCCCAGCTAATTTTTGTATTTTTAGTAGAGATGAGGTTTCACCAGGTTGGCCAGGCTGGTCTCAAACTCCTGACCTCAGGTGATCCACCCGCCTCGGCCTCCCAAAGTGCTGGGATTACAGGCATGAGCCAGCGCGCCCAGCCTGCATTCTTAAGGGCAGTTTTTATTTATTATGTTTTAGCATGGAAGTGTGTTATCCCCTCCATAATGCCCCCTGCCCTTCTCAATTCCCCCTCGTTTCCAACAGAGGTCTGACATTATGACTTTAAATCAGTGGCAAAATGTAATTTGACCTCTCAATGTTAAATTTAGGCATTTATTATGAGGGTATACACCCATGATGTGAGTTAAAGTGAGCTGTATTGTGAAATAGCTTACTTAATGACTCAACGTTATTGTTATATGGTCAGAGTCTGTGACAGGTGTTGGCTTTGTTTTGCAGTGGGTAGCAGGATCTTCAAGTCTTTTATTTTTATTAACCATTTTGACTTTGTTTTATTTATTTTTCTTTGTTTCTTTTTCTTTTCTTTTTTTTTTTTTTTTTTTTTGAGACAAGGTCTCACTGTGTCTCCCAGGCTGGAGTACAATGGCACTATCATAGCTCACTGCAACCTCCACCTCTGGGGTTCAAGCGATTCTCCTGCCTCAGACTGTAGCTGAGACTACAGTCACGCACCACCGTGCCCCACTAATTTTTTTGAGACGGAGTCTTGCTCTGTTGCCAGGCTGGAGTGCAATGGTGTGAACTCGGCTCACTGCAACCTCCGCCTCCCTGGTTCAAGCCATTCTCCTGCCTCGGCCTCCCAAGCAGCTGGGATTACAGGCATGTGCCACCACGCCCAGCTAATTTTGCATTTTTAGTAGAGATGTGGTTTCACCAGGTTGGTCAAGCTGGTCTTGAACTCCTGACCTCAGGTGATCCGCCTGCCTCAGCCTCCCAAAGTGCTGGGATTACAGGCGTGAGCCACCGCGCCCGGCCTAATTTTTGTATTTTTTATAGAGATGAGGTTTCGTCATGTTGTCCAGGCTGGTCTCGAACTCCGGAGCTCAGGTGATCTGCCTTCCTCGACCTCTCAAAGTGCTGGGATTACAGGCACGAGCCACCGCACCTGGCCTATTTAGTTTTCTTTTACCATTCAACATACTTCAGTCTTTTCTGAATGATTCAGGATGTCCTGATAACTCTTAACTGTATTTTGCCAGACTATTGTCTTTGAGTTGTACCTGTTGAACCTCAATTGCTCTGCTATTTTTTTCGTGTCTCTATTAAATAAATTTTTCATTTCCTCTTTTCCTACTAGGCTGCTTGCAGTTACTCTTGTTATAGGTATGCTTGCCTCCAGTTAGCCAGTCTTTTTTTTTTCCTGATGTGCTATTTCTAATATGATGCTAGTTTTGAAGCTTAAATTACTGTACTTGTGAGGACTGAATGAAAAATAGGGTCAATAGATCCTGGAGGGTTTGTTCTAATCATTAAAGGAGGCAAAAACAACAAAAACCTTCGTAGGACTCTGGGATCAGATTGTCTAGGTTCAGATCTCAGTTTTAGCACTTACTAGGTTTGTATCATTGGGCAAGTTACTTCTCTAAGACTCAATTTTCTCACCTGTGAAATGAGGACAGTAAGGACACAAGTATCAGCTTCATGGAGTTGTTGTAAAAATTAGGAAAAATAATGCATCCAAATCACTTGGCATAGTGCCTGGCACGTAGTTGTGTTAACTGTTAATTATAGCACTTGTCCGTTTTTGCTATTTAAGTTTTTTTTTCTTTCTTTCTTCCTGTTAGTCATTTTTAGAATAGGAAAAATTGCCAGATAAACTAACTGGTTGAATTCAGCGTCAATCAGATGTCACCCTAATAATGGTCAAATAAGTTAGTAGTAATCTAGTATCTCTGGTGTCCAAAAGTTTTCATTGGGGTGTCTGTGGATGAAACACAGAGTTGGAGTTGAGATTTCTTCACTTCCATCCTTCCATTCCAATATCAGATGTAATTTTTTCTTAATGTCTGAGAATAATAGTATGTTGGCCGGGTGTGGTGGCTCACGCCTATAATCCCAGCACTTTGGGAGGCCAAGGCAGGAGGATCACTTGAGCTTATGAGTTTGAGACCAGCCTGGGCAACGTGGCGAAACCCCATCTCATCTCTACAGAAAATACAAAAGTTAGCTGGGCATGGTGGTGCATGCTTGAAGTCCCAGCTACTTGGGAGGCTGAGGTAGAAGGATGGCTTGAGCCCAGGAGGCAGAGGTTGCAGTGAGCTGAGATTATACCACTGCTTTCCAGCCTGGGTGATAGAGCCAGACCTTGTTTCAAAAAAAAAAAAAAAAAAAAAAAAAGATAGTATGTGTAGAATGCTAGCACAAAAGGGAAGATAAAGAAGGTACCATTTATGTAAAAAGAATACACACATACATAAACTTGTGTGTATAGGTTATATGTGGAAGGATTCCTAAGAAACTAGTAGCTGAGGTTGTCTTTGGGAGAGGAACGGGTTGGCAGGGGATGAAGGTAGGAAGGAGACTTGGTTTTTATTACTATGTACATGTATTACCTATTAAAAACAGTTATCAAACAAGAGTAAATTGAATGTGATAGGCTTCAAGGTCAGGTGGCCTAAGAATTGGTATTCAGCTGCTTGTCTGGACATTCCAGGCAGCTGACTGTCTTAAGATTTTGGCCCAGCCTTCAGCTCTGCTTTTCCCTTGAAGAGGATAAACAAAAAAGTCCTTCACAACAGGACTACTTTTCTGTCCTTAACTACCTAGTAAATTCGATTCACAAACTCAGGGAAAGAATTAGGTGAGCATTTAATTAGCTGAATGTGGTACTGGTGATTGGACAGCCCTGTGGATCAGAATCTTATTTTCCCAGTAGAACTCATGGGAATCTTCAGTAACTTCCGGTTGATAGGAAGACTGATTCTTTGCTTTGGTCTTACAACTTTATGTGTAATGAGATTTGCGGTAGAGTTTTATATAGCATTTCTTCACATTACATTGTTCTGTTCAATGTCACTTTGTTATAACAGTGATGAGGAGAAAAATAACAATTCCCATCTGGGGCCACTGCCTGTGTGGAGTTTGCATGTTCTGTCCCTGTCTAGGTGGGTTTTCTCTGGGTCCTCCTGTTTCCTTCCACATCCCAAAGACGTGCACAGAAGGTGAATTGGCATGTCTAAATTGTCCTTATTGGAGTGGGTGTGGGTGTGAGTGTGCCGTGCCATAATGTATGCATAGCTCACATTATTTCAGTGTTTAATATTGGAAGTCTTTTGGGTCTTTATTTAGAAGTTTAGTGATGTTTTTGTGACCAGAAATATACTGTAGTAATATAACTCGTTTATGTCACTTAGCCTATGGTAAAATAGGTTTCGTAAGTTGTTAAGCTTACAGTTACAGTTTCCAAGAATCTATCTGTGATGTTAAATGAAGAGTTACAATATTTAGTGTTCTGCATCAATAAAAGGTCTGTTGAACTTATTGGGTCCAATGTTTTAGGAGTAATGAGAATTTGCCCTCCTTTGGCTGGGCATGGTGGCTCACGCCTGTAATCCCAGCACTTTGGGAGGCCAAGGCGGGCAGATCAAGAGGTCAGGAGATTGAGACCATCCTGGCTAACACTGTGAAACCCCGTCTCTACTAAAAATACAAAAAATTAGCCCGGTGTGGTGGCGGGCACCTATAGTCCCAGCTACTCAGGAGGCTGAGGCAGGAGAATGGCGTGAACCCAGGAGGCGGAGCTTGCAGTGAGCCGAGATCGCATCAGTGCACTCCAGCCTGGGCGACAGAGCAAGACTCTTTCTCAAAACAAAAAAAAAAAAAAGAGAATTTGCCCTCCTTTTATTTTCAGGTGTCAATCCATGTCTTCTAAACTGTTAGTATCAGCAAAATTAGGTACAGGTTATAACAATCTTTGCTGGTTGTATATTTCTCAAAAGGCAGGTATAATCTTTAGTTTATATTTCTGGATCAGAATATTCTGAAAATGATGTTCTATTAAAGTAAATTCAGTCATGTGTTGCTTAATGATGGGGATCTGTCCTGAGAAATGCATCATTAGGTATTTCATTATTGTGTGGGCATCATAGAGTATACTTACACAAACCTCGGTGGTATAGCCTGTTATATACCTAGGATGTATGGTATGAATATGGCTCCTAGGCTATAGACCTATACAACTTATTACTGTTCTGAATACTGTAAGCAGTTATAATGGTAAGTATTTGTGTATCTAAATGTATCTAAACATACAAAAAGTACAGTAAAAACGCAATATAAGAAATAAAAAATGGTATTCTTGTATAAGATATTTACCATAAATAGAGCTTGCAGAACTAGAAGTTGCTCTGGATGAGTCAGATATTACTGTATACTACTGTAGACTTTATAAACACTGTACACTTAAGCTAAGCTAATTTTTTTTTTTTAGACAGGGTCTCACTCTGCCATCCAGGCCAGAATTTAGTGGTACAATCACAACTCAATGCAGCCTTGACCTCCCAGGCTGAAGCAATCCTCCCATATCAGCCTCCTTAGTAGCTGGGACTACAGACGCTTACCACCACATTTGGCTAATTTTTACATTTTTTTGTAGAGGTGGGGTCTTACTTTGTTACCTTGGTTGGTCTTGAACTCTTGGCCTCAAGCAATCCTCCCACCTTGGCCTCCCAAAGTGCTGGGATTACAGGTGTGAGCCACCACACCTGGCCATAGGCTACATTAAATTTATTTTGAAATTTTTTCTTCAATAATAAATTAAACTTAGCTTACTGTAACATTTATACTTTATAAACTTTTTAATTTAAATTTTTTTTTTTTTTTTAGGTAGAGTCTTGCTCTGTTGCCCAGGCTGGAGTACAGTGGCATGATCTCAGCTCACTGAAACCTCCACCTCCGGGTTCAAGTGATTCTCCTGCCTCAGCCTCCTGAGTAGCTGGGACTACAGGCACGCGCCACCACGCCTGGTTAATTTTTGTATTTTTAGTAGAGATAGGGTTTCACCATGTTGGCCAGGCTGGTCTCCTAACCTCAAGTAATCCACCTGCCTCGGCCTCCCAAAGTGCTGGAATTACAGGTGTGAGCCACTGTGCCCAACCTAAAAAAACTTTTTGACTCTGACATTTTAAGCTTAAAGCACACATTATATAGCTTTCTTTATATTGTTATTCTGTAACCTTTTTTCTGTTTTTTTAAATTTTATTCTACTTTTAAAAATTTTGTTAAAAATTAAGACATAGAGCTGGGCGCAGTGGCTCGTGCCTGTATCTTAGCACTTTGGGAGGCCAAGGTAGATCACTTGAGCCCAGGAATTCAAGACCAGCCTGGGCAAGATGGTGAGACCCTGCCTCTACAAAAAAATTTAAAAAATTAGCCGGGCTCAGTGGCGTGCACCCGTAGTCCTAGCTACTTGGGATGCCGAGGCAGGAGGATAGCTTGAGTCCAAGAGTTTGAGGTTACAGTGAGATGTGATTGTATCACAGCACTGCAGTCTGGGTGACAAAGTGAGAACCTGTCTCTGAAAAAAGAACAAAAACCAAACTGTGACACAAACACTCACATTAGCCTAGGCCTCTACCAGGTCAGGATTATCTAGACCAGGTGATAGGAATTTTTCTGCTCCATTATAATCTTATGGGACCACTCTCATATGTGTGGTCTCTTGTTGACCAAAATTGTTATGTGGTACATGACTATAGTCACCAAATTTGTCCTTTTCCAGCCCTGGTGATATTTGTATATTTAATTATAGGATTGAGGCTGGGAAGAAAAGGTTAACTTCTCAGAGACTCATCTGCTGTCAGTGCTAAGGAGCGAATCTTCTTCCAGTAGCTGGCCACTCTCTGCTGAGCAAAGTCCATACTTTTTCTTAGCAAGTCATTTCAAAGCTCTTCATGACCTTTCTGGCTTCAGTTTTCTGCATCCTATACCCTGTCCTCCCCACAATCTAGGTATTCATTGTTACCTTAACATCCTGAACTCTTCCATGGCCCTGCCTTTGCTTAGAACATTCCATCAGCTGGACATTCCCTTTGTCTTTTGTCTCAACCTGTTCAACTTCAGCTTATCCTTCTAAGATCCAGGTACAGTGTTTCATTTTCCATGAAGCTTTCTCTGATTCTACTCAGCCAAAAGTCATCCTTTTAAACTCCATTGCACTCTTCTCTTGGGAGATCTATGGCATTCCCTTTTAGGGCTGTTGATGTGTGGTGTACCTTATCTCCCCTAGAGGAAACTGCTCCATAAAAGCTGGGTTCTAGTTTTAGCCATCACTCTAATCCCCACAGCATCCAACCATACACCTTCACACAATAGGAACTCCTGTGTTCATTGAGTGAATTGTCAGTCACCATTTTGAAAGTGTCTTCATTTTGCCTTATCTTTTCAACTGGATAACCATTTGAGCCCACTGTTATCTGTAAGGGCTATAGAACAAACTGTGTTGTGAAACAAAAAACACTTCATCCCATGTTGATACAGTTAGAAAGTTTATGGTCTGAGAAAATCTGTGCCTTTTAAACCTCAGAGGGCAGGTGTATTAACAAACTACAGAATTTTCAAATAAATGAAAAATTCCATTACCTCACTATTGCTGTTGATGAATTGGCCTCTGACAACACTTAAGCATCTAAACACACAGCGTCTTTTCAGGTGAGAGGCTGACATGAGGGATTTGATTAACTTTAGAAAAGTCTTATGAAAAAGGACTGTTGAACTTTTCCCCAGTTTGTTTCTGCTGTGGAATATGCTCTGTGTCCTATAAAGTAGCCAAATCTTTTTTCTGTGACCTGTTTCATTATTGTCACAAAGTGCTTTTTTTTTTTTTTTTTGAGATGGAGTCTTGCCCTGTCGCCCAGGCTGGAGTGCAGTGGCGTGATCTTTGACTTACTGCAATCTCTGCCTCCCGGTTTCAAGAGATTCTCCTGCCGCAGTGTCTCGAGTAGCTGGGATTACAGGCGCGCGCCACCATACCTGGCTAATTTTTGTATTTTTAGTAGAAACAGGGTTTCACCACGTTGGCCAGGCTGGTCTTGAACTCTTGACCTCAAGTAATCCGCTCACCTCAGCCTCCCAAAGTGCTGGGATTACAGGTGTAAGCCACCACACCCAGCCTACAAAGTGCTATTTCTTAAGCACTACCTGGGGTCAGAGGTTACAGGTTTTTTGTTTTTTTGTTTTGAGACAAGAGTCTTGCTCTTTTGACCAGGCTGGACTGCAGTGGCGCGATCTTGGCCCACTGCAACCTCCACCCCTCGGGTTCAAGCAATTGTCCTGTCTCAGCTTCCCAAGTAGCTGGGACTACAGGTTTGTACCACCACGCCCGGTTAATTTTTTGTATTTTTGGGAGAGACGGGGTTTCACCATGTTGGTCAGGCTGGTCTTGAACTCCTGACCTCAGGTGATCCACCCACCTCGGCCTCCCAAAGTGTTGGAATTACAGGTGTGAGCCACTGCGCCTGGCCTACAGGTTTCGAATCACATCAGTAAATCTCATTTGGGATCATGTAGTCAGCCTTCTTTTTATTTTCAGATGGAATCTCACTCTGTCGCCCAGGCTGGAGTGCAGTGGTGCGATCTTGGCACTGCAACCTCTGCCTCCTGGGTTCAAGCAGTTCTCCTGCCTCAGCCTCTGGAGTAGCTGGATTACAAGCGCACACCACCACACCTGGCTAATTTTTGTGTTTTTGGTAGAGATGGGGTTTCACCATGTTGGGCAGGTTGGTCTCGAACTCCTGAGCTCAGGTGATCCACTGGCCTTGGCCTCCCAAAGTGCTGGGATTACAGGTGTGAGCCACTGCACCCGGTCATGTTGTCAACCTTCTGTCAGATACCCGAGTTCCCACCTAGCGTTGATTCACTTCTCCGTGACAGACAAATTCTCTACTTTTTGAGGTTGTCAGTTTGATTATTCAAATCTTCAGACACTCAGGCCAGGCACAGTGGCTCATGCCTATAATCCCAGGGCTTTGGGAGGCCGAGGTGGAAGGATGGCTTGAGTCCAAGAATTTGAAGTTACAGTGGGCTATGATTGTGTCACTGCACTCCAGCCTGGGTGACAGAGCAAGACCCTGTCTCTAAAATTAAAAAAACAAAACTTTAGACATTCCTGTTAGTAAGCTTTTGATTTTGCTGTTCAATGTTGATTATATCTTTCTCCCTCTATGGCCTGCCCATTGGTTCTGATTCTAACTCTGGTTTTGTTTGTTTGTTTGTTGAGACAGGGTCTCACTCCATTACCCAGACTGGAGTTCAGTGGCACCATCGTGGCTCACTGCAGCCTTGACCTTTTGGGAGGGATCCTCCTGCCTCAGCCTCCTGAGTAGCTGGGACTACAGGCATGCACCACGGCACCTGACTAATTTTCATATTTTTTGTAGAATCGGGGTCCAACTGTGTTGCCCAGGTTGGTCTCAAACATCTGGGCTCAAGTGATTTTCCTGCCTTGGCCTCCCAAATGCTGGGATTATAGGTGTGAGCCACCAGGCCTGACCTGATTCTCTTTGGTAAACAGTTTAATTGCTTTTCTACAATGTTTAAGTCAACTTTCCTGTTTTTCTCCAGGTTAAATATCTTCTGGTCTTCTTAAGATACTTCTAGTCCTCCTGTTTCTTAAAATGTAATGTTCAAAACTGTGGATAGTATTCCAAATAGGTTCTGGTTTGTGTTGAGTATAACAAAAGTCTCACTTTACACATTGATGGTATTATATTTGCATTACTGTATCTAAAATCACATTAATTTGGAGGGCAGCATTGTTATCCTCTTGATTCCTACTGAGCACATAATATCAACTTAAGCCTATAAGTCTTTTCACACATAGGTAGGCATGACTTATCTGTGCTGTACTTTTACAGTTGTTCTTTTAGACTCAAATGCAGGATCCTGAATTTATCCCCATTAGGTTGATCTTGTTAGATTCAACCTGTTGAAGTATTTTTGGTTCATGGTTGGATCATCTGGCACATTTGTTCTCCTGCCCAGCTTCTTGTCATCTGCAAATTTGGTAAATATGTTTTCTTTTCTCCATCTTAGTTATTAACAAAGATGTTGAGACAGGCCAAGCTGTAATCATTTCATTGTACCATTACTATTGCTGGTAGATTTTAATTGGCAAGATCAATTGTGTATGGATATAGAATTGTCAGGTTGGATTAACTATTCCATAATTATAACAGGAATTGTCTTTTAGGTGAGTAATCCTATTGTAGCTGCTTAATAAGCTATTTAATGAGAAACAATAAAAATTATAGTCTGCCAGGCACGGTGCCTCACACCTGTAATCCCCACACTTTGGTAGGCTAAAGTGGGAGGAAGTCTTGAGCCCAGGAGTTCGAGATCTGCTTGCACAGCAAATTGAGACCCCCGTCTCTACAAAAAAATAAAAAATTAGCTGGGCGTGGTGGTGCACACCTGTAATCTCAGCTACCCAGGAGGCTGAGGCAGGAGGCTCCCTTAAGCCCGGAAGGTTGAGGCTACAGTGAGCTGTGTTTGTGCCACTGCATTCCGGCCTGGGTGACAGAATGAGACCCTGTCTCAAAAAGGAGAAAACAAGCACTTTGGGAGGCTGAGGCGGGTGGATCACAGGTCAGGAGATTGAGACCATCCTGGCTAACACAGTGAAACCCCGTATCTATTAAAAATACAAAAACATTAGCTGGGCGTGGTGGCAGGCGCCTGTAGTCCCAGCTGCTTGGGAGGCTGAAGCAGGAGAATGGCAAGAACCCGGGAGGCGGAGCTTGTAGTGAGCTGAGATGGCGCCACTGCACTCCAGCCTGGGTGACAGAGCGAGACTCCGTCTCAAAAAAAAAAAAAAAAAAAAAAAAAAAAAAAAAAAAAAAAAAAAAAAAAAACCAAAAAAGAATGAACTATGGTCATGCATGAAATGAGGAACTAGTTTGAAAAGTTGGGGACCCTGCTTATATTCCTATATATAATAAAATATAATTCTTGTATGTTTAGATTATGTGAGGTCTTGATTATTCAGAAAGCCCTCTGGACTGACTAGAGGCAAATGTGGTATAGGGGAAAAGGTCCTAAACTTGGCCCTAACCATAGGTGTTTGTTCATTTATTTATTCAGCAAGTGTATATTGAGTGCCTACTGTACTTAAGCCCTGGAAATAAAATGTTGACAAAAACCAGACTTGATCTTTATCTTCAGTAGAGCTTACCTTCTAGTGGGGGAAACAATTGAATAATTACACAAATGTAATCATAATACTTTCTGTGATCTGTGTTCTGGACAGGTGTTGTCCAACAGAAATATAACACAAGCCATGTATGTAATTTAAAATTTTCTAGTATCTACATTTGAAAAAGTAAAAAGAAACAAATTTTAATAGATTGTATGTAACCCAGTATATCTGAAATATTATTTCAACATGAAAGCAGTATTAAAAATTGAGATATTTTATATTCTTTTTCTTCAACTAAATCTTTGAAATCTTAAACTTGTGCCACATCTCAGCTTTGACTAGCTGTATTTAAAATGCTCAATAGCCACAGGGGAGCCACTGTATTGGACAGCACAGTTCTATACTCAGTTTTACGGATATAAAACTGGTGTTGGGCAAATTACTTTCCGTCTTTAGGACTCCTGCTTTCATCAGTAAAATGAAGGATTCAGACTTGTTTGTCTTCTAACAACAAAATGTGGTTCCCTCCAGGTATGAGGGAGCCTTCAGAGGTGCCCTAAATAATCTGTATCTCGATCTGGGTGGTGCTTGTGTGGGTGTATGTATAATACATAAAAATTTATCAGGCAGTACACTTAAGATTTATACACTTAATAGTATCTTTGTTATATCTCAGTAAAAGTTTGAAAAAAAAAAGTTCACTTCCAGTTTGATTTGGTGCCCTTTGCTAAACTCACTCTTAGATGAGGAGACCTTCAGTGGAAATGTGTGATGTGAAAAATGCAAACAGCCAAGACTTTTTTTGTCTTCTTCCCACCCAGGATGTGTCTAGTCCGAATGAAGCAGGAAGGCCGGAGTGGGAAGTACATGTGTCGTATCATAGTTCATTTTATGTGGGAGGATGTTCAGCAGCGCGGCAGAGTCATGGGGGTAAGTGAGTGCTGTCAGATGCTTGTCCTGGACAATTCCAGAGAAGGGTTTGAGTTTGGAGTTTTATCTGTTGTAAAATGGCCCTGCTTTTAGATTTCTGTGAAATGCTGCCTAATATCAAGTGGCAGTTCCGCTAAAGTCACTTTTTCTGCCTCTGTGGAAACTAATACTCCACAGATACTTTATGTGTTTGTACACATTATAGTGATTTGTCAGTGTGAAGTCATCCTGTATGGAGATGGGATTGTAAAGCCCAAATCGTGGTGATAGGAGGGATGGATTTGGTGAATGGAGGGAATCAAATGATAATCCAGTTAAGGATACTATACCTTTGACACCAGTTCAATATTTGAACCAGTCCTTCTATAAATTAGTTCAGATGGGAGGCCCTGGTATGGGGCCTGCACTGTCTTCAGGAACTGAAACTCAAGCTCCTTGATCACTGGCAACCTAGAAGAGTCTGGTAAGATACCTCCTGAAAATGTACATTAGTACATTTAATAATTAACCTGAGAAAGGGGAATATATTATATATATATGTCACATGGGATGTAATGACAATAGAAAAATGAAACCAAAACACTAGAATATAGCTGGTTATACAGATCATAGTGTGTCCGGAGTTGGTTCCTTGTGGTGGGTTCTTGGTCTCGCGACTTCAAGAATGAAGCTGCAGACCTTCGCAGTGAGTGTTACAGCTCTTAAAGATGGTGTGTCCGGAGTTTCTTCCTTCCAGTGGGTTCGTGGTCTCGCTGACTTCAAGAATGAAGCCGCAGACCTTCACAGCGAGTGTTACAGCTCTTAAAGGTGGTGCAGACCCAAAGAGTGAGCAGCAGCAAGATTTATGGTGAAGAGTGACAGAACAAAGCTTCCACAGTGTGGAAGGGGGACCTGAGCGGGTTGCCACTGCTGGCTAGGGTGGCCAGCTTTTATTCCCTTATTTGTCCCTGCCCATGTCTGCTGATTGGTCCATTTTACAGAGTGCTGATTGGTGCGTTTTTACAGAGTGCTGATTGGTGCATTTACAATCCTGTAGCTAGACACAGAGCGCTGATTGGTGTGTTTTTACAGAATGCTGATTGGTGCATTTACAATCCTCTAGCTAGACACAGAGCGCTGATTGGTGCAAGTCCCCACCCGACCCAGAAGCCCAGCTGGCTTCACCTCCCAATAGTATCTTCTTTTGTTTATGTTGTGTATTTTGTGTATCTAGATCATGTTTTAGTAGCTTGTAGTTCCCTGTTACTGGGAGGCATTTCATTGCCTCCCAGCTTGGGAGCATCCAAAGTAGAACCATGACTGGGTCATGAAATGGGTTAATTTGGTTTCTTTCATTACAGGGCAAAGTTCCCCCTGTGGACTGAGAAATAAACAAAGTTTATGGACATATTATAAAAGTTACATATGCTCATAGAATAGAAATCAAAGAGTAAAAAGTATTGAGTGTAAAAAACAAGTGTCTTTTTTCCCCCCAGTCTAACTCCCCAGAATTAACCTTTTTTATTTTTTATGTTATTTTTTCTTACCTTCAAGGAAGGAGAAAAGTAACCATTTTTGAGTTGATGTGTATCCTTCGCCTGAGAGCTATCTTTGTAATCATCCTCTTTGGTTCCTTTTTCATTTTTTGCTTTCTTTCTGTCGTAGCTGCTGTGTAATATAGGGAAAAAAAGTATTTTTTCAGCTCTCTCACTCAATTACAATTACACAGAAGGTTTCTGTGACACATTTGTGGGAGTTTCTCCCCACACAGCAAACAGGCAGTCAATTCTGGAGAGAGGTCACCAGGTGGGTGTCCTCTAACCCAGTTCAATTCCAACATTGTGTACTCGGAGATAGTGTCAGATCCCACAGGTTGAGGGCTCTGCCCACAAGACTGCCCCCAACTTGCCACACCAATTGCAAGCTCCAGGCTGTTTTACCTGTGCTTCTGGCCAACCGATTATAAATTGGGGTTCCCCACCCCTTTCTTTGGTTCAGTTAATTTGCTGGAGTGGCTCACAGAACTCAGGGAAACACTTATTACATTACCGGTTTATTATAAAGGATATTGCAAGGGATACAGATGAAGAGATGCATAGGACAAGATGGGGGAAGGGGTGAGGAGATTCCATACCTTTCCTGGTGTGCAGCTGTCCAGAAACCTCCACCTGTTCAGCTATCTGGAAGTGCCCCAAACCCAGTCCTTTTAAGGGTTTTATGGAAGCTGCATTATGTAGGCACAACTGATTAAACCACTGGCCATTGGAAATCAGTCAGCCTCTCTGCCCTCCTTGGAGGTTGGGAGATGGGACAGAAAGTCCTAACCTTCTAATCCTCCCTTGGTTTTTCAGTGACCAGCCCCTACCCTGAAGCTACCTAAGTGCGCCAGCCACCAATCATTAGCATACAAAATGACACCACTTTGGAAAGGCCAAAGATTTTAGGAGTTGTATGCCAGGAAGGGAGTTGAAGACCAACTATATATTTCACAATATCACAGCTGCCCAGAGTGAGATCGGCAGCCTTTAAGGTATTCATCCAGCTGAATGTTCCCACATGCCCTCAAGTACTTACCACCCAACTCTGTGGCAGTGCACAGTGGACATAAGGTGGTGTTGGCAGTCTCAGTCCTATTTAATGATGGCCAGAGATACCTCCTGGTCAGCCAAAGCCCTGGCTGACTGCCAGGCAGTTACGCAGTAGCTCTTCCTGTAGTGAAACTGTTCTTCTTATCATTGTTGACTAAACTCTGTTGGAAGTTGTCTCACTAGCCATATGGGCCACAGCTGTCTCTATCCTGAATAGCTTAATGAGCCATAGGTTGCTGACTCCTGGACTGCAGGAACCTTTTAGTTGCCTCTCGCCACAGTTGAATTTCCTTCTGGACCTCCATCTCTCTTCATCACAGTTGTCAACACTTGAGCCTTCTCCCATGTTACTTCTTAGGCAGTGTCCCTTCTACTTAACTGTAAGTTTTATAAAAGCAGAAAACCGTCTTATTCAGTTTTTTGCTTATGCAGTAAACATTGAATAATTGTCAAATGAATAAATAATTGTCAAATAAATGAATATATTGAATACCAGCCTTTGGAATTCTTTTTTAAGCTAACATTTATTAGATAAATCATACCTGCTTTATTAGTCTCTGATCCAAGTGTATATCAGTGCAGTCCTGCAGGAATTGGGGAATTTTCCCCCTATCGCATTTTATCCAGCCGTTTTTTCTATTTGGATTGTTGTAGATAGGGTGCTGCCCCATAAGGGAGTGTTTTAGATCAGCGTTTCTCATACTTTAATGTGCCTATGGTTCACCTGAGGATCTTGTTAAAATACAGATTCTGATTCAGTAAGTTTCAGGACAGGGGTGAGAAAATCTACAATTCTGAAAAGCTTCCAGGTGATGCGGATGTTGCTAGTGACACAGGGTGGGGTAGGGGACAATAGCAAGGTTTTAGGTGGTCCCCCAATACAGGCTCTTAAATTGCCTTCATGAAGAGAAGTGCCCAAATTCCGGTTTAGTTACAAAGACTATAAGTAAAGGATGATGGTTTTAAAATAATAGAGATTTGGAAGAGTTGGGGAATTACTATTACTGCTTTCTGCTGTAGTTGACTTGATACCTTCTTTCTAACCTCATGGCATAAATAGACACGCCTTATATAGGCAAGAAAATTGTATATTAATCACTGGGTTGTGAGTGCATGCATGGATGAGTGTGAGTGCATGTGTGTGTTTGAGGGGATCTCAGTCTTCCGTGTGTGTACAACCTATAAATGGGACACGTGGCTAGGGAGAAGTAATAGGCAGTGTAGAGCCAGTCTGGCCTGGTTCTCACCCTGACTGGCAAATCTTTCCTCTTCTGTGCTTCAGTTTCTGTATTAAAAGAAAGGTGGGGACAGGGGAGGCCTAACTACATGAGCCCCAAGTTTTCAGCTTTTTTTCAGCTTGAAAATCTATGGTTTGAAGGTGGTAATTTGCAAATCTATCTCTGTGTTATTTGGCATCCCAGGTGTACCTCTGTAAGAAAACATATAAAATGTAGAATTTATAAAACCAATCAATGTAGTAGTGATTTTTCTCATGCCAAAAACTTAGAGGTGATTGCTTTGAGTGGATTGGTGTGTGGAAGATCAAGAAATAAGAGCCACTTTCGAGTTAGTGATGAATAATAAATTTGCATCAAAAACTCCTTTGAAATTAGAATTCTATTCTGATTTGGTGGGAAATTTTTTATTTTACAAAAATTTGCTTTTCACCAACTTTTTGGAGCCCAACTATTGTGAAAAATGGAGCAGACTCATATATCATCGTGAAGCTGGTACAAAAAGCAGGTGTTAAATTTGAGGTTACAAAAATCACATCAATAATTTAGAGTGTTCTGACTTAAAAAAACATTATTTGGGATTTAAACTTATAAATTAGCTGTGGAAATAAAGTTCATTATATCACCTCATCTGGTCTAGTTTTATTTCATTAACTGCTTCTTAAAAATCTTTGTGAGCTGAGTTGCAGCTGAAGAGCTTGGAGACCATTTTTCCTTGGGCCCTTGCCGCACTCCTGAGTGTTGGTAAGAGTAAAGAACTAAGTCTTGACACAGCTGTAAAAACAGACAGCGCCTTTGGCCTCAGCACTTTCTCCTGGTGCAGGCAGATTTCAGATGTAAATTTCACTCTCTGCCTCGCCTACTAATGAAGTAAGTTTCTTTTGCTGGGTTTGCAGCCAGGTGTGTCCAGTCTTGTGGCTAACCAGGGCGCTTTACTTAATTTTTCCATTTGTGACATTTCAACCAAACTTAAAAAACAAACATAAAAATTAGCTCACGGCAGTGGCTCAAAGTGTTAATGGTAACCTTAGGCTGGCTAAACGACTTCCTCTCAGTTCTGCCCTGCCAGACATCTCCACCTTGTGGCTCACAATGAGCAGGCTCAAGCTTTCCAAGACAGAGATGGGAAGGGATGGAAGTGGGCTGTAGTTGAGAAATTACAGTTTACCCTTATCAGCGGTCCCTGGCATGCCTGTTGCCTCAGTGAGACTTCTGGAATAAGAATGCACCTTCTGTCACCTCATGGTCCCCTGCTCACTCTCTAGCAGAGCTGCTTGATGGGATGATGCAGAGGGCCTAGGAAAAATGGAGGAACTGTGGGCTGAACTTGACTCTTGTGTAATTCTGCCTTGCTTCTCAGAACCACCATTTTGCTTTGTAAGGTCCTCTACGATCACACTCCAGACCACCTCTCCCAACTCATTTCCTCTAGTTCTTCTTGAACCTTAAATAATGTGAAACCTACTAGCACATGTGCCTGGCACTTAGTAAGCACTCAGTGAACATCACATTCCATCCTTGCTTCACATACCCTTCACTCCAGCCAAGCTGAATTCCTTGCTATTTCTGTCTTGTGTCTTTGCTCACTCCGTGCATACACCTAGATTGCCCTAACACCCCAGCCTCAATTCCTTCACATCCTTCCACAGCTAACTGGAAGCCAATCCCAGTTTCCCCTAAGGAAGTACCTTAATGATTTATATCTACCCTTCTTCCAGCTCTTACTCTTTCTATTTTGTATCACTGTCATTCACTTATGTTGACTGTCTTCCAGGTGAATTCCTGTGGTGCAGGATCACGTACATCTGTCTCCAAAGTGCCTGTTATTGCCCCTTTCCTGAATAGGTGCCCAGTAACTATCTGAAGAATGAAAGAAGCCAGTCCTGCAGGCCCAGAATGAGTACTGGAAAAAGTGGGGCAGGGAGATACCGTTTTTTATTCTGAGGATATTTGTTTGCTGTGTTAGTCTTAAATATTGGAAGAAAAGGAAATAAATTGTTTCCCCCACCATCAACTGTTCAGTTCCTTTTTCCCATACTTTTCCATCTTCTAATGGAATTACTTGATTTTTTAAAAACCCCAGGTTATACATAGGGTATATTATGTTTATTTTCTTTCTTTCTTTCTTTCTTTCTTTTTTTTTTTTTTTTTTGACGGAGTCTCTCTCTGTCACCCAGACTGGAGTACAGTGGCGCGACCTTGGCTCACTGCAACCTCTGCCTCCTGGGTTCCAGCGATTCTTCTGCCTCAGCCTCCTGAGTAGCTGGGATTACAGGCGTGTACCATACCCGGCTAATGTTTGTAATTTTAGACAGGGTTTCACCATGTTGGCCCGACTGGTCTCGAACTCCTGACCTCAGGTGATCCGCCCTTCTCGGCCTTCCAAAGTGCTGGGATTACAGGCATGAGCCACCACCACCCCCGGCTGGTATTTTATCTTTCTAAACTAACAAAGGCATTGCATTTTAGGAGGCTTTAGTTTTTCTGAAAATTTCCTTTCAGGCCTCTGTAATCACCACCTGTCACCAAATCGCCTCTCTTTCCCTACAAAAATTTTCAGACCTCTTCTATTTTACGATATAAAAATTTTACTGTTTTGCATCTCTAGGTCAGAATTAAAACTCACTGCCGAAGGTATTGTTTTTAAAGACAAGGAGCACATTAAAAGGTATAGTTAGCCTGGGCAATGTAGGGAGACGCCATCTTTACAAAAATAAAATTAGCCGGTTATGGTGGCACATGCCTGTGGTCTCAGCTCTGTGGGAGGCTGAGGTGGGAGGATCACTTGGGCCAGGGAGTTTGATGTTGCAGTGAGCTGTGATCACAGTGTTACACTCCAGCTTGGGTGGGGGGAAAAAAGTGTGAGTGTAACTAAAGGACAGTCCCTTGGGCTTGAGGCCATGAAAATAAGAATACATGTTCTCAGATACCAGTTGTTCTTTTGAAAGTTTCTAAAATGGCCTGAGCTGTTGGAGTGGATAGTCAGTTATTAGGGGAGAGAAGGCTAAATTCTAAGAAGTCAGAGTAATTCCATTTTGGGATTGGCTTACGAATTTAAGCAGGGTCCTACTGAACATGTACCTCTGGTAGATACATGCCTTTCTTTACACATGTTTCCTACCCCTAGGCCTTAAGAGGTAGCAAGAGTTTGAGGAGTAGGTGCCTCAGGCAGTTTTACAACTGGTCAGATGCATAGGTGCATACAGTCAGGGTGCCAGTCCTGTCCTGAGTGGCACATCGGACTCTGCGTTACTGCAGCACTACACCAACTTCAGAGATAGAACTTACCGTGATGTGCTGTAATTATTGGTTTATATAGATCCCTCCTATTAGAGTGGGTAAGGATGCATATAGAACCCTTGTAGTTACATAGGAGAACGTGCTTGTTCTTAGCAGATACATATTGAAGTATTTAGGGGTAAAATGTTTTGATATCTGGAACTTATCTTCAAATGGTTCAGCAAAAGAAAAGGATGTGTAGATGTATGGATAGAGATAAACAAATGTTGCAAAAAAAAATTGTGCATCTAAAGATGTGCATCTAAGATTGTGCAAAATGCTGAATCTTTTGCAACATTTGCTTTATCTCTACCCATACATATACACACCCTTTTCTTTTGCTGAACCATTTGAAGTTGCAGATCTCAAAACAACTTATATGAGTTTTTGTTGTATTACTCTTACATCCTTTAAAAATTTTTTGAAATTCTTCAAAGCAAAAAATTGGAGAGAAAAGAAGTATTCATGTTCTGGCTCTAGCCCATTCTTCTAGTTTAATCTGCAACAAATCATACCCCTTCCCTCCAAAAAAGTTCAAGTGCATGCACACAAATACATATTCTTCTCATGCCAGACTTTCACTGGTGCCGTAAGTGTGCTGTGTTCTTTTATGCCTCTAGGCTTTTGTTTATGCTATTCCGTCTGATCTGGTCTTCTCCCCTGTCTGCTCATGGCACTATAAGACACAAGCTGGATAACACCTCCTCCAAGAAGCTTTTTCCAGTATTCACCAATAATGTTAATATATCTGGCCACTCCCTTCTCTGAACTTACCATGGTGTGCTCATGGTTTATGTAGGTCACTCCTATTAGATGGGATAAGGATTCTTGGATTTCTGGTGTCTTAAACCACATGCCTACCATAGTCACTACTCAAATATGTGTTGGATGAACATAAATACTTGCTTCTTTTGTTAGCATCTGGCTAGCCCTGTCTTCCAAATACTGACTGAAGAATGATCTTCTCTGATTACACTTGGATTCAATTTCTCTAACCACCCTCCCCCTTTGAAAAAGGTCCGGTTTTTCTCTGCCCTGCCTCATGGGTTCCCTGGCTCTCATTTAAGCCTGGTTATACACTTAATCTGCTTTATAGGATGGATGAACCTTGGAATGTCAGACTGGGTGCCTCAGAGGTTCTCTATTCAGCAGTTCTGAGTCTGTGAAGAGGCTCAGGTATATGCATTTTGAAAAATCTCTCCATATATATATATATATATATATATATATATATTTTTTTTTTTTTTTTTTTTTTTTTTTTTTTTTTTTGAGACGGAGTCTTGCTTTCTCGCCCAGTCTGGAGTTCAGTGTTGTGTGGTGTGGTCTCAGCTCACTGCAACCTCCACCTCCCGGGTTCAAGCGATTCTTCTGCTTCAGCCTGCCAAGTAGCTGGGACTACAGGCTCATGCCAGCATGCCCGGCTGATTTTTTATATTTAGTAGAGACGGGGTTTCAGCATGTTGGCCAGGTGGGTCTCAAACTCCTGACCTTAAGTGATCCACCCACTCGGCCTCCCAAAGTGCTGGGATTACAGGCATGAGCCCCCGTGCCCGGCCCCAAAAGATTTCTAATACATATTTCTGGTTAAGGTTCTACCCTCTCATTTCTGTGGTTGCCCAGAAATGGATGCCCAGAAAAGTTCATTGATTTGGCCAAGGTCATACAGCTAGAGAATAGCAGAATGAGGACCAAGGCCAGATTACACCAATTTCCAGTCCAGTGTCCTCTTTACTATACCATGATACCTTCCAATTGAAAGAAAGAAACCTTTTCTCCTGTCTTATTATCAAGGACTGCCAAAGACCAAGAGGACAGCTTTTCTTGAATCTAAAGGCATTCCATTTATTTCTTCAGTGCACTCCCAAGCCTGAGGCCTCTTACTCAATTTCTAATCCAATACGGCAGAGACTTCCTACTCAACAGGACTAATAGAGATTAAGGGGGAAAAAAAAGACATGAGAATGCTGACAATGTTCTGAATTTGTTTCTTTTTCCATCGTTTAGAGTCTGAGTGTCTCTACATCATCTGAATTTGCCTTAGTTGATTTTACAATTATTTTTCAGAGACTCCTTGGTTGTGTTTTTTTTTTTAAGGGTAGAGGAACACCGAGACTGAACACCGTGCTTGAAGGGGCCGGGCCAGGAGACTAACAAAGGCGGTATTATACTGTGTGCGGCAAAGCCAATAAATGAATTCAGGAGACACCTAGATGTGTTTCTAGAGGAGACCGTGAGGGGGAGGGGTCTGGTGAAAAGGCAGAAAGGTGGGATTAAGATTAATTAAAATGGGGCCAACATGTTGGATAAGGGGACAGTCTCTTCCTGTTTCCACCATTGCTTTAGATTTCTCAATCTGCTGAGTTCAGAAGTTAAAACTAGTCTTTACCATGTACTTCATACTCAGCCTCCCAGGCCTCCCACTCTTACTTAGGAAAAGAACTTAGTTTTAAGGCTATTTCAGCATGATACAGCAGTGTTTATTACTTGAGTGCTGCATCTGTTGGATGTTACTGGGGAATCTTAGACTGTTTAAACTGGAAAGGAACCCTGAAATAATCTGATCCAGAGATCTAAAAGTGTGGTCCCCAGACCAGCAGCCTCAGCATCGCTTGGGAACTCGTTAGGGATGCTAGCTCAGGCCAGATGTGGTGGCTTAAGCCTGTAATCCTAGCACTTTGGGAGGCCGAGGCGAGTGGATCATGAGGTCAGGGGTTTGAGACCAGCCTGGCCAACATGGTGAAACCCCATCTCTACTAAAAATACAAAAATTAGCCTGGTGTGATGGCATGCACCTGTAGTCCCAGCTACTTGGGAGGCTGAGGCAGGAGAATTGCTTGAACCTGGGAGGTGGAGGTTGCAGTGAGCCTAGACTGTGCATTTGCACTCCAGCCTGGGCGACAGAGCAAGACTCTGTCTCAAAAAAAAAAAAAAAAAAAAAGAATGCTAGCTCTAGGGTATACCCTTGATCTTCTGAAAACTGGGGTGGGACCCAACAGTCTGTCTTTTCACCAGCTCTCTAGTTTGAGAACCACTGCTCCTAAACTAATTATATCATTTAGATGATTGGGAAATTGGCTCTGGAAGAGCTGCGTACAAATTAGAAACACTGAAGAGTAGAACTCGGGTGTCTTTGTTGCCACTGTTACTGTTCTCCTCGCTAAGAGGAGCAGGGTCTAGGCATGGGCTAACGACATGTGAAACTTGAGGATTTCAGCATAATTCAGAAGCAGAGTTCCCCAATAGTAATAGCTAACATTTATTGAGCACTTTCTTTTTTTCATGCACTTTACAAGCACCATTTGAATTTTATAACATTTTGCAACAGTCTTACCTGTGAGATTAGTAACATTTCTAGCCTCATTTTACAGATGAGGAAACTAAGGCTCAGAGATAGTTTCCCATAGCAGTTACAGCAGATTACCACAAACTTGGTGGTTTAAAACAACAAAAATTTATTCTCTTACAGTACTGGAGGCCAGAAATCAGTTTCATGGGGCTGAAATTAAGGTGTTGGCAGGGCTGTGCTTCTTCTGGAGGTTCTAGGGGAGACTCTTGCCCCTTTCAGCTCTTGGTGGCTGCTGATGTTCCTTGACTTGTGGCTGCATCACTGCAATTTCTGCCTCTGTAGTCATGTTGCCTTTTCTTCTATCTGAGCCTAATTTCCTTCCGCCTCTCTCTTAAAAGGAAGGATATGTGTGATGGCATTTAGGGCTCAACTGGGTAATCCAGGATTCCCTCCCCATCTCAAGTGTCTTAATTTGATCACAGCTGCAAAATCCTTTTTTGCCATATAAGGTAACACTCACAGGTTCCAGGAACTAGGACATGGATATCTTTTAGGAGACCAAATTCAGCCTACCTACCACTGTTAGGCAATTTAATTAGACTTACACAGTAAATATGGGAGCCTGGATTGGAACCCAAACCTTCTGGACTCTAGAGCCTGTGCTTTTAATTACTACTCTGTACGAAACTAAAAACCATGGCTCTAGCATTGGCATTAAGATTTTTAACCCAAGTGTTGTTTCTTTCTTCCTCTAACTTCCACAGTATCCACTTGTATTGTAGCATTGAACCTTTCAGTCCATAAGCATCTTAGGTTTTTGTTTTTGTGGGTTTTTTTGTAGAGATGGGTTCTCTCCGTGTTGCCCACACTGATCTTGGACTTCTGTGCTCCAGTGATCCTCCCACCTTGGCATCCCAAAGTGCTGGGCATAAGCCACCACTCCTGGCCAGGCATCTTATATGTTGGTCCTAGCTTCTCCAGTTAGTTAGCTTCTAGAGGGCAGATATTCCATTTTTCTGTTTTTAAAAATAGAGATATAATTTATATCCCATAACATGTAAATTTGCTTTTTAGTAAATTCGCCGCATTATGTACCCATCACCACTATTCCAGAATATTTTAATTACCTCAGATAGAAATCCTGTGCCCATTAGCAGTCACACCCGTTCCCCTTACCCCTAGCCCCTGGAAACCACTATTCTACGTTCTGTTTCTATGGATTGACCTATTTGGGACATTTCATATAAATAGGATCATATAATATGCAGTATTTTATGTTTGGCTTCTTTCACTTAGCAGAATGTTTTCAAAGTTCAGTCATGTTGTAGCATATTTTCAGTACTTCATTCCTTCTTTTGTCTTTTTTCTTCTTTTTATTTATTTATTTTTTGCTCAACTCCCCCGACCGACATCATTCCTTTTTGGGATAGTCTGTTGTGTAGATATACCATGTTTTTAAAATCTATTAATCAGTTAATAGACATTTAGTCTTTCCACTTTCCACTTTTTAGCTTTTGTGAATAATGCTTCTGTGAACATTCATATATAAGTTTATGTCTGAACATAAGTTTTCAGCTTTCTTGAGGGGTATACCTAGGAGTGGAACTGCTGGGTCATATGGTGACACTATGTAAACTTTTTGAAGAATTCAGATATTGTGTCTTTTATCAAGTTGTTTGAATTCCTAGATGATTTCCATTGTTCATTTGTTTATAATGAAAAAACATTAGATATGTGACCTTAATCATTACTTATTTTACCGACAATTTTAGACAGTAGTAAGAAGGGACAGTGTGGCATAATGGAACGAGTTCTGCCTGGCCTGGCCACTCTTTGGGTAAGCCTGAGTAAGTCAAATCACATCACCTCTCTGGGGAGGAGAGTTAGATGATTTCTACATTCTCTTCCAGACTTAACATTCTGCAACTCTGTGGAAGTCTGAAAAGCTAGCCTTGTGTTAAGTCCCAGAGCTTGTGTTCTGTTTTTTTAGCAGTTCATCACTCTCTGTCTGATTTCTGTTCCCAGACACAAACAAAGTTTTACCCATCTATCCATCCATTTTATTGTGGCCTGTTAGCTTCCAGGTACTGTGCTAAAAGCACTGGAGATACAAGGATGATTAAGACATTTTCCATGACTCCCTAGTCTAGTAGGAGAAGATAAACATAAACAGATAATTACAATATTAAGAAATTATAATGTTTTTAAATTGCTGAGAATGCCCAGAGTCTCGAGACAGGCTGGGAATAGATGACATTTGAGTTAAATCTTTTCAGATAAGTAGGTGTTTGCTAGACAAGAAGAGAATGCCAGGCAGAGGAACAGTGTGGATAAAGGCACCGAGTTGGTATGAGAAGACAAACAATGTTTGGCTTTGTTTGGTGACATTCTTACTTCTCCTGCAATGGTAAATGCAGATTCTCTTTATCCAGACTAGCTCCATTTTGAGATCCTTGTGTGTGTCTGATATTTACAGACTCATCCACACTTAAGGATCTGAGTAGTAACATGTTTTGTCTTAAGTACTGGTCACACACAGTACTTCTTCCTTCTTTGTTAAGGACACTTCAGACTCGGTTTCTGAGTAAGGGGGTTCACTGAGTAGTTGAGGGGTCATGGTCCAGATTTGGGTTTTCTCCATAGCACCAGCTCAGGTTGGGCTCTTGAAAATGCCTTCTTGTCGCTCTAAGGGTTTTGGTTACATAAAAGTATTAGGAATGTAAAATTTTACAATATGATCAGCACAGCACAAACTAAATTTCTAGCCTTTAACCTAGAAGCATATATGGAAGGCTTTGTGTTCTAAACTGCCCCCTTCCCAGCCCCCGGCCTTCAGGAGAGGTCATTGTACAGCTCTTTCCATGGTCACTGCTCTCTTCACTTTTACTGGAGGGCAAAACTAGGGCAGAGAAATAATTTTTATTCACTTCTGAAAGGTTACAGTAATAAAGAAACTCTTGTTAACATCAGAGAACGTTGCAGCCAAGAGTTTTCACAGTCTGGCATTGTTTATTTTACATGTAATTTGGAACCTTCTGCACTCTTAAAATATTGGCACAAAAATGTTTTAACTCTTGAAGTACTTCTCTGTACACCGCAGTAGTTTGGTGTCAGGGGGCAGCAGGACTCTGGAGAGCCGTTTGCCCTGTTCCTGTTGGAGAGAGAGATGGTATAAGCATGTGTATGTGTGTAACATACACAGTCACTCGTGTATTTATGTGCCCTTCTGCATTGAGAATTAAGAACTTTCTTTGTCCTGATGAATTTCCATGCTTCTCTTTATTAAACAATGAGAATGGTATAGCAGTCCCGCTTTCCTTTTGCCACAACTGCCAAAAAGTACAGCGCTTCCCTTATTTAGATATTTTGATGTAAGTATTCATTATCCCCTTTCTTCTCCCGCCCCCCACAGACTTTATTACTTAAGTCTTTTCTTTTACTTTTATTTTGGTTGCGGTGCATACTATGGGCCAAACTCTGTGCCAGGAATTTTACAGACATCATCTCATTTAATCCTTACAAATTACCTTGTGATAGAGTTGGGAGTGTCCCCATATTACAACTGAGGAGAACCAAGGAGCAGAAAACTTAAAGGACTTGGCTGTGGCCGCCATAGTAAGTCACAAGCCCAGCGCTGACGGATTTCAAAATCTTTGCTCAAAAAAAAAAAATTGGCTCTTTTGGCCATAACATGTGCCTTTTGTTGTAATCCAACTTGAACCTTTTTTTTGGAAATAGGTAGAATATAAGTAATTATGAGTGAACTAATGGACTAACTGATCCATTGATAGAAGCACAAGTCACTTATGTTAAATGAGATAATAATACACAGAAGTACCTGGCTCCATCAAAGGGTTTTTGTTCTTCTTGTTGTTTTGTTAGGTTGAAATTAAGATATGAAACAATTACAGAAGGATGCCTTGAGGTAAGTGGGAAGAATGCTAGGCTGGGGATTAGGTTTCCTATTTCCAGGCTCAACTTTGCTCTCAGAGTTTGGAGGACCTTCTCTTTCTCGCATCTGTCTTATGTCCTGTGGGCTTAAAATAGAGCGATTTATTAGCCCAGCCCTTGCTAAGACCTAGGCATTCCCCAGGACTGACCATTTTCTTTGTAACCTGTCTGGTGTGGGGAGCTCTTCTTTCTCCAAGTCTGGCATTTTCTTCCTTGGCCTCCAAAATGGGGCTTTGGCAAAAGAGGCAGCACTTGCTGCCACCAGGTGAGCTCTGCAGAGCTGTCACTAAGCCAGGCCCTTCTCCAGCAGAGGACTCCTTCCCCAGCAAGAGTTCTACTCTGGCTCTGAGAAAAGGATACCGTACTGCATGTGCACTGCAGCCACCATGCCTTCCTGCAGGCTGTGAACCTTCTGTTAAAGCCAGCCTGGGAATCCCATACCTTCTAGTCCTGTTCCATTTTCAGTACTTACCAAAGGAGCAAGAAGAGCTCAGGACCTTTCAGCTCTTCTTTACCCAGAGAGAGCTCTGTTACCTTTTGGAAGACACACCTACCTTCGGCTTCAGATGTCCCTATGATGGAGAATCCCAGTTAGTACATGCACATACAATTCTGGGCCCAGGAAACAGGCCATTCCCCCAAAATCTAGTGAGGGCCCCTGTGTGTTCTGCTGTTCGCCTCTAAAGTGTGGCATTCAGTGCTAGAAAGTTGAGAGGCCGGTGCCCAGTTTTCCAAACGTTCTTTTCCTGTCATGTGGTCTTTGGAGCCAGACAGACATAGGTTCTAATCTCTGCTCTGCCACAATGTTGCTTTGAGAGCCTAGGCAAGTCTCTTTACCTCTCATTGTCTCCATTCCATCCTCTATAAGGTAAGTCACGGACAGTTATGTGACTTAAACAATATGGCTTAGCACAGTGTTTGGCACATATTAAGTACTTGATAAATGGGAGCTATCAGGATGCTGTATTTGGACGTTTTCAATAGCACCTAGCATAAGCTGTCATATCTTGAAGGGATTTATAGGTGCATCTGTGACACCACACTGGATTCTGGCTTTCTGGAGGACAAAGATCCTATCTTTCATCCGTCTCCTGTTCTGCCTGGCATGAGTAAGGCACATAGCAGGCACTCAGTTGATGTTGGCTGAATCTTTTAGGATGACTTGGGCAGAGCAGGGTGGGCATAAATGCTTTAGTTTCTCCATCTGTGCCTGGGGAAATAGTAACCCCTTATTTTGGAGCCTTTGAGGACAATTTAAAACGATATGTGTGAAGTGTTTGGAGCCCTTTGAAAGGAGGGTACTGGAGAAATTAATGGTGTTTTTGCTGTTCTTGGGAAAGCCCTTTGTGGTTCCCAGTGAATAAATTACTTGGAGTGAGTTTTCTCACACCTCCTACTCTGCTCTGTTCACTGTAGCTTTTTTTTTTTTTAATAACTGTCTGCTGTAATACTTCTTTGCCCATGACTTATAAAGATATATATTTCTGGTGTTGGACTTTTGACCCCTTTCTGCTCCCAGGAGAGAAATTTTGATCAGAATAATAAAAGGTGTAAACTGTGTGTGTTGCCCCCTTTCCTAGGCCTTGGGCAGTTTAGCTGCTGGGGTTAGGAATCAGCTGGCTTGTGGTATGTGTATGGTTATGGGGCAAGTAGGAGATGATTCCTGTTAAGCGCTGAGCAGGCTTCTGTCTCCCGCTCTTCTTTTCATCCCTGTCCCACACCCGTTTGCTAACATTCTTCAGATTTCAAATGAGCCTTGTTGTCTTTGGCATTTTCGATAGGTGTTTGTGGCTATACTCCTTCTCCTTCAAAGACAGAAGGTGTTTATCGTCTCCTGTGCTTTAGGTCCCAAGGTGAGTTGGCTGCCAGAGAAGAGCCTCCCTCTAGAAGGACAGTGTGGGAGAACTGAAAAACACTCACCAATCTTGGAGCTACAAGAGTGGAGTTAGACTTAGTTCCACAATTAACCAGCAGGCTCCAATGCAGAGCCTGGACCAGGTTATTTCTAAGGGCCTTTTCTGCTTGAAAAAAAATCCATGAGATAAAAATTTTCCAGCCCAGGGTAGAATTTCCAAGAGTGAACACAGTTTGCAACACTTCCTACTTTTCTCCAAGCCTCTCTTGCCCTGTAGCACTGGAAGAACTGGCTCCGTCCCTAATAGCCTCAGTTCAAAGGGACCAGAAGAGACTAGGGTAGTTGGGGACAAATGTGGGGTTCATAACATACTAGGGGTATCTCGTCTGATGAAGTGGTTGGGTATGGATGTCAGAAGAATCTCACTTGGTGATGATCCTCAGGAACTATGTAAAGGAATTTTAGATTGCCCTGGCTGATGGCAGGAAGCCCCACCCAGGGCTAGCCCTAGCTGGTCAGAATTGCCAAGCAGTCAGTGTTTTTATTTTATGCCATCTCCTAATCATTTCAGTGGCCGCCAAGCTCCTAGAAGCTTGACAGCCACAAAGATGATCCTAATTCAACCCTTTCCAAGTGAGGACACTCAGTCCTGGTCAGGAAAAAGGCTTGGTCAGTGTCATATAGTAGCGGTAGTAGCAGAGACTAAAACTCACTTCTCTTGATTCATTCTGTTGCTCTTTTCGTTACATGATACTATCATCTTTGCTGTTCTCTAGAGCCACTACACACACCCTGCATTTTGTGTTGCTGGGAAAAGCCTCCAATCAAAGACCTCCTGATCCTTTTCTCTTAAGGTCAGCATTCCAGTGTCTAGCACAGTGCTTAGCACATGGTAAGCCTCCATCCAATATTGGTTGAATGGTGAATGAGTGAGTGAACTCACAGAGTCTATTCCTAACCCTATCTTCTTAGAATCAATTCTATACTTACACTGCAATTTACCTGATTAAATTCATGCCAAATCGTTAAGGGATGCCAACAGGATCTGTTTTAATGGTCCCAGATAACTCTTGCATTTTAACCAGAGTTTTCTGTAAATAGCGTCTTTGGAAAAAGCAGTGGTTGCAGTAGTAAGACATACAGGCACTGTGACGAGCTCTTGGGGTTGACTATGCCTCTCACTCCATGTCCTACCACAAGACTCTTTTCTCCTGTGGGCTTAACCCCTGCATTGGGTACCACCAGAGGGCAGTAGCTTCACCAGGATCTGGGTGGGGCTATGTAAAAAAGTTCTGGAGGCTCTGAGGTCAGACCTAGGATACAGTAGAGACAGATGTTTCTTTCAGCTGCCCTGGGTGCGCCATGAGTATTTCTGGATCCATTGATGAGGCAGCTGTAACACTCTTTTCTCACTTTGTTTCCCCCAAAATGCTGAGTGAATGGCCCTGTGGGGTTGGTTGGAGCTGAAGGGGCCCAGCTAGAGTGGAGGGACTTGTTTTTCCATGTTCATTGTCCTCTCTTTAGCTGGTCTTTCTGAATGTCAGTGATCCTTGCCATCAATGTGACGTGCCTGGTTCTCAAAGGAGCAGGAGGAACTAATAAGGAGCCCTTCTTTAAAACAACCACTATCAGGGCCTCAGCTGTCCTACTGATGCTCAGATCCAGTCCTGACCTCTCACCTAAACTCACTGTCGGCTGCTTCTTCACTGGTCCTCCTGCCTCTTGACTCTCTTCATCTCAGATTCATTCTGCAAATCATTCAGCAGCCTGACTAATCATCCTAAACTCCCGGAGTTCGGGAATTGTCTCTTGTTTACTGCTGTAGCCTCAGCTCCTAAAACAGTGCTTGATGCCTGGGTAGTGCTGAATACATTTGATGAAGGCAATATTGAATGTATTTCCTCTAGATCCAGTAGCATTATTAATTTGTATGGTTTTATTAAGAATCGTTTCATTCATTTATTCAAGGAACATTTTTGTCTCTCACCATATGCTAATCCCTGAATGTGGTTGGTAGATAATATACCAGAGATAAGTGATCTTACAGGGCTTACAATCTAGTTTATGCTGAGAAAGGAAGTTGAATCTTTCCTGGATTCACTTCCACACGAAACAGACGAACGAGAAAGATATGAGTTCACTTGCTTTTTTGTTTTGTGTTCACTGCAGGCTTCTTCCAGGAGTTATCCCAGGGCAGGGCTGAGTGTGATGGGAGGATGAGGCAGGAGAGTAGGTGAGCCCCAAGGTCCTGAGAGAAGCTTCAGAGACTTCCAGGCCCTCATCTCCAAGTGGGGGATTGGGTTGAGTTTGTAACCTCCTTTCCAATGCAGTATCACAGAGTAGTTGAGAGTGCTCACATACTGAAGCCAGTTTGGACTCAAATCCTGCCCTAGCCATGTGACCTTGGGCAAGGTCTCTATGCCTGTTTCCTTTCTATGCCTCAGTTTTCTCTCCGTAAAATAGACATAACTGTAATACCCACCTTACATCACTTGTAGCATTGTGAGGGATAAATGAGTTATCACATGTGAGGTTCTTTAAACAATGCCTGAGAGCGAAATAGATGTTTGCCACTACTAATTTACTTACTGTTAAGCATTTTCATCTGTTAATATGAAAAGGAAAAAGGAAAGGTGGTTTTGCATAGTTGTGATGGAAAAACTGAGGCTCAGAGTGATTAATCTTTCAGACTCACCAGGTGGGGAAACAGGGCTGTTGGGGCCCAAAATTTACTTAGATTTCAGTGCGTTTCCTAGGTCTGAGTTGGGACTTAAATACAGAACACCAAAGAGATCATCTCTTTAACATACAGCATTCTAACTGAGTTTGTCTCTTTCCTTTGGATAAAATACCTTTCTAAGAACATTTTACTGAGAAAAGAGGACAAAAGAGAATTACCCTATAAAGATGGAGTCACTCTCAGAACTCACAGGCTGTGTCAGTTCCATGATTTTTTTTTTTTTTTTTCCTTTTTTTGTGAGACAAAGTCTTGTTCTGTTGCCCCGGCTGGATTGCAGTGGCGTAATCTCACCTCACTGCAATCTTTGCCTCCTGGTTCAAGCAATTCTCCTGCCTCAGCCTCCCTAGTAGCTGGGACTACAGGCACCCACCACCATGCCCAGCTAATTTTTGTATTTTTAGTAAAGACGGGGTTTCACCATGTTGGCCAGGCTGGTCTCAAACTCCTGACCTCAGGTGATCTGCCTGCCTCAACCTCCCAAAGTGGTGGGATTACAGAGGCATGAGCCACTGCACCCGGCTCTGTCAATTCCATTTTAAGGGATATCTGAACCTCACTCTTGGCCTCAACCTTGACCACCTCACTACTTAAGTAAGAATGATCATATGGCTTCTACCTGGGATCCAGGCTCAGCCATTCCCAGGATGCTTCTACAGGAATGTACAAACTATCCACTGAGTGGCAATTCTGTTTGAGCCTTAAAACAAACAAAAAAACTTGGACTAGGAGCCAGAAGACCTTGTCTCTGTGAACCTCTTGACCATTTATTAGCCAAGTGATAATTGGGTGAGTCACTTGACCTTTCTGAGCCTTTGCTTCCTCATGTCTTCAGCAGGGAACAGCCTCTTTCTCAGATAACCATTGGGTCAGTATTTTGGCAATTGTACAGCTCTGAACAGTGAGCAGTTAGGACACAGCAGTGAAAGACAAACATTCTGTGACCTGTGTAAAACAATGTAAATGTCTGCTTTACTGTTTTGAGCTTTAGACTTTGGTCTGACCCATTGTGCCCAGGTGGAGTTAGCAGTTAACTCCTGTGATTCGGTTCATTAGGGTGACCCCGCCCCTTTCACTCTTCATTGCTGTGGAGAAGAAGAAGGCAGGGCTGTTGGATGAAGGGTCAGGAACCTCAAGATCAGTAAGGGGCTAAATTTTGGGTCCTCTGAGAAAATGTTGCCATCTGGGCAACATGATATCTATTTTAGGATCGCTGGGAAAGGACTCGGGTCAGTGATCTCAGTGTTGCCTTTAGATCCTCTAGGTTGTTCAGGGCCTCAGCATCCATGACAAGTGACAGTGGCTCAGCTCTATTAGCAAAGAACTGACCAACTTGTTGATCTATATTCACCTGTTTGCCTTTTGTGTCTGTGCAGTTGACATGGTTGGTAGTGATGTGGAACAAGCATCCTGTAGTTTTCCACTGTACCCAGTCTGCCTAAATTTAATAGAAAATAATTTAAAAAGCCAAGTAGTGCCTGCAGCTTTTCTGCGCTCATAAATGCAGTCATGAGGCTCAGGGTGCAATTAGCAGCCTCCAAGTGTCTCTGGAAACCTGAGTGTGTCAGCGTCTTCTTGCTGACGGTAATCAGACCTCATGGCTGCAGTCAGAATGCAGAGGGCCCGGAGTAATGATACCGAACTACATGTAGTGAACAAATTACTGGAAAAGGGGCTCAGGCTCCTAGGCCCTGGTGTGTTATGCCTGTGCTCCACTGGAGATGCCTGCCGGGCTCAAACTAAATACACATCTTGCTCGTATTACATCTTATCCAAGTAAGATTTTCCATTACCACAACATAGGAGACATGAAGGGCATGGTGATTGCTAAAATCATACAAGACTGGTTGTCTACGCTTGGCACTGCCAGGGTCAGAAAGTCATCAGTGTATGATTGCGTATAACTTGCATTCCGTTTTCATCTTTCTGTTCTCTCCACTTTCTTCAGTGAGGTCTGATTACATGCAAGTCATGGCCTCCCCTTTCCTCCTCCTCATCTACTCGATAATCAAATCCCATTGCTCTGGCTGTAGTCATTTCTCTCAAAAGCATGCCTTCCTCTTTGTTCGTGTTGTCACTTAACATTGTTTCTGTTCCTTACAGACTCTCATCTAGACCATTGTAGCAGCCTCCTCTGGTTTTCCTGCCTCTGGACCTTCCCCCAGCTTTGTGATCTGTACTTCTAGGGTTACTTTTTGAAAATAAATCTGTCCATGCAATTTCCCTGTGCTTAAACCCCTTCCTTGTTCTTTCTTTCATGTGGCTGGCATTCAGGGCCATTTACAATTTCACACAAACTGCCCTTCCAGCTCCACCTTCTGATTCTTGCCACCATGAGCAGCTTCTGTGTTTTTTTGTTTTTGTGTGTGTGTGTTTTTTTGTTTTTTTTTTTACAAACTTCCCTTTGAAAATGCTGTACTTGTTCACCTCCCTGTGCCTTTACACATACCATTCTTTCTGTCTGAACATACCTGTTGACCCTTTAATACCCACTGTAATAAATGTTGCCTCTTCTCTCAAGCCTTTCAGTCCCTATACCGTTACCATTTTTTACATACAACGTGCTAGGTGTGTCTCCCACGTGAGATTGTAAACTTCTTGAGGACAAGTACTGTGTTTTATTGATTTTTTTTACCTCCAGCATATACCACAGTAGAATACAGCAGGTACTCAATACGTGCTTATCAAACATGTACAATGCAACGTAGAATTCTGTACCAAGACAGTTTATAGTCTGGTGAGGAACATCAGTTAGCTCATGATACCACTGTGCCGAATGGATAAGTGTCCTAAGAGAGGCTTTAATACACACATGGTTAAGTCACAGATTGAAATGCCTGTCTGAGAAGAACTGTTTGTAACTGGGATTTCCTTTATCGTGGTAAAATATACATACATAATATTTATCATTTTGACCATTCATAAATGCTCAATTCAGTGGCATTAAGTACATTCACAGTGTTGTGTAACAATTTTCATTATCTATACCCAAAACATTTTCATTATCCCCAACAAAAACTCTGTGCCCACTAAATAATAATTTTCCCTTTCTTCCTCCCATCAGCCCCGGGTAGACTATTCTTTCTGTCTCTGAAGGTACCTAAGTACCTCATATAAATCAAATTATACAATATTTGTCCTTCCGTGTCTGACTTATTTCATTAAGCATAATGCATTTATGAGTGCATTTTAAAGGTCCATCCATGTTATAGCATATATCAAAATTTTATGTCTTTTTATGGCTGAATAATATCCCTTGGTATGTGTGTACCACATTTTGTTTATCCCTGTCATTGGACACTTGGGTTGTTTCCACCTTTTGGCTATCATAAATGATACTACTATGAAAATTGGTGTACAAATATATCAGTTCCAATTCCCGCTTTCAATTCTTTTGGACATATAGTTAGGAGTGGGATTGCTGGGCTATACGGTAGTTCTATGTTCAGCCTTTTGAGAAACCGCCAAACTGTTTTCCACAGTGGCTGTACCATTTTACATTTTCTTCAACAATGCATGAGGGTTTCAGTTTTTCTACATCCTTGCCAATACTTATTTTTCTTTTCTTTTTAAATTATAGCCATCCTAGTGGGTGTAAATGGAATTATCTTGCTCGGCCAGGTGCGGTGGCTCACGCCTGCAATCCCAGCACTTTGGGAGGCCGAGGCGGGCGGATCACAAGGTCAGGAGATCGAGACCATCCTGGCTAACACGGTGAAACCCCGTCTCTACTAAAAATACAAAAAATTAGCCGGGCATGGTGGTAGGCGCCTGTAGTCCCAGCTACTCAGGAGGCTGAGGCAGGAGAATGGCGTGAACCCGGGAGGCGGAGCTTGCAGTGAGCCGAGATGGTGCCTCTGCACTCCAGCCTGGGTGACAGAGCGAGACTCCGTCTCAAAAAAAAGAAAAGATAGTAGATTTAGAGACTGACCATCTGAGTTAAAAGTCCCAGCACTGTCACTTACAAGCAGGATGTGATTTGACTACAAGTGACTTAACGTTTTTGTTTTTGTTTTTGTTTTTTGAGACAGAGTCTTGCTCAGTTGCCAGGCTGGAGTGCAGTGGCACAATCTTGGCTCACTGCAACTTCTGCCTCTCGGGTTCAATGGTTCCCCCGCCTCAGCCTCCTGAGTAGCTGGGACTACAGGTGTGCGCCACTATGCCCAGCTAATTTTTTGTATTTTAGTAGACACGGGGTTTCACTATGTTGGCCAGGCTGGTCTCGAACTCCCGACCTCAGGTTATAGGCCCACCTCAGCCTCCCAGAGTGCTGAGATTACAGGCGTGAGCCACCGCACCTGGCCACTTAACAGTTTTGAGCTTCTGTTTCCTTGTTTATAGAATCAGGACAACAATAGCATTTTGGCTGTGAGCTCCTCGAGGGCAGGGTTGTGGTTGTGAGGCACAAATAAGATAATAAAATGAAAATATTATTAAATGCATTGTGTAATCATTGTTACGACCATCACTGTCATCATTATTATCAGTACGGATTTTAGATAGTCCCCAGGATTATTTCCTTTAGGACTCCGCACCATCAGTGCTGTTGTTGAAACTGCGACTCTTTCAAGCCAGGTGTTGGCTTCTCTAATGAATATGCATGAGACTTGTCATGTGGAATACTACAAAAAGCTTCCAGAAACCAAAGTAGATTATAGCTATAATTTTCCCCTTATTCAAATGCCCTAAAATAGACGAAAGTTAAATTGCCATGGTAGTTTGATCATCCCAGAACTGTAGTGTACCTCATCAGCTCCTTTTGAAGATGATTGTGGACTTAATATTATGTGTTCTCATGTTTTCTCAGCTGGACAAATGACTAGAATTTCTGAGGACATACATCTCTTCTCTCTTGGCTATTTTCCAAGCCTGAGGGAAGGACTCCTGTACTTCGTGACTATATAGAAATTAGGGCTGCTGGTTCTGCAGTTCTGTCTGCCAACCATGTCCCTTGTTTTTCAGCACATTATCAGGCTATGCAGTCTTGAACATGTAGATCCCAAGCAGCAAAACTAGAATTTTCAAAATAAATAAGAAAGGGGTTTGTATTATTATTACTATGTTGTAGAGACAGGACCTCACTTTTTTGTCCAGGCTAGTCTTGAACTCCTGGCCTCAAGTGATCCACCTGCCTTGGCCTCGCAAAGCATGGGGATTATACACGTAAGCCACCTTGCCCAGCCAATAAGGGAATATTTTTAAACAGCATGTCATCATAGCAAGCTTCCCTTGTGCATTAAAAGTTTGAAATGTTTAAAATGGATTTTAAAATGGACCTCCTCATGCTGGGTTTAGGTTGGCCTTTCATCGCAACGGGAACATACTCTATTTAAATGTTCACATTATTTTCTAAAAAGAGAAAAAGAAATTGTCTTTCATTTAAAATATTTTTCTTTTTATTCTTGGTATAAACAGCTTTTTCTGGAACTGCTCAATATGCATGCGCGCCTGAGTGCGCGCGCACACACACACACACACAGTTTTGTTTGTATTTTGTCATCATTGCTAAAAGACCCTCAATAGATCTTTCAGTCGTAATGCATGTGAGTTAACAGGTAGACTTTTTTATTTGGTCTCTCCATGTCCCCCGTCTCTCTTGTCTATCTACTATTACTCTGTTTCTAAGTATCTCACAAAATATTCCACAGTGGGCTAATTTCTAACCTGAACTTTAAATAGGCTAGCTGATGTGCACATCAGCCTGTTGCCGCACAATGACTGTAGAACATGGCGTTGGCACTGCAAAGCATTGGTGGTGGCATTACTGTCTACTACAGCAAACTAAAACATGACCTACAATCTTGTGTTGCATTGTTGCCTTATGATGAATTTGATATAGTCCTTAGGCTTCAGCCAGCAACTCTAGCTGTCCTTTGTCATTCATTCATTCCAGCAAATTCTAAGTCTGCTACTGTTAGCAACTTTGCTTCAAGCCAGTAACCTTAAAGCTTATTCTCACCTTCATGCTCATCAGTGTTTTCCATACCAACTTTCTTCTGTTTTCCCATTCCCCCACCATAATTACAGCCACTCTCAACCTCAGGTTTTCCCAGGAGTGGAGCTTGGCTCTACTAGGGATATCTGATGTATTAGTAACCGGCCACTGATGACCCATCTGGTGGCTGTCTCTAGCTGCCACTGGAACTGGAATCTCTGAGTTGTGTTTACCCAAGACCACATTAGCATTTCTTAGTTCTGCCTCTGCAGATAGCCTGAGCTGTGGGGCACAGGAAGGGGCAGCTACATTCCTTCCAGTGTCTGTTCCAACACAGGTAGGCAATGGAGTTGGATTGCTCTGTATTCTTATCTTGACCCCACTATTTCCTAGCTGTCTAGCTTTAACTTTCCCAAACATCAGATTCCTCTTCTCTAAAGTGGAGACAGTAACAGTTCCTGTCTCTTAGAGTCCTTGGGAAGGTTTAAGTGGGCTAATGTGTAAAGTTGTAGCACAGTTATTGGCACTTGGTAAATAATGAATGATGGGACCCGTCTCCAGACTTGAATCACTTTGGGGCACCTGTAGACGGGGGAGAGGGCAGACTTAGTAGAGAAAATATGTGTGCTAAGTCTTAGAGGATAAGGAGTCAGCATCCCTTCCATCAGTGGATAAAGAAGAGAAGGATTCCTGGCAGCAGTATGACTAAGAAATAGATGACAGCATGATGTATCTGTGCACATACTTTACTGACTGCAGGGTGAAGTAAGGTGGGGAGGCAAGAGGAGGGGAGGCAAAAAAGATGGCCAAGAGCAGATCAATAGAAGCCTTGTAGAGTCCATGGAGGAGTTAAAACTTGATCTCCCATCAGTCCCTGTATCCACATAGTCTGGTTCCTCTGTTAAGCAGTCACATAAATATCTTTAAGGCAGCAACAGTGAAAAGGGGAAAGAGAGCAGCGAATTGGCCTCAAATGAACTGGCATCTCTTTAAAGCTAATATTCCTCCTTGAGAATGCTACTTTAATTAAACATGTGCCCTGCAAGATTCATTATTGCCTTACTTGTGTTCCCTGTTGGTTGTCTCATTCATTAATCTGCTGATTAGTAACCCTGAACTCTTGCATCCCTTCCTTTTTTTTTTTGCATTCCCTTTTTAATATACTATGCTGTTTCCCCGGGGACATAAACTCCAGGACCCGTCCCTGGCCTGCTCGTGTTTGTTTTCTTTGCCCCTTGTGTCTGCCTCTGCTATAACATTTGTAGTATGTGTTAAGTAATCCTTAAGGTAACATTTTTATTATGTCATAAAAAGTGCATGGCAAATATATTATAACTCATGGACTTTGTTTAAAAATGAACGGATAATTTATTGAGTGTGTTACATGAGCCTCACTCCCCTCCCCATTTCAGCTGAGACCTGCTGCTCATTTAGCCGAGCCTCCTATTGAGTGCTCCCTCCCTGTGACATGCTGGGAAAGCAGGCCTATGGTTGGCTAGAGGTGACATCATAGTTTATGTACTCAATAAAAATTTAATTAAGTCATTACAGGAATTGCAGTCATCATTTAACCCTCTGATTTCTTCTGTTTAGTTTATTATTAAACATTCAGTAATACCAGTCACTGAATCCTGGTGGCTTATAAAATATCTGCATGAATTTTAATGGCTTAAATAAATGGGAAAATATGAGTAACTGATATAAAAGGAACCTTTTCCTTGTGGTGGTGTATGTATGGGTTTTTATGAAAAGCAAAGCATTATGGAAAGGATGAGTTTAATAAGAGAATGGCCCAACACTATCTGGGAGGAGTTTCTCTTCTGCTGGGTGCAGCTGTGTAGTCATGGGCAGAGTGCTCCATATAGAATGATCTGGCAGTGGAGAGGCGGGGAACCTGCACACCAGCAACCAAAAACTTAAATGAGGGAATAAAATCCAACAGGGATTCACCAGAGCGAATATCCTGCTCCCCTTGGCTGCTGGACTAGCTAGAAGGGCCCTGCCGAGTGAGTCCGGTAGTTGAGGAAGGTGCTGTCACTTGCCCTCACCTGTTGCCTGCAGATCACGTGTCTGTACTGATCTCACTTCCACCCTCTTCCAGGAAGGCCCCTTTTCATGATCTAATCCAGCCTGGGTGATGATATCTGAAAAGCATTTCTAGCTGTGGCAGCTTGCCATTGTCTCAGCTAGAGGTGAAGGGAGAGGCAGCTTACAGGTCACTGGAGTTAGAATATAGGACCAGGAAGTCAAGGAGCCTTGCTAGTAAGGAACTCTACTCTTGCACTCCGTTTTTCCTGGGCAGTAGCCAACCAGAATGCAGGTGTATCCCAAGAGGAGAAAATGTGTTTGTATGTTTGTGGGCCTTGCTGGAAAGCAAGAACTGAGGTTTGCAGATGAATGTGTTGATGATCTCTGGAAATGCCCTGCAGATGGCAAAGTAGGAAAAGCACTTACCCAGAAATCAGGTTCTAATCCTGGCTCTGATACTAACTTGATGTGTGATCTTGAATAAGTCTCTTCTTTCTGGGTTTCAGTTCACCCTTTCCTCAAGGGTATTGAGCTAGGTAATCTCTGAGGGCCCTTCCTGCTCCAAAGCTTAATGGTGTGATACATGACATAAACTAGCTCTGCTAGGCAGGTTCAGTGAATGTTTTCCTCTGAGAGATGCTCCTGCCTTACTGTTTGACACCTCTGATATCATCCGTTCGTGGCTGCGATTATTCCTAACACAGTTAGGAGAACAACTCATGTGGGAGTAGGGAGAGCCTCCAAGTATGGGTATCAGGAGGTCTGAGTTGTAGTCTCATCCTCACATGACAGAAGGAATGAACTCTAGCTCTGGCCTGTTTCTTGACTCTTCCCTTTACCCCAGCCTTTCTGGAAGATGGGACAGTAGAAGTTTGGCAGTATATGTTTCTGAAATTCCAGAAACACAGAAGGTATTCAACAGGGGGAAAGAAAGGCGAAGAAGAAGAAAATCCCCCAAAACACTAGTTGGATAGAACATGCTATGCATGGCGTAGTACACAGGCCCTTGTAAAAATTCAGTTACCAGCAAGCCTGTCTTAGCCCCTGCTCTGGGTTAGGCTCTGGACCAGATGATGGGGGTGCCGAGATTAATTAGACATGGTTCCTATGACCCTTGAGTAGCTCCCAGACTAATGGGAGAGACAGGTGCATAAGCGGCTCTAAACCACCTGTGTACCCAGGCAGAAAATATGCCCAGAGAGCTGTGAGAACACCAAGGATGGATGGCTAATGTGGCCCTGGTTGAAGGTGTGTGGGATAGGTCATGGTTTGCACTCCTAGTTACATCCAGTCTACATTTTCCAGCCTTGAGCTTCACAATCCTTTCATTTTTGAAAATTATCCATGGCTGTAAAGCATTGGAACTGGTTTTGGTTTTATGTAAACAAACCAGAAATTATTACTTATAATTCCTTACATTTGCAGAGCATTCTGCAGTTTACCAAGGCTTTCAGCATACATACATTATTAAATTAATGAATGAATGCATGCTAACTCACGTGCTCTTCCAAATAGCCCTGTGTGTAGGAAAGGGGCCGGGTGCAGTGGCTCACGCCTGTAATCCCAGCACTTTGGGAGGTCGAGGCGGGCTGATCGCCTGAGGTCAGGAGTTCGAGACCAGCCTGGCCAACATGGTGAAACCCCATCTCTACTAAAAATACAAAAAAATTAGCCAGGCATGGTGGCAGGTGCCTGTAATCCCAGCTGCTCGGGAGGCTGAGGCAGGAGAATCGCCTGAACCCGGGAGGCAGAGATTGCAGTGAGCTGAGATCATGCCACTGCACTACAGCCTGGCCAAGAGAGCGAGACTCTGTCTCAAAAAAAAAGGAAATGGGCCGGGCGCGGTGGCTCATGCCTGTAATCCCAGCACTTTAGGAGGCCGAGGCGGGTGGATCACGAGGTCAGGAGATCGAGACCATCCTGGCTAACACGGTGAAACCCCGTCTCTACTAAAAATAGAAAAAATTAGCTGGGCGTGGTGGCGGACACCTGTAGTCCCAGCTACTTGGGAGGCTGAGGCAGGAGAATGGTGTGAACCCGGGAGGCGGAGGTTGCCGTGAGCCAAAATCACACCACTGCTCTCCAGCCTGGGTGACAGAGCGAGACTCTGTCTCAAAAAAGAAAAAGGAAATGGACTCAGGTTGACTTGCTTAAGATAACATCCTGTGTACATAGCAAAACTATCACTTGAACCCAGGTTTTCTGAGTCTAAATCCAGATCACCCTTTCTACATTTCTTCCGAGACTCGTTATGAGCCACAGGATAAAATCACTCAGTCTTTGATTTGTGACCCAAAGTAAAATTATCCTCCCAGAAGCAGAACCCTGTCAGACTGTAAGGAGCGTGGACTCTGGATTCAGACTGACCTGGATGCTGATCTCAGCTTTATCATGAATTTGCTGTGCGACACAAGGCATCACTTCACCAGTCTGAATCTCTCACACAGTCACTTACAGTCTGAGTGACTGTAACACATCTACCTCCCAGCCCATGACAGGTGCTTGGTAAATGAGATGACTGTGGGCATGGTCACCGTCAGAGTTGTTAAGCACAAATCTTATTCTCCACATAAAGTTCCAAATGCCTTTTGGCTGTTTCCAAAACCATCAGTTCAGATAGTCAGAGTCCTTACTCTGTGCTATACATTGCACTGGCTTTCTGCTGGGATCCTGAAGAGGAATAAAACGTGGACCCTGCCTTACAGCGTGTTACTGTCTGGAGGTCAGAGTTGTACCCTATTGAAGGCATTCAGCGAACTGCACTCTGGGCCCTGAAGATCCTCCAGGCCAGGCTGTTCCCCAAGAGGAGAGAGGAGTTCTACTGGGCTCTCAACCATCTCACCAGAATTGCATTTCTAAAACAGTCTCTGAGTTTTTGTTTGTTTGAGACAGGCTCTCGTTCTGTTGCCCAGGCTGGAGTGCAGTGGCGCGATCCTGGCTCACTGCAGCCTCGGCCTCCGAAGTAGCTGGGACTACAGTCATGCACCACTATGCCAGGCTAATTTTTGTATTTTTTTGTAGGGATGGGGTTTCGCCATGTTGCCCAGGCTGGTCTCAAACTCCTGGGCTCAAGCGATCTGCCTGCCTTGGCCTCCCAAAGTGCTGGGATTACAGGCATGAACCACCGCCCAGCCAAAATGATCTCTTAACTTTAACATTCTTCTTGCTTCAGAGTTGCCCCTGCTTTGTTTGTCCCTCCTTTCCATGGCCTCAGAGGCCCCCCTTTTTCCTCAGCATGTCTCTCAGAGTCCTGCCTCTCTCCCTCCTCTTCCCACCTCTGACCACTTCCTTCTCTTTGTTTTTTCATCACGACAAACTCTTTTGAGTGGCCCTTAAGATGTTTCCTAACCTAGTCTCAACATAACTTTCTTGTGATCCTGCCCATTCACCCTCCCTGACACCCTCCCTGCACCATTTTCTTTCCAGCCTCTGCACCTTTGCACACCTTGCTCTGTCTAGAATGCTCTCTCTTCCTCCTCCCCCTCACTCTCCTCTGTCAAACTCCTCCTCCTCCAAGGTTCACTTAAATGTTACCTCCTAGAGAGCCCTTACCAGCTCCCTCAAGCAGGTAAAACTAAAACCCATTTATCACTCAGCATGTTTAGAATAGGATTTGAGGCAACATGTTGCGGTGTAATTATTTTTTATATGCCTATTTTCCTACATTGGACTGTGCTCCTCCAATCAAGAAACTGTTTCTTATACTTGGTTCATAGGATCTAGCACAAAACTAAACATGTGATTGGGGCTCAGTTCATTAAGCTGACTTGTGTAATTTGAGATCAAAACCTAAAAGAATTTGGCAAATTGGGGAGAATCCTGACACATCAGGGAATTGAGAATGGACTGGCAGCTTGACTTGTTAGTGGCCGTCTCTCTGTTCTACTAAGAGTCTGTGACAGCTAAGAGTCAAAGATCATACTTTTTGGGTTTTTTTCTTTCTTTCTTTCAAACTTTTGTTTTTGCCATTTGTTTCTGTAGGTTAATCCCTATATCCTGAAGAAGAACATGATCCTCATGACAAATCATTTCTATGCAGCGATCTTGGGATATGATGAGGTAAGATTGTTTGCCAAGGCTTAGGCAGGACAGTGGCCTCCCCCAGCAAAGGCTTTTGATGAGAGCCTCTGAGGGAAGCCGCAGGGACCATTGTTACTGGCTACCACCATGGCGTAGTATTTATTTCTTCATATTCATCAACTGGGCAGCGAGAATGAATGTGCTGAGCAAGTTTGGGAAACATGCCACATGTTTGGGAAAGAAAGCAGTATATAATATGGTCAAACCATTCAACTAGTCAGCATTTGTTGAGTGGCTGCTGGGTGCTGGATGGAGGGACAGAGGCAAATGAGACACTGTCTTAGCCCCATGTGCTCCCAGAGAGAGGAGGATATTCACGTAAACAGCATGGTCTGCCAGGCAAAGTATACACTTTTTTTTTTTGCTTTAATTATGAAAGCAATACATATTCATTTTGAAAGTTTGTAAAACTGGCTGGGCGCAGTGGCTCCCAGCACTTTGGGAGGCTGAGGTGGGCAGATCACTTGAGGTCAGGAGTTCGAGACCAGCCTGGCCAACATGGTGAAACCCCGTGTCACTAAAAATGCAAAACTTAGCCAGGTATGGTGGTGGGTGCCTGTAATCCCAGCTACTCTAGAGGCTGAGGCAGGTGAATCGCTTGAACCTGGGAGACGGAGGTTGCAGTGAGCCGAGATCATGCCTCTGCACTCTAGCCTGGGTGACAGAGTGAGACTCCGTCTCAAAAAAAGATAAATAAATAAAAATAAAAGTTTGTAAAGCTGTACATAAGTGGTTGAAATAGAAATCAGAAGACCTGGCCAGGCATAGTGGCTCACGCCTGTAATCCTAGCACCTTGGGAGGCCGAGGCGGGTGGATCAGCTGAGGTCAGGAGTTTGAGATCAGCCTGACCAACATGGTGAAACCCCGTCTCTACTACGGATACAAAAATTAGCCAGGCATGGTGGCATGCGCCTGTAATCCCACCTGCTTGGGAAGGTGAGGCATGAGAGGCGGAGTCTCTTGAACCTGGGAGGCGGAGACTGCAGTGAGCTGAGATTGCGCCACTGCACTTCAGCCTGGGCAACAGAGTGAGACTTGGTCTCAAAAAAAACGAAATTAGAAGACCTATTTCCTACCCTGCTCCAGACGAAAACTTAATTTCTAGTTTATTGGATGTCCTTCCAAATGTTGTCTGTGCATAGACAAGCACCTTTGTCTGTTCCTTCTTTATGCAACTGGAGTTACACTAGACACACGATTCTGCAACTTGCTTTTTTCACTGAAGTATGTATCTTGGGTGTCCTTCCACATCAGGACATTTGGATCTATCTCATCTTTTTTTTTTTTTTAGACGGAGTCTTGCTCTGTCACCCAGGCTGGAGTGCAGTGGCGCGATCTCTGCTTACTGCAAGCTCCACCTCCCGGGTTCACGCCATTCTCCTGCCTCAGCCTCCTGAGTAGCTGGGACTACAGGCGCCCGCCACCACACCCGGCTAATTTTTTGTATTTTTAGTAGAGACAGGGTTTCACTGTGTTAGCCAGGACGGTCTCGATCTCCTGACCTTGTGATCCGCCCGCCTTGGCCTCCCAAAGTGCTGGGATTACAGGCGTGAGCCACCACGCCTGGCCTCATCTTTTTAAAAAAATTGTAAAATATACATATCATAAAATGTACCATTTTAACTATTTTTAAGTGTACAGTTTAGTAGCATAAAGTACATTCCCATTGCTTTGCACCGTCACCACCATTCATCTCCAGAGCTTTTCCATCTTCCAAACTGAAACTCTGTCCCTATTGAACAATAATTATTCCCTCCTTCCCTCATATCCCCTAGCAACCACCATTCATTTGACTTTATGTCTCTATGAATTTGACTACTGTAGATAATTCATATAAGTAGAATCACACAATTTTTGACCTTTTGTGACTGACTTATTTCACTTAACATAATGCCCTTGAGGTTCATCTATCTCATCTTTTTTCTCCCCAACATTTATTGTGGAGATTTCAAGCATGTAGAAAGAATGGTGTAATGAACACCTGATATTTTAAACTAACAATATGCTTTTATACTGATTTTGTGGTTACCTCCAGATTTAATGCAAGCATGACCCCTCCTGGGAAGCGGTTCCTGAACTTCCTGTGACTCAGCTCATTCCGTCCTCCCTGCACTCTCACAGTGCTTACTACATTCACATTGTCTGTCACCTTGGCTGGGTGGGGATTTCTTTTTGGGTAGTGCAATGCCTACTGTGTTTGCATTTCTGTGGCCTGGCATAGTGCTTGGCATGTGGTAGTCAAAGAGTGAGAAATGCATAAAAGGACAAAAGTTAAGAAACTGGAGTTCAGTTTCTTAACTTTTGTTAAAATAGGGTCTCCTGATTCCTATTCTACTGGATATCCTGAATTACAAGGGAGCATTTACATTGCATACTATACACATCATTAACTTAACATGAGCTTTCGGGGGTTATGGGTTGGGAATTGAGAATTATTGCTCAAGTGTACATATCAATTATAAAAGTGGACGAATTGTAATTGTAGAAGCCTTACAGTATAGAAAAGGATGAGGCTTAGGAGTGAAGAAGTACACCTCTCTGTGAGCCTTTGTTTATGGTCTTTATTGCAGGTGGCTCTATTGGCTCAGTCGATCCTTTCATCAGTATTAATAAAAATGTACCGAATTGTGTTTGTTTCTGGTCCCCCATCCAGTCCATTCTGGCAGAGCCATTTTACCCAACTGTGCCTGACCACAGGAGTCACCTGGGGTGCTTTTAAAATCTAAATCTTTATCACCTCTCTGAAGATTACAATTCAGTAGGAGTGCTGCCTGGTGGTTCAACAAGTCACCCGAAGGTGACTTTTAAGAGCAGGAAATTTTGGGGAAATATACTAATTACCTGGGACACTTTTTAGAAATATCAGTGTCTGGGCCCTGTCCCCCAAAGATTCTAATTTAATTGGTGGAGGTGGACATCTGTAGTTGTAAAAGTTCCCAGGTGATTTTAATGTGCAATTCTAGAAGTTTTTCCTGTATTTTAATGTGCATGTGAGTCACCTAGAGGACCTAGGTACGATTCAGATTCTGACTCAGCAAGTCTGGGGCGGGGCCTGAGATTCTGCATTGCTAACAGCTGCACGTGATGGGGGTGCAGCCATTTTGCAGACCACACTTGGAGTCACAAGGTGCTAGAGCTATTTGATACTAAACACATGCAGCTATTTTAATTTAAATTAATTAAATAAAATGGAAAATTCAGATCCTCAGGTACTCAGTTACTATATGTGACTACCATCTTGGACAGTGCAGATACAGAACAGTTCCATAGTCACAAAAAGTTCTATTGGACAGCGCTGTTCTACAGCAACCTTTTCCTAGAATCTTGCTTGGATTGTTCCCCCTCCCTGGACGCTTTGGGAACCTCCCTGTTTTCTATGACATTAGGTCCAAATTGCTCCCTGAACTTCCAGGCCTTCTGTGAACTGTTGCCATTGCTATGTGCCCTATCTGCCTTTATATTTCTTGTGCTCTCTCTTAGGCCGTTTGCCTTACTGCCCTATAGACATGCTGTGCCTGACTGAGACTCTACCTAACAATGAGGGGTTGAGGGCAGTAGCTGAGTCTTGGTCAGCTTTAGGGTCTGGTTCAGGGCCTGGTGTACCTTGTAGGCACTCCCTCTGTAAATATTTTGAATATTTTCTCTTGCTTAGAATAATCTGCAGCTGGCCAGGCACAGTGGCTCACGCCTGTAATCCCAGTGCTTTGGGAGGCCGAGGTGGGTAGATCACGAGGCCAAGAGTTCGAGACCAGCCTGACCAACATGGTGAAACCCCATCTCTACTGAAAAAAAAAAAAAAAAATTAGCCCGGCATGGTAGTGGGCGCCTGTAGTCCCAGCTACTCAGGAGGCTGAGGCAGGAGAATGGCATGAACCCAGGAGGTGGAGCTTGCAGTGAGCTGAGATCACGCCACTGCACTCCAGCCTGGGTGACAGAGCGAGAGTCCGTCTCAAAAAAAAAAAAAAAATCTGCAGCTTTCCAAATCTTCCCAATTTTTTTTTTTTTTTTTTTTTTTTTTGAGACAGAGTCTCACTCTGTTGCCAGGCTGGAGTGCAGTGGCACAATCTCAGCTTACTGCAGCCTCCACCTCCCGGGTTTAAGGGATTCTCCTGCCTCAGCCTCCTGAGTAGCTGGGACTAGAGGCAGGCGCCACCATGCCTGACTAATTTTTTTTGTATTTTTCGTAGAGACGGGGTTTCACCACGTTGCCCAGGATGGTCTCGATCTCTTGACCTCGTGATCCACCCACCTCGGCCTCCCAAAGTGCTGGGATTACAGGCGTGAGCCACCACACCCAGCTAAATCCTCCCAATTCTTAAAGGCCTACTTCTTCAGAAAGGTTTCCCTGACCTCTCTGGATCGCTTGTGTTTTTACTGTGAATTTCCACACCCATCCATCTATTCATTATCCATTTAACAGGTAGCTTTTGAGTGTCTACCATGTGTGATACATGGGAATATATTGGTGAATAAAACAAACACGGTCTGGCTCTTTCCCACTAGAGCTTACCTTCTAATTGAGAGACATAGTAAACAAGTAGCAGATAAACAAGCAGTAAATATCTAACTACAGTAGAGTGCAGTGAGAGAGAACAACAGGGGGAATGACTTGATGTGGACCAGGAAGATCTCTCTGAGGAGTTGTCATAAAAGCTAAGACTGTAGAACAAGGAGGCAGCCATGTAGAGTGTAGCTGAATCTCACTGTGCAGCTTGGCATGTGTTCATTCTCCGGGATTTTACTCTGTGCTGCTGTTAGATGTGCACTGATTTTGTCCCTTCAGCTAGATTGCAAGTTCTCTGAGAGCTCAGACCATATTGCTGTGACTCTTGTGTTCCTAGCATCATGCTGAGCACATAGTGATGTCAAATCAATCTTCACTCAGTGGAACTCTGCCACTTTAAACCCTTAATCAGAACTAGAACCCTCCAAAGCTGAAACAATCCCCCTGGCTTCCTCTCAGTTACTCTAGACCTAGGTGTCTTAATTTCTGAAGGATGCTTCATTGTGTCGCGAGGGAAAACAAGTAGGCACCCGATTAGATTGGGGGGAAATTACGCTGTGCCCTCATGTTTGGTTCCCAGGACCCTTCTTCCATTTCTGCTTTCTTAGTTTGAAATGTGCACCCTCAGATTAGTCTCTCATTTGTTTTCACTGCCTTACACTAGCAGTGTGGTGGGAAGAAGGCTGAAGTTGTGTTCGTTGATATATTCAGCTATTCTTTTTTTTTCTCCTAAGACAGGGTCTCACTCTGTTGCCCAGGCTGGAGTGCAGCAGTGTGATCACAGCTCACTGTATCCTCAACCTCCCCAGGCCCAGGTGATCATCCCACCTCATCCTCCCGAGTAGCTGGGACTACACTTGTGTGCCACCATGCCTGGCTAATTTTTATATTTTTTTGTGGAAACAGTTTCGCCATGTTTTCCAGGCTGGTCTTGAACTCCTGGGCTCAAGTGATCCACCCAGCTTGGACTCCCAAAGTGCTGGGTATTCAGCCATTCTGATTGCTCTCCCACTCTATGCCAAGTTCTGTATTCTGACTAGAGTGGGTCAGTCATCATCCCCCACCTCATCAATGCATGCTGGTTCTAGTTCAGCCATCAGTTAGCTAGCCTCTAAGCCTCAGTTTACTTATCTTTCAAATGGGGATATAGGCCAGGTGTGGTGGCTCACGCCTGTAATCCCAGCACTTGGGAGGCCGAAGCAGGCAGATCACTTGAGGTCAGGAGTTCGAGACCACCCTGGCCAACATGGTGAAACCCCGTCTCTACTAAAAATACAAAAAATTAGCCGGGTGTGGTGGCGCATGCCCGTAGTCCCAGCTACTTGGGAGGCTGAGGCAAGAGAATCACTTGAACTTGGGAGGCAGAGGTTGCATTGAGCCAAGATCATGCCACTGCACTTCAGCCTGGGTGACAGAGTGAGACTTCATCTCAAAACAAAACAAAACAAAGCAAAGCAAATGGGAATATAACATCTATTCTACTTGGCAAACATAATCATTAGGAGCTAGGCGTGTGAGGGAACCCTAACAGTCTGAAACAGTTGGGTTGTTCTCACTATTAGTGGGTCCTGAGTCATCCTTTTCCTTCTGATGGCTCAGGAATTCCTGATTATGAATTTGCCCCTTCCCAGCCATCTCACCTGCTGCTAAAGTTGCCTGTTTTCCCATCCTGGGCTCTGCCCATTCTCCAGGTCCCCATAACACCCGCTCCCAATCCCATTCCTTTCTGCACAGCACATGTGGGTTGCTGCCAGCAGCGCTCTGGCATGTGCCCAGGCACAGCAGACACAGGCACGCTGTTGTGCTAGCAAATCGTTTGCAGAAGGGTGATGTGCCTGAGCTTGTCCTCTGCTCCTGTCCCCATGTGCCAGAAAAAGCCAGTTTTCCTGACTCAGCCATTGTGCCAGGACAGTCCTAAGCTGTGGAACCGTAAGGAGGGTTTATCAGAGAGCATTTGGAACAGGTGGAATGTTTTTCTACCAAACTGTCAGCACCCCATACTGGACATGGCCCTTTTTGGCAGCAGGCCTGGAGCCAGACCTCACATACCACAATGCCCAAGAGGACAGACCACAATAAAATGTCGAATAAAGTGATCCTGGGTCTTTGGGTAATGTTTACCACTTACAGAGCCATTCATGGCCAGTATCTCTTAATTCTCACAGCAACTCTGTGGGATAGGTATTATTAGGCTTGTTTGACTCATGAAAAACTGAGGCTCAGGAATGGCTAATAGCTTCTTAAAGGCCGCATGGCCATCAAGTGACACAGCTGGTATTCGAACTCTGTGCTCTGGCTCCCAGACCCCACGGTTTTGACTGTATCCCCGCTGTCTGCCAAAGCATGCTCCTAATCTTTGTATCCAACAGATTACACTTAACAAATAGTTCAAGAATGCTGTAAGTAGAGCAGGTAACTTCATCTGTTTTGAAGAAGTAGAAGATTGAGACTTTGGTTTAGTCAGCTGCCACCATCACTGATCTTGGCAGAGGTGGAATTAGGACTTGATCTCCCTTCTAACTCCAAGTCAGCACATCGATTCCACACACTACCTTGGCACCTGGACAGAGCAACTTCTCAGGGCCTGTTCCATCAGCCACCTTCACCCCAGGAAGCAAGACTCTCAGCCCTCCCTCCTCTAGAGGTCCAAGCTAGAAAATGTCCTTAGCTGGTGGCTGGGGCTCTTATTTTGCTCTGTAATCTTTAAGCTTCCCAACAGAAGTCTCCTCTGCCAAAAGAGGCAGCATTAGGCACACACACACATGCAAGCTCTGAGCCTGGCCCTCTGTGGCCCCAGCAATCCTGCTGAACATCCTGTTCCTCTACTTAGGGAGAGGCTGGGCCCAGAGTTGGGTAACAGTGAAGACAAGGTGGCTGGCTCCCTTCCCCCAAGGACCAGTTGCCTTGCCTTGGTCCTTGGACCAAGCAAGAAGGCACAGTCCATGCCCACCTCCATTCCTGGGAGAAACATACATTCACAATATTCCCAGCCCGTGCCCTGTGGACAGCAGGGGGAGCATTGCTGCTACTGTTTCTCTTCTCAGCCTCTCAACTGTTGCCTGGGCCAGGCGCAGTACGGAGTACTGCCTGAGTCCCAGCTCTGCATCACCTAACTGGTGGCTTGGCCCCTCTGGACCCCCTGTTCTCCCTCTGTATGTAATAAAATGAAGGGATTGGGCCAGATACCCTTGTAAGACCCCTTCCACCTCTACTGTGTGACTGCCCCATTTTCCTCTTGTGCATGGAGGGCCCTTTTGAGCCGATTCCATGGTTGCTAGCATGTTCATAGTATCCCCACCGTCTGTGTCCTGGCTCTGTGGATCCCTCAGGAGACCATTGCTGTGCTGTATGTTCCAGGGGATCCTTTCAGATGATCATGGGCTGGCCGCTGCCCTCTGGAGAACCTTCTTCAACCGGAAATGTGAAGACCCTCGACATCTTGAATTGCTGGTAGAGTATGTGAGGAAACAGGTGAGCGACCCTTTCCCTCCCCTCCCAAGTCCTGGCAACAGTGGGTCCTCCTCTTGGGCTTTCAGGGGATCATGAGAGGTGGGGTTACCAAGGACCAGCCTGAGAGAATTCTGACCAGATCACATCAGCACTAGACGCTGAAGAAGGAGCGCCTTCTGTATGTCCAACCATGAACTGGGCCAGGGAGTGGGAAATGGGAAGAGAGAGAGAAAGAGGCATCGAGTAGTCTCCTGCCCTCAGGAACTTTGAGTCATTCATTCACTGTGCACCTCATTGCTTACTGTGCGCCCAGTGCTACGCCAGCAGCTGGGCCCACAGAGTCCTGGCAGATATGAGCACGTGGTGTAGTGGCAGCTGCCCACTGTGGACCCCTTCTGTACCCACTTGGATTTGTTTCCTGCTCCTGACTTCCAGCAAAACTGGGCAGCAGGCAGCATTTCACAGACAGCCTCTTCCTGCTAGATGCTCTCCACGGTCAAGTAGAGTCCCCTCACTTCAGTTTCTCACCCCTCTGGCTCCCCAGGGCTCCCTGACATCAAAGCTTCTAGGAGAAAGCTCTGCAGTGGGGGCTGCTTACCCACATAGCTGTCCTCAAGCCCCGGGGAATTAATTCCTTGACCTCCCTGCCCTCAGATCCTGTATTGATGGGAAACTCATACTTGATAGATGAGTGAGCTGACTGGCAGCGAAGAGGACATAGAGGCTCTTCCAGGGCCTCCCAGTGAGTCAGCCTGCACAGCTGCCCTAGGGCCCCAAGCTGTGTGATTCATGTGGCCACTGAGGCCTCAGCTGCCTCAGACAGCTCAGGCTGTGCCATGAGTCACACCTTTGCTTCATGGCCTGGCCCCTGGAGCTGAAGGGGTGTCACCCCACAGTTACTCTCTTGTTCACTTGTATTCATGGTCTTCAACAACCAGGAAAGGCAAGGCTGGACTTCAGCTCTTGAGAAGACAGGGCCCATAGGACTAGCTTGTTAACTGCTGGAAAAACCACATACTGGGGCTCTGCAGACCCACAGGGTGGAGAATCCCAGGAGCCAGGACTTCTGTTTGACCACTCTTCAAATCTGCTAGAGCCAGGGAGAGGGCACGGCATGGCCAGAGGGCCCCACTCACAGAGAATTCTGATACTCTGTTGACTGGACTCACCCTCAGATGGGAGTAGCAATTCGCAAAGCAAATGCTGTGTTTTCTGAGAGACCTGCCCAACATTTCCATCTGCCATGGTGGGCTTGTGCCAGAAGCCCCAACAAGACACACTGGGACTTCTCCGAGGGCCCTCTAGGAAGGGGCTGCCACAACCATTGTCCCTACAAGAGGTCCCATGTGGCCCCAGTGAGAGGCAGTGGAAAAACCGTGAAGGGGTTCTTGGGAAAGCAGGGAGCTTTGGTGGGGACCCAGTTCTATCAGCAAACCTTTTGAGCAGCTGCTGCTCCATGTACTCTTGGGAAAGCAACAATTAATAAGACCCAGTCCTGCCCTCGAGGAGCCAGCTCATGGTTTGGTGAGGAAGGCCAGGCACACGGCTAACCCTGGAGTAAGCCAGCCTGTTATGTGATACAGGGAGGGCAGAGTGCTGAAGGCTGGGAAAGGAAGAGCAGGAGCTGGGCCTGAGCAGACTGCTTGGTGTGGCCGATGGCCCAAGAGCCAACCAGAGGTTCTGTTGAGATTTTCAACCCACGAGGTGGGCAGAGGGGTGGCACTGGGGGCAGAAATGGAGTCACTGTAAGGGAGGAGTGGGCTTTAGGGAAGAGATGGCAGGGCAGGTGGGAATCCAGAGCTAAGACACGTGCGAGAGGCTGGGGTTGAGTTCAAGCGTCAGCAGCTGGAAGCGGAAGCAACCAGAGTGGTGGATTCTTGGAAGGGGGAATGACCTAAAGCCTAAGATGAAGTCTCCTGGCCCTGCAGCAGTGGCTTCTCTGGATGATGACCATTTTAATGGCAGAGCTGTCTGCCCCTACTGTCCTAGAGAGGTGATACTGGGGCCCACTGACCAGGGGCCCACTAGAGGACAACAGAGGCATACATACGTTTAAAGCGTGAGTGCCTAGCACTGCATATATGCATATTGTTGAATCTCTTCATGTGTCCCATGAGGTACCTGTTTCTATCCCCTCTCTCAAGACAAGGGAACTTAAATCTCAGAGAGGGGAAGCTGCCACCCTGGGTAGCAGCACTGGGAAGGGACAGAATCAGGACTCTCACCCAGCAGTGCTGGGGTGGACAGCATGGCTGTGTGCGCTGCAAGCCCTGACTTCCTGGCCTGCAGGAGCTGTCTAGGGAGGGTGTGTAGGGGAGAAGTGTCCTTGGGAGGTGTGTGTCTGTCTCCATTCAGAGGTGTGATAGGGAATTCCCTAACTGCCCCCGCCACCCAGCTCCCCAGTGGCTGCTTTCTCTGAACCACCTTAGTGAAATTATCTAGGAGATCAGAGACGGCTTGGCCTGGGACTGCTTGGTCTGGGACCTGGGATGGTCAGAAGCCCCCTCATGCCCCGTCCCCTTCCTTCCTCTCCTCTGGGAGGCTGGTTGCTGACGCTGGCTCCTCACCTCTGCCCTGCCTCTGTCGCTTCCTCCTTCCCGCTCCCCTGGTTGCAGATACAGTACCTGGACTCCATGAACGGGGAGGATCTGCTTCTGACAGGGGAGGTGAGCTGGCGCCCTCTAGTGGAGAAGAATCCTCAGAGCATCCTGAAGCCCCATTCTCCGACTTACAACGACGAGGGACTTTGATGGGCTGGGCCCTCCGCACGGCTGGCCAGCTGGCTTCGAGGAACCTCCAGGAGAGAAGTGCCTGTTGGTCCAGGACCCTGAAGAAAGTGGCCTGAACTGACCTCTGAACAGCATCTGTCAAATACCTGGCCCCATTTGTGTTGAGTTTCCTCTTAGTGTGCCCAGGAGTCTGATCTGCTGGGGTACAGGGCTGGGAGAACCCCTAGCTCTCCCGGGGTGTCCTCTCCCTTAGGGGAAGCCCCGAGTGAGAGTCCCCCAGCACACACTCCCCAACCCCCTCCAGCAACTACATGTGACTGATAGCTTTTCCCAAAGGCCAAGGAAGGGATGGTGTAGGTTCAAAAGGGAAACCCCCCAGGGCCTGCTGTGGCCTAGGAGCAGATTGTAATGCTGCCGAGTCGGGTCGGTGACCACGCGTTGTCCCTCGGCTTTCAGCCATGGGGTTGAGTTGGCCATTAAAAGAAACAGAGACTTCTCTCTGCCATGGCCCTTCTTTATTCCAGGGACTTAGAAACTTGCCTGAGATGGTGGACGCAGTAATGAGGGCACCGCGCAGCTCAGTTAGAGACGGAGAAAGGGAAGAGGCTGGGATGGTCTCTGCTGCTCTTGCCTCTAGTTCATGGAGATGTGTCTCTGTTCAGGCCAAGGTACAGCCAGCCAGGCCCGTCGTCTGGGACCCAGGAGGCCTCTGATGACCAAGGGCTTTCACATCCTAAGTCATTTGGAAGGAGGCCTTGAGAACAAAGTCACCTTTGTCACTCCCAGTGAACTGAATGAGGAACATGCTGTCTCCTGTCTTGGCCTCCCCTTTCATGAGATATTGGGGAGAAGAGAACATTCCTCCTGGCTTAGTTGTAGCAGACCCAGACCTGTGCCCAGCTTTGGTCCCCCTTCCCAACTTCTGAAGCACGTGCTGCAGAGCCACCTTGGTCTGAGCACCTGAGGACCAGCCCCTCCTCCCTCAGTGCGGGTCATCTCTTGGGGGATTTTCTTAAAGTGAAGAAAGGGGGTGGGGAACCATATTGCCCCTCCCTCCCCCATCAAACTTCCTTCATTTAACTTGCTATAAAATGAGTCATATAAAGAAACTCTATATGGGTGAGGTATATCCCACTTCTGTGAAAACATTACAAATCAAACCGCTTCTCTCAGTTTATTTAAGATGCTTTTGTTGCGAGCGGAGCTCTAGAGTGAAGCCTCCTGTGTGTGTGTGAGATAATAACACCTTGTAACTCATTACAGCTGGGCACTATTTACATAAACCAGAGCTGAGCCAGGCAGGAATTTGCTGATTAATTTATTTTTAATGGAGTGAAGTATACCATGCACCAAAATAAACTTTACTGTGTGTACCTAACTGCTCCTGGAATGGATGGAAAAATTAATGGAACAGATTTTGGCTCCCAACTCTACACATTAATTCATATATAAAAGTTATTTGAGCGTTAACCCATTTGCTGCCCAGGGTAGCTCCCTAGCCACAGATCCCAGCTCATGGCACCAGTTCAGCTACCGGGCTTGCTTTAGAATCCTGGAAGCTCAGACTTGGAAGGAACTTGAAAGGTCATTTGGTCCAGCCCTGGTCCAGAACCTGACTCCCCTTCTTAGCATCCCAGTCAGCCAGTGTTCATGCAGGCCCTGGATGAGTCCCTCTAGCATCTGATGGTCCCTGCCTATAGAGCTAGTCCTGTCTGCTCAGGAGTTTGTCGTCATGCAACACAGCAACTTGCAGTATGGAGCTGCCTTTGAAGGAGCCAGATTGGATCTATCGTGTCTGATGTCGGTGAGCCCTCACTTCTTGGCCATCAGCACCTTTCCCTGACTCTGCCAATCCCCCTCCCCTTAAGATCTATTCCAGGTTCCTTGGAGGCTACCTTTATTCTTGGTTTGGCCACTGCCTCCATTCCTGTTTTTATGAGTCTACCCATCTCTTCTCTGAGCACACTGAACCTCTTGGGGTTACCTGGAGAGATCATGCTATGTGTCCTCTACCTAGAACCTTTGTCCCTCCCTCTCCTGTCCCCTCCAGGTACAGTCACGATATCCGTGCTGCTCCCCACATGGTTCTCTGCTCTGGAGCACTTACCTTTTTATTTATGTAGAGACAGTTTCTCACTATGTTGATCCTCCCACCTTGCCCTCCCAAAGTGCTAGGATTATAGGCATGAGCCTCCACACCTAGCCCTGGTAACACTTACCTTACCATGTTAAAATGATTTTTTTACCCACCTCCTACACTGTACTGTGAGCTGCCTCAGCGTGGAGTGGACACTGTGTTTGTGTTGGTCACTGTTGTTTTTCCAGTGCTCAGCCAAATGCCTGATTCATGATCAGCATCAGTGTATACTTGGATAAATGAAAGAATGAATGTGTGACTAAATCACCAAGTGTTATCAATACAACCCCAACCAAAAAGCCCCCTTCTGGACCATTCTCAGTGTGACCCATACAGTTCCACTTATTTTAGCGACTTAATATTGAGCACTCCCTTTGGTCTTAGCATAGGAACCAAAATGGAAAGTTCTTTCCATAGCTAAATGCTTTTCTAGTGTAACTCATTATTGTACAAAACAAGTGAAGGACACAATTTCTTGCCTTCAGGGAGACTGCTCTGTAGGAATGATGTTGTCATTTATTAATATTTGTATTCTGTATTCTTCCAGAAAAGATCACAGCAGATTAAGAGACACAGTTTGTAATAAAATTGTAGGCTGGGCGCAGTGGCTCATGCCTGTAATCCTAACACTTTGGGAGGCCGAAGTGGGCGGATTGGTTGAGTCCAGGAGTTCAAGACCAGCCTGGGCAATACAGTGAGACCCTGTCTCTACAAAAAGTTAGCTGAGTGTGGTGACATGAGCCTGTAGTCCCAGCTACTCAGGAGACTGAGGTAGGAGGATCACCTGAGCCCAGGAGGTGGGGGTTGCAGTGAGCTGAGATCATGCCACCATACTCCAGCCTGGGCAACAGAGTGAGACCCTGTCTCAAAAAAAAAAAAAAAAAATCCTTAAAGTTTGAAAGATCAGATCCAGGTATTGGGAGGGAAAAAGAGGGAAAATAATTATGTTGGAAAACCTGGACTGCTAATGAGCAACTTCCATATGACTTTTTAAAAATTTTATAAAATACTGTAAATGCATTGTCTCACAACAATCAGGTAAAACAGGTATTACCCTCATCATTTTTATTATCCCTTTAACACAAGTGAGGGGACTGAAGCTTAGAGGGGCCTAGAGAAAGAGTGATCGAGGATAAGAAGGGGCCAAGAGTGCTCCAGCCCACGACAGACCCTGGGGACCCTGCTTTGTCCCCATGTCACCCTGCCTCCCTCCCCCAGGTCAGCCAGGAGATTTGCAGTTGAGTATGAGACCTTGCTCTGAGCTTCCTGGCCAAAGGTGGAAAATGGAAAGCCCTAAGGTTGTAGAGTTCCCATTGTCACATAAAAGGAAGTACACTTACTCATCAGAAGAAACATACGTCTTCCTTAGTCTTCAGAGAAGACTGTATTATAGAGGTTTTCAAATGAGAAACACTGAACAGTACCCCTAAGATTGATGTTTTACCTAAAAATTTGAAAAAAGAAATCATCGCTATTTCTTCCGATGAGAAATAGCAATGCTGTACGACAAGACGGGGTGAATCTTAAACTGAGGTTGAAGCCCAGGCCGCACTTCAGCCACCATCTTTTGAGTTTTCCCTCCGTGCCAGGCTTGCTTGGTATTTTCACTTGTCACCTCACTTGCCACCTTGCAGGTGAGGATTCTTAAGCTCATATTCCAGGAGGGAAATGCCCAGATGTACCCTGTATGGTGGCTCTGACCCAGTCCACCGCTTCAGGCTGTGAAGAGTGAGGCTTAAGGAGGTAGGAAAACGGGAATTGAGGACTAGCTCTCCAGGTGAAGGCACAGAACAGGAAGCCCTTCAGACTGCAGCAACTGTTGAGTTAGCTGCTAAGGGAAGGAAGGGTTGCAGAGATCAGGTGGGAGGGACCATGAGTAGGGGTAGCACAGATCACACATCAGCTGCCAGGCAGCAGGAAGCCACTGTGTGCATTCTTGGTAAAGACTGGGGCATGATGGCAGTGGAGAGACAGTGGTACCAGGATGGATTGGCTCTGTCAGGAAGGGAGTTTAGCCATCTGGGCTTGAGATGCCGGGGGTGACAGATGGAATTCAAAGGGAAGCTCAAACCCCAGAGACATTTCCGAGAAAAAACTCATCAGGACTTGAGGCCTAATGTGGAGCCTGAAGAGAGTGCAGTCACAGAACTCACTGGGGCCCAGAGATGGCGACGTCTGGCAGAAGATCCTCTTTGGAGGAGAAGAATCCTCTCTGTGTTGTGTTTTTTCTTTTTCTTTTTCTTTTTTGAGATGAAGTTTTGCTGCTGTTGCCCAGGCTGGAGTGCAGTGGTGTGATCTCGGCTCACTGCAACCTCCACCTCCCAGGTTCAAGGGATCCTCCTGCCTCAACTTCCCGAGTAGCTAGGATTACAGGCGCCTGCCACCACGCCCTGCTAAATTTTTTTGTATTTTTAGTAGAGACGGGGTTTCACCATGTTGGCTAGGCTGGTCTCGAACTCCTGACCTCAGGTGATCTACCTGCCTCAGCCTCCCAAAGTGCTGGGATTAGAGGTGTGAGCCACCGCGCCCGGCCATGTGTTGTGTTTGTTCAAGTGAAACTTACAGCACCCTATGAGCTGGGCAGGGCAGGGATTGCTGCACCCATGATGCAATAGGGAAATAGGCGCACTGAGAAGAATCTGCTTGCTGGTGCAAGGTGACCCTGCAGCAAAGCTGAACAGTCATTTTTTCTGGGTTCCACTCCATTGCTTTTGGTGCACCTTGGTTGCATCTGTGGGGAGCCAGTCTCGTGGCAGATGGACTTCAGATGCTAGAGATGCTCCAGGGAGGGCAAGGGCATGGGGGGAGGAAGGACCTTGGCGAACCTCAGGATGGACCTCAGGGATGAAGGATGTTGGCTTTGTCTTGGGTATAGAAATCCTGAAGTTGATGAGCTCCCGGAGGTGAGGGCAGCCCCGAGACTGGGTTGGGAGTGCAAGGAGCATTCACAGGAGGTGGCAGGAAGAGCAGGCACCAGTGCAGAAGGTAGACTGGACCCAGGGAAGAGGAGAGCTTCCAGAAGGAGACTCGGAGCAGCATGCTGAGAAGAAATGGAGGGATACTGGGAGGAGGCAGAAGAGGGGGTGAAACAAGGGGGTTTGCAGGAACGTGCTGAAGATGTATTTGGGGGCAGGAAGCACCCTGATGAGCTAAGCACTTAGTGGAGTAGGGAACTTCCCATGAGTGTTAGGGACTCCGATGAGATCCCTCTGGAAATGGAAGCCTGATCTTGAGAACAAGGGCCTGGCTTTGGAGGTGGTGAAGGGAATCCTTTCCTGAGACCAGCGATTAGGAGGACTGATAGGGGGAAAAGGAGTTTCTGAGGAGAGGGCTGAGGGGGAAGGGAGAGCTCATGCCAGCTGGTCTCGATCTAGAGTTTATCAGCTATGGGGGTGGAGTGGGAGGGAAGTGGAGCTGGCAGGGGTGTTCGAACGCTTCCCCTGGGAGCAGCCCTCCTGTACCTATTGCTCTGGTTCCCACTTCTAGTCTGTCCACTGCACCTACCATGCCTCACCCACCCTATCCACTGGGCTTGGCCTTAGAGAGGGGGAGGCCAGACCTCAGGCCCCTGGCCCCGACCCTCCCCGCTCCCCCATCAGGTTCTCTGTAGCTTCCAGGGGACTTCCCTGGAGCGACGTTGGTGAGCCTAGGAACCAGACCCTGACCAGGCCACGGGCTCCCCTTTTCCGTGTGGAGGGGAGAACAAGGAGAAAAGATCCTGGAGACCCTGGCTGGGGAATTTCCAGGAAGGGACCTCCAAGCACCAACCCATGGCGTCAACAAGTGATGGACTACAGCGGTAGTGCCGGAAGCACCTGGAGACCTCCCGCCCAGCCAGCGCGTTGGACGGGGGAGGCTGAGGCCCTGCCAGGCCTCACTGCAGGTTTCAGTCAGGAACCAGCACCCACGGGCCTGGGCTGGGTGCTCTAACTTTTTTTCTCTCCCTGTGGCCAGGAACAGCATTCACCTCACACTTGGGAGAGGGCCCGCCACTGCGCTGTGCCTTGCTTGAAGGGGCGGGAGGTGGGGCCATGGCTCCTCTGAGGTTCTTCAATAGGTCCAGGCTCTAAACCCCAGGAGCTTGGTTTATACCTCAGCCTAATGCATGGTTTATAATTATTTATGAGTCTGTCTTCCCCACTGAACTGTGAGCTCCTCCAGGGCAGAGACAAACTCTTACTCATCTTTGGGTCACCTGCTGGCTGAAGGTGGACACTAAATCCATGCTGGGAGGATTGGACAGAGGGAGAGGGGGTGGGAAGGGGAAGCTGCCTCAATAACGGGGCTCCAGGAGTCAGCAGATGCACCTCTTTCTTCCCCTCCCAAGTTCAAAACAAATGGAGAAATAAAATGCAGGAGACAGACAGATGGACACCCCGCCTCCTGTGAGCAGGGGTGTGATGAGAGGCCAGATCTCAGAGGCAGTGGTGACAGACCACACCCCACTGACTTGGCTGGGACCATGTTGGCCTTGGCGCCAGCCTTTGGTCTAGAAGGAGCCAGAGACTGACCAGGAGAGCTCCCCCGGTGGCTTCCTGAGCTTTCAGGCCTTCATCGAGCCCCTGTCCTTTCACAACTGGGAAAGCTCTGGACTTCAGCATGTACTGAGCAACCACAGCTGCTCTCAGCCAGGCACTTGGCGTAGCTGAGCCCATATATTCCTCAAGACAACCCTGTAAAGGAGATAGTGTGGGTCCCACTCTACAGAGTCAGCCACTGTGACTCAGAGAAGTTGTGATTGTTCGGCTCCCCCATTAAGTGGCAGAGCCTGTGTTCCTACCAGGGGGTCGACTCAGTCCAGTGGCACAATAGCCTATGGGGTATCAGGATGAGACAAGAGTTCGGAATGGTGACCTCCTGAGACCTGTGTCACACTCAGTGAACAGTGAACCACACTGGGTTCAACCAATGTGGGTTGTTTCTGGTGCTTTGGCCCACTCTCGCCATTGGAGCTGTTTCTGAGTTATCCTAGGACGATGCTCTGGAGTCTTCCCAGCCTTTGTGCCATCATCTCTAGGTAAGAACCCAGCACTTTAGAAGTCCCTCGAGCTCTTCCTAGTGCGGCTCTAGCCTTCCTGTTAGCATCTTCCCCTGCACCACGGCCCCCACCTGCCTTCCTTGGGCATGTCCTTGCCCTCTTTCTCCAGCCAGGAACACTCCACTTACCCCTCTGCACCTGAAATCTTTCTCACCCTTTGCTACCTGGCTCAAGCCAGCCTCGGGGACTCTTCAGCATGTGTCCACTTTGCCTTGATTCAAGGGATTTGGGCGCACTCCAAATCCCTGGTAGGGCACTCCGGGCCCTACAGTCCCAGCTGCTCCTCTGCGGCAGCCCTGTCTCTCCTGACCCGGGGCGCCAGAGGAAAGGTATGCAGCAGCACTGGCCTCAGAGCAGCCTGCACCTGGAGGGCTGCAACCCAGCCTCTGCTCCCCCTACCCCTACCCTACATGACATTGCCTGCCCAGACGCCGCTTGGCTTGTGAGAGACAATAGACAAGGCTAAGTGGCCTCCAGGACAGCTGAGTGATGCCAGGCAGGCGCCTGACACACCTCCTATACAGGAAAACAGTTTCCTTCCTCTTAATTACAGTCATTAAGGGGCCTGTGCCTGACATACCGCAGCCAGGGACAGGGCTTGGGTCTGTCTGGACGCTCCCATCACCCTTGGCCACCACCCCTAGGCGCAGCCCCAATGCCGGGAGCCACCTGTCTGCCCTCCCATTGCCCTTGACCAACTCAACTCACAGGGAGGGGCTGCCTAGGGAGAGGCAGCTGGTCCCGCAGCCTGGGGGGATTTGATTTGATTTGCACACAAGTATTATCACGATGTCCGGGATCCACTGGAACCCCTTGCCTTTCAACGAAGTCTTCCCACCCCTGCCCCTCTCCATTATGCTTCCTGTACACAGCCCCAGTACCGCAACACAGAGTCCGACTCAAGGACTATCCCGCCACCCAGACACACATGCACACACAGGTCCATGCACACTGCCGTGCCACACGGGCACACAAACATCACAGACAGGACGTGCACACACATACAAGCACAGGTACAGTTCTGCATAGGTACACCTGTATATATTTAGTCAAACCATATGAAATTGCCAATATTCAGTGGTTTCTTATGTACAAAAAAGGAATCTAGTACAAACCTGGGCGTGGGGGGAAGTATACAAAAATACAGAGCCAAATTTGTACACCTGTGCCTTATTTACAACAGCCAAAAGGTGGAAGCAACTCAGGCATCCATCCATGGAGGAATGAGCTAAATGTGCTACACACATGCTACATACATGCAATGGGATGTTATTCAGCCTAAAGTGGAAGGAGATTCCGACATACCCTACAATGTGAAGGAACTTGAAGACATGAAGCTACGTGAAATGAGCCAGTCACAAAAGGACAAAACCGTATGATTCCACTTAAATGAGGTACCTAGAGGAGTCAAATTCATAGAGACAGGAAGCAGAATAGTGGGCGCCAGGGGCTGGGGGAGGGGGAAATGGGGAATTCGTGTTTAGTGGGTACAGAGCTCTAGTTTTGCAAAGTGAGAAGAGTTCTAGAGATGGATGGTGGTGAGGGTTACACCACAGTGTGAATGCACTTACGACACTTGAAGTGTACCACTTAAAAATGGTTACAATAGCAGATTTTGGCTTGGTGCAGTGGCTCACACCTGTAATCTCAACACTTTGGGAGGCGGAGGCAAGAGCATCGCTTGAGGCCAGGAGTTTGAGAGTAACCTGGGCAACAGATCAAGACTCCATCTCTAATTCTTTTTTTTTTTTTTTTTTTTTTTTGAGATGAAGTCTCGCTCTGTCACCCAGGCTGGAGTGCAGTGGTGTAATCTCGGCTCACCTCAACCTCTGCCTCCCAGGTTCAAGCGATTCTCCTGCCTCAGCCTCCCAAGTAGCTGGGATTACGGGCGCCTGCCACCACAGCCACCTACTTTTTCTATTTTTATTAGAGATGGGGTTTCACCATGTTGGTCAGTCTGGTCTTGAACTCCCAACCTCAGGTGATCCACCCACCTCGGCCTCCCAAAGGGCTGGGATTATAGGCATGAGCCACAGCGTCTGGCCACAAATTATTTTTTAAAGGCAAATTTTATGCGTATTTTACCACAATTAAAAGATACAGAGCCAAAGATATGTACCTGAAGTAGATGTATACACACTGCAAGATAAACAAAACTAACTCAGTGACACGCAAACATGCCTCCCTCCCTCCCGGGAGCACTTCTACCACCCAGATAAGACCCTGGTTGGTCCTCCCCTTCAAACAAATCTGGTGATAAGGCCCTAATGATGGCCCTGCCACCTTGGCTGCCCCCACAGCTCATCACCCTCCCACGGTCTGGCTTTGTTTACTCAACCTTCTGCCCCTCTTGCAGCCTCCTCACCCCCAGGGAAGGGCCTCCTTGGAGTGCCCGGTGCTCCTGCACCTGGGATGGGATGGAGTGGGCCATAACTCCTGACCTGTGGCTCCCCCATGCTCCCCCAGGCCCTTCACTTATAGGGTCCTTGAAGACACAGCCCTAGCCCCATTCACCTTTGGTCCTAGGGCTCAGCTCAACTCCGGAACCTCTAAATCCCACCCAGCTCCCTCCCACTATATGTGTGTCAAGTTCTTTGGACACAGAAGACCCTGTATTCCGGACATGATCGCAGACCAGACAAACCAAGTGCGCTTAGTGCTAAACAGGCTGCGAGGCACGGCTTTAGGTCTTCTGCACTTCCCGCCGTCCTCGCTGGACCTCATGCCTCCGTGGAAAGGTGGTGACCGCTTCTGCCTAGCCTGGCTCCCCAGCTGCAGCTGCCACCTGCTCACCCCCTTCCCCAGAACAAAGCTGCTCACCATCCTCTGAAGGACACACGGTACATGCTCCAGGACTTTAATCTTTGTTGGGGCAGAGGTCAGAAATCTACCTGCCCTGTTTGCCTCCTGACCTTGCAATGTGTCCGCCCATTCTCTGAAACAACCTTCCAACCATTTTCATACTCAGCCCTGGAGGAGGGGAAGAAGGCTGGGGTCTGGCCACCACCAGGCCAAGAACATCCCTGGAGTTAAGGGTGTTGCAAGCACAGCCATCTGGAACAGCATGTTTCAGGGGTGGGCCTTAGCCCACTGCCCACAGTGCACTGGGCACTTGTTTAAAAACTCAGGAATTTGAGGTTACAGTAAGCTATGATCACATCACTGCTCTCTCTAGCCTGGGTGACAGAGCAAGATCATGTCTCAATTAAAAAAGAAAAATGGCCAGGTGTGGCGGCTCACACCTGTAATCCCAGCACTTTGGGAGGCTGAGACAGGAGGATTGCTTGAGGCCAGGAGTTCAAGATCAGCCTGGGCAACATAGTGAGATCCCATCTCTAAAAAAATTTTAAAAGTAGCCGAGCATGGTAACATGCACCTGTAATCTCAGCTACTCAGGAGACTGAGGTGGGAAGATCGCTCGAGTCCAGAGAAACTGAGGCACAGCTGTAGTGAGCTGTTATTGCGCCACTGCCCTCCAGACTGGGTGACAGAGCAAGACTCTATCTCAAAAAGAAAAAGAAAAAAGACAAGCTCCAGAAGCCTACGGACACCTTCTGGATGAGAATTTCCAGGAGGGTGGGGCCCGGGGATCTGCATTTCATCACCTCTCACCACCCCTGGGGTCAGGGTGAGAGCCACTGCTCTAGGTTCTTGAAGGACAGCTCCGAGCCGGGGTGGGAGAGAGCCAGGGGGCTGTGAGCACCACAGTTAAGATGGTGGAGAGTGGCAGGACGATTATGGGAGCAAAAAGAGGGCTGGCTGGGGGACAGACCAGCGTTGATGTCCTTGGATATTCCATGTGACAGTCGTTCAGCTCTCACTTAGGGCCTTGCAGACTTGAGCCAGGGCACGTGCTATCCACTATGGTATGTGTTGGGGGGGTCATGGCCAGTCTCTACATCGGCGTTTGGGTGAAGAGTTTATGCAAGTGGATGTGATTACAATGTGTGGTCGGTCTGTGTCAGCCCACACTCCATGTCTGTGTATCGGTCAGTTGTCAGTGTGTCCATCTGCATGGGTGTTCATGTCTTTTCCTGGGTGTCTTGAGTCGCTCACCCACCTGCAGTGTGTGTGCGTGTGCGTGTGAGTGTGTGTTCCTGAGTCGCCTGGGCCCCTCTTGGCTGTAATTCAACCTCTGTGGGTCCCGGGAAGTCAGCATTTGGAGACTTGCTGGGAGCCTGGTGGGGATGGGGCGGCATTGCTGGGAGGAAGAGAGGGAGGCAGGAGTGTGCACCGAGGGCCTGGCACTGCCGCTTCCCTGGGCAGGCGAGTCCCAACACAGGCAGACAGGTGGGGCTGACCTGACAGGTTCCAGAGGCCAGGGGCAATAGGGCGGAGCGTGGCTCTGATTTAGGGTGGCAACAGTTTGGGGGCCCTGCCACACACACAGCGAGCGGGCGGGCAGAAGGCGGTTCTGCTGGTCTCCTCTTCCTGCCGCAGCCAGCCCAGCGTGCGGGCCATGGGCCCTGCCGGCGGGTGAGGCAGCCGCGTGGCAGGCATGTTCGGAGGCCCGGGACCTGGGGTCCTGGGAGCCCAGGGCATGGCGGGACCCCTGCGGGGCCGGGTGGAAGAGCTGAAGCTGCCGTGGTGGCGGGAGAGCTCACCGCTGGTGCTGCGGCACAGCGAGGCGGCTCGGCTGGCGGCCGACGCCCTCCTGGAGCGGGGTGAGGCTGCCTACCTGCGGGTCATCTCCGAGGAGCGGGAGCTGCCCTTCCTGAGCGCCCTGGATGTGGACTACATGACCAGCCATGTGCGCGGGGGCCCTGAGCTCAGCGAGGCCCAGGGGCAGGAGGCCTCCGGGCCAGACCGCCTCAGCCTGCTCTCTGAAGTCACCTCAGGGACTTACTTCCCCATGGCCTCTGACATAGACCCCCCAGACCTGGACCTGGGCTGGCCCGAGGTGCCACAGGCCACAGGCTTCAGCCCCACCCAGGCTGTGGTCCACTTCCAGAGGGACAAGGCCAAGAACATCAAGGACCTGCTGCGCTTCCTTTTCAGCCAGGCCCGCACGGTAAGGGCCTCATCTCTCCATCACTCATCTCACAGAGGAGGAAACTGAGGTCCAGAGAGGGAAGGGACCAGCCCAAGGCCACACAGCGACTTAGGGGCAGAATGAGGACCAGCACCTCTGGCACTATTAGATTGCAAACTCCTAGAAGGGGGACATCCCATATTTACCTTGGCAACTGCTTGGTACCCAGGAATAGTATGGATGAGTATAGAACAGGGCATGGGTGTCAGGGACTCCACAATCCCCTGAAATGCACACGAAGTGGTGCAGGTTGGAGGGAGGAGTCCTCGCTGCATCTTTACCTTGGAAGATGCTCCACTGCCTTAAATCAGATTCTCAAAAAGTTTTATGATCCCCACACTAAGAACTCCAACCTTGGGGAACATCTGAGTCACCTCCTTCACTTATAGAAGAAGAAACTGAGGCCAGAGAGGGGCTTGGGACTTGCCCAGGGAGGTCCATATGGTGACATAGAGCTCAGGGCTTGGGGAGACAGGGGCTCTCTGACTTGCGTCCTGGGGACCAGTCCGGCCCTCCTTGCTGGCTCAGGTCCCTAGTTGCCCCCTACCCTCCTGCACCACATCTGCAGCTGGGCCTGAAGCAGGGGAAGGGGCCAGCGTGTGGGCCTCTTTGGCGTGGCCTTGAGGGCTGGGCTTTGGAACCAAGGAGGAAGGAGGAGAGGAGGCTGCTGGGCTCAGTGATGGGGAGCGGGAGCTCAGGAGAAAGAGAATTGAGAGGGCAGGTAGGGGTGGTCAGCACCCAGAAAGGCTCTGGCCACACACGAGCACAGCTTCCCTTCTGAAGCCCCGGCCTCCGACTCCAGGGGAATGGACGAGATGATCCCTGGCAGGGTTTGAGGGAGAGTTAGGCTCCTGCTGCAGAGATGGGAAGCCAGGATGCTGGGATCCCACCGGTACTTCCAGAGCCTCCCTGGCAAGCCTGCCTGTGCCCCAGGCAGGGGACGGCCAGGCCTGATTGGCATCAGGAATGGGGTTATTAGTGAGGCTGCTGCTGTCGTCCTCCTCACCCCTGCCTCTTTGATCTTCCTGCCTGTCCTTGTTCCCCCACCCTGGCCAGGCCTGTGCTGTGAACTAGGGCATCCCCCAGTGCCTCGCCTTCTCAGCCCCCATTGAGACCCCTCTATCCTGGGTCAGGAGCCAGGTTCGTGCACTGGGCTGTCATGACTCCTAGTGACCTTGGGAAATGCTGCGTTGCCCTGCAGCCGAATGTTTATAGAGCTCTGTTATGTCTTGAGCATTTTCACATTTAATTCCCCGTAACTCTGAGACATGGCTATCATTATCTCCATTTAACAGTTGAGGAAGGTGAGGCTTCCAGAGGTGAAGCGACTCACCCAAAGCTGTGTCACCAGGAAGTGATAGAGTCCAGGTTTGAACCCAGTTCTTTCTGACTCCAGAGCTGGAGCGCTATGCTCTGTACCTCCTGCCTCTCGGCCCTGCCTGGGAGAGAAGACTCTCATAGCAGATATATGCCATGGGAAGAAAGGCCAGCTGGGGGCTGGGAGGTGCCAAGAAGGTTTCAGGGGCCTCTTTGAGGCAGCCCTTTATATGGGATGGAGGCACAAGCCCCAGCCCAGCCCTCAACTGAGCAGAAAACTTGGATCCATTTGGCATGGGTGCAAGTAAGGGAGTCTGCAGTGTAAGGGGTCACAGCAGACCTCTGTGGCTTCACAGGGAAACTGAGGCAGGACTGGGAAAGGGCAGCGAAGACCCCAGTAAGTGGCTTGTAGCTGTGACCCTGGAGAAGGGAGCCTCAGACAGACAGTCCCTGGGTCAGAGCTGGGCTGGAGTTAGTCGGGGGAGTGCCAGGAACTTGCCTGGGAATTGGGGTCTGGGTTCTCCTTCTCACTGCTGTCCCATCTGGGGCTCAGTGCAGAGGGAGCGTTGGACTAGCACAGCTGATCCACAGTCATCTTTGAGAATCTGATGATGGATAAACACTCGGTGCACAGAAGGATGCACACAAATGCTTTCAAACAGCTAGGGGTTCAAGACAGTCAAATCTGGGCTGGGATTTGACTATAATCCCAGTGTTTTGGGAGGCTGAAGTGGGAGGATCGCTTGAGGCCAGGGGTTCAAGACCAGCTTGTGAGAACCCCATCTCTACAAAAAATTAGAATAAAAAAAAACTAGCGACTGGGCGTGGTGGCTCACGCCTGTAATCACAGCACTTTGGGAGTCCAAGGCAGGCAGATCACAAGGTCAGGAGTTTGAGACCAGCCTGGCCAACATGGTGAAACTCGATCTCTATTAAAAATACAGAAGATTAGCTGGGCATGGTGGCAGATGCCTGAAATTCCAGCTACTTGAGAGGCTGAGACACGAGAATCGCTTGAACCTGGAAGGCAGAGGTTGCAGTGAGCCGAGATCACGCCACTACACTCCAGCCTGGGCAACAGAGTGAGACTCTGTCTCAAAAAAAAAAGAAAAGAAAATTAGCCAGGCATAGTGGCACATGCCTATAATACCAGCTACTTGGGAGGCTGAGTTGGGAGGAGATTGCTTGAGCCTGGGAGTTCTAGGCAGAAGAGAGCTATGATCACGCCACTGCACTGCAGCCTGGGCAACAGAGTGAGACAGACACTGACTCTTAAAAAAAAGAAGAAGACAGTCAAATCTCCCTGTGCCCAAGTTAAGAAGCCCTGGGCTAGGTCACTGCTAAGTGCCCTTCCTGTTCACTTGCTCTTGAAGGCTCTGGCCTCCTGATTTTCAGTCCAGTGCTCTTTTCCCGGCGCCCAGTTTCCTGCCCCAGGTTTGGCTGGATGTGGGGAGTGCCCTGGGCAGCGCTGAGCTTTCGTGTGCCTCCCCCGACCCAGGTGGTGGCTGTGGTGATGGACATATTCACTGACATGGAGCTTCTGTGTGACCTCATGGAGGCCTCAAGCCGGCGTGGTGTCCCTGTGTACCTGCTCCTTGCCCAGGAGCACCTGAGGCACTTCCTGGAGATGTGCTACAAGATGGACCTCAATGGGGAGCACCTGCCGGTCAGTGAGGACCAGGGGCAGTAACCAGGGGTGTGGGCGGGGAGTCAGGGAGGGCAGGGGAGCCAGTGGGTGGCCAGTCAGCACTGGGGGGCAATGGGAGTGGGGGGTGGGTTCCCTTAGCTGTCTGGGGTTAGAGACCCCATGGGGCAGAGACATGGCTTGAGCCTCACTCTCTCAAGGTCACCCCCAACCTACTTCCACCTAGAACATGCGTGTGCGGAGCACGTGTGGGGACACATACTGCAGCAAGGCTGGCCGCCGCTTCACGGGGCAGGCCCTGGAGAAGTTCGTCCTCATCGACTGTGAGCAAGTGGTGGCGGGCAGTTACAGGTGAGCAGGCACGAGGAGGCAAGGGGGGCCTGGGGCTGCATCACTGGCTGGCAGCTCTGAGCTTCCCTCCACTCATCCATTCCTTCGGACATGGGCTGAGTACCTGCCATGTGCCAGGCATCATGCCGGGCTCAGGGGAGGGTGTCGGGGGCATCGGCCCTGGAGGAGCTCACTCTAGGGGAATGATTACTTTAATACCCTTGGTATAGAAAATGACTATGCCCATTGGAACTGGAGTGACTTCAGGGAACCTCCCCCAAGTCCATTTGACAGATGGGGAAGTTGGGGCCCTGAGGGCAGCCATGTGCCCAGGCCCACTAAGCAGGGCTAGGGCAAGCACAGACTCTGGAGTTGGAGCTCTGCCCCTCACTGTGAGCCCTCGTGGTGGTGGGGTTTGGGTCTAGCATGCTGGACCAGGTATGCACCCCTGGCTGTGACTCCTGCTGACCCCCAGGGTCCTGCACTTTGCCTCCTGACCCCCCTGTCCCTCTGCCCCCAGCTTCACCTGGCTTTGCAGCCAGGCCCACACTAGCATGGTGCTGCAGCTGAGGGGCCGCATCGTGGAAGACTTTGACCGGGAGTTCCGCTGTCTGTACGCTGAGTCGCAGCCTGTGGAGGGCTTCTGTGGCGGTGAGGACCCGCTGTCTCCCCGGGCACTGCGTCCTCCCCCTGTGGCCCTAGCCTTCAGGCCTGACGTCCCAAGCCCCACGTCGTCCCCGCCCTCCAGCACCAGCCTCAGCAGCATCAAGCAGTCACCACTTATGGGTCGCTCCTCCTACCTCGCTCTACCAGGAGGTGGTGATTGCAGTGACACGGGTGTGGTGTCCTCGTCCCTGGGTCCTGCCCGCCGTGAGGCCAGTGGCCAGCCCTCCCTACATCGCCAACTATCAGACCCTAACCACGGCTCCCCTCCTGGGCTCTATAGGGCCAACCTCGGCAAGCTAGGGGCATACCCATGGTCCCAGTCCTCCCCTGCCCTCAACCATAATAGTACCAGCCCCTTAACCTTGGCAGTGGGGTCACCTCTGCTTCCTCGCTCCCGGCCCCTCCTCCAGTTCCATCGGGGTGCCCCAGCTCTGTCCCGGTTCCCAGAGAATGGGCTCCCAGGAAGCCAAGAGCCCAGCCCCCTGCGGGGTCGATGGGTACCTGGCACAACCCTGGAGACAGTGGAGGAGAAGGAGAAGAAGGCATCTCCAAGTCAGAGCCGTGGCCAGCTGGATCTCCTTGTCCCCTTCCCCAGAGCCCGAGAAGTTGGAGACCCTGGCTCTGGGGTTACCCCCAACTCAGGCCCCCTTTGGCCTGGCGAGCAGGCCCCAGAGGACAGGAGGTTGTCCCCAAGCCAGGCCGACAGCCAGCTGGATCTCCTGTCCCGAGCCCTGGGTACTGGGGGTGCCCCTGAGTTGGGTTCCCTCAGACCTGGTGATCGGGCCCTGGAGGACAGGAGGCTGTCCCTAAACCAAAGCCATGGCCAATCAGACCTCCTGATGCAGTACCCCAAGGCCCAGGGCTCCAGAGTGCCCCTTGAAACCAACTCCTCAGCCAGACCTGCCAGACAGGCACCAGATGAGCGGCGGCAGACCCTGGGGCACAGCCAGCTGGACCTCATCACAAAGTTCGGCCCATTCCGTGGTGAGGGGCCTGGGCCCAATGGTCTCCCGATATCAAGCCCTGCTCGCACGGCTGGAGCTGGGTCTGGGGATGAGAAACGGCTAACTCTGGGCCACAGCAAGCTGGACCTCATCACCAAGTATCATCAGTTGCACAGGGCCAGGCAGGGAACTGAGCCTGGGGGTCCCAAGGGTGGCCATCTCAATGGTGGTAACAGTGACCTGGTCAGGGATGAGAAACGGCTGACCCTGGGTCACAGCAAACTGGACCTCATCACTAAGTACAACAAGTCCAAGTTCAAGCAGCTCCGAAGCCGCTTTGAGTCCTAGCCAAAGGACTGGCTTCAGGGGTGCACTGGCAAGGGCAGGCCCCTCCTCTGTCCACCGAGACTCTGGACTTGCTCAGGTCCCAGATTGGGGAAGGGAGGTGTCTAGAAACCCAGGTCAGACACACTCTCTGGGCTGAAGATTCTTGTGTATACACACACACACACACACACACCCCAACCAGTATCTTCTTGAATCTAGGCTGTGTTTCCAGCCCTGTGCTGGGCCTGTAGAGCTGACAGGTGGGTCACACTCAGACCTGGGGACAGAGGTGAAATGCACAAGCTGCTGGAGAAGGGGTCAGAGCCATATCAAGTTAAAGGTTAACCAGTTACAGAGGGTGTTAGAAAACAAAGGGCAGAGAGTCCTGGAGAAGGTGGAGTAGTCAGAAAACTTTCTTAGAGGAGATGGAGGTGGCCTTTGAGCCAGGCCCTGAAGGATGGGGAGGTTTTGGACAGAGGGAGGAGAGAGTTAGAAAAATTTTTGGTAGAGGGAATCAGGTGAAGAGATGCCCTAAAGAGGACTGAGTGGGTCTGAGGTGAACGAGTGAGGAACAGCAGAGTATGTGGATACCCGGAAACACACACACACATCATCATCATTATCATCATCATCATTGTCGTCGTCATCATCTTGCTGAGTCATCATCATCATCATCATCATCGTCGTCGTCATCTTGCTGAGTGTCTCTTGAAGTACAGGCTGTGACAGGTTGTGGGCCATTTTCCTGAACTCACCACTTACCCGGGATAGTAAACATGATACACATCAATAAAGGCAGACTTTATTGTGACTCACAGTGCCTGGTGTATCCTGAACTTTGAGGAGTTATGGGAGGGACACGTTGGGGGAATGGGAAGGGCACCATTCAGGCCAATTATGGGGAAACCCCTGGAGGAGGGTGAATGCCGAAGGAGGAATTGGGGGAGTCCAGGGGCTCCAAGTTACCACTGTGACATTTTGAGAGAACCCGGGGCTTTTGCAGATTCTACAAAATGTGGGCCAAGTTCATCCTGTCCAAGTGTGCAGCAGGGCCCTTGGCCCCCATCACTATCCTGGGGACAGAAGTTGGCTGCTGAGTGAGTGTTAGAGGCCGTGCGAGAGGTACATCGTGGAAGCCAACCAGCACCCACATCCTTGCCCACCCTGGACCCCTTTCCAGCCTTTTCCTGAGCCCCTGCTTCCTCAGTCCTCCCCTCTCTCCAGCACCTGCAGCCTGGCTGCCTTTCCCTCTCTGGCTGCGCTCTTTCTCCAGCTTCGGTCTGGCCGCACTTCTGCCTCCTGGAACTCTCTCCATGGGTAGCCTCTTCTAGTCCACCCGTCTTCAGCCCCTCATCTCATTCGTCAGCACTCCACTCCCCTGCTGGGCTCCAGACATGGACTTCTGTCCCTCAAGGCACAGCTGGACTCATCCCTCTCCCCAAACCTGCCCTTCCTCCGGCTTCATTTCGATCAATACCTCCATCATCAACCCTTCCGCGAGACACTCCTGGCCCCTCCTCTCCCTCATGCCTCACAACCGACCAGCCGGAGGTCTATGTCGATGACAGCTCCTGAATGAATAATGAATGAATGAACGCGAGCAGGCTAGGGGTGGGGCCAGGTGGGGTCGCGCCCAGACCGCTCGCGACCATAGAGTCCGCCGGAGGCCGGAGGTAGAGGGGCTGGATGCGTGGCGGGGAGCGCCGGGCTCTCCCGGAAGTCTCCCTGGACGGAAGTGGAAACGGAAACCTTTTTAGGGAGTCCAAGGTACAGTCGCCGCGTGCGCAGCTTGTTACTGGTTACTTGGTAAGCTGGTGTGAGGGGAACCTGGGAGGGTCAGCTCCGGTCCTGGGTCGGGAGGGGTGGGGGCCAGAGGATTCAGGGCCGGAGGTTCTGGTGGGGGCCCAGTGGGCGGGACCCGAGGACGGAGGGACCGGGAGGCCGAGAGGGGCGGGGTCGCGGCGGGGCCTGAGGGGCGGAGGCCGGGATACTTGGGAAAGGATCCGCCGGCCTTGAACTCCCGGCTCCGCCGCCCCTAGGCCTCATGGCGGTCCGAGCGTCGTTCGAGAACAACTGTGAGATCGGCTGCTTTGCCAAGCTCACCAACACCTACTGTCTGGTGGCGATCGGAGGCTCAGAGAACTTCTACAGGTGCGGCGGGAGCCCCGGGGCTTACGGTGGCGGGGAGGCGTGCGCAGGAGTCAAGAGCTCCGGCAGTGGGAGGGTGCCGGCCCCTCTGCCCCGCCACCACCGAGTCCATGTCCCTACAGTGTGTTCGAGGGCGAGCTCTCCGATACCATCCCCGTGGTGCACGCGTCTATCGCCGGCTGCCGCATCATCGGGCGCATGTGTGTGGGTAAGGCAGGTGGAGGACGCCGAGGGAGGGAGTGGTCTCCAAGCACCATTAATTACACCCCCGGAGGGAACCCGGAGTGACCTAGGGATTCCCAGGGTATCATCTATTATCTCTGGGCACTATAGAATCTCTCAGGCCAAGCGTCAGGAGATCGGGGCAACCCTCTAGCAAAGGCTGCTGGATAATAGTAATAACAAATAATGTAAAGTGCTTTCACTCCTGTTCTCATTCCTTCTTCACAAAGACACTAGAAGGTAGGAGTTACTGGCCTAACTTGACTGATGAGGAAGTTGAGACTTGACCTAAGTGACTCAGTAAGTTCCACACCTAGTTCCTAGCGTTGGAGAAGGATTTTTCTCTTTTTTTTTTTTTTGAGGCCAGATTTTTGCTCTTTCGCCCAGGCTGGAGTGCAGTGGCAAGATCACAGCTGTCTGCATCCTCAACTTCTTAGGCTCAAGTGATCCTCCCACCTCAGCCTACCAGGTAGCTAGGGCCACAGGCACGTGCCACCACACCTGGCTAATTTTTACATTTTTGGTAGAGACGCGGCCTCCCTGTGTTGCCCAGCCTGGCCTTGATCTCCTGGGCTCAAGTTATCTTCTTACCTTGGTCTCTTAAAGTGTTGGGATTATAGGCGAGAACCACTATACCCAGCCGAGGATTTGTATCTCATCTCTCCCTGCCACTGACTGGGCAAGGTGCTTTCTCTTTCTAAGCATCCATTTCTGTCTCTGTAAAGATTAGCTAAGATATGCGGTCATCCTGCTCAGTTACGTTGGAATCTTAAATTCCCCTTACCACATCTCTACCCTACCTTCCTACCTGTCAGCACTGTTAATTCTGGTCGTTGGTCCTTTCCTTTTTATTATTATTATTTTTTTTTTTTGAGATGGAGTTTTCGCTCTTGTTGCCCAGGCTGGAGTGCAATGGCACGATCTTGGCTCACTGCAACACTCCCTTCAAGTGATTCTCCTGCCTCAGCCTCCCAGGTAGCTGGGATTACAGGCGCATCCTGCCACACCCGGCTAATTTTTTTGTATTTTTAGTAGAGATGGAGTTTCACCATGTTGGCCAGGCTGGTCTTGAACTCCTGACCTCAGGTGATCCTCCCACCTCGGCCTCCCAAAGTGCTGGGATTACAGGCGTGAGCCACTGTGCCCGGCCGGTCCTTTCATTAAGCTGGATCTGTCTTCCATTACTGCTGCCCATTGTTTCTTAGTTCTGCTCATTGAGGTCACTTTTAGAAGTCTGTTTATTTTATTTTTTTACTTTTACTTTAATTTTTAAAATCTTAAGCCTGCTTGGGAGGTCGAGGCAGGTGGATCACCTGAGGTCAGCAGTTCGAGACTAACCTGACCAACATGGAGAAACCCCGTCTCTACTAAAAATACAGAAATTAGCCGGGTGTGGTGGCGCATACCTATAATCCCAGCTACTTGGGAGGCTGAGGCGGGAGAATTGCTTGAACCCTGGAGGTGGAGCTCACCCTGCGGTGAGCTGAGATTGTGCCATTGCATTTCAGCCTGGGCAATAAGAGTGAAACTGTGTCTCAAAAAAAAACAAAAAACAAAAAACAACAACAACAAAAACTTAAGCCTAGTGACCTCAAAGTATTTTCCTATTTTTTCCTATTCAGTTAAAATACTCTGATCTCTAACCATGCCTTTAGGACTTGAAGCAAGTTCTGACAACAAGGGAGATTATAGCTTAGTCCTTGTGTATTTTATGATGGGAGTGACCTGGAATTCAGAAATTGATTGGCGTGTATTTGTAGATTGTTCTTTCTTGTTGCTGTATGGTGTGTTTTGTGTAAGTATATCACAACGTATTCATCCATTCCATCGACAGTGCATTTGGGCAGTTTTCACTTTGGTCTGTTAGGAATAGTGCTGCTGGCCGGGCGTGGTGGCTCACGCCTGTAATCCCAGCACTTTGGGAGGCCGAGGCGGGCGGATCACGAGGTTGGGAGATCGAGACCATCCTGGTTAACACGGTGAAACCCCGTGTCTACTAAAAATACAAAAAAATTAGCCAGGTGTGGTGGCGGGTGCCTGTAGTCCCAGCTACTTGGGAGGTTGAGGCAGGAGAATGGTGTGAACCGGGGAGGTAGAACTTGCAGTGAGCCGAGATTGTGCCACTGCACTCCAGCCTGGGCAACAGAGCAAGACTCTGTCTCAAAAAAAAAAAAAAAAAGTAATAGTGCTGCTATTTTTTTTAGTGAACACATGTACATATTTCTACTGGGTATATAATACTTAAGAGTGGCATGGCAGAGTCACAGGTTATGTGACTATTTAGTAGTAGTTGCAGATGATGCCAGATAATTATCTAAAGTGATTGACCAACTTACACTCCTGTCTCAGTATGAGAGTTCAGTTGCTCCATATATCTTTGCCAACACTTGGAATTGATGACTTGTAAAAATTTTAGTCATTCTGGCTGGGGGCGGTGGCTCACACCTGTAATCGTAGCACTTTGGGAGGTCGAGGTGGGCTTATCACCTGAGGTTAGGAGTTCGAGACCAGCCTGGCCAACATGGTGAAACCCCATCTCTACAAAATCACAAAAAGTTAGCCAGGTGTGGTGGCACGCACTTGTAATTCCAGCTACTCAGGAGGCCGAAGCAGGAGAATCACCTGAACCCAGGATGCGGAGGTTGCAGTGAGCTGAGATCGCACCACTGCACTCCAGCCTGGGTGACAGAGTGAGACTCTGCCTTAAAAAATAATAATCTAGCCATTCTGCTATGTGTGTAGTGTTAGCTCAGTTTTTTTTGTTTTTTTGTTTTTTTTTTTTGAGACGGAGTTTTGCTCTGTCGCCCAGGTTGGAGTGCAGTGGCGCGATCTCGGCTCACTGCAAGCTCCGCCTCCCGGGTTCACGCCATTCTCCTGCCTCAGCCTCCCGAGTAGCTGGGACTACAGGCGCCCGCCACCACGCCCGGCTAATTTTTTGTATTTTTAGTAGAGACGGGGTTTCACTGTGTTAGCCAGGATGATCTCGATCTCGATCTCCTGACCTTGTGATCTGCCCACCTCGGCCTCCCAAAGTGCTGGGATTACAGGCGTGAGCCACCGCGCCCGGCAGCTCAGTTTTTAAGTAGCAAAATATACAGCTAATGCCAAGAGCTCAGCTTCCCTCCCAGTTGGTGATGGTGAAGTAGGCAGGATTTATTGGGATTCCTGGGTGGTCTCTGGCCTGCCCTGATCAGTGGGTTGGAGGGCTGGGCTCTGGGCCTAAAGCTTTCCTGGGAAAGCTGATTGGGCTGGGCTGGGTGGTATCCTCAGCCCCTAGGGCTCAGCAGGCATCTTGTGTATTCACCCTCTAATTTGGGTTTCTCCAGGGAACAGGCACGGTCTCCTGGTACCCAACAATACCACCGACCAGGAGCTGCAACACATTCGCAACAGCCTCCCAGACACAGTGCAGATTAGGCGGGTGGAGGAGCGGCTCTCAGCCTTGGGCAATGTCACCACCTGCAATGACTACGTGGCCTTGGTCCACCCAGACTTGGACAGGGTGAGGCAGCCCAACTTGACCCAAGAGTCACAGGGCCATCCTAGTCAGTGGTTAGCCACTGTTCTTTCCCAACAGGCAGGAATTAGGGGTCTCTCCTGTGGTTTTTCTATATGGGCTCTTGAGTTTCAGGTACTCATTGGAATAGTGATAACAGAGGCCTTATCAAGTGTCAGAAAGAAGCTGGGGAGGGTATGAATCCTTCATGATTGGGGAGATTGAACCATCCAGTCCTGCATCCTGGGCCAGGATAGGTGATTGACTGTTGAACTTTTGACTGTGGGTGAGAGGGGAAAGAAGTGATATTGAGACCAGCCTCCAGCTGTTCAGGGCATGCATGAATATTAGGGGCTTCACAGCTGCCCTTGACTCTGCTCTAAGCTGTACTTCCTCCTTTCTCTGGGTGAGGCTTTCATATGAGGTACACAGGAGAAATGAGGGGCTCAGGGAGCCAAGGTCTGGATGCTTCTGGGCATGGAGAACCTTGGTTCTGGGGCTGTAAGTTCTGAGCCCTGAACACAATATCTTTGACTGATAGGAGACAGAAGAAATTCTGGCAGATGTGCTCAAGGTGGAAGTCTTCAGACAGACAGTGGCCGACCAGGTGCTAGTAGGAAGTTACTGTGTCTTCAGCAATCAGGGAGGACTGGTGCATCCCAAGACTTCAATTGAAGACCAGGATGAGCTGTCCTCTCTTCTTCAAGTCCCCCTTGTGGTAAGCATTCCTGTCCTCTGAACCCCGTCTCCCGAGGCAGATCCTTTCGCCTAGTGTTTGGGAGTCTGGGTCATTACCTGCCACAGTTTGGTACTGGGGCTGCAGGTCAGGGAGGAGCAGGGTTTGGGGAGAGTCTTCATTGAGGAGGGAGAGAATTTGGTGCCGTGACTCACATTGAGCCCATCCCTTGGCAGGCGGGGACTGTGAACCGAGGCAGTGAGGTGATTGCTGCTGGGATGGTGGTGAATGACTGGTGTGCCTTCTGTGGCCTGGACACAACCAGCACAGAGCTGTCAGTGGTGGAGAGTGTCTTCAAGCTGAATGAAGCCCAGCCTAGCACCATTGCCACCAGCATGCGGGATTCCCTCATTGACAGGTACCTGGGGCCTCTCCTTTCTTCTGCTCAGGGTTGGGGGTTAACTTGCATTTTGAGAGTATGGGGAAAAGATGTCATCTAGAATGGGAGCCTACCAGTTTGTTCTGGTAGCTTCTCGAGTGTGAGAGCATATCTGCACACTGCTGAGCAGATAAGAGCCAGCATATTCAAAAAATATTTCTTGAGCATCTGCTAATCCTCATCTTTGTGGTTTTTCAGGGCTAGGATACTAGAGCAGTAGCTGCTTGAGCAGCTTGTCAGAGCTGGTCCGGGGATGAGGGCTGAGGCAGGCACCTTGAGAGTGAGGTGGGCTCTGTGAAACAGCTACTGACCGTGCGCTTTCCTTTCTCTTCAGCCTCACCTGAGTCACCTTCCAAGTTGTTCCATGGGCTCCTGGCTCTGGACTGTGGCCAACCTTCTCCACATTCCGCCCAATCTGTACCGGATGCTGGCAGGGAGGTGGCAGAGAGCTCACTGGGACTGAGGGGCTGGGCACCCAACCCTTTTCCACCTGTGCTTATCGCCTGGATCTATCATTACTGCAAAAACCTGCTCTGTTGTGCTCACTGGCAGGCCCTGTGGCTGCTGGCTGAGGGTTCTGCTGTCCTGTGCCACCCCATTAAAGTGCAGTTCCCTCCGGGCCATTCTGAATGTGATGTTTGAGGCCCTCAGCCTGTGTACAATCCCTGCACTCTCCAGTTGTTCCAGCATTCTGGGAAGATAGGGTGGGATGAACACAACACACAACCAACCCAGTACACCACCTCCACACACGCCATTCCCTTCTCCTCTACCATCAGGATGTGAGGCTTCATCCTGGGGCAAGAAACACTCTCCACTACAGTTCTCCTTTTTTCTTTTTTCTTTTTGAGGCAGTGTCTCCCTCTGTCACCCAGGCTGGAGTGTTGTGACGCAAGGATGGCTCACTGTAGCCTTGACCTGTTGGGCTCAAGCGATCCTCTCGCCTCGTTTATTTTTTTGTAGAAACGAAGTCACTGTGTTGCCCAGGCTGGTTTATACTCCTGAACTCAAGCGACCCACCGCCTCGGCCTCCCAAAGTGTTGGGATTACAGGCGTGAGCCACGGCGCCCGGTCTAGTTCTCACAGTTTTCACCCGACTTCTGCGCCGGTCTTCTCTGGCCTTGAAAGGCAGAGAGTCCGTTCCGATTTTCCCCTGAGCTGGGCAAGTCCCCTGTGAGAGCTCTGGGGCATCTGGCTTCGGGGCATTCTTTGACTAAGGTGGATGGAGGTTGCAGGTCCTTTCCTGGGTGGGCGTGGGGCGGGGCAGCGGGTTCCCAGCGTCGTCCTGGCCTGGGCGCCTTGGAGGCTGTTGGGGCGCATTCCGTCCCCTTGCGCGGGGCGGGGCCTTGAGGCGCTGGGGCGGGATTGGCGGGGGACGGTCGCGGAGCCCCGCCCCGGAGCACAGGGTCGAGTCCCTCCTTTCCGCTCCAACGCACGGAGGGTGAGGTCGGTGCGCGGTGGCGTCACGGCGCCAGCTCCTCCCGACGCCGAGGTGGGTTCCGGGAGACCCGCGGGTCTGGCTGCGAGAGGTGAGGGCAGAGCTGGGGCGGGGCCCTAGCGGGGTGTCCCGGCGACCCAGACCTAAAGGGCTTCTCTTCTTGCAGACCATGGGGGCTCAGCTAAGCGGCGGCCGCGGCGCCCCGGAGCCTGCGCAAACCCAGCCCCAGCCCCAGCCCCAGCCCCAGCCCCAGCCCCAGCCTGCGGCGCCGGAGGGCCCGGAACAGCCCCGGCGTCCGCCCCAGCCCCAGCCCCAGCCCCAGCCCCAGCCCCAGCCCCAGCCCCAGCCCGAGCCCAGCCCGTGGGGGCCGCTGGACGACGTGCGCTTCCTCATCGCCTGCACTTCCTGGTACTGACGGCGTCCTCCGGAGGATGTCGCCCGTCTGTCCGCCGTCCCCTGTGGTTCTTGCCTGCCTTGTCTCCTCTCCCCACGTCCCTGCGTCTCTTACACCCCCTCCCACCCGAGGCTCCCCAGAGATAGCAGAGAATTCGAAGAGGTCGCCGGGGACTGGAAAGAAGTCCCGGCAGGGCCGCCTTCGCAGTCTACACCCCAGCCTGCTTCCCAGCCTACACCCAGACCCAGCTCAGACCTTTGTGACCACCCCATCCCTTTCTCCGGCTGGCTGGGTCGGGGGCATCCCTCTCTGTCGCTGGCTTCCAGAGGCAGGGCAGGCCTCCTGGTAAGCCCGCAAAGTTGCTGACCTCCTGACTTCGTCTGCCTTTTATTAATATCTGTATTGCTGATAACCGTGCTCTTGACTATGTGTCCCAGGTCATGGCACCAGGGGCCTTGACTTTGGAGAAGCCCGTGCCACAGTGACCCTCCCCATACTCCTGGGGGGGCTGCTCCCCATCCTGGATCGTAAGGAGGCATCATCAGGCTGTGTTCCTGGAACCCCAATAACCCTGGGTCCCCAGGGCCAGCCTGTTGTAGAGGGAGGCTATCTGACCGCCGGTCTGGCAGAGGAGATGGGTGGGCAGCTCCCAGACACCCCAAAGGACCCGGTTCTCCTCCCAGAGCGTCCTAAGGTTACTCTTGGAACCTGATCTTTGTTCCCTCATCCCAGGGAAATGACACACTCTGTATTTCTGTTTTATTTAGAAATGATTTAAAAAACATTATACAAAGGCTGATCAGTTTAAAATGTGACTGACACTGAAATGCTGTGATGTCCCCCAGGCTGAGGGGAAGCTAGGCCCTGGGGCCCCCAGTGCTTTGCCCCTCTGTCTGCCCTGTCCTGGGGTGATGGACAGATGACCACAGGTAGGAGAATCTGAGATTGGAAGCCTCTAGGCTGAGCCCTCTGGGCCTGGCCCCACATCCCTCACCTCTGCAGCCTGGGCTGCCTGCCTCCATCTCCTGTTCATTCTCAGCTGGCCTGCCAGGAGCCAACGGGGAGCCTGGCGGGAGGCGGGGGTGCCTAGAGCTTTCAAGAAGTGAGAGCACCAACCTGAGGAGTGGACAGGGACCAGGAAGTGGGGGAAGGGAGGCCAGGAAGAGGTGGATACAGGAGACACTTCTCATCTCATCTCAGACCCTAGAGGGGTCCACAGATGGGGACACAAGACCCAGCCAGCCCACTGGATGGCCCAGGCAAGTAACAACCTCTCTGTGCTTCATCTGAGGGCACGGTGAGAGTTACCGTCGGCCTCCCAGGGCCTAACACGAGTTTCATGTGAGTGGACAGGTGTGAGCTAATAAAGTGCTTTGCAAAGTATAAAACACTGTACAAACCTATGAATCACTAATATCTCCGCAGTTGTTCCCTGCCTGTCCCAGGGAGCCTGCCCTTGGCCAAAATGAGAAAAAACAAGGATGATGACAGGGGACACAGCGGACCCACATGGGCACCTCTGGGACAAGAGATTTTGCTTGAGACAGCTCCCAGGGCAGCAGGAGTCCCTGTCTGTGCTACAGGGTAAGCCGACCCCAATCCCAGAGACCACAGGGTCGGGGGCAAGGCCCATGCAGGCTCAGTGAGCAGGAGTGGCATCTGAGACCCGGCCAGCACGCTGGAGACTGCCTGACACCTCTTTTTGGCTTTGGCAGAGAGCCAGTGGGCATTGATGAACCCATTGGCCTTGTCTAGGGCTCCTCAGTGACAAGCAGGGCTGCCTCCGCCGTACTGGAGCAAGGCAGGCCAAGCCCTAGGAACTCCTGCTGGAGACAGTGAAGGGCAGGCCAGTGAAGGTCAAAAAGGGAGCCCCCTCAGCTTGGGGCTGCTACCGGTAGGGGTGTCCTTCTAAAAGCAGTGTGGGAAGATGGGCCCAGTGAGCGAGGTCAGCAAGGGCCAAGCTCTGGGAAAACACTGCTTCCAGCCGAGAGATTGAGTCGGCCTCAGAGTAGCTGGAGTCGGCCTCAGAGTAGTGGGGGCACTGAGCACTTCAGATGCCCTGGTCCCCTTCCGAAGGACTCCCAGGCTCTGCCAGTGTTGGCCCTGCAGCCATCTCTGCCTCACCTAACTGGTGAGGCTGAGCTCCAGGCTGCAAGTGACAGACTGGAGCAAAGCTGGGGACAGTGACAATAGAGGGGAGTGGAGGACGGTCACAAACTTGGATCTTCCTCCAGAAATGGGGTCAGCTTCTGCCCCAGCTCTGTAGCCATAGGAGCAGAGCTCAGCTACTGGGGTGTCTGGGCGCTAGAGTGGCCTTAGCAGCACCTTGGTCCTTGTCGCCTGGGGGAGGGCCGCTATGCTGGCCTCATCACCAAGACAGTCACCTCTAGTTCACCTAAAGCCTCAAGCAGCCTTTGCAAAATGGGACAGTAGTGACAGGACATTTAAATATTCACGATGTGACAGCTGGGTCCTTGTCAGACCCAGCTGGGCCACAGCCCTGCCTGCAGCATGTGACCCTAAATCCTGGGTCTCCGAAGAGACCCTGACAAGTGGAGCAGGTTTCCTGAGGGATCTGCCGTCTGCCAGCAGGGAAACCCAGGCTTGTTGCCCACTGTGTCAGAAGCAGGGGTCCTGTAGCCTTGGAGGACAGTGGGGTGGGGGTAGGGGGACATCTGACCAGCAGGTGTTGGCAAAAGGGGACCAGGACTGGTGGTATCTCCCGGATGGGGGATGAGAGCTAGTGCTGGCTTCCCACAGAGGGTGCTGGGTTCCAGCCAGGAGTGGAGCTGTGGTACCTCATGGACACCACAGGATGCCGTGACCACAGGGGCTCCTCCTGGCATGGTCCCTGCCTCCGGATGGAGCCTGGCCTATTCCCTTAAGTAGGGAGTAGTTTGCCCAGGACAGAAGGCTGGCAGCTGGGTGCCAGACACCCACCCTGGGGCACAGCCCCCATAATTCCCTGCCCCACGCTCAGCCTAGGCCAATGCACCCACCACTTCAGCTGTACGACCCCAGCCTAGGGCCCTGCTGGCCCTGGTGAGCACTGGCCAGAGCTGCCCCTCAGACCCTGGTGAGGAAGGGCCTGGCTGGCCAGACTAAGTGGATAGAGAGGGCTCTGGGCTGCTCACACCCATTCCTGGACTGGCCGCTTATAGTAGGTGACAGGCTGAGGGCCTGTCTTGTTCTTGAACTGGAAGATGGTGTAGACCAGCACCAGGATGCAGAGGGACAGGATGCAGGGGATGACCACGGCCACGGCGTTCACGGAGCCCGGCACATCGTTGATGGTCACCATGATGTCCACGTCGTCCTGGGGCAGCCGCCGCTCCTTCCGCCGCTCCACCTCCTTCTGGTTGCAGCCCATCCAGTCACGCAGGATGTTGCGCGGGTAGCCTGGCTCCACGCTCAGTTTCTGGTTGTCAAACTTCCAGTAGTCCCGGCCCTTGTAGAAGTAGGTGTAATCTGCAGAAATACAGCCCAGCATCACCACTCCCAGACACTTCCGGCACCTGCTCTGGGGCAGTGTGAAAAGGAGGGCACAGGCACTGTGGCAAGGGAGGCAAGGTGGGCACACCTGGAGGTTTGGGGTGCAGTGCTTGGCTGAGTCATGGAGTAAGAAGCTGCAGAGGGGGGCACGCGGGACCTGGAGTGGTCCGCCTGTCATCCTACGGGTGCTAGGAAACCAGAGGGGCTTCAGGGAGAACTGGGACATGGTTCACTTTGTGCTGCCCAGAGAGGACCCCTTGCACGCAAGCCTGGGTCACAGCTCTGTCACACTGTGCGCACAGGTCCCCCTTGCCCTGCTCATGTGGGTTCCATTAAGCCTCAGCCTGGCTCCTACTTGAGCCAAGGGAGGCAGGGAGCAAGATTTCACCTTGTGTTGACAGCAAGACCTCTCTGCAATTATGGATTTTTTTGGCTTGGCACACATCACTTCACAACGCAGATGCAGGACCTTTGGGAGCCTTCTGGGAGAGAGGCTGGGCAGCCCTGCCAATCACTCCCTGGGCAACCACCCCAGGGCTCGAGCAACAGCCTGAGCGGCCCAGTCAGTGGGCAAAGCAGCTTGCTTAGGCCGTCCTTATTGGCTGGCTTCCCACCGTGGCTAGGGCTTTCATTGGTCTCGGTCCTTGATGTCACCTGTCTCTGAGGCTCCCCAAAAAGGGAGATCTTGTGCGTAAAGCATCAGGTATACAAGACAGCCAACAAATAGCAGCTGTGGCCATTGGCTTTCTTAGCAGTGAAGCCTCCTCAGAGACCCCTTCCCAGCCATCTCTAACACTGCCCCCTCTAGCTCGTTGCTCTCTCCCAGCATTTATTTCCCTTTTTTTTTTTTTTTTAAGACAAGGTCTCACTCCATTGCCTAGGCTGGAGTACAGTGGTGCAGTTGTAACTCACTGCAGCCTCAAACTCCTGGTCTTAAGCAATCCTCTGGCCTCAGCCTCCCAAGTAGCTGGGACTACAGGCACATGTCACCACGCCCAGCTAATTTTTGTATTTTTTTTTTTTGTAGAGATGGAATCTCACTATGTTACTCAGGCTGGTCTCGAACTCCTGGCCTCAAGTGATCCTCCCACCTCAGCCTCCCAAAGTGCTGGGAGTCTTTCCCTTATAGCGTCTGTTGCCATCTTGCTTTATGCCCCTAGACTTGGACCTCTGCAAGTCCTGTTGACTGCTACGTCCCCAGCTCCCACCACACAAGCTGTCTATTATTATGGAGTGAGTGAATGAATCCTGTCAATCCACATAAACTGAAATCCATGATGATGACAATGATGATGACGATAGCAGCTAAAATCTACAGCATGGATGGTGTGCTAGGCATTATTTCTAAGTATGCTACATAATTTGTCTTCTTTAATCCTCACAAAACCATTATATAAAGGTAGGTACTGTTATTATCATTTTATAAATGAGAAAACAGAAAACTTATTAAAGATTTGCTCAGATTCATAGTGAGTGGTACTATGGTGGTTACGAACCCAGCCAGTCCAGCTCTAGAGTCTGTGTCTTTGACCATATCAATGGAGATCTATTTAACAAACACTCCTGGAGGCCCACTCTGCATCTGGCCAGGCTAGCAGCTCCTCCTGAGAAGCTCCTAGGCTGGTGGGGAGACAGGCTGAGTGTCTGATGGCAGTTGTGGGGGCTGGTGGCCAGCATGGCTTCTAGGAGGAGTTCAGGAAACATAAAAAGTTTCTCTCTTGATGCAGTGGCTCACACTTGTAATCCCAGGGCTTTGGGAGGCTGAGGTGGGAGGATTGCTTGAGGCCAGGAGTTTGAGACCAGCCTGGCCAACATAGTGAAACCCTGTCGCTACAAAAAAATGTAAATTAGCCAGGCACAGTGGCATGTGCCTATAATCCCAACTACTTGGGAGGCTGATGAGGCAGGAGGATCATTTGAGACTAGGAGGTTGAGGCTGCAGTGAGCTATGATCATGCCACAGCATTCCAGCCTAGGCGACAGAGTGAGACCTTATCTCTTAGAATTAAAAAAAAAATTTTTTTTGAAGGTTTTCTTTCCATCTTCTTGCCCTCGAGCCCTGTGAAAAAGTGGCTTTGAAACATGCATGCCCATCATTGCTTTTCAGATTTGGTAACTCGAGGCGTCCCTGGAGTACACTGAGGATAAGTGTTTGAGAAATGCTGTCTGAAGGAATGAAGTCAGTCTATGACAACGTCTCTCTGCCGTGAATCATTCCTGCAGATGAAAAAGTGTGACTTGGCAGCTGGTAAGTGAATTAATGGACCACGTGAACATGGGTAGATATGAGGCAGTTGTCTGCCACCAGGTGTTTTTTCAAACCTGGACGCCCATGGGCACTGAGTATGCCCGTGGGCACTGGTGAGGACCACATAAAACCAGCTCCCCATGCCCACCCTGGCCCGGCCCTTACGTACATCCTTCCTTGCTGATGAAGGCTCCTTGGGGAGCCTGTGGGATGCCCTTCCACACGGTGATGGGCTTAGGGTAGCCAGGGTCCGTGGCCCGCCGCTCCTCGCTGTAGCGCCAGTACCGTTCGCCTTTGAAAAAGTAGGTCTTGCCCACAGGTTCCCAGCGCAGAGCTGTGTCAATGCCTTCACGGGGCAAACAGCTGCCCAGCTCCCCCAGGCTGTGGGGGTACCCAGGCTCCACCGTCACCTCCTTAAACACCCAATACTTGTCACCTGTGGCCAAGAGGAGCCCAGGATCAGCTTTCCCAGTCACTCAGTGCCGTTTGCCCATCTTCAGGGTGTCAGGTGAAAACAGTCTGATGCCCTCAGCCCCTTGGCCCAGTTAGAGTTGGGAAGGGCAGGAAGCCTGAGGCCAGTCACAGATCCTGGACAACTTGCCTCTGCTGCCTGGGCTCCGAGTCCCACCCTCTTTTGTTCATGTGACTTGCTCCTCTCTCCTCTCTGGTGATCTCAGCCACTTACATGACTTTGCATATGCACTACCACTCTCCAAACCTGCTACCAGTGACACCCGACTCTGAGGCTCTCCCACTGGACCTGAGCAGCAGACCCAGAAACCCTGACCTCCCTCGGCCTACCGGCAGCTCTGCATTGGCTGGCTCCCCAGAGCTCCTCATCTGCACCACAGAGGGGCTCCCTCCTCATCACCTTCTGCCTCCCAGGTCCCCAACAGGGAGTCCTAGCCTCACTGTTGACCCTCTCTTTCCTTCTCCTCTCAGTATTCAGCCACTTCTTTTTTTTAAGATGGAGTTTGGCTCTTGTTGCCCAGGCTGGAGTGCAATGGTGTGATCTCAGCTCACCACAACCTCCACCTCCTGGGTTCAAGCGATTCTCCTGCCTCAGCCTCCTGAGTAGCTAGGATTACAGGCACGTGCCACCATGCTTGGCTAGTTTTTGTAATTTTAGTAGAGACGTGGTTTCACCATGTTGGTCAGGCTGGTCTCGAACTCCTGACCTCAGGTGATCTGCCAGCCTTGGCCTCCCAAAGTGCTGGGATTACGGGCATGAGCCACTGCGCCTGGCCGAGTATTCAGCCACTTCTGAGGCCCTCTGACTCTCCTGGCAGCTGTCCCCTGCCCTTCAGCCGCACGGCTCCTCCCTCGTTTGGGCCTCATGAGTGTGGCGCTCTCCAGAACCACCTCAGAAATGGCTGCCCTGCCCCTGCCATGTCTGTCACCTCCTGCCCTCTGGCTCTCTGCTGCTCGGAAACATTCCATGAATTTCCAGCCTTGGCCTAATGGATCAAGACCACATTCTGGCCTGGCAGCCAGGGCTCTTCAGGATTTGCCTCCAAATGACCTTTCTGGGCCATTTCTCACAGCTTTCCAAGGCGGGGCCTCCGTGGCCATCAGGTGGGTCTTGTAAGCCCTGTGACCGCCCGTACACATCCCAGCCCTGCTCCTTATTCAGCCGTTGTCCCTCTGGAATGCTTTCCTTGCTTCTCACTATCTGTATCTCACCCATCTGAGGTCTGGCCCGAGTCAAGATAACTGTCATGAAACAACCTAGCACAGTGCTGGGTACAGGGTGGGCACCTTAGCTCCCTCCCACACCCTCCCCCGACCTCCCCAGCTTGAGTGACCTCTTCCCTCTGGGTTCTTACAGAACTGACCCGATGGCCTCCCATGAGGTACTGGGTGGTCTTCAATTGCTTGTCCCACACTCTACTTCATGTGGACGAAGCTGGTCACCCCCCCAATCTCGGCACATACAGATTCTCAGTCTCACTTTCTGACTTGATTTGTCAGAGGTCAGTGTCTCCGTTAGACTAGAGGGGCCCTCTGAGGACATCTGCCTCCCACCCCGCCTCTTCCAGTTTAGATGGGAAAAAGGAGGTCCCAAGACCTTGGGCAGGGAACTGTCCCACAGCACAGGCTACATTACCTTTGAAGAAGACAAATCTCCCATCGGCCCTTTCATAGGCTGCGTCGATGCGGGCAGGCAGGCCCTTCCAGAACTGCTCGATCTGCATGGGGTAGCCCTCCTGCACTCGGTTATTGCGCAGACGCCAGAACCAGCGATCCTGGGAGGAAGCGGGAGAGGGGGAGAGAGGTGTGTCAGGCCCTGCCTCCGAACCCAGTGATTGCAGCTGTGGGGCTTAGGTCCCAACAGCCCAGCCCTCCACCGAGACTGTCCATTAGCTGCTTCTGACTTTTAAAGCCCTGGGAGGAAGACAGGATGCTCCTGTAACTGTCTTCAATTCAGCCTCCTGCTGACTCTTGCTGCTGGGTGGACAATGAGACAGACAGCAGACAGGCCTGGTGTGGAAAAGGAGGTGTGAGGGAGCCGGAAAGGATGATGTTGGGGCCTGGAGTGGCCACATGGGGGCAGTGGAGCGTCACTGACATCAGCCAGACTGGTCCTCGGGACAGTGGGAGGCTGGGGTGGTCACTGAGCCTGGGCCGAGCGCCCTCCATGAGGCTGGCTCCATCCAGCAGGGCCAGGATCATGGAAGCCAAGTCATGGGAATTCCCTCGAGACCTGGGCATAAATTCACATTCCTCCATTTATAGCTGCATGACCTAGGCCTCACCTGCAAGTGCAGGTAATAATGGAGAATCAGATGAGAGATTCTAGGCAAAATGCCCAGAACAGTACGGGGCACACAGTCCATGTTGAGTAAATGGCAGCTAAATAGTCCGAGTCCAGTAAAAACGCCTCTTGTAACTGGTGCCTCAGTCTTGGGCTGGTACACAAGCAGTCTAGGCAAGGCCTGTAGCCTCCAGGCCTCAGTTTTCTTTCTTTTTTTTTTTTTTTTAGATGGAGTCTCGCTCTGTCACCCAGGCTGGAGTGCAGTGGCGCAATCTCGGCTCACTGCAAGCTCCGCCTCCCAGGTTCATGCTATTCTCCTGCCTCAGCCTCCTGAGTAGCTGGGACTACAGGTGCCCGCCACCACACCCGGCTAATTTTTTGTATTTTTAGTAGAGATGGGGTTTCACCATGTTAGCCAGGATGGTCTTGATCTCCTGACCTTATGATCCACCCTCCTTGGCCTCCCAAAGTGCTGGGATTGCAAGGCGTGAGCCACTGCGCCCGGCCTCCAGGCCTCAGTTTTCTTATGTGTAAATGGGGATGATAAAACCCGGACCTGCCTATGAACAGTTCAGTTGGATCAAAGTAGAATGAGTGCAGAAGAAGAAGCGTGATTTGTAAAAGATGGTACAAAAGCTAGTAGTATTTTAAAAGGTGTTTTACAAAGCACTTTGACATCCAGGTTTTTGACCTTATTTTGACTTTCATGTCTCTGTTAAGTTGATCTGAATATACGGAGTCTTAAGAAAGGCCAGGTGACTTGCCTAGAGCCACTCAGTGAGAAGCCAGACTGGGGCTGACTCACGCTGCCCGATTCCTGCGCAGTGCTCAGCGCGTGCTGGGAGAACTCCACAAGGGGAGCGAGGCAGCCTCTTTCACCATCCTGTGTGATGGAGCCAGCCTGCCCAGATCCCCTTCAGAGAAGGGCTTGTTGCCCCAGTGGCCAGCAGTGTGGCCAGCAGGCAGTTTTCAACTGTCAGCCCCTTTGGGGATGTTCCCTGCTTCAGAGAGCTCTCCTCAGTCACTGGATGCCCTTCCTCATCCAGTGATTGAATGAGGTAGGGGTTATAATGTTCCAGATATTTTGGACCCAACGTAGGCTGAGTGACAGGCCACCGTAGCCCCAGAGCTCCCTGCGGGGGTGGCTGAGGCTGCCATGGGCCTCTGTTGCCACTTAACCTCTCCCTCTTCCCTGTCCTGCTTCCTTCTCCCCCTCACAAATGTTGATTCTGAAAGTACTCCCTAATCGAAATCCTGCATTCCAGACCCCACCTCAGAGTTCACTCCCCGAGAGCCCAACCTGCAACACGTCAAGCAGACTGCCACCCTGTCAGTCCATGGCTGATGGAGGACAGATGACAAGATATACCCTGGGCTGCTGCCAGTAGCAGCCCCTCAAGCCTTGGTAGGGTCTGGAGTCAGACTCAGCCGCCACTGACCTAGCCCCTACTCCAAGTTGACCATCTTCAGAGCCGGGTACTCACTGGATCTTCACACACTCTTTGTTAGAGGAATGACTCCCCCAGGTTTCGGATGGAGAAACTGAGGTCCCAAGAAGGGTGGTCACAGACCAGAAGCCAGCTTCCAGCACTTTCTCCCAGCATTAACCCCAGGGGAGGTGAGGGATCACCCATCTTTCCCCCTCCCTCTTGGGAACAGTTGATTCACCCAGCAGCACTAGGAAGAGACCCCATGCCCTGGCCACTGGGCTAGCTCCTGTCCAGGCCCCATTGTAATCGAATCCCAAATCAGGAGCCTTCCCCAGCTCCATGGTGTCGGGGAGGAGGAGGAAAGGTCAGGGGCCAGCTGGGTGGTGCCAATCCATTGGCCCTACCTTAAACACAAACATCTCGCCCCGGAAGAGGGCCACTGTGTTGAAGTTGCCGTCACAGATGTTGGGTTTGGTGCCTGGTGTGGATGGCCGGTCCCCGAGGGGCGGCCGAGGGGGCCTGGGCTGGCGCTCGTGTTTCCTCTCCGATGGTGAGTGGATCCTGCGGACGGGGAGTGTAGGGAGTGGCCTTGTGGGCTCCAGAGGCTCGGCTGGGGGTCCTGGAGAGAGGAGCTGCATCTTAGAGAGGGGGCAGCCGTTTCCCGCCTCCCACTACCAGTCTCAGCATCACCCAGGCAGCTCTGAGACAAGTCTGTCCCAGTTCGGCCTCCTGTTCCCTCTCCCCAGTTTAACTCCCCCAGTCTTTGAGAAAATGGATGAAAATAGCCATTAGAATGGGACTCTCATCTTTCCATCCCCGAATCTGGTATCTTCTCTTTTCTCTCTCCTGTTACAGAGCAATCATGTCCTTCCTTAGGGTCAGCGCTCTTCCTTAGGCCGTACCCTCTTTGCCCCCTTCACACGCACTGGCCCCACTTCCTCACCCCCTTCATTTATTCTCTTTCCCACCCCAGTGCAGCTTCTACCCGTCACCCACTCCAACTGCTCTGCCAAGATCATCCAATGGTTACTCAGACTTTAATAAGCACATGCATCATCTGGGGATGTTGCTAAAATGCAGATGAGGGCTCAGAGGGCCTGGGGTGGGGCCTGAGAGTTTGCATTCCTTCACACTCTCAGGTGATGCTGATGCTGCTGGTCTGAAGACTACATTTTGAGCAGCAAGATTCATAGAAACACTTTCCTGGAAACACTCTCTTGGTTGTCCTCCTGCCTCATGGGCTGTTCTTTCTCGGTCTCCTTTGCTGGCTGCGTGTCCTCATCTGCCCTACTCTAGAGGCTGGCGTGCCCTTGGGTCCTCTTCTCTTCCGTCTCTACATTTTCATCCTTAGGTCAGTGCTTCTCCACTTGGGCTGCATATTAGGATCACCTTTGGGAGCTTTTCAAACTGGATGTTCAGGAAGCACCAGGCCAGCTATCCAACTTTTTTTTTTTTTTTTTTTTTTGAGAAGGAGTCTCGCTCTGTCCCCCATGCTGGAGTGCAGTGGCACGATCTCAGCTCACTGCAGCCTCTGCCTCCCAGGTTCAAGTGATTCTCCTGCCTCATCCTCCCGAGTAGCTGGGACTACAGGCACGTACCACCACACCCAGGTAATTTTTTTTTTTTTTTTTTTTTTTTTTTTTTTTTAGCAGAGATGGGGTTTCACCATGTTGACCAGGCTGGTCTTGAACTCCTGACCTCAAGTGATCCACCCACCTTGGCCTCCCAAAGTGCTGGGATTACAGGCGTGAGCCACCATGCCCAATACCCAACTATTAATAAAACCAAATCTCTAGAGCTGAGGGCTGGGTGTCTGTGTTTTTTTATTAGAATCCCAAGGTAATTCCAAAGGGCAGCCAAGTTGAGAATCACTGCTCTAGGTGGTCTCATCCAGGCTCATGGCTTTACAGACCTGCATCAGAGCTGTCCAGTAGGGTGTTCTGTGATGATGGAAATGGTCCGTATCTGCATCGTTCACTACAGTAGCCCCTAGCCACAGCCACATATGGCTACTGAGGTCTTAAGATGAATGACTAGTTCTTAGTGTGACTGAGACCCACTAAAGAACTATAACTGAAATTATAATTTTAATATATTTTTTGGGGGGTAGAGACAGGGGTCTCACTTTGTTGCCCAGGCTGGTCTTGAACTCCTGGCCTCAAGCAATCCTCCCACCTCGGCCTCCCAAAGTGCTAGGATTACAGGTTTGAGCCACCGCGCCCGGCCTAATTAATATAAATTTAAATTTCATTTCTATGAAATTTAATACTAGTTTATTTAATACTAGTTTATTTAATACATACTAGTGTATGACTAGTGGTTACTGTATTGAACAACAAAGATCCCAAATAAATATCCCAGCCTAGATTTTTTTTTTTTTTTGAGACGGAGTCTCACTCTGTCACCCAGGCTGGAGTGCAGTGGTGTGATCTCAGCTCACTGCAACCTCCGCCTCCCGGGTTCAAGTGATTCTCCTGCCTCAGCCTCCCAAGTAGCTGGGATTATAGGCGTGCACCACCATGCCAGGCTAATTTTTTGTATTTTCAGTAGAGACGGGGTTTTGCCATGTTGGCCAGGCTAGACTTGAACTCCTGACCTCAGGTAATCGCCCGCCTCGGCCTCCAGCCTAGAATTTTGAGCTGCAGACTGGTGGACCCTATTGCTTCACAATTACAAAAGCTGGAAACCCTGGGGGCATCCTTGACCCTCCCTCCTTCCTCTCACCCCATGTCTGATCTGTCAGCAGATCCTGTTGTTCTACCTTTGGAATAGCTTCTGGGACCCACAGCCCCCACCTGGTCTCTGCTGCTTTACTTGTGGAGGTCCTGCCTGTCCTCCAGGGCTCTGGCTGGGTCATCTCCTCCAGAGGGAGCCCTCCTTCTGTGCTCCGTAGCCTGTGGGCTGTGGGTGCCTGTGCTGTCTTGACAAGCATTTGCTCAAGTAAACTGGTCTCCCTAGCTCACCTGACTTGACCAGAACAAGAACCTCACATACCAATGTGAACAGAACTGGGAGAGAGGTGTGTAGGAGGCCTTTCATATCTTACCTAGATAGCAGTAGCTTCTCATCTTTCACCTTTTCTTTCTTTTTTTTTTTTTTTTTTTTTTTTTTTGAGACGGAGTCTCGCCCTGTTGCCCAGGCTGGAGTGCAGTGGTGCGATCTCAGCTCACTGCAACCTCTGCCTCCTGGGTTGAAGTGATTCTCCTGCCTCAGCCTCCCAAGTAGCTGAGATTTCAGGTGCCCACCACCACACCTGGCTAATTTTTTTGTTTGTTTGTTTTAATATTTTTGGTAGAGATGGGGTTTCACCATGTTGGCCAGACTGGTCTCAAACTCCTGACCTCAAGTGACCTGCCTGCCTCAGCCTCCCAAAGTGCTGGGATTTCAGGCAAGAGCCACCACGCCTGGCCCCCGTTTTTTCTTTTTAAAGAACAAAGCTCTGGTTATAGTCCCCATCACGCTGTATCACCGTTACTCCTGCAGATGTGTGAACCTGCCTGGCTAGAGGTGGAATCTATGGGAGCGCTCAGTCACCATCTGGTGTGGGAGGGAGGGAGAGAAGCATGAAGGGACGGGGAAGAGTGTGGAAGGGGAGGGGTAAAGGAGAGGGAATGGGTGGCCCTCACCTCACTTTTGTCCCTCTCAGTTACAGCTCAGACCCTCCCCTAGGTTTCCCAGGTGTGCCAGGGGAAGCCTTGCCCTCTGGCCAGGCAAAGCCATTGGAAGTCTGTAAAGGTCACACACAGAGAAACAGCAGCAGTGCTGATGATAGCAACGTCCCCCTCCCTCGTCCCCTGCCCCATGACAGGTAGGCAGTCACAGCCCAGCCCCGAGGAAGGAGCAGTCCCCCCTCTCCCTGCCACACACCATAGATCTTCTGGATGCCCTGGAGATCGTCCTGGGGCAGCTTGAAGTTGTGCGTCTCCATGTACTGGTAGAAGGGCGCCATGATGGCGCTGGGGTCGCTGGAGTGCTCCAGTCCCAGCGCGTGGCCCAGCTCATGCACAGCCACCAGGAAGAGGTCGTTCCCTGTGGAGAGGAGTGTGGGGAGGTGCCCAGGGCACCTGCTTAGATATGAGTCGGTCAGCCAACCCATTACCTCAGCAAACACCGAGCACGGGCCCTGTGCCAGGCCCCGTGCTGGACACCAGGGACATACAGAGAAATCAGACACAACCCCTGCCTCCCAAGCCTCTCTGCAGAGCAGGGACAAGGAGAGAGAGAGTGACAAGTGAGGCAGAGGGCTCTGGGTGCTTTAAGAATGTCTGGGAGTTGTCGAGCAGGGATTCTCAGGAGAGAGGGGTCATTTAAACCTGGAGGAAGATGTTCAGGGAAAGCTTCACAAAGGTGAAGTTGAAGCTGAGTCTTGAAAGATCAGAAGTTAGGAGAACGGATTCAGGGGGCAGGAGAGGAAGGGTGGGGGTGGCATTCCTGGCGGATGGAATGCAATAAACACAGTCCAGAGACAGGCAGTTTCATTCCACCTGGCTCTGGAACAAAGCAGGAGGGGAGGGCCGGAGAGAGATGAGGTCAGCCAGGCTGGAAAGCAGGGCGCTTAATGCCATACAAAGGAATTTGGATCAGCTTCTTGGCTAGTGGGGGGTTTAAGTAGGAGTGGGGGTGGTGATACAATTAAATCACTCTGGCTGCAGTTGGAGGGAGGATTAGAGGGAACAAGACCTGGGGCAGGGGGATCTGTTTGGATGCTGGGGTCCAGGCGAGAGATGAAAAGGCCCTGAGCTGGCTGGGCGTGGTGGCTCACGCCTGTAATCCCAGCACTTTGGGAGGCTGATCGGGGTGGATCACTTGAGGTCAGGAGTTCGAGACCAGCTTGGCCAACATGGTGAAACCCCATCTCTACTAAAAATACCAAAAATTAGCCAGATATGGTGGCCTGCGCCTATAGTACCAGCTACTCCGGAGGTAGAGGCAGGAGAATCGCTTGATCCTGGGAGGTGGAGGTTGCAGTGAGCCAAGATCGCGCCACTGCACTCCAGCTTGGGCAACAGAGTGAGACTCCATCTCAAAAAAAAAAAAAAAAAAAAAGGATGCCCTGAGGTGGAGGGAGGGAGTGGGGACAAAGAGAGCAAGTCCTGGCAAACTGGCAGTCAGCTTCAGGAGACCCCGGGCAGGCGGGGCCCGGGCGTGGGCAGCTCTCTGCAGGACCTTGGTTGTGGAAGCAGGGAACTGTTGGCCAAGATTGAGGCAGGGATTCAAGTGTAGGTGAAAACACACTCCAGGTCCTGGAAGTGGGACACAGGATCCTGAGGGTGGAACTGAGGCAGCTCCATGGCACGGTGGTTACGAGCTTGGGCTCCTGAGTAGGACAGATTACCTTCATTCCCCCTGCCAGTTTGTGAATATGGCCAGCAGGGCTACCCCTAAGCCTCAATGTCCTCACTTGTAAAATGGGGGCATCAGACCTACCTCACCGGGTTGTGTGAGGTTGAATAAGATACACGTGAAGTGCGTGGTGTGACACAGAATGGCAGCTGTTGTAATCCTATGTAAGATAGAAGCTTGGTTACTGGAGGAAGCCCATTGACCAGAAAGGAAGCACGAGGCCAGTGGAGCGCCAGCAACCAGATCCTCTGAAAGCCAACTCCCCTGGGCTTCTGTATTGTGCCTAGGACAGGACAAGGAGGCCTGAACTTAGGGGGATGAAGTAACCGCAGCTTTGGGGAGAAAATGCAGGGGGTAGGGAGTCAGGTAGGCTGTGGATCACCAGTCCTGACTCCTGTCTGCCCAGTGTCAGACCCTTGCTTGCCTTGACCTCTGGCATTTGTAGCCCCTTGAGCCCTGCCTCTTATCTTCTGGCCCTAAGGCATGGCTCGGCCCATTCCTGCCACCTGTAAGTCCAGGGAGGCTGCCAGGAACCTAGGAGGTGGTCTAGAGTCCTACTGCCCACTCTGGCCCCAGCGTCACTGGCCTAGGGACACATGGGGGTGGGGATTGTTTGGCCTTCCTGGCTTAGGTCTCTGGAAGAGAGAAGAACCCCATGGGGCAGACCCAGGCCACGGGCAGTACATGCCTGCCACACTACTGACACCGCCAGTGTCTTCTGTGAAGCCACCTTTGAGCAACGGAAAGGAAGGGGGATGGGCAAGATCACTGCAAGGTTGGCCAAAAGCCTGGGGCTGGCCTTCTGCTGGCATGAGAGGGCCAGGCCGCCCCCAGCTCCTTCCTCAGGTCCTGGCCCCTCTGGCAGCAGGGAAGGGTGAGCTCATCGCTGAGCTCCATCCCAAACAAACTGGTAGAGCCAGCGGAAGGCAGCTCTGCTTCCTGGGGTCCAGTCCTGGCTGTGCTCCTGGGCTATTCTATGACCTGGGACAAGCTGTTCAGGGCCTCTGTCTCCTGAGCAGGCTCTTCCCCAGGGGCTGTCCACAGGGAGCTCAGCTGGGAACCAGGGAACACGGCTCTGAGCACCGTGGGAGACTCAAAACCTTTGTCCGCAGCCTTGTCTCTTGCTCTTTTAACCCCTGTGCTGGGTCTGCAGAGAACAGGAGTGACCCCTTAAAGGAAAGAGGCCTGTGGGTTGGGTCCAGGAACCAAAAGGAAGGGAAGAGCGAGGGAGCCAGTATCCTGCTGCACAGAAACCCAAGAGAGCCCTGAGGGGGAGACAGAGGGAGCAGGGCAGGGGCAGGAGGACTCCCTGAGCTTGTGAGGTGAAGGCAGAGGTATGAGGAGGAGAGGCCTGCTATGAGGACCCCATGCTCCATGGGCAGGAGGCTGCTAGGGTCTTCACTCTTCAAGAGGGTGAGCAGCAGGGAAGCAGAGTGGTCAGGAATGCAGTCTGGGAGCCAGACTGCCTGGTTTTGAATCCCAGCTCTGCCATGTCCTAGCAGTGTGACATTTTAAATTCTTCCTCTGGAAGATAGAAGGAACAATGGCACCTTCGTCATAGAGATGGGGGTGAAGATTCATGGGGCAGGGTGTGTAATGCGCTGATACCAGCTCCTGGTACAGAAGTATTACCCTTCATTAGCAGGGTCCTGTTGAGCTGTGTGTGAGCACCAGCACCCCTGATAGGGTGTGTTCCTGTAAGTCCCTGGGCCTCCGAGCAAGTCCCCAGCAGTCTACTCGGCTACTCAAGTGGACCTTGTCTCTACCTCATTTCTTTCTTTTAGGATCTCCATATTTGGTCGTTCCCATCTCATTAACTCCCCCAGCCCCACGAAAGGTGACAGCATTTCCCTTTGCCTCTGTTCTTCTGCCAGTGCTGCCCCTCCCCCTGGAATAACCTGATTCCTTCAAAGTTCAGCTCCATGCCTGTCTTCCAGGAAGCCTTCCATGACTTCCCAGCTGGCAGTGAGTGCTCCTTCTGCTGTGCCCTCCCAGCAGTTTCCCTGAACTGCCTTTATGGCACTGACCGCTTCCTCCCCACATGATCGCCACTAGTGCACATGCTCGCTGCCCCAGGACTGTAGGTTCCTTGAGGACAAGCTTTGTGTTGAAGAACCAGGTGACAGCCCCCGGAATGGAATAGCGCCAAAAGCACCGTATTTTACCAAGGGAAATACTCGGACCACCTGCAGCAGAACCACCTGTGGTGACTTAAAAATGCAGAGTCCTGGGGTCACACCTGGCTCTGCCACTTTCCAAAGGGGTGAATTTCCTATTTTTTTTAAAAAGTATTTTCTTTCTTTTTTATTTTTGAGACAGGATCTCACTCTGTCACCCAGGTTGGAGTGTAGTGGTGCAATCTCGGCTCACTTGAACCTCCGCCTCCCGGGTTCAAGCCATTCTCCTGCCTCAGCCTCCCGAGTAGCTGGGATTACAGGCATGTGCCACCACACCCGGCTAATTTTTGTAATTTTAGTAGAGACGGGGTTTTGCCATGTTGGCCAGGCTGGTCTCGAACTCCTGACCTCAGGTGATCTGCCCGCCTCGGCCTCCCAAAGTGCTGGGATTACTCCAGTGCTCCCATCGCACCTGGCCCGGGGAGCCTTTTAAACACATGGAGGAGGTGGGGAAGATATTCTGATTCAGGAGGTTTGGTTTGGGACGTAGGCAATCTTTTTTGTTTTTGTTTTTTAAGTTCTCCAGGTGAATTGTATAATGGTTGGGTCAGGCTGACACAACCTGAAGCAAATGCTCGACCTCAACATCACTAAAAGTGGGACAGTCTGCATCATATGTATTTGCTAATATGGTGAATAGGAAGTACCAGCACCACCTAGGAAGTATTCTTGCCAAAAAAATTGAACTTGAATCTAGTCAGCCTGTAAATCTAATGAACAACATTCAGGAATTATGGGCAAGAGAGACGTATTAAAAGTAAACTTGATTCTAGTCATGCCAAATGATTATACTCGGGACACCTGACCCAGTTTCTTCAACAAATATATGGAGGGAAACGTGTGTGTAGGACGGGGGTGTTTTAAATAAAAAGGGCTTTAAGAGACATGTCAGCCATGTGTGTGTGGATCTTGTTTGGATCCTGATTCAAGCAAACAACTGTAAAAGACATTTCCAAGGTACTTTGGGAAAGTGAACTCGAACTGGGTATTAGATTTTAAAAAATTATTGTTAATTTTGTTGGGCTTGATAATGATTGTGTGCTTATGTTAAAAATTAGCCTTTATCTGTTAGAGGTATATACTAAAGTATTTAAAGGTGAAATGTTAGAATGCCTGAGATTTTCTTTAAAATACATCAGCCAAAAAAAGGTAGATAAATAGGAATGCCACAACGTTGATAATTGCTGAGGCAGGTGGTGGGTATCTGGGAGATCATAGAATCATTCTTCCTACTTTTGTGAGTTTGAAATTTTCCATAATGAGAGTTTAGAAAAAAGAAGTAAGCTAATAAGTTCAAAAAGTTCCCAGGAAACTCCACCCCTTTGCTGAGTCTATGTGGAAATTAAATGAGATAATATATGGATGCTCAATAAATTTTGGTTCCTTGCCTCTCACCCAAAACCTGCCTTCACTGCATTCCAGTTCAGGAGTCGATTGCTGTGGTCCTGAGCTGCATCTGGACAGTTCCTGCTTGGTTTTCCAGAGCAGAGCAAAGTCCTGATTCTTATCCAAAGAAAACATTAGCAATCTTGGAATTTCTATCAGAATTGGCAGTCTTTCATGAAGGTTAGGGTTGGACAGATGGGAGAGGTGCTGGGATGGTGCCCATCCACAGGTCCCCGGTCCTTCCCACACATACCACCGGCTCTTGGGATTTGGGGGCTGGGTCCAACAAGTTCTGCAAAAGCAAGCAGCAGGTGTGGGAAGTGCACACCCCCAGTGTTGGGCAGAAGGGGAGGGCAGAGGAGTGGGAGTGTCTTCCCATTGCCTCTGGACAACTCTTTGGACATTCATTTGCCTCTATCAGGAATATAACTAAAACCTTATCAGCTAACAGTGCCTGGCACATAACAGGGCCTCAAAAATATTAGTTCTCTTCTCCTCACATCTTATCTGTTAGCACAGACAGCCATTCGTTGACACCGATCCAAAAATAAGAATGAGATAAAGAATAGGTACTCAGCCAGGAATACATGCAGGACATACGGGAGAGATACCAGGGCAAAGGAAACGGAGTTCAATAGGAAAGAGGACAAAAATCTGAAGAAGGAAGAGGACAAAGAACAATTTAACAGGTTCATGACTTTGCCTAGGCTGAGCCTTGGCCAAACCACCTCCTGGTCCAGCCTTTGACAGATAACCCCAGAGCTGCCAATCCCTAATCCATGCAATGATATAAAGTGTTCTCAAGGAGGTGATCCCCAACTATAGACACCAAACATGGCCCCAACTATAGACACCAAACCAGCTTTGAGAGTCTGCTCTCAGCCTGGAGCAGCCGCAGGGCAGGAAAAAAGGATGCTCGGTGTTTCCCAAGCTTGTTTGAGCTCAAGAGTCAGGATTTCTGTGGGAAGGGCCTGGGAATCCCCGTTTATAACAAGAACCCCCATTGGTTCTTATGATCAGGCCAGGTAGGAAAACTCTAGGTATTAAGATAGCGTTTCTCATGGTGATGGAACACCTGCATCAGAAGGCCCCAGGAATGTATTAGACCAATTGCAGATTCCCAGGCCCTACCCCGGACCCAGAGAATCAGAATGACAAGAGGTTAGGGTCCTGGAATCTGCAATCTTTTTTTTTTTTTTTTTTTTTTGAGACAGAATCTCTGTTGCCCAGGCTGGAGTGCAGTGGCGTGATCTCGGCTCACTGTAATCTCCGCCTCCCAGGTTCAAGGGATTCTCCTGCCTCAGCCTCCAGAGTAGCTAGGATTACAGGCGCCCGCCAACATGCCTGGCTAATTTTTGTGTTTTTCGTAGAGATGGGTTTCACCATGTTGGCCAGGCTGGTCTTGAACTCCCGACCTCAGGTGATCCACCTGCCTCGGCCTCCCAAAGTGCTGGGATTACAGGTGTGATCCACCGTGCCTGGCCTGGAATCTGAATTCTTAAAAATGGTTCCCAGGTGATTCTGCTGTGCCCTACAGTTTGAGAACCATGGAAGCTTAGCATGATGGCTGACAGCATGGGCTCCAGGGCCATAATGCCCAGATTCAAAGCCTTATTTCACCATTCACCAACTGTGGGACCTTAGGTAGGTGACTTAATGTTTCTCTATATCTCAGTTTACCTATCTGTAAAATGAAGATAACAATATTTACCTATAATAATAATTTAACATTATATATTGCTTAATACATAAATTTATGCATTATAATGTATTAATAGATATAATAGTTTCCACACATAATGGGTGGCAAGCACTTGGCACGGGCCTCAGAACACCAGCATACCCACTAATTGTCATCTCTTATAATCCAAAAGCCACACTCCTCTGTCCCTCTTTCCTCCAAACTCCTACATATTTCTTCGTGCCTCTGCTACAGCCTTGGGTAGAGTCTGTCTATGACAGGGTTACTTACGTGCACACCTAACTCCCCTGCTAGACTGACTCTGGACTGCCAGGGGACAGAGATCATGCCATTTTTTTCAAACATTCAGCTCCCCCTGGTCTTCGCAAGACTTTGTATCGTGTTCATTAGAGTTGGAAGGGCCCTTATCGATCACCTAATCCAGCCCCTCACTTTGCAGACGAGGAGACCGAGGGTATCACATAGCCAGTAGTTGAACCAGGGCTTGATACCTGCATTGTCACCTTTCAGCTATGCCAGTTGAGCCCCAACTCTTCATCTTAAAAATGAGTGTAATAATGTACACTTGCCTACATACTAAGCATGTGCCTTGTGAGTAAATATTGATGATGAATTTTTTGGCAACCTGCAGGGTATCATTACTATTGCTGCACGGTATTGACTCTGCCTCCATAAATATTCATTGAACCATAGTGGTGCAGGATAAATTATCCAAGGATGCCAGAATAATTTCAGGGCCTGCTACTCACCTGTGAGGGTGACAAAGGAGAGAGCCAGTCGTGTCATTCATAAGATGGCTTTTGGAGCCCTCATCATTCAGGCCAGAGCCTACTACTTTCAGACCCCTCTTTCAGCTTTAATGCCTTTTAACTTTTTCTTTTTTTTTGAGATGGAGTTTCACTCTTGTCGCCTGGGCTGGAGTACAATGGTGCGATCTCGGCTCACTGCAACCTCTGCCTTCTGGGTTCAAGCGATTCTCATGCCTCAGCCTCCTGAGTAGCTGGGATTACAGGCACCCGCCACCACGCCCAGATAATTTTTGTATTTTTAGTGGAGACAGGGTTTCACCATGTTGGCCAGGCTGGTCTTGAACTCCTGACCTCAGGTGATCCACCTGCCTTGGCCTCCCAAAGTACTGGGATTACAGGCGTGAGCCATTGTGCCTGGCCCCTTTTAAACTTTTTCTTCAGCCTCTGGTCCATTACTTTATCTTCTTACTGTCCTAACCTTACTTTTCTCCTGCCAACCGGACTATCTTCTAAGTGATCTGACTCATCTCCGTGGCCCTGGCCCTGGCGGATTGAACGTTGAATATTATCAGAAATCACAGTTCCCACCCTCTTACGGTCTTAGTTCTTGGACAAGAGGCTCTAGAAAGCAGGAAACTCATCTAGGATGTCCTCCAAGTTCTTTCCCAACAACTGAGCAGCCCAAGACTGACCCCTGTCCCCTCATGGCCTTACCGTCATGGTTGGCATTTCCTAGCGTCCATGGCTCATCGGAGTCAAAGTGGGTGTCTCCTCCAATCCCTGGGCCAGGGAAGTAGGCATGGGCCAGGAATCCCCCTTCTCCATCAAATGGGGAGCTGTCGCCATGGAAACCAGAAGCAAAAAAGATCATGATGTCTGCCTCCTTCCGGTCACTTTTGATCTCATGGTATGGCACCTCTTCAAAGGTCAGTGGGGTCACCTTCTGCCACACATCGAAAGCCTGGCGAATAGCTTTCCGCGTGTCTAGCTCACCCACTTTTGGGGTATAGTTGTGAATGCTGGTGAGAGAGGGGAGGATCATTAGGCAAGATCAGAGACTAGCAGAGCTAAAATAGATACCTGAGACAATGTGGCTCAGTGATCTGATTTTGAACCCTAGAATTCTGCTTAGCTGCCTCAGGGATTGAAGAAGAGGCTGAGTAACAGAGCTCTGGATCCCCACCCTGCCTCAGTCAGATGGCTTTGCTTTACTCAGTGTTTTCCATTTGATCTCCAGCAAAGCTGTGTTGAATAAAGGATTCCACTCTAGTTTGTTGAAAAAAGTAAATTGGGGCTGGGCGCAGTGGTTCACGCCTGTAATCCCAGCACTTTGGGAGGCCGAGGCTGGCGGACCACATGAGGTCAGGAGTTCGAGACCAGCCTGACCAACATGGTGAAATCCTGTCTCTACTAAAAGTACAAAAATTAGCCAGGCGTGGTGGTGTGAGTCTGTAATCCCAGCTACTCGGGAGGCTGAAGCAGGATAATTGCTTGAACCCAGAGGCAGAGGTTGCAGTGAGCCAAGATTGCACCACTGCACTCCAGCCTGGGTGACAAGAGTGAGACTCTGTCTCAAAAAAAAAAAAAAAAAAAACACCCAAAGGAAATTGGTAGATAGCATTTTCTGAATTTTAAGTTTTTTTCCCTAATACAAAATATGTTCATTTATAAAAGTTATAAAAATATTCAAATAATAGAGAGGAGTTTAAGTGAAAAGTCTCTTTAAAAAATCTTTGGTACCAATCTTTGGCTTGTCTGCCTAGAAGCTGGCCGGTATCTGATTTAATCCATTATAGGTTTAGCTGTTTAGCGTCGCTGTGTTCATATTGCATTGGTTCTTCACAAAACAACGTTACTACCTGTGGGTTCCCTGCCCTGTGACCCTCTGGGGCATGGATTATTCTACCTACTCCACACGTAAGGAAACTGAAGCCCAGAGAAGTCGAGTGATAGAAGTTACTCAGAGTTGGGTTAGAACCCAGTGCTTCTTTCTCTTGATCCACTCTACCCCTTCAAGAGACCCAAGAGTCTATTCAGTTTCTAACCTAGATTCTTAAGTTTCCTTCTCTTGTCAGATTTCTGGAAAAAAAAAATCCCGTTCTGAAGGGACAGCTTATCAGCAGAAGAACCCTTTGTTCAACCCTAACTTTCCTTCTCCTGTCAGATTTCTGAAAAAAAAAAAAAAAAGTCCCGTTCTGTAGGGAGTGCTTGTCAGCAGGGGAGCCTTTAGTTCAACTCTGAGGATCTCTGTCTTAGATCTTGCCTCTGCACCAAAGGGATCCACCTGAGATGACAGCAGAGCCTTGAGAAGTGCCAGCCAGCACCCACCTGAGCCTGCCCATGCCTAGCCCTTGCCCCAGCCCCACCTGAGCCTGCCCATGCCTGGCCCTTGCCCCAGCCCCACCTGAGCCTGTCCAGTGCCTGCCCCTTGCCCCACCCCCACCTGAGCCTGCTCAATGCCTGGCCCTTGCCCCAGCCTCACTCCGGTGCTTCAGTCTGCTGTGATGGGCTCCATCATCTAGTTCTTGGGCCACTGATCTGACTTGGAGATGGATCCTGCTCTGCCCTTGGTTCCTCCAGACAGTCAAAGATGACACTATTATGATTCAGGTCCCAGTTCTTTATACTCCTTAAGAAACAACTGGAACTCTGCGTTGGGAATCTCAGGTGAAGTCCATCAGGTGGATTTTGGGGTGGGAGGATCCAGATCAGAGGGAATGGGGTTTAGCAGGCAGTGATAAGGAGACTGAATTAAGCCATGGTTTTGTTTGTTTTGTTTTGTGGTTTTTGTTTCATTTGTTTTGTTTTGGAGACAGAGTCTCACTCTGTCACGCAGGCTGGAGTGCAGTGGCATGATATAGCTCACTGCAAGCCACGATTCTTTTTCACAGCTGAAAGTTACCAAACCATTCATACCCCACTTCCTGTAACCTAAAAACTATAGGCATCTAAACAGAAGACAACTAAGAGCCCCCAGAGGACCAAATAAACCTGAGGTTGGAGTCACAGCATCCTATGGAAGCCACAAGGAGGACAAGGTTATGGGCTCTCAGCACCTGGTGCCAATGCCCACATGCCTGGCTCTTGGCCTATGTTGTAAGCCTGATCCCCAGACCCCCCTACATTGTGAGCCTTTGAAACTCAGGCCAGGAAAAACAGAGGGAGGGTGGAGCCAAAGGCAGGGAGGAAGAGGGGGAGTCGAAGCACCTGTAGGTGATGTGTTTTTGCCTCCACTTCTGTCCAGTCAGGGCATAGCGCTTGTTTCTCCGCCTACGGCTTAAGTGGGGGTGATCAGGGACACCACATCGGGGTTTCTTCATCCACCTGGGCAGAGAGAGGACACACACACACGCATATGCACTGTGGTCACTGAACACTTTAGGAAGGGACTGCCTGTTCCCCAGCTCCAGTCTGGAAAGCAATGTGCATCCTCAAGCTACACTCTGGGACCCTGGCTTGGATGGACCCCAACAAGAACATGATTGATTGATTCATTAATTCATGCACTCACAATCATACATGAGGAAATAGCTGTATAAAGACTGAGAATCAGAATATATGGGCTTGATAAGTTCCAGCTCCACCACTAGTCATAGGACCCCCAGGCAAGTGGCTGAACCAATATGAACCTCAGTTTCCTCCTCTGCAACATGAGAACTCTAGTTCTTGGTCTTAGGTGGAGGTGCGTCTTCAAGGAGGAAGTACATGAAAATGCTCTGTAAATGCAATGAGATTACAGGATGCCCTGGTTAAAAGCCTCCAACGACTTCCCCAAACACAGAATAAAATTCAAACTCTTCAGCTGGGCACGGTGGCTCACGCCTGTAATCCCAGCACTTTGGGAGGCTGAGGCGGGTGGATTATCTGAGGTCAGGAGTTCGAGACCAGCCTGGCCAACACGGTGAAACCCCATCTGTACTAAAAATACAAAAAAAAAAATTAGCCAGCTGCAGTGGTTCACACTTGTAATCCCAGCTACTCAGCAGGCTGAGGCAGGAGAATCGCTTGAACCTGAGAGGTGGAGGTTGCAGTGAGCCAAGATTGTGCTATTGCACTCCAGCCTGGGCGACAGAGCAAGACTCTGTCTCAAAAAAAAAAAAAAAGTCAAACTCTTCATCCTGGCCCACAAAGCCCCATGTGATCCAGCCCCTGCATACGTGTCCAAGAACACCGTCATCCTTCTCCCGTTATATCCTATGCTCCAGTCATGGCGACCTTCTTGCTGTTCCTTGAACATGCTAAGCCTATTCCCATGCCAGGGTTTTTGCATTGCTGTTCCCTCTACTTGCAACACTCTTCTGCATGTGGTTTGTTCCCTTACTTCATTAAGGTCTCTGCTCAAATATTATCCCTTCACAGAGGACTTCCTCGTCCTCTGTATCTAAAATAGTTTCCGTGTCCCCAACCCACTGCTATCTGCTTATCCTGCTTAATGTTTCTTCATAGGATTTATCACTTGTGAACTTAGATTATGCATTTGCTTTCTTGTTTATTCTTTGTCTCTTTCCCCAGATTCTAAGCTCCATAAGGACAGGAATCTTGCTTGTATCCCCAGGGCTGGCACAGTGCCTGACACAGAAGGGGTTCAATAATTATTGTTGACTGACTGAATGAATGAATGAATGAATCACAACTATTCGACAGTAGAGTGGCATAGCATGAAGACAGCAAATTCTCTTTCACTAGACTCGTTCAAGAAGTGGCTAAACAGGCTGGGTGCGGTGGCTCATGCCTGTAATCCCAGCACTCTGGGAGGCCGAGGCAGGTGGATCATCTGAGGTCAGGAGTTCGAGACCAGCCTGGCTAACATGGTGAAACCCTGTCTCTACTAAAACTACAAAAAAATTAGCTAGGCGTGGTGGCAGATGGCTGTAATCCCAGCTACTTGGGAGGCCGAGGCAGGGGAATTGCTTGAACCCGTGAGGCAGAGGTTGCAGTGAACCAAGATTGTGCCATTGTGCTCCAGCCTGGGCAAGAAGAGTGAAATGCCGTTTCAGGAAAAAAAAAAAAAAAAAAAAAAAAAAGAAGTGGCTTAACAACTGTGGGATGTGGAACATAATTCTCTGCAGCACTTATTATATTGTGTTGTGATTTAAAATTTATTGGTCTATTTCCTCTAATAAATGGTAAATTGAGGACAGGAACTATGTCCTATTCATCATTGTATCCTCAAAAGAAGGTAGCCCAGTGCCTGAAATTACGTAAATCCTGATATCTGTTTGTTACCAGGTGATATGTTTTGATTTGTGTCTCTGTTGGAGGCGGGGCCTGGTGGGAGGTGATTGGGCCATGCGGGCAGACTTCCCCCTTGCTGTTCTGCTGATAGTGAGTGAGTTCTCATGAGATCTGGTTGTTTAATGGTGTGGAGCACCTCCCCCTTCTCACTCTTCCCCCTGCTCCTGCCATATGATGATGTGCTTGTTTCCCCTTTGCCTTCTACTACAATTGAAAGTTTCCTGAGGCGTCCCCAGCCATGCTTCCTGTAAAGCCTGTGGAACCCTGAGCCAACTAAACCTCTTTTCTTTATAAATTACCCAGTTTCAGGTATTTCTCTTTTTTTCTTTCTTTCTTTCTTTTTTTTTTTTTTTGAGACAGAGTCTCACTCTGTTGCCCAGGCTGGAGTGTAGTGGTGCCATCTCAGCTCACTGCAACCTCTGCCTCCCAAGTTCAAGCAATTCTCCTGCCTCAACCTCCTGAGTAGTAGCTGGGATTACAGGTGCGCACCACCACGCTTGGCTAATTTTTGTACTTTTAGTACAGACAGGGTTTCACTATGTTGGCCAAGCTGGTCTTGAACTCCTAGCCTCAGGTGATCTGCCCACCTCGGCCTCCCAAAGTGCTGGGACTACAGTCATGAGCCACTGCGCCCAGCACATTCTTTTAAAATGTTTAATTCTTGGCTAGGTGCAGTAGCTAACACCTATAATCCTAGCACTTTGGGAAGCTGAGGCAGGAGATTGCTTGAGCCTAGAAGATTGTGACCAGCCTGGGCAACATGGCAAAACCCTATCTCTACTAAAGATACAAAAAATTAGCCAGGCATGGTGGCATGTGCCTGTAGTCCCAGCTACTAGGGAGGCTGAGGTGGGAGGATCACCTGAGCTTGGAAAGTTGAGGCTACAGTGAGCCAAGATCACACCAGTACACTTCAACCTGGGTGAGGGGAGTCAGACCTTGTCTCAATAAATAGATAAATAAATAAATAAAATAAAAAAGTTTGATTCTCAAAACAACACTGTGAGGTAACAGAAATTATTATTCCCGGGCCAGGCACGGTGGCTCACACCTGTAATCCCAGCACTTTGGGAGGCCGAGGCGGGCGGATCACGAGGTCAGGAGATCGAGACCATCCTGGCTAACATGGTGAAACCCCGTCTGTACTAAAAAATAAAAAAAAAAATTAGCCGGGCGTGGTGGCGGGCCCCTGTAGTCCCAGCTACTCGGGAGGCTGAGGCAGGAGAATGGCTTGAACCCAGGAGGTGGAGCTTGCAGTGAGCCGAGATCGCGCCACTGCACTCCAGCCTGGGCGACAGAGCGAGACTCTGTCTCAAAAAAAAAAAAAAAGAAATTATTATTCCCATTTCACAGATGAGGGAAACAATCCACAGATAAATCCAGTACCTTGCAAAACACAGAAATCAGCAAGGCAGGACTGGAACTTAGCTGAATGAAAAAATGAACTATTCATTAATGCAATTTAACAAAGCCTGGAGCTTTTATTTTTTCCTGTCAGTGCTTAGCACAAAGCTGAGCTAGAGGAACTATGTTGTTGACCAAATGAATGAGTGAATGAATAAATGTGTGACATTTCCCAAGGTAGACACTCAAACATAGGACTTTAAATGGCTAATCTAGCTTCCTTTAATTAACAGTCCCTGGGAAGGGAACCAAGAACCACCTCTGACTGAGTTAGACCCAAAGGCACCTAGGGGAGGAAACAGGCTCAGAGAAAGGCAGCCATTGCCCAAGGTCACAGAGCTGGAGCTGCATCTTGGGGCTCTAAATTCTACCCTGAACACTCCCCATCTCAGGTCTTGGATTAATAAGTGCGACTGGCTTCCTCCTTCCCCTGCTTCCAGACCACAACTCCCCTGCCTTCTACAAGGAGGTGTGGGCAGAACTGCAAGTGGGAAATGCCATCCTTTTCCCTCGGATCATTCCCGCTGCCTCCTCCTTTCACCATCCACCTGCCACTCTCTGAGCGCCATCCAACAGGCCTGGGGCTTTTTGGAAGAGAGTAAAACCCAAGGCCAGGTGGTGCCGCAGCAGAGACACCAGTGCTTCTGCCCCAGGATGCACTGCCATGAGGCCTGTGCAAAGCCCTCAAAATAACCTCCGCTTTGAAAGGCGGCTGGGCTCTCTTTAACCAGCCCACTCTGGAGACCACGGGGCCAAGGAGTCCACTGTATTCACAACAGCACAGGAGAAGAAGTTCACACTCTCATAGAGAATCCTAGGAATGGGAAATGTTCACACAGGATTTTAGGATCCTAAAACCCCAGACTTGCCAAGTTTTAAAAGCTTAGATGCTTAAAATAATGGAATCTAGGCTGGGCACGGTGGCTCACGCCTGTAATCCTAGCACTCTGGGAGGCCGAGGTGGGCCGATCACCTGAGGTCAGGAGTTCGAGACCAGCCTGGCCAACATGGTGAAACCCCGTCTCTACTAAAAATACAAAAAAAATTAGCCAGCATGGTGGTACATGCCTGTAATCTTAGCTACTTGGGAGGCTGAGGCAGGAGAATCGCTTGAACCCTGGAGGCAGTGGTTGCAGTGAGCCGAGATCACGCCACTGCCCTCCAGCCTGGGTGACAGATCGAGACTTCGTCTCATCAAAAAAAAAAAAGGGGGGGGGGAATCTAGAATTTAGAGCCATAATCCAACACTCTCCTTTGCAAATGAACACACTGAGACCCAGATAGATGATTCTGTCCAGGAGTGACTTACGTCAAATTGATCCTTGATCCACAACTGGGTGCATTTCCTGTTCCTCCCCCCACCAACTCCCTTGGATCCTCACCCAGCCCTGCTAGCATCTTCCACCTGCCTCAGGTTCCCCTCCCTTCCCACCTCCTTAGGAAACTCACTCCTGTTCTTTTCCATGCTTTAATGATGTGAATGGCTTTTCTTAAACAACTCTCATAGCTTTTTCTTAAGCAAGTTTAAGGCTGTTCAACTCTCTCCTATCTTAGACAAACAAAACTTCATCCTCTAGCTGCTACCCATTTCTCCCCACCTCCCTGTCAAGCTTCTTGAATGTCTTCCCTCCACTTGCCACCTATTCTCCTCACCTCCGCTTCTCCCCACTTCAACTGACTTCATCTCCACCATTCTGCTGAGGTTAACAACAAGCTCTTTGTCACTAAATCCAGCAGACAACTTTCAGCCATGCTCCTGTTGGAGGGCTCTGGAGCGGCTGGCCCCACTGCCCACCCCACACCATGTGGCATCATGACATTGCATCACATCATCACGTCAGGCTTCTTCCCCTCCGGCTGCCCCTTCTTGGCTGGCTTTGTGGGGTTCCATCCCCAGCACCCTGCCCGTGAATCTTTACATTCTCCTTGAGTGATTGTGACCATCCTCATGGCTTTTTTCTACCTCCTAAGTGTTACTACCTCCTAAGTGTCTCCCCAAAACTCATTGTTTCCTTCTGAGCTCTAGACTGGTGTGGCTAGATGACTGTATTTGTCACTAAATGGTGAGCCTCTGGAGGGCCGGATGACAGGCACATGCAGGCACCTAGCACATGTTTGGTAAATGGAAAAAGTGGAGCTAACTCGTTATCATTCAAGCGTTTTCTGTATTCTGTGAGACATGCACGTTGCAGGGAACTCCAGAGGGTGACCCATAGATAAATTATTCGAGCCAGAGGGGATTTAAGACCCCATCTATAACCCAACCCCTCACTGTACTGATAAGGAAACTGAGGTCCAGAAGGGTTAAGCAACTTGTCTCCAAGGTCACATGGAATGTTAATGGGAGGGCTGGACTCCCATCCCAGCACATCCCCCACTCACATCGAGATATTCTTTCCCAGGATGGCACTGCAGGAATAAAAGATAGGAAGGGAGGATGGGCATGGGGTGTACACAGGCCATGACAAATGTGAACCCAAATGTAAGTCCAGAAAGTTCAAAGGCACAATGTCCTATGCAAATCTTACTCGATCGTTGTCTGATCCAACACACCGGTGACCGGGATCCCGTAAAACTGCTGCATAGTGGAGACTGCCGACTGCAAGGCCTTCGCTGAGTGCAGCGCAGATGCCCGTGAGTCATAGGGAAGCAGATAGCCATAGGACTTTAACCAGTTCTGAAAGACACGGGAAAGAAAAAGATGCGTTATGCTGGGAAAGGCTCTGTTCTACCTGGGCAGAGATGTGCCTTGAACACGAGGGATCATTTGACCCCAGTGACTCCTGGACTCATGCTCTGAGTTCTTTTTCCTTCACCCCATCCTGCAGACACTGTCAAATTCATCTCCAGAGAGCAGCTTTTATTGGTGTCCCCTCCTGCTAGAAACATTTCATTGGATTTCTACTGGCCACAGAATAAAGATTAAATTTGAATTCAGAGTTTTCCATTGCCCTGCCTCTTTACTCATTTATTCAGTGCTTTCCACTGATATTGGACTAGACCTGGAAAAGCACAGCATGGTTAATTCTTTTTTATTTTTTGAGACGGAGTCCAGCTTTGTCACCAGGCTGGAGTGCAGTGACACAATCTCAGCTCACTGCAACCTCCGCCTCCCGGGTTCAAGTGATTCTCCTGCCTCAGCCTCCCGAATAGCTGGGATTACAGGCACACGCCACCATGCCTAGCTAATTTTTGTAAAATTTTTTTTTTTTTTTTTTTTTTTTTTTTTTTTTTTTAGTAGAGACAGGGTTTCACTATGTTACCCAGGATGGTCTCGATCTCCTGACCTCATGATCCGCCCGCCTCAGCCTCCCAAAGTTCTGGGATTACAGGCGTGAGCCACCGCGCCCGGCCAGCACGGCTGATTCCGTGATGCAGAGTGGTATTTTGAAAATGTTGTGCCACCCAGAAACCCACCGTGTCTCCTGTCAAAGCCTGATGAAGAATCATGTTGTAGAATATTTATTGGCAGGAGATTATATACAATATGTATTGCTACCCCCCAAAAAGCAAGGCACTATAAATAAATATAAATAAAACAATGCATGATCTTATTTAAATATACATAAATCATGTGTGCATATAAAAAATCTAGAAAGGCATATATAAAAATTAATATGTAGGAGAATACGTGATTTTTAGGAAATACACACTGAAGGACTGAGGCTGACATAAGGGTGCATAATATCTGCAACTTATTCTTTTTTTTTTTTTTTTTTGGCCCAGGTGACAATTGGCTAGCAAATTATTCTTAAATGGGTTCAGAAATATACATATATGGCCAGGCGTGGTGGTTCGCGCCTAAAATCCCAGCACTTTGGGAGGCCTAGGCGGGAGGATCACTTGAGGTCAGGAGTTCGAGACCAGCTTGGCCAATATGATGAAACCTCGTCTCTACTAAAAATACAAAAATTAGCCAGTCATGGTGGTGCACACCTGTAATCCCAGCTACTCAGGAGGCTAAGGCAGGAGAATCACTTGGACCTGGGAGGCAGAGCCTGCACTGAGCCAAGATTGCACAACTGCCCTCCAGCCTGGGTGACAGAGCAAGACTCTGTCTTAAAAAAAAAAAAGAAATATACATATATGCCTATATATATATAAAGAGAGAGACAGACAGAGACAGAGAGAAGAGAGAGAGATAAAGTAAGTATAGTTAGATGTTAACAGTTTTGGGTGAGGAGCATTCAAGAATTCTTTGTTGGCTGGGTGTGGTGGCTCATGCCTGTAATCCCAGTGCTTTAAGAGGCTGAGGTGAAAGGATGGCTTGAAGCCAAGAGTTTGAGACCAGCCTGGGCCACATATCAAGACCCCATCTCTACAAAAAAGTTAAACATTAGCTGTGCATGCTGGTGTGCACCCATGGTCCTAGCTACTTGGGAGGCTGAGGCAGGAGGATCGCTTGAGCCCAGGAGTAAGAGGCTGTAGTGAGCCATGATCATGCCACTGCACTCCAGGCTGGGCCACAGAGTGAGACCTCATCTCTAAAATAAATAAGTAAATAAATAAATATTTAAAGAAATTGTCCTATTCTCGAAAATGTTTCTGAAAGTCTGAAATGATGTCATAACTTTTTTTTAAAAAAAAGAATTGACTGAGTATCCTTTGGTTATAGTATCACGAGGCACTTTTTTGTGCTTTCCTGTTTTCTAAGTTTTATGCATGGAGTGATTTTTTTAAAGAGAAAAACATTAAAAAGGCAAGAGAATCTGAAAGAAGCTTGGGTGAAGGAGCTCCAACAAGTAATGACTCTGAAGGATAGCAAGTAAAGATTATTCCCGGCTGGGCGCGGTGGCTCACGCCTGTAATCTCAGCACTTTGGAAGGCCGAGGTGGGTGGATCACCTGAGGTCAGGAGTTCGAGACCAGCCTGACCAACATGGTGAAACCCCATCTCTACTAAAATACAAAAATTAGCCGGGCATGGTGACAGGTGCCTGTAATCTCAGCTACTCGGGAGGCTGAGGCAGGAGAATCACTTGAACCCAGGAGGCGGAGGTTGCAGTGAGCTGAGATCATGCCATTACACTCCAGCTGGGGCAACAAGAGCGAAACTCTGTCTCAAAAAACAAACAAAAAAATTATTCCCACCCAAAAGCATGAGGGGATGGAGACCCAGGGACACAAGAGTACCAGGAAATATGTGTGGCATCAGCTGGAAAATGAGGAAAACATCCGTGTATTTGTTGAGCCCACAAGCACTTCCAGGAGCTACATGCTGGGCTTGAATCTAGATAACCCCATTTCCCATCCTCAGAGGATTATCCTGAATGCCAAATAAGCCAATGAAGGGAAAAGAGCCTGGGGAAATGGCATTATTCCCCTCCTAGCTATAGCTTTTGTTTCATGTGTCTATATGAACAGGCTAATTATGGATGTGTCTTTTATTATAAGTCAAATGAAACAGTGTTTCAGAAGGCAGCCAGCCAGAAACTATAAATAAGTTATTATTTGCTTCACCAAAGGTGACTATAACATCTTTACTGCCTTGTGATAAAATCCATCTGATGATACAAGAAAAATTGTCGGAATAATAAAGCCTTGAAACATACACAATAAAGTAACAACTTTCTGTCTCTCACAATTGGATCTGAAACATACTTTCCATTCCAAATGATGGCACAGAATATCAATACTTGCAGTTCCCTAAATATTGATTCTCTTTCCTGCCTTTGTATTAATACATGTTTTTCCCTCTGCCTAATATTTTTCTCAGTTTGGCAAAAAAAAAAAAATTATATTTTAAGGTTCAGCCCATAAATTACTACCTCTGGAAGACTTTCCTGACGTGTCAGGCTAAGTTATTTTCTTCCTCTTCTGTGCTCCCCAAATCCCCTATTATAGATATTATAAGATTGGGCTGGAATCATTACTTTATGTAAGAGTCTCCTCCTCCTCCTCCTCCTCCTTCTCCTCCTCCCAAAGTGCTGGGACTTTAACATCCTCAAGGGAAGGGGCTGTAGCTTAATCATCCAGTGCCCAGGACAGTGCTGGATACAGTAGCTGCTCATTATGTGCATTCAACAAGCATTAACTGAGCACCTACTACAGGCTAGGCACTGTGCAAGGCTCTGAAAAAATAAAGATGAATAAGGAACTCAGAGACTGACAAGTAAACCCACAATAAAAATACAATGCTAAAAAGCAGGTGTGCATAGAGTTCTATGGGAGAACAAAAGAAGGGTGTCTTATCCATGGTGGGGAGGGGGGCACCACAGAGAAAGGGGAACTCAGGGACGGCTTCCAGATAGAGATGAGATTTAAGCTAAGCCTTGAAGTATACAGCATGTGCAATTGCCTGGAAATGTGGGAGAGCATAGCACATTCTGAGCAGATTTTTTTTTTCTTTTTTTGAGATGGAGTCTTGCTCTCTTGCCCAGGCTGGAGTGCAGTGGTGTGATCTCGGCTCACTGCAACCTTCACCCCCGAGGTTCAAGTGATTCTTCTGCCTCAGCCTCCCAAGTAGCTGGGATTACAGGCACATGCCACTACTGCCTGGCTAATTTTTGTATTTTTAGTAGAGATGGGGTTTCACCATGTTGGCCAGGCTGGTCTTGAACTCCTGACCTCAAGTGATACACCTGCCTTGGCCTCCCAAAGTGCTGGGATTACAGGCATGAGCCACCGTGCCTGGCCATTTGACTCTTGCTTTTTGAAATCTAGCCATCCTGCCCTCCCATGTGCTCCTTGGACCAAGAGCCAGTTCTTGTGGGTCCTATGGAGGGCAGTTCATCTTTTGCGGTCAGGTCTTCTTTCTCTTGGGTGACTTATGGACATGACAGCATCTCCCAGAAGACTGGGGACACTGCATAGGGCCTGGTGCTGAGTGGATATGGAGAAACGACGGCTAAATGGAATTACATACCCTTCACCTTCTCACTCAACTTTCTTAGGACCAAACACAATTACTTTCTATTAGGCTTTAGCTTGAGGAAAATGTTTTCCCTATAGGATATTCTGTATACTTTAAGGTATAAGAAAAGGAACACTGGATAACCCAATGTGTTTCCCTTTTTGTCTTTCTCCCAGGAACTTTTCAGCCAAATTTATAGCTTATTTGTTGAGCATGGGGATGTTTGGAAGTAACCATTACTTTTTTCATCATTCAGACCACCAAGTTTTATGTTTCATCCTTAAAAGACTTACATAAAGACATTATGGGCTTTTTTTAAATTTAATTTTTATTTTATTTTTATTTTTGAGATGGAGTCTCACTCTGTTGCCCAAGCTGGAGTGCAGTGGTACGATCTCGGCTCACTGCAATCTCTGCCTCCCAGGTTCAAGTGATTCTCCTGTCTCAGCCTCCCAAGTAGCTGGGATTACAGGCATGTGCCACCATGCCCAGGTAATTTTTGTATTTTTAGTAGGGATGGGGTTTCACCATTTTGGTCAGGCTGGTCTTGAACTCCTGGGCTCAGGTGATCCACCCGCCTTGGCCTCCGTAAGTGCTGGGATTACAGGCGTAGAGCCACAAGACATTATGTTTTAATATGTAAGCTGCCTCAAGACATCCCCAAAAGAGGTGTGGTACAAACCTAAAATATATCCAGTGCCTCCCTATCTGCCAACGGACTCTACTGGTTCTCTAAAAATTTGACTAAGATGAATTACACCATTTGGGAAATAGCTAGGGACCTCTGAACAGATAACTACTCACAAGCCAGTCAGCCAATGGAGTATTTTTTGAGCATCCACCTCGAAGCTAGCATGGAATTTAAAAATTTTCATTCCTGCTTATGGTAGGAAGTGAGGAACAGGGGGTCTTCTACATAAGCCCACTCTAGCGTTCCAGTGCTCTGGGAATTAAAAGTAGCTCCTCCTCAGTAAAAAGCTGGCAACCTGGTTTACGCAGCTCGTTTTCTGGGATACTCAAGCAAGGAGCATCTCACAGCCCATCCAAATCCATTACGAACATCACAGAGTCTATCCTGGCCACATCAGGAGTTAGGATCTATGGACTCAGGTCATAGGCAAATGTCTAGGCCAGAACTAAACACTGGGATGGATCAGACACATGGTGGGGGTGGGCCAGTATTAGTGTATTCTCTAATATTCTCTAGGCTCTGTTTCTCTCCCGGGTTCTCTGGGGACAATCCTCAGAGCCTAGGGGCACACTCCTAGAAGGGCAAATGGGGTGGGGGCAGTCGAATGACAGCATCTAAGCCAGGGGACAGGACAAGAGGTTGGACTAGCATTATGTGTGTGTGTGTGTGTGTGTGTGTGTGTGTGTGTGTGTGTGTGTCTGTGTGTGTGTATTAGAGGCTAAGGAAGATGGATCGGGGTTGGACAATTCTAATTCGTGCTGCTTAATCCTGTCTCTGCCACTCACTTTCTCTGTGACCCAGACAATCCTCTGCCTTCTCTGGGCAGAACTCCTGAGGCAAGAGCAAGTGTTCTACATTCCAGTCATAGCAAGTCCAAAGCACTCTCTGCCCTTCACAGTTCCAGGCTGTTTCTGCTGCCTCCAAAACCCATTCTCTTTATGCACATTAGCAAACTCCTACTCATCCTTCAAGGTCTAGCTCAATGTCACCTCCTTTGTTAAACCTTCCTTAGCTCTCCCTGTCAGAGCTAGTGGGTGCCCTCTTTACTCCTGCAGTACTTTGTACACACAACTACCACAATGTATCATACCCAGTCATGGATATGTCTGTTTTTCCCACTAGATTGAGTTCCTGGAGAACAGAGATGGTGTCATATTTATTTTTGTATCTGTTATAGTATTTAGCACAGTGTCTGACACAAGAAATAATAACTGAGTTAATGAATGAACAGTTGATCTAGGAGGCACTGCCTGGATATCAAGGAAGGGACTTCATCTTGGGAAGATTTAGTAATACACTGAAAGCACCAAGCACAATTCCTGGTATCTATTAGAGGTTTCAAAAAACACTTGCTGAAATTCAATCTATTGTGATTTGACTTCCTTGCTTGATGAGGCAATAGGTTCCATTGTTCCATTTGAAAAAAAAGATAAAATCCACTGAAGGAAAAAAGTCCCATTCACTTTTAGACACAATGACCTTGCTTTCATCTCTTTACACCTAGATCCATTAATCAATCATCAGCCACGTAAGAAGTCTAACCTTTACAGCTCAGTTAACCAACTCTTAAGATGTCTGTCACCCTTTAAGTGCAGAAAGAGGTGTAAACCCAGAGGAAAGTAAGAAAAATCTCAGAGTACAAGCAGAGACCAAAATAGTTGGGCCGAGCCAAAGACGTAGAGATCATAGACAATATGGTGTGACTGGTCTGCCAGCCAGAAGGCAGGATTTGGGTTCCTGAGAAGCCAAAGCTGAGAAGTCCTGGAGTGGTGGCAGTGAAAGGAGAGAGCAGAGAATACCAAGGAGAACAAAATGTGGACAGAAGAGGGAAGAGAGCGGCAGACAGCAGAGGTGGTGGTGAGGTTAGAAGTGGCAATGGGGGTGGCAAGAGGCAGAGCTCTGGCAGTGCCTACAAGTGCTCCTGGAAATAGAGATGGCCACGGGGAAGGAGAGAAAAGCTGGGTCATGTAAAACACTGAGGTCTCCAGGGGGCATTTGGGAGCATCACAGCTGAGTGGGAGCCTGAACCAGACTATATGGGCCTGGAGAAGGAGTGAGGAAAATGATCAAGATTAGGTGTTTGATCAGAAATGAAGGGGCTAGAAGGTAGTATCAGAAAGGCCAGAGGTAAAGTCTACAAAAAAGGACCAGGCAGGAAGATGTCAAATTTGGAAGCAGGGGCTAGAAGGAGGAAGAAAGAATAAAAGACCCTCATGAAAGAGTTGGGGCAACGGAGGTCATAATCTAGGGTGACGAGGTGAGCAACAGGAACCAGGCACTGGTCTCAACATGCATGGGAGTTTCAAGTCCAGTTCTAGAGGCTTTATATGCAGAGGGACTGTGACAAACTGGAGCTTGACTAAGGGAGCGTGGCCAAGAAAGTAAGGGGACAGGGAACCATGTCCTGGGAAGACAGACGAGGGGTGTTTAGGCTGAAGAAGGGAGACTGTAGTAAGGAGAACAGGAATGTGAAGGAGAACATTCTGGTTGGTACAGAGGGCAAAACTAAGACCAGAATGAGAGATTATAGGACAGAGATCTTGACCCATTATAAGAAACAACTTTTTATCATTCTACTGTAAAGACACATACACACGTATGTTTACTGCAGCACTATTTACAATAGCAAAGACTTGGAACCAACCCAAATGCCCATCAATGTTAGACTGGATAAAGAAAATGTGGCATGTATACACCATGGAATACTATGCAACCATAAAAAAGAATGAGTTCATGTCCTTTGCAGGGACATGGATGAAGCTGGAAACCATCATCCTCAGCAAACTAACACAGGGACAGAAAACCAAACACCACATGTTCTCACTCATAGGTGGGAGTTGAACGATGAGAACACATGGGCACAGGCAGGGGAACATCACACACCGGGGCCTATTGAGGGGTGGGGGGAAAGGGGAGGGAGAGCATTAGGACAAATACCTAATGCATGTGGAGCTTAAAACCTAGATGACAGGTTGACAGGTGCAGCAAACCACCACGGCATATGTATACCTATGTAACAAACCTGCACATTCAGCACATGTATCCCACAACTTAAAGTAAAATAAATAATAATAATAATAAAAGAAATGACAGGCCCTGTGACCCCAAAGATATCCCTGAGTTTTAAACACTATTTTTCAAAGTTTTGTTTACTTTACTTTTTTTTTTTTGGAGGCTCATAAACAGGTCTATTCCCTGGCGGGGGTTGCGTGGGGGAAGAAAAAAAAGAAACAACTTTTTAACAGTCAGAGATCTTCCAAGTGTCATAGCAGTGGTACTAACCACCGTCTTTACGGTGCCTACTAAGCACGTGGCACAGGCACTCTGTTGCGCCAAGCACCCTAGAATGCAACAATTCCATGAGGGAGGAATATGACCCCCAATTTGCGGATGAGGAAACAGGTTCAAAGAGGTTAAGTAATTACAGTTGGCCCTCCATATCCATGGATAGCTTGTGGATATGGCGGGCTATAAGGGACTTGAGCATCCACGGATTTTGGTATTATCTGAGAAGGTCCAGGAAGCAACCCCTTGTGGATATCAAGGGATGACTGTATCCAGAGCCCTAAAGCTAAGAAATGGCAGAATTCAGGCATATTCCATACGGTCAGAGTGTTGGACAGGCAGCCCTTCCTCCTCCCAGGACTTCCTATACCTCAGACTCCTGGAGTGCAATGCCTTATCTCAGACAATAGTGAGCTCAATATGCCTGTGCTATGTCAGGGTATGGCACCATCAGCTACCCAGTTGTCCAAACCAGCAGCCTCATATGACCTGTGACTCTTCCCTCTCCTTCACTGCCTACATCCAGTTTCCTTTTTTGTTTGTTTGTTTGGTTGGTTTTTTTTTGAGACAGGGTCTCGCTCTCAGCCATGGCTCACTGCAGCCTTGAACTTCTGGGCTCAAGTGATCCTCCCACCTCAGCCTCCTGAGTAGCTGGGACTACAGGCGTTTGCCACCACGCCTGGCTAATTTTTATTTTTTAATCTTTTGTGGAGACGAAGTCTCGCTGTGTTGCTAGGGCTGGTCTTGAACTCCTAGGCTCAAGTGATACACCTGCCTTGGCCTCACAAAGTGCTGGGATTACAGGTGTGAGCCACAGCACACTAGTCTTTTACCAAAGAACTATGGGTCCTACCTCCTAAACATCAAATGTTTATTTCTGTCCCTTCATTCAATAAATATTTATTGAGGACCTACTATGTACCAAGTACTGTGTGCTAGGGCTAAAAGAGCAAACAAAAACATTCTAGTCCCAGCCTGGCCAACATAGCAAGACACCTCTCTACAAAAAAAAAAAAAATTGAAAAACAGCTAGGCGTGGTGGCTCACGCCTGTAATCTCAGCACTTTGAGAGGCCGAGGCGGACAGATCATGAGGTCAAGAGATCGAGACCATCCTGGCCAACACGGTGAAACCCCATCTCTACTAAAAATACAAAAATTAGCCGGGCGTGCGCCTGTAATCCTAGCTACTCGGGAGGCTGAGGCAGGAGAATCGCTTGACCCCAGGTGGCGGAGGTTGCAGTGAGCCAAGATCACGGCACTGCACCCCAGCCTGGCAACAGAGCAAGACTCTGTCTAAAAAAAAAAAAAAAAAAAATTCAAAAAAGTAGCCAGGCGTGGTGACACACCCCTGTAGTCCTAGCTGCTCTGGAGACTGTGGCAGGAAGATCCTTGAGCCCAGGAGTTGGAGGCTGCAGTGGGCTGTGGGCGACAGAATGAGACCATGTCTAAAACAGAAACAAAAACAAAAACCAAAAACAGCATTCTAGTTACTTTCTAGTAGTTATGGTCTAGTGGAAGAACCATGTGGGAATAAGTGCTGTGAAGAATAGAGCAGGTTGGAGAGATGGAGAGTGGGACAGCTATTTATGGAGGGTGATCAGGGACAATCTCTTTGAGCAGGTGACATTTGAGCAAGAGATCTGAAGGAGGTGAGGGAGTGGACCCTGTGGCTACTAGGAAAGCGTGTTCCAGGATGAGGGAACAGTAAGTGTGAATGCCCTGAGGTGGCTCTAAGAGCTTTCCGTCTCTGCAGTTAAGAGCCTTTATGATTTGGCCCCTGACTCCCTCTGCAACCCCTTTTATCTTTCCCCACCTAGTGCTCTGTGTTCCAGTGAGTTCCAGTTCTCCCAGGCCCTTACACGTATTGTTCCTTCTATTCAGTTCACTCTCCCCTCCTCCCTCTTTGGGGAGCCTTGACCTCTTACATCTATTTCAGAAGGTCCTTGTACATCCCTGTCAGTCCCCCATCTGTTTCCTTATCGCAATTCTTATCACACTGTATTGTAACCACATGTTGAATTATCTGTCGCTTCCTCCTGACTCTAAAATGCATATATGTCCTCCTCATCATTGCCACCCCAACAGCTAGCACAGGGCCTGCCATAACCATGATGAAATGGACATGTTGTTCAGTGTCACTTATAATTGACTATGTTACCCATTTAGAAAAGTCTTCTATTAGCACTGGCTCAGTAGCCAGCCTCTGCTCTCTGTGCCTCGGCTCTGCAGTTATCTCTGAGTCCCTCACCTTGCCCATCTCCTTGGTCAATCCTAACTTGAGCAAATGGTCCATCAGCAGCTTCAACCCCCAACACAAGATATTATTGTATCACTGTATGCAGGCATGAATGGTGGCCTAAGATCATTCTTCCTCATCCATTGCTATATTGGCTTAATGCTTACAACTGGGTTTTTTCCCTCAGTTTCTCTCTCTGGCATTCAGGTTCTAAGCTGAGACTGCTGTGACCCTAATCTATTTTTCAGGGTCTCAGATTCCCTGCCTAGTTCTTAGACAGCCTCCTCCACAGTGTTAGACTGTATTCTCAATACACCTGGGAGCTGAATGGGGTCCTATCTAAAAAGACAGCTCACTTGGGACCAAGATGCCACCACATACCAAATATTACCTAACTTTTCTCTTTCCAGCAGAGTGCCCTTGGGCAAATGACCTAACTGCTCTAAGCATTGAGCTCCTCATCTGTTAAATAGATGTTTAAAGAAGGGCTGTTAGGAGGACTCAGTGAGATGATGCACTGTGGTAGGTAAAATAATGACCCTTCAAAGACAGCCACATCCTAATCCCCAAAACCTGGGAATATGTTGCCTTATGTGGTAAAAGAGACTTTATAGAAATGATTAAGTTAAGGATCTTCAGATGGGGGAGATTAGCCTGGATTATCCAGGTGGGTCTAATGAAATCACAAGCATCCTTATAAGAGGAAGGCAGGGGGTTTGAGTCAGAGAAGGTGTTGGGAGACATAGGTTATAGCAGTGCTGCTGCTGCTAGAAGGGGCCACAAGCCAAGGGATGCGGGCATTCTCTAGACACTGGAAAAGGCAAGGAAGAGATCCTCTCCTAGAAACTCCAGCAGGAATGCAGCCCTGCCAATAACTTGATTTCAGTCCAGCAAGACCCATTTTGGACTTCTGACCTCCAGAAATGTAAGAAAACAAGTCTGTGTTGCTTTTAGAAATAAGTTTGTGGTAATTTGTTACAGCAGCAAGAAGCATTTAGCAGATTCTGGCACATAGTAAGTGTTCGTACAATGTTATTGTCTATTCCTGCTCCCATACTCCTTGGAAAGAACCGCTGAAAGGCAGAGACGCTTGGCTCCATTCCTGGCTCCCCCACCAACTTGCTCTTAGTGATTTTTTTTTTTTTTTTGAGATGATGTCTCGCTCTGTCGCACAGGCTGGAGTGCAGTGGTGTGATCTTGGCTCACTGCAACCTCTGCCTCCTGGGTTCAAGTGATTCTCCTGCCTCAGCCTCCCGAGTAGTTGGAATTACAGGTGCACGCCACCATGCCCGGCTAATTTTTGTATTTTTAGTAGAGACAGGGTTTCACCATGTTAGTCAGGCTGGTCTCGAACTCCTGATCTTAGGTGGTCCACTCACCTCAGCCTCCCAAAGTGCTGGGATTACAGGTGTGAGCCACCTCACCCAGCCCTTGGTGATTTTTAATAAGTCATTTCTCCTCTTTGACCACCACGTTTGGTTATTGCTGCCAGACCAAATCACTGGGTCTCTCTGGTGACTCCTCAGGGATGGGTCCTATCACTGTGTCAGTTCCCTCCACTTCTTGTCCCACCAAAACCCTGCTTCCTCCTCTACCCATATAACTGAGGTCCCAGCCTTGCTGCTGAGCCCACCTGAGTTACATGACTAATTCGTAAAATTTCATACTGAAGGCATAATCATTCAGGTATGTAGAAAATGCACTGGTCACCAATACTCAGAGATCATCTAATTTAACATACTTGTTTTGCAGAAGAGAGAAAGAAAACTCCGGGAGGGGAAATGACTTATTCAAAACCACAGAGCAAGTTGGTAAGGAAGCCAGACATGGAGGCAAGCACCTCTGCCTCTCAGAGGGTTTTCTGTCATGCTACACCCTCTGCACTAGCTCTAGTTTGCCTCCAAATGCTGTTTTTTTTTCTTTTTTTTTCTTCACTTACAGCCAATCTAAAAAGGGCCCTCAGGATCGCCCACAATGCCCAGCTTAGCTTCTTGACAAACACCTTAATGGCGCAGCATTGCCTGTTGGCTGCCATCGGCTCTTGAGTGGGTGGTAAGTGCACTAGCGGGAATTCCCTGGCGCTCTGCAGAATGTCCTTGGCCCGCTCCCAGGAGGCCACCACAAGCCAGATGATCACCATACCCGGGGAGGTGGCACATTTGGGGTTTTGGGTCAGCACTGGGATGTCCAAGTTTTGCAGTTCTGGGGAGGCCTCTGCCCACAGTCAGGAGTGTGGCCATGGTCTCATTCACTCTCTGGAAAAGGAGAGGCCTTAGTCTTCCTCACCCTGTCCAAGGCCCTCCCGCAGATCTGCTAATTTTCTGTCCCCTGAGGCTCGACTTCTTGGTGAGTTAAGAAAAGGGAAAAGTGAAGACAAAGACCAGTGGCCAGGCCTCAGGGTTTTTTAAATTTAAATTAAAAAAAATTTTTTTTTTTTGAGACATAGTCTTGCTCTTGTCACCCAGGCTGGAGTGCAATGGCGTGATTTTGGCTTACTGCAACCTCCGCCTCTCGGGTTCAAGTGATTCTCCTGCCTCAGCCTCCTAAGTAGCTGGGATTACAGGTGCCCACCACTACGCTCAGCTAATTCTTTGTATTTTTTAGTAAAGACAGGGTTTCACCATATTGGCCAGGCTGATCTCGAACTTCTGACCTCAGGTGATCCACCCACCTCAGCCTCCCAAAGTGCTGGGATTACAAGTGTGAGCCACTGCACCTGGCCTAATTTTTTTAAGATAGGGTTTCACTCTATGGCCCAGGCTGCAGTGCAGTGGTACAATCTCTGCTCACTGTAGCCTCAACTTCTTGGGCTCAAGCAATCCTCCTGCCTCAGCCTCCCAAGTAGCTGTGACTGTAGGTGTATACCACCATACCCAGCTAATCTTTGTATTTTTTGTAGAGATAGGGTTTCGCCATGTTGCCCAGGCTGGTCTCAAACTCCTGGGCTCAAGTGATCCTCCCAGCTTGGCCTCCCAAAGTGCTAGGGTTACAGATGTGAGCCACCACAGCCAGACCAAGTCTCAGTTTCTTAACTGCAACAGGGAGATGGTTGAACTAAATAACCTGTAAGTCATGTTAAAAAGTTCCATTATTTTAGCCTAAGTGGATTGACTGTGAAGCCGATCTTCTGGTTCCTCATTGCCTGTCTTAAAGTCCAAATTCTTTAGCATGACACAACAACCCTTACAATGTGATGCCAATGCACCTTTCCAGCCCTGTTTTCTTTTGTAGAGATGGGGTTCTGCTCTGTCGCTCAGGCTGGAGTGCAGTGGCACAATCGTAGCTCAATATGACCTCAAACTCTTGGTCTCAAGCAATCCTCCAGCCTCAGCCTCCTGAGAAGCTGGGATTACAGGCGTGAGCCACTATGCCTGGTTCTGCCAGCCTCATGTTCTGTCCTGTACCTTCTACCCTTTATTGCTCACCTCAAGTACCCCAACCTCTAGCTATACTGACCTAATTGTGTTGCCTGAGCATATCCTGCAGAGTCCTGCCTCTGTGCCTTTATTTTATTCCCTCTCCCTAGAACTCCTTTCCCATATGTACTCTGGCCTCCCCATGGTGCACTACTTCAAAATGCAACTTGAATGCCACTTCATCAGGGAGGGCTATCTGTCCGGGGTTAAATGGACTTTCTATGTGCTCCCAATGGCATTATATGTATCCTCATTTATAGCATATTTTGTATTACATTATAAATAATGGTTTACATGCCTGTAGTCCCCTTTGAACTCATCCTCATGGAAGTTACAGCCGGTGGGAGAGATAGACATGGAAATACTAAACATTTCATTACAGTGGTGATAAGTGGAATGAAAGAGAAGAACCAGGAGCTACAAAAGTGTGTGGCAGGAGATGTAGGCTGTGATATCAGGGATGGCCTCCCTGAGTACATGACATCTCAGCTGACATCTGTGAATGAACAGAAGAGGCTAGGTGAAGGCTGAGAATGAGACTCCAGGAAAGAGTACCTTACTGAATTCCTGAATGGGAAGGAGCCTGTATATTAGAAAAAGAGAGGGAAGGGCAGGGTGACTGGAGTCTAGTGACCAATGGGAAGAATGGGTAGTATAAAAGGAAGTCAGAGAGATAGGAAGGACTCAGTCATGCAGGGCCTCATCGGCTTCATTAAGCATGTTTTTGTTTTTGTTTTAGACAGGGTTTTGCGCTGTGGCCCAGGCTTGAGTGCAGTGGTGTGATCTCTGTCCACCGTAGCCTCAGCTTCCTGGGCTCAAGCAATCCTCCTGCCTCAGCCTCCCAAGTAGCTGTGACTACAGGCACATGCCACCACACCCAGCTACTCTTTGTATTTTTTTGTAGAGATGGGGTTTTGCCATGTTGCACAGGCTGGTCTCAAACTCCTGGGCTCAAGCGATCCTTGTGGGTGCTGCGTCCAAGGGAGTTTATAATATTGTTCTTTCCATTTTCATATGCATTTGAAAGTTTTCCATAATAAAACTAAAAGGAAGAAGTGATAGTAGTACAGTAATAATAGTATAATCTTTGTCCTAAGAGTCATTTTAAGCAAGGTGAGGGTGGGAGTAAGGTGATCAGATTTTGGTTTGTTTTTAATTTTTTTTATTATTCAATATTTCAATCATTCAGAAAGGCATAAAATAACAATATATATTGGAAAATCACCAGCCAGCTTTGTCAAACATTAGTTTTTGCCATATAGGCTTCAGATATAACTGACTCCTGAGTGGACTGATTGATTGATTCATTGATTGATTTTTGAGACAGAGTCTTGCTTTGGCTGGAGTACAGTAGTTCAATCCTGGCTCACTGTAACCTCCGCCTCCCAGGTTCAAGTGATTCTTGTGCCTCAGCCACCCAAGTAGCTGGAACTACAGGCATGTACCACCATGCATAGCTAATTTTTTGGTATTTTTAATAGAGATAGGGTTTCACCATGTTGGCCAGCCTGGTCTCAAACTCCTGGCCTCAAATGATCTTTATACATACATATGTATAAAGAGAGAAAGGAGTAAAGAACAACTCCTGACTTTCTGGCCAAGTACTTTTGGTGCCCTTTATGCCTCGTAAGTGTTTGTGGCATAGAATTGAGTCTTTAAATTACTGCTAACAGGCAAGGCCAGGGCTCATGCCTGTAAGCCCTTTGGGAGGCCAAGGTGGGCGGGTCACTTGAGCCCTAAAATGAGTACTCGCCCCTAAGTTGTGCTAAGAAAGCTTAAAAGCATTCAGGGCAGGAGCCAGCAGCCAGAACAACTCAAGAACAAACTCCAGTCCCTCCACTTCCTCAACATGGCTCTGAGCAGGTCGCTCCTCTGCTCAGAAACCTTTAATGACTCCCCTCAGCCTTTGGACAAAAGCCAAATGCACAATCTGCTCTCAGCCTCCCTCTCCAGCCTCTTCTCCTTATACACTCTTACTGGAAATAGCAAGTAACTTGATGATCCAGGCATATCAAATTATCCACTGTTTCCTAAACATGCCATGCATTTTTGTGGAGCCATGGTTCATATTTTTTATTCTGCCTGGACTGCCCCACTCACCCTTCTCCATCATTCTCCTCCCTCAAAGGTTCATCTCAGATACCACCTTCTTCCTGAAGCATTCTCTGGCTTCCCGAACCTCAACTGGGGAACCTCATCTCCTCCCTCTTCGGTGCTTCCCGGCACCTTGTTATACCTCTAGCATGCATTCATTTATTCTTCACAAAAGGTAGCGACTTTTGTGTGCCAAGCACTATTCAAAGAAGTTGATGGGGATTAGATAACAAAATTAATTTTAAAATATTTATCACATGTCCAGAATGTATCATGCACTGTGCTAGGTACTGAGGAGATATTGGCTGTGGTTTGTTCTTCCTGTTTTGAGTTCAAACAATACCATACTATAGGGCTAGGCATTTCCTAAGATTAGTCTTTTGGGTACAATTATAATTTACTTTTATTAGTTCTAAAAATACCTCTTTCAAGGACCAGAGTAGGACATACTTGAAAGTAGAAAAGACTGGCTAAAAGGCTACAATAATAATCCAGAACAGGAAACTTGTATAGTGGGCAGAGTGCTGAGCCCAAGAACAGAAAACCTAGCTTCTGTTCTTTGCTTTAATTTCTTTTTTTCTTTTGAGACGGAGAGTCACTCTTTTGCCCAGGCTGGAGTGAAGTGGCACAGTCTTGGCTCACTACAACCTCTGCCCCCGGGGTTCAAGCAATTCTCCTGCCTCAGCAGCTGGGATTACAGGCATGCACCACCAGGCTCAGCTAATTTTTGTATTTTTAGTAGAGATGGGGTTTCACCATGTTGGCCAGGCTGGTCTCAAACTCCTGACCTCAGGTGATCCACCTGCCTCGGCCTCCCAAAGTGCTGGGATTACAGGTGTGAGCCACCATGCCCGGCCTGCTTTAATGTTTATGAGCTATGTGTGGGTCCTTAGACAAGATGATAGGCAATTCACATCATCTTTGAGTCTCCTTTTACTCACCTATAAAATGAGGACAATGTCTTCCTTATCTACCTCATGGTATTGTTCCCAGGACCAAATAGGGCCACATACACGGCATATGGGAAGTGCAAACACCTTACAAATATAAACAGCTATCAAAGTAATATGAAACCCCACAGTAAAAATAAGAGAAAATGAATTAAAAATACAGTAGACTAGATCCAGCTTATGTAAAAGGGAAAACTTCCTAATAGTGAGTTTTTTTTTTCCAGACAAGAATGAAGATATACTGGAGGCCATGATCACAATGAAAGAATATTTTGATTTGGGAATACGTTGGTGCTTCTTAGTAGGTCACTCTCTTACCCCTCCAATCATTCGGGGTCAATCTTCCTTGACTACAGTTTCAAACCAAAGACTGTTCTCCATCTCCTCAGCACAAACCACTAAAACCAGTCTCAAGGGCAGGAATCCATAAGTCCTGGGTCTAGGAGTCACACTCTGTTACTTATTCATGTGGCCTGTGATAATTGACTTGTCTCTTTCATCCTGTTCTGATCTTCCTCAGAATCAAGTTGGAAACTAGGAAGGCCAGAAAAGTATTTGAGGAGCATTCTACTCAGCAAATAAGAGAAGTGGTGCTTTTAATAAATCAAATGAAGGAAGCCAGTTAGAGAATCAGTGGGACCTCTTGATGTGTAAGATAAAAAAGAAAGACTAAAGAAAGCATAGGATCCTGTTTGTTGAGCTTCAAGGGGTCCGGGGTTGGGGGGTGTGGAGAAAAAGAAAGCAAAGGAGAAGATAGACTGAATAAAAAAAATTTTTGGCTTGGTAATGAAAGATCATAGATACGAAATGAAAAATCAATGATAATGAAAAATGCTTTCAATTTAGAAATCAGGAGAACTAGGAAAAGTTCTACAGTAGTTCTGAATCATCTACTATCACGTTCTGTGCCCTTGGGCAACTCAATTAAAGAAGTATCTAGTAAGTGCTGTAGTAGGTACTGGGTGATCTCTAAGGTCACGGTTATCTCTCAATTTCTTTCTATTGATGCCACTACCATTAGATGACTATCTAAAGAGTTCTGAAGGAACTCAAGGGTGAGCTTGTGGAACCACTGCCAAAAGGAATAGCCTTGATTTCTACCGAAGGAAGTACAAGTTGGCAATGAGTCCCATCTCTAAGAAGGGTTTTAGAAGGGGGCTTGGAGCCCCATGCCCATGAGTGCCTATTTCAGATCCATGTAACTTTTTGAGATAAAGGATAAAGAGTAGAATCATTGATTGCTCATTGAATACTTAATGATGAGCATTGAGAATCAGGGATTTTGTTCAATGTAAAAAAATAAAACATTTTGGTTGAGAAAGCCTTGCCTAAGAACCAACCTTCCTCTCCCCAAAAATAATGTTTAACTATTAAAAAATAAATAGGGCTGGGCACGGTGGCTCACACCTATAATCCCAGCACTTTGGGAGGCTGAGGAAGGCGGATCACTTGAGGTCACAAGTTTGAGACCAGCCTGGCCAATACGGCGAAAACCCTTCTCTACTAAAAACACAAAAATTCACCGGGCGTGGTGGTGCATGCCTGTAATCCCAGTTACTCAGGAGGCTGAGGCAGGAGAATCGCTTGAACCTGGGAGGCGGAGGTTGCAGTGAGCCGAGATCACCCCACTGCACTCCAGCCTGGGCAACAGAACAAGACTCTGTCTCAAAAATAAATAAATAAAATAAATAAAAATAAGTAAATAAATAAATGACAAACTGGCTGGGGCTGCCTTAAAAATGTTTCCTGGAGAAGAGAGAAGAAAATGACAACTAGAGAAATCAGGGAAAGTTTATTGGAGAAGCAGGGCTTGAGCTGAAACTTTAAGGAAAGGTTTCAAATGAATGGGTAGGGGTGCAGAAGTAACTATGTGACAATGTCCAGAGAAATATGGGCAGCCTGTCTAAGGGTAAAGGAGAGATGAGCTTGTCGAGTAAAGATGCATTATCAATAAGCAGTGGGAAATACGGCCTGCTAATGGAGGGGCAGGGTGGAGTCAGACTCCAGAGGGCTTAAAAGACAGAAAGAGGAGTAAGCAAGATTATCTGCTGGCTTAAAAGCAACAATATTTCTATAAGGTGTCAATCAAGTGATCCCCTAGTGTTCAGTGAAAGGATAATTAGGCACAAATTATTGAGAGAAGCAGTGGATATAATTTGTCTATCTTTCAGGAAGTTTTGGACAATGTATTAGACATTTAAAATGGAGTCATTGTCAAATTAAGGATGATGTTTTTGTCACTTAGAAAACAATAGATAGATATAAATGGTCACTTCCGTGAATGAAAGGGGATTAAGAGTGCAAGGGGCCCCAAGAGACCATGCTGGGACCTGTCTCACTTAAATTTTTTATAAGTGATCCAGAAGAAATAGAGCAAAGTGAAAATTTCAAGACTTCAGATCATATTAAGCCCTTTCAGACGGGTAAATGCTATGCCAAAAGAGAAGGAAGGAGGAAGAGGTGGAGGAAGGGAGAAAGAGAGAGTGAGCGAATGCTTGAAGGAAGTTACTGAGTGCAATGCAAGATGGCAGACAAACGTCAAGGTGGAGAAATGTAAGGTAATGCACTCCGATAAAAATAATCCACATACAGGGTGTTGTGTTCCAGGCTATCAGTTTTGACCCAGGAAAAGGCTCCGGGAGCTATTATAGATTGTTCCCTAAAGGCAGTGGCCTAGTGTGTTGAGATCAGGAAAGCTGACAGAGGGAAGGGGGAAGCAGGATGGGACCAAGAGAGCAAAGAAGAAACCAACCTTCCTTTATGCAAAACCGTAGGGTCCTGTATCTGGAGACAATGGTCAAGTTGACATCTATTGAAAATTAGGGCCAAAAGGTATCTAGAAAAGGACAACTAAAATGACCCAGAGAATGAGTGTGGCTATTCTAGGGGTCTCGTGTCATAGGGGGAAACTTAAGTTTAAAAAGACAAAGGCTAAGAGGTGGAATAATCAAAGCCTATAAAACTGATACAGGTAAGGACTAGCTTCCTCTTAATGCTTGAAATATTGTAGGAATAAAAAAGTTTCAGAGTTGAGATTGTCTAGCTCTATCTCTTTATGTTAGACATGGTGAAATTCAAGCCTAGAGAGGGCAAGGAAATGGCTCAAGGTCACACAAACCAATGAGGGCCAAGGTCAGATCAGAGCCCAGGCCTCCTTAATCCCAGGCCAGGGTCTTTCCACCTCATCCTGTGCACTCAGGCAGTCTAAAGCAATCTTTCTTCTAGGGTATAAACTTAGGAAATGCATTACTTTAACATGTGATAAAACACATGTGAAAACACAAAGAGGCTAAGGAAAGTTTCCACAACAAGTCAACCAGCAATTATAAAATCTTTGGAGGACAACTGCCAACTGGCACTAAAGGTTCTTTTACACACCATATCTTTTTTGTTGTTTTGTGGAACCTGTAACCCTTTGAGAGGCTGAAGAAATCTAGGGGTCCTCGCCTAGAAATACACACATTTGCACTTACAAATTTGTACGCAATTTCAGTGCACGTATGACCCCCTGAGCTCCATGCCCAATTAAGAATATCTCTTGAGGCAGATTCTTCTAAACAAACAGACTGCCTGCTTCAACAAATATACTCCATCTCTTAGGGTGGCTGAGGCTATCACTCTGATTTTCCTCAGCAAAACACCATTGTCCCAACATCATTTATTAGAATATTGAAGTCCTCTAGGTTGGAAGATACTAGAGAAATTAGTCCAACTGCACCCCCCATGAGATATAGGATAAGGTCATGGGTAAATAAGGGGAGACTAGAGTCAGCCTGCCTAGGTTAGAATTCCAACTCCATCACTCACTAGCTGTGTGACCTTGGGCAAGTTACTTAAGCTCTTTGAGTCTGTATCCCCATCTGTAAAATGGGGATAATAATTGCAGCTATTTCATAGAGTAGTTATGAGGATTGAATTGGATAATTCGTATAAAACATAGCACCAGGCCTGGCACATAGTGAGTGTTCAGTAAATGCTAGCTGGCATTATTGTGATGATGATGTATGCATCCATGCAAGCATTATGCATGCCTCCATCCAATCCCCTCCGAGAGCTTTTACTTGCACATGCCAGTGATGAGCAGCTCGCCGCCTCCTAAGCTGGTTGAGCAGCTCCAATTGTTACAAACTTCTTCCTATATCGAGCCCAAATTTGTCTTCTTGCAACCCCCACTCCCGCTGGCCCTAGTTCTGCCCTGTGGGGCCAAGGTAGAACAAGTCTATCCTACCTCCACCTGACAGCCCTTCAGCTACGAAGACAGTGATCGAGTCCTTCCTCCGCCCTCCCCCTCCCCCTTCTCCAGCTTGAACATCCTTGGTTTCTTCTCCCAACCCACAACAGACTGGCTGCGCTTACTATTTACTCCGAGGCGTTGTACGGTTTCCCTCACACATAGTCATGCAGGCCACACACCCCACTGCCAACACAACAAACCCGACCCTCGTGCTCGGCCCCCGCCCGCTGCCCCTGTCCGCGGTGCTGAAGCAGCTCCCGGCCTCGGCGGCCCTTGGCGAGGCCCTCCCCAGCCCCCGCCCTGGGCCGCGCCAGCCCGGACCCAAGGCGTGGACCCCCGGCGCGCCGCCTCCGCGACCTCGGCAGTAGGTGCGGCCCGGCCCAGGCCCGTCCCCGGTGCCGCCCCCCGCCCTGCCCGGATGCCCCGAGCCCGCGCCCCGGCCCCGCGCGCCAGCCCCACCTGCCCGGCGAAGGGCGCCTCCGCCTCGTCCGCCCGCGCCACCGCCACCGCCACCGCCGCCCGGTTCCCTGCCCCCGCCGCCGCCGCCGCCGCCCGCGCGGCGCCCGGGAGGCAGCAGAGCGCGGGCAGCAGCAGCAGCAGCAGCCGCCCGGGGACCCGCCAGCGGCTCCAGCGCGGGGCCTGGCCCGGCGGCGGCGGCGGCGGCGGCGGCCCCGGCGCGGCGCGGCCGCCCCGGCTCCTCGGCATCCCGGCGGCGGGGCCCGGCCGCCCGGCTGCGATGGCGGCGGCGGCGGCGGCTCCGGCCGGGTCCTCCCGCTGCAGCCGCTGCGGAGCCGCCGAGTCACGGCGCCGCGGACACGCGCCCGGCCCGCCTGCCTTCGCCGCCGCCGCCGCCGCCTCGGCCGCCAGCGCGCCCCCGCCTCCGCGCGCCCCGCCCCGGTGGGGGGCGGCCGGGGGCGCGGGGGCAGCACCCGGGCGGGACCTGCGAGGGCAGTGGCTCCCCGACCAGCCCTAGGGCAGGGGCCGCGGAGCGGCGCTGGGGAGGGGGTTGCAGAGGCTGAAAGAACAGTTCTAGAGGCAGGGTCCGAAGGGGTGGAACTGGAGGTCGGGGTCTGGGGGTAGCCCCGAGCAGGAGGGGGAAGAGGCTAAATCAGTAATCCTGGAGGTAGAACAACTGGATGGCCCTGGGGGAACATATCCGGGGTTGGGGGTCCGGAACCCTGGGGAGAGGGTCCTAGGGAGTGGCATTGGAGGAGAGGGGGCCTGAGAGGCAGCCTGGGGGAGGAGACTGAGGAGCGGCTCTGGGGTAAAGGCGGGGTTCGAGAGCAAGCTAAAGAAATAGCCCTGGGTCTGAGAGGGTGACTCCGGAGAGGGAGCTCTGAGTGGCTCTCCTGGGCCGGGGTGGTGGGGAAAAGGGGTAGAGAAGACCTGAGGAGCGTTTAAGAGGGGGCATTCCTGGGAGACATTAGGTGAAGTTGAGGTGAAGCTCAGTCCCTCACCCCTAGAGGGAAAGAGCTCATCCAGCTGGGAAGATCATCTTTCATCCAAAACAACCCATATTTATCAAGCGCTTTCTATTTGTAGGGCTCTGGGCTACTTGGGATGCTGAAAGGAAAAAAAAAACACCCAAAAACAAAAACAAAAAAGAGAAGGCCGATTTCCTGGAGTGCAGAGGTTTACAGCTTGATGAGAAAACATAAACGCAAAGAAAAACAGAATGGCAAACACCACGTGTCAACAAGGATACAGGCGGCTGCTCCAGGGGTCAAGGGAGACCTGATGAGGGGCTGGGGAAGTTAGGAAAAAGTGTAACGGAGGAGGGTGGGACTCTAGCTAGGACCTGAAGGAAAGGCTGGATTTAAACCAGGGGAGGGGAGAGGAGAGGGCATTTCAGGGAGGAAGTTGAGGGTGTACAGGATGTGCCTGAGGCGGCAGATAAGTTTCTCTGGAGCACAGAGTTCCTATAGGAAAGTGTTGGGAAGTGAGGGAAGTTGTACAAGACAGTGAATGCTAGGATAATAAATTTGGGTTGTGTTCTGAAGGAAAATGGGGGAGGGTGGTCATTAAAGGTTGTGTGTGTGTGGTGTGTGTGTGGTGTGTGTGTGTGTATGTGTGTGTTTAAGCAGGATGATGTGTGAAAATAGTATTTTATGATTACGTGGTAATTTGGAGATGAAAAAAGGGCACAGGCTTTAGCGTCAGACCTATGTTCATATCTTGGCTCTGTTCCATTTTTATAAAATGATGCTACTATTACTGTATAAGGTTGCTTTCAGCATGAGGTGCTTGACACTTAATAGATATTCCATGTTAGTTCCCCTCCCAGTGGAGAGAATAATGACCAGAGGAGGCAGAGAGATTGGTTAGGAGACTAGTGTAATAGTCTAAGTATAAGGAAATAAGGATAACAATAATAATTAACATTTATTGAGTGCCTAATACATACTAGTTACTGGGCTAAGCACTTTCCTGCACGATATCTCATTTAATCTTCATAGATAAACCCTATGAAATAGATGCTATTATTACCCCTAATTTAGGATAAAGAAGTGGAAGACTCTGAATAAGTTTGCCAAACTTGCGTGATTCGTAAGTGATAGAGCTGGATCGATTTGACTTCAGAACCCATTTTTTTCTAGGATGGGGGTGAGAAAAGAGACAGATTTAAGAGACAATGGGCATACAAGAAGAGGGAAAGGAGTTTGGAGTGATGGCAAATCGAGAAAGATGGATGGTAGCATCTTCACAGAAACGGAGTCCTCATGTGGAGGAACTGGCTTGAAGGAGGTGACAAGGAGCTCGGTTTTAGACTTGCTGAAACTGGGGTGACCACAAGATCTGTGAGATGGGTATGGGAATGAGTTCTCGAAGAAGGTGGAGAATGGATATTTTGGACACCTTCAAGTAAATATGGTAGTTGAAGCTGAAAGCAAAGAGTTGAAGAGAGCAAAAGGCCAAGCGTTCCATCCTGAGACATACATATTCAGAGCCTGAGAAAAGTCAAGCCAAAAGTGAATCTAAAGATTGTCCAAAAAGACTGAAGAATCAGGATTGTAGAGTATCACCGGAAAGAAGAAGAGAGGTTCAAAGAAAAGGAAGGAGTTGGCTGGGCGTGGTGACTCACACCTGTAATCCCAGCATTTTGGGAGGCCAAAGCAGGCGGATTACATGAGTCCAGGAGTTTGAGACCAGCCTGGCCAACATGGTGAAACCCTGTCTCTGCAAAAAATACAAAAATTAGCCAGGCATAGTGGTGCACACCTGTAATCCCAGCTACTGAGGAGGCTGAGGCCTGAGAATCGCTTGAACCTGGGAGGCAGAGGTTGCAGAGAGCTGAGATTGCGCCACCGCACTCCAGCCCAGTAACAGAGTGAGACTCTGTCTAAAAAAAAAGTGAGAGAGGAGTTGACAGTCTCAGGGAAATCAAAGAGACTGAAGACTGTATTAACACCATTGAGGTGAACAGCTCACAGTCCCCGTAGGGAGATGATAGAGACAAATCATTGTGGTTACATGATGAGTTATGACACGAATGAGAACAAAGTGTTGTGGAAACATTGAGGCAAGAGCAATGAACTGCCAAAGTTGGAAGGTTTGGGAGGGGATATATTCCAGAAAGAAGAAATAGTATATTCAGAGAATGAAGGGGAACAGACTGGACTGAGCTCTGTCTTATTCTTCTCCTTTCCTCTAATACCAAATGCTTGTGGAACTGCCGATGATGATATAGCGCTGTGGTGGTCCACCTTGACCAGCTCCCAAGGATGGCGGATGTGAATGGCAGTAGGTATTGATGATAAGGAAAGAAGAGGCTGATAGAAGTCAATGGTTGCTTATAAAATGGATCCCTAAGATAGTCCTTAGTAAGAGGACGGTCCAGAGACTGCCGTGAAATCAGTTCAAGAGCAGGTTTAGAAGGTTTCAGAGCAACACCCCAAGATAGAATCACTGGAACTCTGACTTTGCAGCCTCCAGTCACCATGATGAGCATGGGATAAAATGGAAACAGCACTTGACTTAACGTCGGATACCTGATTCAAGCACTGGCTCTGTCACTGACTTTTGGTATGCCTTTCAGCAAGTCACTTCATTTATTTGGGCCTTGGTTGCCTCATAAAATGAAATGAATGACCTCTGTCTTCTCCACTTCACTGGAAAGACCACATGAGTGGTTGGAATTCACTTAATGAACTATATGGTAAACTGACCAGCTGCTAGGAAAAGCTTTTTATTATTATGATTATTATTATTATTATACTTTAAGTTTTAGGGTACATGTGCACAATGTGCAGGTTTGTTACGTATGTATACATGTGCCATGTTGGTGTACTGCACCCATTAACTCGTCATTCAGCATTAGGTGTATCTCCTAATGCTATCTCTCCCCCCTCCCCCCACCCCACAGCAGTCCCCGGAGTGTGACGTTCCCACTCCTGTGTCCATGTGTTCTGTTGTTCAATTCCCACCTATGAGTGAGAACATGCAGTGTTTGGTTTTTTGTCCTTGCGATAGTTTGCTGAGAATGATGATTTCCAGTTTCATCTATGTCCCTACAAAGGACATGAACTCATCATTTTTTATGGCTGCATAGTATTCCATGGTGTATATGTGCCACATTTTCTTAATACAGTCTATCATTGTTGGACATTTGGGTTGGTTCCAAGTCTTTGCTATTGTGAATAGTGCCACAATAAACGTACATGTGCATGTATCTTTATAGCAGCATGATTTATAGTCCTTTGGGTATATACCCAGTAATGGGATGGCTGGGTCAAATGGTATTTCTAGTTCTAGATCCCTGAGGAATCGCCACACTGACTTCCACAATGGTTGAACTAGTTTACAGTCCCACCAACAGTGTAAAGGTGTTCCTATTTCTCCACATCCTCTCCAGCACCTGTTGTTTCCTGACTTTTTAATGATCACCATTCTAACTGGTGTGAGATGGTATCTCATTGTGGTTTTGATTTGCATTTCTCTGATGGCCAATGATGATGAGCATTTTTTCATGTGTTTTTTGGCTGCATAAATGTCTTCTTTTGAGAAGTGTCTGTTCATATCCTTCGCCCACTTTTTAATGGGGTTGTTTGTTTTTTTCTTTCTTTTTTTATTATTATTATTATACTTTAAGTTTTAGGGTACATGTGCACAATGTGCAGGTTAGTTACATATGTATACATGTGCCATGCTGGTGTGCTGTACCCATTAACTCGTCATTTAGCATTAGGTATATCTCCTAATGCTATCCCTCACCCCTCCCCCCACCCCACAACAGTCCCCAGAGTGTGATGTTGGAAAACCTTTGACACTGATAATCTTAACAAGAAATATTATATTGGGGCTGGCGCAGTGGCTCAAACCTGTAATCCCAGCACTTTGAGAGGCTGAGGCAGGTGGATCACCTGAGGTCTGGAGTTCGAGACCAGCCTGGCCAACATGGTGAAACCCCATCTCTACTAAAAACACAAAACTTAGCCGGGCGTGGTGGTGCATGCCTGTAATCCCAGCTACTTGGGGGCTGAGGCAGGAGAATTGCTTGAACCTGGGAGGCAGATGTTGCAGTGAACCAAGATTGTGCCACTGCACCCTGGCATGGGCGACAAGAGACTCTGTTTCAAAAAAGAAAAAAAAAAAAAAAAAGAAAAGAAAAGAATTATGATATTGGCTGGGCACAGTTGTTCACACCTGTAATCCTACCACTTTGGGAGGCCAAGGAGGATGGATCACTTGAGCCCGGGAGTTCAAGACCAGCCTGGGCAACATGGTGAAACTCTGTCTTTACAAAAAATAAAAAAAAAAAATTTAGCTGGGAGTTGTGGCACATGCCTGTAGTCCCAGCTACTCGGGAGGCTGAGGAGAGAGGATCACTTGAGACCAGGAGGCAGAGATTACAGTTAGCTGTGATTATGCCACTGCACTCCAGTCCGGGCAACAGAGCTAGACCCTGTCTCAAGAAAAGAAAAAAAAGAAATGTTATATCAGTGCCTGAGCTCACTGTAGATAAACTGGGTCCACTCTTCCCTTCACCTCCTTTCATATTTATTTATATATTTTGAGATGGAGTTTTGCTCTTTTGCCCAGGCTGGAGTGAAGTGGCACGATCTTGGCTCACTGCAACCTCCGTCTCCTGGGTTCAAGCGGTTCTCCTGCCTCAGCCTCCTGAGCAGCTGGAATTATAGGCACCCGCCAACACGCCCGGCTAATTTTTGTATTTTTAGTAGAGATGGGATTTCACCATGTTGGCCAAGCTGGTCTCAAACTCCTGACGTCAGGTGATCCACCTGCCTTGGCCTCCCAAAGTGCTAGAACTACAGGCATGAGCCACTGCACCTGCCCTCATATTTCTTTATTCAACTAATATTTATTAAATATCTTTTTGGTGCTAGATACTGTGAGTGGGGCTAGGGATGTAAAGAAGATCAAGTTATAGTTGCCTTCTTTAGGAAGATAGTCGGTTGGGAAGATAGACAATTATCCAGATAACAAGATAACATAATATGTGCTATAATAGAGAAATGGGAGTAGGGAGGAGGGAACAACTGACTGTCTAGAGATGGCAGGTGAGACAGACCTAGAGTGACCAGCAGGAGTTTGCTATGTAGAATGGGAGGGAAAACTATGTACAAAGACAACAGATATGTATGGAGACAACAACCATTTACATACTAATACAAAGACATTATTTTCTTTTTAAACTCTCATTTTCTCATGAGAGTACTGGGTAGTTTTCCAGGGCTTCATGGCACATTATACAGATTGAATGAGAAGTAAATAGGATAATACAATTATCTTATATTAAACCAGACATAAAACAGATTTTCAAAAAGGCAAAACAGTAGCATTCCTCTCACTATTTTTTTTTTGTTTGTTTGTTTCGTTTTGGAACAAAACAGCTAAATTTTTATTATTTTTTTAAAATAAAAATGTTATGTTAACATGTTTATTATTGTTATTTTAAATGAATTAGTATGTAAATATTTAACAATTTCTCAGTTTTGATACCTAGTGTGATAATTATCAATAGATAGAATCCACATAAACAAAAGTTATTTGGAGTCCTGAATTTTCAAAAGTTATTTGGAGTCCTGAAATTTTTTTTTTTTTTTTTTTGAGACAGAGTCTCGCACTATTTCCCGGGCTGGAGTGCAGTGGCGAAATCTTGGCTCACTGCAACCTCTGCCTCCCAGGTTCAAGCGATTCTCCTGCCTCAGCCTCCCAAGTAGCCGGGATTATGTAATAGGTGCCCGCCACCACACTTGGCTGATTTTTTTGTATTTTTAGTAGAGACGGGGTTTCACTATGTTGGCCAGGCTGGTCTTGGTCTTGAACTCCTGACCTCATGATCTGCCTGCCTCGGCCTCCCAGAGTGCTGAGATTACAGGCATGAGCTGCCAAGCCCAGCCTGAATGTTGTTTTTTGTTTTTTGTTTTTTGTTTTTTGAGACAGGGTCTCACCCTGTCGCCCAGGCTAGAGTGCAGTGGCACAATCATAGCTCACTGCAACCTCAAACTCCTGAGCTCAGGTGATCCTTCCACCTCAGCCTTTCAAGTACCGGAGACTACAGGAATGAACCACTGTGTCTGGCCCTCAATACTTTGAGTGTAGAGAGGGTCCTGAGACCAAAAGGCATGAGTACTCTGTTCTGGGCAGAATGACCCAAAACAGAGGAGCAAAATGATAACGTTTGATTTCACTCAACAAACAAGTTCAACAAATACTTACGTGAAACACCTATTTTGTGTTGAACGTTATTCTAGGTGCTGGGATGATGGAGCTTTGAACAAATCTAATAACACTTCCCGCTTTCATGGAACTTAAATTATAATGGAGCAGGCCGGGCGTGGTGGCTCACACCTGTAATCCCAGCACTTTGGGAGGCGAAGGTGGGCAGATCACCTGAGGTTGGGAGTTCAAGACCAGCCTGGCTAACATGGTGAAACCCCCATCTCTACTAAAAAACACAAAAATTAGCTGGGCATGGTGGTGCACATCTGTCATCCCAGGTACTCAGGAGGCTGAGGCACGAGAATCACTTGAACCCGGGAAGTGGAGGTTGCAGTGAGCTGAGATCGCACCACTACATTCCAGCCTGGGTGACAGAGTGAGACTCTGTCTCAAAAGAAAAAACAAAACAAAACAAAAACAAACAAACAAAAAAACTGGGGTGACAGACAACGAACAAAATGATTTAAATATATATATGTAGTTAAATAGCATTTTTTTTCTGTTGAGAAAAGCAGGATTTAGGACTTGAAACCTGAATGGTGTGTGTGTGTGTGTGTGTGTGAGAGAGAGAGAGAGAGGAAGAGAGAGAGAGAGAAAAAAAACATTTTGGGATGGAGTGGCCAGGGAAGGCCTCAGTAAAAAAGTGAGTTTTTTGTAAAGATCTGGAGGAACAAGGGAGTGAACCATGTAGATATCTGAAAGAAATGAATCCAGGCAGATGGAACAGCAAGTGCAAAAGTTTTGAGGCAAGAACGTGCCTGGTAGGTTTGAGGAAAAGGGTAAGAATCACTGTGGTTAGAGTGGAAGAGAGTGAGAGTATCAGGAGATGAAGGTTATGGAGGGAAGGGTGGTCTACATGAGAGAAAAAACTGATGGGGCCGGGCATGGTGGCTCATGCCTGTAATCCTAGCACTTTGGGAGGCTGAGGTAGGACAGTCTCTTGATCCTCTCACCTGATCATCATCTGTCATCTCCTGATACTCTCACTCATCACTTGAGGCCAGGAGTTCAAGACACCATCTCTACCAAAAACAAAAAAAAATTACCCAGGAATGGTGGGGTACACCTGTAGTCCTGGCTACTTGGGAGGCTGAGGTGAGAGGATTGCTTGAGCATGGGACTTTGAGAATGTAGTAAACTATGTGATCATCATTGCATTGCACTCCAGCCTGAGCAAGAGTGAGACCCTGTCTCTGAACAAAAACTGATGAGAGGTTCTGAGAGTGGAAGAGACATCTTCTGGCTTATGTTTTAACAGAATTACTTTGGTTGCTGGGCTGAGAAAAGGTTTTAAGACCATACCAGAAAGGCCAGTTAGGAGGCTATTACAATAATCCAAGTACAAGATGATGGCGGCTCAGACCTGGGTCCAAGTAGAGATACAGAGATGTAGTTGGATTCTCATAGACTTTGATTTTTAATTTTTTGTTTTTTGTATTTTGTATTTTTTCCCTTTACACTTTTTTTGGATTTTTTTGGAATCATAGATTTTGAAAATAGAGTTGGCAGAATTTGTTAATGGATTGGATGAGGTATGAGACAAAGCGGAGAGTCGCATTACCAATTACCAAACTTTTTTTTTAAGTCAAAATTGTTTTATTGTCATTCACATATTTAATATGAAAAGAAATGCAGCAAATGGCTCAGGGTTGTATTAAGGAAAAAAAAACAGGTTGTTCTATTAACATCTGGGAGAAGAGCTGTCCCCACATCAGACACAGCAGCTGCACGCCCCTTTGCAGACACAGCCCTGGGCACACTTGGCACAGCCCATGGGGCAGCAGGAGCAGCAGCTCTTCTTGCAGGAGGTGCATTTGCACTCTTTGCACTTGCAGGAGCCACCAGTGGTGCAGGAGCAGTTGGGGTCCATTTCGAGCCGCGGTAAGGCTGGAGATCTCAAGCGATAACGGAGAGACAGCAAGGCGCACGTGGACGGCGTGTTCACCAATTACCAAACTTTTTGACCTGAGCAACTAGAAGAATGGAGTTGCCATTATTTGACACAAAGAAGACTGCAGGAGGGACAAGTTTGAGTAGAAATATGAAGAGCTCACCCAAGTGGATGTGGTAAGTAGGCTATTTTGATATTTGGACCTGAGTTCAGGAAGAAGGTTGAGAGTGAAGTAGGAATTTGGAGGTTTTCAGAATCAATATAATATGTAAAACCCAAGGGACTGAAGAAATTACTTAGGAAATGAGTGTAGACAGAAAAGCAAAGAGTTCCAATGACTGGATCCTGGGGCAACTCTAATACTTAGAGGTTGGGAAAATGAAGAGGAATCAGCCAAAGACACTGAGAAGGAAGAGCCAAAAAGAAGAAAACCAGGAAAGTGAGAACTCCAGGAAGCCAAGTGAATAAAATGTTTTAAGAAAGAGAGAGTAATCAACTGTGTCACACAGATCAAATAATATGAAGATGAATAGATGGTAATTAGATTTACCAATGTGGAGGTTGTTGGTGATCTTGAGATGTTTTGGTGGAGTGTATGGGACAAAAATCTGATTGGAGTAGGTTCAAGAGGAATTGAAAATGTTGAGTATACAGGATATAGCTTTTTCAAGAAGTTTTACTACAAAGACGAAGGAGAAAATGTGGCAGCTGTAGGTGGTAGTGGAGTCAAAACAGACTTTTTGTTTGTTTTTAAGATGGGAAACATAACATTTGTATGTTGATTGAGACTGATCCAGGAGAGAGGGAAAAATTGATGATGCAGGAGAGAGAGGAGAACTGCTGAAGCCATGCCCTTGAGTAAGCATGTATATGAGTGAGGAGGTTGGCTATGAGCTAGGATAATTCCTCCATAATAAGAGGAAAGAACAGGACTTTTAGCAGTACAAATCTGGTACCAGTGTGGAGAAGAGCTTAAAGGGAGAACTTGCATTTGTTGGTTACTTACTTTTTGTCTAGCATTATGTTAGATGCTTTCCTCACAAGAGTTCTTTTTTATTTTTACTTGTATTTTTATTTTTTTCCAATCATATTCTTTCTAATTATTTTTATTTTTTTAGAGACAGGATCTCACTCTGTCACCCAGGCTGGAGTGCACTGGCGTGATCATAGCTCACTGCAACCTCAAACTCCTGGGCTCGAGCGATCCTCCCACCTCAGTCTCCTGAGTAGCTGTGACTACGGGTACATGCCATCATGCCTGACTAATTTAAATTTTTTTTTTTTTAATGGAGGTCTCACTGTGTTGGCCATCCATGGCCAATATAACAGCCATGTAACAGTCACCGTGCCTGACTGCAGCAGTTCTCAATGTATGAGGAAAGTGGGTTGTGACACTGTTGTAATGAGGCAAGAAAAGTTAGGAACTGAAGTCAAGCTGCTGAAGATCCAAGATACTGTGCTCTTTATGCTCTGCAAAACTCCCCCACCCTTGCCCCTACCCCCACCAAATTGCATTGGCCTCTCATTGCAGATGTCAGGATGCCATCCATTTGGATAGGAAGAAACTGACACATTGGCTCAACCATAGGGTAGAGTTGCTTGTTTCTTATAAAGGAAAGAAAGATTTGAGTGGTCGTAAGAATCTGCAGTACTAGGCAGCTCTTGGTGCTGGAGGGCCCTCGCCCTGAAGCCAGGCAAATTTACCCAAAAGATAAAGACATAAAAAGAAAATGCAGGAACAAAGAAGAGTGACATTCTTTATTTTTTATTTTATTTATTTATTTATTTATTTATTTATTTATTTATTTGAGACAGAGTTTCGCTCTTGTAGACCAGGCTGGAGTGCAATGGTATGATCTCGGCTCACCGCAACCCCTGCCTCCCGGGTTCAAGTGATTCTCCTGCCTCAGCCTCCCGAGTAGCTGGGATTACAGACATGCACCACCACGCCTGGCTAATTTTGTATTTTTAGTAGAGACGGGGTTTTTCCATGTTGGTCATGCTGGTCTCGAACTCTCAACCTCAAGTGATCCTCCTGCCTCGGCCTCCCAAAGTGCTGGGATTACAGGAGTGAGTCACTGCGCCCGGCCAGAGTGACATTCTTAGTAGAGATCTGAAAGGAAATATAAATGAGAGGGTGGCTGGAGAGCACAGTCCAGCTTAGGAAGTCTCCTTGACCTCTCTCCTCCTTCCTCTGAATTCCTATTTCAGCAGCTAACAGTCAATGAAAAGCAATTTACCTACATCAAATCACTTAATCCTCACCACTGTCCTGTGAAGTGGATTCTAAGGAAAGGGTGAGAGAAGTGACCTACCCCACGACACACCTAAAAAACAGCAAAACCAGGAGTAGAACCCAAGTGCCTGACACTAAATTCATGTCCTTAACCCTTGGTGCCTTTGTTCATTCATTAATTACCTCAAAAATTCTGTAAACATTACTCAGAAGCCACTCTGTGGAAGGTACTGGGGCAAGTGAGGCCGTCTTCAGGTTAAAAAAAAAAAAAAAAAGATAAGACTTGTGCACGTAAAAGGCGTGACAAATAACCACAAAACATTACACCATTCTATAGGATTTGAGAGGGGAGTGAGGTCACTCTGGCTGGGGATATCAGGGAGATCAAGGAGGGTTTCCAAAAGGAAGTAGCATTTGAGATGAGTCTATATAAACTGGTAATATTTTAAAAGCTAATAGTTTTATATGCAATATACACGGAACATTACCACACACGTGTTCAAAAGTTACAAGCAATGGAAGACTGTGTGAAGTTTTAATTGGCAGAAAATGGGGGGTAAAAGGCCGGGCGTTGTGGCTCACGCCCGTAATCCCAGCACCTTTGGGAGGCTGAGGCGGGTAGATCACTTGAGGTCAGGAGTTTGAGACCAGCCTGACCAACATGGGTGAAACCCCGTTTCTACTAAAAACACAAAAAAATTAGCCTGGCTTGGTGGCGCGTGCCTGTAATCCCAGCTACTCAGGAGGCCGAGGCAGGAGAATCTCTTGAACCCAGGAGACAGAGGTTGCAGTGAGCTGAGATGGTGCCACTACACTTCAGCCTGGGCTACAGAGTGAGACTCCATCTCAAAAAAAAAAAAAGAAAGAAAGAAAGAAAGAAAATGGGAGGTAAAGGCCTGGAGGAAGGAAAAGGTCTGATTGTTCAGGATCTAGAGAAGGTCCCAGTCCAATCCCCCGACTCAGTCTCAATGTGCAGCCCCAAATGACTTGAGAGTATTTCTTACTCAGGTTTCTCCCTTAAAAGCATATTCAAACCAATGCATACAATGGGACACTATGCAGCCTTTTGTAATTTTTTTTTTTTTTTTTTGAGATGGAGTTTCGCTCTGTCGCCCAGGCTGGAGTGCAGTGGCACGATCTCGGCTCACTGCAACCTCCACCTCCTGGGTTCAAGCAATTCTCCTGCCTCAGCCTCCCGAGTAGCTGGGACTACAGGCGCCCACCACCACGCCTAGCTAATTTTTTTGTGTTTTTTTAGTAGAGGCGGGGTTTCACCGTGTTAGCCAGGATGGTCTCGATCTCCTGACCTTGTGATCCACCCGCCTTGGACTCCCAAAGTGCTGGGATTACAGGTGTGAGCCACCGCGCCCGGCCCAATGCAGCCATTTTTTAAAATGAGGAAGTACTTACGAATTTATGAATAATTAGGACATTATTTCCAAAATGTAATGTTAAGTGGTAAAAAAAAAGGCAAAGGTGCAGAATCCTGGATATTGTAGGCTACTATTTGTGTAATAATCAGAAAAAAGAATATATGTGTGTGCATGCACTTGCTCATTTACACATAAAATAGGGACAGATACCCAAGGAACTGATAATAGTGCTTACTTCCTGGAGGGAAGCTTAAGTGGTTTGAGGACAGGGTGGGAAGGCAATTTTTATTTTTATTTTTTAATTTTTTAAAATTATTTTATTTTATTTTATTTTTTTGAGATGGAGTCACGCTCTGTTACCCAGGCTGGAGTGCAGTGGCACAATCTCGGCTCACCGAAACCTCTGCCTCCTGGGTTGGAGCAATTCTCTTGCCTCAGCCTCCGAAGTAGCTAGGACTACAGGCAAACACCACAAAGCCCAGCTATTTTTTGTATTTTTAGTAGAGACAGTGTTTCACCATGTCGGGCAGGCTGGTCTCGAACTCCTGGCCTCATGTGATCCGCCTGCCTTGGCCTCCCAAAAGTGTTGGGATTACAGGTGGGAGCCACCATGCCTGGCTGGAAGGAGATTTTTCTCACTGTATACCTTTTTGTATCTTTTGACTTTTTAATCATGTGGATATATTATCTCTTCAAAAAATAAGTACAAGCTGAGCTTTTTTTTCCCTTTAGTATTGTATGTTCTCCAAATGAACAAGCTGAGCTTCTAAAAAAATAAGTGTAATAGTCTCTAAAGGCCACTCCCTGAAAAGAGGGCTTATATTACAAAATACTGGTATACAGTGAAAGCAGTAACAGTTCACTTAGGTTTCAAAAATTCAGGCCTTCATCTGCATAGCCAAAAAAAAAAGCAGAAATAAAGCAACAAACTATAAACTAGGTAAAATATTTATTATTTTTTTTAACATAAAACAGCTGTTATAAACCAATAAGAAAAAGACCTATGACCCAATTCAATAATGGCGAAGGACTAAATGGGCTTCATGCAAACAGAAATATAAATGGACTCTTTTTTTTTTTGAGACAGTCTCGCTCCGTTACCCAGGATGGAGTGCAGTGGCATGATCTTAACTCACTGCAACCTCTGCTTCCTTGGTTCAAGCGATTCTCATGTCTCAGCCTCCCAAGTAGCTGGGACTACAGGCACATGCCACCATACCTGACTAATTTTTTTGTGTTTTTTGTAGAGACGCGGTTTTGCCGTGTTGGCCAGGCTGATCTGGAACTCTTGGCCTCAAGTGATCCATCTGCCTCGACCTCCCAAAGTGCTGGGATTATGGGCGTGAGCCACTGTGCCTGGCCTGAACAGACTCCTATAATAATTTTTTAAATGACCAACCTTGTTTGTAATTAAAGAAAGGCAAATTAAGACAATCAGCCACTGCTTTCTTAACGTTATCAGACTGCAAATACCAAAAGGTTGGATACTACAGAGTGTTAAAGAGGGCATGATAAAACAGATACTCCTCCATACTATTGGAAGAGATACAAATTGGTTTACTCTCTTCAGGTCACCAACTGGCAATGCCTATCAACCTTGAAAATGAGCATACCTTTGACCCATCAATTCTAATTCTGAAATTTATCCTAGATAGATATCCTTGCATAGGTGCAAACACAAAATTATTTGTAGCAAATTATTCAATTGCCTCATTCTTTGTAATTACAAAACACCAAAATCAACCTAAGTACTTTCCAGTTGGAGAAATTGCTACATCTAAACTGAGGAATACACTGGGAAGAAGTTGAAAATGGTGTGGCTGTGTATTACTGTTACGATAAGACCTTGATTTAGCCCCTTCATTATCTCTTACTTGGACCGCAGTAATAACTTCCCAGCAGGTCTCCCTGCCTTCACCTTGCCCTCTTGCAGGACCTGCTACGTAATTTGCAGGGCCCGGTGCAAAAATGAAAATGCAAGTCTCCTTGTTAAAAAAAAAATAAGAATTTCAAAATGATGACAGCAGAACATTAAAACAAGCGTGAGGGCCCTTCTAAGAGGGGGGCCCTGTGTGACTACAGAGGTCACAAGCCCATGAAGCAGGTCTTGCCCCTTGAGTGTCACTTGGACACTGGCTGCCCATGTGACATGCTGCATCCTCTGCCTGGAACATCCTTCCACCGCCATCTCTTTTTCTCTATGATGTACTACATGCCTGCCAATAAATAACTCGAATGTGACCTCCTTTGGGAAGTTTTCCCAAAGTCTTAAAAAGTTCTTACTCAAAGTCTTACAAAGTTCTTACTCAAATCACTCTTTCTTCAGTACTCCCCTAGCTCTTGCACATAGTTTTATTAACTCTTTATCGCAGTGTTTGTTCGTTTTTTCTTGAGACAGAGTTTCACTCTTGTAACCCAGGCTGGAGTGCAGTGGCATGATCTTGGCTCACTACAACCTCTGCCTCCTAGGTTCAAGCAATTCTCCTGCTCTCAGTCTCCCAAGTAGCTGGGATTACAGTTGTGCACCACCACACCCAGCTAATTTTTTTATATTTTTAGTAGAGATGGTGTTTCACCATGTTGGCCAGGCTGGTCTCAAACTCCTGATCTCGGGTGATCCTCCTGCCTCAGCCTTCCAAAGTGCTGGGATTACAGGCGTGAGCCACCACGCCCAGCCGATCACAGTGTTTTTATAATTATTTCTTTAAAAGTTTCTCTCCTAGAGTTTCTGCAGGGCTTGGCCTATGGATTATGCTTTGTTTGTTTTTTGGGTAACTCTGGCACCTCATACATTACCTAGCACATGGGAGTTGAGAGAATGAATCAGCTGGAGTGGATGTATTTGGATGGGTGTGTTAAAAAATCAGCCATATATTGCTTCACAGTTACACCTCATCTTCAGGTTGTTAAATCTGACTGGACTCTTAATTTCATAGAGGCCAGCAGGTCCTGATGACTGGTTCTTCATTCCGGGAGCCATAGAATAGTATCAGACAGTCCCTTGAAGGGGTGGGAGATACCTGGACCTGAAAATTTTGGAGGCTCCCGCAAGCCATTTACACCTATCTCTGAATCTCCTTACACCTTTCACGCTTTTAAAATGGAGGTGCAATCTCATTAGGGCCCACTGGCCCCATCAATCAGTGCCAGGTTCCAGGAACCCAGTAGTTTCAGATTGCCCCCAATCCTTTGCAACACTGGTTTTCAAATGGGGTATGCAATTGCCGTAAAGTAAATGAAGGCTTGGTAAGCGGTACTCATGCATGGATATATTTAAGGAAATTCATTTCCAGATCCTCAACTTCCAGATGTACTCCACCTGAGAAAGTTCCTGGGGTTGAGGCTCCAAGCCGACTTTTTCTTCATAATTGTAGTTCTGCTAGTCTTCATAAGAAAGGCCAGGCATGGTGGCTCACGCCTGTAATCCCAGCACTTTGGGAGGCAGAGGTGAGTGGATCACCTGAAGTCAGGACTTCAAGACCAGCCTGGCCAACATGGTGAAACCCCGTCTCTACTAAAAATACAAAAATTAGTCAGGCACAGTGGCGCGTGCCAGTAATCGCAGCTACTGGGGAGGCTGAGGCAGGAGAATCGCTTGAACCCTGGAGGTGGAGGTTGCAGTGAGCCGAGATCACACCATTGCTCTCTAGCCTGGGCAACAGAGAGAGACTCCATCTCAGAAAAAAAAAAAAATGGAAAAAGGAAAAGAAAGAAAGGCATATATCTGGCCCACCCTGAATGATACATTGCACGGGGCAATTTAAAAAAAGTTCAGAACTGGGGACAGTTAAAAATACAAGATTCAGAAAATAGCCTTCTATTATCTTTTAAAAATATGTATATATTTTTGTTTGTTTGTTTTGAGACAGGGTCTCGCTCTGTCGCCCAGGCTGGAGTGCAGTGGTGCAACCGTAGCTTACTGCAGCCTCAATCTCCTGAGTTCAAGTGATCCTCCCACCTCAGCCTCCCAAGTAGCTGAGACTACAGGTGTGTGCCACCACACCCACCTAATTTTTAAAAATTTTTCATAGAGATGAGATCATACTATATTGCCCAGGCTGGTCCTCAATTCCTAAGCTCAAACAATTCTCCCATCTTGGCCTCCCAAAGTGTTGATATTACAGGTATGAGTCACTGCACTTGGCCTAATGTTTTTTTAAAATTTTTATTTATTTATTTTCTTAGAGATGGGGTCTTGCTCTGTTGCCCAGGTAGAAGTATAGTGGCATGATTATAGCTCACTGCAGCCTTGAACTCCTGGGCTCAAGCAATTCTCCCACCTCAGCCTCCCAAATAGCTAGGACTACAGACACACACCACCACACCTGACTAATTTTTTAATTTTTGTAGAGATGGAGTTTTGCTATGTTGCCCAGGTTGGTCTCAAACTCCTGGGCTCCAGTGATCCAGACTCAGCCTCCCAAAACATTTGGATTACAGGCTTGAGCCGCTGTGCCCAGCTCACATTATTTATCAAAATTATTTTAAGTGGTATGTGAGCAAAAGACTATGAAGACCACTGGTTCAAGACCATAGGCTATGGTGGCCTTTAGGAGGTTTTCTAAGAGGTAGTGGCCTAGTCTTCTCCACCTCTAGTCCTCTGAAACTGAATCTGTTTCACTAGGCAGACCAAAAAAATCATCGTAGACCAAGAAAGTCATCGCACTTGATTTCTTTGTAATTACCACCATGGTTGACCAGTCTCCTTTTTGAAATACACTTCACCTAACTTCGGCATCATTGCACATTCCTGATTTTCCCCTCCTTGGCCCCTTGTCCTAAGTTTTTGCTAGCTCCATCTCTTCCAGTTGACCTTTTAAATTCTGGAGTTTCTCAGGGAAGTTATAAGCCTTCTACTCTTTCTATTATTTTCTAAGAAATGTCATCCATGACCACAGTTTCAAATATAATATGTATCCCAACAACTCCCAACTTTCTAGCATAGACCTTGCTCCCAAACTCCTAAATCTGATTGCTTATTCCACATCTATACCTTAATGTCTCGTGGGATTCCCGAACTGCAAAAAGCCAAAGCCAAGTTCATATTCTTTCCATTCAAAATGTCTTCCTCCTCTAGGCTTCCCCTGCTTAGTAACAGTGCTCTATCTGCCCAGTTGTTCATGCCAGAGACCTGGAAGGCATTCTTGATGTCTCTTTAACCTCCCCCATAGCCAACCAATAATTTATTCCTATGAATTCTACTTCATGTAAGATTTCCCTAAGCCTCCAGACCAGGCTACATACGCTTATTCTATACCCTCATATAGCACCTTGTACTTCATAGTATTTATTCAAACTGTAATTAAGTAATTATTTTGTGTAATTCTGTCTCCCCCTCTACACCATAAGCTCCATGAACACAAGGACAATACCTGCTTATTTCTGGCATATAGTAGGCTCTCAATTAATATTTGTTTATTTATTTTTTTGGGATGGAGTCTTGCTGTATCACCCAGGCTGGAGTGCAGTGGTGTGATCTCGGCTCACTACAGCCTCCGCCTCCTGGATTCAAGCAATTCTCCTGCCTCAGCCTCCCGAGTAGCTGGGATTACAGGTGCGTGCCACCATGCCCGGCTAATTTTAGTATTTTTAGAGGTGGGGTTTCACCATGTTGGCCAGGCTGGTCTTGAACTCCTGGCCTCAAGTGATCCACCTGCCTCGGCCTCCCAAAGTGCTGGGATTACAGGCGTGAGCCACCACGCCCAGCTGAATATTTGCTAAATGAACAAATGTAAGCACTATTTATAGTGTCATAGTCTTTGCAGTGTTGTGTAGTGTTCTGCTGTGTGTTTTTGTGATTTAAAACCTATTGCTATGTTCACGGTAGGGGGCAGCAGAGTACGCGGATACTGAGAGAGTCCAGTACTCAGTATTAAAAGGGCAACTTCAGATAAATGACAACCTTTCTGAGACTATTTCCTTCTCTGGAAGTCAGGGTTAAGTCTCCTTCCCTTGGATCAAAAGAGATAAGCAGATGTAAAAGGGCTTCACTGCAGGACAAACAGGAGAGAATGTGATTAGAGTCAGTTAAGATAAATATTTGTTGAATAAATAGACACAGAGCAAGAGGATTTTGGCTATACGACTGTGGAACAGATTGCAGTAGAGAGTTGACAGATTCCGAAGAGAGAAAATGAAAGCTCCAGGAAGAGACTGGCCTATGCCCAGAGCCAGCACTGTGAAGTCAGCACAGGATGTCCTTGGCATGCTGTCATCTCTGCTCCCTCATCATTGCCCTCCACCTCTACCTCTGGCCTCTAGTTTCCCATCGCTGTGCTGCCGGCTTTTCCTTCCCTTCTCTCCCATCAAAGCACATCTGTCCTATGTCCTGGCCACTCCGAGGCCTGCTCACTGCCATCCACAGTCACAGCTAGTTAACCCAATAAATGGATTCTCACTAAAGTGCCCAGGGCAGGTAGTGTATTATTTTACCATTCTCAATAACACGAATTGGATCTTCTTGAGACAGAAGGAATAACTTACTCAAAAATTATGTTTCAAATAATAATAAGGTTTAGGTTTTGTGGAAGGAGAGGAAATGGAAGGTTAACAGAGATGAAGACAGTCCTAACTTGACCGGGCGTGGTGGCTCACACCTGTAATCCCAGCACTTTGGGAGGCCAAGGCAGGCAGATCACCTGAGGTCAGGAGTTCGAGACCAGCCTGACCAACATGGAGAAACCCCGTCTCTACTAAAAATATGAAAATTAGCCAGGTGTGGTGGTGAGCGCCTGTAGTCTCAGCTACTCGGGAGGCTGAGGCCAGAGAATCACTTGAACTTGGGAGGCAGAGGTTGCAGTGAGCCGAGATCATACCACTGTACTCCAGCCTGGGCAACAGAGTAAGACTCCATCTCAAGAAAAAAACAAAACAAAACAAAACAGTCCTAACTAATTTCAGGCTCAAGAAAGAATAATTGTACAAATACAAAATCTGTGAGATATGACTTGATAGTAATATGAGGGGAAAAAGCTTTTAAAAATATTCATATGTGTATGTATATATATATATATACACACACAAACATACACATAATAGATTTGCATACATATAATTTAATTGTAATTTACATTCAGTAAAATTTACATTTTGGTGTAGAGTTCTGTGAGTTTTGACAAATGCAAAGAATTATGTAAACACCACCACACACAAACAAAAAAATAAAACAGTTAATCACCTTCCCAAATTCCCTTTTGTTACCCCTTTGTAGTCAAAGCCTTCCCTACCCTTAAGCCCTGGCAACACTGATATGTTCTCTATTCCTATAGTTTTTTCTTTTCCAGACTGTCATATAAAATGGAACCATACAATATGTTGTATTTTGAATTTGGCTTCTTTCACTTGGCATAATGGATTTAAGATTCATCCATGTTGTTGAGTGTATCAATAGTTAATTCCTTTTCATTGCTGAGTAGTAGTCTATTGCATGGATGTACCACAGTTTGTTACTCCACTTCCCAGTTGAGGAATATTTAGGTTGTTTCTAGTTTTGGCAATTATGAATAAAGCTTCTGTAAACATTCACGTACAGGTTTTGGTGTGAACATAAATTTTCATTTTATTTGGGCTAATTTCTAGGAGGGATTGTTGGAGCCTATGGTAAGTGTGTGTTTAACTTTATAAGAAACCTAGAGGGGCTGTATCATTTTGTTTTCCCACCAGTAATTTATGAGAGTGGCAGTTGTTCCGCCTTCTCACCAACAATTGGTATTGTCAGGGATTTTTTTCAATTTCAATAGGTGTATAGACATACCTTACTGTGGTTTTAATTTGCAATTCCCTACCAACAAATGATGTTGAGCATATTTTCAAATATTTATTTGCCATCCATGTATCTTCTCTGGTGAGGTGCCTATTCAAAACTTTTGCCTTTTTAAAAAATTGTTTGTTTTCTTATTTCTGAGTTTTGAGAGTTTTTTTTTTTTTTTTTTTTGAGATAGAGTCTCACACTGTTGCCCAGGCTGGACTGCAGTGACGCCATCTTGGCTTACTGCAACCTCTGCCTCCCGGGTTCAAGTGATTGTCCTGCCTCATTCTCCTGAGTAGCTGGGATTACAGGTGCCTGCCACCATGCCTGGCTAATTTTTTTGTATTTTTAGTAGAGACGAGGTTTCACTATGTTGGCCAGGCTGGTCTTGAACTCCTGACCTCGTGATCCGCCTGCCTCAGCCTCCCAAAGTGCTGGGATTACAGGCATGAGCCACTGCGCCCTGCTGAGGGTTCTTTATAAATTCTAGGCCAGGCACAGTGGCTCATGCCTGTAGTCCTAGTGCTTTGGGAGGCTGAGCAGGAGGATCACTTGAGGTCAGAAGTTTGAGACCAGCCTGGGCAACATACAAAAATCCTGTCTCTACCAAAAATAAAATAAAATAAAATTTTTTTAAAATGTTAAAAAATAAATTCTGGATTCAAGTCCTTTGTTAGAAATGTGATTTGCGGTCAAGTGCAGTGGCTCACACCTGTAATCCCAGCACTTTGGGAGGCCGAGGTGGGGGGGGATCACCGGAGGTCATACACATATATACATATATACATGTATACATATACATATGTATACATGTATATATGTATATGTAGATATATGTATATATGTACATATATATGTGTGTATATATACATATATATATATATATATATATATATATATATTTAGACAGAGTTTTGTCCTTGTTGCCCAGGCTGGAGTGCAATGGCATGATCTTGGCTCACTGCAACCTCCACCTCCCAGGTTCAAGCAATTCTCCTGCCTCAGCCTCCCGAGTAGCTGGGATTACAGGCATGCACCACCACACCCGGCTAATTTTGTATTTTTAGTGGAGACGGGGTTTCTCCACGTTGGTAAGGCTGGTCTTGAACTCCGGACCTCAGGTGATCCGCCTGCCTCGGCCTCCCAAAGTGCTGGGATTATAGGTGTGAGCCACTGCGCCCGGCCAATATATATATATATATTTGGATTAACGAAGTTTCCTTCTCTAGTTTGCTGAGAGATTTTTTTTTTTTTTATCATGAATGGGTTTTAAATTTTGTTAATGCATTTTCTTCATCAGTTAGGATTATCATGTGTTTTTTTCTTCCTTAGTCTGCCAATATGGTGAATTATGCTCATTTATTTATTATTATTATTATTATTGAGATGGAGTCTTGCTCTGTCCCCCAAGCTGGAGTACAGTGGTGCGATCTCAGCTCACTGCAACTTCCACCTCCCGGGTTCAAGCAATTCTCCTGCCTCAGCCTCCCAAGTAGCTGGGACTACTAGTGCACACCACCATACCCGGCTAATTTTTGTATTTTTAGTAGAGACGGGGTTTCACCACGTTGGCCAGGCTGGTCTCAAACTCTTGACCTCAGGTGATCTGCCCGCTTCACCCTCCCAAAGTGCTGGGATTACAGGCGTGAGCCACCATGCCTGGCTATTTTTGAATGTTACACCAGCATTAAATTACCTGGGATAAACTCCACATAGTTGTGAAGTATTATTTTTTAAAAATATATATATATTTCTGGATTCCATTTGCTAATAGTTTGTAGTTTGTTGAAGTTTTGGGGTATATGTTCATGTGAAGTATTGTTCTATAGTTTTCTTGTTATCTTTTTCAAATTTTGGCATCAGGACCATGCTGCCCTCATAAAATGAGCTAAGTTTTTTTGATTTTCTGGAAGAGTTTGTGTGGAATTGATACTATTTCTTTCTTTAACATTTGGTAGAATTTCCCAGTGAAACCATTTGGGGGCCAGGCATGGTGGCGCATGCCTGTAATCCCAGCACTTTGGGAAGCTAAGGCAGGCAGATTGCTTGAGCCAGGAGCTCGAGACCAGCCTGGGCAACATGGTGAAAACCCATCTCTACTAAAAATACAAAAAAATTTGCTGGGTGTGGAAGTCTTGGCTGCAGTGAGCTGTGATTGCACCACTGTACTCCAGCCTGAATAACAGGAGTGAGTCCCTACCAAAAAGAAAAGAAAGAAAAGGAAAGAAAAGAAAAGAGAAAAGGAAAGAAAAGAGAGAAGGAAGGAAGGAAGGAGGGAGGGAAGGAGGGAGGGAGGGAGGGAAGGAGGGAGGGAGGGAGGAAGGAAGGAAAAGAAAAGAAACCTTCTGGGCCTGGAGTTTTCTTCTCTACATTGGAAGGTTTTAAACTATGAATTAAATTTTCTTTAGTACATTTAGGACTATTTCTCTTATCTGTTTCTTCTGGACTGAGTTTAGGTAATTTGTGTCTTTCAAGAAATTGGTCCATTTCCTCTAAGTTGTCAAACTTATGAGCATAGAGTTGTTTGTAATATTCTCTTATTATCCTTTTAATATCTGGAGGGTCTGAAGTGACATCCCCTCTTTCATTCCTGATATTAGTAATTTATGTCTTCTCTCTTTCTTTTCCTTGGTAAATCTGTCAAAAAGTTTATGAATTCTGTACACCTTTTCAAAGCTTTTGGTTTTATTGATTGTTCTCTATTTTTTTCTGTTTTCAATTTCATTGAATTCTGCTTTTCTAATTTCTTTTTCTTCTGCTTGATTTAGGTTTAATTTGTTCTTTCTCTAGTTTCTTAAGGTAGAAGCTTAGAGTATGATTTGAGGCCTTTCTTTTTTCTATCATAGGCATGTAAAGCTATAAATGTTCCTGTACACACTGCATTAGCTGCAACCCATAAATTTTGATATGTTTTGTTTTGATGTTCAGTCAGTTCAAATATTTTCTGATTTACTTTAAGACTTTTTCTCTGACCCATGGATTATTTAGAAGTATATTAACAATTTCTAAATATTTGAGAGTTCTCTCTTTTTTTCTTTTTTTTCTTTTTTTTTTGAGACAGAGTCTTGTTCTGTTACCCAGGCTGGAGTGCAGTGGTGCGATCTCAGCTCACTGCAACCTCCACCTCCTGGATTCAAGCAATTCTCCTGCCTCAGCCTCCTGAGTAGCTGAGATTACAGGCGCGCACTATCACGCCCAAGAGTTCGTCTAAAAAGAAAAACAATAATAAATAAAAGTTATGTTTATACTATATTATAGTCTAATAAATGTGCAATAACATTATGTCTAATAACATTAGACATTGCATACAATGTTATGCAATGACATTTTGTATTTTTAGTAGAGACAGGGTTTTGCCATGTTGGTCAGGCTGGGGGAGTTTTCTATTATTGATTTCTTATTTAATTTTGGTATAGCCAGAGAACACCATTTATGTGGATGATCTCGGCTCACCACAACCTCTGCCTCCTGGGTTCAAGCGGTTCTCCTGCCTCAGCCTCCCGAGTAGCTGGGATTACAGGCATGTGCCACCATGCACGGCTAGTTTTGTATTTTTAGTAGAGATGGGGTTTCACCATGTTGGTCAGGCTGGTCTTGAACTCCCGACCTGAGGTGATCCACTGCCTCAGCCGCCTAAAGTGCTGGGATTACAAGTGTGAGCCACCACGCCCGGCCTTGTGTGGTTTTAATTTATTAAAAATTGTTAAAGTTTACTTTATGACCCAGAATATGATCTATCTGGGTATATGTTCTGTGGGCACTTGGAAAGAGTATGTATTCTGTTGCTCTTGAGTAGAGTGTTTTATAAATGTCCGTTATATTAAACCAGTTGATAATGTTATCCACGTTTTATATATCCTTTTTGATTTCCATCTATTTGTTTATCAGTTATTGAGAACAGAGTTATTGAAGTCTCCCAGTTATGACTGTGGATTTTTCCATGTCTCTTTTAGTTCTATCAATTTTTGCTTCATTTATTTTGGATCTTTGTTAGTTGCATACTATATTTCAGTGTTTATCTTCTTGGTGAATTGACCCTTTTATCATTATGTAACTTCCCTATATTTATATCTTTATATTTAAAATAGGTTTCCTTAAACCATAAGACATTTGAGAAGTAAAAATAAAATAAAATAGCTTTCTTGCTGATAGCATATAGTCGGGTCTTGTTTTTTTCTTTTTCCAATCCGATAATCTTTGTCTTTTTTTTTTTTTTTTGGAAATGGAATCTTGCTCTACCACCTGGGCTGGAATGCAATGACGTGATCTCGGCTCACTGCAGCCTCCACCTCCCAGGTTCAAGCGATTCTCCTGCCTCAGCCTCCCGAGTAGCTGGGATTATAGGCACCCGCCACCATGCCCAGCTAATTTTTGTATTGTTAGTAGAGACGGGGTTTCACCATGTTGGTCAGGCTGGGGGAGTTTTCTATTATTTATTTCTTGTTTAATTTTGGTATAGCCAGAGAACATGCTTTATGTGGTTTTATTAAAAATTGTTAGTTTATTTTATGACCCAGAATATGATCTATCTGGGTATATGTTCTGTGGGCACTTGGAAAGAATATGTATTCTGTTGTTCTTGGGTAGAGTGTTTTTTGTAAATGTCCATTATATTAAACCAGTTGATAACGTTATCCAGGTTTGATATATCCTTTTTGATTTCCATCTATTTGTTTATCAGTTATTGAGAATGGACTTACTGAGTCTCCCAGTTATGACTGTGGATTTTTCCATATCTCTTTTAGTTCTATCAATTTTTGCTTCATTTATTTTGGATCTTTGTTAGTTGCATATTATATTTCAGTGTTTATCTTCTTGGTGAATTGACCCTTTTATCATTATGTAATTTCCCTATATTTATATCTTCATATTTAAAATAGGTTTCCTTAACATTTGAGAAGTAAAAATAAAATAAAATATAATAGCATATAGTTGGGTCTTGTTTTTTTCTTTTTCCAATCTGATGATCTTTGTCTTTTTTTTTTTTGAAATGGAATCTTGCTCTGCCGCCCAGGCTGGAATGCAATGGCATGATCTCAGCGCACTGCAACCTCCGCCTCCCAGGTTCAAGCGATTCTCATGCCTCAGCCTCCCGAGTAGCTGGGATTACAGGCATGCACCACCTTGCCCGGCTAATTTTTGTATTTTTAGTAGAGGTGGGGTTTCACCATGTTGGCCAGGCTGGTCTTGAACTCCTGACCTCAGGTGATCAGCCCACCTCGGCCTCCCCAAAGTGCTGGGATTGCAGGCGTGAGCCACCGCACCCAGCCATCTTTGTCTTTTAATTGGTGTGTTTAGACCATTTACATTTTTAAAGACCATTTACATTTAATGTAGTTATTGATAAGAGTGGATTTTGGTCTACAATTTGTTATTTTTCTGCTTGTCTCCTCCATTTTTTTGCCTCTCAATGTCCCCTTTCCTGTTATATTTTGGATTATTTGAATATGTTTTATATTCCAATTTAATATATTGGTTGTCTATATCTTTTGTGGTTTTTTTTTTTTAGCTGTTGATCTAGGGGTAATAATACATATACCTAATTTTAACAGTCAACTTAAAATCAATGTTTTAACACTTCAAGTAAAACACTGACATCTCACAACTACAGGCATACCTTGGAAATATTGCAGGTTCAGTTCTAGACCACTTCAGTAAAGTGAATATTGCAATAAAGTGAATCACACAAGGTTTTTGGTTTCCCAGTGCATATATAAGTTATGTTTAAGGCCGGGTGCAGTGGCTCACACCTGTAATCTTAGCAATTTGTGAGGCCGAGGCAGGTGGATCACCTGAGGTTGGGAGTTCGAGACCAACTTGGCCAACATGGTGAAACCCCGTCTCTACTAAAAATACAAAAATTAGCTGGGCATGGTGGCAACATGCCTGTAATCCCCGCTACCAAAGTGGCTTAGGCAGGAGAATCGCTGGAACCCAGGAGGTGCATATTGCAGTGAGCCAAGATTGCTACTGCACTCCAACTTGGGCGACAGAGCAAAGAGTTCGTCTAAAAAGAAAAATAATAATAAATAAAAGTTATGTTTATACTATATTATAGTCTAATAAATGTGCAATAACATTTTGTCTAATTACATTAGACATTGCATACAGTGTTATGCAATGACATTATGTCTAAAATGTAAATACCTTAGTTAAAAAGTACTTTGTTACTTAAAAATGTGAACAATCATCAGAGCCTTCGGTGAGTCATAATCTTTTCTCTGGTGGAGGTTCTTGCCTCAGTGTTCATGATTACCAACTAATAAGGGTGGTGGTTGCTGAAGATTGGAGTGGCTGTGGCAATTTCTTAAAATAAGACAACAATAAAGTTTGCATATCAATTGACTCTTCCTTCCACAAAATATTTCTCTGTAGCATGTGATGGTGTTTGATAGCATTTTACCCACAGTAGAACTTCTTTCAAAATTGGAGTCAATCCTCTCAATTCTGGCTGCTTCTTTATCAACTAAGTTTATGTAATATTCTAAATCCTTTGTTGTCATTTCAACAGTGTTTACAGTATCTTCAACAGGAGTAGATTCTATCTTGACAAACCACTTTCTTTGTTTATCCAGAAGAAGCAACTCCTCATTAATTAAAGTCTTATCATGAGATTACAGAATTCAGTCACATTTGCAGGCTTCACTTTTAATTCTAGTTATCTTGCTATTTCCACTACATCCGCAGTTCCTTCCTCCACTGAAGACTTGAACCTCTCAAAGTCATTCATGAGGGTTGGAATCAACTTCTCCCAAATTTCTGTTAATGTTGATACTTTTAACCTCCTCCCATGAATCATAGCTGTTCTTACTGTCATTTAGAATGGTGAATCATTTCCAGAAGGCTTTTTATTTACTTTGCCCAGATCATCCAGAGAAATCACTATCTATGGCAGCTCTAGCCTATGAAATTTTTTTTTTTTTTTTTTTTTTTTTTGAGACACAGTCTCACTATGTTGCCCAGGCTGGAGTGCAGTGGCATGATCTCGGCTCACTGCAACCTCTGACTCCCAGGTTCAAGCGATTCTCCTGCTCAGCCTCCCAAGTAGCTGGGACTACAGGCGCTCACCACCATGCCCAGCCAATTTCTGCATTTTTATTAGAGACAGGGTTTCACTATGCTGGCCAGGCTGCTCTTGAACTCCCGACCCTGTGATCTGCCCACCTCGGCCTCTCAAACTGCTAGGATTACAGGCGTGAGCCACTGCACCCGGCCTGTATTTCTTAAATAAGACTTGAAAATCGAAGTTACTCCTTGATCCATGGACTGCAGAATGAATGATGTGTTAGCAAGCATGAAAACAACCTGAATCTCCTTGTACATCTCCATCAGGGCTCTTGGGTGACCACGTGCATTGCCAATGAGTAGTAATATTTTGAAAGGAATCTTTTTTCCTGAGCAGTAGGTCTCAACAGTGGGCTTAAAATATCCAGTAAACCATGCTATGAACAGATATGCTGTCATCCAGGCCTTGTTGTTCCATTTACGGAGCATAGGCAGAGAATTCACATCATTCTTAATGGCCCTAGGATTTTCATAATGGTACATGGACATTGGCTTCAACTTAAAATCACCAGCTGCATTATCCCCTAATAAGAGAGTTAGCCTGTGCTTTGAAGCTTTGAATCCAGGCAATGAGTTATCTTTAGCTATAAAAGCCCTAGGTGGCTGGCTGGGCATGGTGGCTCATGCCTGTAATCCCAGCACTTTGGGAGGATGAGGCGGGAAGATCATGAGGTCAGGAGTTTGAGACCAGCCTGGTCAGCATGGTGAAACTCCATCTCTACTAAAAATACAAAAAATTAGGCAGGCATGGTGGTGTACACCTGTAGTCCCAACTACTTGGGAGGCTGAGGCAGGAAAATTGTTTGAACCCAGCATATGGAGTTTGCAGTGAGCCGAGATTGCACCACTGCACACCAGCCTGGGTGACAGAGTGAGACTCCATCTCAAAAAAAAAAAAAGTCCTTGATGGCATCTTCTTCCAATAGAAGACTGTTTTGCCTACATGGAAAATGTGTTGTTTAGTGTAGCCACCTTCATCAGTGATCTTAGCTCGATCTTCTGTAGAACTTGATGCAGCTTCCGCATCAGCACTTGCTGCTTCACCTTGTACTTTTACGTTCTGGAGATGGCTTCTTTCCCTAAACCTCAGGAGCCAACTTATGCTACCTTCAAACTTTTCTTCTGCAACTTCCTCACCTCTCTCAGCCTTCATAAAATTAAAGAGAGTTAGGGATTTGATCTAGATTAAGTTTTGGCTTAAGGGAATGTTGTGGCTTGTTTAATCTTCTATCCAGACCTCTACAACTTTCTCTGTATAAGCATTAAGACTGTTTCACTTTATCATTCATGTGTTCACCGGAGTAGCACTTTTTTTTTTTTGAGACAGAGTCTCACTCTGTCACCCAGGCTGGAGTGCAGTGGCACAATCTCGGCTCACTGCAAGCTCCACCTCCCTGGTTCACGCCATTCTCCTGCCTCAGCCTCCCGAGTAGCTGGAACTACAGGCACCCGCTACTATGCCCAGCTAATTTTTTGTATTTTTTTTTTTTTTAGTAGAGATGGGGTTTCACCGCGTTAGCCAGGATGGTCTCAATCTCCTGACCTCGTGATCCACCTGCCTTGGCCTCCCAAAGTGCTGGGATTACAGGTGTGAGCCACCGCGCCTGGCCTTAATTTTCTTTGAGAACTTTTACTTTGCATTTACAACTTGGCTAACCATTTGGTGTAAGAGGCCTAGCTTTTGACCTATCTAGTCTTTTGATGTACATTCCTCACTAAGCTTAATCATATCATGATTTTGATTTAAAGTGAGAGATGTATGTGACTCTTCTTTTCTTTTTTCTTTTTTTTTTGAGACGGAGTCTTGCTCTGTCCCCCAGGCTGGAGTGCAGTGGCGCGATCTCGGCTCACTGTAACCTCTGCCTCCTGGATTCAAGCAATTCTCCTGCCTCAGCCTCCTGAGTAGCTGGGATTACAGGCATCTGCCACCATGCCAGGCTAATTTTTGTATTTTTAGTAGAGATGGGGTTTCACCATGTTGGCCAGGCTAGTCTCGAACTCCTGACCTTGTGATCCGCCCACCTCGGCCTCCCAAAGTGCTGGGATTACAGGCATGAGCCACCGCACACAGTCGTGACTCTTCTTTTCACTTGAACATTTAGAGGCCATTGTAGGGTTATTCATTGGCCTAATTTCAATGTATGTTGCCTCACAGAATAGGGAGGGCCAAGAAGAGGGAGAAAGGTGAGGGAACAGCTGGTCAGTGGAGCAGCCAGACACATACTACATTTATCAACTATAGGTTTGCCATCTTATATAGGTGTGATTTGTGACACCCCAAAACAATTACAATAGTAACATCCAAGACCACTGATCACAGATCACCACATCAGATATAATAATAATGAAAAAGTTTGGGCTAAGTTCAATGGCTCACATCTGTAATCCTAGCACTTTGGGAGGCCAAGGGCAGAGGATCACTTAAGGCCAGGAGTTCAAGACCAGCCTGGTCAACATAGTGAGACCTTGTCTCTACAAAAGAAAAAACAAGTTTGAAATATTGCAAGAATTACCAGAATGTGATACAAGAGACAGGAAGTGAACATATACTGTTGGAAAAATGGCACTGATAGACTTGCCCCATAAACCTTCAATCTGTAAAATCACAATATCTACAAAACACGATGGGAAAATGAATAAAATGAGGTATGCCTGTATATGGGTCCCTTTACCTTCCCCCTGTTGTTTATAATTGTCCTATCCATGACATCTACATACATTGAAACTCTCCTAGACTGTGTTATAATTTTTTCTTTCAATGATCATAAATAACTTTATGTAAGGAGAGAAAAATAACCTAACTTTATCCAGATATATACCAATTCTGTTGCTCTTCCTTCATTTCTGTAGTTCCAAGTTTCCTTTTGGTATTATTTCACTTTGGCTTCTATTAGCATTTCTTTCAGAACAGGTGTTCTGGAGACAAATTCTTTTAGGCTTTCTTTATCTGAGAATGTTTTTATTTCACTTTTATTCTCAAAGGGAATATTCACTAGATAGAAAATTTCAAGTTGACAGTTCTTTTCTTTCAGCACTTTAAAGGTGTTAGTTATTCCATTGTCTTCTGGCTTCCATGGTCTCTGATGAAAAATCTACAGTCATAAGAATTATTGTTCCCCCATATGTAACATGTCATTTTTTGGTGGCTACTCTTAAAATTTTTTTCCTAATATTTGGTTTTCAGAAGTTTGATTAGGGTGGGTGGGGTTTTCATTGCTTTTATCCTTTTGGGGTTCACTGAGCTTTACAATTCTGTAAATTTGTATCTTTAACCAAATTTATGAAGTTTTCAGCCATCATTTCTTCAAATACTTTTCCACATCAGTCTCTTTCTCCTCTATTTCAGAAATATTGATGACACCAATATTAGAGCTTTTGATATTTTTCCACAGGTATCTGAGGCTCTGTTAATTTTTTTTTTTTTTTTTTTTTTGGAGGCAGTCTCACTCTGTTGCCCAGGCTGGAGTGCAGTGGCCCAATCCTGGCTCACTGCAACCTCTGCCTCCTGGGTTCAAGCGATTCTTCTGCCTCAGCCTCCTGAGTAGCTGGGACTACAGGTGCATGCTACCACACTGTGCTAATTTTTTGTATTTTTAGTAGAGATAGGGTCTCACCATGTTGCCCAGGCTGGTCTCAAACTCCTGAGCTCAGGCAGTCTGCTCACCTCTGCCTCCCAAAGTGCTGAGCTTACAGGCATGAGCCACTGTGCCCAGACTATTTTTAATATATATCTAAAACATCATGTTCTTTTTCTTTCTTTCTTTCTTTTTTCTTTTTTTTTTTTTTTTTGAGACAGACTCTTGCTCTGTCACTCAAGCTAGAGTGCAATGGCACAATCTCAGCTCACTGCAATCTCTGCCTCCTCAGTTCAAGTGATTCTCCTGCCTCAGCCTCCCGAGTAGCTGGGATTATAGGCGAGCACCACCACACCTGGCTAATTTTTGTGTTTTTAGTAGAGATGGGGTTTCATGATGTTGACCAGGCTGGTCTCAAACTCATGACCTCAGGTGATCCACCCACCTTGGCCTTCCAAAGTGCTAGGATTACAAGTGTGAGCCACCACTCCTGGCCAACATCACATTCTTTATTCTTATTTATTCTTGTTTACTTTTTGAATTTTTTTATTACAAAATTTTATCGGTACATAGGAGGTGTCTGATTGTTTAAAAAAATTTTTTTAATTGACAGCCTACATTACCCAGTATTCCCAGGTGGTCTCCCTCCAAATCCTAACCAGGCCTGACCCTGCCTAGCTTCAAAAATTAGACAAGATTAGGTGCATTCAGGATGGTATATCTGTAGACTGTTCATTTTTAAAATATTTTTTTCTCTATGATCTTTATATTGAATAATTTATATCGATCTATCTTCAAATTCACTCATTCATTCATCCATCTGTTATCTCCATTCTAATAATGAGCTCTGCAGCAAATATTTTTACTTCACATAATTTCTATTTGGTTCTTTTTCATAATTTCTATTTCTCTGCTAAGAACTTCTACCTTTCCATTTATTTCAAGGATGTTTAACTTTTACCTCATGGGGGATGGTTATAATAGCTACTTTAAAGTTTTTGTCAGATAATTCTAACATCTAAATAATTTGGGGATTAGCATCTATTTGTTTTCTTTTCCTTTAAACATTTATCAGTTTCTTGGTTCTTTGTATATTAAGTAATTTTGGATTGTATCTTGCCCATCTTGAGTGTTAGATTGTGGGACTCTGAGTCCTGTTTAAATTATCTGGATGGTGACTAGTTTATTTTAGCAGGCAAATAACTCAATTAGGTTCAGACTACAAGCTTTGTCTCACCTGCTGTGGGTGGTGGTTGCAGTGTCAGTTCATTTTCAGAGTCTTTGCTAGGCTGTTTGAATCTACCCCATGCCACTCTGGGGTTAGTCTGACAGTCAGATGGTGATTTATATTACAGTTGAGTTATCAAAGCCATTACCAAGCTTTCTTTTTACCAAGCACATGTGCAACTTGGTAGTGAGCTTGCAATTTCTCTTGGCTCACGTACAGATTTAAGAGATCCCTTTCTCTAGCTCTTTCCTCCCTAGAGGAACTGTCCATGATCTTAGCTAAGTCGGTCTCTCCATTTGTGCCTTGGAGTCTAACCTCTTTTATAACCTGCTCCAGGACATCACTCCAGCCACTGCCCTCTCTTTTTCCTGTGTCATCAAATTTTCCCTCTCTATTGATTATCCCTGTAAGTGTACAAACATACTTTATTATCTACCTTATTAAGAGAAAAAACTTTTCTTGATCCCATAAGCCTCCTTAGTTACTTAACCCAACACTGCTTCATATCCTTAATTAATATTCTTTTTAATATCTTACTTCTCTGTTCTTCTGTAAAACAAACCAAACTCCTCAAAAGAGTTGTTTATAGTCACTGTCTCAAATTAGTTTGTTTCTTGAGCTCATTCTAATTAGGCTTTTGTCCCTACCACACCACCAAAACTGCTGTTTATCAAGGTCTCCAGTGATATCCATCAATAACCGATTATCAGTCCTTACCTTATTCCACTATCTGCTGTATCTGCTACAGTGGTTACTTCCTCCTTAGAACACTTTTTTCACCTGGCTTCTGAGATTCCACTCTCTCAGCTCTTATCACACCTCACTGGCTACTCAGTTTTCTTTACTGGTTTCTCCTCAATTTCCAGCCTTTAAATGTTGGGGCATCCTCAGGGTTTAGTACTTGAATGTTTTCTCTGTCTAGACTATTCCTTAGGTGATCCCATCCAGCTTTATGAGTTTACATGTTATCTATATAGTGAGCTCTCAAATTTAGGTCTTCAGCCTAGACATTTCCCTCAACTGCAGACTTGTATACCAACTGCATTCTATCAGCATTTCAACTTGGATGTCTAATAAATATCAAATGTAGTATGTACATAATGAATGCATTTCCCACCAAAACCTGCTTCTTCTATAGCTTCCCCATTTCAATAAATGTCAATTATAGCCTCCAGTTGCACAGATCAAAACCTCTGAGTCATTCCTTTGTAATGTAAACTTTATTGAGGCATAACACTGATACAGGAAAGTGCTCAAATTATAAATGTACAACTTAGTGAATGTTCACAAAGTGAGCATATTGATATAGCCAGCATCCAGATTAAGAAACAGGGCAGGCCAGGTGTGGTGGCTCATGCCTGTAATCCCAGCACTCTGGGAGGCTGAGGCAGGCAGATCACGAGGTCAAGAGATCAAGACCATCCTGGCCAACACAGTAAAACCCCGTCTCTACTAAAAGTACAAAAATTAGCTGGGCGTGGTGGCATGCGCCTGTAGGCCCAACTACTCGGGGGGCTGTGGCAGGAGAATGGCTTGAACCTGGGAGGTGGAGGTTGCAGTGAGCCGAGATTGCGCCACTACACTCCAGCCTGGTGACAGAGCGAGACTCCATCTTAAAAAAAAAAAAAAAAGAAAGAAAGAAACAGGGCATTGCCTCAGAAGCCCTCATGTCTCCCTTCTAATCATTAGCTTCCCAAATGTAACCAACATCTTGGCTTCTAACACCACAGGTTAGTTCTGTGTGTCTTTGAAATTTATATAAATGTAATCATATAGTTTATACTTTTTTGTGTTTGGCTTCTTTTGATCAATATTATATTTGTGACATTCACTTATATTAAGACGTGTAGTTTAAGTTTTTCTACTCTCGTTGTATACTCCATTATGTAAATATAGTATAATTTGTTTCATTATTCTATTCTTGATGGTGTTTGGGTACTTTTTAGCTGGGGATATTACAAAGAATACTGCTATTGACAGAGCAGGAGCACTGTCATCTCGAACAAACACTGCCACTTTAAGTTCCAGCTCCCTTTCTAGCCTCGTGCATTTCAAGGAAATCACTCTCTTCTAAGTACAAATAGAAAGAGCAGACAGTAAAACACAGATAAGACAGCTTGGGTACAGAGGGAGGTGGGGGGAAAGTCTCCTGGGTAACTGCCAAACTTCACCCTCATACGATGGCCCCCAGTAAAACAGTAGGCCCTAATAAGCACATTCCTTTCCCTTCAGGTGCACTAAGATAGGGAAGCTAAAAGCAACCCGGGGGATATGCCTGCATCTGCAGAAAGATGTATGGGAACAGACACACAACTCTCCCTCCCAGATAAGCACAACAAAGAAACACAGAAGCAGTCCAAGCCTCTGATAAACTCTCCCACCCTGAATCCTTAAAAACACTTAGTCTGTAAGAGAGTGTGGCTCTGACCTAACTTGGCCAGCTGCCCCACTCAAGTTTATTCAAAATAAACCTGTCCCTGTTGACTGTCGAGCCGCCCTTCGTGTTTCTCTCTTCTTTCTTTAATTCTTACAGCTATGACTAATCTTGTGTATGTCTTTGAGTGAACATAGGTAAACGTTTCTGTTAGGCATATGCCTAGGAGGCAGATGTTCAACTTTAGTAGATACTGCGGTTTTCCAAACAGTGGTTGTTTCATATCAATTTACCTTACCAACAGCAATGTAGGAAAGTTCTATTTGGCCTGTATCCTTGCCAATACTGTCTTTTCTTTCCTTCCTTGTTTGTCTTTTTCTTTCTGACTATTCTGATGGGTAATGGGTAAGTAGTGGTATCACCCTTGTCCTTGCCACCATTATTTTTCACCCATATTATTGCCTCCTAACAGGAATGTACGAGTATCCTTGGAGGTCCCTGAGTATTTCTTTGCCTTTTAAACTTTGTTTCCCCGCATGGTAGCCATAGTGATGCTTTTCAAATGCAAGTCAAATCACGTCAGTCCTCTTCTCGAAAGCCTCCAATGCCTTTCCATCTCACTCAGAACAAATAGCAAAGTACAGATAATTGGCTTATTAGGCCCTCGGTTATTTGCCTCCTGCTCTTTCTCTTCTCTTTGCCTGTACCACTTCAGATAAACTGGCCTCCTTGTTCATGAAATAAACCAAGCTTACTCCTCAGAGCTTTTGCACTTGTTCGGTCTATCTAAATTGGCTTGTTCTTCCCCTGGCCACTCTTGCACTTCCTTCATATCTCTGCTCAACTGTCATCTTATTCCAGAGGCCTGCCCTGATTATGCTGTCTAAAACAGCAACTCAGTTATTCTCCCTTCGACCTTCCTTATTTTTCTACCTATTTCCTACTAATTATCTCTGACATTAAAAAAAAATTATTTGTTTAGGGTCTGTCCCTCCCAGTAAACTGTAGCTTCTAAGACAGACTTTGTTTTTGTTCTCTGCTATATTGCTCTATTCCCATGTCCTAAAACAGCGTCTGAACCATAGAAGTCACTCAATAATTTTCTTTTTCTTATTTAGTAATTCTAGTGACCCGACTCAATAAATTTTTTTAAATAAATGCATGAGAAATTGACAAATTGTAACAAGTCCAGAAGAACAATAGCAGGTTACTGAACTGCCACATCAAATAAGGAACCCTTGAAGAAAGTAAGATGTTTAATCTGGAGAAGAAAAGATTGCTGGGCACGGTGGCTCACGCCTGTAATCCCAGCACTTTGGGATGCTGAGGTGGGCGGATCATGAGGTCAAGAGATCGAGACCATCCTGGCCAACATGGTGAAACCCTGTCTCTACTAAAAATATGAAAATTAGCTGGGCCTGGTGGTACGTGCCTGTAGTCCCAACTACTCAGGAGGCTGAGGCAGGAGAATCACTTTAACCGAGGAGGCAGACATTGCCGTGGGCCGAGATCACACCACTGCACTCCAGCCTGGCGACAGAGCGAGACTCTGTCTCAAAAAAAGAAGAAAAGAGTTAGGAGAACAGGACCATCATCTTTGAACATATGTAGGACGGTCACATGCGGTTTTAGAGGTCAGAAGTTGGACTTGACATGCCAAATACTTCCAGTAACAGGGAGTTCACTACTCTGTGAAACAGCCAGTTCCATTATTGAATTGCTGGGTCAGAAAGTTACATTAAACTAACATTTATTTCTCTCTGACTTCCTCTCATTCATTAATCTGTTCCCTGGAATTCCACAGACCAAATCTAATCTCCTCTTCACTTGCATTTGGATGAAATAAAACACCATGTTTAAGGAAATAAGAAAAACTACAGGGCTTTTGTTTTGCTGAGAAAAATAAACATACTGAAAAATGAAAGGCTTAATAAAATAATGGGTTTTGTTGTTTGTTTGGGTGGGAAAAGGGGGCAAGGTTGTGAGAGGAAAGAGAAGGAAGAGAGAGATAAGTTCGTTGATGTTTAGAGAGATCAAGCTTAAGAAAAAGAACAGAAATGTCTAAGAATTGATTAAGCTTCTGCTGTGTGGGGTATGGTACAGCCAGGATCCCCATGAAGTAATCAGTACAATATCCCTGCATTGCGAGTTGGATCTATTTTTTGGGATATGTAGAAATCCTGATTATAGTGAGTGTGATGCAAGATTAAGGCTACCCATGAGAACCCTGTTATATGCCGGTACACATACAACAGACCATCAGATATACCAAGAGATATTAGAAGAAATAGAGTTTTGGTTTCTTTTTACTGGGTGTGAGAATAATAACGTTGCCAGGAAATGAGAATAATAACATCTATAGGAAATGATAATAATATCTGCCTTTCTTTCCTAATAAGCTTTTTGAGCATATCAATAAAATTTTTCATGACATAATAGAATAAAATGTTTCTGTGACTACAAAATTGTACAAAAAGGCGAGGGATTATTATCAGTAAAGTAAGGTGCAGATTGGATGAAATAATTTCCTTCCTCAAAACTCTTCAATTCATTCATTCATCCAGCCATTTATTGACTAACTTCTAAATTCCTGGCACTGTTGTAGATACTAAGGATACAAAGATGAACAAGGGTATTGGGGGAACCAGCCCCCGATATTTCAACGTAGGTTCTTTTCTATTTTCCCTAAGTGTCGGCTGGTCTGAGAAATAAAGGGAAAGAGTACAAAAGAGAGAAATTTTAAAGCTGGGTGTCCGGGGGAGACATCACATGTCGGCAGGTTCCGTGATGCCCCCTGAGCCGTAAAACCAGCAAGTTTTTATTAGCAATTTTCAAAGGGGAGGGAGTGTATGAATAGGGTGTGGGTCACAGAGATCACTTGTTTCAAGGGCAACAAATGATCACAAGGCAGAAGGTCAGGGCGAGATCACAAGGTCAGGGCGAAACTAGAATTATTAATGAAGTTCCATGTCCCACTGTGCATGCATTGTCATTGATAAACAACAGGGTTCAAGAGCAGAGAACCGGTCTGACTAGAATTCGCCAGGCTGGAATTTCCTAATCCTAGCAAGTCTGGGGATGCTGCAGGAGGCCAGGGTGTGTTTCATCCCTTATCTGTAACTGCATAAGGCAGACACCCCCAGAGTGGCCATTTTAGAGGCCCCCCCAGGAATGCATTCTTTTCCCAGGGCTGTTAATTATTAATATTCCTTACTGGGGAAAGAATTCAGCTATATTTCTCTTACCCATTTTTGGTAATAAGAGAAATATGGCTCTGTCCTGCCTGGCTCCCAGGCAGTCAGACCTAATGGTTATCTCCCTTGTTCCCTGAACATCGCTGTTATCCTGTTCTTTTTTCAAGGTGCCCAGATTTCAAATTGTTCAAACACACATGCTTTATGAACAACTTGTGCAGTTAACGCAATCATCACAGGGTCCTGAGGTGACATACATCCTCAGCTTATGAAGATGATGGGATTAAGAGATTAAAGTAAGGACAGGCATAGGAAATTATAAGAGTATTGATTGGGGAAGTGATAAATGTCCATGAAATCTTCACAATTTATGTTCTTCTGTCACGGCTTCAGCAGGTCCCTCTGTTCGGGGTCCCTGACTTCCCACAACACAAGGGTATTTTGCCCTAGAGGAGTAAATAGTTAACTATTGCCTATAGACTAAGTATAACTTCTTAGCATGGCATTCTTAATCTGGTACTAAAATTTGATTTCCCATAACATTTCCTTATATAACCAATATTCGGAGCAACCACATCAGACCATTTAGCATTCCCCAAACATAAGGTGCACTTTTATCCACTTTGTCTTTGTGCTATTATATCAGTCCAGAATCCACTCATTATTCATTGATTCAAAACACATGTATTGGACTCTTTCCTTGTGCCAGGCACTATGTTGGGTATCAGGAACACAGAGATAAATAAGATGTAATCTCTGCCCTCAAAGATCTTAGCCTAGGAAAGGAGAAACATCTTTCCCCTTTTCACCTACTGTAATTCTCTTCTTCAAGCCCCAGATGAAATCTATGGCCTCTGTGTAGCCTTCCCAGATCTCTTTCTTTCAGTACATAGCTTATAATTACTTTGAATCTTTTCATTCCTTCTGTGTTAAAATAAACTGCTTTGTATGCTTCTCCTTCTAGACTATCAGTTCCTGGGCAGAGATCATGTTTTACCCACTTTTGCATCCCTGCTAGCAGTTAGCACAATTCTTTGCATAAAACAGTCCTCAGCAACAGTTGGCTGAGTTGGGAAAAGAATGCGGTCCAAAACCTAAACCTCAGGCCACCTGGCAGAGATATAAAATCAAGGCACACGTGTTGAACTGAATTAAAAGATGGGGAATCTAGTAAGCCAAGCCACCCAGAAGGATACTTTTAGAATATGCCAGGGAGTCATTTGTTTACCTTTATTTCAGATTTGTTTATTTCTCTTGTAAACTCCAACTGGAGCTCTAATAGTCTGGCTGCCACATAACAGACCCAAGCCAAACATTCTAAGATCATTCCCAAAAAGAGGAATGGAACTTCTAGGACCTTTACAATTGTCCTGTCAGCCATCTGGACTTAGGAATGTAGAATCCTAGTTATCAGAGCTGGGAGATACCTTAGATATCTCAGAGATTACAAACTCCCTCTCAGAGAGGGGCACTGACTTATCTAAGGTCATGTAGCTATGAACATGTATTCACATACGTAAGCATAAGCAGATGAACCTTCCATTCACTCTTCACCCTGTGTAGAAACTCCTGGAAATGAGGATCATATCTTCTCCCTAAATGGTCAGAGTTATTCATCCCACTGTTTCCCTGATTACTTACCTCTCCTGCTTTTGGACATGGGCATAAATTTTCAGAGAATCCCTCCAAGTAGTACCTTACCTCTTTAACCTATGATTCCTAATGCATCTCATGGAATGATGTAGCAGCAATAGCTCAGGATCAGAAGTCAGAAGTCCCAAGTTCTAGTGCCAGTTCTTGTACCACATCACTGTGGAACTTTGGGCAAGCCACTTAGAGCTACCCAACATTATTTCACCATTAGTATAAGCGTGTTCAGGCCAGGTGTGGTGGCTCATGCCTGTAATCCCAGCACTTTGGCAGGCCCAGGTAGGTGGATCACTTCAGTTCAGGAATTCGAGCCTGGGCAACATGGTGAAACCCTGACTCTACAAAACAAACAAACAAACAAAACAAATTTAGGCAGGCTTGGAGGTGCATGCCTGTAGTCCCAGCTACTCAGGAAGCTGAGGTGGGAGGATCGTTTGAGCCTGCGAGATGGAGACTGCAGTGAACTGTGATCACACCACTGCACTCCAGCCTGAGTGACAGAGCAGATTTGGAGGAAGATAGATCAAACTATGGATTGAGGAAGCGCAAAGAAGGAATTGACCTAATTGTTAACATGTTTTGCAGGCCACTGACTTAAACAGCTATTGCTATTTTTTTTCTTTTTTTTTTTTTTTCTTTTTTTTTTGAGACAGAGTCTTGCTTTGTTGCCCAGGCTGGAGTGCAGTGGCGCAATCTCCACTCACTGCAACCTCCGCCTCCCAGGTTCACGCCATTCTCCTGCCTTAGCCTCTCGAGTAACTGGGATTATAGGCACGTGCCACCATGCCCAGCTATTTTTTGTACTTTTTTTTTTAGTAGAGACAGGGTTTCACCATGTTAGCAAGGATGGTCTCGATCTCCTGACCTTGTGATCCACCTGCCTTGGCCTCCCAAAGTCCTGGGATTACAGGCATGAGCCACTGTGCCTGGTCAGATTGCCTATTCTGGATGTTTCACATGTGTTGAATCATATAATACCTGGTTCTTTGTGACTGGCTTCTTTTACTTATCATTTTTTTTTTTTTTTTTTTGAGATGGAGTTTCACTCTTGTTGCCCAGGCTGGAGTGCAATGGCGCGATCTTGGCTCACCGCAACCTCCGCCTCCTGGGCTTAAGCGATTCTCCCGCCTCAGCCTCCCGAGTAGCTGGGATTACAGGCATGTGCTACCATGCCCAGCTAATTTTCTATTTTTAGTAGAGGCGGGGTTTCTCCATGTTGGTCAGGCTGGTCTTGAACTCCTGATCTCGTGATCCACCCGCCTCGGCCTCCCAAAGTGTTGTGATTGCAGGCGAGAGCCACTGCTCCCAGACTACTTGTCATGTTTTTAAGGCTCATCCGTGTTGTAACATGTGTCAGTACCTCATTTTCATGGCTAGATAATATTCCATTGTATTAAAATACTACATTTTGTTTCTCCATCAATTAACAGACATTTGGATTATTACCATTTTTGGCTATTAGGAATAATGCTTCTGTGAACATTCATGTACAAGTATTTGCATGGATGTATGTTTCAATTTTCTTGGGTATATACTAGGAGTGGACTTGCTGGGCCACACAATAACTCTATGTTAAACTTTTTGAAGAACTGTCAAATTGTTTTCCAAAGTGCTATACCATTGCCACCAGCAATGTATGAGGGTTCCAATTTCTTCACATTCTTGCCAACACTTGTTATTGTCTGTCTTTTTTCCTATAGCCATTCTTTTTTTAATTTTATTTTTCCATAAGTTATCGAGTTACAGGTGGCATTTGGTTACATGAGTAAGTTGTTTGGTGGAGATTTGTGGCACCCATCACCCAAGCAGTACACAATGCACCATATTTGTAGTCTTTTATCCCTCACCCCCCTCCCACTCTTTGCCCCAAGTCCCCAAAGTCCATTGTATCATTCTTACACCTTTGCATCCTCATCGCTTAGCTCCCACATATCAGTGAGAACATACGATGTTTGGTTTTCCATTCCTGAGTTACTTCACTTAGAATAATAGTCCCTAATCTCCTCCAGGTCATTGCAAATGCTGTTAATTCATTCCTTTTATGGCTGAGTAGTACTCCATCATATATATATATACCAGAGTTTCTTTATCCATTCATTGATTGATGGGCATTTGGGTTGGTTCCACGATTTTGCAATGGTGAATTGTGCTGCTATAAACTTGCGTGTGCAAGTATCTTTTTTGAATAATGACTTCTTTTCCTCAGGGTAGATACCCAGTAGTGGGATTGCTGGATCAAATGGTAGCTCTACTTTTAGTTTTTTAAGGAATCTCCACGCTGTTTTCCATAGCAGCTGTACTAGTTTACATTCCCACCAGCAGTGTAGAAGTGTTCCCTGATTGCTGCATCCACGTCAACGTCTACTATTTTTTTATTATTTGATTATGGCCATTCTTATGGGAGTAAGGTGGTATCGCTTTGTGGTTTTGATTTGCATTTTCCTGATCATTAGTAATGTTGAGCATTTTTTCATGTTTGTTGGCTATTTGTATATCTTCTTTTGAGAATTGTCTATTCATCTCCTTTGCCCACTTTTTGTTGGGATTGATTTTTTTTTTTTTTTTGTCTTACTGATTCGTTTGAGTTCATTGTAGATTCTGGATATTAGTCCTTTGTCAGATGTATAGATTGTGAAGATTTTCTCCCACTCTGTGGGTTGTCTGTTTACTCTGCTGACTGTTCCTTTTGCCGTGCAAAAGCTCTTTGGTTTAATTAGGTCCCAGCTATTTACCTTTATTTATATTGCAACTGCTTTTGGTTTTTTTGTCTTGAAATCTTTGGCTAAGCCAATGTCTAGAAGGGTTTTTCCAATGTTATCTTCTAGAAATTTTATAGTTTCAGGTCTTGGGTTTAGGTCCTTAATCCATCTTGTGTTTTTTTCTTTTTTGTGACAGAGTCTCACAGTCTCGCTCTGTCACCCAGGCTGGAGTGCAGTGGCATCATCTCAGCTCACTGCAAGCTCCACCTCCCGGGTTCACGCCATTCTCCTGCCTCAGACTCCTGAGTGGCTGGGACTACAGGCGCCCGCCACCACGCCCAGCTAATTTTTTGTATTTTTAGTAGAGATGGGCTTCACCGTGTTAGCCAGGATGGTCTCAATCTCCTGACCTCGTGATCTGCCCGCCTCGGCCTCCCAAAGTGCTAGGATTACAGGCGTGAGCCACCACGCCCAGCTCCTTAATCCATCTTGAGTTGATTTTTGTATGAGGTAAAAGATGAGGATCCAGTTTCGTTCTTCTACCTGTGGCTAACCAATTATCCCAGCACCATTTGTTGAAAAGGGTGTCCTTTCCCCACTTTATGTTTTTGTTTGCTTTGTCAAAGATCAGTTGGCTATAAGTATTTGGGTTTATTTCTGGGTTCTCTATTCTGTTCCATTGGTCTATGTGCCTATTTTTATACCAGTATCATGCTGTTTTGGTGACTATGGCCTTATAGCATAATTTGAAATCAGGTAGTGTGATGCCTCCACATTTGTTCTTTTTGCTTACTCTTGCTTTGGCCATGTGGGCTCTTTTTTGATTCCATATGAATTTTAGAATTGTTTTTTCTAACTCTGTGAAGAATGATGGTGGTATTTTGATGGAGATTGCGTGAATTTGTAGATTGCTTTTGGCAGTATGGTCATTTTCACAATATTGATTCTATCCATCCTCCTATAGCCATTCTTGATGGTATGAAGTGGTATCTCATGGTTTTGATTTGCATTTCCATAATGACTATAACGATGTTGGGCATCTTTTCATGTGCTTATTGGCCACTGGTGTATCTTCTTTAAGAAATGTCTAAAATTTACTCTGCTTTTTCCTATTTTCATTATTGAATCTGTTCTGTCTATCTTTCCTATCTGGGCATGGTCATATCTCACCAATTCACAAATACCATGTTTCTCCCCTAGATTCCTCTGATTCCTGCAGTTTTAGTAGAGGAGAGAAAGCATAAATCCTAGAACACAAAGGCATGGGTTTGAATCCTAGCTCTGATACTATATTAGTTCATTCTTGTGCTGCTATACTGGAATACCTGCAAGTGGCTAATTTATAAAAGAAAAGAGGTTTATTTTGACTCACACTTCTGCAGGATGTACAGGAAGCATGGCACCAGCATCTTCTTCTGGTGAGGCCTCAGGAAGCTTTCAATCATGTTGGAAGGCAAAGGGGGAGCAGGCATATAAGATGAGACAGAAGGAAGCAAGAAAGAGGAGGGGAGGTCTCAGATCCTTTTAAACAACGAGATCTCATGTGTAATCTAACTGAACAAGAACTCACTCAACACTAAAGGATGGTGTTAAGCCATTCATGAGGGATCTGCCCCCATGACCCAAACACCTCCCATTATGCCCATCTCTAACAATGGAGGTCACATTCCAACATGAGATTTGGAGGGACAAAACATCCAAACCATATCAGTTATTAACTTTCTTATTCTCCCTAAACATGTCTCCTAATCTAAAATGATTATATCTATCTTACAAGACCAAAGAGAGTATTAAATGATAAACGCAAGTTACAGAATTCCAAAAACTATATAGCAATAATGTAAATGATAGCTACAAGAGTAAATCAGAGCATAACATTTTTCTTTCTTTCTTTCCTTTTTTTTTTTTTTTTGAGATGGAGTCTCACTCCGCTGCCCAGGCTGGAGTGCAGTGGCATGATCTCAACTCACTGCAACATCTGCCTCCTGGGTGCAAGCTACTCTCCTTCCTTAGCCTCCTGAGTAGCTGGAACTACAGGCATGCGCCACCATGCCTGGCTAATTTTTGTATATTTAGTAGAGACGGTTTCACCATGTTGGCCAGGCTGGTCTCGAACACCTGACCTCAGGTGAACTGCCCACCTCAGCCTCCCAAAGTGCTGGGATTACAGGCGTGAGCCACCATGCCCGGCCACATAACATAACATTTTTATTTGTGTGTTTCTTCTAGTTATACAATGCATCTTGCCTTGTGTTGTTCTTTTTTGTATGTTTTATCTTCCCAAGAAAAGACTGGGCTCCTTGAGAAGGATCATATCCTAATCGTTTTGTGTCTTCCAAAGTACATAACATAAAGCCTTCTATATGGAAGTTTCTGACAAACATTTATTAAACGAGTAAATAAATTAATGATGTGAGATATAGTGAACATTTATGGGTTTTTGTTGTTTTTGCTTTTCTATTTTATTTTTCTTTTGTTCTGTTTTTTGAGCCCAGGAGGTTGAAGCTGCAGTGAGCCATGATCGTGCCACCAATTCCAGCCTGGGCAACAGACCAAGAGTCTGTCTCAAAAAAAAGATAATATTTGTAGAGTTAGTAAATACAGCAGTGGCTACTGATCTCCAGGCTTCTCATTCCATCAATTCTTTAAAATCACCTGTACCTGTTTTGGTTGCCCAGCATCTGAAATCTCTTCCTCTGTGTGAGTCTTAATGGGAGACAGGTTCTCACCTCCCACAAGAGAAGTCAAAGGTATCTAAAGTTTTCCTTTCCCCCCCTGCACTTGCAGCTAAGGCAAAAGCAACATGATCAAGGCTTGGTCATTTGGCTGCTTCCACTCAGGATATTGACTCTTGAACAAATGATGTAAAGACACAGGGTCAGAGGAGAATTCCTTTAATATGGCAGCAGCATTGGTGATGGAGGTAGTGCTTCCAGCTGTGGCATCCTTAATACCATTCCTGTGGTGTGACTTTGGCTGTGGTCCCTGGTTCTACTTTCTGAGCTTGATTATCTGGCTTTCCCATCAACTCTGAGGATTACTTAATAACCTTCCAATATACTTATTTTCCCCTTAAGTTGGCAGAATTGGTTTCTGTTGCTTGCAACTAATAATCTTAGCATACCTCTGGAGTAAGGATTTGGGGAGAATGAGAAAGCAGGAGGCGTTCCGTTTTTCCTTTATGAAATTTCTTTGTAAACTTCTCTGTTATTGCTGTTGTTGTACCACTTCCGTCATTTAAAAATATGCTTTTAAAATAAATAATCTAGGGCACAGTGGCTAAAGAGAAATGGTAGAAAATAAAATTTGAGGGGCCGGGCACAGTGGCTCACGCCGGCAATCCCAGCACTTTGGGAGGCCAAGGAGAGCAGATCATGAGGTCAGGAGTTCAAGACCAGCCTGACCAATATGGTGAAACCCCGTCACTACTAAAAATACAAAAATTAGCCGGGCGTGGTGGCACATGCCTGCAATCCCAGCTACTCGGGAGGCTGAGGTAGGAGAATAGCTTGAACCCAGGAGGTGGAGGTTGCAGTGAGCAGAGATCGCACCACTTTACTCCAGCCTGGGTGACAGAGTGAGACTCCATCTCAAAATAAAATAAAATAAAATAAAATAAAATAAAATTAAATTAAAATAAAATTAGAAAATTAGGTTGGGGCCACATTGTGCAAGGCCCTGAATGTCATTTTGAGGATTCTGAATTTAACTCAATGAGAAATTTAAAAAACAGTCCAGGCGTGGTGGCTCATGTCTGTAATCCCAGCACTTTGTGAGGCCAAGGCGGGTGGATCACTTGAGGTCAGGAGCTCAAGACCAGCCTGACCAACATGGTGAAACCCCGACTCTACTAAAAATACAAAAAATTAGCCGGGCGTGGCGGCACATGCCTGTAATCCCAGCTACTCGGGAGGTTGAGGCAGGAGAATTGCTTGAACCTGTGAGGCAGAGGTTGCAGTGAGCTAAGATCACACTACTGCACTCCAGCCTGGGTGACAGAGAGAGACTCTGTCTCAAAACAAAACAAAACAAAAAAACAAAAACCAAACAACAACAAAAAACGGAATAATGACACAATTAGATCTGTGTTTCTTACTGCCATGTAGAAGATGAATTAAAATATGGAGAAATTAGAGACAATTTCTTAGGAGGAGGCTGCTGCCATGGTCCAGACAAGATTGAGAAAATTTCTCAATTTTGAAAGAGAGAGAGACACACACACACAAGTTGGGTTATCTGGAAGCAGAGGCTGAGACAGAGTTTGAGGTGCAAGATGCTTACCAGGGGGAAGAAGTAGGGCTAAGCTAAGAGAGAAGTCAAACGGCAATGCAGATCTGACAAAGACCCAGCCTCCCTGGCAGGGAGCTCTGGAGTGAATATTTCCAGCCCTGGCCAGCCCTTGTCAATCCAACCTATTCTCAGAGTTGTCCTGCAGTTGGCCAAAATGACCGAACTTTTATACCCCTGCCTTGCTTAGGCACCGAGTGAGGGCAGCCCTGGGATGGGCATGATCTTGTGCAGGACTGTCCTCTACAGCTGAGGCAGACATTGAAAGAACTGAAGCAGGCGGAAGCTATCTGCTGGCTATTCCCCCTATAGCTGAATGGCAAGTCTTTTTTTTCTTATTTATTTATTTATTTGAGATGGAGTTTTGCTCTTGTTGCCCAGGCTGGAGTGCAGTGGCGAGATCTCAGCTCATTGCAACCTCTGCCTCTTGGGTTCAAGAGATTCTCCTGCCTCAGCCCCTGCTAGTAGCTGGGATTACAAGCGTGCACCACCGCGCCTGGCTAATTTTTGTATTTTTAGTAGAGACAGGGTTTCGCCACGTTGGCCAGGCTGGTCTCCAACTCCTGACCTGAGGTGATCCCCCCACCTCAGCCTCCCAAAGTGCTGGGATTACAAGCGTGAACCATCATGCCCGGCCAACAGGAAGTCTTTCTTTGGAGGTAGAACTGGATGGTACACCTTCATGTTTACCACAAAGAAAGAGAGGAATTATGATATCTTGAACAAAAGCAATGGGGTAGAAAGGAGTGAATGTGTTTTATAGATACTGTAATTGGTAGATGGGGATAAATAAGAGGGAGTAAATAAAGGTTAACACTGAGTTCTCTCCACTTACATGATTTGATGGTTATTCTGTTATCCATTAATGAACAGTAAACATCAGAACTAGAGAGAGCAGATTTGGGGAGATAGATAATAAATTTGATTTTGAACATGTTGATTTTGAAATGTCTACAGAACATTAAGGTAGAGATGATTTTAAAGAATCAATGCAAATGAGAGGTCTGGAGATCAGAAGCCACTGCTGTATTTACTGACTATACATATACTATCTTTTTTTTTTTTCTCGGTCTGTTGCCAGGCTGCAGTGTGGTGGCACGATCATGGCTCAATGCAGCCTCAACCTTCTGGGCTCAAGCAATCCTCTTACCTCAGCCTCTTGAGTAACTGGAACTACAGGCCCACACCACCATGCCCAGCTAATTTTTTCTATTTTTTTTGTAGAGACAGGGTCTCACTATGTTGTCCAGGCTGGTCTCAAACCCCTGAGCTCAAGCAATCCTCCTGCCTCTGCCTCCCAAAGTGTTGGGATTACAGGTGTGAGCCAGTCATTGCGTTTGGCTTTTTTTTTTTTTTTTTTTTTTTTGAGACAGAGTCTCACTCTGTCGCCAAGGCTGGAGTGCAGTGGCGTGATCTCGGCTCACTGCAAGCTCTGCCTCCCGGGTTCACGCCATTCTCCTGCCTCAGCCTCCCGAGGAGCTGGGACTACAGGCGCCCGCAACCATGCCTGGCTAATTTTTTGTTTTTGTTTAGTAGAGACAGGGTTTCACTGTGTTAGTCAGGATGGTCTCGATCTCCTGACCTTGTGATCCGCCCGCCTCGGCCTCCCAAAGTGCTGGGATTACAGGCATGAGCCACCGTGCCCAGCTTGCGCTTGGCATATTATTTTACATATATACTTTTATTTAATACTCTTCATGCCTTTATGAATTGGGTATTGTTTTTCTTATACCCTTTGGTATATTTTATTAATACCATTTGGGAACAAAAAAAACTGAGACTTGAAGAAGTTAAATTTCTAGTTCAAAGAAGTAAAACTTAAGTCTGATGACAAAACACATACTCTTTTTTTTTTTTTTTTTTTTTAGAATTAAAAAAAAAAAAAGAATCTCACTCTGTTGCCCAGGCTGGAGTGCAGTGGTGTGATCTCAGCTCACTGCAAACTCTGCCTCCCGGGTTCAAGTGATTCTCCTGCCTCAGCCTCCCAAGTAGCTGGGATTACAGGCGCGTGCCACCACACTTGGCTAATTTTTGTATTTTTAGTAGAGATAGGGTTTCACTGTGTTGGCCAGGCTTGTCTTGAACTCCTGACCTCAAGTGATCCTCTCGCCTCGGCCTCCCAAAGTGCTGGGATTACAGGCGTGAGCCACCGCGCCTGGCCGACAAAACACATGCTCTTAAAGATAAAATTATATTGCTTCTCCATGGAAACCACAGGTAGATAGTATTTGCAGCCATGAAGGTCAGTAGGTCACCTAGAAAGGGTATAGTTCAAACAGGAACAAAAGGAACCAAAAAATGGAATTCTAAGGAAGCCAGCATTTCCAGGGTGAATCGTGTAAGATGACATAGTCAAAGGGATTGAAAAAAAGTAGACAGAACAGTTTTAAAAATTGAAGTATGGTATCTCAGAAGTTAAGGCAAAAAGAGAGTTCTAGTCCGCAAATTTGCAGATACCATGTAGGGTGACGGTTTGACAATTAGAGGTTACTGGTGATCTTAGAGTAGTTTATAGAGAAGTCAGATTGCACTGGGTCTAAGAGTGAGTGAGAAGACCAGGCGCAGTGGCTCACGTCTAATCCCAGCACTTGGGGAGGCCGAGGTAGGCGGATCACGAGGTCAGGATGGCCAACGTGGTGAAACCCCATCTCTACTAAAAATACAAAAATTAGCTGGGTGTGGTGGCATGCATCTGTAATCCCAGCTGCTTGGGAGGCTGAGGCAGGAGAATTGCTTGAACCTGGGAGGCAGAGGTTGCAGTGAGCTGAGATCACACCATTGCACTCCAGCCTAGGCAACAGAGCAAGACTCTGTCTCAAAAAAAAAAAAAAAAAAAAGAGTGAGAAATAGGGAAGCAGAAGAAATGGGTATAGGTTACTTTTCCAGAAATTTTGCAAAGTGGAGGAGATAACAATGCCTTAAATATAAGAAATTTATTAATATTATTAATTGATTAATAATTGATCACTGCCATATGACTTGGATTTTACATTTCCACCACTTCTTCGTGTTACTTCTTTCTACCCTATTATACCAGCGTCCCATCCCAAGTCTGACACACCTGGAAGTATTGAATGTTGTATTTTGATTGTGGATGACTTGTTTATTTGGTTATATCTTTTGAACGCCTCAGGTGATTCTGCCTGTCTTTGGAGGATGGGCCATAGGCTTCCTGCCCCAACTCCATTATCTGTTTTCCACAAAGATAGATAAACATTCACTTATCACACTAATTCAGCAAAGCATACACGTTCTTAGGTTCTTAGCAAACCAAGTACTTTGTCCACCTCTCCTCTCCATCTCCCCTCCCTCAAATCTTCAGTGGGCAGATGTGGGAGAAGAAAGGAGCTGTCACTCCAAACCTTCTGGTGTTTCAGTTGGGGAGTCTGGCTTCACAGTGAGCTGAAACTTTCCCTTGCCAGCCTCCATCAATCCAGCCCCTTCTGAGGGGGCTGGAGAGTAATTAACATCGCCGTCCACCTGTGCACAGGAAGATGCCTACAGCCACACCAGCAATGATGAAACTGCCCACCAGGATGCCCAGGACCAGCGAAGTGTAGGAGCGGCTTGTTTGGCTCCCTGCAGAACATGCAAAGAGTTAGCCCGAAGAATAGGCCCCCCAAGGAGTCCATGATTTGAGTCAAACCCCAAAGCGTTTCTGCCCCAGAGGAAAGGGACCTGTTTACCAACTGACTGAAGCTGCGTGTGTTCTGTCCCGAACCCCCAGCTGTGGGCCTCTTGTTGCTCTAGGCATCCATCCTTCAGGTCCATCCATTTGTCTGGAACCCGCCCTCTCCCCAGCTTGCAGGCCTGGGCCCCGTCCCATCATACCTTTCGTGTTTTCCGCGGAAATATGTTTCTGCACATACTGCACACAGGTGTCCTCCAGGAATTCCCGCAGTTCATACCGAGTGCGGTTGTAGGCATTGAGCTGCTGCAGGGTGAAGGTGACCACTCCGGAGGTGACCTGGGTGTCTGCCTGCCACAAGGCTCTCTCCGGCCGGAAACTCACAAAGGAGGTCCCATTCACAGCCACTTCGAAGAAGACATGGGGTCTAGAGCCCTCGGGAGGCAGCTCACAGCCCAGGAAGCAGCGGATGGTCAGAGGAACTGTGGATAGACAGTCAGGGTCAGGGGACTGTGCAGAGAGGGTGCCAGGTGTGGGGCGAGGCCCACCAAGGGGAAAAGAACATGAGAAGGCAAGAGTCAGTGCTGTGAGGAGAGGGGAGTCTAGGTCAGGGAACTATGGGGAGAAGGGCCTGGGGCTGTGAGGAGGGGTTTGGGGTTAGACTGTTAGAGGCTAAGAAAGAAGGGGCCAGGGACTGTGATGAAAAAAGGGAATTGTCAGGCCTTGTTCAACTGTAATAGAAAAAAAAACAGGGGGTGAGGCTGGGGCAGGGGCGGCAGCTCACGCCTGTAATCCCAGCACTTTGGGAGGCCAGGCTTGTGGATCGCCTGAGGTCAGGAGTTCGAGACCAGCCTGGCCAACATGGCGAAACCCCGTCTCTACTAAAAATACAAAAAATTAGCCGGGCGTGGTGGCGAGCTCCTGTAATACCAGCTACTTGGGAGGCTGAGGCAGGAGAATCGCTTGAACCCGGGAGGCGGAAGTTGCAGTGAGCCAAGATCGCGCCACTGCACTCCAGCCTGGACGACAGAGCAAGACTCCGTCTCAAAAAAAAAAAAAAAAAGTGGGTGGGGTGGGGGACTAGGAGAGAAAGGAGTTAAAGGCCATGATGGTGGGGGAAGGGGGACGGAGTGATGCTTTGAGAAAAGAAACTGGGGTCTTTGAGAAGAAGGAGTTAGGGTTGTGACGGGGAAGGAGTGGGGCTTTGAGAGAAGAACTTGGGGTCTTTGAGGGAAGAGTTCGGGTCATGAGTGGAGCTAAGAGCGAAGTCATCAGCTTGTATGAGGAGAAGTGGCTGGAGGGTGGAGGGTGAAGTGCTGGGGGCTGTGGGAAGGGAAGGACGGAGATCTATGAAGAAAAGGAGTTGGAGGACTGTGAGGCGAGGGGTGAGTTTTCTGGGGACCTTCGACGTCACGGTGTCAGGGCCTTCCAACAGGGTCTATCCCAAGAGGTTATGCCAGCAGGACGACCGCCCGAGTCGGGGCTTTCTTAGCGGGGACAACTGCCTCTCTCCAGCCCCCACCCAGCAATCTTCAAAGGCCCAGGCGCCACCGAGCTCCAGTGGCTGCCGGGTCCCTGCAAGCCCCAGCCCGCCCCCACCCGCCAGGCCCCGCCCCCACCCGCCAGGCCCCGCCCCCACCGCCAGGCCCCGCCCCCACTAGCCCCGCCCAGACCCCGCCCCCGCTGCGCGCCTACTCACAGGCCAAGGTCCGCTCCTGGTGCACCAGGCGCACGAGGCCGTGGAACTGGAGCAGGTAGGACTGCAGGCCACTCTGCGTGCGCGCCCAGCTCTCGGGCTCCTGCAAGGGCTGCAGCTGGATGATCGTGGTGTTGGTGTCTGGGCCTTCCAGCACGTGCGTTAGGTGTCCCCCCAGCGACGCGTTGCCCTGGTACCACACGTGATAGGGGTCGCGGAAGTAGGAGATCTGGAGCATATGAAGTCTTTGGAGGCCTGCGGGCAGAGTCAGCTTCAGCCTGGGCCGGCGTGGGAGGGGGCGGCGGGCAGCGGAAGATAATAACCCCCTACCTCGAGGCTGGCCGCCCGCCTTCTCGACCCTTCATAAACTATAATGTGCCCTCCCACCGCTTCTCCCATTTGACGCTCACATTAACTCTGCCAGGAGGACAGGACAGGGATTATTATCTCCGTTTTACAGATGAGGAAACTGAGGCCTGCAGTGGAAGAGACACTCCTTTCTGCCTCCTTTTTCACCCTCGGCTCTCCCTCCCCCCGTTTCCTGTTAACCAACGGAACAAATGGTTAACAAATCCTGACCTGAATAAAATCCCAATTCCATTGCCTGTTCTCCGTCTCCTCTTCCACTGCCCTGATTCAGGATTCATCCGTCTCATCTAGACTGGGGTAGTAACTTTCTACTTCATCTCCCCGTTCTCTATTCTGACCTCCACCTGACCCAGGGATGAGATCATGTCCTTTTCCTACTTAAAATCTTCCAGTGCCATAACCCCCTCCCCTTCATTAATCAAAAATAATCATAGCCAATGTCGATTAAGTGCTTATTATAACCTGGGCAATGGGCTTTACATACATTATTATCTTTGTGCTTAATGCACAGCTTAATGCAATAGTGGCTTAATGCAATAAGCTACTATTATTAACCCCAGTCTACATGGGAAACTGAGACAGAGATAGTGTAGCAGAGCCAAGGTTTGCACGTAGGCAGTCAAGTCCAGCACTCAGCCATTCTGCTACACTGCCTCCCCACAGGGTCAAGTCCAGAGTCTTTAGCCTGGCATTCAAGGCTGCTAGAGACCTGGCCCCTGCTGCCTTTTCTGGCCGCTTCCCGCTGCTTATATATCAAACTAGTTGGGGTTCCTCATGCTGCCTTTGGCTGACACATGAATAGCATGTCAGGATTGCTCTGCCTCCCTTTTTCTGCCTGGCGAAGTTTATTCATGATTTAAGACCCAGCTCAGAGACTGGGCACGGTGGCTCATGCCTGTAATCCCAGCACTTAGGGAGGCCGAGGCGGGCGGATCACTTGAGGTCAGGGATTCAAGACCAGCCTGGCCAACATGGCGAAACCCCATCTGTACTAAAAGTACAAATATTAGCCAGGCGTGGTGGTACATGCCTGTAGTCCCAGCTACTCAGGAGGCTGAGGCAGGAGAATCGCCTGAACCTGGGAGTTGGAGGTTACAGTTAGCTGAGATTGTGCCACTGCATTCCAGCCTGGGTGACAGCACAAGACTCCATCTCAAAAAAAAAAGAAAAGCGAAGAAAAAAAGACCCAGCTCAGTTGCCCTCTTCTTGGAAATTTTTTTCTGATGCCCCACGAGACACAGTGTGTCTGTTTCAGTGACCCCAGACCACCATATATTAGTGTGTATCTCACGGGATACTACCTGACTGTCTCCAAACACACACAGGCCACACTGGACTCCTCTAGGCTATGGAACCATGCTTGGTAATCTCTGCTTCCTACACCCAGAAAAGAGGCTGGCACAGAGTTGATGCCCAGAGCACATTTGGATGAGTCCAGAGTTGTAAATCTGTGTGTGTGAGTGGGTCCTGTCTGTGTTTGCATTTGAGAAGTTGTGCTTTGTATCTGCAGATGTGAATAAGTATATTTATGGATAACCCTAGACATGGTCCTTAACTACTCTGTGACCCAGTTTCCTCCTCATAAAATGGAGATAGTAATAATATTACCCACCTTTAGGGGTTTGTGCAAGTTAAATGGGTCAATACATGTATTAACCATAGTGAGCACTCATTGAATACTGGTTATTATTTGCCGCCTCTCTGAGGGGGAGACTGAAGTTATGGGGATTGTGAGAGAGGGGAAAGGAGGCTCCTGTGCAATTATAAGGGAGGGTAATAACTCCCTTTTCTGCTTAAACAGGGCCACTTCAGTAGCCTGATCGCCCATAAGTTCTATTAGGCACAGCATCTCTTTCTCCCCAGTTCCACCAGCTGCACCCAGTCTCCTTCCATTTTCCCTAGCCTCCCCTAACCTCTCTCTGCCCCAGTCTTCCCCCAGTTCTTCCATCAGTTTTCCCAGTGTCTTCCCATTCCCTCCATTTCTCTTCTCTTCTGAGCCTCTTCCCGTCTCCCCTAGATGTACGCCTATCTACCATCACCCTCAGTTCCACTTTCTCCCCTCTCCCTGGGGCTGATTCTCCTACCCTCTCTGCTGGTTTCTTTCTCATGTTTCCAGTCATCCTGTTTCCCCTAGCCTCTTTCATCTCCCCCTTTTCAGGGGCTTAAATGTACTAACTCACCTTGGCTTTGGGACACGAACCAGTCCCCAAGACTCTGCCTGCCCTGTAGAGAGATCTAGCCAGCTGCAGACACAGATGCTGTGAGATAAGCTCTCCTGTGGTCTTGCCATGTGCCCAGATAGACTGAGATTCTCCAGAACCATCCTGAGGCAGGAGATGTGCCCCCGACTCACCATCTGAGGCGTCTTGGCTACAAAAGGCCCAGCCAGACAGCAGCAGTATCGGCAACAATGTTGTCAACATCCTGAAGTTGAGGCTCTGGACCTGGGTTCCTGGCTCGGGCCGCCGGCTGCGGGCTCCGCTGGCTGCAGTCTAGGGAAAAGAGAAGTGAGGACCGTCTGGGAGGGGCGGAGTCTGGGCAGAGGAGGATGGAAGGAGGCCAGGAGATGGGAGGAGGAAGAGGCTTATAAAGTGTTATTTCTACTGTGTCTCATTTCCTACTAGGGGGCCGGCCTCCCTCCTGCCCTCCCTCTGCCCCGCCCTTCATTGCTCCCTCCTGCCCAGACCTGCCTTTTCCCTTCTCCTTGGGCTGCTTCCTAGGAACCAGGAACAGGGAGCGGAAAAGGGGGAGAAGGGCTTGGTGAGAAGTCCTGCCGGCGCTGACTCAGGGGGTGGGGCATCTACTTTCAACTTAGAGCACACTCCTGGGAGTAGGATCAGCAGGTTGCTGATGGGGAGATTGAGGTCCAGAGAGGTGCAGGGACTTGCCCAAAGTTTATATATCATGGTGGTGACAGATCCAAGATTAACATTTAGTTTTCCAGTATAATGGCTACATTTTACCAGAATTTTAAGTAAATAACAATTACATAATCCGGGATCTTGGTCTCAGAAGTAGTCATAAAATGAGTGTAAAGCAGTTCACTGCAGCATGTTTTTAAAAAATAGGAGAGAATTATGAGCAATCTGTATAAATCTCAGAAGATGATTGGTTACCTAAAGCAATCTTTTTGAAACTGAGGTCATAATTTATTAGTGGACAATGAAATCAATTTAGCAGGTCATGGTTACCATTTTTAAAAAATGAAATAGGACAGAATACAAAATTTCAGTGCGTCACCCTTAGTAAGAGAAAGTGTTATGTCATGAAATATTTGCTCAGTTGTATATGTGTGCTTTGGTTTTGTGTGTGTATGTTTCTATGATGAGTTTTGGATAGCAGTGTAAAATGCGTTCCTTACTCTAGGAAGCAAGTAGAAAAGTTTTAAAGTCACTCCCCCGAGCATGCTGCTGGCACTTTGGGAGGCTGAGGTGGGCAGATCACTTGAGGCCAGGAGTTTGAGACCAGCCTGGCCAATATGGCGAATGTCTCTACTAAAAATACAAAAATTAGCTGGGCATGGTGGTGCATGCCTGTAATCCCAGCTACTTGGGAGACTGAGGCATGAGAATCGCTTGAACCTGGGAGGTGGAGGTTGCAGAGGGCCGAGATCACACCACTGCATTCTAGCCTGGGTCATGCAGCAAGATTCTGTCTGAAAAAAAAGAGAAAAGATTTCACTTCTGTTCAAATAATACATATGTAATTTCATCCTCATATATATATATAAAATTTATTATTATTGTTTTGAGACAGGGTCTAGCTCTGTTGCCCAGGCTGTAGTGCAGTGAAGCAATCACAGCTAATTGTAGGCTTGACCTCCCGGGCTCAAGTGATTCTCCCACCTCAACCACCCGAGTAGCTGAGACTAAAGGTACGTGCCACTGTGCCACCACACCTAGCTATTTTTTTTTATTTTTACTAGAGATGTGGTCTCGCTATGTTGCCCAGGCTGGTCTTGAACTCCTGCACTCAAGCAATCCTCTGGTATAGGCAGGAGCCACTGCACCTGGCCAAAATTAACTTTCAGTGTGTATCTGTGTATTTGTATATACATAGGGAAAATATCTGGAGGGGTACTGTCAATAGAGATTACCTCTGGGGAATAGGATTGGGTAAAGGACTGAGAGGGATTTTAACTTTTTATTTTATATACTTCTCCCCGGAGAGTTGACGTCATGGTGAAATCTGGGACAAACTCTGGACATAAACTAAGCACCCATTCTCTGAACTGAATATGTGCAAGAGCTTCCATGCTCACCTCTCAGCTGTTGCAAACTGGCTAAGAAATAGCATCAAAGTCTTTTCTTTTTGCAGCTTATCAAAATGGTCTAGTTGGAACAAGGATAGGAACTTTGTTTTCCTGCACTGGGCCTCAGGAAAAGTAGAATGACTTAAATAACTACCAATTTATATTGTCTTGCCTTTTATTAAAAATTATGAAACATTTCTTTTTTCTTTTTTTTTTTTCTTTTTTTTGAGACGGAGTCTTGCTGTAATGCAGTGGCGTGATCTCGGCTCACTGCAACCTCCATCTCCCAGATTCAAGCGATTCTCCTGCCTCAGCCTCCCAAGTAGCTGGGATTACAGTCACCTGCCACCACACCTGGCTAATTTTTGTATTTTTAGTAGAGATGGGATTTCACCATGTTGGCCAGGTTGGTCTCAAACTCCTGACCTCAGGTGATCCGCCCACTTCAGCCTCCCAACATGCTGGGATTACAAGCCTGAGCCACTGTGCACAGCCTGAAATATTTCATTTTTGAAGAGTTATTTCATGCTTAAAGGATTACATTTCAAACATACCTATCCCCACCACCAAGCATAAGAAATACAATATTGCTAATATAGTTGAAGCCCCCTATGGACTCTTCCTCAGCTGCATCTCTCTCTCCCTGCCACAGCCCCTGAAGTAACCACTTCAGATGAAAATGAAGATTTGATATTTTTCATTTCCTTATATTTCTGTATACTTACACTACTTATGTATATATCCCTAAACAATAGATAGTGGTATTTCACATATTTTGAGCTTTATATAAATGGTATTAAAATGTATGTATTCCTCTGTACCTTTTGCTTTTTTCACTTAATGTATTAATAAGATTCATTCATGTGGCTATGTGTAGACCATTCATTTTCACTGCTTTAAAATATTCCGGCTGGGGAGGTATTATCCCAGCACTTTGGGAGGCCGAGGTGGGTGGATCATTTGAGCCCAGGAGTTCAAGACCAGCCTGGGCAACATAGTGAGACCCCCATCTCTACAAAAAAAATAAAATTAGCTGGGTGTGATGGGTTGTGCCTGTGGTCTCAGCTACTCAGGAGGCTGAGGTAGGAGGATTGCTTGAGCCCAGGAGGTTGAGACTGCAGTGAGCCATGATCATGCCACTGCACTCTAGCCTGGGCAACAGAGCAAGACCCTGTCTCAAAAAAAAATCAATTTTGGGAATAGATCATTATTTATGTATCCATTCTCTTGTTGCTGAACACTTAAGTTTTTTCCAGTTTTTTGCTATTACAAACAGTGCTGGTATGAACATTCTCATACGCGAGTCCTTGTGCATATGTGGGAGTTTTTGTAGGTGCAAACTTGACAGTGGAATTTCTGAGTAATAAAGTATATGCATCTTCAGTTTTACTAGATATTGCCAAACTGTTTTACAGAAAGGTTGTGCCAATTTACGTTCCCAGCAGTGTATGAGAATTCCCTCGCTTCACATCCTTGCCAGCCCTTGGCATTATCAGATGGTTGGGTGTAAAATGGCATTTCTCTTTGGTTTTAGTTTGCATTTTTCTGGTTCTTAGTGAGGTTGTGCATATTTTTGCTTTGCCTTTTTTCTCCCTTGAAGGCTTGAAGGGTACTTTGGGATGGATAAGAGAGGGCAAAAGAGTGTATGATTGAACCAATTTGGAATTGAATGCTGTGAGCCTTCCATCTAAGCGGGTAGGGTCTGGGTCCACTTTCACCCACATTATCTTACACAGAGCTCATTACATCAAGGGCTTTCTTTCCTTTTCTTTCTTTCTTTTTTTTTTGAGATGGAGTCTCGCTCTGTTGCCCAGACTGGAGTGCAATGGTATGATCTCTGCTCACTGCAACCTCCACCTCCTGGATTCAAGCAATTCTCCTGCCTCAGCCTCCCAAGTAGCTGGGATTACAGGCGGGTGCCACCACGCCTGGCTAATTTTTGCATTTTTAGTAGAGATAGGGTTTCATCATGTTGGCCAGGCTGGTCTCGAATTCCTGACCTCAAGTGATCCATCTGCCTTGGCCTCCCAAAGTGCTGGGATTACAGGCACGAGCCCCCGTGCCCAGCCACATGGAGGCCTTTCTAATCAGGTTAAGATCCATCATGGACAGATAGCAGCAGCAACAGCTATTTCCCAAGCACCCCTCTCATATACTAGAGCCCTGAAAATTGAACAGTGAGACAATGATACCATTATTATAGGTAACACTTATTGTAGGCCAGAAACAGTGTTCGGCTCTTTACTTAAATAATCTTACTTTATTCTTATGCTAGCCCTGTGAAATGGGTTTCACTAGCATCACCATTTTACTAATAAAGAAACTGAGGCTCAGAGAGGGTTAAGTGACTTACCTAAGGTCACACAGCAAAAGCTATAATTTGAAAGTTTCTCTCTCTCTCTGGTGCCAAAGTTTGTGAATTTAACTCCCACACAGTGACTCAAAAATTATTTTGATCACTTTCCATCAATACATTTTTTTAACACATACCTCCAACATGCTTGAATGTTTAATATATACGTTATAAAACATTCTTTAAATTCATACTATGTGCTAGGCCTTTAATCACTTTCTCTGGGGCAGACCATGCTCATTGTTTCCATGCTACAGACAAAAAAATAAATAAAATAAAGCTGCCTGGGTGTAGTGGCTCATGCCTGTAAATTAGTGACCAGCATGGCAACATATGAGACTCCATCTCTACAAAAAAATTTTTCTTAAATTAGCCAGGCATGGTAGTACACACCTGTGGTCCCATCTACTTGGGAGGCTGAGGCAGGAGTATGGCTTGAGCCCAGGATGTCAAAAGGTCAAGGCTGCAGTGAGTTATGTCTGTGCCTCTGCACCCCAGCCTGGGTGACAGAAAGAGACCCTGTCTCAAACAAAACAAAACAAAACAACAACCAAAAAAACTGGGCATGGTGGCTCATGCCTGTAATCCCAGCATTTTGGGAGGCCCAGGCAGAAGGATCCCTTGAGCCCAGGAGTTTGGACCAACCTGGGCAACCTGGTGAAACCTCCTCTGCTCCTCTGTACAAAAAAAAAAAAAAAAAATCAAAGCCCAGAAAAATAGTTAAGTAACTTGCCCAAGGTCACACAGCTTGGAAGTGCAGAGCGAGGATTTGAACTCAGAAAGTATGGGACTGGGCATGCCTGTAATCCCAGCACTCTGGGAGGCCAAGGTGGATGGATCACCTGAGGTCAGGAGTTTGAGACCAGCCTGGGCAACATGGTAGAACCCCGTCTCTACTAAAAATACAAAAATTAGCTGGGCATGGTGGCGTGCCTGTAATCCCAGCTACTCAGGAGGTTGAGGTGGGAGACTCACTTGAACCCGGGAGGTGGAGGTTGCAGTAAGCCAAGATCCTGCCACTGCACTCCAGCCTGGGCAACAGAACAAGACTCCATCTCAAAAAAAAAAAAAAAAAAAAGCATGGAAGTATGGAGCTGGGAACAGAGAAAATAAAAAGAGTGTTGGGGGTAGGGAAGTTGGGAGGGGGGCAACTTGAGCATTTTCTCATTCTAAACCCAGGGATGGGGGTGGGGAAGGAAAGAGAAATGCTGCTGTTGGAGCCATGGCCTACACTGCATCTGGCCTGGGTGGCTGAGGTGTAGAAAATCACAGAGTGGGCACCAGGCCAGCAGCTGGGATTTGACTGAGACCTAAAGAATGAGGGTCCTGTTGAGCAAAGGGAAATGAAGGAAGCAAGCGGTGGTGTTTCCTACTCCAGAGAGCACATGCTGGAGGAAGATAAGGGAGACAGGAAGCTGAGCCGGGGCCAGTGCTGGTGCAGCCCCAGTGGGTGAGGGAGGCCTTGCCAGGGCAGCAGGAGCAGGGACGGGCCAGGGACTGGCCGTGTGCCCAGCTGGACTTCAGAGGACCAGGCTCTCCCACCCCTGTTGTTAGCTACTGAAGAACGGCAGTTTAAGCAACCTGGCCCAATTTGGGTAACAAAGGAGTGTGGACCCTTCAAAGGCACTTCCCCCTTAGGATGAGGAATAATAACAATAACATGTGCGAAGAGCTTACAATGTGCCAGGCACAGTATTAAGTAAGCAGAGTCCATGTATTTTTTTCTCACTAGTACCCTGTGAAAAGTCTGAAGAAAGTCCAGGCCAGGTGCTCAGGCCTGTAATCCTAGCACTTTGGGAGGCCAAGCTGGGAGGATTGCTTGAGTCCAGGAGTTTGAGACCAGCCTGGGTAATATAGCAAGACCCTGTTGAAAGACAGGCAGACAGAAATAAAGAGAGAGAGAGAGGAGGGAAGGAAGGAAAGGAGAAAGAAAAAAGAAAGAAGGAAAGAAGAAAAGAAAGAAAGAAAGAAAAGAAAAGAAGAAGGGGGAAAGAGGGAGGGAGGAAGGGAGGGAGGGAGGGAGACAGAAAAAAAGGGAGGGACGGCAGTCTGAAGAAATAGCCGTCGTTCCCATTTTACAGATGAGGACACAGAAGCACAGAACAGTGAACTGAGCTGCTCAAAGACATCCAGCTAGTAAAAGGCAGAGCCGGGACTCATACCCAGGTGAGTTGGATGCCAAAACATGCTTTCTTCATTATTAGACCATCTCACGAGGATAAACAAGATGATGCATTCAAAACTCCCAGAACACAGTACGTGTTCAGTAGGTGGGAGAGATAAGAAAGGAGCTTAGCAGCAAACAGAACGGACCCTGTCCAGGAGGGATGGACATCAAGTATGACTTCTTGAAGAGAAGGCAAAGGAATAGATGTTAAGTCTTAATCAGAATTTCCCCCTGTATCATCCCCCCAACACCCCCCAACTTAGGGAACATGAAAAGAAGCTCCAAACACTCAGGATGATGCCTGCTCTTGCCTGCCCCAGCAATTGGTGGGAGCCTAGTATTGTTGGCTTGGCTCCTGCCTATCTCTCTAGCCTTATCTATCCATGTATTCCAGTTTCAGCCAAATCCATTCATCCTGGTTTCCTGAACACAGAACACATAAATATTACCTTTTCACTTTTTTTTTTTTTTACAGTAAGCTAAGGTTAATTTATTACTGAAGAAAGAAAAATATTTTTGCATAAACTTAGTGCAGCCTAAGTGAACAGTATTGATAAATTCTACAGTAGTGTACAGTAATGTCCTAGGCCATCACATTTGCTCACCACTCACTCACTGACCCACTCAGAGCAACACCAAGTCCTTCAAGCTCCATTCATGAAGTACACACTCTACAGGTGTACCTTTTAAAATCGACTATACCATGTTTTTACTGTACCTTTTATGTGTTTAGATTTCTTTTTTAATTTTTATTATACTTTAAGTTTGGGGTACATGTGCAGAATGTGCAGGTTTGTTATGCAGGTATACACTTGTCATGGTGGTTTGCTGTACCCATCAACCCATCATCTACATTAGGTATTTCTCCTAATGCTATCCCTCCCCTAGCCCCCTACCCCCTGACAGGCCCTGGTATGTGATATTCCCCTCCCTGTGTCCATGTGTTCTCATTGTTCACCTCCCACTTATGAGTGATAACATGCAGTGTTTGGTTTTCTGTTTTTGTGTTAGTTTGCTGAGAATGATGGTTTTCAGCCTCATCCATGTCCCTGCAAAGGACATGAGCTCATCCTTTTTTATGGCTGCATAGTATTCCATGGTATATATGTGCCACATTTTCTTTATCCAGTCTATCACTGATGGGCATTTGGGTTGGTTCTAAGTCTTTGCTGTTGTGAATAGTGCCACAGTAAACATACCTCTGCATGTATTCTTTATAGTAGAATGATTTATAATCCTTATACCCAGTAATGGGATTGCTGGGTCAAATGGTATTTCTGGTTCTAGATCCTTGAGGAATCACCACACTGTCTTCCATAATGTTTGAACTAATTTACTCTCCCACCAACAGTGTAAAAGCATTCCTATTTCTCCACATCCTCTCCAGCATCTGTTGTTTCCTGACTTTTTAATGATCATCATTCTAACTGGCATGAGATAGTATCTCATTGTGGTTTTGATTTGCATTTCTCTAATGACCAGTGATGATGAGCTGTTTTTCATATGTTTTTTGGCCACATAAATGTCCTCTTTTGAGAAGTGTCTGTTCATATCCTTTGCTCACTTTTTGATGGAGTTGTTTTTTTTCTTGTAAATTTGTTTAAGTTCTTTGTAGATTCTGGATATTAGCCCTTTGTCAGGTGGATAGATTGCAAAAATTTTCTCCCATTCTGTAGGTTGCCTGTTCACTCTGATGATAGTTTCTTTTGCTGTGCAGAAGCTCTTTAGTTTAATTAGATCCCATTTGCCAATTTTGGCTTTTGTTGCCATTGCTTTTGGTGTTTTAGTCATGAAATCTTTGTCCATGCCTATGTCCTGCATGGTATTGCCTAGGTTTTCTTCTAGGGTTTTTATGGTTTTAGGTCTTATGTTTAAGTCTTTAATCCATCTGGAGTTAATTTTTGTATAAGGTGTAAGGAAGGGGTCCAGTTTCAGTTTTCTGCATATAGCTAGCTAGTTTTTCCAACACCATTTATTAAACAGGGAATCCTTTCCCCATTGCTTGTTTTTGTCAGATTTGTCAAAGATCAGATGGTTGTAGATGTGTGGTGTTACTTCTGAGGGCTTTGTTCTGTTCCATTGGTCTATATATCTGTTTTGGTATATCATGCTGTTTTGTATACTATAGCCTTGTAGTATAGTTTGAAGTCAGGTAGCGTGATGCCTCCAGCTTTGTTCTTTTTGCTTAGGATTGTCTTGGATACATGGGCTCTTTTTTGTTCCATATTAAATTTAAAGTAGTTTTTTCCAATTCTGTGAAGGAAGTCAATGGTAGCTTGATGGGAATAGCATTGAATCTATAAATTACTTTGGGCAGTATGGCCATTTTCACGATATTGATTCTTCCTATACATAAGCATGGAATGTTTTTCAATTTATTTGTGGCCTCTTATTTCCTTGAGCAGTGGTTTGTAGTTCTCCTTGAAGAGGTCTTCATATCCATTGTAAGTTGTATTCCTAGGTATTTTATTCTCTTTGTAGCAATTGTGAATGGGAGTTCACTCATGATTTGGCTCTGTCTGTTATTGGTGTATAGGAATGCTTGTGATTTTTGCACATTGATTTTGTGGTGTTCTCTGTATTTCCTGAATTTGATTGTTGGCCTGTCTTGCTAGGTTGGGGAAGTTCTCCTAGATAATATCCTGAAGAGTGTTTTCCAACTTGGTTCCATTCTCCCTGTCACTTTCAGGTACACCAACCAAATGTAGATTTGGTCTTTTCACATAGTCCCATATTTCTTGGAGGCTTTGTTTCTTTTCATTCTTTTTTCTCTAATCTTGTCTTCTTGCTTTATTTCATTAAGCTGATCTTCAATCTCTGTTATCCTTTCTTCTGCTTGATAATTCGGCTATTGATACTTGTGTATGCTTCACAAAGTTCTCGTGCTGTGTTTTTCAGCTCCATCAGGTCATTTATGTTCTTCTCTAAACGGTTATTCTAGTCAGCAATTCATCTAACCTTTTTTCAAGGTTCTTAGCTTCCTTGCATTGGGTTAGAACATGCTCCTTTAGCTCGGAGGAGTTTGTTATTACCCACCTTCTGAAGTCTACTTCTGTCAATTCTTCAAACTCATTCTCTGTTTCCAGTTTTGTTCCCTTGCTGGCAAGGAGTTGTGATCCTTTGGAGGAGAAGAGGCATTCTGGTTTTTGGAATTTTCAGCCTTTTTGTGCTGGTTTCTCCCCATCTTCATGGATTTATCTACCTTTGGTCTCTGATGTTGGTGACCTTCAGATGGGGTCTCTGAGTGGACGTCCTTTTTGTTGATGTTGATGCTATTCCTTTCTATTTGTTAGTTTTCCTTCTAACAGTCAGGCCCCTCTGCTGCAGGTCTTCTGGAGTTTGCTGGAGGTCCACTCCAGACCCTGTTTGCCTGGGTATCACCACTGGAGGCCGCAGAACAGCAAAGATTGCTGCCTGCTCCTTCCTCTAGAAGCTTTGTCCCAGAGGGGCACCCACCAGATGCCAGCGAGAGCTCTTCTGTATGAGGTGTCTGTTGGCCCCTATGGGAGGTGTCTCCCAGTCAGGATACATAGGGGTCAGGGACCCACTTGAGGAGGCAGTCTGACCCTTATCAGAGCTCGAATGTTGTCCTGGGAGTTCTCTTCAGAGCCATCAGGCAGGGCCGTTTAAGTCTGCTGAAGCTGTTTCCAAGCCACCCCTTCCCCCAGGTGCTCTATCCCAGGGAGATTTTTTTTTTTTTGAGATAGAGTCTCACTCTATCACCCAGGCTAGAGTGCAGTGGCACAATCTCGGCTCACTGCAACCTCCACCTCCTGGGTACAAGCAATTCTCCTGCCTCAGCCTCCCGAGTAGCTGGGATTACAGGCCCCTGCCACCACGCCTGGCTCATTTTTTTTGTATTTTAGTAGAGATGGGGTTTCACCATGTTAGTCAGGCTAGTCTCAAACTCCTGACCTCAAATGATCCACCCGTCTCGGCCTCCCAAAGTGCTGGGATTACAGGCGTGAGCCACCGTGCTGGCCAGGGGTTTTATCTATAAGTCCCTGACTGGGGCTGCTGCCTTTTTTTCAGAGATGCCCTGCCCAGAGAAGAGGAATCTAGAGAGGCAGTCTGGCCACAGCAGCCTTGCTGAGCTGCAGTGGGCTCCGCCCAGTTTGAACTTCCCTGCAGCTTTGTTTACACTGTGAGGGTAAAACCACCTACTCAAGCCTCAGCAATGGCGGACACCCCTCCCACCACCAAGCTCAAGCATCCCAGGTCGACCTCAGACTGCTGTGCTGGCAGCGAGAATTTCAAGCCAGTGGATCTTAGCTTGCTGAGCTCTGTGGGGGTGGGACCCATGGAGCCAGACCACTTGGCTCCCTGGCTTCAGCCCCCTTTCCAGCGGATTGAACAATCCTGGTTTTTTTTTTGAGACGGAGTCTCGCCCTGTCGTCCAGGCTGGAGTGCAGTGGTGCAATCTCAGCTCACCGCAACCTCCACCTCCTGGGTTCAAGTGATTCTCCTGCCCCAGCCTCCTGAGTAGCTGGGATTACAGGCGCCCACTGCTATACCCAGCTAATTTTTGTATTTTGAGTAGAGACGGGGTTTCACCATGTTGGCCAGGGTGGTCTCGAACTTCTGACCTCGTGATCTGCCCACCTTGGCCTCCTAAAGTGCTGGGATTACAGGCATGAGCCACCGCGCCCAGCCTGCAGAGTGAACGATTCTATCTTGCTGGCGTTCCAGGCACCACTGGGGTATGAAAAAAAAAAAAGAAAACTCCTGCAGCTAGCTCGGTGTCTGCCCAAATGGCCGCCCAGTTTTGTGCTTGAAACCCAGGGCCCTGGTGGCGTAGGCACCGGAGGGAATCTCCTGGTCTACAGGTGGCGAAGACCTTGGGAAAAGCGCAGTATCTGGGCCATAGTGCACCATTTCCCAGGGCACAGTCCCTCACCGCTTCCCTTGGCTAGGGGGGATATCCCCTAACCTCTTGCACTTCCTGGGTGATGTGACGCCCCACCCTGCTTCGGCTTGCCCTCTGTGGGCTGCACCCATTGCCCATCCAGTCCCAATTAGATAAACCGGGTACCTCAGTTGGAAATGCAGAAATCACCCCCCTTCTGCATCGATCTCACTGGGAGCTGCAGACCAGAGCTCTTCCTATTTGGCCATCTTGCCAGCAAATCCTAGATTTCTTAAGATGCACAAATACTTCCATTGTGTTACAGTTGCCTAAAGTATTCAGGATCATAACATATTCTACAGGTTTGTAGCCTAGGAGCAATAGGCTATACCAAGGAGCCTAGGGGTATAGTAGGCTACACCACCTAGGTGTCATAGGGCATCCGCCATTGCTGAGTCTTGAGTAGGTGGTTTTACCGTCACAGTTTTTTTTTTTTAAAAAACCTTATTTTTGTAGAGATGAGGTCTTGCTATGCTGCCCAGGCTGGTCTCAAACTTCTGGGCTCAAGTGATCCTCCCACCTTAGCCTCCCAAAGTGCTGGGATTGCAGGCATGAGCCACCGCGCCTAGCCGCTTTGCACTTTCTTTATCATGTCTTTAGATAAACAAAAGTTCCTAATTTTAAGGTGGTTATGTTTATCAACCTATTCCTTTACAGTTTGTACTTTTTGTGCCTTATTTAAGCAACCCTTCCCTAAACCCCAAGGTCATGAAGATATTCTGTTTATGTTCAAAGCTTTTTAGTTTTGTCTTTCACCTTGAGGTATGGTATGAAGTAGAGGTCAAGATTAGTTTCTTTTAATGGATATCCACTGTCCCAGACAGAACCAGTTATCAAAAGTTGGCCTTTCCTTACTGATCTGCAGTGGCATCTCTGACTTACAGTAAATATGTCTATTCTGTTTCAGTGGTCCAGTTGTCTCACCTGGTACCAATGCTCATTATCTCAATTAGTATTATTTCTTTTTTTTTTTATTTTTTTTTCTCTTTTTTTTTTTTTTTTTTTTTTGAGACGGAATTTCACTCTTGTTGCCCAGGCTGGAGTGCAATGGCAGGATCTTAGCTCACCGCAACCTCTGCCTCCCGGGTTCAAGAGATTCTCCTGCCTCAGCCTCCCGAGTAGCTGGGATTACAGGCACATGCCATGACACCCAGCTAATTTTGTGTTTTTAGTAGAGACGGGGTTTCTCCATATTGGTCAGGCTGCTCGCGAACTCCTGACCTCAGGTGATCCGCCTGCCTTGGCCTTCCAAAGTGCTGGGATTACAGGCGTGAGCCACAGTGCCTGGCCCTCGATTAGTATTATTTCATAATGTATTTATATCTTGTAGATCAAGTCTTTCCTCTTTGTTCTTCAAGAGTGTCTTAGCTATTTTTGAATATTTGAATGTCTACACCTAAATTTTGGAATCTTTTTTATCACGTTGATGAAGTTTTGGTTGGTATTGCATTTAGCATGTAAATGACTGGGAAGAATTGACATCTTCACAATATTGAATCATCCAGTGCATGATAGGGTGTATTTTTTTCATTTGTTTACATCTTTTTTGGTATCTCTCAGAGTTTCTTAATTTTCTCTCTGAACATATGGCCCATCCTCTGTTAAGTTTTCCCCTCTAAGTTCTTCATATATACATACGTATATACATTTTTTGAGACAGAGTCTTGCTCTGTTGCCCAGGCTGGAGTGCAATGGCACAATCCTGGCTCACTGCAACCTCCACCTCCCAGATTCAAGCAATTTTCCTGCCTCAGCCTCCAGAGTAGCGGGGGTTACAGGCACACACCACCATACCAGGCTAATTGTATTTTTAGTAGAGACAGGGTTTCACCATGTTGGCCAGGCTGGTCTCAAACTCTGACCTCAAGTGATCTGCCCGCCTTGGCCTCCCAAAGTGCTGGGATTACAGGCACGAGCCACTGCACCCAGTCAAGTTCTCCATATTTTAAAAATATTATTGCAAATAATTTTTTTTTAAATCTCATGGTCTGCTTATTCTCAGCATATAGAAGTACTGATGATTTTGTTGCATTAGTTTTGTTTCTAGCAACCTTAATAAATTCTTTTGTTTGTTATAATAATTATTTTTAGACTTTTGGATTTTCTACATGCATATTCATAGCACCAATAGATAATGACAGATTATTTCTTCTTTTTTAATTTTTATAACGTTTGTTTCAACTTATTGTTCCGGCTATAACCTCTAGTACAATGTTTAACAGAGATAGTAATAGAAGGCCAGGCACAGTGGCTCACGCCTGTAATCCCAGCATTTTGGGAGGCCGAGGTGGGTGGATCACTTGAGGCCAGGAGTTTGAAACCAGCCTGGCCAATATGGTGAAACCCCATCTCACTAAAAATACAAAAATTAGCTGGGTGTGGTGGTGGGCGCCTGTAATCCCAGCTACTCAGGAGGCTGAGGCAGGAGAATCGCTTGAACCCAGGAGGCGGAGGCTGCAGTGAGCCGAGATCGTGCCACTGCACTCCAGCCTGGGCAACAGAGCAAGACTCTGTCTCCAAAAAAAAAAAAAAAAAAAAGTGATAGAGAATATAAGAGAATATTCTTGCCATTTTCCTGGTTTAAAAAGGAATGCTTTCCAGGCCGGGTGCGGTGGCTTATACCTGTAATCCCAGCACTTTGGGAGGCTGAGGCGGGAGGATTGCTTGAGCCCAGGAGTTCATCTGGGCTCTGCAAAAAATACAAAAATTAGCCAGGCGTGGTGACGCGTGCCTGTAGTCCTAGCAACTCGGGAGACTGAGGTGGGAGGATCACTTGAGCCCAGGAGGCTGAGGCTGCAGTGAGCTGAGATCGCACCACTGCACTCCAGCCTGGGTGACAGAGCAAGACCCTGTCTCAAAAACAAACAAACAAAAAAACAAAAACAAAAACCCCGATAATGCCTAAGGGGCAAGTAGGGGTGAGGAAAAAGTTGTTTCAAGTACAGGGTGAAGAAGGTACAAAAGAATATAATAGGAAAGGAGAAAGAATATAACATACTTGAGAAAGCAGTAATACTTAAGTATGGCCAAATAGGAGTAGGTGATAGCAAGGAAGAAGTGATATGAGGAGGTAAGCAGGAGTCAGAAGAGCCTTTCATAATACACAAAGGAATCAAAATTTTGAATTGAGGTGCTTCCCACCACCTTCTTCAGCCCTACTAATTCCTATTAGAATACTCAGGTGTCACCTGCTACAGGAAGCCTTCCCTGACTTCATGTCCACAAGCCAGGGTTAGATGCTCCCTCTGTTCTACTGGAGCCCTCTCTTTCCCTTAGTTCTTTTTATTTTTTTAATTTTTAATTAATTAATTAATTAATTAATTTTTTTGCAGGCAGCCCCCAAACCAGAATAAGTTCAGAGAGTTTTCCTCCTTTACTTCTTTAAATGATAATTGTCTATTTATGCATCTGTCTTCCACACCAAAAGCCATAAGAGGGCAGAGAATGTGTTTTAAAGTTCTGTATTACCAGCTTAGCAGAGTATTTGGCACATCGTAAGTACTCAATGATTTTTTTTTTAATCAATGAATAGATAAACAGGACTTCGAGGGAAGGAGAAAAAAACTGTAACTTAGTAAAGCTCCTGGCACAAAACTGGCACTGAGAAAAATTCTTTTATCTTTTTGTGCCTTCACTTTCTCATCTGGAAAATGGGGACAAAAAAACTATCTCAAAGGAGTATCATGGGTCTATAAATTACTTAATCCAGGGTCTGACACTTAGTGTCAAGGATAACTGTCAGCATGTTAAAAACGTAATTCTTGGCCAGGCGCAGTGGCTCACGCCTGTAAATCCCAGCACTTTGGGAGGCCAAAGTGGATGGATCACTTGAAGTCAGGAGTTCAAGACCAGTCTAGCCAACATCATGAAACCCCGTCTCTACTAAAAATACAAAAATTAGCTGGGAGTGGTGGCAGGTGCCTGTAATCCCAGCTACTTGGGAGGCTGAGGCAAAAGAATCATTTGAATCTGGGAGGTGGGGATTGCAGTGAGCCAAGATCACACCACTGCACTCCAGCCTGGGCAACGGAGCGAGACTCTGTCTCAAAACAAACAAACAAACAAAACCAACCATAATTCTCATTGAAATAGACAGTGAGCATGGGTCAGAGTTGCATTTCACTCATTAATGAAGGGACAAGCAGGACGACAAAGCCAGTTCAAAATAGAATATAAGAACTAGAGTTTTGGCTGGGCATGGTGGGATTACATCTGTAATCCCAGCACTTTGGGAGGCCAAGGTGGGTGGATCGCTTAGCCAGGAGTTTGAGACCAGCCTGCGCAACATGGCAAAACCCCGTCTATACGAAAAGATACAAAAATTAGCTGGGCATGGTGGCACATGCCTGTAGTCCCAGCTACTTGAGGGACTGAGGCAAGATCACTTGAGCCTGGGATGTGGGAGGTCAAGACTGTAGTGAGCCGCGTTCGAACCACTGCACTCCAGCCTGGGCAACAATGTGAGACCTGTCTCAAAAAAAAGAAAAAAGAACTTGAGTTTTTATAGTCAATGGAAAAGAAAAATATTGAAGTAAGATTGCTAAATTAAATACTAAATGGGTTAATGTCCTACAGAGTAATAATATCATAACCTTTGGGATTATCTTCTCTACCAGACAGGAAAGGAAATTGTCACATCTTATTACTTTACAGAATTGTACAATGTCTGGGCCGTAATTAATATGAAAATAGTGTCACGTTTCTCTTCAGGGACAGATGACAAGTAGACTTGCTAGTCAATGCTTTATCATGACAGCAAAAAGTCACACAATCATCTTTTTACCTTAGTAACATGTTTCAGATAATTTTTCTTAACACTAGTAAGTTTAATTCAGTAGACACTAACAGTTATAAGGCTCTCAAAAAATGTTTGCTGAAGGGATTTTCAATCTATTAGGCTTCTTCTTTCCCTCCAGTTTCTTTCTTCCTGACCTGGCACAGTTGATTAGCAGCAGAGTTTGGGGGCTATGGGGCAGGTAGGCTAATAGGGGGAATTCTGTGGGACACGGATCCTCTTCTCTCCCTTAGCCTGGTGTGGTAGGGCTAGTTTTGTATCATCAAATAGGCAGAGAAAGTATCTGCTTTGGATATCAGCAAAGGAAGCACCCTTTTCCCATTTACCAACCACCCCTCTCCCTGCCAGCCAATAAGAACATATTTTCTGTGAAAGAATTGGGTATTTCTTTTTTTTTTTTTTCTTTTGAGACAGAGTCTCGCTCTGTCGCCCTGGCTGGAGTGCAGTGGCATGATCTCGGTTCACTGCAACCTCCACCTCCCAGGTTCAAGCAATTCTCATGCCTCAGCCTCCCAAGTAGCTGGGATTACAGGCGCTCGCCAACACACCTGGCTAATTTTTGTATTTTTAGTAGAGATGGGGTTTGTTGGCCAGGCTGCTCTCAAACTCCTGACCTCAGGTGATCTGCCCACCTCGGCCTCCCAAAGTGCTGGGATTACAGGCATGAACCACTGCACCCTGCCAGAATTGGGTATTTCAAAAGGGCAACAGACATCATCAAAATAATAATAATAATAATTTTGTTGGATCACATTCCATTTATTCCACCCTCCCACCTCAGCCTCCTGAGTAGCTGGGATTATGGACACATGCCACAACACCCTGCTAATTTTTTTTTTTTTGTAGTGACAGGGTTTTGCCATGTTGCCCAAGCTGGTCTCAAATTCCCGGGCTCAAGCAATCCACCCGCCTCAGCCTCCCAAAGTGCTGGAATTACAGGCTTGAGGCACTGTGCCCAGCCTCACTTTTTAACTTTTAAGAAATTGTGACAAAATACATGTGACACAACTTACCATCTGAACCATTTTAAAGTGCACAATTCTGTGGCAGATTTAGCTACAGGTCTGAGTTCACTTGGAATATGAGCATAATAAAAACGTGGTCTGAGGCCAGGTGTGGTGGCTCATTTCTGTAATCTCTACACTTTGGGAGACCAAGGCGGTAGGATTGCTTGAGCCCAGGAGTTCAAGACCGGCCCGGGCAATACAGCGAGACTTTGTCTCTACAGAAAAATTAAAAATTAGCTGGGCATAGTGTCACGCATCTGTGGTCCCAGCTGCTTGGGAGGCTGAGGTGGAAAGATCACTTGAGCCTGGGAAGTCGAGGCTGAAGTGAGTGGTGATAGTGCCTAGGTGACAGAGTGAGACCCTATCTCAAAAAGAAGAAAAATAAAATAAGAATAAAAGTGTAAGGTCAGGCGCGGTGGCTAATGCCTGTAATCCCAACACCTTGGGAGGCTGAGGTGGGCGGATCACCTGAGGTCAGGAGTTCGAGACCAGCCTAGCCAACATGGCAAAACCCTGTCTCTACCACAAATATAAAAATTAGCCGGGCATGGTGGCGCATGCCTGTAATCCCAGCTACTCGGGAGGCTGAGGCAGGAGAATCGCTTGAACCCAGGAGGTGGAGGTTGTGGTGAGCCAAGATCACGCCACTGCACTATGGCCTGGGTGACGAGAGTAAAACTCTCATCTCAAAAAATAATAATAACGAGGTCTGAGACTCTAACCAGGGAGTCGATCGAAATGTTTGGACATACTGCATGCAAAGTTCAAGCATTTCTACAAAGCAACAGATGGGAAATTTCCCACGGATAAACTTATTTTTTGGCAAGTCAAAAGTATGTATTGTGCAAGCCCTGCTTTGGGAGTTGGGAGAACCAAATGACCTCCAGATGCTACAAAAAGGATTCTTCCCTGCTAAAAGAGGTCGAGTGTACTTGGCCAAAGGGGATCTAAAATGCCTTAGCTTCCAACTTCAGGGAACTGAGCTTTTCCCTCTAACTTTCTAGCAAAAGGGAAGGAAATGTTGACCCTAAAACCACATGAAGCTAAAGCTAGAGGACACTGTAGCAGTTCGCCAGATCTCCATTGTTGAATTCTGTATTGGCCTTTTATTTATATATTTGTCATTATTTTCATTAATGCGTTAGAGTATAGGCTGTTTGGGTCCATATCTTGACTCTTCTACTTACTCGGTATGAGACATTGATTAAGTTGCTAAATCTTTCTTCAATTCTTTGAATCTGTGCTTCAGGTTTTTGGTTTATAAAATGGTGATAATGACACTTTCTCAGAGGGTTGTGGTAAGGATTAATGGTGTTGATGGATGTAAAGTACAAAGAACATTACTTGCTATGTAAATGTTCGCTATTATCAATACATGTGACTATTTTCTCCTTCTCCTTCTTCTTGTCCCCCTCCCCATCCCCCTCCTCTTCCTTGTTTAGTTGGCAAATAGTCAAATTCCATTTGGAATGCTGTCCCACTGTTTTATTCTGCTTCATGGATGTTTCTGGGGGAAATTTGTGCAGTCGATGTGTGTTGAATTCTGTTTTCTGATTTTTTGCAATAACTGTATGGATCTGTTAATATTTTCCTTGTGCTGAGAGATAGTCTCACTCTTTCATCTTCCAGATATGGAAACTGAGTCCCCAAAAGGGAAAATGACTTGCCCGAGATCACACAGAGATAGTGGATAAACAAGTAACAAGACCAAGGGTTTCCGACAACCAGTCCAAGTCTTGTTCCACTGAACACAGAGTCCGAGGACATTGGCCTCAGATACTGATGTGATCTGAGCTCCCTCCAAACTCTATTCACCCACAGGGAAGACTTGAACACCCTATGATTCCAAGTATTCTCCAATTGACATCTTCCCCTTCTAACAAAATTGCAAGCACTTCAAGGGAAAGGACTATGACTTGATTATTTTGGAATCTTAGTTATATGCTCAGCACTGTGCCTCAAACTTTTGAGGGTAGGAACTATTGCCTATAACACCTTGGATGACTCGGGGCAGATGCTCAGTAAATGGAAACAACTGCCCTGCCTTAAAAAAAAAAGAAGAGTTGGGGAGGCAGGGAAGAGAATTAATATGTATCAAGAACTTAAGATATACCAGTCACTGTGCTGAGAATGTTCACTTTCATTATCCCATTTAATTCCCAGAATTCCTTTATGGCCTCATCAATTTCTGTATTTTACAATAGGAAATTGAGTCTCAGAGAGGTAGGCAACTTACCCTGAGTCTCTTCACAAGTAAATGCTCAAGTGTGACACTTCACTGGTGGGTCATAACCTTCTAGAATCCAATATCATAAACACAGAGTGAGAGAAAGAAGAGTCCTGATACTTTCCAGAGGGTAAAACAATTTTTTTATTCTCATTAGAGAACTATGAAATTAGTCACATGAATTGTGAAAACTTAAGTCATGGTTTTATTTGTTCAGTGACAGTGTGGAAAATGACATCAAGCTAGAAAAAGAATATAAAGGAAAATCATGAGTGTTTCAATCTTGCTCATAAAGAGAGACCTATCGTTACCAAATCCAGGCAACCTGAACCCACCCTTCCTGCAAAAGTTTTATCCACACTAGAATTTTGAATGGGAGACAAAAAGATAAGCTATAGGATTTATAATATGGAGAAGGTGAATTTCGTCACAGGGAAAGGCCCAGGTCTGAAAAATATTTAGTCCCTGCGCTAGGCTGGAAACAGCCCCCTAAAGTCCAGGTCCTAATCTCTGGAAACTGTAAATGTTTCTCTATTTGGAAAAATGGTGTTTGTTTTTTTTTTTCCCTAGATGTGATTAAGTTAAAAATCTTGGAATGGGAGTTTATCCTGTATTATCTGGGTTGGGGAGGGGGCGGGGGGGGTCCTAAATGCAATTATAAATGTCCTTATAAGAGAAAAGCAGAAGGAGATGTGACACATCCACAGAGAAGGCGATATGAAGGCACGGGCACATACTGGAGTGATACAACCATAAGCCAAGGAATGCCAGCAGTCAGGAGAATCTAGAGAGGCAAGGAAGGGATTATCCCTTAGAGCCTTTGGAGTGGGTGTGGCCCTGTCAATAACTTAATTTTAGCCCAGTGAAATTGATTTCAGGCTCCTGACCTCCCAAACTGCGAGAGAATAAATTTCTGTTGCTTTAAGCCACTTGGTTTGTGGTAATTTGTTGCAGGAATCACAGGAAACGAATACAGTGCTCCTGTGTTGTTATCCAGGTCTCAGCTTACTGTCATCTCCTTTCCCTTCCATTTGGAAGCCCCAAGAAGAGTTTTTGTTTGTTTGTTTGTTTGTTTTGTTTTTTTTTTTTTGAGGCAGAGTATCGCTCTGTCTCCCAGGCTGGAGTGCAGTGGCCTGATCTTGATCTCGGCTCACTACAACCTCTACAACCTCCACCTCCCGGGTTCAAGCGATTCTCCTGCCTCAGCCTCCTGAGTAGCTGGGACTACAGGCGTCTGCCACCACTCCCGGCCAATTTTTGTATTTTTAGTAGAGACAGGGTTTCACCATATTGGCCAGGTTGGTCTTGAACTCCTGACCTTGTGATCCGCCCACCTTGGCCTCCCAAAGTGCTGGGATTACAGGCGTGAGCCACCGCGCCCGGCCAAGAAGAGTTTCTAAAAACATCCCAGGCTGGGTACGGTGGCTTATGCCTGTAATCCCAGCACTTTGGGAGGCCGAGGTGGGTGGATCACCTGAGGTCAGGAGTTCGAGACCAGCCTGGCCAACATGGCGAAACCCCTTCTCTACTAAAAATATAAAAATTAGCTGGGCGCAGTGGCAGGCGCCTGTAATCCCAGCTACTCAGGAAGCTGAGGCAGGAGAATCACTTGAACCCAGAAGGCGGAGGTTGCAGTGAGCTGAGATAGCACCACTCCAGCCTGGGTGACAAGAATGAAACTCCATCTCAATAAATAAATAAATAAATAAATAAATAAATACATCCTAATATTTACTGAGTGTCTCTTCTGCCAGACACTATGCCAGGCACTTTACATGCAATAGCTCACCAAATCCTCACAATCCTATTAACTAGGTACTAATATTATTCCTATTGTACAGATGAGATAACTGAGGCTCAGAGAAAAACTGGCAGGGTCACATCCTAACAGGTGATGAAGCTCGTACTCCAACTCAGGTCTGCCCAAATATAAAGCCCATACTTTTAGCCTCTAGGCTATATCACCTCAATCTCTCTGGGTTGTCAGGGATTTAATTCTGTCAACGGATAGCATTTTGAGACACTTACTTGGGGGATGTTTTCAGGGATGTGGGACCAAAGGAGACAAAGCCTGGCTGCACTCTGGCTCAACAAACTGAGCTATCACTTCCATCTGACTTTTTCAGCAAATAGGAGATAGCCAATCCTAGAATCATAGAAAGCTCGACCGAAAAGGATCTCAAAGATCCATTTGTTCAAACTCCTCATTATTTATAGACAAGGATGCTAGCCCCAGAGAAGGAGAGGGTCACATACACTGGTTATAGATGAGTGACAGAGTTGTAATTAACTGGATCCTAGATCTGACTTCAAATCCAGGGTTGGTTCTACCGCATGTCACACTGACCAAAGTCATGGGTGTTGCTGTGGTCTAAGGTGCTGACCAAATTTTAGAAACTTGGGAATAAGGGAAATGGAGAAATGGATCATAAACCTCCTGAAAGCTATAGTGCCCTAGGGTAGTCATTCATCTTTTTTTTTTTTTTTTTTTTTTTTGATATGGAGTTTTGCTGTTTTGCCCAGGCTGGAGTGGAGTGGCGCGATCCTCGCTCACTGCAACCTCCGCCTTCCGGTTTCAAGCGATTCTCCGGCCTCAGCCTTCCGAGTAGCTGGGATTACAGGCACCCGCCACCACCCCTGGCTAATTTTTGTATTTTTAGTAAAGACGGGGTTTCACCATGTTGGCCAGGTTGGTCTCTATCTCTTAACCTGAGGTGATCCATGCACCTCAGCCTCCCAAAATGTTGGGATTACAGGCGTGAGCCACCGCGCCCAACCAGAGTATTCATTCTTACCTAAGACATTCTACAGGGCTGATGGGGTAAGCTTCCGGTTTGAGATGGAGACTGAAGGGACCATGATTGTGTAACCACATCCCAAATTGGGAGGAGAGAAATGTCATGAATTCCTAGAACTGACGGGATTTCAGGAAACCTCAAGAGTGACAGCATCGGAAAATGCAAGAGGTTTAAAAAAAAAAAAATTGAAGTTTTGGACAAATAAATGTGAGTTGTATCTTATACAATCAACAAGTAACTGGTTTGGGAAACTCAATATCCCTAAATAAGGGAGCAGACCACCCCTCATATTGTCTTATGCCCAATTTCTGCCTCAAAGAAAATGCAGGAGTTAAAAGAAAGACAGAAGTGAAATCAGTAGTCAGACAGCCCCGCGCTGCATTCCAGGCCTGGTAATTAAAGATCGACCCCTGACCTAACCGGTTATATTATCTATAGATTCCAGACATTGTATGGAAAAGCATTGTGAAAATCCCTATCCTGTTCTGTTCCGTTCTGATTACCGGTGCACCGGTAATCAGTCACGTACCCCCTGCTTGCTCAATCAATCACGACCCTCTCACGCGGACCCCCTTAGAGTTGTAAGCTCTTAAAAGGGACAGGAATTGCTCACTCGGGGAGCTCCGTTTTTGAGAAGTGAGTCAGCTGACGCTCCCGGCCGAATAAAGCTCCTTCCTTCTTTAACCCGGTGTCTGAGGAGTTTTGTCTGCGGCTCGTCCTGCTAGATAATAATAGTAAAGGCTGAACATTTCTCATGCTTACCCTGCCTTCATACTTAATAAGGTTGTTGAAAAAAATGAGAGAATGCATTTTAAATGCTCCGTACAGTACTAGTACACAATAAGTGCTCAATACATGCTAGCTGTTATTATTAAAACATTAATTAATAACAGTAGTAACAACAGCCACTGACTTTAAGACACGTTGATCAGTGTTGCGGAAACCGTATATCCGAAGTTGCTCTTCGGCCGCGTTTCACTGCCCATTGCATTCTGGGGCTTGTAGTCCGGAAGTGAGAGGCTGATTTCTCAGCGCGCAGGCGCAGTGGCGCGGATCCCCGGAAGAACCCGCAGCAGCTCCCAGGATGAGCTGGTTGCAGTGGCTGCTGCTGCTGCGGGGGCGCTGAGAGGACACGAGCTCTATGCCTTTCCGGCTGCTCATCCCGCTTGGCCTCCTGTGCGCGCTGCTGCCTCTGCACCATGGTGCGCCAGGTCCCGACGGCTCCGCGCCAGATCCCGCCCACTACAGGTGAAGGAGGCCAGGTTCCCGCCCTTTCGCAGTTGGGGAATGGGAAGCGCGAACCGGGTCCTTTCCCTTTCCGTCCATCCCAGACCCCGACTTGCTCCGACCCAGCCGCTAGGTCCCAGGGAGAAATCAGCTAGTGATTCCCACTTTCCGCCCTGTATCTTGTTCTTCCCCCGCTTGTTGTTGTGTTCTTGCCCCATGCCTGATTTCTCGTCCCCCACCCAGGGAGCGAGTCAAGGCCATGTTCTACCACGCCTACGACAGCTACCTGGAGAATGCCTTTCCCTTCGATGAGCTGCGACCTCTCACCTGTGACGGGCACGACACCTGGGGCAGGTAGTGCGAGCGGAGGGGCAAGGGGCGGCCAGGGTCTGACTCTCTGGGCCTCGGCGGGCGGGTCAGCTGGGGCTGGTGGCTTCATGGTCTCCTCACCGGCACCAGAAAGCTCCCAGCTGAGCTAGAGCCGCGCTCCCCGCAATTCTTACTATCACCTCCAGGATCCACTTAGCCTCTCGCAGTGAAAAAAAAGTCCTGGATTAGCCGGGTGGGCTGGATCGCTGGGCTCAGCCCCAGCAGTAACAGGCATCAGCTGTGGGGACATAGGCAATTTCTGGAGTAACAAGATACCGTGGAAGGGCTCCAAGAATTAGAAAACCCACCCCTTTCATTATGTAGGTGGGCATTCAGATCCAGGAAGGAGTGTGACACTCCTAAAACTTAAGTCTTTGTAGTTGGTGTGCCCCGTGCCTGAAATACACTCTCCCCGTTTTCCTCCCATCACTGGCTGCTGCTTGTCATTCAGATCTCAGCTCAGTATCTTAATACCCCTATGAGTTAGGTGCCATTATCCCTGTTTTACACACGAATGTGCTAAGGTCGGGAGAAATTAAGTAAACTCAAAACTTGTGATGGTTTTTATTTTTTTAAGTTGAAACAAAGTAAATACAAATGGCAAATTCAAGTGGTAAAAAATTATATACAATAAATATCTCCCATACCCTAGAATTCCAACTATTAACTTTCCTTTGTATCTGTCCAGAAATATTCTTGGTTTATACCATTATATATATAGATGTGTGTATGTGTATCTTTTTAAAATGAACTTCTTAAAGGCATAATTTACGTATAATAAAATACACTCTTTTTTTTTTTTGAGATGGAGTTTCGCTCTTGTTACCCAGGCTGGAGTGCAATGGCGTGATCTTGGCTCACTACAACCTCCGCCTCCTGGCTTCAAGCGATTCTCCTGCCTCAGCCTCCCAAGTAGTTGGGATTACAGGAGCCCACCACCACACCCGGCTAATTTTTTTGTGGAGACCGGGTTTTGTCATTTGGCCAGGCTGGTCTTGAACTCCTGACCTCAGGTGATCCACCCACCTAGGCCTCCCAAAGTGCTGGCGGATTACAGGCATGAGCCACCGTGCCCAGCCTACACTCGTTTGAAGTGACCACCGTCACAGTCAAGATATGAAACACTTCTGTCACTTTAAAAAGTTCCCTTGTGGCCCTTTATAGTTCATCCCTGCACCACCACTGACCCTAACAATTGCTATCTGCTTTCTGTCAGCATGTCTTTTTGAAACAGATGGAAACATACTAAACCACCCTGACTTTTTCATTAAAAACAATTCGAATGTCTTTCCATCAGCACATAGAAGTCTTGATAACAATCTTTTTGATAACTTCATAGTTTTGCACTGTTTATAACACAGTTTAATCACCCATTAATGGGTGGACAGTTGGGTTCTTTCCAGCCTCTTGCTGTTCTAAGCAATACTGCCATGAACACTCTCAAACAGCTGTTCACTGTGAGTTAAATTCCTAGACGTGAAAATTGGTGAAAGGCCTGTGCTTTAAGCTGCAATCTTATACTGCCTCCCAATGGTAGAGGAGAATGCCAGACTATAGGTGATGTATTTAATTACAGTTGAGCTACATCAGCCAACCCTCCCAGGTGCATTAAGTGGGTCAGAGAATACCTGCGATTTTCACTGTGGTTTCTCTGTTGTGACTGTAAGTGGGACAGGCAGAGGCATTACTTTGCCTCATTTAGTTTTAGGGGGATCAGATCTAGGGCAGCCATAATATCTGGTATTTGATTTTCTTACTAAGTGGCTGGGATTTCTGTCCTTTTGCAGTTTTTCTCTGACTCTAATTGATGCACTGGACACCTTGCTGGTAAGTATCTCGTCTGTTTCTTTTCCTTTCCACTGTTACATAACCAACATCCTTCCTCTTTTGGCAGCGTGACTGTGGGTGAAAAATGAATTCCTCTCCTAGGCCTTTTATTTGCATCTCATGATTCTGAAGCGTCCGGCTGTGGTTGCCTAGCTAGATAGGGGAAAAACGAACTACAACTTATGCAGATTCATTTATTTAGCAAACATTTATAGAGGACCTGTTATGTACGGAGAATTGTGATAGGCTTGCATAGCTCTATGGGGGATACAGAGACTTTGACATCTCCTGTTTTCAGAGGCTTACATTCTAGTGGCCATGTTCAATGATAATAGAAGGGTATCAGGCTGAGCATGGTGGCTCACACCTGTAATCCCAGCACTTTGGAAGGCCGAGGCAGGCAGATCACTTGAAGTCAGGGGTTTGAGACCAGCCTGGCCAATATGGTGAAACTCCATCTCTATTAAAATACAAAAAATTAGCCCAGCATAGTGGCACATGTCTGTTATCCCAGCTACTGGAGAGGCTGAGGCAGGAGAATTGCCTGAACCCGGGAGGCGGAGGTTGCAGTGAGCCGAGATTGCACCATTGCACTGCAGCCTGGGTGACAAGAATGAAACTTCATCTCAAAAAAAATTATAAAGAAATAATATCAGTGACTAGTTAGTATGTTTCTGTAGGGCTTAGTACACACATGTATTAATTCTTCTAACAACTTCTTGAGGTTAGTACCTTTACTCCTTCTTATCGCTAAGAAACCTGATGCTTAGGGATGGGCACAGTGGCTCATGCCTGTAATCCCAGCACTTTGGGAGGCCAAGGCGGCGGGATCGCTTGAACACAGGAGTTCAAGACCAGCCTGGGCAATATGGTGAAACCCCGTCTCTACCAAAAATATAAAAAATTAGGCATGATGGCACATGTCTGTGGCTCCATTTGTTAGGGAGGAGGGTGAGGTAGGAGGATTGTTTGAGTCAGGGAGGCAGAGGTTGCAGTGAGCCGAGATCGCACCACTGCACTCTGGTCTGGGTAACAGAGTAAAACCCTGTCTCAGACAAACAAAAAAAAGATATAAAAGAAACCTGATGCTTAGAAAGGTAAAAAGGGCCAGGTGTGGTGGCTCATGCCTGTAATCCCAGCACTTTGGGAGGCCAACATTGCTCAAGCCCCAGAGTTCGAGGCTGTGATGAGCTATGATCACACCACTGCACTCCAACCTGTGTAACAGAGCAAGACCCTGTCTCAAAAAAAAGACTTGGACTGGTTCAGGTCAAGTACCCACTCCACAGCTAGAGGGATGGGATCAGCCTCTCCCAAACCACAGGAGTGACTGCCGGGGAAGAGTGATTCCTCGAGGGTAAATTGAGATGTTACTATCAAAAGAAGAGAGATTGAGATTGCATTTGGCTAACAGTTTAAATAAAGAGGGTTTATTTTCTCAAGTAAAAGAAAGTCTAGAGGTAATTTCTAGCATTGGGTCAGCTACTCAACCGTGTCATTAGAGACCAGCCTCTTTGTAGCTTTGCATTCTAGTATCGTTAGTGTTTTGGCTTTTATTCTAATGCTTAGTACCTCATGGTCTCACATAGCTGCCATTGCTTCAGAAATCGAGTCTGAGTTCAAGGCAGAAAGAGAGAGACTAAAAGCCATGTTAGCTGTGTTTGTCCCTTGGTATTAAGAAAACAGAAGCCTTCCCAGAAGTGCCCCCAGTAGACCTCTCAAGGGTCAGAATTGACTGGGTAACATAATCAACTGCAGCAGCAAAGGAGGCTGAGAAAGCTTCTGGATTTCCAACCTCTGGTGGGAGGCCATGAGGTAAAGAGGGTAGGAATGAATTTGTTTTGGGCCAACCAACCTGTTCTGTTTTCCACAAGGTTGAAAGTGACAACTGGTATCTACTGCAAATGTCAAACTAAGACTTTTGGCCAGGTGCGGTGGCTCACACCTGTAATCCCAGCACTTTGGGAGGCCAAGGCGGGTGGATCACGAGGTCAGGAGTTTGAGACCAGCCTGATCAACATGGTGAAACCCCGTCTCTACTAAAAATACAAAAATTAGCCGGGCATGGTGGTGCATAATCCCAGCTACTCAGGGGGCTGAGGCAGGAGAATCGCTTGAACCCGGGAGGCGGAGTTTGAAGTGAGCCAAGATCACGCCACTGCACTCCACCCTGGGCAGCAGAGCGAGACTCTGTCTCAAAAAAACGAAACAAAAAACCTAAGACTTCTATGTGTAGTTTGCGTTCTTTATATTGTGTCCATTTAAATGACGACATCGTGACTCTTAATTGGGACCTAGGAATTTACTTAACCAGTCTCTCAGTATGAAGTCTCTAGATGATTTCTAGCTCTCAGTGTTTTCTTCTGCTGTCACCAATCCTAGGACAGAAACTGGAGGTCTTAAGTGGAATTAGTAAGGGCCACATCAACATAGGATCCCAGACTCTGAATCTGCCTCCACGCATGTAAGAGCCTCATTGTCAGGTCTCTTTTTTATTTCCAGATTTTGGGGAATGTCTCAGAATTCCAAAGAGTGGTTGAAGTGCTCCAGGACAGCGTGGACTTTGATATTGATGTGAACGCCTCTGTGTTTGAAACAAACATTCGAGGTAAGGGCTGCTCTCTAGGACCTTTAAAAGAAAAAAGAGTGTGAAGTTGCCTCTGTAAACCAAGAAGTGGTAAATAGGATTTTAAGGACTGACCATGCCAGGACCCTTGGCCAAAACCTCTGACCGACAGAGCTCTTCTTCCCTCCTGGAGGGTGAGGTGGGGAAGTCTCAGGATTTCCCCATCAGTTTCAGATATGAAAGTGAGCAGGAGACTAAAAGACTGGAAAGAAATACACCAGATTACTCACCTCTTTAATATGTATTTGATACTAGGCACACAGCTATGAACAAGAAAGATATGATCCTTGCCTTCTTGGAACTTATTGTCTGTCCAATCCAATTTTCTGCAGTGATGGAAATGTTTTATAGCTGTGTTTTGTCCAGTATGGTAGCCACGAACCACATGAGCTATTGAGCATTTGAAATGTATCTACTACAACTATGGAATTGAATTTTTAATTTCATTTAATTTTAATGATATTTAATTTAAGTAGTCACATGTGGTTAGTGATTATTGTATTGGACAGTGCAAATCTACGGCATTAATCTTCCAAACTTGGCAGCCCATAGGAACCACTTGGGACCTTTTAAAAAATTCAGATGTTGAGACTCTACCCTAAACCTAATGAATTGGAATCTCTGTGTTGGGTCCTAGAATCAGTATTTTTAGCAGACTTCCAATGATTCTTGTGAAGCTACCACAGCCCTTATTTGCATCGAACCTGTAGACCACTTAACAGCTGTCACCTCTGGATGGCAGAGTTCTATTTTTCCCCATTATTTTGTATGTTTTCTGCAATGAAACTTATATTCCAGACATACGATCCATAAAAGTTTAAAGAAGAGAAGAGAGCAGAGGGACAACATGGTGTAAAATCCTGGTTTAGGAATCCGGCCTGAGTTTGAGGCTGTACTTGCTGCTGTGTCTCCCAGCTTCTGAGCCCAGTTTGTCATCTGTAAATGAAGGTCATTCTTATACCTTCATTTCTGATAGGAATATAAGTGATACCAGCTTTCTTTTGGTTGACATTTTCCCATGTATCTTTTTCTATCCTTTCCATCTTTCTGTAGTTTTATGATTAGATACATCTTTTGCAAATAGTGTATTATATTTTGTTTATCCATTCTGACAATCTTTAATTGGCACATTTAATCCATTTACATTTACTGTAATTACTGATATATTTGCACTCATTTCTACAGTATTGTGCTCTCTGTGCCGGCCTTTTTTTTTTTTTTTTTTTTTTTTTGAGGTGGAGTCTCACTCTGTCGCCCAGGCGGGAGTGTAGTGGTGCAATCTTGGCTTACTGCAACCTCTGCCTCCCGGGTTCAGGTGATTCTCCCGTCTCAGCCTCCTATGTAGCTGGGATTGCAGGTGCCTGCCACCGTGCCCTGCTAATTTTTGTATTTTTAGTAGAGATGGTGTTTCACCATGTTGGCCAGGCTAGTCTCGAACTCCTGACCTCAGGTGATCCGCCCCCCCCCTCAGCCTCCCAAAGTGCTGGGATTATAGGTGTGAGCCACTGCACCTGGCCCTGTGCCATCTTCTTTATGTTCCTTTATTCCGTCCTTTTTCATGCCTTCTTTAGATTGTTTTCCCCCCATTCCATTTTCCTCTTACTAATATGGAAATTATGCACAATATCTAGCTTTTTACATAGTTTTCCAAGCAAATTTAACAAACATAACTTATCAAAGTCTAAATTTAATGAAAATCTTTGTTCTCCTCCTGAATAATGCAAAACCTGGCTTAGAGAACATCCTGACCTATATGCTACAGTTATATATTTTAGTTATTTGTTTTAAACCTTCCATACATTATAATTTTTGTTCTATATTGTTGAAGTTTTGCATTTACACATAAATTTACCACTTTTTTTGTTGTTGTTGGTTTGAAATAGAGTCTCACTCTGCCACCCAGGCTGGAGTGCAGTGGCGCGATCTTGGCTCACCTCCACCTCCTGGGTTTAAACGATTCTCCTGCCTCAGCCTCCAGAGTAGCTGGGATTACAGGTGTGCACCACCACACCAGGCTAATTTTTGTATTTTTAGTAGAGATGGTGTTTCACCACATTGGCCAGGCTGGTCTCAAACTCCTGATCTTGAGTGATCCACCTGCTTTGGCTTCCCAAAGTGCTGGAATTACAGGTGTGAGCCACTGTGCCTGGCCTATTTACCACTTTTTTGACTATTTTTTCTTTTCGTGTCTCAGACCTTTTCTCTAAAGTATTTCCTTTAGAATTTCCTTTAATGCAGGTGTGTGCTTCATAAACATTCCCAGCTTTTGTTTATATGAAAATGTCTTTATTCCACTGTCTTTGGTTGGCCTTTGAGTGATATTTTTGCTGGGTGTATGGTTCTAGGTTGATGATTACTTTCTCTTATTGTGTTAAAAAATTTTTCCATTATCTTCTGGTTTCATTATTGTTAATAAGTAATCTGTCAATGTAATTATTATTTATTTGTAGAGAATCTTGTTTTGGTTTTCACTTTGGCTGTCTTCTCCTTTTAAAAACTTTTTGTTATGGAAAACTTCAAACATAAAAGTAGAGAAAATAGCATAATGAACCAGACGTGCCCATCACCCAGCATTAATAATTATTATTACATGGATTCTGGCTGCATTCGAGATCATTTTTCCCTTTGGTGTTCTGCAGTTTTACCATAATGTACATACATGTAGATTTCTTTTCTTTCTTTCTTTTCTTTTTTTTTTGTTTTTTGAGATGGAGTCTCGCTCTGTCGCCCAGGCTGGAGTGCAATGGCATGATCTCAGCTCACTGCAACCTCTGCCTCCTGGGTTCAAGCAATTCTCCTGCCTCAGCCTCCCGAGTAGCTGGGACTACAGGCGCACAACGCCACGCCCGGCTAATTTTTTGTATTTTTAATAGAGACAGGGTTTCACCGTGTTTACCAGGCTGGTCACGAACTCCTGAGCTCAGGCAGTCCACCTGCCTCAGCCTCCCAAAGTGCTGGGATTACAGGCATGAGCCACCGTGCCCAGACTTTTTTTTTTTTTTTGAGACGGAGTCTCACTCTGTCACCCAGGCTGGAGTGCAGTGGTGCAATCTTGGCTCACTGCAACCTCCACCTCCTGGGTTTAAGCCATTCTTCTGCCTCAGCCTCCCAAGTAGCTGGGACTGCAGGCGCCTGCCACCACGCCCAGCTAATATTTTGTATTTTTAGTAGAGACAGGGTTTCACCATTTTAGCCGCGATGGTCTCCATCTCCTGACCTCGTGATCTCCACCTCGGCTCCCAAAGTGCTGGGATTACAGATGTGAGCCACCATGCCTGGCCTACATAGGGACCTTTTATCAGACTTCCACTTGGGGCAGGTCTGACCTTGGTCTCCTATTCCCCCTCTGCAGGGAGGAGGGGAATTTTGAAACTTAGGGTCACCAGTTATTTTCATTGAGAGGGCCACTCAGGATATCTATTTAGCTGTATTTCCAAGAACCTTTGTGTCTTTTTAAAAGTTCTAAGTAGGCCGGGTGCGGTGGCTCATGCCTGTAAACCCAGCACTTTGGGAGGCTGAGGCAGGTGGATCATGAGGTCAGGAGATCGAGACCATCCTGGCTAGCACAGTGAAACACCGTGTCTACAAAAAAAATACAAAAAAATTAGCCGGGCATGGTGGTGAGCTCCTGTAGTCCCAGCTACTCGGGAGGCTGAGGCAGGAGAACGGCGTGAACCTGGGAGGCGGAGCTTGCAGTGAGCCGAAATCGCGCCACTGCACTCCAGCCTAGGTGACAGAGCGAGACTCCGTCTCAAAAAAAAAAAAAAAAAAAAGTTCTACATATTGCATAATAAGTTGAAATAGATAAATTAGTAAAATAAAGGTAATAACCACCATTACCCCTTCCCCCCAGGTATGACAGGTGACTGGGAGACAGACAGAGTGACAAATGGAATGAGCATGGGCTTTGGAATCAAAGATACTCAGCCCTACCACCTACTAGATGGGTGACCTGGGGCAAGTCACTTTATCTCATGGAACCTCAGTATCTTCATACGAAGAGGGGGCAGTAGTACTTAGTGCTTGGTACACAATAGGGACTTACAAAAAATAGCCACTGTTCCTGTGATGAACCAAGAGAAGAAAACCCCATAAACTTAACACCATAGAAATATGTGGGATTAAGGGACTCTTTTTTCGCTGGGTGGCTCTAGCTCCTTCCCAGTGAGCCACCCCAACAGAGTGAGGTTTTTGTTTGTTTGTTTTTACCCGTGAAATAGCCTCAGGAGGTCCTGAGAACATGCGCCCCACAATAGAGTGTTTATGTTTAACTCGCACAGGGGAAAGATCCTTGATCCCTTGGTCTTTCCCTTTGGACTGTGCCATTTGCTTTCTGTGCCATCTGTAGTGGTAGGAGGACTCCTGTCTGCTCATCTGCTCTCCAAGAAGGCTGGGGTGGAAGTAGAGGCTGGATGGCCCTGTTCCGGGCCTCTCCTGAGAATGGCTGAGGAGGCGGCCCGAAAACTCCTCCCAGGTAAGACCCACACAGAGATGGGGCAGAGACGAAGTCCGGTAGGTCCTGCTTCCCTTGCTGAAGATGAGAGTGGCAGTGCTGAATTAATTCCTGGTATTTCTCACCAGGTGTATTTGGTCTTTCTACCCACCAGGCACCCACCATGGAAATCAGGAGTGTCCTGGGCATTTTAAGGGCCTGCTGGGGCCCTGACCCAGATGGATGAGTTGACCTCATTATTGTTTGCAGGGGATGGTTGAAGGTGGCCAGCCTGGTGGGTGGAAGGCCATTACCCTTATTTTGAATGAGCCCATTTGTCCCCTCCCAGGTACTACAGTTATTCCACACACTGCTGGAGTAACAGGGGCCCAGGGAAGGCTGTTGGTGTGAGCATTAGCAGCCCTGGATTCTAGACTCAGCTCTGCCAGCCAACATCGTGACCAAGCCACTCTTTCTCTTCACAGTTTGTTGTTTGTTTGTTTGTGATGGAGTCTTGCTCTGTCGCCCAGGCTGGAGTGCAGTGGCACAATCTCAAGTCACTGTAACCACCGCCTCCTGGGTTCAAGCAATTCTTTTGCTTCAGCCTCTTGAGTAGCTGGGATTACAGGCGCCTGCCACCATGCCCAGCTCATTTTTGTATTTTTTAGTAGAGATGAAGTTTCGCCACGTTGATCAGGCTGGTCTCAAACTCCTGACCTCAAGTGATCTGGCTGCCTCGGCCTCCCAAAGTGCTGGGATTACAGGCATGAGCCACTGTGTCTGGCCTCTCTCCACAGTTTGGTTTCCCCATCTATCAAATGAGAATCATAATTTCTACCTCCCTACCACATCGGGTTTTGGAGAGGCTAAAATGAGGTCAGGAAGGAGAAACTGCTTAGAGAACGTCCAACACTTTTAAAACGAGAGGGATTTGTTTTGTGGCTAAGCTGTGTCCAGGGCTGCAGGCCAAGCCTCCATGTTTTTGTCTAGTGGGGCAGTAACACCAGGCTCAGTAGCATCAACTGTACACTGTGTTCCCTTCAGGGTGTGGTGGAGGCTCTGAGGACTGTTCACACCCAGACACGTCACACTGTGCTTTCCATCACCTCTTGGCTATCTCACTTATTTATCCCTTTTCTTTCTTAATTTTTTTTTTTTTTTTTTTTCAGACAGGGTCTTGCTCTGTCACCCAGGCTGGAGTGCAGTGGCGTGATCATGGCTCACTGCAGCCTCTCGAACTTCTGGGCTCAGTTGATTCTCCCACCTCAGCCTCCTGAGTAGCTGGGATTACAGGCAGACGCCACCATGCATGGCTAAATTTTTTTTTGTAGAGATGGGGTTTCACCATGTTGCCCAGGCTGGTCTTGAACTCCCGGGATCAAGTGATCCACCTGCCTTGGACTCCCAAAGTGTTGGGATTACAGGCGTGAGCCACCACACCCAGCCTCTTTATCCTTCTCACATAGCACTTGCCTCTCCTTTGGGGGAGAGCTGAGGATAGCGGGTGAGCTGGGTTCAGGTCTCACTCATGGCTCATGGCTCATGGCTTGAGCGTCTCCTTGCAGACATTGTGTCCTGTGTGATTCATCCCTGGAGGAAACTCTGGAAACTCTGCCTAGCTGCTCCTCCTTTATAATTTAATTATTTTTGGTCATTGGTCATTTTATAAAAAAAGGTCAAGAAACAGGATTTTGTCACTCCTCTTCTTTTTATTACAGCCTGACTTTTTCTGAAATATTGCTTAGAGCCCTTCCTGGTTGTGACTTGCTCTCCCGCTGGTGCCTGCCAGATTGCAAGTTTCTTGTCTGTGGCAGACACAGTTGCTAGACCCTGTGGTTCTTGGAAGTGTCGACACCTTTGTTCACAGTTTGATGACGCATAGGCTGCTCTGGAGTTGTTTGACCTTTAGGCCCGGAGAGGAAATCTCTGCCTCTGGCTGGTTGTCCAGTTCTCGTCTTGAACCAGAAGGCACTTGGGTGCCACTTGGGTGGGGCGGGCAGAGAACTGGACTGGGGCTGGGGTGGGCACAAGGGGAGGCGTTCCCATCCCAGCTCTGTTTGACTCTCTCTGTGTGACCTGTGGCTGAATTACTTCTTTACAGGCATGGTTTTCCCTACCTATAAATCGAGGGCCATACTATTTCCGTGGTTTAGTGGTTTATATCCTATTTTGCTTCCCTTTAAAAATAATTTAGCCCCTATACTCTTTATTTAAAGCAGAGATCTTTATTTAAAGTCTATGAATGGCTTTGTTTATTATTATTATTATTTTGAGACAGGGTCTCGCTCTGTCGCCCAGGCTGGAGTGCAGTGGTGCAATCTCGGCTCACTGCAGCCCACGCCTCTTGGGTTCAAACGATTCTCGTGCCTCAATCTCCCAGATAGCCAGAATTACAGGCGTGCGCCACCACGCTTGCCTAATTTTTGTATTTTTAGTAGAGACGGGGTTTCACCATGTTGGCCAGGCTGGTCTCGAACTCCTGGCCTCAAGTGATCTGCCTGCCTTGGCCACCCAAAGTGCTGGGATTATAGGCGTGAGCCAAAAGTCTATGAATGGCTTTGAACGGGGCTTACTCTTGTCATTATGCCACAAGCCCCACCACTTTCTGTGGCTTAAACCCTGCCTGCATCACAATAAGTTACCTGCCTGGGCTTTGAAGGCGTAGTGTAAAATAAATAAAAATAGCTAAAGCTCTCTAGCTAAAGCGAGTGTGTGTGGAGCACAGCCTGCTCCCTGCCCCCTCATGACGAGCAGGAACCCAAGGTTATGCAGAGCAGTGTTTGACAGCATCTGGGCTGGGTGGCTGCTCAGGGCCCTCCAGTTATGACATTTATCTTTCTCTGGCTCAGACTCTAGCAGGACACCCAGGAGAAAGAGGGAAGTGCTGGCTAAGGTCCCAGGCTTTGGGCGTGTATCAGAACTATCCCTATCCCCCTGCTCCTGTCCGGGGTCATAATTTGTCGATTGTTCAGCCTTTCAGACCCCCACTGGCATGCCATATGGAACAGTGAACTTACTTCATGGCGTGAACCCAGGAGAGACCCCTGTCACCTGTACGGCAGGGATTGGGACCTTCATTGTTGAATTTGCCACCCTGAGCAGCCTCACTGGTGACCCGGTGTTTGAAGATGTGGCCAGAGTGGCTTTGATGCGCCTCTGGGAGAGCCGGTCAGATATCGGGCTGGTAGGTTCGCTGCTGCCCTTCCTGTTTGAGTCCCTGCTTACGAGGCCCAGGGCTCTGAGCAATAAGTTGCAGTCAAGCCAAGGAAAACTTTGGGTGACCTTGGGAGTGGTCCAGGATTTGGGCTCAGGACACCAAAAATAGACCAAGCCTCCAATTCAAGTTTGGCTTGGAGTGGGGAGGAGAGTGGGAAAGCACGTTTCTGGCAGGCAGCAGGGGCTGCATTCAGCTTTGACCAGTTGAGATTCTCTGATTTCTAGGAAGAGGGTCGTATGTTTCATGCCCCTGACTCACTTGACGGCTTCAGATCATCAGCTCGTCCGGCCTTCATTTTTAGCGTCTATCTGTATTTGCTGTGTTTCTTAGGACACCGGTTCTGAGAGATACTGAGTGGCAGTTGCATGAAAAAATGAGTCTTGGCCAATTAAGTTAGGGGAATATTAGATATAATATCCCCCCCTTTTTTGGAGAGTCAGAATGCACATGAGCAGAATAAAAATCCTCTAGTAAAGAAATCTATTCAACTTTGTTTAATTTAACATTTCCCAAACTTATTTAACACCAGAGCTTCCCTTTATCTTCCAGTACTATTAACCCATGGAAATTGAACACACTTTGGACCAGATGATCTCTAAGGTCAGTTTCAGCTTCTAAATGGGATAATCAATAAGATTAACAGTAATTGAGCCAAAGCCATCCAGGACATAACACTGGATTTAGTCAGAACTGGATTCAAGCCCTGGCCTTGCTACATCGAAACTGTGTGACCCTGAGCAAGTCACTCAACCTCTCTGGTCCTCAGTTACTTCAGCAGTAACGTTAATATATTAATACCAACTTTGCTGAGTCACTCTGACTTAGGAAGACTGCATTTAGGTCTAGGCGCATTTTATGCAGTCTGGTGCTAATTCAGCTTGAAAAGTAAAGCTTGTGTGAGGACTCCCCGAAAATCCCTTAAGAAGGTGCCCCCCTAAGGCTGGGTGCGGTGGCTCACGCCTGTAATTCCAGCACTTTGGGAGACTGAGGTGGGCGGATCACCTGAGATTGGGAGTTCGAGACCAGCCTGACCAACATGGAGAAACCCCATCTCTACTAAAAAATACAAAATTAGCCGGGCGTGGTGGTGCATGCCTGTAATCCCAGCTACTTGGGAGGCTGAGGCAGGAGAATTGCCTGAACCTGGGAGGCGGAGGTTGGGATGAGCCGAGATCGCGCCATTGCACTCCAGCCTGGGCAACAAGAGCGAAACTCCGTCTCAAAAAAAAAAAAAGGTGCCCCGCTGGAGACCTGTAGTAAATCCCTTAGTCCATCTCAGGCAGGTTTTGCTCCAGCAGTGGGACCGTAGTAGACTCTGTTGGTGCCATGCCCATATCCTCTCAACTCTTACCATTTCCATGCACACTGGCCAGTCTTCCAACTGCCATCACCTGCGCCTCTTTGCCTGTGGGTCTCCTCTGGTGCCTGGAGCCACTCTGCTTGCCTTTGGCTGAGGGTACCAGGATTTAATGCTACCCATGAGTAGCTCTCAAGCCGGTAACTGATACTGATGGGAGTTGGTGGATAAACATTCCAGTTCCCTGCCGCTTTGGTGGGATCACTCCGAAGCTGGAGCTCTACACTGAATTCCTAAGCTCCCCAGCAAGATTGAACTCCAGTTCCCATGGTGGAAACCTGCCTGATGGCATACCCCTTAAATGCCGCCTCCCTTGCCCTGCCTCACTTCCCCCTCCTCTACTGGTGTTTACAAGGACTTACCTTCCAAATCAACTACTTTCAGGCAGAATGAGGTTGTGCTCCTGGGGGGACACAAACCAACATGGAACAGTTAGCTATTTCTTTGAGTACCAGATGAAGTTACCAGCTTCCATGAGGGTCTAAGCCATATGAAAAATACATATATTTGGCTGGGCGCAGTGGCTCACGCCTGTAATCCCAGCACTTTGGGAGGCCGAGGCAGGTGTATCACCTGAGGTCGGGAGTTCGAGACCAGCCTGACCAACATGGAGAAACCATGTCTCTACTAAAAATACAAAAAATAAAATAAATACAATAAAATAGAAAAATACATATCTTTGTTTATTTTTTTGAGACAGAGTCTCCCCGTCGCCCAGGCTGGAGTGCAGTGGCACGATCTCGGCTCACTGCAACTTCCCCCTCTTGGGTTCAAGTGATTCTCATGCCTCTGCCTCCTGAGTAGCTGGGATTATAGGCACACACCACCATGCCTGGCTAATTTTTGTGTTTTTATTAGAGACAGGGTTTTACCATGTTGGCCAAGTTGGTCTCGGACTTCTGACCTCAAGTGATTTTGCCCCCCTCAGCCTCCCAACGTGCTGGGATTATAGGCATGAGCCACCGCGCCTGGCCGGCATTGCCAATTTTTAACAGTCTCTACAGAGACTGAACAATTAAAAAAAAAAAAAGTCAAAGGATACAAAAAAGGGTACTCAGTGACATTGGTGAAGTCCCCTTTTGCCCCTGTCTCCAGCTATTCGGTTTCTCTCCTTAGAACCACTCTGTCAGCTTCTTGGTGGATGTTCTTATTGAGTTAATTTATGGAAATACGTAAAGCACGTCTGTGTCTTCAGATACTGGAATCACATGCTGGGTGCTGAGAAATCAAGACAGATTGCGGCAACAGCAAATTCTCATCTCCCATCTCACACTCACTCTAGGCAGGACATAAACACTCCAAATCATTTTTCTTTTTCATTTTTTGCTCAATGTGTATAATTAAGTCCTCATAAATGTGTATGAGATGCATCTCTACTATGCAGATGTACAGGAAGGCTGGCCATGATCCAGCATTGCCCTTCCCTCTCAGAGTCTGCATGTTTCCCAAGAAGCACTGGGGCGCCTGCCCTGCATCTCCCTGGGCAGTCAGGGTTGGGGGTGAGTAGATCCTTCTTTGGCCATCGGCCTTCCCGTTGGGACCGTGTGTCTTTCTCTCTCTCAGGTCGGCAACCACATTGATGTGCTCACTGGCAAGTGGGTGGCCCAGGACGCAGGCATCGGGGCTGGCGTGGACTCCTACTTTGAGTACTTGGTGAAAGGAGCCATCCTGCTTCAGGATAAGAAGCTCATGGCCATGTTCCTAGGTAAAAACGGCAGAGTAAGGGAGCTTTTCCCCTCATTTTTCTTGTTGATGTGTGATTTGTTTAAAAACTTTTTTTTGAGACAGAATCTTGCTCCATCTCCCAGGCTGGAGTGCAGTGGCACAATCTAGGCTCACTGCAACCTCTGCCTCCCAGGTTCAAGTGATTCTCATGCCTCAGCCTCCTGAGTAGCTGGGCATGTGATGGTGTGGACTACAGGCGCACACCATCACATCCAGCTAATTTTTGTATTTTTAGTAGAAACGGGGTTTCACCATGTTGGCCAGGCTGGTCTCAAACTCCGGACCTCAGGTGATCTGCCCGCCTTGGCCTCCCAAAGTGTTGGGATCACAGGTGTGAGCCACCACGCCTGGCCTGAGTGCCTGCAGAATCAGTTCTGAATTCAGAGTCACTGTGGACTTACACTGCCCACTTCATGCCCACTACAGCACTTCGTGCCTTCTTGCAAAAGCCAACTGAAGCATGCTGCATTCTGTGTATGTAGCCCTGGATTTCTTATCTCCTGGCCATTGCACATGGCATCTTCTTTGCCTAGAATGTCTTTTTTCCTGTCTTCCTATGTCCAAATTCTTTTCACCCTTCAAAGCCTAACTTAAATGTCGCCTTGCCCAGGAAGTAGCTTGATCCTTCTACAGAATTTAGGACCTTCAGCATCTTTCTTGCAGTTAGCTCTCATCAACAGTTACAGCTCTACAAATTGAATGCAGAATCCATGCCTTATTCATCTTATGTTCCCCACAGTGCTTTACATGTGGTGGGTAATAGATTAATACCTGTTGAATAAATACATCTTACCCGCCAGGCCCTTAGACACTAGCAATCTTGAGGAATTGTTGAGCACCTAATTACTATTATTATTATAGCTACAGTAGTCCCCCGTTATCCACAGTTTTGATTTCCATGGTTTCAGTTATCCATGGTCAACTGCAGTCTGAAAATAGGTGAGTACAGTCAGATACGATATTTTGAGGCTGGGTGCAGTGGCTCACGCCTGTAGTCCCAGTTCTTTGGAAGTGAGGATTGTTTGAGGCCAGGAGTTTGAGACCAGCCTGGGCAATATAGTAAGACCCCCTCTCTAAAAAAACAAAGATATTTTGAGGCACTAAATTTACATAATTTCTTTTTTTCCTGTCTCTTACCAAAAAGACAAATTCACATAACTTCTATAACATATATTGTTATACTTGTTCTGTTTTATTATTAGTTATTGTTGTTAATCTCTTCCCATGCCTAATTTATAAATTAAACTTTTTCGGCTAGGCACAGTGGCTCATGCCTTTAATCCCAGTGCTTTGGGAAGCTGAGGCAAGAGAATTGCTTGACCCCAGAAGTTCAAGATCAGCCTGGGCAACATGGTGAGACCTCGTCTCTACAAAAAATAAAAAAAAATTTGCTGGGCATGATGGTGCGTGCCTGTAGTCCCCACTACTTGGGAGGCCGAGGTGAAGGATTGCTTGACCCTGGGAGGTCAAGGGTGCAGTGAACCGTGATCATACCACTGCATTTCAGCCTGGGTGACAGAGTAAGACCCTGTCTCAAAAATAAAAATTTTTAAAAATTTAATGAATTAAGAATTCTCATAGATGTGTATGTATAGGAAAACAGTAGTCACGCATTGCTTAATGATAGGGGTATAGTCTGAGAATTGCATCGTTAGGTGATTTCATCATTGTGCAAACATCATAGGGTGTACTTAAGCAAACCTAGATGGTATAGCCAACTACACACCTAGGCTATATGGTGTAGCCTATTGCTCCTAGGCTACAAACCTGTACAGCATGTTACTCTACTGAATACTATAGACAATTGTAATAGAATGGTAAGTATGTATATAAACATAGAAAAAGTACAGTACAAATACAGTATAAAAGGGCACATGAATGAAGTTCACAGGACAGGAAGTTGCTCTGGGTGAGTCAGTGAGTGGTGAGTGAATGTCAAGGTCTAGGACATTACACTATTGTAAACTTTATAAATACTGTACACTTAGGCTATACTAAATTTATTTAAATTTTTTTTTCTTTCTCCAGTAATAAATTTTTTTTTTTTTTGAGATGGAGTCTTGCTCTGTTGCCCAGGCTGGAGTGCAATGGCATGATCTTGGTTTACTGCAACCTCTGCTTCCCCAGTTCAAGTGATTCTCCTGCCTCAGCCTCCTGAGTAGCTGGGATTACAGGCGCCTACCACCATGCCTGGCTGATTTTTTTTTTCTTTAAAGACAGAGTCTCACTCTGTTGCCCAGGCTGGAGTACAGTGACGCAATATCGGCTCGCTGCAACCTCCGCCTCCCGGGTTCTAGCAATTCTCCTTCCTCAGCCTCCCGAGTAGCTGGGATTACAGGTGCATGCTGCCACGCCCAGCTAATTTTTTGTATTTTAGTAGAGATGGGGTTTCACTGTGTTGCCCGGGCTGGTCTTGAACTCCTGAGCTCAGGCAATCCACCCGCCTCGGCCTCCCAAAGTGCTAGGATTACAGGCGTGAGCCACTGTGCCTGGCCTAATTTTTGTATTTTTAGTAGAGATGGATGGGTTTTCACCATGTTGGCCAGGCTGGTCTCAAACTCCTGATCTCAGGTGATCTCCACCCACCTTGGCCTCCCAAAGTGCTGGGATTAGAGGCGTGAGCCACCATGCCTGGCCTCCAATAATAAATTAACGTTAGCTTACTGTAACTTTTTTACTTTATAAACTTTAAAATTTTTAAAAACTTTTTGACTCATTTGTAATAATGCTTAGCTTAAAACACATTGTACAGCTATACAGAAATATTTTATTTATATCCTTATTCTCTAAGTTTTTTTCTGTTTTTAGTTTTTTATTTTGTTTTTACCTTTTAGACTTTTTTGTTAAAAACTAAGCTACAAACACACATTAGCCTAGGCCTAGGGTCAGTGTCATCAATATCACTGTCTTCCACTTCCCCATGTTATCCTGCTAGAAGGTCTTTGGGGGCAGTAACACTCACAGAGCTGTTGTTATCTCAGATGATTGATAACAATGCCTTCTGGAATTCCTTGAAGGACCTGCCTGAAGCTGTTTCATTTTTTTTTTTTTTTTTTTAGACGGAGTTTTGCTTATGTTGCCCAGGCTGGAGTGCAGTGGCACCATCTCGGCTCACTGCAACCTCCGCCTCCCAGGTTCAATTCTCCTGTGATTTTCCTGTCTCAGCCTCCTGAGCAGCTGGGATTATAGGCACCCACCACTACGCCCAGCTAATTTTTGTTTTTGTTTTTATTTTTTTTTGGAGACAGAGTCTTGCTCTGTTGCCCAGGCTGGAGTGCAGTGGTGTGATCTCCGCTCACTACAAACTCCACCTCCCGGATTCACGCCATTCTCCTGCCTCAGCCTCCCGAGTAGCTGGGATTACAGGCGCCCGCCACCACACCCAGCTAATTTTTTTGTATTTTTAGTAGAGATGGGGTTTCACCGTGTTAGGCAGGATGGTCTAACACTGACCTCGTGATCCGCCCACCTCGCCCTCCCACAGTGCTGGGATTACAGGTGTGAGCCACCACGCCCAGCCGACTTTTTTTATATAAGAGGAAGGAGTTATCTAATGATAATAATATAGTAAATACATAAACGCGTAAATGGTTGTTTATTAAATATCATGTACTATACGTAATTGTATGTGTTATACTTTTATGACTGGCAGCACAGTAGGTGTGTTTACACCAGTATCACCACAAACAAGTAAGTAATGCATTGCATTATAAAATTACAACAGCTGTGATATCTTTAGGCTGTGGTGATTTTTCACCTCTATTATAATCTTATAGGACCACCATCTCTACAGTTCAGTGTTGACCAACATGTTGTTATATGGCACATGACTGTATATAGAGTTTATTTAGTACTATCCATGGTTTCAGACATCCACTGAGGGTCTTGGAACATATTCTCCTCACATAAGGGGGGACTACTTTACTCATTTATTCAACAGATATTTATTGAATACCATGGATGTGCCAAGCATTGTGCCAAGCTCTGAACATGGACTGTTTCATATAATCCTTACAACTCCTGTTTGAGATTATCTTATTTATTTGCATGTATATTTGGTACTTTGTTCATTCAGAAAATGTTTATTGCTCATTGTACTAGTGTGGGGGATTCTGCAGTAGACAAAACAAAGTCCTAGGCCTCATGGATTTACAATCTAGGGGAGAGAGATGAGGGATAAATTCAAGTTCCTACTAGAATGTAAGTTCTCTGAAGGCTGGATTTTGTCTTGTTTACAAACTCATAGGAACCTGGAACCTGGTAGGTGCTTAGCGAATGTTTGTGGTATAAATAAATGACTGAAAAATTCCACAGATACCTAACATTACTGTATTAGACCATTTTCACTGCTGATAAAGACATACTCAAGACTGGGTAATTCATAAAGAGAAAGAGGTTTAATGGACTCACAGTTCCACATGGCTGGGGAGGCCTCACAATCGTGGCGGAAGGCGAAAGGCACATCTTACATGGTGCAGGCAAGAGAGAATGAGAGCCAAGTGAAAGGGGAAACCTCTTATAAAACCATCAGATCTTGTGAGACTTATTCACTACCATGAGAACAGTATGGGGGAAACGGCCCCCATGATTCAATTATCTCCCACCAGGTCCCTTCCACAACACGTGAGAAATATGGGAGCTACAATTCAAGGTGAGATTTAGGTGGGGACACAGCCAAACCACATCAATTATTTTCTGCTTTTTTCTTTTTGAGATGGAGTTTCACTCTTGTTGCCCAGGCTGGAGTGCAATGGTGCGATCTCAGCTCACGGCAACCTCCGCCTCCTGGGTTCAAGCAATTCTCCTTCCTCAGCCTCCCAAGTAGCTGAGATTACAGGCATGCACCACCACACCTGGCTAATTTTGTATTTTTAGTAGAGACAGGGTTTCTCCGTGTTGGTCACGCTGGTCTCGAACTCCCAATCTCAGGTGATCCGCCCACCTCGGCCTCCCAAAGTGCTGGGATTATAGATGTGAGCCACCACGCCTGGCCTCCCCATTTTATAGATCATAAGGCTGAGGCTTAAAAGGGAAAAACCCACCCCAGGTCACGGTTAGCAAGTGGTAGAGCTGGAGCTGGAATTTGAGCTGGAAGTTTGACTCCAGAATCCATGCTCTTGTCTAGCCTCCTTGCCTCATTGCATCCTGGTGCTCTTTCCAAAGTGTAAGTTCTCGCTTCCGCTGTCCAGGCCTGCCTTTTTTCTCCCTAATCACTCATATGTCCATTATCCCATCTCCCCCACTGCAGAGTATAACAAAGCCATCCGGAACTACACCCGCTTCGATGACTGGTACCTGTGGGTTCAGATGTACAAGGGGACTGTGTCCATGCCAGTCTTCCAGTCCTTGGAGGCCTACTGGCCTGGTCTTCAGGTAGGAATGATCAAAGAATGTGACCATCTTTCTATGAGTCTGGCAAAGCAAGCTCATTCTGATGTATAAGTCAAATAAGGTACTTTGTTAGTTGCTTGAGTACTTTTTTTGGAGGGACAGGTTGAGGATGGAAGAGAGACCTAGAGTGAATTAGATAGATTTAGAGTTCTGCCAAATTGAGTGTCAGGAACTGAGCTTCCAGTTTGCCATGGAGTGTTACAGTACTTAAAGTCGACAGTGCATTTCCAGTCTGGGCAGGAATGGCCATTGGCAACAGCTGTTTCTCCACTGGGCGTTTCTGTCCAATCTCATTCTTGACAGTGGGCCTCAGGAAGGGCAGGAAGCAGCTTGTGCCGCTGTGCCATCTCGTTGTTTTTCCATTACATGGTCTGGTAGAGTTGCAGCTGGAAGGATCTTAGAGCTTATCTAATCTACCCCACTTTGGTGTTCCAAAATAGTGCATGTACCAAAATGTTTTTATAATCTACGTTTTTAAAAGTTTTAAGAAAAAGTTGTCCCACCTGGGCAACATAGTGAGACCTCATCTCTACAAAAAATAAAAAATTAGGTCGGGCGTGGTGGCTCAGGCCTATAATCCCAGCACTTTGGCAGGCCGAGGCAGGCGGATCATAAGGTTAGGAGATTGAGACCATCCTGGCTAACACGGTGAAACCCCATCTCTACTAAAAATACAAAAAATTAGCTGGGCGTGGTGGCGGGCGCCTGTAGTCCCAGCTACTCGGGAGGCTGAGGCAGGAGAATGGCATGAACCCGGGAGGCGGAGCTTGCAGTGAGCTGAGATTGCGCCACTGCACTCCAGCCTGGATGACAGAGCAAGACTCCGTCTCAAAAAAATAAAAATAAATAAATAAAAATAAAAATAAAAAATTAGCCTAGTGTGGTGGCACATACCTGTAGTCCCAGCTACTCAGGAGACTGCAGTGGAAGGATTGCTTGAACCCAGAAGATCAAGGCTGCAGTGAGCCATGATCATGCCACTGCAGCCTGGGTGACAGAGTGAGACCCTGTCTCAAAAAAAAAAAAAAAAAAAAAAAAATGGCCACCGGGTTTCTATCCAGAATAACCAGGTAGACATTGTGTCATTTACCAAGAAGGGAAAAAGGCCAAAGTAGGGAGGCAATTTTGTGGGAAAGTAAGGGAACCAAGAATTTTGTTTAGGAAGTGCCAAGTTTGTTCTGTCCATGAGACATCCAATGAAGATGTCAGGGTCAGCTGCTTCCCTGTGAGATTACATTAATAGTAATGGCTACTTAGCAATAGCTGGTAAAATTATAAATGCATATATCCTTTGACCCAGTGATCCTAATTCTGAAAATGTATCTTACACATAACATTTTACATCTATTTGATGTGACATATATACAGAATTATTTGTTGCCACATTAGTTGTTGGAACCAATTCAAATAAAAATATCTGAAAGCCAAATTTCCATATCTAAAAATATGGAGATAATTAATATCCCTATTAATAAAGAACCAAAGGCTATTTTTTAGTGTGGGGAAAATAACATATACTCATGCATAAAGAAACTCTGGAAGGTTATACAAGAAACCAGTAATGTTTATCTGAGGCCAGGCAAGATGGGTGATGGTTGTAATCCCAGCACTTTGGAAGGCTGAGGTAGGAGGATCACTTGAGCCCAGGAGATTAAGACCAGCCTGGGCAACAAAGTGAGACCCCCATCTCTACAGAAAATAAAAAAATTAGCACTGGGAGGCTGAGGTGAGAGGATCTCTTGAGCCCAGGAGGTCAAGGCTGTAATGAACCGTGATTGTGCCACTGCACTCCAGCCTAGGTGACAGAACGAGACCCTGTCTCAAAAACAAAAACAAAAATGGTTATCTTTTGGGGGTGTGGTGTGGGAGTGAGCCTTAGCACAAACTTTTCTCTATTCTTAGAATTTTTAACTGGCTGGCCGAATTCCAGAACTGTTAGCTGACATTGACTCTGAAGATTTAGGGACTTAATATACAATCTTTGTTCCTTCCAACAATGCATGAGATAGGTGGTGTATTTTACGTTTTATAGATGGGGCTCAGAGAAGTCCAGTGCCTGGCTCAGCACCACACTGAGTAACTGGCAGACTCAGGGATTGATTCAAGGCCTTTTTGGCCCCGCAGATTTTACTTTGTCTTTTCTTAAGGTTGTCTGTGGGGTTTTATGCCTGGTGTCTACCTGCCTGACAGCCACTTTCTCCCACAGAGCCTCATTGGAGACATTGACAATGCCATGCGGACCTTCCTCAACTACTACACTGTATGGAAGCAGTTTGGGGGGCTCCCGGAATTCTACAACATTCCTCAGGGATACACAGTGGAGAAGCGAGAGGGCTACCCACTTCGGCCAGGTGAGCAGCATTTCTGGCTTGTCATCTGCCCACAGGCTCTGGTTCCTGAAACCCCAAATCCCCTCTACAAGGCTCCATGCTCCACAACTGCCCACAAGTTCATTTCTTTCCATCTGTTCCTTTCAGTGGCTCTGGGTGGTTTTCTTACTAGGAGTTAATTATCCCCATGTTTTCAGATATGGAAACTGAGGCCTAGTGGGATGAAATGGCTTGCCTCTGGCTCTTAAGTGCAGGAGCTAGGCCTGGAACCCAGGGCTCCTAACTAAATTGCATGCTCTTTTTTATTTTATTTTTTTTGAGATGGAGTTTCGCTATTGTTGCCCAGACTGAAGTGCAATGCTGTGATCTCGGCTCACCGCAACCTCCGCCTCCTGGGTTCAAGCGATTCTCCTGCCTCAGCCTCCCGAGTAGCTGGGATTACAGGCATGAGCCACCATGCCCAGCTAATTTTGTATTTTTAGTAGAGATGGAGTTTCTCCGTGTTGGTCAGGCTGGTCTTGAACTCCCAGCCTCAGGTGATCCGCCCACCTTGGCCTCCCAAAGTGCTGGGATTACAGATGTGAGCCACCGCGACTGGCCCCATATGCTCTTTCAAATCAGGAAATGAGTGAGAAGGAAAAGGCCAAGGTTGACTCCTTTTGAGCTCCTGCCATCAGGATTTCAGAAGTGTAGGCAAGCTTCCTAAGTGCATGGGTCAGATAAATTATGCTTACGTGTATGGAATGTTAGAACTTTGGGACGGACCTTAGGAATTACCTAGTCTCTTCCACCTCCCCATTTGCAGCTCAGAATCAAGCAAAGGACTATATTTGAGACACTCTCATAGGTTCCTTTCTAGCCCTGATGTCATTTGATTCACTTCAGGGAAGCTGAAAATTGTGAGGAGGGAAAGAAAAAGGGGGACAAAGGAAGGAAGCTTAGTCAGCACACATAGTCATCCCCCACCCCAAAATAGGCTATGAGCCCATTGTCTTAGACACTTCCCACTTTCCCACCTGAATTGCCTTTTAGCCATGGGACAGGCCTTCTGGTTATCCTGCCTTCCTCTACCCCATTTCCTTCCTCTTCTAACTCAAGTGATTATCGTAGGAGGTGTAGAGGGGACCAGGAGAGGGAATAAAGAGCAAATTCATCAACTTTTGACTCCTTAGAGGCCACTGTTATTGATGTTTCTCATGCATTTGTTCTCATGGCATGTTTTTAAAACAGGAAACTTGGTTGGGCATGGTGGCTCACGCCTGTAATCCCAGCACTTTGGGAGGCCAAGGCAGGTGGATCACCTGAAGTCAGGAGTTTGAGACCAGCCTGGCCAACATGGTGAAACCCCATCTCTACTAAAAATACAAAATTAGCTGGGCATGGTGGCGTGCACCTGTAATCTCAGCTACTGGGGAGGCTGAGACAGTAGAATCGCTTGAACCCGGGAGGTAGAAGTTGCAGTGAGCTGAGATCACGCCATTGCACTCCAGCCTGGGCAAAAAAGAGCAAAACTCCATCTCAAAAAAATAAATAAGTAAATTTTAAAAATAAGAAGCTCTGAGAAGGTATCGTATCTGTTGTTACCAACAGGTAAAGATTAGGGTTTGGAACTAAATGTAAGACATAGGCTTGCACAATCTTAGGGTTAGAGGGAACCTGAGAGGTGTTCTAATTGGAATTTTCCTAATATGGCCCTGTCAAGTGGTTATCTAGTTTTTGCTTAGTTACCACGAGTGACAAGGAGCTTGCTACTTAACAGAGGCAACCTGTTCCATTTGGGACAGGCTGGCAGGAAGGCATTCATGGAAAGTAAGACACTACTGGCCAGACGCAGTGGCTTATGCCTGTAATCCCAGCACTCTGGAAGGCTGAGGCAGGAGGATCATTTAAGCCCAGGGGTTCAAGATCAGCCTGGGCAACATAGCAAGACCTTGTCTCTATAAGAAATATAAATAAATTAGCCAAGAGTGGTGTTGCATGCCTGTAGTCCCATCCCAGCTACCTGGGAGGATCACTTGAGCCCAGGTGGTCGTAGCTGCAGTGAGCCATGATTGCGCCACTGCAATCCAGCCTGGGCAATGGAGTGAGACCCTGTCTCCAAAAAAAAAAACATAAGGCACCGCTGTCAGGAATCCAGGAGTGCGTTAATCCAGTCATCCCTCCTACCCCAAAACAATGGCAAATAGGAGATAAGGACTACTCTTTCACTAAATTGGCCAGAGCCCTATACTTTCGTATATGTCTCTCTGATCAGCAGTGTTGGAGCACAGAGCCTAGCCTAAAGGCCTCTGCAGGCTTTTACCTCCCTCTAAGTCCAAATCTGAACTTTGGGCTGTCTCCTTCCTCTAGAGCAGGGATTCCCCAACCCCCAGGCCATGGACCGGTACAAGTCCGTGGCCTGTTAGAAACCAGGCCACACAGCAGGAGGTGAGCGGCGTGTGAGCAAGCAAAGCTTCATCTATATTTATAGCTGCTCCTCATCGCTCACATTGCTGCCTGAGCTCCGCCTCTTGTCTTATCCGTGGTGGCATTAGACGTTCATAGGAGCACAAACCCTATTGTGAACTGCATATGTGAGGGATCTAGGTTGTGTGCTCCTTAGGAGAAGCTGATGCCTGATGATCTGTCACTGTCATCCATCAACCCCAGATAGGGCTGTCTAGTTGCAGGAAAACAAACTCAGGGCTCCCACTGACTCTACATTATGGTGGATTGTATAATTATTTCATTATATATTACAATGTAATAATAATATAAATAAAGTGCACAATAAATGTAATGCACATGAATTATCCCAAAACCATCTCCTACAAGCCCAGTTCATGGAAAAATTGTCTTCCACGAAACTGGTCCCTGGTGCCAAAACGTTTGGGGACCACTGCTCGACAGAGTTGGTCAGATGCACAGGAAAGTAAAGCAATAACTAACATGCTTAGGAGGCCCATATGTGAGGAGAGAAGCGTGATGGCTGGTCATGAGGGCACCGGCCCACCAGCTGCTAGAAGCAGAAGAGGGCTGGGTGTGGTGGCTCACGCCTGTAATCCCAGCACTTTGGGAGGCCAAGGCGGTGGATCAACTGAAGTCAGGAGTTCGAGACCAGCCTGACCAATATGGCGAAACCCTGTCTCTACTAAAAATACAAAAATTAGCCGGGCACGGTGGCATGTGCCTGTAGTCCCAGCTACTCAGGAGGCTGAGCCAGGAGAATTGCTTGAACCTGGGAGGCAGAGGTTGCAGTGAGCCAAGATCATGCCATTGCACTCTAGCCTGGGTAACACAGCAAAATTCCCTCTCAAAAAAAAAAAAAAAAAAAAAAAAAAAGAAGAAGCCGAAAAAAGAAGCAGAAGAGGAGGCCTCCCATGAGGGCACTGTCTTTTCTGCCTTTGAACACACAGAATGTGTTCATCTAGTAATGAATGTACCCTAGTCTGTGCCTTAGAATATGAGCAATTAGATTAGCAATTGTCTAGAGGCCTGTGAGGAGAGGGGAGGAGGAAGTAAGAGAGAACTGGGGAGATAGGCAGAGACCTTTTCTCTAAAATAAGAACCAGAGGCTGGTGCAGTGACTCACGCCTGTTATCTCAACACTTCAGGAAGCCAAGACTGGCGGATGACTTGAGGTCAGGAGTTTGAGACCAGCCTGGCCAACATGGCGAAACCCTGTCTCCACTAAAAATACAAAAATTAGGCCTGGTGGCTCATGCCTGTAATTCCAGCTACTTGGGAGGTTGAGGCATGAGAATCCCTTGAACCCAGGAGGCAGAGTTGCAGTGAGCGGAGATCGCACCATGGCACTCCAGCCTGGGTGACAGAGTGAGACTCTGTCACAAAAAAGTAATTAACGGAATAAAATAAGAACTAGAGTTTGCAGCAATAAGCCAAAAGGGACAGAAGCACTGATCAAGCCCAGGAGGAAACAGGACAGGAGAAGGTCAGGGGGAGATGATGGTATAGAAAGGAGACAGGGGTTCTTCTCTCTCTTAGAAAAGATGGATGAAGTAGAAAAACATACTGAGCTGAGGCCACCCTTGAAGTCAACTCTACAACAGTTCTTCAGGTATTTGAAAGCAATAAACACATTTTTTTTGGATTTCCTTATCTCTAGAATAAATATTCTCATCTGGACCCACTCCTGTTGGCTAATATTCATCTTAAGGTAGAGCTCATGTCTTAACATCAAGTTCCAGTTGTGGCATAGAATTGGGCAAGACAAAACATCACTTTTTCTGGGCACAGCGAACTGATGACTACATCTTTGTTAGATTGACGGTTTGGTGGTTTATTTTATTTTATTTTTTTAATTTTTATTTTTTGAGATAAGGTCTCACTCTTGCCATCCAGGCTGGAGTGCCGCAGTGGCTTAATCATGGCTCACTGCAGCCTCAAACTCCTGGGCTCAAGTGATCCTCCTACTTGTAGTAGTCATGATGCTCATGACTACAGGTGCATGCCACACCCAGCCAATCATTTTTAATTTTTGTAGAGACAAGATCTCGCCATGTTGCCCAGGCTGGTCTCAAACTCCTGGGTTCAAACGATCCTCTCACCTTGGCCTCCCAAAGTGCTGGGATTACAGGCGTGAGCCACCCACCATGCCTGGCCTGCTCTTGGATATCTCAGCCTTTTCTTTTGGTCCATCCTATCTTAGAACGAGCCTTATGATGGCAAGCTCTTACTCTTCTTTTGAGTTTTAGAATTAGGTTAGACTCTGAGTGACAGGAAAAAAAATAGTAGCTTAATTAGGATAGAAATGTATTTCTCTCTCATGTTCTGGGCTTATATGGCTCGCCATGGTGTCCTTAATCCCACCTAGCTGTTAGAATCGTTGTTAGTGTTGGCAGCCAGGCAGCCTGTGCTTAGCTAAAGTTAGGAATCCTGCTACTAAGGAGGAAGCGGGGAACAGATATTGGGAATTAGGCAACAACCTCCGCCACCTTCTCTATGCCAGAACCTGGCCACCTTTCTCTCCCTTGTGGTGGAAGTCACTGGTCAGCCTTAATGCTGGTCTCCACTGAGCTTCAAGCTTTGGGTATACTGGCTCTGAAACTCAGCATTGGGTGAGGTATCCTGTGTTCCTGCTAGTTGGGGCCTTATGGACAAGATACGGAGGGGAGTAGTCCCTCATGGCCCTAAGAGGCCCCAGGCCATCTCTGTGCAGCCACTGAGTGAGGAGGGTCTGCTTTGGATTTTGCAGAACTTATTGAAAGCGCAATGTACCTCTACCGTGCCACGGGGGATCCCACCCTCCTAGAACTCGGAAGAGATGCTGTGGAATCCATTGAAAAAATCAGCAAGGTGGAGTGCGGATTTGCAACAGTAAGTGTTTGCATGGCCCCAAGAACTGGGAAGAGTCTCCCCTTGCTGCTAAAAAGCCTCTTTAAGGGTAGAGCTTTGGGAGTTCTGACATATCAGCACTAGAAGGGACCTTGGAGATATACATAATGCTCATATTTTACAGATGGGGAGACCAAAGAACAGAGAAGCTAAGTGCCTTGCTAAAGATCTCACAGCTAGTAGAGGTAGAGCTAGGATTAGTTCCTTGGGATCTTGACCCCGGCCCTTGGCATTCCTCCCACAGTGGAGATCTTTGATCTGTTTGAATAGGTGACTTTGAAAAGGTGAGTTTAGCGAAAAGTTTTGTGAGACACTAAAATAGATTTTAAGGGGAATCCAGAGTCCCATAGCCCTATATTCAAACCTGGGACTCCTTAACAAAGCAGTCCTGCTTAGTCTCACAGATATTTCTTGAATGTCTTTCACATGCCAGGCACTCTGCTAGGCCCAAGGGTTACAGCAGTGGCCTTGCTCTCATGGAGCTTACATTTTAATGAGAAAAAAACCATGAATGTGTATCTGGTAGACAGAAGGCCAGTGTGGCTGGAGCGGAGCAAGCAAGGAGAAAAGTGGGAAGAGATAAGGTCCCAGAGGTAGGCAGGGGCTAGATCACGTAGGGTTTTGTGTAAGCCACAGGAAAGAGTTTGGGGTTTTTTTTCTACTTGGAATGTGAAGCCTTGGTGGGATTTACAGCAGAGCAGTGACATGATCTGATTTGTATTTTAGAAAGATCGCTTTGGCTGCTCTGTGGAGAATAGATTGAAAGGGTCAAAGGTGAGAGCCATCTCACATCCATGCAGGAACCAAGCAGGCAAGATATAAATACGAAAGTAGAAGAAAATAGTCTGGAAGAAAATCCCCTGAAAAGCTACAGAGTTGGTGTTGGGGTATGGAATTCAAAACAACAACAAAACACTTATTTTGCAAAAGTTTGTAATGTGATTATATTCTATAAGTAAAATATAGATATGTGTAGGGGAAGAGAGAAGACCTACATGTGGAAGGGAAAAAATAAACCCCTGATATGATTTGGTTTTAATATGCTGTATTGTGTGAAAAACCAAAATGATAAGCCCACTGGGGCCTTCCTAGGAATGCTGGGCTCATTTCCATGAACATGAAGCCCTTTGGAGGTCTTCCATGGTGAATGATGGGAACAGGGGTCTGACCTTTGTCAAACAGGGCAAGGAAATAATCATCTTGATACATCAAGACCATATTTGAGTCATATTTTTAAATGTAAGATAGAGTCCACTGAGAATGTTTTGTTTAGAAGTATTACTAATTCTGAGAAGCTAAAATAAATGTTTGTAGCAAGTAATCTTAGTCATCCATGCCTGAAAACTCAGTTGAAATTCTCTAAATAAGACTCCTTACTAAAACAATGTCAATAATTTTCATCAACAGCAGTTGAACCTAGTAAGTGTCGATACTTTGGGTCTGAGTGGAGAAAAAAAGACCCCTTATTAGTTGCTTACAAAAACTTGGTAATTGGCCAGGCGCAGTGGCTCAGGCTTGTAATCCCGGCACTTTGGGAGGCCAAGGCAGGCGGATCACGAGGTCAGGAGTTCAAGACCAGCCTGACCAACATGGTGAAACCCTGTCTCTACTAAAAATACAAAAAAAATTACCTGGGTGTGGTGGCATGCGCCTGTAGTCCCAGCTACTCTGGAGGCTGAGGCAGGAGAATTGCTTGAACCCGGGAGGCAGAGGTTGCAGTGAGCCGAGACCATGCCATTGCACTCCAGCCTGGGCAACAGAGTGAAACTCCATCTCTAAAAAAAGAAAAAACTTGGTAATCATCTGAATGCCCTTCCAAGGAGGATTAGCTAAGTAAATGGTGATCCGTTTTTACGATGGAATACTCTGCCATCATTAAAAGGGATGATTAGCTCTATGTTTATAGTCACAAAAAGTTGGGATAAAGGGGATAGGAGATTGTCATGTCATAGAGCAAGGTTAGCGGAGACCTTTCTGGTGAGGAAGCATTTGAGCAGAGACCTGAAGGAAGGGAGGGAACAAGCTATGAGAAAAACTGGAGGCGGAGTGCTCCAGGCTGAAAGAACCACAGATGCAAAGAGCCCGAAGCAGGAGGGTGCTGTGCTAGCTCAGGACAGAAAGGCAGCAGCTGGAGCTCTTAGAGTGGTAAGAGGTGAGGGCAGGAAGGGAGCAGGGGCCAGGTCATGACTTGCATTTTTATCCTGCATGAAATGGAGGGTTCATAGAAAGTTGTGAGTAGAGAATTGACAGGAAGACTTATGTTATACAGATACTGTAGGGGCTTGGTGTGTGTCTCACGCCTGTTATCCTGGCACTTTGGGAGGCCAAGGTAGGAGGAATTGCGTGAGCCCAGGGATTTGAGACCAGCCTGGGCAACATGGTGTGAGACCCTGTCCCTATTTTTTAAAATAGTGTGTGTATATATAAACTGCAGGGCTAAGATTGGAAGCTGGGAGCCCATTTGGAAGCTTATGTGATAATCCAGGTGAGAGATGATGGTGGCTTGGGAAAGAGTGAAGTTCTGAAAAGTTCAGTGATTTGCTCACAGGCCCTCTGCTGCTTTGTGGCAGAACAGGCCTTCTTAAGGGATTGCCTGACCCTTACTACCAAATTGTGATGGTGTTCCAACTTGCTTCCTTCTCCCACATGTCAGATCAAAGATCTGCGAGACCACAAGCTGGACAACCGCATGGAGTCGTTCTTCCTGGCCGAGACTGTGAAATACCTCTACCTCCTGTTTGACCCAACCAACTTCATCCACAACAATGGGTCCACCTTCGACGCGGTGATCACCCCCTATGGGGAGTGTATCCTGGGGGCTGGGGGGTACATCTTCAACACAGAAGCTCACCCCATTGACCCTGCCGCCCTGCACTGCTGCCAGAGGCTGAAGGAAGAGCAGTGGGAGGTGGAGGACTTGATGAGGGAATTCTACTCTCTCAAACGGAGCAGGTCGAAATTTCAGAAAAAGACTGTTAGTTCGGGGCCATGGGAACCTCCAGCAAGGCCAGGAACACTCTTCTCACCGGAAAACCATGACCAGGCAAGGGAGAGGAAGCCTGCCAAACAGAAGGTCCCACTTCTCAGCTGCCCCAGTCAGCCCTTCACCTCCAAGTTGGCATTACTGGGACAGGTTTTCCTAGACTCCTCATAACCACTGGATAATTTTTTTATTTTTATTTTTTTGAGGCTAAACTATAATAAATTACTTTTGGCTATCATATTTTGGTTATCATGTTTTACATATTGGGCTATTTCATGAGATTTCATTCAAAGAAAGGATTGGTGGCTACGGGCAAGTGTGACTCTAGTTAATTTTCTCATGCAGCTGGAGAGACGGCTAAATGCGGTTAGCTGGCTCCAAAGATCCTAGGGGTCGATAGTTGAATCTCCCTTCCTTTTCTGGTGTCTTTGTGGAAAGTGTTGTCATGAATGTATTTCTTTGTTAGTTCTTGCTCCAACATGTGCTTCTTACTTTTTTTTTTTTTTTTTTTTTTTTTGAGACAGAGTCTCACTCAGTCGCCCAGGCTGGAGTGCAGTGGTGTGATCTCGGCTCACTGCAACCTCTGCCTCCCAGGTTCAAGCAATTCTCCAGCCTCAGCCTCCTGAGTAACTGGGACTATAGGCGTGCATCTGGCTACACCGCATCTGGCTAATTTTTTTATTTTTATTTTTATTTTTTGTATTTTTAGTAGAGATGAGGTTTCACCATGTTGCCTAGGCTGGTCTCGAACTCCTGACGTCAGGTGATCCACCCGCCTCGGCCTCCCAAAGTGCTGGGATTATGGGCGTGAGCCACCATGCCCGGCTGCTTCTTACTCTTTAGTTGACCTATCTATCCACCTGTCATTCCAAGCAACGAAGATTTATTAAGCACCTTTTTTCTTTTGAGACAGGGTCTCCCTCTGTCACCCAGGTTGGAATGTAGTGGCATGATCATGACTCACTGCAGCCTCGACCTCCCAGGCTCGAGTGATCCTCCCATCTCAGCCTCTGGAGTAGCTGGGACCACAGGCACACACCACTATAATTTGCCTGATTTTTAAAAATTTTTTTGCAGAGACAGTGTCTCCCTATGTTGCCCAGGCTGATATCAAACTCCTGGGCTCAAACAATCCCCTGCCTCAGCCTCCTGATTAACTGGGATTTCAGGCGTGAGCCATGGGGCTGGGCAGGCACCTTTGTGTGCCAGCCCCAGCCCCAGAGGTTCAGCAGCAAACAAGGCAAACAGTTTTTATTCTTGTGAAACTAAATTTCTAGCAGAAAGAAATAACCTAGTAAATAGATAAAGTAACATTGTGATCAGTTCCATGAAGAAAACGGGCTGTGTTAGAAAACAATGGGGAAAGACAAGCTGCTTTAGATAGGGTGGGTGGAAAAAGCCTCCCTGAGGAGGTGAGCTTTTAATTATGTAAAATTTTATTGCTTTTTAAAATTTTATTTTCTTGTAACTTTAATTTTTTCTTTTTACATTTTTATAAACATTAGAGATGGGATCTTGCTTTGTTGCCCAGGGTGGTCTCGAATTCCTGGGCTCAAGCAATCCTCCCACCTCAGCCTCCCAAAGTACTGGGATTACAGGCATGAGCCACTGTCCCTGGCCACAAAGTTGTTGTTTTTTTTTTGAGACAGGGTCTCACCCTGTTGCCCAGCCCGGAGTGCAGTGGCGCAATCACGGCTCACTGCAAGCCCTGCAAGCCTTGCAATCCCTGACCTTCTGGGCTCAAGCAATCCTCCCACCTTAGCCTCCCGAGTAGCTGGGACAACTGGAGCATGCCACCATGCCTGGCTAATTTTCCTAATTTTGTATTTTTTGTTGAGATGGGATTTTGCCACGTTGCTCAGGCTGGTCTCAAACTCCTGAGCTCAAGCAGTCTGCCCGCCTTGGCCTCCCAAAGTGCTGGGAGGCATGAGCCACCGTGCCTGGCCAGGATATACTATTTTATTTTATTTTGTTTATTTTTTTATTTTTTATTATTATTTATTTTTTTATTTTTTATTTATTTTATTTTATTTATTTTTTATTTTTTTATTTTTATTTTATTTTATTTTATTTTTATTTATTTTCTTATTTATTTGGAGACAGGATCTCACTCATGCCCTGGCTGGAATGCAGTGGCATGATCTGAGCTCACTGAAGCCTCCACCTCCCAGGCTCAAGCGGTCATCCCACCCCAGCGTCCCAAGAAGCTGGGACCACAGGTGCATGCCACCATGCCTGGCTAAGTAAAATTTTAAATAAACAAAAATGGAGCGAACAGGACATCCATCCCTTGTGTGCTCATCACCCAATTTCAACAAACTAGCTTCAAAGATGATGAATTCATGGCCAACCTTATTTCATTTATATCCACACTAGATTATTTAGGATTCCAAACATTTTATTCCTAAAAGTATTTCAGAATGCATCCCCAAAGCATGCCTTTAAAAATAAATCATTATTCCTTGATATCCTCTCCAATGTTCAAAATGTTTTGTTTCATAACTTTGTATTATAGTTTGTTTGCATCAGGACCCACATAAGGTTGATTTATATATATGAAATTAGATGATATATCTCTGAAATGTCTTTTAATTTACAGGAATTCTTTCCCTCTCCCTCCCTCCCTCCTTTCCCACTCCTCTATTTTCATTGCAGTTTGTTTGTTGAAGACAACAGTTGTATGTCCTGTAGATTTCCATATTATGGATTTATTGCATCTCTGAGGTATTTATTATATAACTGTTTTTTAAAGTTGATATTAAGATCTAGAGGCATCATCAGATTTGGATTTTTACTTTTGTTTTTATCTTTATTTGTGTATTTATGTATTTTGAGACAGCATCTCACCCTGTCACCCAGTGGGGTGATCACAGTTCACTGCAGCCTCACGGGCACAAGTGATTCTCCCGCCTCAGCCTCCCGAATAGCTGGGACTACAGGCCCACACCACCACACCTGGCTAATTTTTAAATTTTTTGTTTAGATGGGGTCTCGCTATGTTGTCTAGGCTGGTGTTTTTATTTTTCAAGAATAAGCACTGTTGTTTCTTTTGGCCAAGAGACACATGATGTCTCCTTGTCTGTTACTAACAGCCATTTGTTGGTCATTGCTTGGATCCATTATTTCAACAGGGGTTTCAAAATAGTGAGATTTTAATTAGTCTAGACTACTTCTCTTTTTTTTTTTTTTTTTTTTTTTTTTTTTTTTTTTTTTGGGATGAAGTTTTGCTCTTGTTGCCCAGGCTGGAGTGCAATGGCTTGATCTCGGCTCACCGCAACCTCTGCCTCCCGGGTTCAAGCAATTCTCCTGCCTCAGCCTCCTAAGTAGCTGGGATTACAGGCATGCGCCACCACACCCAGCTAATTTTGTATTTTTAGTAAAGACAAGGTTTCACCATCTTAGTCAGGCTGGTCTCGACCTCCTGACCTCAGGTGATACACCTACCTTGGCCTCCCAAAGTGCTGGGATTACAGGTGTGAGCCACCATGCCCAGCCAAGGCTAGACTACTTCTCTAAAGAAAGACTTCCTCTCGTCAACTATTTGGGTTCCTTGGGGCAGAGTTCATTCAGGAAAGCCAGGATAAATATTTGATTCTTAACTTCTATTTTTTATTTTCCAGAATAATGCATCATTTTCCTAGCATCTTCCAATTGTGACAATGAAGTTTTGTTTTTCAAGTATTGTGAATTCTTGGATTCAAACTCATTTGATGGTTTTCAGTTCATTGAAATTATTTTTCTTATCAAAGCTCAAATTGTCCCATTTCTGGCCAGTGGAAGCCTCTCTTCAAGTTAGCCCTGAGTCCTGTTAACACAACCCCAATAGTCTTTGATAGTGTCCTGCTTTCTGGTATTACAAGATGTTCCAAGCTCAGCTGATCCCGTTCCTATCCCAGCCCTGAATCAACTGTTTCTCTAAATAGCTCAGGAGGTGACTTTTAACCAGGAATTTGTCTGGCTTTATTTGCCAGCCTCATCTTTGCCCATGAACCTTGGCTAATTCAGCTGCTGATCATTTTCTTCAGTACCATGGCAAACCTCTGGCTACCTTGATAGGCAGGGATATACCTCCTGCCCTCTCTTCTATTACTTTGCCTCAAATAGAGACTCAGGCCTACACATAATTCCCCATAACCTAGACGAGAACTGCTATAACTTTGAAGAAGTCTTGACTGAAAACTGAGGCATAATGGAAGGAAATTACATCATCTACTAGCTAACAGCTACTATTAGCTATGACTACTCTTAGAACCACAGTCCACTTCATTATTCAGGCTTCTTTGTGGCCAAGGCCAGCTCATCCCCACACCCAGGGATACCCTTGATCATTAGTCAACACCCCGGATTCCAGGCCAGATCAGAGAGACGAAAGAAAGTCCTTTCCTAAACCCTGCTCTTCCCTAACTTAGAAAGTTGTACTTTCTATGAATTCATTGGCACGAAGTTGTCCTATCTGTTTTGTTCTTTTTTTTTTTGAGAAAAGATCTCGCTCTGTTGCCCAGGCTGGAGTGCAGTGGCGTGATCACGACTCACCGCAGCCTTGACCTCCCACACTCAATCCTCCTGCCTTAGCCTTCCAAGTAGCTGGAACTCCAGGTATGCACCATCACACCTGGCTAATTAAAAAAATTTTTTGTGTGGAGGCAGGGTTTTGCCATGTTGCCCAGAGTGGTCTCAAACTCCTGGCATCCAAATGATCCTCCTGACTTAGCCTCCCAAAGTGCTGGGATTACAGGTGTGAGCCATCATGCCTGGCCTGTTTTTTATTATTAATTATCTATGCCTTCTCTTTTTCTTGATTAGTCTTGCCAGATATTTCTTATTTTATTTCTCTTTTTTGAAGAAGAAACTTGGGACTGACTTGTTGCTGTCAAGTGTATGTTTGTCTGTTGTGCTAATTTCTGCTTTGATCTTATTTCCTTCCTTCTACTTTCTTTGAGTCCGCTGGAATTGCTTATTACTGTGGCATAATCTTGTGTGTAGGATATCTTCCATTTCCCCCTGTGGATGTGCTTTTCACCCTTTTTCACCCTATTCTTTGCCCCAGGAAATTCATTATCCTCTGTTCTCGTGGTCTGGTATGAGCTACAATTAATGGGCTCATTCTTCCTGGCTTCCAGTTGGGTTCGTCCAGTGGGGAGCCCAGACAGGAGATTGGTGAAAGGGAGTGGAGTGAGTTCAAGGGCGTTTATCCCTCTGGCTCCCTTCTTGCAGGATTTGCTTCAGGCTGGCTACATCTCTCAATCAAAAGGTATCATTTCTGACTGGGCATGGTGGCTCACACCTGTAATCCCAGCACTCTGGGAGGCAGAGATGGGAGGATTGCTTGAGCCCAGGAGTTCAAGACCAGCCTGGGCAACATAGTGAGATCCTATCTCTCTATATATGTATATAAAAAGAATATCCTTTTGATGAGTTCATGTCCTTTGTAGGGACATGGATGAAGCTGGAAACCATCATTCTGAGCAAATTATCGCAAGGACAGAAAACCAAACACTGCATGTTCTCACTCATAGGTGGGAATTGAACAATGAGAACACTTGGACACAGGGCGGGGAACATCACACACCGGGGCCTGTGGTGGGGTGGGGGGATAGGGGAGGGATAGCATTAAGATAAATACCTAATGTAAATGATGAGTTAATGGGTGCAGCAAACCAACATGGCACATTTATACATATGTAACAAACCTGCCCGTTGTGCACGTGTACCCTAGAACTTAAAGTACAATAATAAAAAAAAAGTATCATTTTATCCCAAGGTGCCCATCTCTACACAACTTTTTATTTTCAGGTGGTGGTTAATTTTATGTGTCAACCTGGCTGGACCACTGGGTACTCCGATATTTGGTCAAACATTATTCTGAGTATTTCTGCAAGGGTGTTTTTGGATGAGATGAACATTTTAATTGGTGAAGATTACCCTCCATAATGTGGATGGGCCTCATTCAATCAGCTGGAGCCTGAAGAGAATGGAGAGACGGCCTCTCCCTTACATGAGAGGGAATTCTCCAGCAGCCCGCTCTGGGACTTCATCTATACCACTGGCTCTCCTGGGTTTCAAACCTGCCAGCCCACACTGCACATTTGGACTTGCCAATCTCTGCAACTGTGTGAGCCAATTCCTTATGATAAACCTCTTTCTATACACACGCATATTCTTTTTTTTTTTTTTTTGAGATGGAGTTTCACTCTTGTTGCCCAAGCTGGAATGCAGTGGCAGCATCTCGGCTCACTGCAACCTCTGCCTCCCGGGTTCAAGTGATTCTCCTGCCTCAGCCTCCCAAGTAGCTGGGATAACAGACACCTGCCACCATGCCTGACTAATTTTTTGTATTTAGTAGAGACGAGGTTTCACCATGTTAGTCAGGCTGGTCTCCAACTTCTGACATCAGGTGATCCACCCACCTCCGCCTCCCAAAGTGCTGGGATTACAGGTGTAAGCCACCTCGCCCTCCTTACACAAACATATTCCATTAGTTCTGTTTTGTAATTCTGACTAATACAGTAACCATTCTCTTATTCCCTTCAGGCTAGGGATAGGATTGGCTGTATAGGATTACTGTATTTTCCCTTGCGGTTCTCTAACACTCTGTCCACACCTTTGTAAGTAGTCTCTTTATTAAACCTTCCACTAATTTTTCTAATTTGAATGAGCCATCTGTTTCCTGTCAGGTTCCTGGCTAATAGAGACCATTATGACGAGTACATATCCTTAAAGTCTAAAGTTAATCACATATGCTAATTACCTCAATTTAGCCATTCCACAATGTATATATATTTCAAAACAACATGTACTTGATAAATATATACTAATTTTATTTGTCAATATAATTTTTTTGTTTGTTTGTTTGTTTTTTGAGATGAAGTCTCTGTCGCCAGGCTGGAGTACAGTGGCACGATCCCGGCTCATTGCAACCTCCGACTCCCTGGTTCAAGCGCTTCTCCTGCCTCAGCCTCCCGAGTAGCTAGGATTGCAAGCATGTGCCACCACGCCCAGCTAAGTTTTGTATTTTTAGTAGAGCCGGGGTTTCACCATGTTGGCCAGGATGGTCTCGATCTCCTGACCTCGTGATCTGCCTGCCTCAGCCTCCTAAAGTGCTGGGATTACAGGCGTGAGCCACCACGCCCGGCCTTGTCAATATAAAAATTTTTAAAAATCATTTATTTAAAAAAAAAAAGGCCAGGAACAGTGGTTTAAGCCTGTAATCCCAGCACTTTGGGAGGCCAAAGTGGGTGGATAGTTCGAGTCCAGGAGTTTAAGACCTGGGTAACATGGCGAAACCCTGTCTCTACCAAAAATAAAAAAATTAGCGGAGCATGGTGGCTCGCACTTGTAGTTACAGCTTTTAGGGAGGCTGAGGTGGGAGATGTTAGTGAGGATGTGGAGAATTTGGAATTTTGTTTTTAAATTATTTATTTATTTATTTATTTATTATTTTTTGAGACAGGTTCTCACTCTGTTGCCCGGGCTGGAGTGCAGTGCCGCAATCAAAGCTCACTGAAGCCTCGACTTCTGGGGCTCAAGTGATACTCCTACCTCAGCCTCCCAAGTAGCTGGGACCACAGGCGCATGCCACCACGCCTGGCTAATTTTTTATTTTTTGTAGAGACAGGGTTTTGCCACGTTGCCCAGGCTGGTCTCGAACTACTGTGCTCAAGTGATCTGCCCGCCTCAGCCTCCCAAAGTGCTGGATTACAGGCGTGAGCCACCGCGCCCAGCCCTGGAATTTTCATCCATTGCTAGCGGGGATATAAAACGGGGTAGCTGGTTTGGAAAACACTTTATTGGCTTATCAAAAATTAAACATTGCCCAGCCTGGCCAACATGGCGAAACCCCGTCTCTACTAAAAATACAAAAAATTAGCCAGGCATGGTGGCGCACGCCTGTAATTGCAGCTACTCGGGAGGCTGAGGCAGAAGAATTGCTTGAGTCTGGGGGGTGGAGGTTGCAGTGAGCCAAGGTCACGCCACTGCACTTCAGCCTATAAATAAATTAATTAAAATTAAAGATTAAGTTACCATGTGACCCAGCAATTCCACTCACCCAAGAGAAAACTAAAATGAATTACGTCTACACAAAAGTTTGTACGTCAGTTTGTAACAGCATTATTCATAATAACTAAAAGTGGAAACAATCCTAGCATTCATCAACTTACAAATGATTAAAATGTGGAATATTCATACAATGGCATATTACTTGACCACTAAATGGAATGACCTACTGATAAATGCTGCAACGTGGATAAACCTTTAAAAATATATGCTAAGTGGAAGAAGCCAGACATAAAAGGCCACATACTGTGTGATTCCTTTTATATAAAATATCTAGAATAGATTAATCTATGGAGACAGGAAGTAAATCAGTGGTTGGCAGGGACCAGGGGCAGGGAAAATGGGGAGTTACTCTTCATGGGTATGGATTTTTTTGATGGGTGATTAATATGTTCTGGAATTAGATAGTGATGATAGTTACACAATATTGGGAATATACTAAAAACCACTGAATTGTACTTTAATAGTGTGAATTTTATGGTGTGGGAATTATATCTCAATTTTTTAAAAAGACCATAAAATAAAAAAGAAAACATATATACCCCACACACCCCTCTCCTACCCCTCCCCACCAACCCATGAAGCAGCAAGTTTGCAAGCCCAGTGTGGTATAAATCCAGCCTTGAAAAATAAAGTTATCAAAGAAAACATTCTGCATGCAGAGAGGTAAGCTATTCTGTTTATTGTATTTTTTACAAACTCCCTTGCAATAGTTAATAGTTTAGTGTCTTACAGTAGTGTTTTTGAGACTTTGCTCATGACCCTTTAGTGGGTCAATAAATAAATTTAATGTGTCCCACTAACTTTTTAAATAATGAAATAGAATGGATTCGAAAATATTAGAGTGCCTTGTGTGGATTCTTGACAAGAACTGAGGACAGGAGCACATTACTAATCGCACAAGGCTAATTGCATTACATTGTGGGAGAGACAGAGGAGGGTATGTGAAAAATGTGCACATTGGCTAAAAGCAGTTTATTTGGTGAATTTTCATCTCATTTGATTTTCTGGTACATGACTGTCAATATGACCATCAAGTTATAATGGCAGAAGAGTATAGTATTTATTTATTTATTTATTTATTTATTTATTTATTATTTTTTGAAATGGAGTTTTGCTCTTGTTGCCCAGGCTGGAGTGCGGTGTTGCGATCTCGGCTCACTGCAATCTCCGCCTCCCGGGTTCAAGCAATTCTCTGCCTCAGCCTTCCTAGTGGTTGGGATTACAGGCACCTGCCACCACGCCTGGCTAATTTTTGTATTTTTAGTAGAGATGGGGTTTCACCATCTTGACCAGGCTGGTCTTGAACTCATGATCTCATGATCCACCCGCCTTGGCCTCCCAAAGTGCTGGGATTACAGGCGTGAGCCACCACACCCAGCTGTGTATTATTTAATTTTATATCAAAATAGTTTGTAGTTAGTTGTGAATTGAAGAGTGGAATTTTTTTTTTTTTTTTTTTTTTTTTTTTTTTTTTGCAATATTGCCATGACTTTCAACTGGGTTTTGGTTAGGAATTTGCAGTGCAGTTTTTCAGAAAGTTTATAATCAGATAAAAAATTTTGGATGTGCAATAATTGTAGCATTTTAATTGAACTAGTTCAAATTGCTCTTAAGTTGACTGTTTTAATGCTACAAAGAACAAGAATAATAAGGTGAAAAACATGGGAAGAGTAAATGGAAATATTGGAGAAAATATCAACTCTAATCAACAGACTGACATCATTTGCATCTTGTTAAAAAGGGTAAATGCAAGATTTGCTTTATTTATGTATTTGTTTATTTATTTTAATAGAGATGGGGGTCTCACTATGTTGACTAGGCTGGTCTCAAACCGTTAGCCTTGAGCTATCCTCCCATCTCAGCCTCCCAAAGTGCTGGGATTACAGGCATGAGCCACCATGCCCAGCCAGCTCACACCTGTAATCCCAGCACTTTGGGAGGCCAAGGCAGGCAGATCACCTGAGATCAGGAGTTTGAGACCAGCCTGCCCAACATGGCAAAACCCCATCTCTACTAAAAGTACAAAAATTAGCCAGGTGTGGTGGCAGGCGCCTGTAATCCCAGCTACTCTGGAGGCTGAGGCAGAAGAATCACTTGAACCCGGGAAGCGGAGGTTGCAGTGAGCTGAGATCACAGTCTCTAATCTGGGTGATAATTACGAAACTCTGTCTCTCTCTCTATATATATATACATATATGTGTGTATTATTTTATCAAATGTGTAAAACCAACAAAATGACATGTACACCAATGCATTATAATGATGTTCTTGCAAATGAGAACTTAAAACCATCAAAACTTAAAAGATGCTTGGAAACATGACATGTTGAATTAGTCAGTCTCTCGAATATTTCCAAAGAAAGAAAAACATATATAATGTGATAGGCAAATTTTATGATTCATGTTGTGACTGTCAGTGAGAAAGCCTTATTATCATTGTATTGGGTTGCATATTATGTGCCAAAAGAAAAAAATTGCTCACATGGTTCCTGAAAAAAACATTTATTCTCTGGCATGTATTTTGGTGTGTATAGTTTTTATGGTGTAGCAAGCCATAAAAATATACCTTAGCAATAATAGAGTTTCTCCTTGAATCTATACTGTTGCGGAATGTTGGAAACAATGCTTATTATGCTGTTACAATCTCGTATAGATTTTGTAATCCAACCAGAGAAAGTCAAATTGAAAGTTGCACAACACTTAGCTTATATCTTACATGAGTGGTAAGAACATTTTAAGGAGGGTCTTCTTGTTTGGTTAATCTTCTCTCACAAAACTGGATTAAAAGCATTCAGAGAATTGACAATTGTAACTTTGGCCAATACAGATTAGCCCAGACAAATATAAAGACATTGTATGAGAGTAGCAAATACGAATGAAAATATAATACAGTTATTATAAAATTGTTAGAAGAATCTGAAAGCAATGCTATTTGGAATACTCTTTTATATGCTGTAAATCTTAGGAAAACAAAGGGATCCTGCTAAAATTCATATATATGTTGGGGGAAAAACAGTGATAATCAACTTCTTGAAAACAAATTTTCAGGGATTACAGCTGACCATATCATTTACTTTAGCATATTGAAATTGGCCAATCATATCAATGTTGGCCAATCTAACCAAGATTTTTTTTTTACATCCTTAGAGAAATAAATTAGAAGTTGTTCCAACATACCGAGCCTGTCCAAGCATTCCAAATGACATTACTTCTATGGCAAGCAAGATTTCAAAATAGTATGTGCCACTGAGTCAGTGATTGTCAAAAGTGGTCCCTGGTGCAGAGGCAACAGCATTACCAGGGATCTTGTTGTATTTAAAACTCTTGGGCCCCATCCCTGACCACAGATGGGCCAGCAATCTGGTTTAACAACGCCAACCCCTCCAGGTGATTCTAATGCAAGCTCAAGACTGAGAACAAGGGTACTAGATGTTCCCAACATTGCTGCAACAAATTGATGCAATTTTATTAATGAAAGCAGTTTGTATTAATCCATTCTCACGCTGCCAATAAAGACATACTGAAAACTGGGTAATTGATAAAGGAAAGAGGTTTAATTGACTGACAGTTCCGCATAGCTGGGGAAGCCTCAGGAAACTTATGATCATGGTGGAAGGGGAAGCAAACAAGGTCTTCTTCACCTGGCAGCAGCAAGAAGTGAAGGGCGAATGGGGGGAAAGCCCCTTCTAAAATCATCAGATTTCGTGAGAACTAACTCATGATCAGAATAGCATGGGGGTAACTGCCCGCATGATTCAATTACCTCCCACCCGGTCCCTCCCACGACATGTGGGGATTATGGGAACTACAATTCAAAATGAGATTCGGGTGGGGACACAGGCAAACTATATCACAGTTTGAACTGAATGAAATGAAATTAGAGATATTTTTGCACCTTATCTCCTATGTTGGTGTCAATGTTATGTTGCTTTCATGTCGGTTGGTGACCTTTTTTCCTGGTCTTTGGAAGAAATTATGTGATGTTGGCATTATTTCTTCCTTAAAAGTGTGGTAGATTTCAAAGGCATTAAGGATTGGAGTTTTCTTTGTGGGAACCTTTTAAATTAGAGATGAAATGTCTTTAATAGTTATAGGATGATTCCAATTTTCTATTATGTTTTGTGTCCATTTAGGTAATACTTTTTTCTAGAAATATTTCTGTTCCACTTAAATTTTCAAATACATAGGCATAAAGTTTTTCATCATGTCTTCTTATGATCTTTTGGTGCTGAAGAATCTGAAATGATATTCCCTTTTCAAATTTCTGACATTAATTTCTGGTTGGAATCTCTTCTTTTTATTCATGGAGTCTGTTCTGATTTGATCGATTGTTTTCTAGGATTACAGCACAACACTCAATCTGGGATTTCTTTTCTATCTGCAGCTGCGGATCACAAGGTCAGGAGCTTGTGATCCTGACCAACATGGTGAAACTCTGTCTCTACCAAAAATACAAAAATTAGCTGGGCATGGCATGGTGGCACACGCCTGTAATCCCAGCTACTTGGGAAGCTGAGGCAGGAGAATCGCTTGAACCAGGGAGTTGGAGGTTCCAGTGAGCTGAGATCATGCCACTGCACTCCAGCCTGGCGACAGAGTGAGATTCTGTCTCAAAAAAAAAATGATATTAATTATCCACTTATTCATCAAGCTCTGCTCAGAGGGCTTTGGGTTGTATATAAGACAATGCAAATTTGTCACCTGTGAGGAGCTTCCAAAGAATATAGTACAGATTCAGAGGCAGTGGGTTTTAGATTTTGTTTTTCTTTTTGAAACATATTTTTGGGTTAGATGCAGTGGCTCACGCCTGCAATCCCAATGTTTTGAAAGGCAGAGGTGAGGGGATTGCTGGAGGCCAGGAGTTTGAGACAAGCCTGGGCAACATAGTGAGAACCTGTCTCTACAATAATATGTTTTTAAAAATGTTTGTGTGGGTTGGAGCCCTGATGGTAATTGCTTATGTGTCTGCCTTCCTCCACTAGACTTGGGCCCTAGAAGGCACAGGCTGCATTTGTCTTATTCACAGATGTATCCCCCACGCCTGGGGCAGAGCTTGTACATAGGAAGTTTTCAAGAAATATCTGGTGAATGAATGTAATTCAGTGACTGCATGCCTTTATTTACAATAGTATGTATTCTAGTGTGCTGTGATAATTTGTTAGTTTATGAAATCTCTATTTTATGCATCTTTGTTAAGATGACATGTATCAAACACTTAGTACAGTGTCCGGAACATACATGGTAGGTATTTTCTTTTTCTTTTTGAGACGGGGTCTCGTTCTGTTGCCCAGGCTGGACTGTGCAATCTCTGCTCACTGCAGCCTTGGCCCCCAGGGCTCAAGCAATTCTCCCACCTCAGCCTCCCAACTAGCTGGGACCACAGGCATGCACCACCATGCCAGGCTAATTAAAAAAAAAAAATTATTTGTAAAGACGAGGTCTCACTATGTTGCCCAGGCTTGTGTCCAACTCCTGGGCTCATGTGACCCTCCTGCCTCGGCCTCCCAAAATGCTGGGATTTCAGGTGTGAGCCACCACATGGGGCCTAGGTCTTTTTTAAATGTTAATTTTCTTATTTTCTTCCCTTTGCATTTCTTTGCATCTAGCACAATCTCTAATACATAGTAGGCGTTCAGCGATTTAGAGATCACTGTAAACAATCCAACAACCACTGGCAAAATGTGTGTGTGTGTGCATGCACGTGTGTCTGCCTGTGTGTCTGCACACACACGTGTGTGTCTGCCTGTGTGTCTGCGCACGCACGTGTGTGTCTGCCTGTGTGTCGGATGCATGCATCATTTGGGGAAAGAAGTTTCAACTTTACGTCATAAGAGTCTTCAGTGTTGCTGAAGAATGGCTGTTGTAGATTAAGGAGTGACTAGCTTTGGGAATGAGGTAAGAATCTACATCTGTGGAGATTGGAACAAAAATTTAGAGAGACTATTTTCTGAACTCAGAACCGATCATAGTGTTGGACAAGTTTAAGTCCCACAGGGGCCATTTAAAATTAAGATTGTCCCAAAGACGACACAGGAATTAATTTGAAAGGACTACCAATGGTCAAATTTGGGACAATTTGAGCATCAAAAAGAATGAGAAATACACACACACACACACAAAATTTTTTTTCTTTTTTTTGAGACAGAGTTTTGCTCTTGTCCTTCCTTCCGGGTGTGCAGCAGGACCCTCTCTGGAATGGGGGTCTTATGACCTACAGTCAAACCAGGTAGGTTGGATAATTTCTTTATGGCCAGTTTATGCACAGAAAGGTGTGGTGGTTTAGGGGGAGGGAGTTAGAGTAATATTTTTAGGTTTGGTTTCACCGCTGGCAAGGGGAAGGAGGAAGGTTTCTGGTTTCTTTTTTTTTTTTTTTTTTTTTTTTTGAGATGGAGTTTTGCTCTTGTGCCCAGGCTGGAGTGCAGTGTCACAATCTTGGCTCACTGCAACCTCTGCCTCCCACGTTCAAGCGATTCTCCTGCCTCAGTCTCCAGAGTATCTGGGATTACAGGCATGTACAACCACACCTGGCTAATTTTGTATTTTTAGTAGAGATGGGGTTTCACCATGTTGGCCAGGCTGGTCTCGAACTCCTGACCTCAGGTGATCCGCCTGCATCGACCTCCCAAAATGCTGGGATTACAGGAGTGAGCCACTGCGCCCTGCCAGTTTCTGGTTTCTAAACCCTGCCTTGGGGAAGAGGGATTCTAGTTTCTATGACTAGCCTCAGGGGAGAATAAGAGGCCAGAGACAGAAGGGCAGGAGGTCAGAGAGAGCTGCTTCTGAAGCCTTTATCTTAGGGTATCATCTTCTTTTTTATTTTTTCAGAGACAGGGTCTCACTGCCACCCAGGTTGGAGTGCAGTGGTGGGATCATAGCTCACTACAGACCCCAACTCCTGGGCTCAAGCAGTCCTCTCACCTCAGCCTCCCAAGTAGCTAGAACTACAAGTGTGTGCCACCAAGCCCAGCTCATTTTTAAATTTTTTGTAGAGACTCCTGGTTTCAAGCGATTCTTGTACCTCAGCTTTCCAAACTGCTGGAATTCTAGGTGTGAGGCACTGCACCCGGCCCTGGACTATCATTTCCTGAGACGGTACACTTCCCAGCAGTAAAAAGGAATGAACCACTGACATACAGATCTACATGGATGAATCTCGAAAACATCTCCTTAGTGAAAAAAGCTAAACACAAAAGATTATATATTAGATGGTTCCATTTATAGGAAGTTATGGAACAGTCAAAATTAATCTATGATGATAAAAATTAGAACAGTGGAAAGGTACATTTTTCTCCTTTGGAGTTAGTAAGTAACAAGTGCATGAGAACTTTCTGGAGTAATGGAAATTTCTATATCCGTTGGGAGTATTGGTTAAATTAAGGTGTTGGTTACACAAGTATATACATATGTCAAAATTCATCAGATTACATATTACCTAATATCTATGCATTTATTTTATGTAAATGATACCCTAATAAAACCAAGGGAAAATAGAATAACCATAGTAATGGATTATAACACATAAAAAAAAGTTTATGAGTCCATAGTGATACCCCAGAAAAAGGGCGGGAGCTCCTTTTGGGGGGGAATATTACCTAATAAAAGAGGAAGCAATGGTAGAATTAGAAAGTTACAATTTTGCAACCACCAGCATGATAATCCAGGGAGGGATCGTCAAGGGATGATAAAAACTACTGGGTTGGCCAGGCACGGTGGCTCACACCTGTAATCCTAGCACTTTGGGAGGCCAAGGAGGGTGGATCACGAGGTCAGGAGATCGAGACCATCCTGGCTAACATGGTGAAACCCCGTCTCTACTAAAAATACAAAAAAAACCCAAAACAAAACAAAAAAAACTACTGGGTGCGGGCTGGGCGCGGTGGCTCACGCCTGTAATCCCAGTACTTTCGGAAGCTAAGGCGGGTGGATCACCTGAGGTTGGGAGTTCCAGACTAGCCTGGGCAAAATGGTGAAACCCCATCTCTACTAAAAAAAAAAAAAAAAAAAAAAGCAAAACTTGCCGTGTGAAGTGGCTCGTGCCTGTAGTCCCAGCTACTCAGGAGGGCGGCTGAGGCAAGAGAAGAAGAACAGAAGGTTGCAGTGAGCCGAGATTGCGCCACTGCACTCCAGCCTGGGCAACAGAGCGAGACTTCATCTCAAAGCAAACGAACACAAACATTACTGGGTGAAAGGTGGGTGGAGAACAAGACAGTCTCGTAGTCTTGAAGGCCACAGATTACTTATTAACCCCAAAATGTATGTTTCCAATGAAGACATATTAAGTTTGATCCAACAGATCAAACTTAGCATCATCAATAATGGGACACATTTACATTATTTCTTTCTGATATGAAGCACCATCACCTGTTTACTATTCTAGCCATAAAAGCTTAATCCTAACCAAATCATGAGAAAACAATAAAGCAGATCCAGATGTCAGGGTATTCAGTACAACTGGCCTGGACCCCAAAACTGTCAATATCCCGAAAGGACAAAAGACTCTTCTAGATTAAAAGACAGTGACAAGACATAGCTTTCAAATGTATGCATGATCCTTTACTGAACTCTGGACTGGGGGGAAGAGACTGTAAGGGACATTTGGGGGGTAATTGCAGATATTTGAATATGGATTATAAGATAAATAATGGCCAGGCATGGTGGCTCATGCCTGTAATCCCAGCAGTTTGAGAGGCCAAGGTGGGCAGATCACTTGAGGTCAGGAGTTCGAGACCAGCCTGGCCAACATGGTGAAACCCCATCTCTACTAAAAATACAAAAGTCAGCTGGGTGTGGTGGTGGGTGCCTGTAGTCTCAGCTATTTGTGAGGCTGAGGCAAGAGAATCGCTTGAACCCGGGAGGCAGAGGTTGTGGTAAGCCGAGATCGCACCACTGTGTTCCAGCCTGGGCTACAAAGCAAGACTCCATCTCAAAAAAGGAAAAAAGCCTGGGCATGGTGGTTCATGCCTGTAATCCCAGCACTTTGGGAGGCCAAAGCAGGCGGATCACCTGAGGTCAGGAGTTTGAGACCAGCCTGACCAACATGAAGAAACCCCATCTCTACTGAAAATAAAAAATTAGCCAGGTGTGGTGGCGCATGCCTGTAATCCCAGCTACTTGGGAGGCTGAGGTAGGACAATAGCTTGCTTGAACCCAGGAGGCAGAGGTTGTGGTGAGCTGAGATTGTGCCATTGCACTCCAGCCTGGGCAAAAAGAGTGAAACCCCGTCTTAAATAAATAAATTTAAAAAAAGATAAATTGTATCAATATTAAATTTCTTGGGTGTGATGGTATCATAGTTTTTAGGAGCATGTCCTTGATCTTAGGAGATACATTCTAAAATATGCAGGTGAAGTGTCATAATATCTACAATTTACTTTCAAATGGTTTAGCAAAAAATGGCTTAGCAGGATGGGTGCAGTGGCTCACATCTGTAATCCCAACACTTTGAGAGGCTGAGATGGGAGGATCCCTTGAGCCCAGGAGCCCAAGGCTACAGTGAGCTATGATCGTGCCATTGCACTCCAGCCTGGGCAACAGAGCGAGACCCTGTCTAAAAAAAAAATGTTTAGCAAAACTAACACAAACCCTCTCTACGTATAAATGAAGTATAGAGAGAGATACATATATGGAAAGAGCTGTATATATACACATATATATGTATATATACATACATGTATGTGTGTATATACATATATGTGTATACACATATATATGTATATACACACATATATGTATGTATGTATACACATATGTGTAGATACACATATATGTATGTGTATATACACGTGTATATACACATATATGTATGTATATATACATATGTATATACACATACATGTATGTATATATACACGTGTATATACACATACATGTATGTATATATACATGTGTATATACACATACATGTATGTGTATATACATATGTATATACACATACATGTATGTGTATATACATATGTATATACACATACATGTATGTGTATATACATATGTATATACACATATATGTATATACACATATACATATGTATACACACATATATGTATATACACATATACATATGTATACACACATATATGTATATACACATATACATATGTATACATACATACGTATATACACATATACATATGTATACATACATACGTATATACACATACATATGTATACATACATACGTATATACACATACATATGTATGTGTATACATACATACGTATATACACATACATATGTATGTGTATACATACATACGTATATACACATACATATGTATGTGTATACATACATACGTATATACACATACATATGTATGTGTATACATACATACGTATATACACATACATATGTATGTGTATACATACATACGTATACACATACATATGTATGTGTATACATACATACGTATATACACATACATATGTATGTGTATACATACATACGTATATACACATACATATGTATGTGTATACATACATACGTATATACACATACATATGTATGTGTATACATACATACGTATATACACATACATATGTATGTGTATACATACATACGTATATACACATACATATGTATGTGTATACATACATACGTATATACACATACATATGTATGTGTATACATACATACGTATATACACATACATATGTATGTGTATACATACATACGTATATACACATACATATGTATGTGTATACATACATACGTATATACACATACATATGTATGTATGTATATATACATATGTATATACATACACATATATGTATGTATACATATGTATATATACATACACATATATGTATGTATACATATGTGTATACATACACATATATGTATGTATACATATATGTGTATATGTACACATATATGTATGTATATACACATGTATATATACACATATATGTATGTATATACACATGTATATATACACATATATGTATGTATATGTGTATGTGTATGTATATATACACATATGTGTATGTATATATACACATATGTGCATGTATATGTACACATATGTGCATGTATATGTACACATATGTGTATGTATGTGTATATACACAGATGTGTATGTATGTGTATATACACAGATGTGTATGTATGTGTATATATACACAGATGTGTATGTATATGTATATGTATATATACACAGATGTGTATGTATATGTATACGTATATATACACAGATGTGTATGTGTATGTATACGTATATATACACAGATGTGTATGTATATGTATACGTATATATACACAGATGTGTATGTATATGTATACGTATATATACACAGATGTGTATGTATATGTATACGTATATATACACAGATGTGTATGTATATGTATATGTATATATACACAGATGTGTATGTATATGTATATGTATATATACACATATGTGTATGTATATGTATATATACACATATGTGTATGTATATGTATATATACACATATGTGTATGTATATGTATATATACACATATGTGTATGTATATGTATATGTATATATACACATATGTGTATGTATATGTATATGTATATATACACATATGTGTATGTATATGTATATGTATATATACACATATGTGTATGTATATGTATATGTATATATACACATATATGTATGTATATGTATATGTATATATACACATATATGTATGTATGTGTATATATACACAGAGAGAAAGATAAAATATAGTTTTAGTAGCTGACAAGTCTAAGCAAAGGGTATATGAGTGTTAATGGTGTATCTTTCAACTTTCTGTAGATTTGAAAAACGTCCCCAAAAAAGCTGCGAGAATAATAAGATAGTGCAAAGAAAGTGCTTGGCCAATGGTAAGTGCTCAATAAAGGGTAGATCTTACCCAGAAGTATAAGCCCCATGAGGGCAGGAAATTTTGTTTATTTTATTTAGCACAATATCCACAGCACCTATAACAGTGCCTGGCACATAAGATAGTACTTAACAAACATTTAAAAGACAAATCATGGAGAGGTTGTACATTAGAAATGTAATGTAAAAAAAAATCACTGTAAAAAATGACACCACAGGACAATGCATAGTTGCATGGGACAGCTGTTACCATGGCCTGATGTAACAGTGCCAGTTGCTTTGATTAAAATGACTTCTTGGCAGGGTGCCATGACTCATGCCTGTAATCCCAGCACTTTGGGAGGCTGAAGCGGGAGGATTGCTTGAGCCCAGGAGCTTGGCGGCTGCAGTGAGCTATAATCACACCACTGTACTCCAGGCTGGGCCACAGAGCAAGCCTTCAAAAAAAAAAAAAAGTCCCAGAAAATCTGTCTGCCCAATTGAGATGAGTTTGGCGATTTATTTACAAGAGTTAATGTTCTCTGAATAGCATCATCATGTTTGGTTAAGCCATTTGGGATTATGGTGGAAAAAAATTAGCCAGTTTGGGAGCTTCATTTTTTTTCTAGTGCTGATTAAAATTGCCATCAACAGGCCTCTGGTGGGAGAGGTACTTCGCCCTCTGGTGGTGAGAGACACTCAGCTTTTTTTTTTTTTTTTTTTTTTTGAGACAGAGTCTTGCTCTGTGGCCCAGGCTGGAGTGCAGTGGCGCGATCTCGGCTCACTGCAAACTCCGCCTCCCGGGTTCAAGCAATTCTCCTGCCTCAGCCTCCAGGGCAGCTGGGACTACAGGCGCGCTCCACCCCGCCCAGCTAATTTTTGTGTTTTTGGTAGAGATGGGGTTTCACCATATTGGCCAGGCTGGTCTCGAACTCCTGACCTCGTGATCAGCCCGCCTCGGCCTCCAAAAGTGCTGGGATTACAGGCCTGAGCCACTGCGCCTGGCCTCAGCTAGTTTCTACGGAAAAGGCCGGCAGAGCAGAGGTGAAGTGGAAAAGAGTGTCTTTCCACAGAGGTTTCTGGAAACATGTCCCCTTACTTCATGGTCACATGGTATCTGTAAGGACTGAATTTGAGGTGGTCATTTTTGACCCAGTGAATACCCAGCTTTGGTAAATGCCTGGGCCAAGCTAGACTGACAAAGATAGGAACTGAGGAATGGAAAGTGACATTTGCAGTTGGGTCAAAGCTGAGGTGGGAAGATTTGTCCCTAGCATGATGAGTGCCAAGGGAAACCTGGAGGGCCATGTGAACTGTGAAATTAGTCAGGATCCTGTCTCCTCACCGCGACAAGGGTGAGAATATCCATCACCATATGCCTCAGGAAGAGCTCTGGGCGGAATCCCTGGGCTGTGGATTCCCTGGTAAGGCTGGCTGCTGCCCGGACAGCTCACCAATGCCCTGTTTGTATCCCTGGAAATGCCTTTTCTTTTTATGTGTTTTTAAAGTTAATTTCACATATTAGAAGATTTTTTTTCTTGAATCTAGAAATGATACATAGCTGGTGCAAAAAGTTATGAAAAGTATTGTTATTGAACCAAAGTGAGGGCTGCTTACCTGGTGCAGCAAAGCCACTGACATTGGGATTACAGCAAGAGAAAGTGAGGCATTTATTATTGCACTTGCTGCAGGGTGCCAAGCGAGGAGAATCAAACAGCTTATGCTTAAGACCTGAACTCCCTTATGGCTTACAGGGGTTTTATTTTATTTTTTTTGAGACAGAGTCTTGCTCTGTCGCCCAGGCTGGAGTGCAGTGGTGCAATCTCAGCTCACTGCAACCTCTGCCTCCTGGGTTCAAGCTATTCTCCTGCCTCAGCTTCCCGAGTAGCTGGGATTACAGGCACGTGCCACCATGCCTGGCTAATTTTTGTATCTTTAGTAGAGACGGGGTTTTGCTGTTTTGGTCAGGCTGGTCTCGAACTCCTGACCTCAGGTGATCCACCTGCCTCGGCCACCCAAAGTGCTGGGATTATAGGTGTGAGCCACCGCGCCCAGCTGGCTTACAGGTTTTTAATGGCAGGAGGGCAGAGGCTACAGGTGAAGTCATAAATCAATACATAGGGGCTGTATATTGGTTCCACCTAAAAGGACAGGACATCTCCAACCAGGGGCCCACAAGTGGATTCAAAGATTTTCTGACTTGTAATTGGTTAAGGACGCAAAGGTTTGTCTAAAAATTTGGGATCTGCAGAAAAGAATGTTAGCTCTGACTTATGGTCGTCTCCTCCTCCAGGTCCCCTAGGAAGAAATTTAGAACAAAATATAGAAGTCAAAAGTTTAGTTCTCAGCTCTCCCTTATCTGAGGTTTGCCGATCAGCAGATCCATTTGGTGGGGGTTTGAGTTTCTAAGAAACAACACTCAGGGACAAATTTTAAGATGTTATATTCAGTTTCTATAGGGAACAAAATATCTCCTGACTGTAACTTCTTTGGCTATTTTTTTTTTTTTCTGAGATGGAGTCTCATCCTGTCATCAAACTGGAGTGCAGTGGCGTGATCTCGGCTCACTGTGACCTCTGTCTCCAGGGTTCAAGTGATTCTCCTGCCTCAGCCTCCCAAGTAGCTGGGACTACAGGTGCATGCCACCACGCCCAGCTAATTTTTGCATTTTTAGTAGAGATGGGGTTTCACCATGTTGGCCAGGCTGGTCTCGAACTCCTGACCTCATGATCTGACCACCTCGGCTTCCCAAAGTGCTGGGATTACAGGTGTGAGCCACTGGGATTACAGGTGTGAGCCACTGCGCCCGGCTGAGTTTATTTTTGTATAATGTGAGAGATGAGGATCCAGTTTCATTCTTCTGCATGTGGCTTGCCAGTTATCACCAGCTGTTGAATAGGGTGTCCTTTCCCCACTTTATGTTTTTGTTTGCTTTATCGAAGATCAGTTGGCTATAAGTATTTGGTTTTATTCTGTGTTCTCTATTCTATTCCATTGGTCTATGTGCCTATTTTTATACCAGTACCATGCTGTTTGGGTGACTATGGCCTTATAGTATAGATTGAAGTCAGGTAATGTGATGCCTCCAGATTTATTCTTTTTGCTTAGTCTTGCTTTGGACATGCAGGCTCTTTTTTGGTTCCATATGATTTTTAGGATTCTTTTTTCTAGTTCTATGAAGATGGATGGTGAGTCTACTCCTTTTAGATGGGGTGTGAGGATGGTAATCATAGTGCCAGTTCACCTGGGAGAGTCACTTTCATGCCTACCGTCCCGGTGTAATTATTTATTGTGTCTTTTCATTCTTTAAAGTGTTCTGGTTTGAGCAGTAAGTTACAGTCATCTTAGTTATGAGTCACAATCTTCACCATTCCCTGTTATATCACACTTATCACACTTAGCTCTCCTCTTTCATTTTTATTACAGGCCCCCTGCTAGGAAGGGAAAAAGTGTGTGTGTGTTGGGTGGGGGGAGTCAGTGCCATCCTGCCACAGAAGTTAGCTGAAAAAATGAGTATTTGGGGTCATGGTAGAGATAACATGCTAGCTGGTGGATAGAAATTAGGACAGGGTTTTCATCTGACAGAGAATATGATGTCACAATTTACTAATCCCTTTCCCTTCCATTATTTAATTTCACAACAACCTATCCAGTTACACAACTTATCCAGTTTGAGACTGCGTTTCTTTGTGTATGGATCTGCTGTCTTCCCCTGTAACCTGCATTTCGTGATAAAGGATCCCAGGCCGTTCTGCTCACCACTGTATCCCAGACACCCTCCCTTTCCCCTAGACATGGTTTGGTGTCGGGCGCAGAGAAAGCCCCAGGAACTACGATTGATCAGGCTCCCAGAATCTATAGATGGAGTGACCTGACGAGGACACAGGCGCAGTGGCAGAGCGCGATGACTTGGTCGACGTCCGCGGTGAGTCACGTGTAGAAAGAAGCAGGCAGGAAGCGGACTCGAGGGCCTGACTCCTGACCTGAAGCCCAGGATCATTTCTTGGCCAGCTGCCTGCATCCTGCCCAAATCGGCGAGAGAAATGGGAGAATGTGGACCTTGGGAGATTTCGCCGAAATGCTGGGCCCGGGGGCCAGAGAAACCGGCAGTGCAGGAAAGGCCACATCTCTTTTCCCACCTACCCCGCTGCCGCGCAAGACTACAATTCCCAGTAGCCTCCACGCCGCGCACGGTCCCTGCCACGCGGCTTGCGCCTCCGCCGACGGCCCACTGGGGGCGCTGCGGCGACCCCTCCGCCGCCCCGTAGAAATCTCCGCGGCCCCGAGGCCGCCTGCTTCCTGTTTGTCCGACGAGGAGACATGGCGGCGGCGCCGGTAGCGGCTGGGTCTGGAGCCGGTCGAGGGAGACGGTCGGCAGCCACAGTGGCGGCTTGGGGCGGATGGGGCGGCCGGCCGCGGCCTGGTAACATTCTGCTGCAGCTGCGGCAGGGCCAGCTGACTGGCCGGGGCCTGGTCCGGGCGGTGCAGGTACGAGGCTGGACCAGGAGGGGCGGGGCGGGGCGGACCAGGCGGGAGCTGGCGGGGGGCCGGGGAAGAGGCCTTTCCAGGCTGCCGCTGGACGGGCCAAAGCCCTTTTGGCTGGCCGCAAGGCCTCCCTGTGAGCTGCCCGGACGCTCTCAGCCGCAGCGGGGCCGTGGGAAGCAGCTGGCTTGATGTCCCTTGTCAGGGGCCGAGCGGGGCTGGGCTGCTGTGGACACTGATGGCGTGTACGAACCCTGGGCCCAGTTTCTGGATCCTCCCTTCTTTGCGCCACGTCTACACGTCTGGGGGACCCTGTCGTGTTTGTTTTAGCCTCTGTGGGCCTCGAGTTTATCCCGTGTATTGGGCGTGGGGGAGGGGGTCATCATTGCAGCCCCCAAACGGTTCCCAAGCGTTTCATAAATGTCATTTTCTCAGGCCTTTCCTTGACACTCTTTCCTTCCCCTTTCTAAAGTAGGTCCCCATTGTTATTCTGTCACAGCCGCGAATTCGTTTCGTTTACATTACTTTCTTAGTCTATAATTTCGTATTTCTTTGTTGTCTGCCTTTTTCTCGCCCGTCTCCCACATTAGGCTGAGTTCCAGCGGGTGCAGAGACTATATCTGGTTTGCTAGTGTAGAGCGTCATGGTTAAGAGGGACTCTGGAGTCAGGCCTGGGTTCAAAGCCCTGCTCCTCTCTCTTGCTTGGGCAGGTGACCTTTCTGTGCCTCAGTTTCCTCACTTGTAAGATGAAGATGAGAATTAGTAACCTACCTTTTAAGATTGTTGTGGAGATCAAAGGGGGCAATTGTGTAAAGCATTAGTGCATTTCTGGTGCATACTAAGGGCTGAAGGTAGTTAATATTAAGCATCTGACTTATAACAGGTGCCCAACATATGATTATTGTTATTTTTGAGTGAGCGAAGGACACTGCTTTAGGGTAAACCAGGTGGAATAGGACCTAGTCCACTACTTCTTCCACCCTCCCCCACCCCAAACCTTGCTAACACCTGTAAAACATTAGCTTTATTTAAAGCAGCTTTTTCATAAAAAGTTTGAAGGATACTCAAGAAACTGATAAAGTGGTTGGTGGGAGTGAGGTGGGAATTGGGCTAAAGGGGGAGAAAATGGGAGTGAGACTTTTCACAGTATAACTTTATTTAAATTTAATTTGAATATCACTTCCTCAAATGACGAAAAGGATAGAATAAAATAAAGGCTAGGGGGTCTGTGTGTATGGAGGACTGTGGACGAAAGGAGCAGTTGTGAGTGAGAAATGTTTTCCTGGCCATCACACCACCATAGATGAGCAGCCTTTTTCCCCCTTGTGTTCTTAAGACCTGACTTAAGACCCTGTAATCCCAGCACTTTGGGAGGCCGAGGCAGGCAGATCGCTTGAATCCAGGAATTCGAGACCAGCCCAAGCAACACGGCAAAATCCTGTGTCTCCAAAAATTTAGCCGGGCATGGTGGTGATGTGTGCCTGTGGGAGGCTGAGGTGGGAGGATTACCTGAGCCTGGGAGGCGGAGATTGACAGAGTGAGATCCTGTCTCAAAAAAAAAAAAAAAAAAAAAAAAAAAAAAAAAAAATTCCTAGAAATACTTGCTCTTTCCTTCTTAAGCTAAGATACCTTACCGAGCTGGGTGTGTAGAGACAGGCAGAAAGAGGACTAACTTTTAGTGAGCACATAACTTTAGAAAAAGTACGATACAAGGCATATGTTATCTTTAATCCTCAAGCTTTTGAGTTATGCTTCAAGACTCATTTCTTAATATGGATGAGGAAACTGAGGCTCAGAGAGGTTAGGTGATATGTTCCTAAACACCCATCCTGATAATCAGTGTTCTGAGAGTAATAGGGAGCCACAGAAGTTCTTTAGCATGATAAATGAGGCAATTTAGGCAACTTAATTTGTTTCCAGTGCTGAATGACTTAGAATGGGAGGAGCCTAGAAAAGCCCACCAGAGGCTGGGCACAGTGGCTCATTCCTGTAATCCCAGTGCTTTGGGAGGTCGAGGCGGGTGGATCATCTGAGGTCAGGAGTTTGAGACCAGCCTGGCCAACATGGCGAAGCCCCGTCTCTACTAAAAATACAAAAATTAGCCGGGCGTGGTGGTAAGCACCTGTAATCCCAGCTACTCTGGAGGCTGAGGCAGGAGAATTGCTTGAACCTGGGAGGTGGAGGTTGTGAGCTGAGATCACGCCACTGCACTCCAGCCTGGGTGACAGAGTGAGACTTCATCTCAAAAAAAAAAAAAAAAAAAAAAAAGCTCACCAGATACAAGGCTGCTGGAATATTCTGGAGCCACAAAAGCCAGGCAGGTTATTGTGGTAACTGATGGTTGTATATAGGTGTGGGAGCTATTTCAGAGGTTGAGATAGAGACCCCCTGCCTGGAACTATAGTGAGGATAAAATGGGGACCTTCATCTTTCAAATATTTCTTTTCTTAGTTTTTTTTTTTTTTTAATTTATTCCAAGCTGTGCCCTTCCGCTCCTCTCTCCCATCCTGCAGAATAAGTTATTTGCTTACCCTTTTTTTTTTTGAAACAGAATCTTGCTCTGTCACCCAGGCTGGAGTGCAGTGGCATGCTCAACTTCTTGGGCTCAAGTGATCCTCCCACCTTAGCCTCCCTAGTAGCTGGGACTACAGGCGTGTGCCACCACACCCCATTAATTTTTGTATCTTTGGTAGAGACAGGGTTTTGCTCTGTTGCCCAGATTACCCATATTTTTATACTGTTATGGCATGTGGTATAGTAGGAAAAGACCAGATTTAAAATTTTTTTATTTTTTATTTTTTAGACGGAGTCTCGCTCTGTTGCCCAGGCTGGAGTGCAGTGGCGCAATCTCGGTTCACTGCATCCTCCGTCTCCCGGATTCAAGCAATTCTGCCTCAGCCTCCTGAGTAGCTGGGATTACAGTCGTGTGCCACCACACCTGGCTACTTTTTGTATTTTTAGTAGAGATGGGGTTTCACCATGTCGGTCAGGCTGGTCTCCAACTCCTGACGTCATGATCCCCCTGCCTTGTCCTCCCAAAGTGCTGGGATTACAGGTGTGAGCCACTGTGCCTGGCCAAAATTTTTTCATTGTAGTAAACAAATATATAATATAGGCCAGGTACATTGGCTCATGTCTGTAATCCCAGCACTTTGGGAGACCAAGATGGGATGATCACCTGAGCCAGTTTGAGTCAAGCCTGGGCAGTGTGGTGGAGCCCCATCTCTACTACAAAAAAAAAAAAAAAAAATTAACCAGGTGTGGAAATGCATGCCTGTAGTCCCAGCTGCTCAGGAACCCGAGGTGGGAAGATCGCTTGAGCCTGGCAAGTCAAGGCTGTAGTGAGCCATGATCACACCATTACACTGCAGCCTGGGCAACAGAATGAGACCCTGCCTCAAACTATATACATATATAAATATATATATGTAAACATAAAATTTACCATCTTAACCATTTATAAGTGTATAGGTCAGGCCCAGTGTGGTGGCTTACGCCTGTAATCCCAACACTTTGGGAAGCTGAGGTGGGCGGATTGTTTGAGCCCAGGAGTTTGAGACCAGCCTGGGCAACATGGTGAAACCCTGTATCTTAAAAAAAAAAGGTGTATAGTTAAGTAATGTGAAGTATATTCCCATTGTTGTGAAACAGATTTCCAGAACTTTTTCATCTTGCAAATCTGAAACTACCATTGAACAACTTCCCATTTCTCCCTCCCAGTCCTTGGTAACCATTCTTCTCCTTTCTGTTTTTGTGAGTTTGACTACTTTAGATAACCCCAGTATAGTAATACAGTATTTGTCTTTTTGTGACTGGCTTATTTTACTTAACATAATGTCCTCAAGGATCATCTGTGGTATAGCATGTGATGGAATTTCCTTGGAAAAAAAATCAGATTTTAAAGTAAGATGGACCTGAATTGAATCCTAGCAGGGTGACCAAGATTAAGTTATTTAACCTCTCTTAACTTCAGTTTCCTTATTTCTAAAGAGGTGATGATAACATCTATCCCATAAAGTTGTGAGGAGGATTAAGTGAAATAATGTTTTAAAAGCGTAGCCAGTGTGGCATATAGGAATAGTTGTTTAGTAAATAGTTGCTCTCAGCTAGTAGTTAATTAGACTGGGCTTCCTGAAGAGACTGTGTCTTATTTTTCATTGTATCTGCAGAGCCTGAAACCTTGCCAGCCATTTGATATTCAGGAAATTGCTTAAATTGAAATACTGTGTCCTCGGTCTAATTTCTGTCTGTACTTGCCAAGCAATCTCATGGCTTTAAAGAGTTCCAGAGTCGGATTGCCTAGGTTTGAAACCTAGCTCTGGTATTTACTTACTATGTGTCTTTAGGCAAGTTATTTAATCTGTTTATGCCTCAGCTTATTCATTTGTAAAGTAAGTATCATAGGACCTGACCTTCCAAGGTTGTGGTGAGGACCAAGTGAGTTGTACATATAAAGCACTTAAAATAGTGACTGAAACATACTTTCTCAGCTATAAGTACATAGCTTACTGCTATAAAGATTAGCTTGTATTATTATTAATAACTGCTCTATACGCTGATGGATCCTAAGTTTCTGTTTCCATTCGTGTTTCTCCTTTTAGCTCTGGATGGGTAGGTATATCCAATTGCCTTCTAGCATTTCCACTTTGATGTCTAATGGGCATCTCAAACTTAGTATGTCGAAAGCCAAAATCCTCTCCCTTTTCCATCAGACCTGATCTTCTCCATCTCCCTAAATGGGGCATAAGGGAAGCCTGAGTCATGACTACTGGCCACATAATTTGTAATGGGTCAATTCTACTTGGATTTTAGTTTGCTTTATTTTCTTCCCTTCGTTTTGTTCTGCCCTCTGTCAAGGCAATAAAATATGCTGGGGTGATACTTTGGAGTTTACTGAGCCTTTTCATATTCATCAGCACATTTGACGCTTAATGCAAATCAGATCTTATAAATCCTTTGCTTAAAACTCTCCAGCCTCATCTCATTGCAGTTGATAGAATCAATTCTGGATTCCTTACCATGGGCGTACAAGGCCCCAAATGATCAGTACGAGTTGAAGGAAAGGATAGACTGAGTAAACGCTGGGCTCTAGGATAGTGCAGCTCACATTACAGGTCATGACCCGCCATCCCTGGATGCCCTTCAGTTTGGCAATCTGGTGACAGACTGGGTTGTGGGATGCTGTTATATTTCCCACATGGCAGTCGTTGCTTCCTTTGTGATTATTGGCATATCTAAATGCCCCTGAGTGTTCCTTACTTTATATTTTTTCTTTAGATTCACTGACTTTTTTTTTTTTTTTGAGATGGAGTCTCGCTCTGTTGCCCAGGCTGGAGGGCAATGGTGCGATCTCAGCTCACTGCAAGCTCCGCCTCCCAGGTTCATGCCATTCTCCTGCCTCAGCCTCCCGAGTAGCTGGGACTACAGGCGCCCGCCACCACGCCCGGCTAATTTTTTTTTTTTTTATATTTTTAGTAGAGACGGGGTTTCACCGTGTTAGCCAGGATGGTCTCGATCTCCTGACCTCATGATCCGCCCACCTCGGCCTCCCAAAGTGCTGGAATTACAGGTGTGAGCCACTGCGCCTGGCTGACTTCTTTTTTTTGTGAGATGGAGTCTCGTGCTGTTGCCCAGGCTGGAGTGCAGTGCACAATCTCGGCTCACTGCAACCTCCGCTTCCCGAGTTCAAGCGATTCCCCTGCCTCAGCCTCCTGAGTAGCTGGGACTATAGGCGTGTGCCACCATGCCAGGCTACTTTTTGTATTTTTAGTAAAGACAGGGTTTCACCATGCTGGCTAGGCTGGTCTCAAACTCTTGATCTCTTGATCCACCCACCTCAGCCTCCCAAAGTGCTGGGATTACAGATGTGAGCCGCCGTGCCCAGCCAGATTCACTAACTTTTAAAAAAAATTTCATTAGGCACTACTTGTTTTAGCCTCATTCTAACCATTAGTATTTATGAAACCTAGGCATTTAAGTCAAATAAATCTTACCTTGCTTTTCAAAGGTAATTTGATACTGAAAAACTCCTGATTAGGATAAAGTCTTATTCATATATATATATATATATATATATATGCCATTCATTTCAATGGGAAGTTTTTGTATTCACAAGCCCTTAAATTTGCTCCTAATTTTACTGAATCATACCCCATTAAAGTACACAAAAGTATTCAGTGGTTAACATGTATTGTCAGAATAACCCAACAAGGTATTTTATCTTTATTATCCTTTAAGATATCTATTTAGGCTGGGTGCGGTGGCTCACACCTGTAATTCTAGCACTTTGGGAGGCCGAGCTAGACGGATCCTTTAAGCTCAGGAGTTCAAGACCAACCTGGGCAAGATGGGTGAAACCCCATCTTTACTAAAAATACAAAAAATTATCCGGGCGTGGTGGTGCGTGCCTGTAATCCCAGCTACTTGGTGGCGGTGGTGGTGGTGTGGGGGGCTGGGAGGGGGAAGGGGGCAGGGCTGAGGTGGGAGGATCACTTGAGCCCAGGAGACGGAGGTTGCAGTGAGATTGCGCGAGACCCTTGCATTTAGTGTGGTATTTTGAGGCATTAGATGTCTTACATTTAGGATTAAAGAAACAAGATGCACATTTATCTTCATGGAATTTAGCCTTTATTTATTTTTAAAAACAATAAAATCAGTGGAAACTGTAAATGTCTAGAAATGTCATATTTGCTAAACAGGTTGACAGTTTAGAGGGTATGATGTAAGAGATTATCACTGCTGTAAACTGTTAAACCACAAGTACTTCAAGAGAAAACCCATGTGATACCTGCCAGTAATTCAACTGGGAAGATGACTGAATGGTGGCACTTTTGTCACAGTGCTGAGCTGTTCACAAGGAAAACAAAATTCTAATGATTTTTTTTTTTTTTTTTAGACAGGGTCTTGCTCTGTTGCCCAGGCTGGAGTGTAGTGGTGCAAAAAAACTACTGAAACCTCCACCTCCTGGGCTCAAGCAATCCTCCCACCTCAGCCTCCCGAGTATCTGGGACTATAGGCGCATGCCACCATACGCAGCTCATTTTTGTATTTTTTTTGTAGAGATAAGGTTCTGCCATGTTGCCCAGGCTGGTCTTAAACTCCTGGGATCAAGCAATGGGCCTACCTTGGCCTCCCAAGTGCTAGGATATGAGTGTAAGCCACTGTGCCCAGCCCCAAATTATTATTTTTAAATGAGAGTACATGCCTTGTAAGACAATGTATAAATAGTAAAGAAATTGCTTGTGAAGTCAAATATTTGGACTGTGATTAGATCTCTGCGTATCGTGGAGCTTGTAACAAAAAAACAGCAGTGCCCTGCCTGCTTTGCACCTCTAAGTTCCATACTCCTAATGCTGTTCAGTGTCCATACTTAGCTATTTCTTTTGCAAGAGAAGGATCCAGGAAACAGGAGAGCCAGTATTTCTAAATAACATGGTTATAAAGCTGTTTCTTTTCACTTTTAGATACTATCTATTTTCTTCGCTCTTGAAAGACTAGGATTTAATTCACACATTCGATTCCTTCTTACTTGTCTCCACTAGTCTACCAATGTAGTTATATCACAGCTTTGGCTGTTGTTAAGTATTTACATTATGATGTTAGCATTATTGTTTACAGCAGGGCCATATATTGTACAATTATATTTGTTTTATATAATTTTTTTGTAGTGTTAAAAACAGTCCTCTTCCATTTTTTAAATTGAAGGATAAATATACATATACCCTGTATATATACATATACATATACCCTGTATATATATACATATACATATATATACATATATAGATATATACATATATACATATATACGTATATACATATATAGATATATACATATATACATATATACGTATATACATATATAGATATATACATATATACGTATATACATATATAGATATATACATATATACACATATGTACATATATACACACATATACATATACCCTTTTGACTTTCATTAGCATAATAGTGCATCCTTTAATTTATTTTACTGTTTTAAAATTTGTATTAATGGGGTACAAGTGAAATTTTGCTACATTGGTGTATCGCATGGTGGTGAAGTCAGGAATAATGCATCCTTTTAAATTGTTTTGCTTTGTGTATACCTTTTTTTTTTTTTTTGGGACGGAGTCTCGCACTGTTGCCGGGCTGGAGTGGAATGGCGCAATCTCGGCTCCCTGCAACCTATGCCTCCCGAGTAGCTGGGATTACAGGTGCCCGCCACCAAGTCTGGCTAATTTTTTTGTATTTTTAGTAGAGATGGGGTTTCACTGTGTTGGCCAGGCTGGTCTCGAACTCCTGACCTCAGGTAATCCACCCACCTCGGCCTCCCAAAGTGCTGGGATTACAGGTGTGAGCCACCACGCCCGGCCTGCTTTCTGTATACTTATAATTTGTTCCTAAATTCTAAAACTTTTTTTTTTTTTTTTAAAGAAATCATTTGAAGCCCTTCATTCTCCTGCTGCAGTTTAGCAGTTTATCAGTTTAGCAGTTTAGTTTAGCTGCTTACTAGGTCTGCTATACAGCTGAGTTCTTGGGACTTCTCTTGACCAAATCCAGAGCATTTTTCTTTCTTTTCTCATGTTTTAGACCTTGTTTCCTCAATTGTCTTCCTTTTTCCTGGGGCACACTCTCTGGTAGCCTCCCAAGAAAGAGTACATGGGAGGTAACTTTTTTTTTTTTTTTAAAGCTTGCAGATCAGAAAATGTCTTATTCTGACACATATATTTAGTTTGACTGGGTATAGAATTATAAATTGAAAGTTATTTTCCTGTAATTTTTTTTTTTTTTTGAGATGGAGTCTCGCTCTGTCTCCCAGATTGGAGTGCAGTGGCACCATCTCAGCTTTCTGCAACCTCCACCTCCCAGGTTCAAGCGATTCTCCTGCCTCAGCCTCCCCTAGTAGCTGGGATTACAGGCGCCCACCATCATGCCCAGCTAATTTTTTTTTTTTGGTATTTTTAGTAGAGATGGGGTTTCACCATGTTGGTCAGGCTAGACTCGAACTCTTGATCTCAGGTGATCTGCCCACCTTAGCCTCCCAAAGTGCTGGGATTACAAGCGTGAACCACTGTGCCCAGCCAAGAGTGTGTTACAGTTTTCTATGTAGCCGTCTTGCATAACTTTGTTAGATTTATTCCTTAGCGTTTTTAAAAGTGGTATTGTAAGTAGTGTTTTTAAAACTGCATTTAAAAATTGTAGCTGTAATATAAAAATAAGATAGATTTTTATATTATTCATGTATATTGCTGTAATAGTTGATAATTTACATTTAGATTCTTTTAGATTGTATACTGTACAGTCATCTGTGAATATTATATCATCTGCAAATGAATCTTTTATCTTATCCTTACCAATCTTATGTCTTCTATATATCTTGCCTTACTCTGCTGCCTGAGACCTCCAGTATGATGAATAGAAGTAGCATGTTCCTGATCTAAGAGGGAAAAAACCTTAAACATTTTGCCATTAAGTATGATGTTTGCAGTGGGTTTTCTGTGGATACCTGTTACTAGAAATTCATTTTTTTTATTTGAGTTTATCATGAATGGATGTTAAATTTTATCAAATGCTTTTTCTATATCAATTGAGGTATTCATATCATTATTCTCCTTTATGTTATCAAATAATTATTCTCCTTTATGTTATCAATGTGGTGAATTGCATTGAATAAAATTTTCAAATATTAAACCAACTTTTAATTTCTGATACAAATTTTAAATTTAATTCAATTTTTGAATTGTGGTTTTTCCCTTACATCGTCATTAGTGAAACTGGCCTGCAGTTTTCCTTTTGACAGGTTTTGGTATCAGGGTTATAATGGTCAGTAAGCATGGCTTTAGTTGTACCTCATCAGTTTGGATGTGTAGTATTTTCATTATCTTTCAGGATATTTTCATATATCCACTTCAATTTCTTCTTTGACCCATGCATTTTTGAGAAGTATATTATTTTCCAAACATGGGGATTTTATAACTATCTTTCTGATGTGGAACATAGTCTGTATTTCAGTTCATTTAAATGTATTGACATTTGCAGTATGGCCTAGCAGCTGGTCGTTTTGCAAATGTTCTATTTGTATTTGTAAAGGACATGTAGAGTGCATTTACTAGATATACTGCTCGAGGTGTGTCCATTTTGTTTAATTGTGTTAAAATATTCTGTATTCTCACTAATTTTTGTCTGCATATATCAGTTTTTGAAAGAGATGTGTAAAATCTCCCATTATGATTATGGATTTCCTTATTTCTCCTTTTAGCCTTGTCAGTTTTTGCTTTATGTATGTTGAAGTTTTTATTAGATATTTTCAAATTTAGGATCATTAACATTATCCAGGTTGCCATTTTTATCCTTATTAAAGTGCCTATCTCTGGTAGTACTTTGTTGTTGTTGTTTTTGTTTTGTTTTGTTTTTGAGACAGAGTCTCACTCTGTCACCCAGGCTGGAGTGCAATGGTGCATTCTTGGCTCACTGCAACCTCCACCTCCTGGGTTCAAGCAATTCTCCTGCCTCAGCCTCTCGAGTAACTGGGATTACAGGCCTGTGCCACCATGCCCAGCTAATTTTGCATTTTTAGTGGAGACAGGGTTTCATCATGTTGGCCAGTCTGGTCTTGAACTCCTGACCTAAGTGATCTACCTGTCTCGGTCTCCCAGAGTGCTGGGATTAGAGGTGTGAGCCACCATGCCTGGCTTGGTAATGCTTTTTCTTTGCTCTTGCTGATTTTAATATAGTTATACTACCTTTTGGTATATGTTTACATTGCATATTATTTCCCATTCTTTTACTTTTAGCCTTTCTGTTTCTCTGGTAGGTGGCATAACAAACTTTGTTTTTATTTTATTTTATTTTATTTTATTTTCTATTTATTTTTTGAGACAGGGTTGCATTCTGTTGCCCGGGCTGGAGTATGGTACCAGATCACAGGTCACTGCAGTCTCGGCCTCCTAGCATCAAGGGATCCTCCTGCCTCAGCTACCTGAGTAACTGGGATTACAGGCACATGCTGCCATGCCTAATTTTTTTTTTTTTCCTTTGGTAGAGACAGGGTTTCACTGTGTTGCCTAGGCTGGTCTTTAACTCCTGGGCTCAAGTGATCTGTCTGTCTCTGCCTCCCAAAGTGCTGCAGTAACATGCATGAGGCCCTGTAACCGGCCCAAACTTTGTTTTTAATTGGAGCATTTTAGCATATTTAGATTTAATGTAATAACTGACATTTTGGTGTTTATACTTGCTTAATACAATATATGCTTTTTTAATGTCCTATCCTTTGTTCCCTTTTCTCTTCTTTCTTCTTTTAAATATTTCTTAAACAACTTTATTGAGGCATGATTTATATACAATAAAATTTACCCATTGTAAGTGTACAGTTCAGTGATTTTCAGCAAATTGATGAAGTTATGCAACCATCACCACAATCTGGTTTTAGAACATTGTCATCCTAAAAAGTTCACTTATGTTCATTTATTTATTTAGTTTTTATAGCAGCTTTATTGAGATGTAATTCACATATTGCACAAGTCACCCTTTTAAAGTGTACAAGTTGGTAAACTAAGGAGATAAAAGGGTAAAAAAAAAAAACAAAACTGAAGTGTACAAGTCAGTGGTTTTTACTGTATGCACAAAGTTATGCATCTATCATCACGATCAATTTTAGAACATTTTATCACCCAAAAAAGAAACCTTGTATTCAGTAGCAGTTACTCCCCAGTTTCCCCATCCCCACAGCCTTTGCCAACCAGTGATCTTTCTGTCTCTGGATATGCTTATTCTGGACATTTTAAATTAATAGAATCAGACAATATATGGCCTTTTGAGACTGGCTTCTTTTAGGTTTTTTGTTTTTTTTTTTTGTTTTTAGATGGAGTCTCGCTTTGTTTTTGTTTCTGTTTTGAGACAAGGTCTGGCTTTATCGCCCAGGCTGAAGTGCAGTGGCGCAGTCTTGGCTCACTGCAACCTCTGCCTCCTGGGCTCAAGCCATTCTCCCACCTCAGCCTCCCGAGTAGCTGGGACTACAGGCATGTGCCACTACATCTGGCTAATTTTTTTTTTTTTTTTTTGTAGAGGTGGGGTTTCGCCATGTTGCTCAGGCTGGTCTTGTACTTGTGAGCTCAAGTGATCTGTCCACCTTGGCCTCCCAAAGTGCTGGGATTACTTTGGCATCAGAGGCATGAGACACTGTGCCCAGTTAGACACTGGCTTCTTTGATTTAGCATAATGGTCTCAAGATTTATCCTTGTTGTAGTATCAGTACATCATTACTTTTTCTTGCTGAATAATATTCCATTGGATGGATATACTATATTTTATTTATTCATCAGTTGATGGACATTTGAGTTGTTTCACTCTTTGGTTATAATGATGTCTTTTTTTTCTTTTTTTTTTTTTTGTCTTGCTCTGTCACCCAGGCTGGAGTGCAGTGGTGCTGTCATAGCTCACTGCAGCCTCATTCTCCCAAGCTCAAGTGATCTTCTCACCTCATCCTTCTGAGTAGCTGAGACCAGAGGTGTGCACCACCACCCTTGGCTTATTTTTTTTTTTATTTTTAGTAGAGGCGAGTTCTCGCTATGTTGCTCAGGCTGGTCTTGAACTCCTGAGCTGAAGCAATCCTCCCGCCTTAGCCTCCCAAAGTGCTAGGCAAATATTGGGGCAAACGGTTCATAATACTCCTTTATCATCCTTCGAAGTCCATGGAGTCAGTAATAATAACTCCTCTTATGTACTGCATATTAGTAATTTGTGTTTCTGTCTTTTTTTCTTGATAAGCCTGGTTAGAGTTTATCAATCGTATTGATCTTTTTAAAGAACTAACTTTTGGTTTTGTTTTCTCTCTTGATTTTTTGTTTTCAATTTCAGTGATGTTTGCTCTCATTTTTATTTTTTTCTTCTGTTTGCTGTAGGCTTAAACTGCTCTTTCTGTAGTTTACTAAGGTAGAAGCTTAGATTATTGACTATAGATATTTATTCTTTTCTATTATATGCATTCAGTGATATACGCTTCTGGCTTATTACTGCTTTTGCTGCATCCCACAAATTTTGATAAGTTGTATTTTCATTTAGTTTAAAATATTTTAACTGTTAGAGTTGATTTGTCATTTTTTTGTCTGGCAGTTCTTTTAGGCAGTTTTTGCCTCATATTTTGACATGCTGTTGTTAGGTGCATATATGATAAGGATTGTTATGTCTTCTTGGAGAATTAACCCCTTTGTCATTATGAAATGACCCACTTTATTTCTGATAATTTTTTTATGAAGCCTGCTTTCTCTGAAATTAATATAACTACTCCATCTTTCTTTTTACGTGATTTATCTTTCTCCATCCCCTTTTTTATTTTTTGAGACAGAGTTTTGGTCTGTCGCCCAGGCTGGGGTGCCATGGTGCGATCTTGGCTCACTGCAACCTCTGCCTCCCGAGTTCAAGCGGTTCTCCTGCCTCAGCCCCCCGAGTAGCTGGGATTACAGGCACTTGCCACCACACTCAGCTAATTTTTGTATTTTTAGTAGAGATGGGGTTTTATCACGTTAGCCAGGCTGGTCTCAAACTCCTGACTTCAGGTGATCCACCTGCCTCGGCTTCCCAAAGTGTTGGGATTACAGGTGTGAGCCACCGTGCCTGGCCTTTTCCCTTACTTTTAACCTATCTATATGTATATTTAAATGAGTTTCTTGTAGACAGCATATTGTTGGATCTTGGTTTTTTAAATCCATTCTTTTAGTCTCTTTCCTTTGATTGGTAAGTTTAGACCATTCATAGATATTTACAGTGATTATTGATATAGTTGGATTAATGTATACCATGTTTGTTTTATTATACTTGTTCTTTATCTTCCCCTCTTTTTCTGCCTTTTATGGGCTTAACTGAGCAGTTTATATGGTTCCATTATTTTTCATCTCTTAGCATATCAATTATTCTTCTTGTAAAAATACTTTTAGCAGTTGCCCTAGAATTTCCAGTATATATTTACGATGAGTCTAAGTCCACTCTCAATGATATTGTGCTGTTTGTGAGTGGTACAAGAGTATTTCCAATCCCTCCTTCTTATTATAACATAGTAATAGGCTGTTGGGGAGGTTTTGAAGATTTATAGAAAGAGGCCTTTTATAGTAGTGCTTAGAGATAAATTTGTAACTGTCCTGGGTGGGTTTGGAAGTCGGCTGCTCTCCTTTGCCGTATCAGCTATTATCATCAATAATACAATAGTATGTTCTCTTTTTTTTTGACTCACAGTTCACTGAGACTTTTTTGACGGAGAGGGACAAACAATCCAAGTGGAGTGGAATTCCTCAGCTGCTCCTCAAGCTGCACACCACCAGCCACCTCCACAGTGACTTTGTTGAGTGCCAAAACATCCTCAAGGTAACTCTTAAGGACCTTGGAGGGGCGTATTCAGGGCCTCTAGGTGACACAAGATGTCTGCTGTTTTTTTTTTCCCTTCCGTTGGCTTTTAAAAATAGCCTGTTTTTACTGTGTGAGCTATAGAAAATTTGAGAAATTCAGAAAAAGTACAAAGAAGAAAATATACATCACCTATAATCCCATCATCCCAAGATAATCACCGTTAGGTTCCCTGTGTTATCCTTTTGGGCTCTATGTGTGTTTATTTTGTGGCAGTGCTTGCTTAATTTTGGGAGGTCAACACTATCCTGTGATTGGGATGACATTCTTTTTGAAAAGGGTTTAGAAGATTACATACTGCTGAAGGCTCGTGGAAGAGGCCTTATGGTTGTTGAATATTATTACTAACATAAGAAGATTGAAGGGGCCAGGTTTGATGATTAGGAAATGAGTGGAAAGAGCACGGAGACATTATGCTAGGATAATTGTTCTCAAACTGGAGTGTGTTTATGAATCACCTGAAGAGCGTGTTAAAACACAGAGTTCTGGGCCCCACCCCTGAAATTCTGATTCAGTAGGGCTGGAGTATCTAAACTTTAGCTGTAGTTTGGATCTAAATTTGAATTTAGAGCACCAGCTCTAATGCAGTTAAAACCCATGTAAGTGGGGGTCCGGTTCCAGGATGGCCAAATAGGAACAGCTCCAGTCTATGGTACCCAGCGTGAGCGATGCCTAAGACAGGTGATTTTTGCATTTCCAACTGAGGTACCGGGTTCATCTCACTGGGGCTTGTCAGACAGTGGGTGCAGTCCACGGAGTGTGAGCTGAAGCAGGGCGGGGCATTGCCTCACCTGGGAATCGCAAGGGGTGGGGGAATTCCCTTTCCTAGCCAAGGGAAGCCATGACAGACGGTACCCAGAAAATCGGGACACTCCCACCCTAATAACTGCACTTTTCCAACGGCCTTAGCAAATGGCACACCAGGAGATTATATCCTGCACCTGGCTTGGAGGGTCCCATGCCCACGGAGCTTTGCTCACTGCTAGCACAGCAGTCTGAGATCAAACTGCAAGGTGGCAGCAAAGCAGGGGGAGGGGTGTCCACAACTGCTGAGACTTGCGTAGGTAAACAAAGCGGCCAGGAAGCTCGAACTGAGTGGAGCCCACTGCAGCTCAAGGAGACCTGCCTGCTTCTGTAGACTCCACCTCTGGGAGCAGGGCATAGCTGAACAAAAGGCAGCAGAAACTTCTGCAGGTTTAAATGTCCCTGTCTGACAGCTTTGAAGAGAGTAGTGGTTCTCCCAGCACAGAGTTTGAGATCTGAGAATGGACAGACTGCCTCCTCAAGTGGGTCCCTGACCCCTGAGTAGCCTAACTGGGAGACACCTCCCAGTAGGGGCCGACTGACACCTCATACAGCCGGGTGCCCCTCTGAGATGAAGCTTCCAGAGAAAGGATCAGGCAGCAGCATTTGCCGTTCTGCAATATTTGCTGTTCTGCAGCCTCTGCTGGTGATACCCAGGCAAACAGGGTCTGGAGTGGACCTCCAGCAAACTCTGACAGACCTGCAGCTGAGGGTCCTGACTGTTAGAAGGAAAACTAACAAACAGAAAGGACATCCACACCAAAACCCCATCTGTATGTCACCATCATCAAAGACCAAAGGTAGATAAAACCACAAAGATAGGGAGAAACCAGAGCAGAAAAGCTGAAAATTCTAAAAATCAGAGCGCCTCTTCTCCTCCAAAGGAACACAGCTCCTCACCAGCAACGGAACAAAGCTGGATGGAGAATGACTTTGACGAGTTGAGAGAAGAAGGCTTCAGATGATCAGTAATAACAAACTTCTCCGAGCTAAAGGAGGATGTTTGAACCCATCATAAAGAAGCTAAAAACCTTGACAAAAGATTAGACGAATGGCTAACTAGAATAAACAGCATAGAAAAGACCTTAAATGACCTGATGGAGCTGAACACCATGACTCGAGAACTACGTGATGCATGCACAAGCTTCAGTAGCCAATTCGATCAAGTGGAAGAAAGGGTATCAGTGATTGAAGATCAAATGAATGAAATGAAGCGAGAAGAGAAGTTTAGAGAAAAAAGAATAAAAAGAAACAAACAAAGCCTCCAAGAAATATGGGACTGTGTGAAAAGACCAAATCTACGTCTGATTGGTGTACCTGAAAGTGACGGGGAGAATGGAACCAAGTTGGAAAACACTCTTCAGGATATTATCCAGGAGAACTTCCCCAATCTAGCAAGGCAGGTCAACATTGAAATTCAGGAAATACAGAGAACGCCACAAAGATACTCCTCGAGGAGAGGAACTCCAAGACACATAATTGTCAGATTCACCAAAGTTGAAATTAAGGAAAAAATATTAAGGGCAGCCAGAGAGAAAGGTCGGGTTACCCACAAAGGGAAGCCCATCAGACTAACAGCGGTTCTCTTGGCAGAAACTCTACAAGCCAGAAGAGAGTGGGGGCCAATATTCAACATTCTTAAATAAAAGAATTTTCAACCCAGAGTTTCATATCCAGCCAAACTAAGCTTCATAAGTGAAGGAGAAGTAAAATCCTTTACAGACAAGCAAATGCTGAGAGATTTTGTCACCACCAGGCCTGCCTTACAAGAGCTCCTGAAGGAAGCACTAAACATGGAAAGGAACAACTGATACCAACTACTGCAAAAACATGCCAAATTGTAAAGACCATCGATGCTAGGAAGAAACTGCATCAACTAACGAGCAAAATAACCAGCTAACATCATAATGACAGGATCAAATTCACACATAACAAAATTAACCTTAAATGTAAATGGGCTAAATGCTCCAGTTAAAAGACAGACTGGCAAATTGGATAAAGAGTCTAGACCCATCAGCGTGCTGTATTCAGGAGACCCATCTCACATGCAGAGACACACATAGGCTCAAAATAAAGGGATGGAGGAAGATCTACCAAGCAAGTGGAAAACAAAAAAAAAAAGCAGGGGTTGCAATCCTAGTCTCTGATAAAACAGACTTTAAACCAACAAAGATCAAAAGAGACAAGGCCATTACATAATGGTAAAGGGATCAATTCAACAAGAAGAGTTAACTATCCTAAATATGTATGTACCCAACACAGGAGCACCCAGATTCATAAAGCAAGTCCTACAAAGAAACTTAGACTCCCACACAATGATAATGGGAGACTTTAACACCCCACTGTCAACATTAGACAGATCAACAAGACAGAAAGTTAACAAGGATATCCAGGAATTGAACTCAGCTCTGCACCAAGCGGACCTAATAGACATCTACAGAACTCTCCACCCCAAATCAACAGAATATACATTCTTCTCAGCGCCACGTCGCACTTATTCCAAAATTGACCACATAGTTGGAAGTAAAGCACTCCTTAGTAAATGTAAAAGAACAGAAATTATAACAAACTGTCTCTCAGACCACAGTGCAATCAAACTAGAACTCAGGATTAAGAAACTCACTCAAAACCACACTCAACTACATGGAAACTGAACAACCTGCTTCTGAATGACTGCTGGGTACATAACGAAATGAAGGCAGGAATAAAGGTGTTCTTTGAAACCATTGAGAACAAAGACATAACATACCAGGATCTCTGGGACACATTTAAAGCAATGTGTAGAGGGAAATTTATAGCACTAAATGCACACAAGAGAAAGCCGGAAAGATCTAAAATTGACACCCTAACATCACAATTAAAAGAACTAGAGAAGCAAGAGCAAACACATTCAAAAGCTAGCAGAAGGCGAGAAATAACTAAGATCAGAGCAGTACTGAAGGATATAGAGACACCAAAAACCCTTCAAAAAATCAATGAATCCAGAAGCTCGTTTTTCGAAGAGATCAACAAAATTGAAAGACCGCTAGCAAGACTAATAAGAAAAGAGAGAAGAATCAAATAGATGCAATAAAAAATGATAAAGGGGATATTACCACCAATCCCACAGAAATACAAACTACCATCAGAGAATACTATAAACACCTCTACAGAAATAAACTAGAAAATCTAGAAGAAATGGATAAATTCCTGGACACATACACCCTCCCAAGACTAAACTGGGAAGAAGTTGAATGAATCCCTGAATAGACCAATAACAGGCTCTGAAGTTGAGGCAATAATTAATAGCCTACCAACCAAAAAAAGTCCAGGACCAGACGGATTCACAGCCGAATTCTACCAGAGGTACAAAGAGGAGCTGGTACCATTCCTTCTGAAGCTATTCCAATCAATAGAAAAAGAGGGAATCCTCCCTAACTCATTTTATGAGGCCAGCATCATCCTGATACCAAAGCCTGGCAGAGACATAACAAAAGAGAATTTTAGACCAATATCCCTGATGAACATCAATGCAAAAATCCTCAATAAAATACTGGCAAACCAAATCCAGCAGCACATCAAAAAGCTTATTCACCACGATCAAGTTGGCTTCATCCCTGGGATACAAGGCTGGTTCAACATATGCAAATCAATAAACGTAATCCATCATATAAACAGAACCAAAGACAAAAACCACATGATAATAGGTGCAGAAAAGGCCTTTGACAAAATTCAACAGCCCTTCATGCTAAAAACTCTCAATAAACTAGGTATTGATGGGGCGTATCTTAAAATAATAGGAGCTGTTTATGACAGAGCCACAGCCAATATCATACTGAATGGGCAAAAACTGGAAGCATTCCCTTTGAAAACTGGCACAAGACAGGGGTGCCCTCTCTCAGCACTCCTATTCAACATAGTGTTGGAAGTTTTGGCCAAGGAAGTCAGGCAGGAGAAAGAAATAAAGGGTATTCAATTAGGAAAAGAGGAAGTCAAATTGTCCCTGTTTGCAGATGACATGATTGTATATTTAGAAAACCCCATTGTCTCAGCCCAAAATCCTCTTAAACTGATGAGCAGCTTCAGCAAAGTCTCAGGATACAAAATAAATGTGCAAAAGTCACAAGCATTCCTATACACCAATAACAGTCAGCCAAATCATGAGTGAACTCCCATTCACAATTGCTACAAAGAGACTAAAATACTTAGGAATCCAACTCACAAGGGATGTGAAGGACCTCTTCAAGAAGAACTACAAACCACTGCTCAATGAAATAAAAGAGGACACAAACAAATGGAAGAACATCCCATGCTCATGGATAGGAAGAATCAATATCGTGAAAATGGCCATACTGCCCAAGGTAATTGATAGATTCAATGCCATCCCCATCAAGCTACCAATTACTTTCTTTACAGAATTGGAAAAAACTACTTTAAAGTTCATATGGAACCAAAAAAGAGCCCACATTGCCAAGACAATCCTAAGCCAAAAGAACCAAAGCTGGAGGCATCACGCTACCTGACTTCAAACTATACTACAAGGCTACTGTAACCAAAACAGCATGGTACTGTTACCAAAACAGAGATATAGACCAGTGGAACAGAACAGAGCCCTCAGAAATAATGCCGCATATCTACAACCATCCGATCTTTGACAAACCCGACAAAAGCAAGAAATGGGGAAAGGATTCCCTATTTAATAAATTGTGCTGGGAAAACTGGCTAGCCACATGTAGAAAGCTGAAACTGGATCCTTTCCTTACACTTTATACAAAAATTAATTCAAGATAGATTAAAGACTTAAATGTTAGACCTAAAACCATAAAAACCCTAGAAGAAAATCTAGGCAATACTATTCAGGCCATAGGCACGGGCAAGGACTTCATGACTAAAACACCAAAAGCAATGGCAACAAAAGCCAAAATTGGCAAATGGGATCTAATTAAACTAAAGAGCTTCTGCACAGCAAAAGAAACTACCATCAGAGTGAACAGGCAACCTACGGAATGGGAGAAAATTTTTGCAATCTACCCATCTGACAAAGGGCTAATATCCAGAATCTACAAAGAACTTAAATTTACAAGAAAAAAGCAAACAGCCCCATCAAAAACTGGGCGAAGGATATGAACAGACACTTTTCAAAAGAAGACGTTTATGCAGCCAACAGACACAGGAAAAAATGCTTATCATCATTGGCCATCAGAGAAATGCAAATCAAAACCACAATGAGATACCATCTCACACTAGTTAGAATGGCGATTATTAAAAAGTCAGGAAACAACAGGTGCTGGAGAGGATGTGGAGAAATAGGAACACTTTTACACTGTTGGTGGGACTGTAAAGTAGTTCAACCATTGTGGAAGACAGTGTGGCGATTCCTCAAGGATCTAGAACTAGAAATACCATTTGACCCAGCCATCCCATTACTGGGTATTTACCCAAAGGATTATAAATCATGCTGCTATAAAGACACATGCACGTGTATATTTATTGCAGCACTATTCACAATAGCAAAAGACTTGGAACCAACCCAAATGTCCATTTAATGGTAGGCTGGATTAAGAAAATGTGGCACATATACACCATGGAGTACTATGCAGCCATAAAAAATGATGAGTTCATGTCCTTTGTAGGGACATGGATGAATCTGGAAACCATCATTCTGAGCAAACTATCGTTAAGGACAGAAAACCAAACACCACGTGTTCTCACTCATAGGTGGGAATTGAGCAATGAGAACACTTGGACACAGGGTGGGGAACGTCACGCACCAGGGCCTGGCATGAGGTGGGGGGAGGGGGGAGGGATAGCATTAGGAGATATACCTAATATAAATGACGAGTTAATGGGTACAGCACACCAACATGGCACATGTATACATATGTAACAAACCTGCATGTTGTGCACATGTACCCTAGAACTTAAAGTACAATAAAATAAAAAACAGCAAAAATAAATAAATAAAAACCATGTAAGTTATATTGAACGTAATGAAACTGAATGACAGTGTTCTTCAGAGGTGAAGTTTTGATTACTATATCACATAGTTATTTTAAAATGTAATAGAAACTAATTGAACTTAGTCTTTACGTTTAAGAAGAGACATTTTCATATTTTTAATCTCACAGTCTGATAGAAATAATTATAGCTTCTTAAACTTGTTTAAAAATGCTTTTCAAAGAGTTGCACATTATTTGCTTCTTGCAAAATCTCAGGAGATTGAGGTGAAGTTAAAGGGGAGGGAAATTAATATTTGTATATCTTTGCTATGTGATCATCATTTCTTTATTCATTAAGTAAATACTTATTTGAAACTTACTATGTTTTAGGTTTTCTTGTAAGATTTTTTTTCCTCTTAGCTTTGTTCCATATGAACAAAGGATTCTGTGGCCGTCAGTTTGAGAACTACTACCCTATGTGTGCTGTATCAAATACTCTGTCTTGGAATCTGTGGGGAATACAAAGTTGGAATCTGTGGGGAATACAAAGTGGGATCTGTTTGTGTTGTCCTCAAGGAACATTTAGTCTAGGGAAGAAATAACATAGGTTTGGCCGGGCGCAGTGACTCACGCCTGTAATCCCAGCACTCTGGGAGGCCGAGGCGGGTGGATCACAAGGTTAGGAGATCGAGACCACGGTGAAACCCCATCTCTACTGAAAATACAAAAAATTAGCCAGGCGCAGTGGCGGGCGCCTGTAGTCCCAGCTACTCGGGAGGCTGAGGCAGGAGAATGGCGTGAACCCGGGAGGCAGAGCTTGCAGTGAGCCGAGATCGCGCCACTGCACTCCAGCCTGGGTGGCAGAGCGAGACTCCCTCTCAAAAAAAAAAAAAGAAATAACATAGGTTTGTAAATAGGTGCAAAGTAAAAGTGCTAATGTTACAAATGAGTTGTAGATTGTTTTGGGGGTCTGAAGAGCATGCTTCTGGTTGGGGGAAATCAAGAAGACTTCCTGCAGGAGATTATATTTGAGCAGTGACTTGGTTATTGCTACAGAACTAGTCACCCCGAAACCTAGCAGCCGGAAGTAACAAGAATCATTTATCTGTGAACAATTCTTGGTTGATTGAGTGGCTCCTCTGCTTCATGTGCTGTTGGGTAGGGTGGTACTGAGATATCTGGAATGTCCAAAATGGTCTCTCTCACATCCCTGGCAGGTTGGTGCTGGCTGTCAGCTGGAGGTCAACTAAGGATGTTGCTCTTGGCCTCATTTCTTCTCCTCATGGCCTCCCCATTGGCTGTGTTCTCACAGCATGATGTTTGGGTTCCAGGATGGCAAGAGCGAAGTCTGTCAGGCTTTTTATTTTTTTTTAATGACAGAGTCTCCCTCTGTTGCCGAGGCTGGAGTGCAGTGGCTCTATGTTGGCTCACTGCAACGTCTGCCTTCCTGGCTCAAGTGCTGCTTGTACTTCAAATTCCTGAGTAGCTGGGATTACAGGTGTGTAACACCACATCCGGCTAATTTTTGTACTTTTAGTAGAGATGGGGTTTTGCCATGTTGGCCAGGCTGGTCTCAAACTCCTGGCCTCAAGTAATCCGCCCACCTTAGCCTCCCAAAGTGCTGGGATTACAGGTGTGAGCCTGGCTTTCTTAAGGCTTATGCTGGAAGTGGCCTAGTGTCACTTCTACCACATGCTGTTAGTTGAGGTGTGTCATACCAGCCCAGATTTAGTGTGAAAAGGGGCTTTACAGGGGCCTGAATACTAGGAAGTGTGGTTCACTGGGGACTGTCTTTGTATTCATGGGAACTCCAGTTGGGACTAAAGCTCAAACTGATGCTTTAGTGTCTGGTCTGTGTTGGTTACTAAAACAATGTATGTACTTTTTTTTAAAAAAACTAGGAAATTTCTCCTCTTCTCTCCATGGAGGCTATGGCATTTGTTACTGAAGAGAGGAAACTTACCCAAGAAACCACTTATCCAAATACTTATATTTTTGACTTGTTTGGAGGTGTTGATGTAAGTAGCTATTTATTATTACTACTGCTGTTACTACTGCTTAATGGTTTGGGAATTTAACTTTTGAAATGGGAGATAGGAAAGATTTCAGAATTTATAACATTTCAGATTTTAACTTTTAGAAGCTTAGCGGCATTTACATGTTGAAGCAGCATAGTTTTTACTTCAGAAGAATTCATTTATTTAAATTGGTGTATACCTTTTTAAAAAAATACAAAGTGAAAAGTATATCTCTAAATTTCCCAGTGTCCCCTCCTCAGAACCAGTTGTGATTACTAGTTTCTTGTGTGTCCTGCTTAAGATGTTTTGTTGTTTGTTTTGTGTGTGTGTGTGTGTGTGTGTGTAAATATTCCCCACCACCTCCACCTTAGTTTATTTTCTTCCCACATAGAGTGATATACCATATACACGGCTACACTATTCTGTACCTTCTTTCTTCTTCTTTTTTTTTTTTTTTAATTAAAACAATTTTAGGCCGGGCGCAGTGGCTCACGCCTGTAATCCCAGCACTTTGGGAGGCCAAGGCAGGTGGATCATGAGGTCAGGAGTTCGAGACCAACCTGTCCAAGATGGTGAAACCCTGTCTCTACTAAAAATACCAAAATTAGATGGGCATGGTGGCAGGCGCTTGTAATCCCAGCTACTCGGGAGGCTGAGGCAGGAGAATTGCTTGAAGCCGGGAGGCAGAGGTTACCGTGAGTCAAGATCATACCACTGCACTCTAGCCTGGGTGATGAGCTCTCAAAAAAAAATTAAATGGTTAGTGTTTCCTGGTGTGATTGTGCCATAATTTATTTACCCAGGCCCCAGTTGACTGGCATTTATAATTTTTCCACACCATTTCTCTTACAGACAAAGTTGCAGTAAAGATCTTTTACATATTTTTGTATACATGTGAGTATATACCTTTGGAACGAGAACGTATGTTTTTTATTGTTTATAAATCTGAAGTTTACCTACCTAAGAAGTTTTGTCAGTTTATATCCCCAGGAACAAAGTATGAGCGTCTGTTTACCCATACCATCACCAACATACTGTGTTTATGTGTGTATTTTTATAGACTTTGTTACTGAAGTATAACCTTCATACAGAAAAGTACACCAATAATTACCACAAAATACATTCACTTTTGCACTACCACCCAAATTAGGAAATAGAACATTACCAGTACCCAGAAGCCCCCTTCCACAAACAGTGTATTTTAAGTATTTACTAAGCAGTTATGAGAAAAATGATATTTTTCCATAGTTTTTTTTAATCAGCTTTATTAAGATATGGTTCACATACCATACATTTCATCCATTTGAAGTACACAATTCAGTGGTTCTTAGTATATTTGCAGATATGTGCAACCATCACCACAGTCAACTTTAGAGCATTTTCATCACCTCAAAAAAGAAACTCCATGTGTTTTATCTAGCACTCCCCTACCTCTACCACCTCCTCCCCCTCTCCCCACACTAGTATACTTTTTGTCTCTATAGATTTCTCTGTCGTGGACGTTTTGTATAAATTCAGTTATATAATATGTGGTCTTTTGTGACTGGCTTCTTTTCACTTAGCGTAATGATTTCTAGGTTCATCTGTGTTGTAGCATGTATCAACACTCATTTTTATGGTCAAGTGATGTTTCACAGTGTGGATATGCCACATTTTTTATTTGTTGAGAGGCATTTGGATTGCCTCCGTCTTTTTGCTATTATGAATAACAGTGCTGTAAACATTCTTGCACAGGTTCTTTGTGGACATGTTTTCATTTCTCTCAGGCATATACATACCTAGGAATAGAGTTGCTGGGTCATATGGGGTAACTCTATGTTTAATTGTTTGAGGAACTGCCAGAATGTTTTCCAAGAGGCCCTACCATTTTACATTGCCACCAGCAGTGTATAAGGGTTTCAGTTTTTCTGTATCCTTGCCAACACTTGTTATTATCTGTCATTTTGAAAGTGTTTTAAAATTTAAAAAAAAAGTACTGAGATGGCATTTTGCTTTGTTGCCCAGACTGGTCTCAAACTCCTGGACTCAAACAGTCCCCCAGCCTTGGCCTTCCAAAGTGCTGGGATTACAAGCATGAGCCCCCGCTCCAGCCCTGTAATGATTACAGCCATTCTAGTGAGTGTGAAGAGACATCTCATTGTGGTCTTGATTTGCATTTCTCTGATTGCCAATGATGACCATCTTATTCTTGAGTTTGTCATTTGTATATCTTCCTTGGAGAAATGTCTGTCTCTCCTTTTTCAATTTCTTAGTTGAGATATATCTCTTTTGAATATTGTGTTGTAAGAGTTCTTTATAAATTCTCTGCATAGTTTTTAAAATTCATTCTTCTATGACTGAGATTGGATATTTTCTCTTGTGTTTATAAGTAGTTCCTTTTCTGCCAGTTTTCTGTTTTGCACCTTTTTCGATTTGATTATTTGTCCTTTTTCTTATTGATTTGTAAGTGCTTTTGATTTTTTAAAGGCCTTTGTCATTTGTGTTTTTTTACTATTTTGAGAATTAAATTTTGATGTTATTTTAAAATTAGAAATGTTTAATTTTTAGATTGTCAGATTGATCAATGTTTTACTGTAATGGCTTCAGAGTTTTGGTTCATGCCTTTCCCACTGTTGGATTTAAACCATGCCTATTTCCTTCTAATATTTTACAGTTTTTATTGTGTATGTTTAAATTTTTGCATCATTTGAAGTTTATTTTGGTGTAATGACTGAGGGGTTAGGATCTGACTTTTCTCCCCTAGATATCTGCCCTTAACCCCATTACCTGAAGTGAACATGAGGGAGAGGGCATTTCTGGGTATTATGGTTAGTCTTTATCTTGATCTATGTGGCGATTGTACAGGAATGGTGTTCAGTGTGTAAAACTACATGTGCAATTTATACTCATGGCCAGGTACAGTGACTCATGCCTGTAATCCCAGCACTTTAGGAGGCCGAAGCAGGTGGATTGCATGAGTTGAGGAGTTAGAGACCAGCCTGGGCAACATGGCAAAACCCCATCACTACTAAAAATGCAAAAAATTAGCCGATTGTGGTAGCACATGGCCTGCAGTCCCAGTTGCTTGATGGGGGCTGGGTGGGAGGATTGGTTGAGTCCGGGAGGTTGAGGCTACAGTGAGCCGAGATCGCACCATGAACTGCAGCCTGGGTGACAGAGCAAGACCCCATCTCAAAAAAAAAAAATTGTACTCTTTATGCGGTATCACATTATACTTCAATTATTAAAGTTTCTTTTTGTTTAAAGCTACCATTTTCCAGTAAAGTAAAGATTGAGTGTGACATCTGCATGCATGGCATCAGCCACAGCCTTTCTTCTTTAACTGCTGCTCCGCATTCCCTCTCCACAGCAGTGTCGGTGGTCCTAGGGCATTTACTTACTTGGCTAGCTCAAGAGACCCTTTACTTTTGAATTGTTTCATCAAGAAATCTACTTAGTAAGAACTGATGTATTTATGGGAGGAAAAATAATAATGTAGGTCTCTAGCCTGTGTCTATTTGTAGTGGAAATGTGGCTCTCTGGTAGGAGCCTATCCCATCTTCGGACATCTTTGGATCAACTGTTCTTGATTTTGTGGGGGTTTTTCTTTCCTGCTTTGAGTTAGGGCAGCTTCTCTAGGAATCTCAGTCATTTTATAAACATGGGCTCCTGCTTAAGTAATTATGCACCTCACTGACCTTCAGTTTGGGTGCATTTGTTAGTGAACTCTCTTGCTGTCCTGCTGCTGGTAGTATTTTCCAAACAGCTTGTTATTTCTTCCTCTGCTAATAACTAGCAAGAACCCAAAGTAAGCCTCTCTTGGTCATGCTGCCCAAAGCTCAGTGGGATCACTCCTTGTCAGCCTGACCCTATCCATAACATGACTGTCAAAAGTGTGTCTTAGAGTTTACAAAGCAGATGTGAAGTATGTAACTAAGTGGAGTGAAGCAGACCCAGAGCAAGCTCATCTGCATAAATTAAATGAGTATGGGGAATGTTTTGGGCTAGAGAGTGTGTGCCTGCTTTTATGGAGGAAATGACTCTTCCTCTCCCATTGACTGTTTCCCTGAGAGGTTATGGGAAATCTAGATTTGTAGGTAAAAATCTTCCAGCTTTTCAGTAATTGTGGGCCAGGTGTAAGCCATTGCTTGGCATTCAGGAACTTTTATTCACTGACATAGTCTATCTTCCATTTGAAGTTAATTTATTTTAAATACATTCTATGCACTTGAGCATCTTACATCTTACTTGGATGAATGTGATCTCTTTTGAGAAGAATTGGTGTAGTATATACTTCAGAGCTTTAAACATTACTACTTATTTTGCCCTGTTTTTTCCATTTCTGTGACTCTGATGAAGACGTAAGTCAAAATGAGATAAAGCTTGTATATATCAAGACCGTTAGGTGTAACATTATTTGTAATGACTATCTACCAGGAGAAGATAATGGTTATTCTATCTATTTTGTTGAATTTTATGAAGTTGTTAATATAATGTTAAAGTTATAGTAATATGGGAAAATTCATGATGAAAACAGGCTATAAAATGGTTATATACTGTATAATAATTACTTCACCTTTTCTAGAGGATGACCTTAGGTCTCTATTATACAAAGCAAAGCAGGCATATGTTCAGGGCAGTTTTCATTGTTGCCTCAAGTCATGAGACTTCTTTCTTTTCCCTCCTGCAAGTGCAGTTAACAATAAATACAGATGTGCAGAAAGCTGAGCCCAGTGCTTCTCTAGAATTGACAATCTGTGGTGTAGTAGTTTAGGATTTTTATTTTTAATCTGCTGCTTCAAGCTAAAATAACACATCTCTCTTAATTCAGGATGTTGAATTATAGTGTCACATTCATGCCACGAGCAATCTCATGGCATGTGAATTACTTTCTAAAGATTTGTTGCTGGTTTGAGATGAGCAGAGGCTTTCTCAGACCCTCAAGCTGAACTGTCTAGTCTCAAAGATTTGCCTGCTGGCTTTTTAATTTAAAAAATGCTATGGAATCTTCCTTCTTCATTTGGCTTGAGGTGTCTTGGACATGCTGCCTAAGTATTGGCCTATAGCTAGAAGGGGCTAAGGAAGAATTTTTCTTTTTGTTCTGGGGTAGCTCCTAGCTTGATTTAAACAATAATAAAAAATGAATACGTATATAGGGAATGTCTTTAAACATATGGGCTTAGTCATATTCTCAGCATATAGATAATTTTTAAATGCTTTAAGTGAAAATTGGACTTTTTTGGAAAACACAGGTCCTAATTTTTCTCATTTTAAAAGGAAAAGGTGTTTGTCAAGGAAAATGTGAAAAACTGTCTTGGGACTTGTCACCAAAATTCAACCACTGTTAAGATTCGGGAGTATTCCTTTCTAACATTTATTTTTTTCTGTTTATATTAACCTAGAATTTGTTTAACAGAATTTTTTTAAATTACAGCTTTTAAAAATTGTTAGGATGATTTTAGAGATAGAGTTGCACTGTGTCACAGGCTGGAGTGCAGTGGTACGATCCTAGCTCACTGCAGCCTTGAACCCCTGGGCTCTAGTGATCCTCCTGCCTCAGTCTCCCGAGTAGCTGGGACTACAGGTTCATGCCATCACACGTGGCTAATTTTTAAATATTTGTTAGAGATATGGGGGTCTTGCTTTGTTCCTTAGGCAGTCTCTAACTCCTGGTCTCAAATGATCTTCCTGCCTCACCTTCTTGAGTAGCTGGGATTATAGGCACGAGCCACCCTGCCTCCCCAGCAATAACAGCTTTATTGAAATATAATTTACATAAAGTTAATTCTTGTAACCACCCATCAGTATTGTGCAGTGATAACCAGAACATTTTTATCATGCCAAAAAGAAATCTTGTACAAATTAGCAGTCACTCCCCATCTCCCCTTCTCCCCAGCTCTGGCAGCCGTTAATCTATTTTATGTCTGTATTATGCTTGTTGTGAAATATCCATAATGTCCATAATATGCCTGTTGTGTCAGTCCGTTCTCATGCTGCAATGAAGAAATACCTGAGACTGGGTGGTTTATAAAGGAAAGAGGTTTAATTGACTCACAGTTCCATATGGCCTGGGAGGCCTCAGGAAACTCACAATCATGGCAGAAGGCAAAGGAGAAGCAGGCACCTTCTTCACAGGGCAGCAGGACAGAGTGAGTGCAAGCAGGGGAAATGCCAGACACTTATAAAATCATCAGATCTCATGAGACTCCCTCGTTATCACGAGAACAGCATGGGGGAACTGCCTCCATGATCCAGTCACCTCCACCTGGTCCCACCCTTGACACATGAGGATTATTACAATTGAAGGTGAGATTTGGGTGAGGGCACACAGCCAAACCATATCACCTGTTACGGATATTTCATATCAACAGAATCGTCCACTGTGTGGCTTCTTATGTCTAGCTTCTATAACTGAGCATGAGGTGTTTTATTGTTTTAAATAATAGCTTTATTGAGATATAATTCATGTCATACAAGTCACCCATTTAAAAGATATATTAAAAGATATAATTCAGTTTTTTAGTATAGTCAGAGTTATATACCACTGTCACCACAATTGATTTTAAAACATTTTCATCACTCCAAAAAAGAAACACCATATTCTTCAGTAGCCACTCCCCATTTCCTCCCAAGGCCTCCCTCCCACATCCTTAGGCAACGACTAATCTACTTTCTGTCTTTATAGATTTAATTATTCTGGACATTTCACATAAATGGAGTCATAACAATACGTGGTCTTTTGTGACTGGCTTCTTTTGCTTAACATAATGTTCTCAAGGTTAATCCGTGTCATAACGTGTATCAATACTCCATTCCTTTTTATTGTCAAGAAATATTCCACTGTATGGATAGACCACATCTTATTTATCCATTCATCAGTTGATGGACATTTGGGTTGTTCCCACTTTTGGCTATTATTAGTAATCTGCTGTGATTAATAATGCTGCCATGAACATTGGCATATAAATTTTTAGGTGGACGTGTTTTCATTTTCTATTAGATTGTCTTACTAAAAAATTTCCCTTGGTATATACCTAGAAGTGGAGTTGCTGGTAACTCTGTTTAATTTTTAAGGATCTGCCAGACTGCTTTCTGAAGCAGCTGCACCATTTTACATACCAACCAGCAGTGTATGAAGGTTCTAATTTCTCCACATCTTTGCCAATAGTTACTATTTTTTTTTTCATTATAGCCATCGTAGTAGGTATGAAGAGGTATCTCATTGTGGTTTTGATTTGCATTTCCCTGATGACTAATGTTGATCATCTGTTTATTACTGGACTTTTGGAGAAATGTCTGTTCATCTGCTTTCTCCATTTCTTGATTGGGTTGTCTTTTTATTATTGAGTTGTATTAGTTTCTGGATACGAATTCCTTGTAATTTGCAAATATTTTCCCCCATTAAGTAGCTGTCTTTTCACTCTCTTGATGGTGTCCTTTGAAACACAAAGTCTTTAATTTTGATGAAGTTCATTTTATCTTTTGTTGCTTGGGTATTGGTGTGCATCTAAGAAACCATTTCCTAATCCAAGGTCACAAAGATTTACCTATGTATTCTTCTGAGAATTTTATATTTTGTATCTTACATTTAGATCTTTGATCCATTTGCATTGATTTTTGTTTATCATGTGAGGCAGGGGTCCAGTTTCATTCTTTTGCATGTGACTATCCAGTTGTCACAGCACCACTTATTGAAAAAACTACTCTTTCATCATTGAATTGTCTTGGCAACCTTGTCAAAAATCAACTGATCATAGACACGGGTTTATTTTTGTATTTACAGATCAAGATTGTTTTGGCTGTTATGCATCCCTTATATTTGCATGTGAATTTCAGGATCAGCTTGCCAATTTCTGCAAAGAAGCCAGCTGAGATTTTGATAGTGATTGCATTGAATTTATAGGTCAATTTAGGGAGTATTATCATCTTAACAATATTAAATCTTCTGATCCATGAACTACAAGATAGCTTTCCATATTTTTTAGATTGTCTTTAATTTCTTTCAAAAATGTTTTGTTGTACAAGTCTTGCACTTGTTAAACTTATTTCTAAGTGTCTTTACTGTTTTTGATGCTCCTTTAAATGGAATTGTTTTCATAATTCCAGTTTTTTTTTGCTTCTTGCTACAATTTTAGAAATACAGTTGATTTATGTATATTGATCACATATCGTGAAATCTTGCTGAACTCTTGCTTATTGGCTCTAATAGTTTTTTTGAGTGGATTCTTTAGGAATTTTCTGTATTCTAGATTGTGACATCTGTAAATAGTTAGTTTTACTTATTCCTTTCCAATTTGGGTGCCTTTAATTTCTTTTTTTATTTTTCTGTAGTTGCCTTAGAACACTCAGTACAATGTTAAATTGAAGTGGCGAGAGTGGACATCTTTGTCTTTTTCCTCATCTTAATGGGAAAGCATTTAGTCTTCACTGTTAAGCATGATGCTAGCTGTGGGTTTTTTAATAAAAGCCCTTTATCAGGCTGAAGAAGTTCTCTTCTATTCCTTGTTGATTGTTTTATCATGAAAGTGTTTTGGGTTTTTTTTTCCAAACGCTTTTTCTGCATCTGTTGAGATGACCGTGTGGCTTTTGGCTTTTGTCCTTTATTCTATTGATATGGTGTATTATATTGATTTTCATATGTTGAACCAACCTTACATTCCTGGGATAAATTCCACTTTGTCATAGTGTCATAGTGTATAATCCTTTTCTTGTTTTTTTTTTTTTTTTTTTTTTTCCGGAGACAAGATCTCTCTGTCACCCAGGCTGGAATGCAGTGGTGTGATCACAGCTCACTGCAGTCTCTCCTGGGCTCAAGCGATCCTCCCATCTCGGCCTCCTGAGTAGCTGGGACTACAGGTGCATGCTACCATGCTTGGCTAATTTTTTGTTTTAATTTTTGTAGAGACAGGGTCTCACTATGTTGCCCAGGCTGGTTGCATACTCTTGGGCTTAAGTAGTCCTCCTGCCTTGACGTCTCAAATTGCTGGGATTACAGGCATAAGCCATCATGCGTGGAGTATAATCCTTTTTGTATGTGTCTGGATTTTGTTTGCTAGGGTTTTCAGGATTTTTGTGTATATATGCATAAGAGATACTCATCTGTAGTTTTCTTGTGATGTCTTTGTTTGGTTTTGGTATCAGGGTAATACTGGCCTCAAAGAATGAGTTGGGAAATGTTTCCTTCTCTTCTGTTTTTGGAAGAGTTTGTGAAGAATTGATCATTCTTTAAATGTCTTGTATTGTTCACCAATGGAGCCATCATGTCCAAGGTTTTTCTTTATGGGTAGTTTTTTGTTATTGTTGTTTTTGTTTGTTTTTTTTAAATCACTAAGTCAGTCTCTACTTGTTATAGGGCTGTTCAGATGTTCTGTTTTTTCTTCTTCTTCGTCTTTGTCTTCTTCGTCTTCTTCATCTTCATCTTCTTCGTCTTCGTCTTTTCTTCTTCGTCTTCATCATCTTCTTCGTCTTCTTCGTCTTCATCTTCTTCGTCTTCTTCATCTTTGTCTTCGCCTTCATCTTCTTCGTCTTCGTCTTCTTCTTCTTCGTCTTCTTCGTCGTAGTCTTCTTCCTCTTCTTCTTCTTATTTCTTCTTCTTTCTTCTTCTTCTTTTTTTTTTTTTTTTTTAAAGAGATGGAGTCTCACCCTGCCATCCAGGCTGGAGTGTATTGGCATGATCATAGCTCACTGCAGCCTCAACCTTCTGGGCTCAAGTAATCCTCCTGCCTCAGTCTCCCAAGTAGCTGGAACTATAGGCGTACCACCACGCCCAGCTAATTTATTTTATTTGTAGAGACATGGGGTCTTGCTGTGTTGGCCAGGGTGGTCTCAATCTTCTGGCTTCAATCAGTCCTCCCACCTCAGCCGCCCAGAGTCTTGGGATTACAGGCATGAACAACCATGCTCAGCCTCTGTTTCTTCTTAAGTCAGTTTTTAGTTTTATGTCTTTCTAGGAATGTGTCCATTTCGTCTAGGTCATCTAATTTGTTGGCATACAGTTGTTCATAGTAGTTCCTTATAATCACTTTTGTTGCCATAAGGTTGGTGGTAATGCCCTCTCCTTTATTTCTGAGTATAGTAATCTGTATCCTCTCTCCTTTTTTCTTGGTCAGTCTAGTTAAGAATTTGCCAGTCTTTTCAAAGAGCCAGCTTTTGGTTTTGTTCATTTTCTGTTATTTTCTATTCTCTGTTTCATTTGTTTCAACTCTTATTCTCCCTTTTGCTTGCTTTGGGTTTAGTCTGCTCTTTTTCCAGTGTCTTAAGGTAGAGGATTAGGTTATCGATTAGAAACAATTTTCTTTGGCCGGGTGCGGTGGCTCATGCCTATAATCCCAGCACTTTGGGAGGTCAAGGTGGGCAGATCACCTGAGGTCAGGAGTTCAAGACCAGCCTGGCCAACATGGCAAAACCTCGTTTCTACTAAAAATACACAAAGTAGCCAGGAGTGGTGGCAGGCACCTGTAATCCCTGCTACTCTGAGGCTGAGGCAGGAGAATCGCTTGAACCCAGGAGGCGGAGGTTGCAGTGAGCCGAGATAGGGCTATTGCACTCCAGCCTGGGAGACAAAGCAAGACTCTGTCTCAAAAAAAAAAAAAAAAAAGAATTTTCTTTTGATATAGGCATTTACAGCTATAAATTTCCCTCTGAGCACTCCATTAGCTACATCATAAGTTTTGGTATTTTCATCCTTCTTGGATACTTTATACTTCCCCTTGTGGTTTCTTCTTTGGCCCATTATTATTTAGGATGGGTTTTTTAAATTATCCATATAATTCATGAATTTCCCAAATTTCTTTCTGATTTTAATTTCATTCCATTGTGGCCACACAACATACTGTATGTGATTTAAGTGCTTTTAAATTTATTGAGGCTTGTTTAGTGGCCTGAAATATGATCTGTCCTGGAGAATGTTTCATGTGCACTTGAGTAGAATGTATACTCTGTTCTTGCTGCATGTAGTGTTCTGTAGATGTCTGTTAGAATATATGTGTTCGTTGTGTTCAAGTCTTCTATTTCTTTGCTCGTCTGCCTAGTTGTCTATTATTGAAAGCAGAGTTATTAACGTGTCCAACTTTTATTTTTAAATTATCTGTTTCCTTCATTTCTGCCAGCTTTTGTTTCATGTATTTTTGGACTCTATTGTTAGGTACATACATATTTGTAGTTGTTATATCTTTCTAATGGATTGACCCTTTTATCAACTATCCTTTCTCTCCGTAGAATGAATTTTTAAATACATGCTTATTTTAAACAGTTTTTGCAAAATTGTATTAAAGTATGTAAAATAAAAAACACATGCATATAACCCCCAAACCTGTAGAAATCAGTGTTAACAATTTATGGTGTATCTTTTGAGTCCTTTTAAAATAAACTTACAAATGTTCTTTAAACAGAAGAATCATAGTAATAATGTTCTGCAGCTTTTCAGAAATTAAAGCCGCATTAGATCCCAGAGATTACCTAATCTAAAATACTTCTTTTCAAAAATGAGAAAGCTGAGGCCAGAGAAGGGCAAGTAGGTGGCCAAGCTGGGACTAGAACCTGGGTCTCCTGACTTGCTGCAGTCAGGAGCCTTACTGAACCTTACTGCCTCCTGGAACAAAAGGGTCTTGTAATACTGTGACAGATACATGGGCCATGAATGGTTATGGCAAAATCATTTTATAAGTTATACTTTGAATTAATTTTGAAGATTTTATCTAATTTTTTTTATAGCTTCTTGTAGAAATTCTTATGAGGCCTACGATCTCTATCCGGGGACAGAAACTGAAAAGTAAGTATACCTGTTAGCTACTGGTCCTTGTTTTCCAACCTGCCGATACGGTGGCGGTTCCCAGCAGCTGCCTTCTTCCTTCCCTTCCTAACTCTTAATAGTAAGGACATGTCTTACATTTAGCTACAGGTTGCTCTCTCCTCCCCCAGCTAAGCAGCTGTCTTTATTCATTCTGTACTGCGTAGAAATTCAGATCTGGGTTAAGAGAATGCATCTTTGTACTTCTGATAGTCCTGTGATCCAGCTTCTATGTTTCCTTGGGAAATTCTTATTTCTCACATATAACTAGCTGAGAGAGTAAGATCACTCTGTTTTATTTTTTTTTAACTATTTTTTTTTTAGAAAGGTGATATATGCTCTTTGTAAAAAGTTCAGGCATTACCAGGGTGTGAATGGTAAAAAGTCAGAGTGTTTTGGTATGCACTATTTCTTAAAGCTGAGTGGTAGATATATGGGTAATATTCTATTATTATTTTTTATAACTTACACGTTACAAATAATTCTTTTTAGGTATTCAATTTTTTTTTTTTTTTTTTTTTTTTTTTTTTTTTTGAGACAGTCTCTCGCTCTGTTGCCCAGGCTGGAGTGCAGTGGCATGATCTTGGCTCACTGCAACCTCCGCCTCCTGAGCTCAAGTGATTTTCCTGCCTCACCCTCTCAAGTAGCTGGGATTACAGGCGCCCACCACCATACCCGGCTAATTTTTGTATTTTTTTTTTTAGTAGAGATGGGGTTTCACCATGTTGACCAGGCTGGTCTCGAACTCCTGACCTCAAGTGATCTGCCCACCTCAGCCTCCCAAGTGCTGGGATTTACAGGCATGAGCCACCGCACCCAGCTTCGGTATTTAATTTAAAATAAAAAAGTGAATGCACTTTACTCTGGTGTTAAAAGCCAGAGATGACTTCAGTTAATGTTTGGTGAATGCCCTCCTACCAACTTTGCGTTTTTTTAATTTAAAAGATTTTTTTTTTACCCCAATAGGACATACTGTATAAGGCCTCATTTGTGCATGCAGTAGTGGTTAAGAGGATTTATATTCATTTTTAATGTCTCAGCTGTGTATTCTAACTTAGTCTTTCATGTTCTCTATGTACCCTCATAGCAAGTAGCATATTGTAATTATTTGTTGGTGCACTTGTTTAGTCTCTCTTCTTCCCACTAGATTTATAGGTTCCATGAAGGCTGAGACTTTTTTTCCCTCACCACTGTATCTGCTCTAGAGTAGATGCTGAACAATACTTGATGAATGAGTGAATCCCAATTCCTTTTAAAAATGGAGGATCTAGAAATAGTGAGATATATAGTGAGACATACAGAGCAGTGTTTCACCCTGCTCTGAAGTCGTTAAATAAATCAATCACAGAGCCCCAGTAGGTTGAAAGGTGGTGATAAGGGATGCAGAGCATCTGCATTGTCTCAGGATTATGAGACAACCCATCTAGTCAAGCTAGCTTGGCAGGGCTGCCCATTGGGATCTGAGAAGGAGACCTAGCATTTTAGCATTCCTAGCAGCTTAGGAGTGAATGGAAACAATTTTTAAAAATAGAAGCAGTGCCAAATAAAGCACTTTCTCCATGGTTCATACTCAGTTTCATCGTCTTTTGGTTTTGGGCTCATGAAAATTAAGTTTCGTTTTTATGCTACTTTCCTGTTCCTGCTCACAGGGAAGTAGTAGTTTCTTTATAAGAATTAGTAATAGATCAGACATTAAGAGCCATTTGCCCAACACAGATAACAGCAACAAAAAAAGAAATGCTCAGTTAATGAGTCTGATAAAAATGGTATTTTTGTTTGCTGCAGTAGAACTTTCAATGGAAATTTATAACAAGAGCAATTGAGATGCTTATACTTTTAACTTTTAGCCAGGCGTGGTACACGCGCATGCAGTCCTAGCCACTCGCGAGGGTGAGGAGGGAAAATTGCTTGAGCCTAGGAGTTCGAGACTACAGTGAGCTGTGATTGTGCCCCTGAGTGACAGAGTAAGACCTCATTTAAAAAACCAAAACAAATGAACAAAAAAAAGATGCCTATACTTTAGATTCTAGTAGTTCTACTTTTGAAAATGTATCTTGAGGAACCAGTTTAATACAAACATGAAAAGGATACACATATATATTAAGTTGTTCATTTGTGGTCTACTTAAATAGCCAAAAAACAAAAACAAAAAAAAAAACAAATCCTAGATATATCCTAAGCAAGACATTAAGGGAAAATGGCTTTATTAAATGATGGCACAACAACAGGTTGAAATTATGAAGACTGTGGAGCATAATAAGAAAACAGCTGCTGTATCAAACCAAAAGCAATATGCAAATGGGCTTGTAGGTTCTGATGGGCACTATGAAAACCTTTGGTAGACATGGGTTGGAAGAAGTATATTAAAGGAAAAATAATCATCTTGGAGGGGATTATAACAGTTCTTATACTGAAAAAAGTGTGGTAACTGTTGTACTATCTTTTCATTGAGAAAAATAACCAGTCATTACCCTTTCACTTTCAGTAAGTGATGAAATGTCCAAGGACTGCTTGAGTATCCTGTATAATACCTGTGTCTGTGTAAGTACCCCTGCCACTGGGGCTCTGTTTATCTCCCCTACCAGGTCTGCAGTGTTTAAGATGGGAATATTTGAGTAGAATGGCAGACATAAGAGCTGCTTTCAGACAGTGGGGGAATCGGGCTTATTTTATGTGTGCCTGAAAATCAGGACTAACTGGTAGAAATTATGGGGAGGCAGAATTTTGTAGCAGTTGTTAAGAGCCAGGACTGCTGCAGCAGGTAGTAAACTCCTTTGGCCTTAGAGCTGTCCAAGTAGAAACTGGACACTTGTCAAAAGGTGACAAGTGTTGGCAGACTGTGACCTTTAAGACTCATTTTAACTCCATTATGCCTATTTCTTCATTTTCCTTGTTAGAAAACAAAATGAGAACCAGAAGCCCCGCCCATATATTGAGCAGGACTCTACTAGGTTGACCACTGAGCCAGGAAGAATGGTGAATAAAGAAAGCAATCTGGTAGAAAGAAAAGAGGATGGCACTTAGTGTTAGGACCTGATTTTGTGTTCTGGCCCTTGGCTTAGTACACCTCCCAAGCTGTAGTTTCTTACCAATAGAATGCAGTTAGCAGTTGTATTAACGTCATAGATTTATTGTGAGAACTGAGATAGTAGATGTGAAAACACTTTGTAAAACAATATATGTTAGTTTTTAAAAGATACAGTACCTGTCTTTTAGAAACTTATGATAAACTGTGTAAACTGTGAATCATAATACATGGCAGAATGAGACGAGTGCTATTATAAATGTGAACCCTGTATGCTGTGGAAATGAAAAACATTTAGCTCCATTTCATTTCTTGCCTCATTCAAAATAAGATTTCTGACATCTTGTGGGTGTATGCAAAATCTACCAAGATCACGAACTTAGAAGCAGGTAAGAAAGAAGAAGATAAAGGTGGGGACATAACGTATAGCCAGGAATTGGGCTGATATAAAAATGAAGACCATAAAATCATCTGTATTACGGATGGGCACAAATTTGGCTTCAAGCTTCTTAGCAGCCAACACAAATAGGGGAATATGTTTGAACACTTATGTAATTCAGCATCTATAATAGTGCTGTGCAATTGAAATATAATGCAAGCCACTTGGGTTATTTTAAATTTCCTTGTAGCCACATTTTTTTAAAGAAAAAAGTAGGAAGAAATGGTGAAGTTAATTTTAATGATAAATTCTGTTTAACACAATGTATCAAGAATATTGTCATTCTAACATGTAATCAGTATAATTAATTATTAATGAGATATTTACTTGTTTTTCGTATTGAGCTCTCAAAATCCAATGTGTGTGTGTGTTTTGTTTTTCTTTCCTCTTGTTTGAACACCCAGAGCACATCTTAGTTTGGCCTGGCCACCTTTTAAGTGCTCGGTAGCCATGTATAGCCAATGACAGAGATAGGCACAGGGAGATCTATAAGATAAAATTTCAAATTGTTCAGGAAATGCACAGTTCTTGCAACTAAGGCCAATAAGAAATTGTCTTTATAGAAGAAGACAGTGTATAATATAATGACTCCATCATTGGCAACTACATATAGTCACTAGTTTTATGAGGCCGTTTTAAAATCATGATACCTAATGTTAATCAGTGACATTCCAATAAAACAGTTAAGTTAAAAAAATGAAATGTATGAAGAGAAGTTGATTAATGGGTACAAATATATGGGATGATAAATAAGACCTAGTGTTAGATAAATCAGTAAGGGTGACTTAGTTTATAATAATCTGTTCTGTTTTACATTTCAAAATAGCTAGAAGAGAATTTGAATGGTTCTTAGCATAAAGAAAAGACAAGTATTTAAGCTGATGGCTATCCCAAGTACATTGATTTGATTTTTATAAATTATACGAATGTATTAAATTATGTGCTCCCTGAAATTATGTACCTTTATTATATATCAACTAAAAGTATTTTTAAATAAAATTTTTTTAAAAATTTGAGGAACATAGGGCGATATGGTTCAATTATGTGCTATCTGGCTGAATTCCATGTTAATGTAGAGAACCTGGGGCTCTCAGGGTTGCAAACACCAATGCCTCCAGGGATCAGGCAGAAAACAGGAAATGTTTGGAATTGCTGGTGTTGGAGTGGGGACTTGTGTAAACTGTGACTAAACTGGAGCAAGTTTGTCCTGTCTAAAGATGTTTGAATTCAAAAGTTTAAAAAGTACTGTTGGCCGGGCACGGTGGCTATCACCTGTAATCCCAGCAATTTGGGAGGCTGAGGCGGGTGGATCACTTGAGGTCAGGAGTTCCAGACCAGCCTGGCCAACATGGTGAAACCCCGTCTGTACTAAAAACACAAAAATTAGCCGGGTGTGGTGGTGCATGCCTATAGTCCCAGCTACTCAGGAGAGGCAAGAGAATCACTTGAACCCAGGAGGCAGAGGTTGCAGTGAGCTGAGATCGCACCACTGCACTCCAGCGCGGGTGACAGAGTGAGGGTCTCTCAAAAAATAAAAGATAAAAAAATAAACAGTACTGCTCACCAGAAAAAGCTTGGCCTACTGGATGCTAGTTTGTAGCTCCTCATTTAGATACTTGACAGATACTAGGTCAAGAGCTTATGATTAGGCTGGGCGCAGTGGCTCACACCTATAATCTCAACACTTTGATAGGCCGAGGCAGGAGAATTGTGTGTGTCCAGGAGTTCAAGACCAGCCTGGGCAACATAGAACCTGTCTCTACAAAAAATAAAAAACTGGCCGGACGTGGTGTTATATACCTATAGTCCCAGCTCCTCAGGAGGCTGAGGTGGGAGTATTGCTTGAGCCTGAGAGGTTAAGGCTGCGGTGAGCCATGATTGTGCCAGTGTACTCACTCAGCCTGGGCTTATAGAGTGAGACCCTGTCTCCAAAAAAAAAAAAAAACCAAAAAAAAACCTATGATGAATGTTATATGGAAAAAACTCTCCCCCGAAAAATGTAGTTGCATACAACCTTTTATATATTGTTTCAGTGCTTTTTGGCCTCAGTTAAGAACTTGTGATATAGAGGAAAGGAAGGATTGTGATGGCCTTTTGGGTGGCCACTGTTGACTTGGGAAGGTTTTCCAAGAGGAGTCATTTTAGTCAGTCTGTAAAAGGAGTAGCACTTTGATAAATTGAAGAGAGGAGAAAGGTGGGTAGTCAAGGGTAGCTAGTTAGAGCAGCAGGATTGTGTATTTGACAGCCTGGAGATAGATTTTTAAGCTTTGAGAAAGTGTAAATTTATTTCTCTTTTTGTTCTGTTTCTTTGGATCTTCCAGAACTTTTGCTTGTCAGTAAAACTAGAGTCAGTCCTGTTTCACATATCGTAGCCAGTGTAGGTACTGTATGTAGTTCGGGAATAACAACCTTTTTTTTTTTTTTTTAATGTGTCAGTGCTACGACTGAAGAACCGAAATGTATTAATACAGATGGAGATTGCTTTCTTTAGTGTCCTATTTAATGTGATCGTCAAAGATTTATATACGTGGCACATCTTTATTGATGCCTTCACTTTGAAAATTAAATTTGCCAGGTGCGGTGGTGCACGCCTGTAGTCCCAGTGATTCAGGAGGCTGAGGTGGGGGGATCGCTTGAGCCCAGGTGATTGAGGCTGTAGTGAGCTATATTCGTACTTGTGAATAGTCATGGCCTCAGCCTGGGCAACAGAGTGAGACCCTGTCTCTAAAATTAAAAGAAAGAAAATTAAATTTGTTGCAACATATCTCATTTCACTGATTCTGAAATGCCTCCTAGCTTGGGGTTCCCATTTACCAAACTGTGTGTGTCTGCACTCTTGATTATACTTTTTAAGGAGAAGTCAAGTTTATCGCAGTAAACCTTGGAATTTTTTCAGCTTAGAGGCTGAAAAAAAGAAATATTAAAGTCACTAAGCTCTAGTTGCCTTAAGGCAGTAGGGGTGGGATATATATGTGTGTGTGTGTGTGTGTGTGTGTGTGTGTGTGTAAGCTATAGCAGTACTGCAGTTTCTTTCTTTTTAGAGATAGGGTATCACTCTGTCCCCATGCTGGAATGCAGTGGTGAGACAGATTGTAGCTCACTGCGGCCTCACACTCCTGGCCTTAAGTGGTCCTCTCACCTCAGCCTCCGGGGTAGCTGGGATTACAGGTGTGAGCCACTGCACTTGACAATACTGCAGTTTTAAATCCAAACTCTTGAACCTAAGTTTTAAGGTCTTTTACCAGCTAGTTTCCTTAACTTCCTTCATACCCCTTGGGGGTTTTGTTTTTTTGTTGTTGTTGGTTTTTTTGTTTTGTTTTTTTTTTTGAGTTAGGGTCTCCCTCTGTTGCCAAGGCTAGAGTGCATTTGCACAGTCTAGGCTCACTGCAACCTCCACCTTCTGGGCTCAAATGATCCTTTTACCTCAGCCTCCTGAGTAGCTAGGACTACAGGCATGCACCACCACACCCAGCTAATATTTATATTTTCAGTAGACAGGGTTTTGGCACGTTGGCCAGGCTGGTCTCGAACTCCTGGCCTCAAGTGATCTGCCCACCTTGGCCTCCCAAAGTGCTGGGGTTACAGGTGTGAGCCACCACGCCTGGCCTCAAAGACTTTTAAGATGATCATTTTACTGATGAAAAAATGGAGTTCCAAAGGTGAGAAGTGATTTGCTCAGGATCACACAGCTGGAATTAGAACTTAGGTCTGACTCTTAAGTCCATGCTTCGGCACTGTTTGATTTCAGATTTAAGAATGGCCTTCAGAACTCTGAGATAAGTTATTTTAGGAAATACCATCTCATTGTGTTATGTTCTCACAAGTGAGCTCCCACTTGTGTAGCCTGCACGTCAGGAGACTTTTTTCTTCCGTAGCTGAGGAGTTAACGAGCGTTTCCCACAGTTAAGTCATGCCATTCCTGTTTTGTTGACTCATGCCAGTTTTCAGAGGTGAAACTGCTTTTCAGTGTCTGTAAAGGATGCCTTGTACTTTCATAATTTATTTTGTACTTACAACCTATTCTGCCTTTTCTTCTTGTGACAGACAGAGGGAGTTACAAAGCGTTTGGCAGAAAAGAATGACTTTGTGATCTTCCTGTTTACATTGATGACAAGTAAGAAGACATTCTTACAAACAGCAACCCTCATTGAAGATATTTTGGGTGTTAAAAAGGTGAGCTGTGTCCTCTAGCTGACCAGATGGGGAAGGGTGTCTCAGACCATTGGATTCTCAAACCTGAATAATATACAGAGCTTTTTTAAAAGAAAGTGTTAAATTATGTCTTGTTACTCAGATGTATTCAAGTATAAAACTTGATTAGCCCTTATACTAGTGGTTCTTAAATGACTGTAAAACCTAAACAGACATACATTGAAATCAAACTAATTCTAAAACTCAGAACTTCAGATTGACTCTGTGAATGTAGGGTGATGCCTCATGTTACTTTGCTGAAATCAAATTGCCCCTCACTCATCACCGTGGGGCAAGTTCTTTGTAGCATGTATGTGCTATTGTATGCTATGCAGTGACTCCATTCTCTTACCACTTTTCTCTACCGCTATCTGAACTGGTGTGAAGCCTTCATTCATTAGGATATGTTCTCCTTGGTAGTAATGTTTGGCTTTCACTTATGAAGTCCGCCTCTATTTTTTCTCATTAGTCTTCAACAATTAAAGTTGATTAATTGGCACCAGCGCAGTAGGAGACAAATGGGAGCTCTGAAATCCTGCCACTTGGTCATAAGGTTAATATTCGGATGACCCATAACTTTAAAAAAAAAAAAACAACAGCTATGATCGAAATGAAAACTAAATTAAAAATTTCAAGAATTCACAGATACCCAAAAATACATTCATAGATCTCTGTTAGAGACTTACTGTGTTACATTTTTGGTGTAATGCTTGTTAGGACCTGGAGCTCACCTCCCCAGTCCTAATCTGTCCTGAGCCTCCATGTTGGTTGCTGGTTGGCAGATTTCTTTCTCTTCCTGTTGAGCAGCCTCCTAGAGGTTGCTGTTGCAGGGAGGTGGATGTTCATGTGCACTGTGGTGAACCCAGCGTTCATTTCTTCTTGCTGTGCTTTCCCCAGGCCTTGCTTGTCATTGCCCAGCACAAGTGGCCTATTGTCTGTAGGAACACATTGGAGATGTGTGCAGGCCCCAGACAGACCCTTTGTGCCCTTTGATAAAAAGGCTTTGTTGTTATTCCAGTAATTGTGTGTTCCAGCCAGTGTGTGAAAGGGGACCTCCAGAGTGGAAACTCCAGACTCCTTAGCAGTCTCAGCATAGGAGTCTAGAAGTGCTCCTTCACAACTTTTCCCACTTGCCTCTCACTCCCTCTCATTCCTTTTTGTGTACCCCAAAATGGCGAGGTGTTCCACCAAACATTATGGGTATCTTGGTGCAGTTTGAAAGGGGGATAGATACCATAAAGAAAGTGGAAACACCATAAACTGGGAAAAGACATTTGAATTCAGGTAACCAACAAAGGATTTGTTGTATTCAGAATTTATCAATAATTCTTACAGGCCAGGCGCAGTGGCTCATGCCTGTAATTCCAACACTTTGGGAGGCTGAGGCAGGCAGATCTCTTGAGGTCAGGAGTTTGAGAACAGCCTGGCCATCATGGCAAAACCCAGTCTCATTTTCTACTAAAAAATACAAAAATTAGCCGGGCATGGTGGCGCACACCTGTAATCCCAGCTACTTGGGAGGCTAAGGCATGAGAATTGCTTGAACCCGGGAGGCAGAGGTTGCAGTGAGCCAAGATTATGTCACTGCACTCCAGCCTGGGCAACAGAGCAAGACTCCCTCTCAAAAAAAAAAAAAAAAAGAATTCTTACAAATCAGCATGAAAAAGACAAATAGCCCAGTAGACAAATGGGCAATGTTATGAACAAGCATTTCACAGACAAGAAAGAAATGGTCCATAAACATAAAAGAGAAGATGTTTAACTTGATTGGCAATCAAGGAAATGCAAATCAATACCATAGTGAGGGAGAGAGTGGGCAAATGTTGGTGAGTGTGTGTATCAGTGGAAACACTTGTATACTACTGATAAATGTTTATCAGCAGAATATCCTCTTTTTTTTTGTTTTGTAGTTGAACAGGCACATATCTTGTGCCCCAGCACCTAGGGAAGCTTTACCTTGTGGGCTGAGGCATCAGTATTTTGCCATGGGTTACCTATAACCTGTGCCTGGACACACTTGTGGGGAAGCTCAGTCCTAGAACAGTGATTCTTAGGATTGAAACTCAGAAGGTTGTAAAGTCAGTCCATCGGGTCTACCAGCCAAATAGAAAAGATCAAACTGTATTGTGTAAGGGTATTTTTTGAATAAGTTTTTGTTTGACATTTCTATATACATTCCAATATGTATGTTTACTGGTGGTCGTTCTTGGTGATAGCTAAAAAGTTTAGAAGCCACTGCCCCAGCAAAAACTTCTCCACCTGCATCAAGAAACACATAAGAACATTTGTAGCTTCGTTGTTTCAGAACAAAAAACTGAAACCAAGTCTCTGATCCATGAATAGGAGAAGGGATGAATGTACTTTCTTCACACAATGGAATATTATATAGTAGAAATGAATGAACTGTTGCCATAGGCAACAACATAGCTGAGTAATTGAAATAATTGAGTGGTAGAAGCCAGTTGCAGAACACTGTAGGTAGTACATCATTTTCATAAAGCTCAAAAAAGCAAATTATTTGTTGATAAAACTAGTTTTTAAATGGCAAGGCAATAATAATTAATGATAGTGGTTCCCAGAGGCAGAGAGATACAATAGGAAAGGCACACACAGCTAGTCATTTTGTTGTGCTGCATAATACGTATTGTACGTATCAAAAATTAAAACATAAGAAGTAAATTCTTGGCCAGCCACAGTGGCTCTCATGCCTGTAATCCCAGCACTTTGTGAGGCCGAGGTGGGCAGATCACTTGAGGTCAGGAGACCAGCCTGGCCAATATGGTGAAACCCTGTCTCTACTAAAAATATAAAAATTAGCCCAGCATGGTGGTGCATGCCTGTAGTCCCAGCTACTTGGGAGGCTGGGACAGAAAAATTGCTTGAACCCAGGAGGCAGAGGTTGCAGTGAGCAGAGATTGTGCCATTGCGCTCTGGCCTGGGCATCACAGTGAGACTCCGCCTTAAAAAAAAAAAATCTTAAAATTTAAGACAAAACAAAAAACCATAAGAAGTGGGCTGGGGGTGGTGGGACCTGTTTTGGGAACCATATACTGAGTTAGACAGGGCTAGAGGAACTGGTGAGCTACAAGTTACAGTTGCCAATAATAGTAGTAGCTTACATTTGTTTTGTACTAGGGAAAAGGAAAAGTGGAAGCAGTTGTTCCCCAATGCCCCCTGCACAGCAAATTCCTGTCCTCCATTACTAGAAATAGAGGGGAGTATGGGATTCATGAGAGCTTCTAGGAATCATGCACTCATTTTGGGCACATTCACTGATACCCTTGCTACCAGGTCCTGTGCATTGAGTCTCAGGAGAAAGGGTAGGATATATGCCTTCATCAAAGTATGGTCAGATTATTTGGGAAATAGATGCAGGAACAGATTATTAAAAGTTCATGTGATCTGTGCAGTGAAAGAGAAACACCCAATCCAGTGGAAGTAAATTAGTGGGATGAAGGATAGCAGGTGTTATCTGAGTAGCACGGGGATGGTTCAAAATGAGAAAAGTTGATGTAGTACATGCCATTTACAGATTTTAAGGAGTAATGAGTGAGAATAGAACCAAATAGCACAAGGCATTCTATAAAATTATTCTTAATAAAAGCTGGCAATACAAGGAAAACTTATAAACTATATATAGGGTATTTATTAAAATTTAACTTATAGGATATTAAAATTTACAGCAAATACTGAACTTAATGTTTTGGAATTATTTCTGGTAAAGTCAAGAAAAAGACAAGAATTCTTGCTCTCACTCTGGATAAATGGTCACATATATGTGTACACAGAGAGTACCTGTAAGAATGTTCATTGCAACATTGTTTAATAGTGAAAAACTGTAGTTTACCTAAATATGTATTAAAAGAAGAAAGGGTCAGGCACAGTGGCTCACACATGTAATCCCAGCAGTTTAGGAGGCCAAGGTGGGAGGATTGCTTGAGTCCAGGAGTTCCAGCCTGGGCAACAATAGTGAGACCCTGTCTCTATAAAAATAAAGTATTGGCCAGGCGTGGTAGCTCATGCTTGTAATCCCAGCACTTTGGGAGGCCAAGGTGGATGGATCATCTGAGGTCAGGAGTTCAAGACCAGCCTGGCCAACATGGTGAAACCCCATCTCTACTAAAAAATACAAAAATTAGCCAGGCGTGGTGGCGGGCGCCTGTAATCCCCACTACTTGGGAGGCTGAGTCAGGAGAGTCACTTGAACTCAGGAGGTGGAGTTTGCAGTGAGTCAAGATTGCGCCACTGCACTCCAGCCTGGGCGACAATGAGATACCATCTCAAAAAAAAAATATTAAAAAATTAGCCAGGTGTAATGGCACGCACCTGTAGTCCTAGCTACTTGGGAAGCTGAGGTAGGAGGATTGCTTGGGCCTAGGAGTTTGAGTCTGCAGTAAGCTATGATGACACTACTGCTCCGCAGCTTGAGCAACAGAGTGAGACCCTGTCTCTTAAAAGAGAGAGATGATTAAACTGTGGGGTAAAATGGTGGGAAGTGATTGAATCAGCTGCTTGTATCAGTGTAGATAAACTTCAAAATGTTGGATGAAAAGTAAGGTATAGTATGGTATCATTCACACTGTGCATGCAGAGCAGTAACATGTATTTTAATGGAAATATTTGTAAGTATAAAAATATGCACGGGAATAATAAACACAGAGTTCAAAATAATGTTTACGTCTGCAGGGAGAGAAAAAAATGCAACTGGATGGGGGATACACAGAGGCCTTTAGCTATATTTGAAGTATTTTATTTTTTTAAAAAGCAAATCTGTAGCAAGAATGGTAATTTATGATTTCCAAAACTTGAGTGGTAGGCATTTCCTTTTTTTTTAAATAGGCAAAATATACCACAAGAACAATTGAAAACAGTGGTGCTCAAAAGGTAAATGTAGTCCTCAGACTAATCCTGTGAGGTAGATTAGTCCCGTTTTACAGATAAACAAGCAAAGACTCAAAAGGTTTTTGTAACTTAACTAAAGTTTCAGAGCTGCAAGTTACAGAGCTGGGATAGGAACCTAAGTGATCTAGCCACTAAGCCCCATATGTAGGGGGATGCAGAAGAGAGGCACATCCAATCTCTTGAGTGAATTGAGCATGGGGATTGTTTCATTTTTGTCTTCTGTAGGAAATGATCCGACTAGATGAAGTCCCCAATCTGAGTTCCTTAGTATCCAATTTCGATCAGCAGCAGCTCGCTAATTTCTGCCGGATTCTGGCTGTCACCATTTCAGAGATGGATACAGGGAATGATGACAAGCACACGCTTCTTGCCAAAAATGCTCAACAGAAGAAGAGCTTGAGTTTGGGGCCTTCTGCAGCTGAAATCAATCAAGGTAAAGTCTCCAAGTTCTCAGAATTTTGAGATTATAGCTCTGAGGCCCTTACTAAATCATCTAGTTTTTTTTCTTTTTCTTTTCTTTTCTTTTTTTTTTTTCTTTTTTTGAGATGGGATCGTCACTCTGTCACCCAGGCAGGAGTGCAGTGGCACAATCGTGGCTCACTGCAGCCTTGACCTCCCCAGGCTCAGGTGATCCTCCCACCTCAGCCACCTGAGTAGCTGGAACTATAGGCAGGTGCCACCACACTGGGCTAATTTTTGTATTTTTTGTAGAGATGGGGTTTCGCCATGTTGCCCAGGCTGGTCTTGACCTCCTGGTCTCAAGTGATCCACCCACCTCATCTTCCTGAAGTGCTAGAATTATAGGTGTGAGCCACCACACCTAGCACCCCTTTTAAATATCTCTAGAGATGGATCCATGTGAAGGCTCCTAGTATGTAAATTTTGTGTATCTGTTCATTATTTTGGGAACTGAGTTCCATACCTTTCATTAGATTTGTTAATGGGCTCAGAACCACAAAAAAAGTTAAGAACTACTTTTTATCAGAATTACAAATGCATATGCTTTTTGATCTACTAAGTCTCTCCTGGGCCTTCATTTTATAGATAATTATGTATAGACACTAATCTCCTCTTGTCTGCAGTTTCACTTTCTGTGGTTTCAGTTATCCGTGGTCAACTGCAATCCGAAAATATTAACTGGAAAATTCCAGAGAGAGACCACATTCGCATAACTCTTATTACAGCATCTTGTTACAATTGTTCTATTTTATCATTAGTTATTGTTAATCTCTTAGTGTACCTAATTTATAAATTAAGCTTTATCATAGTTATGTGTGTATATAAGAAAAAACATAGTATATATAGGGTTTGGTGCTATCTGCCATTTCAGGTATCCACTGTGAGGGTCTTGACTAAGGGGGGACTACTGTACAAGATTATTCACTGAGGCCAGGCACGGTGGCTTAACGCCTGTAATCCCAGCACTTTGGGAGGCCGAGGCAGGAGGATCACTTGAGGTTCAGAGTTTGAGACCAGCCTGGCCAACATGGCGAAACCCCATCTCTACTAAAAATACAAAAATTAGCTGGGTGTGGTGGTGCACGCCTATAGTCCCAGTTACTCTGAAGGCTGAGGCAGGATAATTGCTTGAACCCAGGAGGCAGAGGTTGCTGTGAGCCCAGATTGCACCACTGCACTTCAGCCTGGGCGACATAATTAGACTCCGTCTCAAAAAAAAAAAAAAAATTATTCATTGCAACATTATTTGTAATAACAAAAGACTAGAAACCCAGATGTTCATTAACACTGGACTGCTTAGTGTATTCAATATTTATATAATGGAAAATTGTGTAGCTTTGAAAAAATGAAGATCTTATGTACTGCTATAGAAAAATCTCCAAGATATATTAATGATAAAGAGGAAAATACAGAACAGTGTGTATATGATATGATAGTTTTTGTATTAAGTCAGGGGGAGAATAAGACCATACGTTTGCCCACATATATGGTATGCCTAAAGAAACAAAGGGTACACAAGAAACATAAAGTGGTTATTAACAGGAAGTAGCTGGTAAGGGAAGGTAGTAGCAGTGGGAGTGGGACTCCTTACTGTATACTTTCATATATTGTTTGATTTTAGAACCGTGTAAATATATTACTTAAAAACAAAACACTATTCTAACCAATCTAGCCCACCTATTTCTGTTCAGTAGCAAAAGAACTGTGTTCTATCTAAAATGTTGTTGCCTGCACAGATTTTGGAGAAACTGGCATAGATGTATTTTGGTCATAAGAGTGTAGATAATTCATGTTTGAACTGAAACTTGTGTCTTAAAAGCTAGTTTTTCAATGCTAACAGGCTGGAAATATTGTTAATACAGAAACCTATCACTGTGTACCTTATGGTACACCAAATAAGGTAAAATTATACAAATGTATCATTAAAAAGCAGCAGTAGAAAACCATGACCATGCAGAGGTAGCCCTAATCATGCTCTGAAAACAGTTCTTTGTTTCTAAAGTCCAGTTGTGTGCATTCCCCAGGCTGGCTCTGCAGAGTTATCAAGTGCTTCAGAGCAGCCTCCTCTCCTGAGGCTGAATATGAACCTGCCATTCACTCTGTTATTGTCTAGTTTTAGTTAGGAACATGAGGTGATCATAACTATACTTTGTAGGTTATTAGGGAATATAATTTTACATGTTGTAGTCATATGTAAAGGTAGAAGTTTGTGGACTCCAACCCCAGTTTATTCTCTCTCCAGATTTGCTTTTCCTCCTGTGTCACTAGATACAAGGTCTTCCTTGGTCTGTGTATGGTTTTCTTCCCACTCCTTTATGATTTGGGGGGAGTTCTCATTTTAGGAAATTTACATTTTTAAAAAATATGTGACTTTCCAACATGGCACATGTATACATATGTAACAAACCTGCACGTTGTGCACATGTACCCTAGAACTTAAAGTATAATTTAAAAAAAAAGTGACTTTCATTATAACTAAATTATACCTCAGAGCTGGTGTACACACCTCTGTATACATTGACAAAAGGTAGTATTTGCTAAGCTCCTGGTATGTGGCAAACGCTGGGTAACTGCTTTACCTAGAAGTGATTTTATTTAATCCTTCAAGTGCCCTGTGGAATAGAGATTAGTATCCCCATTGCACATGTGAGGAAACTGAGGGCTAGAAGGGTTCTGTATTGGATGCCTGTGTATGCCGAGGCACTAAGTAACTTTCATCTTTTAGTTTCCCATTTAAGGAATCTATTCTGGCAGATGATTTTGATCCTGTTAGTATTGATTGCTTTCAGATGCCTATTTGTAAACTGACTTAAGTAAAACCAGCATTACCCATTATTCTTGAGGAATGAACTGTTCTGGTCAGCTGGGCTTTTTTGATTAACTGAGAACGGAAAGCCCAGTTTTTGTTTTTGTTTTTTTATTTGGGAGTTTTTTCTTAAAGTCTCTATAAAATAATATAGATTCACTTTCATATCTGTGTGACTAGCCTAGTAGACAGTCTATGTGTGATTCTGCTTGTAGCTTTTGGGATAAAGCCTAAAAGTTGTAGTTCCACACATGAGGTTGTGCAGGATCTGACCCTTCCCAACCCTGACCATAATTCCTACTCCATTCCCTTACCCGCACGATTTTCTCCATTCAGATGCCCTGGGAAGGCCAAGCTGGTGGACATAATTAAATCACGAGTGGGTGAGAAAAGTCTTAGTCCTCTGAATGTTATCATTCTTGAATTGCACTCCAGTAGTGAATGCCTTTATCTCAGGTGTGTGTATCAGTCAGCTTGAGCTGCCATAACAAGGTACCGTAGACTAGGTGGCTTAACTAACAGACATTTATTTTTCTCACAGTTCTGGAGGCTAGAAGTCCAAGATCAAGGTGCTGTCAGGATTGGTTCCTGGTTGAGGCCTTTCTTCCTGGCTTGTAGAAGGCCACCTTTTTATTGTATCCACATATGAATTTTCCTCTCTGTCATTGAGGAGAGATAGAGATCTCTGGTGTCTCTTCCTCTTCTTAGAAGGACACCAGTCCTCTCGGTTTAGGGCCCCACACTTATAACCTCATTTAACCTTAATTACTTCCCTGTATTAGGCAGCAGTCTCCAGAGAGACAGAAGCAGTAGGATTTATGAGGTGGGATTTGTTAAGGGAATTGGCTCACACGATCACAGGCAGAGGAGTCCCATGATAAGCCATCTGCGACAAAAATTAGCCGGGCATGGTGACACGCCTGTAATCCCAACAACCTGGGAGGCTGGGGCAGGAGAATTGCTTGAACCCAGGAGGCAGAGGTTGCAGTGAGCCGAGATTGCGCCATTGCACTCCAGCCTGGGCAACGAGTGAAACTCCGTCTCCAAAAATAAATAAATAAAATAAAAGATAAGCCGTCAGCAAGCTGGAGAACCCGAGAAGCCATTAGCATGGCTCAGTCCAAGTCCGGAAAACTTAGAACCAGGAAAGCTAATGGTGTAGCTCCCCGGCTGGAGGACCCCAGAAACTGCTGGTGCAAGTCTCAGAGACCAAAAGCCAAAGATCCTGGAGTCTGATATCCAAGAGCAGTAGGAGAAAAACTTCCCACTCCAGAAGGGGGAGAATCCCTTTTTGTTTTCCTCCATCGCCTCCCACTGCTCCCCCACCAATTGGATGGTGCCTGCCCACATTGAGGGCAGATTTTCCCTTAGTTCACAGACTCATACACCAATCTCTTCTGGAATCACCTTCACAGACACACCCAGAAACAGTGCTGTGCCAGCCATGTAGGCATCCCATAGTCCAGTCAAGTTGACAGCTAAAATTAACCATCACACCACCGCATTCCCTAAAGGGCCTGTCTCAAAACGCAGTCATATTTAGGGCTAGAGCTTCAACGTATGGATTTGTGGGGGCGCGGGGGGTGGGGACACAGTCCATAACTGTATGGAAAGCTGAAATATGTAGGATGTTGCCAAAAAGTTTTCGTTTCGTTTTTAATAAACTGTGGCTGTGAGGTCATTTTCTTGTCTAGCAAAAATAATGATTTACGCTATCTTCCTGGGGCTCAGATAATTTACATGTAATTATCTAATGTAAATTATCTGAGCCCCAGGAAGATAGCGTAAGTCATTATTTTTTGAGATTCATTTTAAAATAAATAATTATTTTTTGAGTCCTTTTTGAGATTCTCAGAACTACCAGTTGTTCTTCTGTCGATTTAGAAGAGAACAGCTGGTTTCCTTCTGGGGGAAAGTAACGTCTTTCAGGATTCTTAGCAGAGATGTAAATGAAGCTATAGGCTAGATAATTGTCAATTTATAAGTGACACTTAGCTGAGAGGGGCTGAATTATGCAGCACATGAAGCTGGAAAGCAGGAGGGGAAACTACAGGAGTATGTGGGGAATACTGATGTTTCAACAGTGAGAAGAGAGAAGAGGCCTGCTTCTGCAGAAATTCTCAGGGGTTGTGAGTGATTTAGTTGTCAGTTTAACATTAACCAGCCAGGTGTGGTAGCTACTGATAAAGCTGTGAGAATTACAAGGACTGGGTATGCTGGGATGTCAGCCCATGAGATTGTGTATGAGTTGCTAGGTATGATTGGTCCAGTGAATTTTTTTCTGGGGAGAAGGTCTTAGCTTTTATTAGCTTTTCAAGAGGTGAGTGACTCACAACAGCTCAGGAATCTCAGGTGGGAAGTCAGACTTAGAACCCTGAGTAAAGGGCACTTCCCATCTGGAGGAGTGTGTTGAGTGTGCAGGAATGGGGAAGACTAGCTCCTACATGCTGTCCTGAGAGGAGCAGGTCAAGCAGCAGGAGCTATTTTTGCTGAGAACAGAAGTATAAGAGTAAAAATCCAGCTGTGTGAAGATTTTCATGTAGAATACAAATTCTTTTTATTTCTTTTTTGGTTTTTTTTGCTTTGTTTTATTTTGAGACACAGTCTGGCTATGTTGCCCAGGCTGGAGTGTAGTGGCACAATCTTGGCTTACTGCAACCACCACTTTCTGGTTCAAGCGATTCTCGTGCCTCAGTCTGCGAAGTAGCTGGGACTACAGGCATGCGCCACCAGGCCCGACTAATTTTTTTGTATTTTTAGTAGACATCGGTTTTGCCATATTGGCCAGGCTGGTCTTGAACTCCCAAACTCAGGTGATCCACCCACCTCGGCCTCCCAAAGTGCTGGGATTACAGGCATGGGCCACCATGCCCCGCCTATTGATCTGTTTTTAGAAAAAATAATACACACCTAAAATTTTTTTTAAATGATACAAAAAGTACAGCAGAGAGTTTGTTCCCCTCCCTGTGGTAACTTTTTACCAGTTTCTTAAACGTCCCTCGAAAAATATTCTATACATGCCCAATCATGGGATGGGGGAAGGAGGGAGGGACAGAGAGAGATTGACTCCTTTCTGTTTGTACAGATGGTAATGTAAATAGGTAATATAAAATAAGTGCTGCTCTCTTTTTATTAAACTTATCTTGCCAAAAATTACACTCTAGTATATATAGAATTATATGATTCCTTTTTGTAATTATATAATATTCTATTATACAGGCATACCGTAATTTAATTAGTCCCCCATTAACGGAAATCGGTAAGTGTTGACAAATTAACCCTCCAAAGAAATTACTTGTTCATCTTCCCCACCGTGTTGTCTGTAGCCTTTCCCAGTACAGAGCATTATCAAACTTTTTTATATTTGCCAAGCTGATATGTTAAAAAAAAAAAAATGGTGTCTCAAACAAAAATCTATTTCTGTGTAATTATTTTATGGAGATGGAAGTCACGTAACATAAAATTAGCCGTCTTAAAGTGAACAACTCAGCGGCATTTAGTACATTTACAGTGTTGTGCAGCTACCACCTCTATCTAGTTGCACGTTTTCATCACCCCAAAAGGAAACACCGTACACATTAAGCAGCTTCTTCCCATTACCCCTTCTCCCCAACCGCTGGCAACCACCATTCTGCTTTTTTCTCTGTGGATTTACCTATTCAGATTACTTCATATACAGTCATGTTGTCACTTAGCAGTCTCTATCCTTCTGAGAAATGCAGTGAGGTGATTTTGTCATTGTGTGAATGTCATAGAGTGTACTTGCACAAACCTAGCTGGTATAGCCCATGATACATTTAGGCTGCAAACCTGTACAGCATGTTTCTGTACTAAATACAGTAGGCAGTTGTACCATAATGGTAAGTATTTGTGTATCTAAACATAGAAAAAAGGTATAGTAAAAATACAGTATTATAATCTGATGGCACCACCGTCTTCTGTGTGGTCCGTCGTTGACTGCAACAGCGTTAATGCAGTGCATAACTGTAAACGGAATCATACAGCATGTGGCCTTCTGAATCTGGTTTCTTTCACTTGGCATAATGTTTTTGTGGTTCATTAATGTTGTAGCATGTCAGTACTTCATTCCTTTATATGGCTGAATAATACTCATCATGTAGATACCACAGTTTGTTTATCCCTTCAGTTAATGGACATTTGGGATATTTTCATCTTTTGGCTGTTGGGAATAGTGCTGCTATGAACATGTGTGTACACATATTTGTGTGTGCACCTGTTTTCAATTCTTTTGGGTATATATGTAGGAGTGAAATTGCTGGGTCATATGGTAATTTTATGTTTGACTTTTTTTTTTTTTTTTTTTTTTTTTTTTTTTTGAGACGGAGTCTCGCTCTTTTGCCCAGGCCGGAGTGCAGTGGCGCGATCTCGGCTCACTGCAAGCTCTGCCTTCTGGGTTCACGCCATTCTCCTGCCTTAGCCTCCCAAGTAGCTGGGACTACAGGCGCCTGCCACCGTGCCCAGCTAATTTTTTGTACTTCTTAGTAGAGATGGGGTTTCACCGTGTTAGCCAGGATGGTATCGATCTCCTGACCTTGTGATCCACCCGCCTCGGCCTCCCAAAGTGCTAGGATTACAGGCGTGAGCCACCGTGCCCGGCCAACTTTTTGAGGAACCTCAATGTAGTTTTATTTTATAACTAAGGTCAAACATCATCTTATAGCCACTCACTAATTATGGGAGGTGTGTGTGTGTGTGTGTGTGTGTGTGTGTTTGTGTGCACACGCGTTGAGACAGTATTACTCTTGCCCAGGCTGGAGTACAGTGGTGCAGTCTCAGCTCACTGCAACCTCTGCATCCCAGGTTCAAGCAATTCTCATGCCTCAGCCTCCTGAGTAGCTGGGACTACAGGCGCACGATACCACGCCTGGCTGATTTTTGTATTATTGGTAGAGATGGAGTTCGCCATGTTGACCAGGCTGGTCTTAAACTCCTAGCTTCAAGTGATCCACCCACCTTGGCCTCCCAAAGTGCTAGGATTACAGGCATGAGCCACCGTGCCTGGCCAGCTTGTCTTACTTTATCTCTACTCCCATTCACTATACCCTACTTCACCTTGGGTTATTTTGAAGTAAACCCCAGACATCGTATAATTTCACCTGCATATATTTCAGTGTTTCTACACCATAACGACTTTTAAGAAACGTAACTGCCACTATATCAAAAATTAATAGTAATCCCTTGATATCCTGAAATATCTAGTTATTTATTAATTTTTAATTAGGTGTAACATTCACATGGTTCCAAAAAATCTGCAGATTCAAAAAGGTATTTATTGAAAAGTTTCAGTTCCACTGTTACTCTCAGTGACCTAAATCCCCTTTTCCACTTGACGGACATTTTGGCTGTTTCCATCTTATGGCTGTTTACTGTGGCAGCCACTGCTCTTGGCTTCTTTTCTGTCCTTCCAGGGAGACTTAATGCATATACAGGCAAACATGATCAGGCATTAGTCTCATTTTAAAGAAGGTTAAATGATGGAGTCAGGATTTGATAATGGATCTCCCTGCCTCCAAAGTTTATGATGTTCTAATATGCCGATCAGAATTTCCACCTCACTCATTGTGAATAAAATGAGATTGGTGGAAAGAAAAATTGGGTGATTATTCAGTTTTTTTCTTTACCTTAAAAAAATGTTTATCTTTCATCCTGCTAGTAAATGTTACAGGAAAATTAGAAACTATAGATGAGTAATTTTAAGAGAAATGTTTGTATTCTCTCCTGCTTAGGAACAGCCACAGTAAATTCCTTGGTATATATGCTTTCATTCCTTCTGTATTTTGAAGAAGCAAATATTTAAATTTTTGAAGAAAATTAAATTCATATTGTTTAATAATTTACTCTCTTTCTCTAACAAGTAAACAGCTGTTTTGAGTCACTATATAAAGATGTATGTGTCATCATTCTTAGTGTCTATGCAGTATTCCATTGTATAAATGTGTCATTGTATTTAATTAATCAGCTGTTGATGAACATTTAGTTACCTTCACCTTTTTGCTGTTACAGAAACCACATCAGTAAACCTCCTTATACAGATATTCTCGTGTAATATGACTGGTTATTTCGTTATGGTAAATTCCCAGAAATTGACCTCTTGGCTTAAAGACACACACATTTAAGGCATAAAGATTATTCTGATTTATATTCCCAGTAGATAAAAAGCCTGTTTCCCTGTACCTGCTAAAAACTGAGCTTATGCCTGTAACATAATTACTATTTACCTTGGTTTGACATTTCATTTTAAAAGAGTAGCTTTAGCTACTATCAGAGTAAGAATTATTCCTATCATGCAGATTGTTTGTTAGGGCTTTAGGGGTAGTTTTGCTGGTCTCTATTTTGAAAATTTCCTCGCTTGTTCTTTCCCTGGCAGCGGCCCTTCTCAGCATTCCTGGCTTTGTTGAGCGGCTTTGCAAACTGGCGACTCGAAAGGTGTCAGAGTCAACGGGCACAGCCAGCTTCCTTCAGGAGTTGGAAGAGTGGTACACATGGCTAGACAATGCTTTGGTGCTAGATGCCCTGATGCGAGTGGCCAATGAGGAGTCAGAGCACAATCAAGGTATGGAAGGATGGGTCCCCTGAGTGATCGGGAGCTTTTCCTTGGGCACCTGGGACCATTCTTGCTCTTCTTTCCAAGAAGGATTAATTTGAGATTTGCTCAGAGTAGAATTGTCCTCAAGGCAATTCTAGACCATGACTATTAAGACTCTTTTGACAGCTTGTTACAGAAACTTCATTGAACTCCCCAAAGTGGACCTGATTTCAGGGAGAAGGGCTTTGTTGCAGACCTGAGACAGCTGTGTCTCAGGGACTAACAAGAACCAGTAACCAGAGCATTCTTAGGAACCTAGAAACTTCTCTCCTCGTCTCTTTTTCTTTCTACAGTGTTTCTTAGTCTTCTCTCTCACTGTACCCTGCCTTTTCCTGGTCCCCTTGATGGGACTAGGCAGAAGACTGCCTATTAAATAAGAAGACTCCCAGTCTCAGCTCCAGCTTCCTGGTAAAGAACTCTGGCCCATCTTTGGTTAGGTGCCCAGCCCTAAAGCATTTGACTCTGGCCAGCAGGTTCAGAATATACAAACCCAGGAATTCTCAGCTCCCAAACAAGGAATAGGTTTCTCATTGGGAGTGGGGGGCCATCAGCTTTTCTTCTTCCCTCCAGCTCCAAATTGAAGAGACTAAGTTCTCGGTGAGTATGGCAAAGAGGTCAGAGGCTTCCTTCCTCCACCCAGCTCCATACTGTACTCACGGTGTGGAAGCTCTATCCCACATACTTCAGGCCAAGAATTCTATGGCTCTGATCACCTTTGCCCTAGCTTGCTCATGTACAGAGGTTTTACACTGGGAGAGGCAAGCCCAGAAGACTGGAGGCTACTGACCCTGCTCTGAGAATTTGCCCACAGAGAGAGGCAGTTAATAAGAACAGAGTCCAGGGAAGTTCATGCCTGAGGAGATTTTGATGGTAAGCAAATAAAAAGAGGTACCTCTTCTTTTTTTTTACTCTTTTATTTTTTATATTTTCTCTTTTTTTGAATAGAGACGGGTTTTGCCATGTTGGTCAGGCTGGTCTCAAACTCCTGGCCTCAAGTGATCCACCCTCCTTGGCCTCCCAGAGTGCCAGGTTTATAGGCATGAGCCACTGTGCCTGGCCAGGTACCCTCTTCTTAATTAAGAACAGGGTGATCTACAGGCCAGCTAGTTCACCAGAGAACCAGGGAAGGAGACAGCTGAGAAGAACTCTCCCAAGGTCAGAACAAAGCTCAATTTCAAAAATTACCCCTTCCTGAATTTAATTGAATTAGACTTTGGAGCAGTGTATACTCCAGGGCATTATCAAAAACAGTCGAGAATTCAGTCAGCAGTTAGTAGAGCCTAACAGCTGGATGTGATACCAGAAGAGGTAGAAAGCTTAACAGAGAGATCATGGAAAGAGCTAGTCAAAGACAGCCTGGCTGAATGTCATCTCAGGGAGACTGTGTACATGCCCAAGGTTGCACTCTCTGAGGCACAACATGAAAATCTTCACCAGTCTTTGGGGAAGGAGACTTTACGAAAATAGTCTAACCAAGTCACTAAACTAATAAATAAGCAAATAACAACAACAAACCCTGAAGGAGGGGGAATCAGTATCCAGAGTTGCTACAGTATATTACTTAAAATGTCCTTTTTTGAGATGGAGTCTCTGTCGCCCAGGTTAGAGTGCAGTGGCACAATCTCGGCTCACTGCAACCTCTGTCTCCCATGTTCAAGCAGTTCTCTCTCAGCCTCCCGAGTAGCTGGGGTTACAGGTGCATGCCACCACACCCGGCTAATTTTTTGTATTTTAGTAGAGAAAGGGTTTTACCTAGTTGCTGGTATTGAACTCCTGAGCTCGGACAATCCACCCATCTTGGCCTCCCAAAGTGCTAGGATTACAGGCGTGAGCTACCACACTCAGCCTAAAATGTCCAGTTTTTAACAAAAATTGAGACATACACACAAAAAACAGGAAGTGTAACCTATACACAAGAAAAAGCAGGCAACAGAAATTTCCTGTGAAAGGGTCCAGATACCAGATTTAACAGCAGCCATTAAAAATATGATCAAAGGGCTGGGCGCGTTGGCTCACACCTGTAATCCCAGCACTTTGGGAGGCTGAGGCGGGCGGATCACGAGGTCGGGAGATCGAGACTATCCTGGCTAAGACGGTGAAACCCCGTCTCTACTAAAAATACAAAAAATTAGCTGGGCGTGGTGGCAGGCGCCTGTAGTCCCAGCTACTGGGGAGGCTGAGGCAGGAGAATGGCGAGAACCTGGGAGGCAGAGGTTGCAGTGAGCCGAGATCTCGCCACTGCATTTCAGCCTGGGCGACAGTGCAAGACTCTGTCTCAAAAAAAAAAAAAAAAAAAAAGATCAAAGAACTAAAACTATGCTTGAAGAAGTAAAGGACTATTTGATAATGTGTCGTTAAATAGAGAATAACAATAAAAAGATAGGAAGTATTTGAAAAGAGCCCAGTGGAAGTTCTAGAGTTGAAGAGTAGTATAATAATCAGGCCAGGTGTGGTGGCTCACACCTGTAATCCCAGCACTTTGGGAGGCTGAGGTGGGCAGAGCATTTGAGGCCAGGAGTTCAAGATTGGCCAGGCCAACATGGCAAAACCCCATCTCTATTAAAAATATAAAGGTTAGATGGCCATGGTGGTGCACACCTGTAATCCCAGCACTTTGGGAGGCTGAGGTGGGCGGAGCACTTGAGGCCAGGAGTTCGACATCAGCCAGGCCAACATGGCGAAACCCCATCTCTATTAAAAATACAAAAGCTAGATGGCCATGGTGGTGCACACCTGGAATCCCAGCTACTTGGATTGCTGAGGCATGAGAATCGATTGAACCCGGGGCAGAGGTTGCAGTGTGCTGAGATGGTGCCACTGCAGTTGCGCCTGGGTGACAAAGTGAGACTTTGTCTCAAAAAAAACTGTTTTTTAAGTAGTATAATAATCAAGATGAAAAAATCACTAGAAAGACTCAGCAGTAGATATGAACTGGCAGAAGAAAGACTCAGCAAAATAGGTTGATAGAGATTAAACATTCTAAAGAACAGAGGGAAGAAAGAATAAAGAAAACAGGGCCTTAAAATAATGTGGGGCACTATTAAGCACACCAAGATATGCATAATGGGAGTACCAGAAGGAGATAAAGTAACAGAAAAATTATCAAAGAAATAATGCTGAAAATCTCCCAAATGTAATGTAAATCATTAATGCACACATTCAAGAAGCCCAAAGAATCCAAGTCGGAATACTCAGATCCACATGCAGACACATGGTAATAAAAACGCTGAGGCCTGGCATGTTGGCGCACACCTGTAATCCCTGCACTTTAGGAAGCCAAGAAGGGTGGATTGCTTGAGCTCAGGAGTTCAAGACCAGCCTGGGGAATGTGGCAAAACCCCATCTCTTTGAAAAAAAAAAAAAAAGTTAACCAGGGGTAGTAGTGCACACCTGTAATCCCAGCTACTCAGGAGACTGAGATGGAACAATCACCTTAACCCAGGAGGACGAGGCTGTAGTGAGCTGCGATCACAGCCTGGGTGACAGAGCGAGACCCTGCCTCCAAAAAGAAGAAGAAAAAAAAATCCTGAAAGATAAGAAAATCTTGAAAGTAGTAAGAGAAAAATGGCTCATCATGCCCAAGGATATTCCAATAAGATTAGTGGCTGACTGCTCATCAGGAATAATGGAAGGCAGAAGGCAGTCGGGTGACATATTCAGAATGCTGAAAGAAAAAAACAGTCAACCAAGAATCTTGTATTTTACAAAACTATGTTTCAAAGATGAAGTTGAAATAAAAACATTCTTAGAAAAGAAAAACTGAAAGAACTCATTAGTAACAGACAAACATCTGGAAATTAAGCAGCATACCGACTTATGAGAAATACCAAAGGAAGTTCTTCAGGTTGAAAGCAGGTGACTTCAGACAGTAATTTGACTCCACATGAAAAACAAAGAGCACCTTAAGTAAAGGTAATTCTGTAATTATAAGAGATTGTGTAAATGCATATTTCTTCTCCTTTTCTTCAGTTAAAAAACACAAACCATCTAATTATATTGTTGAACCTATAACATATGGAAACATATTTTGCAATAACTGTAGAAAGAAAACGGGTGGTACCAAAGTTGTAATGGAGTATCATGACACCAAATTGCAACTTGAATCCCTAGGAATCGGTGAGGAGAACCAAAATGGTAATAAGAGGGTAAATATAAAAACTCCATAAATGTATACTTGCTCTTCATTCCTTTTCTCAGTTTCTCTAACATAAAATTATTTAAAGTAACAATTAGAACAAGTATTGTTGGGCTTTTAACATACATAGATACAATATGCACAATTACAGCACAAAAAGAATGAAGATGGAATGGAGCTCTAAGTTAGAATAAATCCGAAAATGCTTGCTTCAGCAACATATTCCAAAATTGGAACAGTACAGAGATTAGCATGGCCCCTGTGCAAGGATGACATGCAAATTCATGATGCATTCCATATTTATTTCTAATTTTTAAAAAAAAATCTGGAAAAGATTAAGATGTATGTGGTAAGCAACTTCTTTTTTTTTTTTTTTTGATATGGAGTTTCGCTCTTGTTACTCAGGCTGAAGTGCAGTGGTACCATCTTGGCTCCCCACAACCTCCGCCTCCTGGGTTCAAGCGATTCTCCTACCTCAGCCTCCCGAGTAGCTGGGATTACAGGCATGTGCCACCATGCCCAGCTAATTTTGTATTTTTAGTAGAGACGGGGTTTCTCCATGTCGGTCAGGCTGGTCTCGAGCTCCCGACCTCAGGTGGTCCACCCACCTTGGCCTCCCAAAGTGCTGGGATTACGGGTATGAGCCACCGCGCCCAGCCAGCAACTTCTAAGAAAGTAACTTGGGGCTGGGCGCGGTGGCTCACGCCTGTGATCCCAGCACTTTGGGAGTCTGAGGTGGGCGGATCACGAGGTCAGGAGATCGAGACCACCCTGGCTAACGTGGTGAAACCCCGTCTCTACTAAAAATACAAAAAAATTAGCTGGGCGTGGTCTCGGGCGCCTGTAGTCCCAGCTGCTGGGGAGGCTGAGGCAGGAGAATGGCGTGAACCCAGGAGGCGGAGCTTGCAGTGAACCGAGATCGCGCCACTGCACTCCAGCCTGGGTGACAGAGTGAGACTCTGTCTCAAAAAAAAAAAAAAAAAAAAGAAAGTAACTTGGGAAATACAGTAAAGAAATAATTGAAGGAGATATAATGTTATACTAGAAAATATTAATCAAAAGAAACACTAAAGGAGATATAGAGGAACAAAAAAACACACAAGACATACAGAAAACAAAAAGTTAAATGGCAGAAGTCAGTCCAGCCTTATCAATAATAACATTAAATGTGAATAGATTTAACAATTCATTCAAAAGACAGATTGTTATATTGGATCAGAAAACAAGATCCAGTTATATGCAGCCTATAGAAAACACACTTTCAATTCAGAGATAAAATAGGTTGAAAGTAAAGGACAGAAAAAGATGTATCATGCAGGCAGCATCCCCGAGAAAGCTGGAGAGGCTGTACTTTTAAAAAGTTGGAGGGACAGAGTCTCACTCTGTCACCCAGGCTGGAGTGCAGTGGCACGATCAGCTCACTGCAACCTCCACCTCCCGGGTTCAAGCGATTCTGATGCCTCAGCCTCCCAAGTAGTTGGGATTACAGGCAGGGAGCCCACGCCCAGCTCATTTTTGTGTGTGTTTTTAGTAGAGATGGGGTTTCAGCATGTTGGCCAGGTTGATCTCAGATGGCCTCAGGTGATCTGCCTGCCTTGGCCTCTCAAAGTGCTGGGATTACAGGCATGAGCCACCACCACCCAGCCAAAAAAGCTGGAGAGACTTTAAAACAAAAACTGTTATCAGAGCAAAATAGGGATATTTGATAATAACAGGGTGAAACCATCAAGAAGATATAACAGTTATAAACATGTATGCATCCAAAAACAGCCCCCAAAAAATACATGAAGCAAAAACTAACAGATTGGAAGAGAGCAGTAGTTCAAAAACAACAGCTGGAGACCTTAACATACTACTTTTAATAATGGATAAAACTAAGCAGAAGATCAACAGGGAAACAGAAGACTTAAATAACACTGTATACCAACAAGGACTAACAGAGAACTGTAGAACCCTCCACCCAACTACTACAGAATGCACGTTCTTCTCAAGTGCACATGAACATTCTCCAGGACAGACCATATGCTAGGCTGTTAAAAAAAAGTTCAGCAAATTTAAAAGGATTAAAACTGTACAAAAGTATGTCCTCAAATCCCAGTGGGGTGAGTTAGAAATAAATAACAAACTTGGGAAATTAATAAATACATGCAAATTAAGCAGTATACTTCTAAATAACCAGTGGGTCAAACAGGAGATCACAAACAAAATTAGGAAGTGTCTTGAGGCCGGGCGCGGTGGCTCACACCTGTAGTCCCAGCCCTTTGGGAGGCCGAGGAGGCGGGTCGCTTAAGGTCAGGAGGTCCAGGCAGGAAAATTGCTTGAACCCCCGAGGCAGAGGTTGCAGTGAGCCGAGATCACACTACAGCCTGGGTGACAGAGTGAGATTCCATCAAAAAAAAAAAAGGAAATATTTTGAGACAAATGAAAATGACACTATGTATCAAACTTATGGGATGCAGCTAAAGTGTGCTTAGAGGGAACTTTAGAGCTATAAATGCCTACATTTTTAAATAAATCTAAATTGCCTAAATGTCTACCTTAAGTCATTGGAAAAAGAACAAACATCTCAAAAGGAAAAGGAAGTAATAGGTTTAGAGTGAAAACTGGTGAGATAGAGAATAGAAAAACAGTAGAGAAAATCTGTAAAACCAAAGGTGATTTTTTTAAAGGTAATCTTTAAAAAGTTCAACAAAGTTGACAAACTTTTAGCCACACTGACCAAAAAAGAAAGGCTCAAATTACTAAATTAGAAATGAAAGAAGGTACGTTACAACCAACCTTTTTAAGAAAGTAAGAGGACTCTAAGGGAATACTATAAACAATATAAGCCAATAAACTAAATAACCTAGATGAAATGAGCAAGTTAAAAGACACAAACTATTGCAGCTAACTCAGGAAGAAATAGAAAACCTGAAAGAAGTATAACAACGAGATTGAATAAATAATGAAAAACTGCCCACAAAGAAAAGTCCTGGCCCACATGGCTTCACTGGTTAGTTCTATCAAATGTTTCAAGAAGAATTCACACCAATACTTTCCAGACTCTAATAGAAAATAAAAGAGGAAGGAACAGTTCCCAACTTACTCTTTGAGGTCATATTATCATGATACCAAAACCAGATAAAGACATCACAAGACCAGTATCTCTTATGATTATAGGTGCAAAAATCTTCAACAAAATACTAGCACACCAAGTATAGCAACATACAAGGATTGTATACCATGACCAAATGGATTTATGCAAGTTTGGTTCAACATTTGAAAATCAGTTTATGTAATACACTGTGTTAATAGAATAAAGGACAAAAACCACATGATCGTTTCCATAGGAGCAAAAAAGCATTTGACAAAATCCAACACCCCTTCATGGTAAAAACAAAAACTCAGGAGAGAACTTCCTCAGCCTGTTAAAGGGCATCTACAAAAACCCATGGCTGACATACCTAATGGCAAAAAAATTGAAAGCTTCTACCACTAAGATCAGGAACAAGACGAGTTCCTGATCGTTTCTGGAAGTGGCAGTGCCATTGCCACTTCTCTTCAGCATTGTATTGGAGGTTCTGGCTAGGGCAGTTAGGCAAGAAAAAGAAATTAAAGGCATGCAAATTAGAAAAGTAGTGAAACTGTTCACAGATGGGATGATCTTATATGTAGAAAAATCTAAGGAATCTACTATAAAAACCAGTAAACTAATAAATAGGTTCAACAAAGGTTCAGAATACAAGGCTAATATTAAAAAATGAGTAGTATTTCTATAGAGTAGCAATCAACAAACCAAAAATTAAGAAAACAATTTTATTTATAATAGGATCAAAAAAATAAAATACTTAGGAACTTAAGTGTAAAACTTATACTCTGAGAATTCTAAAACATCATTGAAAGAAATTAAACCCTAAATAAATGTAAAGACATCCCATGTCTTTGAATCAGAAAATGAATATTGTTAAGATAATGATAGTCCCATTCTGATCTATAGATCAGCCTTACAGATTCAACACAATTTCTGTCATAACTCTCAGCTGACTACTTTGCACAAATGGAGTAGCTGATCCTAAAGTTCATGTGGAAATGCAGGAGACTCGGATTAACAAAAACAGTCTTGAACTAGGCCGGGTACAGTGACTCATGCCTGTAATCCCAGCACTTTGGGAGGCTGAGGCAGGAAGATCACTTGGCCTCAGGAGTTTGAGGCCAGCCTGGGTAACATAGTGAGACCCCTGTCTCTATAAAAAATTTAAAAATTAGGCAAGCCTCGTGACACCCACCTATAGTCCCAGCTACTCAAGACGCTGAGGTGGGAGGGTAGCTTGAGCCCAGGAGTTTGAGGCTGCAGTAACCTGTGATTGTGCCACTGCACTCCAGCCTGGGTGACAGCAAGACTCTGTCTCAAAAAAAAAAAAAAAAAAAAAACCTAAGACAACTCACATCCTGACTTGAAAACTTACTACAAAGCTGCAGTCGAGACACTATGCTGCTGGCCTGAGGATAGACATATTGATCAATGGAATATTGTTGAGAGTTCAGAAATAAACCCTCATGCTTATTATGATTAATTGATTTTCAGTGGGTACCAAGACCATTCATTGGTGGAAACAGTAGTAGTCTTTTCAACAAATGGTATTGGGACCATTTGATGTCCACATGCGAAAGAATGAAGTTAGATCCCCTGCCTTATGTCATATACAAAATTAAAAGGGTCAAAGACCTAAATGTAAGAGCTAAACCTGTGAAACCCTTAGAAGAAAACATAAGGATAAAGCTTCATGACCTTGGATTTAACAATTTAGCTGTCATACACAATGACATCTGAAGCACAAGCAACCATATAAATAATAAATTGGACTTCATCAAAATTAAAACTTTTTGTTCTTCAGAAAACACAATCAGGAAAGTGAAAAGAGAACCCACAGAATGGAAGAACGTTTTTTGTGGGTAAGGCAGGGTGGGACATCTTTCAAATCATGTATCTAATAAGGGATTTGTATCTAGAATGTATAAAGAACTCCCATAACAATAATAAAAAAACCCATTTCAAAATATAGACAAAGGATCTGAATAGACGTTTCTCCAAAGAAGATATATAAATAATTATTAAGCACGTGAAAAATGTTCACCGTCATTAGCCGTCAGGGAAATGCAAATCAAAACCACAGTGAGGCCAGGCACAGTGGCTGGCACCTGTAATCCCAATACTTTGGGAGGCCAAGGCAGGAGGATTGTTCAAGACCAGCTCAAACAACAGAGCAAGACCTCATCTCTACAAAAAAAATTTTGTTTTGGTTAGCCAGGCATGGTGGCATGTGCCCATAGTCCTGACAACTTGGGAGGCTGAGGTGGGAGGATTGTTTGGGTCCAGAGTTCAATGCTGCAGTGAGCTGTGATCCTGCCACTGCACTTAAGTAGTCTAGGTGATAGAGGAAAAAACAAACCCCACAATAATATAGTACTTCATACTCACTAGAATGGTTATCATCAAAAAAGGTGGATAATAAGGGTTGGCAAGAATATGGAGAAATCAGAGCCCTCAATCACTATTAGTGGGCATGTAGAATAGTGCAGCCTCTTTAGAAAAGAGTCTAGCAGTTCCTCAAAGGGTTAACATACAGTTATGTCATAGGGCCTAGAAATCCTACTCCCAGGTATATACCCAAGAGAAATGAAAATATATGTTACACAAAAACTTGTTCAGGTATGTTCATCACAGCATATTCATAACAGCCAAAATATGGAAACAACGCAAATGACTGTCACCTGATTAATGAATAAACAGAATTTTTTTTTTTTTTTTTGAGACGGTCTCTCTGTCACCTAGGCTACAGTGCAGTGGTGTGATCACAGCTCATTGCAGCCCTGACCTCCCAGGCTCAGCCATCCTTCTACCTCAGCCTCCCAAGTAGCTGGAAACAGGTGCACACCACCACACCCAGCTAATTTTTTTATTTTTTGTAATCAAAAGAGACAGTATCTTGCTGTGTTGCCCAAGCTGGTCTCAAACTCCTGTGCTCAAATGATCTTCCCGTCTTGGTCTTCCAAAGTGCCGGAATTACAGGCATGAGCCACTGTACCAAGCCAGAATGTGATATATTTATACTAGCGGATATTATTCAGCAATAAAAGGGAATGCTGATAGGTGCTACAACATGGATAAACCTTGAAAACATTGTACTAGGTGAAAGAAGCAGTCACAAAAGATGGCATATTGCATGAGTTCATTAATATGAAGTGTCCTGAACAGGCAATTGCATAGAGATGGAAAATAGTTTCATGGTTGCCTAGAGCTAAGGAGTTTGGTGGGAAATAGGAAGTGACTGGTAGTGAGTACAAGGCTGCTTTTGGGGGGTGATGAAGATATTCTAAAATTGATTGTGGTAATAGCTGCACAACTCTATGAATGTCCTAAAAATCACGATACCATGGTTAACTAAATGGGTGAATTGCATGGTATGTGAATTGTACCTCAAAGCTGTTAAAAAAAAAAAAAAAAGTGAGTGTGCATGCCCACAGAAAACAGTGCAGTGCAGACAGAGAGTGGTGACCGCTCCAATCGGTGTGGTAGAGCTGAAGAGACTCAGGGGAGCACAGGCCTTGTGAGCTGGTTTTCCCATCCTCATCCTTGGGACTGGCCTTGTTGCTAAGCTCTGGCCATTGCTTTGGAGACTGTTTCTTGAAAATATTTATCGCAGAAAGTCTTGTCAGGCCTGCGCAAGCCAGGCACCAAAAGTTGGTGGTGACTTGGAGAGGGGTCAGGCTGCCCTGTCTCTTTCTTCGCAGACGTTCATTTCTCAGTAGGACTTGTGTGCCCCACACTGTGCCCACTGCTTGCATAAACATCCTTCCCTGCAGGACTCCCTAGAGCACCATGGGCTGGGTGCCGAGGATGCCAAGCACGCAAGGTCTCACAGCAGTGCACGACAGAGGCAGGATTCTGCGTGATAGTTCTTCAGGTTCACTTCACAGATTAGCTGACACTTAACTGTTCTGGAAGCTGGGCCAAGGAGTGCTAACATGGAAATTGAGTAACTATAGTTTTTTGCCCAAGGTACAGGAGAATAAATATGAGTAGATAGAATCTCTTAAATTAAAAATTTCTCCAGTAAATTTTTCCTAAGTCTTTGCCTCCTGCCTGTTTAGTTCCCATTAAAAGCTTGGAGATGAAAAAGAATACAAAGTAACAAGCATTCGCAGAAAAACTCAGTTTTCTGAGAACTTAACTTCTATTTAGTTTCTAATTGTATGTTGCTTACTTGGGGCTATGTTCCAGGCACCTTCAATATATTCCTCTACTCCTTACAACATTAAGGGGTAGGTATGGTTGTCAGTATTGCTGTTTTACAAAGGAGGATGGATACCGAAGCACAGAGAGGTCCACTGATTTATGGAAGACCACCCGGCTAGTGAATGGGGTTCAAACCCAGTAGTCGGGGTTCAAACCCAGTAGTCTGGCTTCAGGGTCAGTGCTCTTAACTACCGTGCCACGCTGTGTCTCAGTCACACTTCATTCAGCAGCTTGTCGTCTTCCAGGGTTGTGATTTTAACATGACTGGGAAAGATAGTCCCAAGTCTGTAGGATAGAGTAAGTTAGATTCTCTCTCTTTTTTTTTTTTGAGACAGTCCAGCTCTGTCGCCCAGGCTGGAGTGCAGTGGCACGATCTCTGTTGGTTCACTGCAACCTTCACCTTCCAGGCTCAAGCGATCCTTCCACCTTTCCCTCTTGAGTAGCTGGGACTACAGGCGCATGCCACCATGCCCAACTAATTTTTTAAATTTTTTTATAGCAATGAGGTCTCACTGTATTGTCCAGGCTGGTCTCAAACTCCTAGGCTCAAGCAGTCCACCTGCCTCGGCCTCCCAAAGTCCTGGGATCATAGGCATGAACCACCACACCCAGTCGGAATAAGTTAGGGTCTTCTGTCTTGATACTTTAAAGAGTATCACTGTGTTTTCTGTATGAGCCTTACCTGAATATATCTGATAACCACTCCTCTATAACACATAGAGGCCTTTGCAAAAGGCCTCTAGGGAAACAGTTCCTGTAGGAACTTGAGAGGACCTTGGCAGTTACTGATTCATCTGTTCACCTTTAAAATGAGGAAACTGAAGGGAAGTCACTCTGCTAAGATCACCTAGCCTCTCCTGACTCTGACCAATGCCCTCTTAAAATAGTAGGGATCTACGCTGGGCACCGTGGCTCACGCCTGTAATCCCAGCACTTTGGGAGGCTGAGGCGGGCAGATCGCTTGAGGTCAGGAGTTCAAGACCAGCCCGGCCAACATGGTGAAACCCCATCTCTACTAAAAATAGAAAAATTAGCTGGGCGTGGTGGCGCATGCCTGTAGTCCCAGCTACTCGGGAGGCTGAGGCAGGAGACTTGCTTGAAACCAGCAAGCGGAAGTTGCAGTGAGCCAAGGTCATGCCACTGCACTCCAGCCTGGGTGACAGAGCAAGACTCTGTAAATAAGTAAAGAAAGGATCTAGGAGTGAATGGGGGCTTCCTAAGAATCAGATGCTGGGCTTCTCTTATGTTCCCATTCAGTCTGCACAGTAACCCTAGCTGTCTGCTGCAGAGCAGTCTAAGGCCTAGTGAGGAGGTGACTGGCCCAAAGTCATAAAGCCAGCAAGTCTGACACATATCAAGTGTCCCATAAATATCACTTAGCTGCTGTTGATGTTAGCAGTAATGACATTGGGTAAAATGAAAATCTGCCTGTAGATAATATGTTCATCTGCATCAGTAGCATCAGTTGTGATACCCAGTCTGCTTTAGAAAGTTGAACCTTAGAAAAATTTAGATGGTTCTTCTTTTAAAAAATGGGGAATTCTTCAAAAAGAATCCCTCTTGGGCTTCAGCAGTGTCCCTCATGGAGTCTCAGCAGAAGAACCAAGTAAGCAGGGCCATTTGCGACTTGAAGAGCGGTCCCCATAATTTGCTGTCATACATCTGCCTGGGCACTTTCTGGGGGTCTGGTTGGTGGCAGGAGAAGGGCATAAGCAGGGAGGGATGGGTCATGTTACTGTATTGGCTGTGTCCAAATATTTTTACTTTATGTTAAAGTTGATGAGGCACAACTATTGCAGAGTCCATTTTTCCGAGTCTCTGCGCTCACCTGGCTCCTGGGGGTGTGGAGGGAGTTTTGCAGCTTTCAGAGTCTGTGTTTTGGGCTCAAGGCCCAGCCAAATGGCCATGCTACAAGTCTGTTCAGAGCAGGTTCGAGGGGCAGAAACGTGTTTCCTCACAAGCTGTGACTCAATCCTGTCTCCGGTGGCTGTGTCAGCCTCCATTGTGTTCCCTCCTCCAGGGGCTTCTGAGGAGAATGGCCTGCCTCACACGTCAGCCAGAACCCAGCTGCCCCAGTCAATGAAGATTATGCATGAGATCATGTACAAACTGGAAGTGCTCTATGTCCTCTGCGTGCTGCTGATGGGGCGTCAGCGAAACCAGGTGGGCCCCTCTCCAGCGTCTCAGGACACGGGGAGCAGGTGCTGCCCGGGTGCTCATGGTATGCCAGGTGCTCCACTGGGCCTTCTGTTAGAATGGCTCTCGCTTTAGCCTGGCAAAGCATAGGGGTATTTCTCCTTCTGTTCTACCCATAAGGAAACCAGGCTGATTCCAGAACCGGGAGTCTTTTCACTGTGCCTTGCTGTATGGAGCGTTTCTAGGCAGTCCTGGTTGGTGCTGAGGGCAGAAGCAGGCAGTTGCCTCTGTGAGGTGAAGACTAAAGAGTTGAAAGCTGGCAAGCCTGGCCCTGTGGACGTGCTAGAGGAGTTGCCAACCTGATGTGGGCTCAGGGCAGTGGGACAGAGCCCAGAGCTGTGTCTGCTTAGGAAAACTGGGCAAGAACAGGGAGCTCCAGATGTGCAAGGTTCCCTGAGCCTTGAAGTAGTTCCAAGACGGAGGAGGAGGGGCCCATAACCTACAGTGGAGGAAAAAGGGCTTGGAACAGTGCGGCCCTCCTCAAGACTATTGAGAAGTAGCCTTTTCCTGCAGACCGCGCCCTTCTAGGGAGGAAACCAAGCATGGGGGCAGGAGAGGCTGGAGGCTCAGCAGTCCTTCCACATCTTTCTGAGTCAGACACTGGACTGTCACAAGTCTGGGCAACAGAGGTGCAGTTACCCCCATTTTACAAGTGAGGATGAAAACGTCCAGAAGAGAATGAAAGAGTGTACCAGGTGGGAGGGGGCAGTGCCCTGGGGAGGAGTGTGCATAGTCGCTGGAACAGTGAGGCAGCGCGGGACAGCCTGGAGCAAACAGCCAGGAGAGGAGGGCTGAGGGCTCACAGGGACCAGGTCACGTCAAGCTGTCACAGGCCATTTTAAAGACTTTGGTTTTTACTCTGAGTGAAGTGAGAAGTCATTCCTCTGACTGCTTTTGGAAAGACTGGAAACAGCAAGGAAGGGAATAGGGCGACCATTAGGGGCCCTCATAATAGGGCCAAGAGATGATAGCAGCTAGGACCAGCACATTGATGGTGGGACTGGTGGGAGGTGGTTGCATTCTGGATATGTTTTGAAAGATAGGATTTGCTGATGGTTTGGATGTGAACTTAAGAGTGAGGAGAGGAGTTAAGGGTGACTCCCAAGGTTTTTTGCCCAAGGAAGTAGGAGAATGGATTTGCCAGGTATTGAGGTGGTTAAGACTAGCAGGTAAGGGGTGGAGGAGCAGGCTCAGGGAGGAAGATGGGGAGTTGCGTTTTGTACAAGGTAGATTTGAGGTGTGTGTTAGAATTGACACTTGGATTGATGACCTACAGCTGGTGTTGGGGAGATGGCAAGGCTGGAGGTATCACTTTGGGAGTCCTCAGCATATGGTTGTATTTAAAACCAGGACACTGGATGAGATCCCACAGTGATAGCCACAGCATTGGTGTCCCTTCCTTCAATACGGAACATGTTTTTAATAAAAAATAATAGTTTTAGGGACAGCTTTTATGCATTGAGTGCTATTACTTTTTTGAGGCACTTTCACAGTTACTTATATGTGAAATAATTGTAGGGACAGCTTCTGTGCGTTGAGTGCTATTACTTTTTCGAGGCACTTTCACAGTTGTTTGAATTTTCAGGTATTTAGTAAGTTACACAACAGGTGGTGACTCTGTGTCCCCACACTCGATTCTTGAGAAAGCCAGGGCATAAACTGGGCTGTGCGCTCAGGGGACAGGCCTGGATAGAGCCAGGATTTAAACTCTGCTGCCCTGCCTCCTCTTTCTGCCCTCTCACAGCAGTTCTCTGTTCCCTGAGCCTTCTTGTTGCCAAGTTGCTATGAGTTGTTGCGGTCTTGAGTTAAACTGTATGATTACAGTGCTGGTTCCTTGGGAAGGGACCACTAATGACCTTGAAATCCTGGCCCCCCAAAACCACTGTTTCACTAGCATGTTCTCATTTGCACAGTCAGCATTTCCTGGGTTTCTGCTGTGTGCCGGGCACCGTGAGGATCTGGATTCCCAGATCCTGCCTACACTGGGTAGCAAGGGGAAGGGTTTCCTTGGCCAGGCCTCACAGAAGGCTTCCTCCTTAAAGAAGCCTCCTCGTTAATGAGCAGTTGGGCCAAGTTCTCAGACCAATCTTGGCCAAATTGAAATCTCAGGACTGGAAAGGCTCCCCATGTGCTGTCAAGTTTCATCCCTCTGGTGCTAATGAAAACCATCCATATAGCAGTCGTTTCTTTTAGTGCCCCCTGAGTAGCTTCTACAGTACCTCACTGAGCCTTTTCAACAGCTCCATTGTCCCCCATCGCCTTTTCTATCAAGGGACTTGGGCTCAAAGAATGTTGCCCAGGGTCACAGAGCTATCTTGTGAACCCAGGGCTGTCTGACTGCAGAGATAAATGCCTGAGCCTGTACCCGCTGCCTCCTCTGGTAGAGTGGCACTTCATCTCGCCCACCTCCTGCCTACCATCCTGCTATAGAGCAGGCTACGGGGCTGGACCTGAGAGTAGGAATAATGCATTCTACAAGTAAAATTTGTTTTACAAATCTTACACGTGAAGAAGCTGCTATTTTCTTTCTTTCTTTTTTTTTTTTCTTTTTTTGAGACAGTCTTGCTCTGCCACCCAGGCTGGAGTGGTGCAGTGACATGATCTCGGCTCACTGCAACCTCTGCCTCCCCAGCTCAAGCGATCCTCTTGCCTCAGCCCTCCAAGTAGCTGGGGTTATAGGTGCACACCACCACACCCAGCTAATTTTTGTATTTTTAGTAGAGACAGGGTTTCATCATGTTGGCCAGGCTGGTCTGAAACTCCTGGCCTCAAGTGATCCGCCCGCCTTGGCCTCCCAAAGTGCTGGGATTAGCAGGCGTGAGCCACCATGCCCGGCCGAGAAGCTGGTATTGTTAAGAGAAAAGGGAAATGATGTAGTAGAAACCTCAAACCTAAGCACTGGCCTGAACTTAGGAGACCCAGGGTCAGGTCCAAGTCTGCCTTAGAAGGCCCCTCTCTTCCCAGCTGTGTGACTCACCCCTAATCTCTTAAGCTTGGGTTTCTAGTCTGTGCAGTGAGGCAATTGCACTGGATGAATTTTTTTGGGCCATCGTTGGAACATTTTATAGCTGTGTGACCTGGGCCTGGCTTAGGGCCCTTTGGAGTGAGACAGGAAGGCACATGGCTTGGTGAATACCATAGATGTCAGCCGTACCTCCCCACCCCCAGTTAAGCAGGGCAAGGTAGATCCAGGCTGGGTTTTAGTAAAGGCCTGAGTGGCAGAACAGGTGTCATTTTACATCAGCCTCAGTCTAACAGATTCTGGGCTGCTTATGAGTCTTAACACTGGCCAGAGGCTGTGATTTCTAGTAGGAAGAGAATAGTCACCTCTATTACTTTCAGTGGCAAAAATTGCAATTACTTTTACACAACCTAATATGTTGAAGGAAGAGGTCCATGGAAATGGAGGCTGCCAGGGATGTCTTTGTCAGCTTCTGGTCTCCCAAGATAAATGCATACCTGTAGTGGGCTAGAAAGGGACAGACTTAAGATCTGAACACCTGAGTTAGGTGCCGTTGCAATCACTGACCTTACCCAGGCTGGTCTTGCTGAACTTCTCCCCCTTGTAAAATAGCAATAAGCGAGCACTGGTGCTGTGTGCAGAGCTTTACATCTGCTTTCTGACTCGATCCTTACAACAGCCCCGAGAAGGGCTAGTAATAGCCTTATGTTATATAAACAAATTTTAACAGGGAAATCATTCCTGCAGTTCTGTTTTAAAAGATATAAATTAGTATAAGTGAAGCCTCTCTCCCCTCTGATCCTTGACATTCTATTCTGATGGTTCCATGAAGCAGCTAATTTTACCAGTTATTAGTGTATCCTTCTAGAGACATTTTTATGCTTACAAAGGCGAATTGTATTCCTCTTTTTTTACACAATCAGTAATACAGCATGAGCACACTTGCTTTCCCAGTATTACCTCTTGGCAATTGTTCAGTTCACGACATATAAAAATACCTTGATTCTTTTTTACTGGTGCCTTGTATCCCATTGAGTGGCATACCATAATTTATTTTAGGGTATTACAAATAATGCTATAGTGAGTAGTGTTGTAATTATGTATCATTTAGTGTTTATATGGATCTGTCTGAGTGTAAATTCCTAAAGTGGAATTGCTGGTTTAAAGGGATTATGGATTTGCAATTTTAGAGCTACTGCCAAACACTCTTCCCTGTTCAGGTCATACCAGTGTGCCCTCCCACCAACAGCGTGTGAATGTACCCGATGCCCAGGTCACCAACACGGTCTTATAAAGCTTTGTCATCTTTCCCAGTCTGAAAAAGTGAAAAATCAGAGACATTTGTAGGACTCCTTATAGAGGAATTTCTTTGCCTGTGGCATGAATTGCCAATGTATGTTCTCTGTTTGTCGTATTTGGCTTGTGACTTTGCTTGAGTTTTGCCATACAGAATTTTTAAAGGTTTAGGTGGTTGATGTCAACAAGCTTCTTTTTGAGCTTCTAGGTTTAGTATAATCCTTCAGAAAGGCTTTTCCAACTCTTAGATCATTTTTTTTCTTTGCAGAGATTTTTCTAGATCTTAGAGTTTTTTAATAATTGTATCTTACTTTCAGCTGAAATTTATCCTAGTGCAAAGCATGAGGAACATTTTGATGTTAATACGAGGAGACAAATCTTAAGGAATTTGTTTAAGGTTACAAAGTTTGCACATGGTAAAGCTAAGAGTCAAACCCAGGACTCTTGCATCCCAAAGGACTCTTGAATCATATGCAGGACTCTCTGAATCCCAAACTCATGCTTCTGTGATAGGAACTACCAGACATTATGTCTTGTAGGATTATTGTGAGCATTAATGAGCAAAGTTAGAAAGTGGGTTTGTGTGTGGTGGGCATAGGGGATACACGGATGTTTTCTTCAGACCCTGGCCCTCCTTACTGACAGTACTGATACTTGTCCTGAATATCATTATCGTGTGTACTGAGCACGAGGTTTTGCTAGATTTTTCAAGCGCATTTGTCTTAATACTTTTTCCTTCCTATCCCATTCAGGTTCACAGAATGATTGCAGAGTTCAAGCTGATCCCTGGACTTAATAATTTGTTTGACAAACTGATTTGGAGGAAGCATTCAGCATCTGCCCTTGTCCTCCATGGTCACAACCAGAACTGTGACTGTAGCCCGGTAAGCAGGAGACCCCCGGGGACAGATGGGGCCTCACTGGCTTGGAGTAGTTGTTTCAAGACCTGCTGCTGACCCTTTGACCTTTTTTCCTTTGGGAGTAGAGCAGAAACTAAAATCATATTTTATAGTCCCCTAATTGGAAGCTACCTTGGAGTAGGATCTGAGTGAACCCCACTCCCCACCCCAACCTATGCAGAAATCCCTTTTAAGATCTTCCTAGGCTGGGCACAGTGACTCAGGCCTGTAATCCCAGCACTTTGGGAGGCCGAGCGGGCAGATCACTTGAGGTCAAGAGTTACAGACCAGCCTGGCCAACATGGTGAAACCCTGTCTCACTAGTGTGAGAGACACTTGCGTCTCTCACTAAAAATACAAAAATTGGCCAGGTATGGTGTTGGGTGCCTGTAATCCCAACTCTTCGGGAGGCTGAGGCACCAGAATTGCTTGAACCCAGGAGGCAGAGGTTGCAGTGAGCTGAGATCACGCCACTGGACTCCAGCCTGCGTAACAAAGTGAGACTGTGTCTCAAAAAAAAAAAAAAAAAAAAAAGTTCCTGCCTGAGGCCCTCTAGCCACTTCCCCTTGTAATCTCTGTGATGGGGATCTCATTTCACTCCAGGCAGGGAGGGGGCTGCCCACTGCATGAGCTAGCAGCCTGCTTTTCCTTATTTGCTGTTTTATCCTATTGTAATTTTCATCCACCTATAGAACCGTGCTCCCGGGCATGGTGGCTCACACCCATAATCCCAGCACTTTGAGAGGCCAAGGCAGGCAGATCACTTGAGGTCAGTGGGGCTAGTTTCCCCCTTGGATACCTGTGTAGCCTCAGCCCTGGAGGCATTTCTACAGGGCACTTTTGCTTTTGTCTGGCAGCTGTCCCAGGGCCAGTTTTCTTATTTAATGTCTTGGCCCTACTGCCCCAGTCGTATGAGCCCAGGGTTTCTGCTGCTCTTGGGAGGGCCCCCTTCACCCACCAGCAGCACCGTGGCAGAGCCAGGCTCCCTGGGCTGGTGGGACAGGCCTTTCTAACCCTTCTTTCACCAAGTGTACATGCTCCCCAGGCTTTACCGGGACCTGAGACCCTGTCTAGTCCCTGCAGGGCATTAAAACCCAAGCCTTAGTGTGACTAGGTCTTGTCTCCACCTCTCCACACTGCCCACAGCTGCTGAGTATCAGTTCCTTGGCTCACTATTCCAAACTCCTCGGTCCTTTCTTCGTTTCTAACTCCTATGGACTTCCCCTGCTCCTCCCCACACGTGTTGTTTTGTTTGTTGGTTGGTTGGATTTTTGGGACAGAGTCTCCATCACCCAGGCTGGAGTGCAGTCAGTGGTGCGATCTCAGCTCACTGCAACTTCCGCCTCCCAGGTTCAAGTGATTCTCCTGCCTCAGCCTCCTGAGTAGCCAGAATTACAGGCGCAGCAACCATGCCTGGCTAATTTTTGTATTTTTAGTAGAGACAGGGTTTGCCATGTTGCCCAGGCTGGTCTCAAGCTCCTGACCTCAAGCGATCTGCCTGCCTTGGCCACCCAAAGTGCTGTGATTACAGGTGTAACCACCACGCCCCGCCTTATTTTTTATTGAGTGTGATGGCATGTTTTTAGCAGGAAGGGGGCCACATTAGCTTAATCTGCTGTTGATCAGATGTGGAAGTGAACAGATGGTTTTCTAACTAAAGAAAAGTCCTCATGGTACATGAGGACAGAGGCTTAGAGAAGCAGGCTCCCACCAGAGTGTCTGCTTGTGTTATTTTGGAACCTTGTGGCTGTGGTCCTAACATTGAGGCTGTGCATGTGTTTCAGGACATCACCTTGAAGATACAGTTTTTGAGGCTTCTTCAGAGCTTCAGTGACCACCACGAGTAAGTACAAGTGTGTCCCTGCAAGGAGAGTTGTTGGGCTGTCTTCGGAAGGCCTCGATCTCCTTGTCTGGTCCCTGACCTCAGCTCGAGAGGAGGCCCTGGAGCTGGTGGAAGCCCACTGTCCCCTCAGTGTTAGCAGGTGTGACACTGCAGTCGGACCTCCCTTGTTTCCAGACTTCCTTATGGCAGGCACTGCCCCGAGCTTTCTTCTAACCCTCATAGCCACCCCAGGAACTGAGTATGGAAGTCGTTGTCCCCTTACTACCTTTGGAATCAATGGATTTCTCAACCTACTGCCCCTCTAAAGCAAGAGTGGACAGCGTGGCTATTCCCAGGGGCCGGCAGGAACTTCAGACAGGCAAAGCCGACTGCTTACTGAGCAGCTGGAGGATTCTTCCCTCCACAAGGAGGTGTGCTCCCATTTTTCTTGAAAGACATTCTGCGCTCATTTATTTTTTAACCTTCGATGGAGAATGTACAAGGAAAATTACTCTCTGCTGTAAGGAAAACAGTGCAGGAAGGGGGTGACTAGCAGCTGACCCTTGACCTTGGCATTGGGGAGGTGATGTGGGGACCTTAGTGCACAAGAATTTCAGTGAGCTCAGCTCCAGCCAGCTGTGTGTGCACAGGAAACTGGGCCCACTGTTGCATAACTTCTGATTTTTTCTGCCAAGCAAAGGCAGAAATTAAGATTTATATGAAAGGTCCTGATTTTAAATGTTGGTTTAAATTTTTTAAAAACCTTGCATTTGAGCTAACAGAACATGCCTGGAGACAGCTGTGGCCCCAGGGCACCTCCATCATATGCACCCGTCCTCTGTGAGAGGTTTTCCGGCTGAAAGCCATAGAAGGGCTCCAGGAAGCATGTTAACCTTCTGAAAAATGGCACCACATATGTTATGGAACTGTGCTGTTTTCCCTGAGGAAGTGAGTCTCTGGCTTTCATCAGACTCTTCAGTCTGAGTACTCTGTGGGATATCAGGATGAATGCAAACAGCCATGGCCCCTGCTCTCATGAAGGGCAGAGTCTGAAAACAGAGACAGTTGTTCATCCAAGGATTCCACCGTTGAGCATTAGTGATAAGTGGAGATGGTATTCAGGAGGAGAGGAACGGGGGTCTGTGAGAGGACATTTGACAGGGTCCAGGACTGGCCAGAGGACACTCAGGAACTCTCCCCTGCAGAAGTGGCTTGCCAGCCAAGACCTGAAGGGTCAGCTTGTAGTGAATTGAGTGAACAGGCATGTGAGAGGGTGAGTGTTCTAGCCAGAAGCCCCTGAACGAGGGAAGACCATTGTGGCCAGCTGATGGGAGTGATGTGGGCTTGGCTCTGGGCTGGGCTGCACAGGACGTTGTGGGTCACAGTCACAGGGCGTTGTGGGTCACAGTCACAGGCCTGGATTTTATATACAGATGGTCCACTTAGAATTTTTCAACTTCACAATGGTACAGAAGTAGAATTTTGAATTTTGATCTTTTCCTGGGCTCATGATAAACAGTTCAATACTCTTGCAATGCTGGGCGCTGAGCTGCAGCTGCAGCTCAGAATGTATTTCAAGAAAAATGGTGACCAGCTACACGATCACCAAGGTAGACAACCAGTACTCTGTGCTGTGCCTGCCATGTTGCCAGTGATTATGGCCAACTGTAGGCTGAAGTCAGTGTTCTGAGCACATTCCAGGTAGGCTAGGCTAAGCTAGGAGGTTCAGTGGGTTAGATATATTAAATGTGTTTTCTTTTTTTTTTTTTCAAGACGGAATCTTGCTCTGTTGCCCAGGCTGGAGTGCAGTGGCATGATGTTGGCTCACTGCAACCTCCACCTTCTGGGTTCAAGCAATTCTACCTCAGCCTCCTGAGTAGCTAGGATTATAGGCGTGTGCCACCACGCCCAGCTAATTTTTTATATTTTTAGTAGAGATGGGGTTTCGCCATGTTGGCCAGGCTGGTCTCGAACTCCTGACCTCGTGATCCACCCGCCTCGACCTTCCAAAGTGCTGGGATTACAGACGTGAACCACCGCGCCCGGCCTCAATATGTTTTCAACTTAACGGGATTTTCAAATACGATGGGTTTATCAGGACATAACCTCCTCCTAAGTCAGGAAATGTCTGTTCTAAATGCAGTGGGAAGCTGTGGAAGTGTTTTCACCGGGAGTGACAGGATCAGAGTCCTGATTCTGAAGATCACTTTTGGCACCGTGTGATGACTCAGTTCCTGTGGGATACCTTTTAGGGAGCTGGTGTCCTGGGAACACAGGACCCAGCAGTGACAGGCCTGGATGGCAAGTCGGGGGAAGTGTCACAGTTAACCAGGCCTCTGTGTGATGTGTGACCGTGGTGCTTGGTGGGACTGCTGCAGCAGGGCCAGGCTTGAGTGTGATTGGACATGTTGAGGTGTTGGTGCCTTTGAGAAAACAAGTGGAAATGTAGGCAAAGAGAAAGGCCCAGAGCTGCTGAGGGAAGGGGCCTTGTCGGTGAATGTGGCAGGCAGGGGTCGGGGATGGGGGTGGGGCCAGGGAGAGATTCCACTGCCTGAGAGCCCAGAGTTCCCTCCTGCAGGTGCTGGCTGGAGTGAGAGGTGCTAGAGGAAAGTACCTGGTGGCTTCTCAGATTCTGTCCACAGGAAGTGGGCAGGAGACTCCCTGCACTAGCCCGGTGCTGACCCAGCAGCCCCAGTTCCTGTCCTTTACCTCCTCCAACCCATTTTGTTTCAGGAACAAGTACTTGTTACTCAACAACCAGGAGCTGAATGAACTCAGTGCCATCTCTCTCAAGGCCAACATCCCTGAGGTGGAAGCTGTCCTCAACACCGACAGGTGAGTGCAGGGGTACAGCTTTTCCCTCAGCCCATCCCGGCTGCCCACATTCCCCGGGGGCTCACTGGTGAGCACATCCAGGTATGCACGCGTGTCCTCTCTCACATGCAGCTACAGTGTCCTGAGGGCTCCTGTGTGCCAGGCACTGTATTCATGTCACCTGCATTTTCTCATTGGAGCCTCACAGCAGCCCTAGGAGGGGAGCCCCATCAGTACCTGCACTTTACAGATGAGGTGAGCCTCAGAGAGGTCACCTGCCAGAAGTCGTGTGTGCTCCGCACTGCCCCACCGCCTTGTCTCGTGCATTCAGCCCCTTTGCTTATGTGCTCCTTTCTTGCCTGGTGGCATCTGCAGCCAAGCAGGACAGACAGAAGCCTCTTACCTGCTGCCAAGTGTTAGGTTGCATTACCTGGGTTAGGTTTGCCTCACCTGGAGCCAGGCAGTGGGGGGCTAGTCTCACAGGCGTCAGAATACAGTGGACTTTATCCAACAAGAGCCATGATTTCCCAACCTTTTTTGTTTGTTTGTTTTGTTTTGTTTTTTAGACACAAGGTCTTGCTCTTTCTCTCAAGCTGCAGAGCAGTGGTGTTATAGCTCACTGCAGCCACAAACTTCTGAGCTCAAGTGATTCTCCTGCCTCAGCCGCCCGAGTAGCTGGGACTACAGGTGTGCGCCACCATTCCCAGCTAGTGTTTTTACTTTTTTTGTAGAGATGGGGTCTCACTATGTTGCCCAGGCTGGTCTCGAACTTCTGGCCTCAAGTGAGCCTCCCAAAGTCCAGGGATTACAGGTGTGAACCACCTCTCCTGGCCTCCCAATCTTTTTTTTCTAAGGTAGCAGAACTCTTCATTCAAATAAAATTGTACCCAGTCCTGCCCTGATGTCTGCAGTGGATCACAGCAGAGCTGCTCTGTTTGAAGGGCCCAGACCCCTGCGTGCCTGGCCGTCTTCCTTCCCCCATGACGGGGCCAGAGTCATTTCCTCATCTCCTGCCTTTGCTTCATAGACTGGGAAGCTGAGGCTTGGAGTTGTGGACACTTGCCCAAGGCCAGCTGGAAGTGAACCTCAGGCACGGAGTATGCTGGGCCTCACCCTATTGGCAGAGTCTTTCCCCATCTGGCAGACTGGCATGGCCTGTTTCAACACACTTTTGGTATAAACAGCTCTCCTCTGGCAGTTCTAAGCCATGTCTGATTCTGGATATGTTTCTGGCCTGGGAAGGAAAGCTGGCCTGAGATGTGGTGGGAATGCACTTGGCGGTTTAATTCTGTGGCTGCAGGGGTCTCCGGGGCTCTGGACCCAGTTGGAGCAGGAAGGCACCCTGCAGACTTGGAAATGTCCCCATGGTTTTTCACCGCCTAAGCCAGCAGAATGACCCATCCCCAGGGCCCCTGTCAGCCTCTCAGATCTGTCACCAATATCTCTCTTCTATTTCAGGAGTTTGGTGTGTGATGGGAAGAGGGGCTTATTAACTCGTCTGCTGCAGGTCATGAAGAAGGAGCCAGCAGAGTCGTCTTTCAGGTGAGTCTGGGGAAAAGTACCTGCCGATTCTGCGGGGCTGCAGAGCCAGGTGTTTCTCAGGAGGTTAGGAATACCTCCTTTAGTCACCAGCGTCCATGCCTCCTGAAGCACAATTACTGTTGGGGAGAGGTGGTTTGACTGCCATCTTGCGTAGTTTTGACTCGACAGGTATGTGGGAGCTTCTTCTGCAGCCCACAGTGACCGAGCATTCACCAAGCACCTGTTCTGTGCTGGTGCCTTATGGGTGGGAGAGAACTAGGATACGGGCCCTGCCATGAATTCCCTAGAGCTGTGCTGTTTCAATGCAGTGTGGGAAGGAATGGAGCCAGGGTTGGCCCAGGAGCTATAGGAGCAAAGGAAAGCCTCTTCCGCTGCTAGGGCTGGGGGCTGGGTGAATACAGGGAGACCTTCTCTGAGGTCCTTAGATACATCTAAGATGAGTCTTGAAGTCAGTGGACAGGTAGAGTTCCATCAGGGCCGGGCGTGAGCTGTCAGGAGGCTTCATGCCCACATGGGCCTTTGTCACTTCAGTGCCTTGTCCAAACTCCCTGTCGTGGATACCCGCTGTGCCCTCTGGGTCCCTCGGTCAGCATCAACCACTACTTCCCTAGGCCAGCCCATCGTCTGTGAGCCCAGTGGCCTGTCTGCATGTGTTTGTCCGCTTCCCACACACATTCCTAGCCCCTCAATTGCACGTCCTCCCATTCTTGTGAAAGGGCAAAGCCTAGCGTATGTTTCACGGGGGCTCGCAGGAGCCAGCCCTTCGATCCCAGATGTCACCCTCTCTGTGACACAGCCCCTTCCAGACAGACCCAGATAGAAGACTTCTCCACTGAGCTGGCTCTCTGTGAGGATGGGGGCACTGCTGTGTCCCCAGGCCCAGGATGAAGTCTGATGCTTGGTAGATGTTCAGTAAATGTTGAGTACATGAAAAGGCAACAAACATCTCCCAACCCCTTGGAGAACTGAACATGGGCCGGAAGAGGGCAGCCTTAGCCACCTGAGCCAATATTTGGGTCGCAGGTTTTGGCAAGCTCGGGCTGTGGAGAGTTTCCTCCGAGGGACCACCTCCTATGCAGACCAGATGTTCCTGCTGAAGCGAGGCCTCTTGGAGGTATGATCTGGAGCAGCCAGTGTCTTGGGTTCCGTCTCCCCCCAGCCCACGCGTTGCTGTGTCCTGTCCTGAGCCCCAAACAGTTCATCAGGAGCAGAGCAGATCTCGTGACTTCCAAATGCCTGTGCAGGCTGCCTTAGATTTTGCCCTGGGTTTCCAACTGTGGGTTCCCCATGGGTGCTTACGGGGTGACAGGTTTAGAGGGTGGCCAGGCCATGCAGGAGGGTGACAGTTTGGTTACCCAGCAAGGCATTTTGACCCTGAAGATATTTTGTACTAAAAGTTAATTTTCCATTATTGAATAATGGTCTTCAGAAAAAGTAAAACTTAGAGCAGAATGGCCAAAGTTATAATTGGTCTTTCAGATTTTTTCATATGGACAAGAAACTGACCCACGAATTATAAAATCCATGTGGAAAAGAATTGATCCAAATCAGTGTAACTTCAAGAAAATGTAGAAAACTTTATAAAGGAGTAAATTGGCTTTATTCTCTTGATGAAAACTCAGTATTTTGGTGTAAACTCTATTTAAACAATTTCGTTCATAAACACAAAGACAAACCATGGGGTCAAAATGTGTCCTTTGCTTTTAAATTCTGTCCTTCATTTACTTGAATGACCTCAGTGCTTAGGCAGTGGCCCGTGTTTTAGACCTGGTGATGACAGCTCCCCTCACCTAGGAGCTGAGCACCCCGGCCATCTTGGTGACCACAGAGCAGGTCACAGGCTTCAGCTGTACACCCTGGGCAGGGGAGAGATTGTGTTGCATTCCCAGTCTGCTCCACCTCCTGGTGAGGTCTGTCAGGCCTGGTCCTGTCCTTGGAGCCACCAGCATCCTCAGACAAGAATCTAGACAATGTTGCCAGTTCCATCCCCAGGATGCTTGCTCAAAGCCAATGCATGGTCTGAGCTCCATGCCAGGCCCTGGTGGGGGCAGCCACGTTGACACCTTCACCCTGTCCCTCCTCACCCAGCACATCCTTTACTGCATTGTGGACAGCGAGTGTAAGTCAAGGGATGTGCTCCAGAGTTACTTTGACCTCCTGGGGGAGCTGATGAAGTTCAACGTTGATGCATTCAAGAGATTCAATAAATATATCAACACCGATGCAAAGGTAAAGTTAACCCAGGGCTCTGTGGAGTGTGCTGGGTTGTCCAGAAGTTCACCTGGAGTCCTGGTCTGCCAGGCTTTAGGCACAGGTTTTACGTTAGAGACGACGGGGGAGTCTGGGCAGTCTTTGGCAAACATTCATTGGAACCTGCTCTGTCTGGCTTTGTGCTAGACCCTGGGAATGCAGGGATGAAAACCGGGGCTGCTTGTGGGTAGGGAGTGAGGGTGGGAATGGGTGGCTTGTGCGCCTGCCGTGACGCAGCATGGTGGGTGCCACGGTGGGAGCCGCTGTAGGGAGGGACTGGGCCTGGTGTGTTAGGCTCACCGAGTGTGTGTGACAGAAACCCAGCTCAGGCTAGCTGAAGTAAAATTAAAAGTAAAAATTAAAGGAATCCAGCACCCTTGAGTGTAAAACCACTGGACAGAGTGTCGGATCTGTGCTGAATTCCGGGGAGTGCCTCTTAGTACCTGGGTGGTGAGGGGAGGTCCCTCAGCTTATCTGAGCCTCTGTCTTCCTATCTGAAGCACTGGGGCTGGTAGAGGTCGCTGATGCCCCTTGTAGTGACTGTCCCCTCGGGCCATGGCCATACCTGGCCAGCAGCCCACTGCCTGCTGTGAGCTTGGTTTCTGTATAGTTCCAGGTGTTCCTGAAGCAGATCAACAGCTCCCTGGTGGACTCCAACATGCTGGTGCGCTGTGTCACTCTGTCCCTGGACCGATTTGAAAACCAGGTGGATATGAAAGGTACATGAAAGGCAGGCTGTCAAGGCAAGTCATGCAGGGTGAGAATGCTGGCATCAGACACCCTGTCTCCAGCAGGGAGACAAGAATGACTGAGGGAGCTGCACCAGATGCCCACGTGGCTGGCCTCAAGGTGGCGGCTTCCAGGGCAATTGGCTTTGCTGCCTTGTTCAACACTTTAACAAGGTGAAAATCCATTGTTGCTAGCAAGATGCAAAGAAAACCAGAAAAAGACCTTCCTCTTCTGGGCTGGTATTGCCTGGCACGATGAGTTGGCCCCCTCGTCCTCATTGTGCTGTGCGTGGCATCGCAGGTGCCCTGTGGTGCAGCAGGCATCTGAAGCCTCCTGGACTTGCTAACGCACTTCCATGTGTATGCGCACGCGTTTCCTTTTTTCCTAGGAGAGGGCCTGTGGCATCCAGCAGATTCTCCTGAGGGTTTGTGATCCCCCCACACCCCCAAAAAGTCAGGCACTTGTTCCTTGTCATGGTCACTGTCATTGATAGCAAGAAGTATCCCGGTTGTTGGTAATTTAGCCGTTTGTTTCCTTTTTCTGCCCCAGAGGGTCTGTTTCAGGGGAACAGCCACACAGATTTTGGTACCTTCGGTTATTGCCCTGCCTCCCAGTTGTGCGGGAAGCAGTTGCTCCGACACTAGTGGACGGAGCAGAACCTGTGCCTTGTGGTCTTAGCACTGGGCCGGACTCACCTGAGAGCTGGTGTGGAAAACCAGTTGCGCTAGGACCTCTGCAGAAGGAGTGGAACTTTTGCGTTGTTTTTCTTAATGCAGCGTCATGGATCCATCTTCCTGTGGAGGGAACTCTTCTGTGTGTGATATGGAGGGCACGGGTCTGGAGCCAGTCTGGGGAGGGCTGAGGGAGAGCTGCCCTGAGCTTGGTTCTGGAGGATGAGGTGGGGTGCTCCTGGGCACTCTGAGAACATGGCTTTGCCTGGTAGCAGGACAGCTGGAGGTCCCTCTTTCTGCCACAGTCAGCTTTCGTTGAAGCTGTTTTGATGATGAGCTCCCAGCTTCAGAGTCAGGACCCAAGCGGGGCTCCACTAAAGGCCTGGGCGACCCAGCCACTGGGCCTAAGCCTGACCTGCTGCACCCCTGCCTCCCTCCACAGTTGCTGAGGTCCTGTCCGAATGCCGCCTGCTCGCCTACATATCCCAGGTGCCCACGCAGATGTCCTTCCTCTTCCGCCTCATCAACATCATCCACGTGCAGACGCTGACCCAGGTGAGAGGCCCCGGCAGACACACAGCAGGGAAGGTCGATTGGAAACCACTTCCTTTGTCCTGGTGCCCAGCAGGTTTCTGTCCCCCACTCCAGAAGTGCGTCTCTGGAGACCCAGCTCTTCTGAGGACTGTGCTCAGGAGGAATCAGTGTCCCATTGTACAGACAGGGCCTAAGGAAGGAGGGCTCGCAAGTGCCCTCAGGTCACAGGCTGACTTGCAGGCCAGCGCTCTCCCCGCCTCCCCCATGTCCACGTCCCTCACACCTTCTGCCCTGCTGGGCTTTGGAATCGGACCTGAGGCTGCCCAACTCCCTCACTGAATAGTCATGCAGCCTTCCCTTCTCTCAGCCTCCTGCCCCTCTTTTCTAGAGTGAGGGTGATCTTAGCACCTCTCAGAGGTGGTCTTTGGTTCCATTCTGAGGTGAAGCACCAGGTGGGAGTGCATGGTGAGTGGGGCAGAACTCTTTCCCCACCGAGGCACGCAGGCTAGTGCTGAATGGCACTTCTGAAGCGGGATAACTGCCCCAACACACGCACCCAGCCCTGCCTGGGACGGACCTTCCGGAAGGAGTGATGCTTGAGCCGAGGTCTGGACAGGGACAGGTGTTGTTGCCTCAGGTGGGGTGGGAGGTGGGCGTGGGGAAGAGGAAGGTGCTCAGGCAGGAGACTGGTGCTCCTGGGGGCCCCCTTCCCCCAGTCCTATCTCACCTCTGCGCAGGGAGAGCTCCGTGGGTGGCCCGAGGCCTGGGGCCACTCTCCTCCCTGCCTGATGGCTACCCAGGTTCACCAGGGGCCACTGGGGCTCCCACCAGCCCCTGACCCGGTGGGCCTGTGGCCTTGCAGGAGAACGTCAGCTGCCTCAACACCAGCCTGGTGATCCTGATGCTGGCCCGACGGAAAGACCGGCTGCCCCTGTACCTGCGGCTGCTGCAGCGGATGGAGCACAGCAAGAAGTACCCCGGCTTCCTGCTCAACAACTTCCACAACCTGCTGCGCTTCTGGCAGCAGCACTACCTGCACAAGGACAAGGACAGCACCTGCCTAGAGAACGTGAGTGCCCCACCCCTCAAGGGGGTGATGGGTGGGCCATGGACCCAGGGCCTCTCAGAGGGGTGTCCCGGTGCTGGGCTTGACCTGGGTCCTCCAGGCGCCCCCCAGCCCCTCCCTCTTTGCCCAGAGCTCCTGCATCAGCTTCTCATACTGGAAGGAGACAGTGTCCATCCTGTTGAACCCGGACCGGCAGTCACCCTCTGCTCTCGTTAGCTACATTGAGGAGCCCTACATGGACATAGACAGGGACTTCACTGAGGAGTGACCTTGGGCCAGGCCTCGGGAGGCTGCTGGGCCAGTGTGGGTGAGCGTGGGTACGATGCCACACGCCCTGCCCTGTTCCCGTTCCTCCCTGCTGCTCTCTGCCTGCCCCAGGTCTTTGGGTACAGGCTTGGTGGGAGGGAAGTCCTAGAAGCCCTTGGTCCCCCTGGGTCTGAGGGCCCTAGGTCATGGAGAGCCTCAGTCCCCATAATGAGGACAGGGTACCATGCCCACCTTTCCTTCAGAACCCTGGGGCCCAGGGCCACCCAGAGGTAAGAGGACATTTAGCATTAGCTCTGTGTGAGCTCCTGCCGGTTTCTTGGCTGTCAGTCAGTCCCAGAGGGGGGAGGAAGATATGGGTGACCCCCCCCCCCCCAATCTGTGAGCCAAGCCTCCCTTGTCCCTGGCCTTTGGACCCAGGTAAAGGCTTCTGAGCCCTGGGCAGGGGTGGTGGGTACCAGAGAATGCTGCCTTCCCCCAAGCCTGCCCCTCTGCCTCATTTTCCTGTAGCTCCTCTGGTTCTGTTTGCTCATTGGCCGCTGTGTTCATCCAAGGGGGTTCTCCCAGAAGTGAGGGGCCTTTCCCTCCATCCCTTGGGGCACGGGGCAGCTGTGCCTGCCCTGCCTCTGCCTGAGGCAGCCACTCCTGCCTGAGTCTGGACACGGGGCCCTTCCTTGTGTTGCCAATTTATTAACAGCAAATAAACCAATTAAATGGAGACTATTAAATAACTTTATTTTAAAAATGACTGCTGTGGACTTGGCTTTTGTCCCTAGGACTGTGTTTTTCCTCCTGAACCCCAAAGAAAGAATGAGAAGGAAACTGGCTGTGGTGTTTATTCAGGGCCCGGGGAAGGCTGAAGGCAGCAGGGGGGGATGCAGAGATGGCAGGATCGGGGCAGGTGGCCTCAGCCAGATGTGCAACAGCAGACAGACATTCCTCTTTAGAGCCCAGGGGGTCAGGCCGTCACTCCTTGTGCTGAGGAGAAAGGGATAGCTGAGTGAGCAGTACTACCTGTCAGCCCCCACAGTCCCCCTGCACAGAGAGCAATGCCCCTGCCACTCCTCACCTTGGGGCCCAGGGCGTCCCGGGTCCGTGCCCGCAGCTTGTTGGCCTGGGTTTCCGCCATGTCTGCCCGCTCCTCTGCATCGTCCAGCTCATGCTGGGCCTTGCGATACTTGGCCAGGTTGGTGTTGGCCTGCTGCTCCTGGGGGCACACACAGGGCCTTGGTTCCGCTTGGGTGACTGAGATGCTTATTCTGGTCCCTGCCCCAGTCCCAGAAGGGAGCTAGCTCCTCCTGGTTCTCAACTTTGTTCCTATTGCCACTGTCCATCCTCACCAATACCACAGCGGGAATAAGGAAGTTGGGACGCACCAACTTCATGTGCCTTTTTGTGCCTGCCCCACCCCTCAGAGGCAGCCCCAGCCTTGGCCAGGGGAAAGCACATGGGGTCTGTTCCATGAGAAAGAGCTAGGTCTGATCTCCCCAGAGATGTTAGAAGCTTCTCTCTTCCCTCTGGGTCACTGACCTTGGAGGGTGGAGCTGCTGCTGATGCCTCACCTGGCCACAGACCCTGGGGCAGAGCTGGGGTGCCCGGTCCAGGTGTCCAGGCCCCAGCGCACTCACCGCCTCCTCAAACTGGCGCTTGTAGCTCTTGACCTTGCTCTGCAGCTTGTCCACCAGGTCCTGCATGCGAGCCAGGTTCTTCCTGTCCTCCTCGGCCTGGGCGGGCAAGGGGGACTCAGGGCTTGCTTGGGCTGGGCCAGCTCCAGGGCCACTCCCCAGGGAGACCCTGTCGCCCACCTGGTATGCGAGCTCCTTGACACGGCGCTCATGCTTGCGCACGCCCTTAAGGGCCTCGGCGTGCTTCTTCTGCTCTGCATCAAGCTCAGCCTCCAGCTCCCGTACCTGCAGGCAGGGGGACGGCCTGATGCCAAGCCCACCCCTGGGTCACCCACCCTGCCTGCGCCAAGGACTAGAGGGGCTGCACACACCTTGGCTTCCAGCTTCTGCACCTGCTTCTTCCCGCCACGGAGGGCGGCCTGTTCTGCCTCCTCAAGGCGGGCCTGGAGCTCGCGCACCGTCTGCTCCAGCGTCTTCTTCATCCGTTCCAGGTGTGCACTTGTGTCCTGCTCCTTCTTCAGCTCCTCGGCCATCATGGCTGCCTGTTGGGGAGGAGGAGCTGGTCAGGTGCCCAGCCTCAGGGAAGTCCCTCTGCAATTCTGTCCCAGGCTCCCCACAGCCCTTGCCCAGCCTCACATCAGTGATGGCCTTTTTGGCCTTCTCCTCAGCCTCCCGCCTCTCCTGTGCAGCCTCCTCCACCTCCCCGCTCAGCTGGGCCAAGTCCGCCTCCAGCTTCTTCTTCTGGTTTAGGAGGCCTGTGTTCTGAGGGGAAGCGGAGTCTCAGAGCCAGCCAGCCAGCAGGCCTGCACCTGCTCTGTCCCCAGGGACTCCTGTCCCCACCTGCGAATGCAGAAGGTTGAGGCGCTCGGTGGCCTCCAAAAGCTCCTGCTCTGCCAGTCGCCGGCTGCGCTCGCCCTGCTCCAGGGCAGCCCGCAGCTCCTCCAGCTCCGCAGCCAGCAGCGAGGCCCGGCGCTCCAGAGCCTGCGCCTGCTCGTGGAGCTCAGCTGCCAGCCGCTGCTCCTCGTCCCGCCCTGCCTGCTCCTCCTTGAGCTGTGCCTGCATCAGCCGCGTGGCAGCCTGGGCCTCTGTGGCCTGACGGGTGGCATGGCCCAGCTGCAGCTCCAGGTCGTTGAGGTCACCCTCCATCTTCTTCTTGAGCCGCAGCGCCTCATTGCGGGCCCGTGTCTCTGCATCCAGGGAGGCCTGCAGGGACTCCACAGCTCGCTGGTGGTTGCGCCTATGGGAGGAGGGTGGCATGAAAGGGGGTCCCGTAAGGGCATACCTGTCCTTACAAATGCCCAAGGACCGTTGGAAACGAACCCATTTTGAGAACAAGTGAGTCACCCCTCCCCGATTTAAAGTCTCTTGTGACTGCCTGTGGCCCATCAGAGCAAGTTCATGGACAAGAGTGAGGCCCAGGCAGACAGAGGTGGACTGACTGGCTCCACCCCCACTGTGTGACTTTGGGCAAGTCCTTTAGCATCTCCGAGGTTCACAGCTAGAATGGAGACAGCAACCCGGACCTCAAAGTCCCATGGGAGGGACAGACTAGAGAGCAGAGTACACACTGCTTCCCTCCCCTTCTGCTCTCGGGAGGTGGGGATGGGAGAAGGATGGACACACCTCAGGTTAGCGCACTCCTCGTCTTTCTCTGCCAGCTTCCGGTCCACTTCTGCTTTGACCTGGGAGAGCTCCAGCTGGATCCGCAGCGTCTTGGTCTCCTCCAGCTCCAGGGCCCCCTGTGGATACAGAGCAGGCAGGGTAGGGTGGGGGGGGATGGCCAGTGGAGCAGCAGGTCAGTGTCCACCCACCCCTGCAGCCAGCCCCTGACCTCTGCCTCCTCCAGTGCAGCCTGGATCTCACTCTTCTCGCCTTCCAGCGCCTTCTTGGTTTTCTCCAGTTCCTGGATGCTCTTCCCACTGAGACTCACCTGGTCTGTGAGGTCGCTGATCTCCTCTGCAGTGGACAGGGTGCTGAGAGGCCACCCCCATGGCTTGTACTCCCACCCAGGTCACTCCACTCACCCCTAATTCCAGGGTGGCCCCACCGGGGCACCCCCGTGACTCCAAGTTGCTCCGACCCCAGGGCAGCACCCTGGCCCTGGCGTGTGGCAGGTCCTACCCTGCAGGTTCTTGTTCTCCCGCTTGAGCGTCTCCAGGGCTTCAAGTGCCTCCTCGTGGCCGTGCCGCAGCCGGAAGAGCTCGGTGCCCAGGCCACGGGACTCCCTCTGTGCCGCCTCCAGCTCCCGCTGCATCTCCTCCTCCTGCCGCCGCCGTTCCTCCAGTGCCCGTTCCAAGTGCCGCTGCTTCTTGTCCAGCGCAGCAGCTGCTGAGGTCGCCCGCTCCAGCTCCAGGGTTACATCCTCTGACTCTGTCTGTAGCCGCAGCTTGGCCTTCTCCAACGATGAGCACTTGGCGTTGGCAGCCTCCACGCCCTCCTCTGCCTCCTGCAGCCGCAGTGCCAGCTTTTTTCTAGGCCATGGAACCAGACAAGGTGTGGACCATGGAAGGAGGGAGAACAGCCCCAGCAGCTCCCTTCACCCACCCTCAGCGGGGCTCAGGCACAGGCATAAAGCTCTGCATGGCAGTGGCCTGGCCAGCAAAGCACTCACTTGGCCTCCTCCAGCTCCTCGGTCCTCTGGATGGCATCTGCTTCGTACTTGCTCCTCCACTGGGCCACCTCGGCATTGGCCTTGGACAGCAGCCGCTGCAGCTCAGCCTGGGCCTCAGCCTCCTCCTCGTGTTGCTCCCGCAGGAGGTCACAGTCGTGCCGCAGAGCCTGCACGGCGTGGGCCAGGGCACTCTTGGCCTGCAGGGACACCAGTGACCTCAGCGTTAGTGCAGCCCAGTGGCTCTGGCGCCCACCTGCCCACTCCATGGTCACCGGTGCCAGCCCACCTTGCTTTCCTCCTCTAGCTGGCGCCGCAACTCTTCCAGGCTTTGGGCGGCCAAGGCCTTTCCACGGCTCAGCTGACTGATCAGACACTCCTTCTCCTCTAGCAGGCGACTCAGCTCCCCTGCAGGCGAAGAGGCGAGCGGACAGGTCAGGCTGGTGAGGGCTGCACCAAAGCCCTGCCTGGTGTGGCCAGCTGAGCCCCAGCCTCACCGCTTTCCGTCTGTAGTCGCCCACGCTGCGTGCTTGCGTCCGCCAGCTGCCGCTGCAGCTCCTCCACCTTGATCTTGGCCTCGCTTAGCTGATCCTCATAGGTCCGGCACAGCTTCTCTGCACTGGCCTAGGATCCCAGGTTGGGGGTCAGGGGTCAGGGGTTAGATGTCAGAACAAGTTTGTGCATCAGATGGCAGGATCTGGGATCAGAGACTGGTAAGCTAGATGTGGGCCCAGGAATCAAAGGGAGAGCAGAGCCCCAAGTTCAAAGTCAGGGAAAGAGATTCTACTGCTGGGCTTAACAGGTGTCAGAACTGACAGGGCTGGGCCAGTCCCAGGGCAGTGGGTCAGGGTGAGAGTTGGGATGGTAGCTGCGGAGTCACCTGGGGACAATGGTCAGAGGTCAGCTGTCAGGATTATGTGGTAGAAAGGTCAGGGGTTAAGGCTAGGGTGCTGGGGTTCAGGACAGGAAGAGAGGACAGGTATTAAGTTAGAGTTCAGGAGTCAAGGGCTAGGGTCACAACTACTGCTGGTTCAAGGGTCTGAGGCTGGAAGTAGATGCTGGATCAGAAATGACCTGGAGTCAGGGAACAGGGCTTGGGAGTCACGGCTTAAGGTCAGGACTGGTAGGAGGCTGAGAAATGAGGGTTGTGTACCAGGTGAGGAGGTCAGGGCTCAGGATAAGCTGGTATGGGGACAGTATTGGCTGCTGGGATCGGGATTGGTTTAAAGTCAGGGTGGGTATGGGGTGAGGAAGGCACGGACACCTTGGCGCGGGTGAGAGTCTCCACGTTGGCAGCCAGGTCGTCCACCTCCATGCGCAGCTCACTCTTCTCCTTCTCCAGCTTCTGCCGCACCCGCTGCAGGCTGTCCACCTGCTCCCCCAGCTCCGCCGCGCCCTCCGCCTGCTTGCGCCGCAGTGCCGCCACTGTGGCCTCGTGCCGCAGCGCCGCCTCCTCCAGCTCCCGCCGCAGCCTCCCCAGCTCCGCCTCCCGCTTGCGGCAGCCCTCGCGCTGCCCCGCGGATGCGCCGCCTGCCTCCTCCAGCCGCTCGCTCAGCTCCTCCAGCTCCCGCGCCGCCTCCGCACGCTGCTTCTCCACGCGGGCCCGGGCTGCCCGCTCTGCCTCCAGCTCCTCTTCCAGCTCCTCCGCCCGAGCCTGGGGTGGGCACGTGGGGCAGCTGTCACCTCTGTGGGCCTCTGACCCCAGGCCTCACCCACCCGACCCCCACGCACCTGCAGCTCCTTGATCTTCTTCTGCATCTGGGCCCCCAAGAGCTGCTCGTCTTCCACCCGCAGGCTCAGCTGGCTCAGCTCGGAGTCCTTCCTGGGAGCCACAGGGTGGGTGAGCCAGCACAGGCCTTAACTCCCACCCACCCGCCTGGGATCCCCATAACGCCCCCCAGTCCCCTTCAGGCCCTGAGGGACCTCACCCCCATGCACCTGCTGCACTGGGCCCTGAGGCCTCAGCCCTGGACCCTGGCTAGGGCCCTCAGTCCAGGGAGGGCAAGACACTACCCCTGCACCCCAGTGCCCCATCTGTCAACCCCCACCCTTAACCTCTGCAATGCCGCAGGAACCACAAGAATCCAGAAGGGAACAAGGGCCGGGTGCAGGCTCAGAAGGCCCCCACCTGCTGCCCCACCACACCTACTTCTTGAGCTTCTCCTCCAGCTGCTGCTTGTCTTGAGCAGCATCAGCCACCGACTCCTGCGTCAGCTTCAGGTCACCCTCCAGCTTGCGCTTGGCCCGCTCCGTGTCCATGCGCAGCTTCTTCTCCTGCTCCAGGGAGCATTCCAGCTGCAGAGCAGGCACAGCAGGGGTCAGCCATGGCCCAAGCCAGCCGGCACCCCGGCCCCGCCACCCAGTCTCAGGGTGGCCCTGACTCACGTCCTCCACCTGTTGCTCCAGCCGGAGCTTGGCCTTGGTCAGCGCGCTCACACGGTCCTCCTCGGCCTGCAGGTCACCCAGGGCCTGTTGGTGGGCCTCCTGCAACGCCTTCTTCTCCTTGGTCAGCCGGGCCACTGACTCGTCCAGCGCAGCCATCTCTTCCGTCAGGTTCTTCACCTGTGCAGGGCCAGGGCCAGAATGGGGACGCCCTTCCCTGCACTCTGAGCGGCCACCACACCAGGTCAGAGCAAGTGCCCCTTCCAGCTATGGGACTCAGGCAAGTCACTTGACTCCGAGCCTCCACCGCTTCTGCCTGAGGGAAGGACCCTCCTCATGGGGTTGTAATGAGGATTCACGAGTGGATGCACCCGCAGTGCTCAGCACCACACCTGGCCTGGTGAGAAATCCACAGATGCCAGCCATGTGCGGTATTAGCATGTGCTCAGGGCAGCTGCCTCCTAGTCCCGGCTTCCTCGGTGAGCACCTGTGAGAACCTAAGCTGCCTACCCCTGCCTCACTTTCCCTCCTGTGTAATGGAGTCCCTCCTCCAGCACTGGGAACCACAGGGGCCATCACGAGGGCTCAAGGGCAGAAGTCACCTGCAGGATGCCGAGCTGGGGACATGGAGTTCCTGCCCTCAAGGGGCTTGCACTCCGGGATGGATGAGGATTGCCAGCATGTGCTAAACACCTACCGTGTGCAAGGCCTAGGAGCGTGTGCTCAGGAAAGGCCAATTACACACATCACCACCTACCCTAATGGGGTAAGTGCTGCTAACCCCACTTGACAGATAAAGAAACTGAGGCCCAGGAAAGGCAGTGGCATGCCCAGGGCCAGAAAGCAGAGGCTTAGCAGAGCCGGGGTGGGACCTGCAGCCACCTGGCCCCAAAGCTGGCCCCTGGCTCAGGGCCCTTCCCCACAGCTGGCCCGGCCCACACCTTGTTCTCAGTGGCTTGCTTCTCCTTCTCAGCTTTGGCCAGTGTCAGCTCCAGGTCATCAATGTCCTTCTTGAGCTCCGTGCACTCATCCTCCAGCTTGCGCCGGCGGGCAGCCAGGTCAGCGTTCACCTCCTCCTCATCCTCCAGCCGCTCACTCAGCTCCTTCACCTTCCCCTCCAGCTGCACCTTGGACTTGATCAGCAAGTGGCAGCGCTCCTCGGCATCTGCCAGGTTGTCCTGCTCCTGGAGGGCACACGGAACGGGGCCGGGTTGGGGGAGGGCCAGGTAAACCAGCAGAGAGACACCAGGCCAGGCCCTGGAGAGGAAACTGCCTCTGTAGCAAACGGCTGTGCTCTGAGAACTCAGGAATGTCTTGACTCCCTCTTGGGCATGGAGGGGCAACGGCGCAGAGGGACACACCAGAGCATTAAGAGGGGAAAGTTAGACGTGCGGGGCGGCCCAGAGTGAGGCCCAAACAAGGGTTCTGAGAGGGAAGCCCGCTGCTCACTGCCCCGCTGTTGGGCTGAGGCCTTCCGAGGGGCAGGGTGAGCAGCAGCAGCCCCTGCACAGCCACGGACGGGCTCCTGGAGGCAGTCCCTGGAAGGGCTCAGGTATCCTTACCCCCCATTTCCTTACTGTCCAGCTGCGTCACAGTCTCCTGCACTAGCAGGTGAGTTTTGTGACCACAGGGCCATCTCTGTCTTCCCACCAACGTTCCTCCTGCACTAGCCTGAGCCTGGCACACAATTGATACACAAAGCCATGTGCCGAAGGCAGGAAAGCTTGCTCTGTGGACCTGGGGAGATTCCAGACCCTTGATCTGTGCTCTCTGGCTATCACCCTGTTACCTGCCACCTGGGTTCCCATGGCCCTTAACCAGAGAAGAGAGCATGGGTCTGTTTGGTTTCAGGGATTGCAGGGAGGGGAGAGCTGGGGAGCTGGGGTTCCTCTGCTTTAGCGGGAGGCCAAGGTGGCACGAGGGGAGAGTGCCAGGAAACGTGCCAGACGAGGCCTTGGGGTGGGGAGGCTGGGACATGGAGGCCTCATCTCATGGCATCTTTGGAACAGAGAGACATAAGGCCTGAGCCCCATGGGTCTGGCTGTACTATCCCTCAGAGCAGCCAGGGGTACTCGGGGCTGGGGACGCCCGGTCACAAGGGGAACCCTGACTCACAGCCTGCAGCTGCAGGGCCAGGTCATTCTTCTCCTGGGTGATGCTGACGTGCGTCTCCTCCAGTTCCTGGCGCTTGGCCTCGGCCGCAGCCAGCGCCCCTCGCAACCCCCGCAGCTCTGCCCGCAGGGCCGCCAGCTCCTCCTCAGCCTGCGCCGAGCGCAGCAGCGGCTTCATCTTGAAAAAGAGCTTCATCCATGACCAGTTCTTGACGGCATTGAAGGCACGGATGTTCCACTGGATGGTGAACAGCGCATCCCTAGGGAGGGGCAGCCAAGCTGTGAAGGTGGCTCAGTGCTGCCCGTCACAAATGGTGACACTCGGCACAGTTCACTTGTTTTGCCTTCCCAGCAGCCTCATGGAGTAGCTCCTAATAGCTCTGCTTTATAGGTGAGGGTGAGGGGAGGCCCACAGTCCCACAGGCCTGCCTCCAGTGAAGGGGCTCATGAGCCCCCCATGTCCTGGTGGCCTCTGCAATTCCCGGAAGACACCAGGGCTGTTAAGCCACGGGGCTCTGGGGTCAGCGGCCTGGGCTGACGTGTCAGCTAGCTCTGGATCTCTGACACGGGCACCCCTCTGCTGAGTGGAGACCATCACAGCGCCTGTTTCTCAGGGCCGTCAGCGCTTTAACCAGGATAATGCAGAGAAAGTATCTTGCCTGATACTGATACTGATAATGCAGAGAAAGTATCTTGCCTGGGGCCCGGCCCGCAAGAGTCTTGGAAGACACTGGGTGCCATCGCTACCCCTCCGGGCCACACGCTGATGTCCTGAAATGGAGAGGCAAGTGCCCTACCCCGTTTTTTGAGGTGGGGAAATGGAGGCTGGGGGACACAGAACAGAACCTTGCCCCAACCAGCCACAGGGGCTGATCTGACTACAGGGCAGCATGTTAGGGTTGGGAGAGCCAGTGGGTCTGGGAGCTGAGAGGCAGGGGACACACTCTGTCCCCAGCCTCCTTCCCACACCCACCTGCCTCCCAGCAGGCGCTGGTACTCAAGGCGCATGAGGCGGCCACGGCTCCGCGCCTGCAGCAGCGTCAGCACCTTGGCCAGGCGCTGGTCACGGAGCTCTTCCAGGATGCCTAGAAGCCCAGCCTTGAAGAACACCTGGGGGTGGAGAGGTAGACAGCCAGGGTAACCCCCAACCATCTGCATGAACCCTGCCCAGTGTGACCGCCACAGCCATGGCCAGCCCTGATCCCACAGTGCCCCGACCTTGGTGTGGCCAAACTGGTACTGGGTGTGATCCAAGTCCAGCGAGCCCAGCAGTTTCTCTGTGGCCTTCCTGCTGTCCATGAAGGTGTCATCCGGGATGGCACTGGGGTTCAGGATACGGTACCTGGGAAAGGAGGGCAGAGCTGGTCAGGAGAGGGCTGGGTATGGGGCACAGGCCACTGAGAATGGGGAAATCAGGGACTGAGGAGGCTCGTGTGGGTAGCAGGGGACTCGTTCCTGGGCCTCTCCGAGGCTGGTGCAGAGGTTCCTGCAGGGCACATGCCAAACAAGGGGGCCAGGGATGCATCACCACACTGGGACACTAGGGATACTCCACTTAAAATCCCTGGGGGGTTGGCTGGGCGCGGTGGCTCACGCCCATAATCTCAACACTTTGGGAGGCCAAGGCGGGTGGATTGCTTGAGCCCAGGAGTTCAAGACCAGCGTGGGCAACATGGTGAAACCCTATCTCTACTAAAAACACAAAAATTAGTGGGGCATGGTGGCGGGCGCCTGTAATCCCAGCTACTCGGGAGGCTGAGACAGAAGAATTGCAGAATCGCTTGAACCTCAGAAGGCAGAGGTTGCAGTGAGCCAAGATCCTGCCACTGCACTCCAGCCTGGGTGACAGAGCAAGACTCCGTCTCAAAAAAAAAAAAAACACAACCTTGGGGGGATTTTAAATGCATTCATTAAGTTTTTAAAGAGGCTTTTTACAGAAGGCATGCACTATTTTTAAAATTTTTTTAAAGGCAAAAAATATTAGTAGAAGGTGACATGCTGTACCCTATCACTGAAGAAACATTTGGGGGGAAATTCTCTTTTTTTTTTTTTTTTGAGACGGAGTCTCGCTCTGTCGCCCAGGCTGGAGTGCAGTGGCACGATCTCAGCTCACTGCAAGCTCTGCCTCCCGGGTTCAGGCCATTCTCCTGCCTCAGCCTCCTGAGTAGCTGGGACTACAGGCTCCCGCCACCACGCCAGGCTAATTTTTTAATATTTTTAGTAGAGATGGGGTTTCATCGTGTTAGCCAGGATGGTCTCGATCTCCTGACCTCGTGATCCGCCCACCTCGGCCTCCCAAAGTGCTGGGATTACAGGCGTTAGCCACCGCGCCCAGCCCATTTGGGGGAAAATTCTAATGCAAAAGAGCCAGGGCTCCCAGCCTGCCCACTTCTAAGTGGACACATGTGCACAGGGCTGTGTGGGTCAGGTGGGCTACAGCCACGCTGTGAAGGCCCCTCATGAGGGGGACTCATTAAACAAAGCATGCAGTCCACCAGACTGAGATGTTTCACAGCCAAGAAAAACGGATGACGATGGCAGGCATACGCCTGGGGATAAGGAACGATCTCCAGTCCAGACTGTTAGAAAAAACAAGGTCACAGCACCATGCGTGTGTGTGCGTGTATGGTATCTGTGTGAACCTCTGTTTACAAAGGATAGTGTGGATGACACCATGACTTCTGGAGGGAGAAGGAACGATGGATGCTTGTTGCCCATTGAGGGAACGGGGAGGAGCTGGCAGCACTGCCCAGGTGCTTGCTATGTGCCAGGCGTCTCATGAAGCCTCATCCACGTGATTCTCATTCAACTCCCAAATCTGCATCCTTTCTGCCCGCTGCCCTGAGCTCCAGATTGATAATCCCAGTCTCCCCCATGACTTTTCTAGGATGTCTGTTGGAGGCATTTCAAACCTGATACACGCAAAACAGAGCTCAAACCAGTATCCCTTCACCTCTCCTCCAAATCAAAAAACCCTGTTTTTGTAGCTCAGTAAATCTACCACTGGTAGCTCCCAGGTTGCTCACTCCCAAAACTAGAAATCATTCGTCTTTTCTGCTTCCAGAATTCCATGTCCAGCTTATCAGCGAGGCCTGTAGGCTCCACCTCCACTATTTGCCCCAAGCCTATTCACTTCTCCCCAAGTCCCCGGCCAGGTCTGAGCCACCCCCGTGTCTTGCTGGGATACCTGGCCAGGCCCCTCACAGTCCCTGCTTCCCCCTCCAGACAGGGGACCGTCTGTTGGGCTCTGATGTGTGTGTCCTGCCCAGCCCCTCAGGCCTCCACCTGGAGCAGCAGGCAGGGGGAAGGGGTCACCCACCGCTGCCGGAAGTCGGTGTAGAGCAGCCTGTTGGGGAACCCTTGGCGGCAGATCCGGATCCCCTCCAGGACCCCATTGCAGCGCAGCTGGTGTAGCACCAAGAAGGCATCCATGACCCCTGGACGTGAGAGGGGAAAAGGTCAGAGGTCAACAGGCACACCCGCAGGCCCCAGAGAAAAAGCAGCAGTGGAGACCCTGCGAGGTGAGGGGGAAGATGTACTCAGCCTCCCGGCCTCTGCCCTGTCGCCTTCCCATGATGCCTCCCGGCCCCAGCCAGGCCAGCCCTGGGTGACTACCTGGGGTTTTGTTCTCGTTGGGGACAATGCAGCGGACGAAGTGGGGCTGTGTGGCCCGCAGGTTGGTCATCAGCTTGTTGAGGTTCTCCTGGCAGTGGGGAAGAGTGAGGGAAAGGCACAAAGGGGGCAGAGAACCAGAATTGGATGCCGCAGTGGTCAGGACCGAGACGGGAGCAGGGCCCTAAGTGCCCTGCACTTTTGCTCTTTCACTCTCATTCTGGTAATGGGAGACCCTTCGCTGTCTCCCATCACCACCACCAAAGTCTTCACTCCCCTGCCAAATCCCCGTCCCTCCCAGAGCCCCAGGGCTCCCACCCCTTCCCCACAAACCCTGCCCAGGCAGCGTAGGGACGGGAAGCAGCACAGACTTGCTGTGATGTTCACGTGGAGAGGAGTTAAACATCACTGCAAGTCTTAACAGCTGCCCGCCCAAGGCACAGGGGACAGGGCAGGGGGTGAAGGACGGGGCTGGAGGCTGCCAAGAGGGAGGGTCTGTCTCCCAGATGGGGCCTTACCTTGTGCAGCTGGGACACCGTCTGGAACGATGCTGCCTTCTTACGCTTCTCTTTCACCCCAGACTTGGGGGGCTCAGCTAATAGAGACAAGGGGCCTGGTCACTCCAGGGAATGTCGCTCTGTGGGCCCCTGTCAGAGCAGAGATCTTGTCCCTCCGTACTCACTGGAGCAGGAGCCCGCATAATTCTCATAGAGAGTCGCCAGGAGCCTATTCTGTGACTTCTGGAAGATGGGGACCACGGTCTCATTCAGGGGATCCTTGTTTTTCTCCAGCCAGCCCACAATGCTGTAAGGCACCTGGAGAGACAAGTCAGGTGCTGAGCCCGGGTGGGAGACCTGGAGCAGGGCGGGAGGAGCCTGGCTGAGGGCTGGGGTTCCAGCAAGCACCTACCACGCCTGCGTAGTGGACCACCTCGAAGTGGGCCTGGTACTTGCGCTTCTTGTCAGGCCGAGGCTGCTGGAAATTGGGTGACTTCCCCGCGTGGTTGTCGTAGAGCTTGGCCCGGAAGCTGGCGTCTGAGGCCTTGGGGAACATGCATTCCTCCTCCAGGATGGACAGGATGCCCAGTGGCTGCGAACAGAACGAGCTTGAAAAGCCACCATCAAGCCAGTCCATCCTGGAAGGACTGAACCCCTGGTTCCCCAGGCCACCTCCCTTCTGGGAGCCTTCCCAGATCCCCAGCTTCAGCCATCTCCCCGGATGGCCAGACACCACACCCACTCCAAGAACCCATCTCCTAACAGAGAAAAGTTTGTGGCTTGGCTCCAGTCCCCTCCTGCAAAATCTGTAGCACTGAGGTGTCATCTTCACTTCTAACAATGGCAAACCCAAGCTGGCATCTCTGTACCCACTCTCACCCCCACCACAGCCATGGCTGTCACACACAAACATGGGGTAAGTAAAAAAAAGCCATCAAGTTCACATTTTGGCTTCCTCACTCACTAGCTGTGGGGCCCTCCGACATCACTAAGCCTCAGTCTTCTAACCTGCAGAGTGGGAAGATGAATGTCTTCAGTGCTGACGTAATATTTAAAAAGCTGTCAATCACCTAAACGCCCAGCCGTAGGGGACTGCAGAAATGCATCGTATGAAACTCATCCACTGCATGAACTACTCTTGCCATCAGCAGCATTCAAAATACATTTTCAGAGAAAAAGTAGGATATGAAATGAAATCTGTGTCTATAAAAGAAAATGGATAGGCCAGGCGCAGTGGCCCACGCCTGTAATCCCAGCACTTTAGGAGGCCAAGTTGGGTAGATCACTTGAGGTCAGGAGTTCGAGACCAGCCTGGCCAAAATGGTGAAGCCATGTCTCTATTAAAAATACAAAAATTAGCTAGGTGTGGTGGCGCATGCCTGTAATCCCAGCTACTTGGGAGGTTGAGGCATAAGAATTGCTTGAACCCTGGAGGCGCAGGTTGCAGTGAGCTGAGATGGTGCCATTGTACTCCAGCCTGGGCGACAGAGTGAGACTCCATCTCAAAAAAAAAAAAAAAAAAAAGGGATAAAGGATTTCGAGGAAACGAACCTAAGTGTCATGTGACTGGCTGTGATAGGAATGGGGAGAAACATTTTTTCCCCTGCCAATTTTTCAAATTTTCTTTCTTCCATTCTTTGTACAATGGGTAAATATACATAATGTTCCACAGTCACAAAAACAAGGAAACACGCCCTGCCCTGCACCCAGGGCAGTTCTAGGGATCCAGTGAAATTGTGGCTGCAAATAGGGCCTTGTGAGCTGGAGAATTCTGAGCACCCAGGAGGAGCTGTTGTCCACAGTACTGGGATGCATGCATTCATACTGCTCACACACTCACCAAGGCTCACTCACGGTCAACTCCAACACACCCACTCACACACGTGCCCTTTCACACACAAGCACATAAACGCTGTCAAAACTACACTCACATGCATGCTTACTGCAACGCACAGTCACACGCTTCCATGCACACTTGCAGGCTTCCATGCAAGCCATGGTCATCCATCCCTGCTTGCTCACCACACACACCCTCCCTTCCTCAAAGTGACCTTGCCGCGGCACCCACCTTCTCGATGAGGTCGATGCAAGGCTGCAGGTCGAGGCCGAAGTCGATGAAGACCCAGTCGATGCCCTCCCGCTTGTACTCCTCCTGCTCCAGCACAAACATGTGCTGGTTGAAGAACTGCTGCAATTTCTCATTGGTGAAGTTGATGCACAGCTGTTCGAAGCTGTTGAACTACAAGAGGGAGGGGCCTGGCTCAGCAGACCTCTCGCAGATGGGGAAAGGGAGGCCCGGGGAGGGGCATGAGTTCACCCCCAACTTCCAGGCAGAAGGCCAGGGCTTCTGCCCCCCCACAGGCCCATGTCCTCTACCTTGGAGAGAACAGAGCCCAAGGTGAGGGCCTGTCCTCACCTCGAAGATCTCAAACCCAGCGATGTCCAGAACCCCGATGAAGAACTGCCGGGGCAGCTTTGTGTCCAGGGTCTGGTTGATCCGAGACACCAGCCACCTGAACAGCCGGTCATAGGTGGCCTTGGCCAGAGCCCCCACAGCAAACACCACCTGGAGGTGCAGGGAGGCTGGGCTGGGACCTGGCAAGGAGGGGACCCTGCCCGGCTGTCCCCCATGGGTTTGGCCTGCAGGCAGCTCACCTGCTCCACACTCTGGCCCTTGGTCACGTACTCGTTCCCTACACGCACCCGGGGGTGCAAAAGGCCTTTGAGGAGGTCCCCACTGCTGACCCCCATCAGGTAGGCAGCCTTGTCAGCACCTGGCAGGGCACACGAGTGGGGTAAGGGAGGAGGACACCACCATGCGCACTCAGGGGCTCTACTGCCTCAGCCTGGGGCTAGGAGAGGGAAGTTAAGAGGGGTCAAGTTCAGGGCTAGCAAACAAAGCCTCAGGAGGGTAAGGGTTTGGAGCTGAGGAGGCAGGGCCAGGTAAGACTGAGGTTAAAGGTTGTGGACAAGAGTTGGGGTTAACCATCATGGACAGGATGCTGAGGTCTGGGTCAAGTTGAAGGCCAGGTTAGGGCCCCTCACTCTCAGTGCCATCGGCCTCCGCCTGCTCCTCCCGCTGCTTCTGCTTGAACTTCATGTTGCCAAAGTGCAGGAGGGCGCCCACGATCTTATAGCAGGCACACTTCTCATCCACGCTGAAGCCTAGGATGTCCATGGCATGCTGGGGGGCGGCAGGGAAAGCGAGTTCAGAGAGGTCTGGGCTCCTCCAGGGTCCAGCCAGGCACTGCCCCGGGGCCATTCATGCAGCTGGGGGCACCGGCAGTGCTGCCCGATCCCACCACAGGCGTCCACACGGCTCCCCTCCCACCAGAGCTCATACGTCGGTGGCGATGAGCTCCTCCCCATCATTCATGTTGTCCACGGTGATGACGCCCTGGCTGCAGAAGTGGTAGTCATAGGGGTTCATAGACAGAAGCAGCATGTCTGGGGACACAGGGCAGAGAAGGGAGGGTCAGGCAGTGCTTACCGGCTATTCTCCCCCCAACAATTGCAGCATAGGGGGTCCTGGGGGGGCAAGCCCAGCAGGAGTCTAGGGCCCTCCCAGAGGACCTCATCTCCCAGTCTGGGGCCTAAGTTTCTCATCCTCACTCCCGCCAAGGCTGAGGGCACTGAGAGTGAGGGGCCCTGACCTGGCCTTCACTTTGACCCTGGCTTCTTTTTCTGGTTCTCTGAGGAATGAGCCACAGTCCCCACGTCTCACTCATCTTTTGACTGTTGCTCATGGCCCCCTCTGGCCCAGATCCCATGCTAGATGCTGGCGCACAGGGAAGACCAGACTCTGCCCTCAAGGGGCTTGCCAGAGAGGAGAGCTGGGCCTAGACAGTCATCAGTCTGCCTTGGTGCTGGGTGGGACCTCTCTAGTCTCAGGACAGCAAGTGGGGTTTAGGGCTTAGGCTCCTGGAGGCAGCGATAACACGTTGGCAGGTTGCTGGAGCTAAGAGGACTGTTCCCTAGCAGGAAAGTAACCAAAAGTCCCAAGAAGGAAGAGAGGCCACAGACCCCAGGACAGGGAGGGAAAGACCACCAGGGCCTGGCCTGATGGGGGCCAGGAAGCGCCAGGCGGCCCCTCCAGGTTCTGACTCCCACCCCCTTCATCGTACTGCCCCTCACCCTGCAGCTCTGGCTTCCTCCCTGAGAGGATCTGGTAGTAGACATGGTAGCTGCGCTCACCAGGCAACTGGAAGATCACCCGCGACTTCTCCAGGAGATCTGGGGAGAAGGGACGCTGGCCTGCCATCTCCCACACCTCCCCAGAGTGGACATCCCAAGGGGGCGATGCGGAGGGAGAGAGGTGGGCAGGGAGTGTGCAGGGGGGCTGCATCTGCACCTGCCAGCTTGTGTGGTGAGGGCATCTCCCCTGTGCCTGCGTCATCACACGAGCCGTGTGTCTGTACCTGTGTGTCTGTGTCTCTGGCCAGATGGGTCAGTGTGTGTCCTTGCGTGTGTGTGGGGTGAGTGTGGTGTCTGCGTGTGCAGGTTTTTATCTGTTGGTGTGTCAGCGTGTGTGCGTGTGTGGCCGAGCCTCCGTGTGTGTCTGTGTGTGTCTGTGTAGGGGTCAGGGTGTGAATTACAGCCTATCCCTGTCCCCGTCACTGCCTGCCTGCGCTCATCTGTCAAGACCTAGCCATGCAGCCCAATGTGGGGAGTGGCCAACGTGGGGGCCCCTCTGTGTCCCTGGCCCCCTTGAGTGTGGCCTAGGCGCCTGGGGTCTGTGCAGCTGGGTGGTACTGGGGCACTTCCCAGCGGGGTGCCTGGAAGGATGGGGCACTCTACGTGTAGCTGTGCAGCTGGGTGGTACTGGGGCACTTCCCAGCGGGGTGCCTGGAAGGATGGGGCACTCTACGTGTAGCTGTGCAGCTGGGGCAGGAGGGCCGTGGGCCAGGCCTGCCCTCTTGGTGGCCAGAGAGAAGACTGGGGACACGCTAGGGGTGCAGTCACAGGAGCCTGACTGGCCAAATGAGGATTTGGGTCTCCATCCTCAGGTGACAGGATCTAGAGAAAGCTTTCAAGCAGGAACAGGATATGACCAGCAAAACTATGGCCGCGTAGAGGAGAGGAAGCTGGAGACCAGGCAGAGGCTGGAATGATGTTCTGGTGATAGGTGAGGTGGCCTGAGCTGGGCAGCAGCCAGGGGGTAGAGAGAAGTGCCCAGAGCAGGCAGGAGCCCAGAAGTCGTGATGACAGAGGCCGAGTTGGGGTGACCGGGCTCAGGCCTCCTTCCCCTGCACCGCCCGCAGGGGGCTGACTCACAGCTATCAATATCCGCGGATGCCAGCTTCCCAGAGGGACCAAAGTGAATGCGGATGAACTTGCCCTGTGGGCAGAGGGGCAGCCCTCAGCCAAGGGGCACAGCCAGCACTGTCCCCACCTGTGCCCGACCTGCCGCTGGTGGCCTACGGCATCCCCGCCACCCCTCCCACCTCAGCCACTCACAAAGCGGGAGGAGTTATCATTCCTCAGGGTCTTGGCGTTGCCAAAGGCCTCCATGGCAGGGTTGGCCTCGATGATTTGATCCTCAAGTGTGCCCTGGGGCGGTGGGGGTGAGGGGGTCTGTCAGTTCTGGTGCCTACCCACCGGGAGGCCAGAGCCACCCGTGGCCCCTCTGTTGTGCAGAGGAAGGGGGTACCCCCAGGGCTGCCCCATTGACACTGGCCCCATACTCACCCCCGTCTTTGTTGCCAGAAATTGCTGGGGGAAGAAGACAGACAACATTAGAGGGCCAGGCCTCCGGGGTGGAAGGGCGGGGTGGGGCAGGGTATCAGCGGGAGGCAGCGGGCAGCAGGACAGGGGGGTGGAGTTAGTCACCGGAATGCACGGCCCCCACCCTCAGCCCCTCGGCCTGACCCTCCTGCAGCTGTTAGGAGGCAAAATGCTGGAAAGCCATTTTGCCAGAGTCAGCCCCAGCCAGAGTCTCCACCTGCAGCCTCCTCTGCCCCAGCCCGGCCTCTGGCCTCCCTTCATTTTCTAGTCTCCATGCAGTGGCCCTGCTCCAAGCCCCAGGGGCCTCCCGACTAAAATCTAGGGCCCTCCAGAGCCCAGCCCAAGTGCCCCCTCCTCTAGGAAGGCCTCCTGGCTGCTCCAAAGCTGGAATAGACCTCTTCCTGGTCTGAACCTTCCTGCCCTAACCTCCCACTATGACCTTACACACCTCTCCTTTGTAATGCAACTGGGTGTGTCTTCATTGTTTGTCTGCCTGTATACCTACCAGTGCGCACAAAGGCCCTGCCAGGTGCCCATTATTAGCCCTAATTTGCAAATGAGGAGACTAAGCTCTGGGCAGGGAGTGGATCTGCTCAAGGCCACACAGCAAGTCAGGAGCGGCAGGGCAGGTGCCCAGCATCCTGCCTCCTGGACGCCACAGCGGTCCTGTGTGTCACCCAGGGGGACTAACTGAATTGAGCAGATCCTCCTTCTCCCCATCCTAGCCTCATCGTCACCTTCCCTTTTCCTTTCCTTCTCTTCCCTACTCCGGATGCTGGGAGCCAAGGAAGAAAGGGAGAGAAGGGAAGGAATGGATTCTGGAGGGAACAGATATACCACCACGGACTTTGTGGTCATTCATTCACCTCCAGGGAGCCCAAGAGTTAAAATACCCACAGGGACATTGGGCAGGGGAGGTGGAACCCCCCAATACACTCCCATCCAGTGCTTTTGTGCAGGGCTCTCTCTAGCCCGTTTGGCCAAATTTGGGGCCAAGGTAAGGGGAGCTGATCATCTTTTAAGTTCCTGCAGCCATGGCTCCTGCGGGCAGCCTCTCCCACCCCTCCCTTGCCCGACCCTCTCCCCTGGGCTCCACTGTCCCAGCTCCTTTCTGCCCAGGTGCTCCTCTGCCCTTCCAGCTGTGTCCCTGCCAGCTCTGGCCTCTCCCTGACATCTCTTCCTGTCACTTGACCCACCCAACTTTCTGTTACGTCCCCAGAGACCTTTTTAGGGATTTGGAAGACAGGGCAGGAAAGGGAAGGAGGAAAAAGGACCAAAAAGTCAACAGCAAAAACAAAACAAAACAAAACTGAAATGAAAATCAAAAATCAAGACAATCAAATGGGTAAAAAGGAAAAGGCAAAAAAAGGAAAAGAAAAGAAAAGAAAGAAAAAAGAGAAAAAAGAGAAAAGAAAGAAAAAAGAGAAAAGAAAGAAAGAAAACGGGGGAAAAACAAGAAAAACACCCTTAAAGCAAGGCTCAACAGGACCAGGAGCAGGGACTGGGTGGGGAGGGAGGCCTCGGGCTTCTGGAAAAAGGCAGCCCATCTAAGGGTAGCCACAGGGCTCTGAACAACTGGCCCCAAGGCTAGGGATGAAATGTTATGCCTTAAAAACAAAAACAAAAAAACTTGGCCCCATTGTTTCAGAAATTTCCAAAAACTGTACAGAAATCACAAGGCACAAAATTGCCCTGCCAACCCCGGCTGCTGGGAATGCCCAGTGCCCTGCATGCCAGCCAACCTCTGTGTCTAATGTGTCAGCAGCAGGTAACTGTCAGGGAAACCAAGACAACAACGCTTAGTAAAAGCAGCCCATCTAGTAAACTCTTTCAATATATGAAGGTCACAATGGAAGATAAAAATTACACAAATTTAGAAACGGCAACGTGGCCCCACCCCTCCATGTTTACCAATGGGAAGGCGAAGGCAGGCGCGTCAGGTGGCGACAGCCTTTGTGGTCAAGCCTTGCTCAGGCCAGAGTCCCCCACCAGGGTGGGAGGCTCAGGCAGGGCTCAGGGTTTTGGGGAGTAAAATTTTTAAAAAGGGGGAAAAAAAAAAAAAAGAGAGGAAGAAAGAAAAGAAAAACAGCGAGAAGCAACGGGGAGCATGCCCGAGTGGGCAAGTCTTACGGCCTTCTTGCCCGGCCCGTCTCCCAGGGCAGCGACGATGGCAAAGTACTGAATGACCCGCTTGGTGTTAACCGTCTTACCGGCCCCCGACTCTCCGCTTGGACGACACAAACATGAGTCACCAATGCCCATCTGGCCTAATTCTCCCCCACCCCCAATGCCTCACCCCTCAAGCAGAGCCCTCCCCCTCTCCTTCCCCCCAGCTTGAAACCCCCAAGGATGGATCAACCCTCAGAGGTGTACAAAGCAAGCCAGTGTAGACCATCCCTGTGAGATGACGACACACGATGATGCCATTGTCCACTACGCACTAACTCAGTGCCCGGCACTTTACTCCATTGGCTCAGTTACGGCTCAGAAAACCCTGGAAGGCAGGCTCCATTATCACCCCCATTTTAGGAACAAGGAACTGGGCCTCAGGAGTTCTGTGGCTGTCCCTGCTGTGTGCCAGGCACATATATCAACTCACTGACTCATAACTTTGTGTGGTAGGTAGGATTTTTTATTTAACTTTTCAATTTTTTTTTTTTTTGGTAAAGATGGGGTCTCGCTATGTTGCTCAGGCTGGTCTCAAACCCCTGGCCTCAGGCAATCCTCCTGCCTCAGCCTCCCCAAGTGCTGGGATTACAGGTGTGAGCCACCACACTCAGCCGGGCCCGTCTGGGTTAAAGGTACCTGCTTTTTTTTTTTTTTTTTTTCTTGAGATGGAGTCTCATTCTGTGGCCCAGGCTGGAGTGCAGTGGCGTGATCTTGGCTCACGGCAACCTCCGCCTCCTGGGTTCAAGCAATTCTCCTGCCTCAGCCTCCTGAGTAGCTGGGATTACAGGCACCTGCCACCACGCCCGGCTAATTTTTTGTATTTTTAGTAGAGATGGGGTTTCACCATGTTGGCCAGGCTGGTCTCGAACTCCTGATGTCAAGTGATCCACCCACCTCAGGCTCCCAAAGTGCAGAAATTACGGGCATGAGCCACTGCGCCCGGCCAAGGCACTTGCTCTTAACTGCATACGCGCATGCACGCTCACACTAAACATTGTCCATATTGGCCTGACTGGACATGAGCCTGGCATGTAAGAATTATTCTACCATTTTCCCACAGAGGCAATGGAAAGATCAGAGGTAAGATTCAGACATAAGTCGATGGTAAAAAGGAGGAAAAGCAGAGGAATCTTTCCGCTGCCCCTGAGCCAGAATTAGAACCCCAAAGCATCAAGGTGGGAGATTCCAGGCCCCGGGGAGAGGAGGTGTGGGGCTGGTGGTCACTCCGTTTGTGGGTGTCCCCTCCCTATCCCCCATCAAGAACACATCTGTTCAGAATGGGGGCAGGGAAAGTGCTCAGGCCTAATTTAGCTTCAGCTGGGACACTAGCTCCAGGTGGTAAAAGTCCTGGCCTAAGCACTTTGGATTCAATCCTGGGAAATGACTGTGGTACCGCCCTCTTTCTGCCAGATGGCCAGCATTTTCCACCCCACCCCCAGTGCCCCACACTCACGTGATCAGCATGGACTGGTTGTCTCGGTCTGGAGGAAAGGGAAGGGGATAGAGAAGTCAGCCAAGGTGTGGGGCCAGCCACAGGTGGAACACCCTGGGTATCCATCTGGGGCAGACCCCACCACCCAGAGCCAGGAATGGGAAGGAGCAGGTGGGGCTGTCCCTAGTGGAGGTCAGCTCCCATGCGGAGGGACAGAACGGCTGGGCGACCATGTCCAGCAGCGTCAAAAGGGGGGCAGTGCCAGTGGGGGAAGGGGGTCCCTTACAGAGGCCTCCCGGGACCGAGGTCGGGGTCTGGGGTTGGGGAGGAGTCCAGGCGGCCCTTACTGCGCAGCATGTCGTTGTAGGCGTTGTCTGCCACCGCATATATATGGGGCGGGGAATCTGAGCGGCGCTTTCCCTTGTAAGCGGCCACCACGGAGGCCGTATAGACTGGGAGCCATTTGTAGGGGTTGATGGTGACACAGAAGAGGCCTGAGTAGGTCTGAAGAGAGAGTATAGGTAGGGTTTATGTTGTTGTTGTTGTTTTTGAGATGGAGTCTTGCTCTGTCTCCCAGGCTGGAGTACAATGGCATGATCTCGGCTCACCGCAACCTCCGCCTCCTGGGTCCTGCCTCAGCCTCCCAGGGTAGCTAGGACTACAAGCGCGTGCCACCACGACCGGCTAATTTTTGTATTTTTAGTACAGACGGGGTTTCACCATGTTGGCCAGGCTGGTCTCGAACTTCTGACCTCAGGTGATCCGCCCACCTTGCCCTCCCAAAGTGCTGGGATTACAGGCATGGGCCACCACATCCCCCCCCATAGGTAGGGTTTTGGGAGGGATACGCAAGTTCCCATCCCCAGGCCCCAGGCCCCAGTCTTCAGAAGACCCCTGCGATATTCCTCAAGGAGCTACTTGACTTGCCACACCACACCCTCTGTGGCCGTCCTGGCCTCACCCCGACTTGTGCTCACAGCCCTGCCCCAGCCCACGCGCACGGGGCCTCCATAGTCCGCAGGTGAGTTCTAGACCCGCCCCGCACTGCTACAGCTGCTCCCCTAAGGTCCCAAGGCCCAACCTCCAGCCCCGCCCCCACTGCTCAGAGCCCCGCCTCATCGCTCACAGCCCCACCCCCGCTATGGACCCGCTCTATCATTCACAGCCCCGCCCCACCGCTCACAGCCCCGCCCCACTGCTATGGACCCGCCCCATCGCTTACAGCCCCGCCCCATCGCTCACAGCCCCGCCCCACCGCTATGGGCCCGCCCCCAGCACCTCATCTCTAGCCCCGCCCCACATACAAGCCCCACGCCGCCCATGGCCCGGGCCTGGGGCTCACATAGATCATCCAGCGGGCATAGCGCTGGCGCAGGTTGTGCAGCACAGAGGCCTCGTTCAGGTGCGTCATCATGGCCATGTCCTCCAGTAAGTCGAAGCGAGGCGGGTTCATGGGCTGCAGCTCGGCTTCACGCACCATCAGCACCTACCAGGGAGATCGTGTCAGGGGTCGGGGGACCGGGAGGAACCGACCGACCTCACCTGTCACCCCCACCCACATACCCAGACCCCCTTCAACCAGAGTGCAGATCCTGTTGGCCAGGAGGCCTAGGGACAGAGAGGCTAATCTCAGGAAAGGGGGAACGGAACCTTCTGGTCTTTGGTCTCCACGGTGACTCTGCCCCCGGTAGCCTCCGACTTGACCTCGGCCTCCACGTAGGCGTCCTGTTCATCAGGCACCCAGACTCGCTTCTTCCCTGGGTTGCAGAGAGAGCTCTGGACTCAGAGAGGGGCTGAGGCACCTCCAGGGTTCTAGCTGGAGTTCCCAAGCCATGGTATCCATACAGCTGTGACCCTCCCCAAAGCCCCTCTGCCAGGACCCAGGAGTTCCAGTGAAGAACCCTCCAAACCCAGGCTCAGGAAGGGCGGAGCTGGGAGGGTCCCTAGAGATCCCCTTATTGGAGGATGAGTCTGGGTTAATGGTTGGGTTCCAATTCCTGCTTCTGCCATATTTGCCCTCTGACCTCAGGAAAATCCCTGATTCTCTCTGGGCCAGTTCCCTCACATGCAAAATGTTATGGAGATCTCCTTAGGTCCCATACAGAGCAGGCCCTCAATATCAGGCATATGACTATTAGGGAGGGGTCCTGCCTTCCCTATTTCACTGAAGACTCAAATCCAGGCCTCCTAACTGTAACCTGTGCTCTCCTGCCTGGCCAGCTGTCCCCAGAGCTTTGAGGAGCCCAGATTTCATGGTGGTTAGAAGTATGGACTCAGGCTGCAAACCGGAGTTTGTGTCCCCTGCTCTGCCAAGTGCCTGGGTCAGGACCATCTAGAACCATCTAGGACCATCTACATAACCTACAGACCCCAGTACAAAATGACGATGTGGGTCCCCTTGTTGAAAACAGTTAAAACTTTCAAGACGGCAACAGCAGAGTGTTGAATCAAGCACAAGGTCCCTCTTAGCCTGGCGCCCTGTGAAGCTAGGTCTGGTGCTGGCCCCACCTCCCCAGGTTGTTGAGATGATGTATGGAAAGTCATCTGCTCTGGGCCTGACACACAATAAGCATTCGGTACACACTGCCTATTGTTAGTATTGTCCTATGAGCAAACCAGGTCATAAATAGTACAGCCTTTATTCCTGTCCCTAATAAAGGGTGGCTTTGGCTCTGCAGAAATCACTAAAAATAACCCCAGCACAAGTTTTGTGGACACGCGGAGGCAGCCTGCACACATGCCGATCAGTCTCATCTCAGAGGCCTCGGGCTCCAGCCTGAGTCTTCATAAACTGCAGCTCCGGAAGGCAGGTGCTATTATCCCATTTCACAAGGGAACAAACCAAGGCTTGCTCACAGACACACAGTGATATACAGTGTCCCTGGGGTTTTAATTTCCAGGCCCCAGACTCTGCAGGAAAGGTCCAGGGCTCCAGCTGTCAGGCCCCAATGCCCCTTCAGCCCTGAGCTGGTGCCACCCCTCCCAATTCCTGGTCTGAGTCCATAAGGGTATCTCTGTGGCTGTGACCCCTCCCCCTCTGTCTCCACTTACCGTCCCATGGGATAGTGTGCACCTTCGTCATCTCCTGGTAGCCCTGGCGGAGGTAGCGGGCAGACTCCCCAAGTTCACTCACATCCATCATGGCAGTGGCACTGGGGTGAAGGAGGAGGAGCTGGAAACCCTGGAGGTTCAAGGCGGCCCAAGGCAGCAGGCACTGGAAGATGGCAGTGACAAGGGAGCTGAACTAGGGCATGATCCCCCAACCCACAAGACCAGATACTAGGCGACTCCCTCTGGCTCCCAATGCAGCCTCCTTGGGTGAGTGCCCAGCATACATGCACACCCTCAAACACCAGGGCTTCCTCCACTCCAGATTCAGAAGACTCGCGGCCACCCATGGGCACCCTCACCCACCCACCCACCCACCCTCCTGCCCTCCCTTCGGCTCCAACCCCAGCCCTGATCACCTACCTCGGCACCACGGTGAGGGCAGGAAGCTCTGCTACCCCTTTTATTGCCACTGTCAAGGTCAGAGGAGGAGAGCTATGTCAGCAATCTCCACGTGTCACAGCCCCCCCAGCCTGGCCACAGGACACAAAAGGCAAATTCCCTTTTATCTCCACCAGCACGGCCCCTGGGCTATTTTTACCTCCCATTGTCAGGGGATCACAAAGGCGGAGAGAGACACTCCACTGAGAGACAGGGAGGCTGGGTGCAGAGACTGACGGGGACAGGGACAAGGCAGTAAGAGGTTCAGGAGACTGAAGAGCTCACGGGGAGAAACCGAGTCACACAGAGTCTGACACACCCAGAAAAATACCCCACCTCCAGATACAGAGAGCAAGGACACTCAAGAGGGGAAACCACAGAATGCCTACTGAGATTGGACCAGCTAGTCCAACCCTCTTGATACATCCAGGGAAACTGAGGCCCAGAGAAAGGAAAGCATTGGCCAAGTCTCACAGATGAGCAATGGCCAAGAACAGATCAAAAAGAGAAGGAGAGAGAAGGAGAAGAACAGATCAAAAAGAGAAGGAGAGAGAGGGAGAGAGAGAGGGGGAGGGGTAGGGGGAGAGGGACATCCTTCTCAGACATCTGCAAAGCGCAAATACCTGTGTCCCCTCGGCTCTACTCAGGGTATAGGGCATCGCCTGCCTCCCAGAGGCTCTCTGGTGCCTCCACTCTGTACCCTACCTCAGAGGCCCACTCTGCCACTTCTATCACCATAGGCGAGATTTGCCTGTTTTGAATGTATATGGTTGAAAATGTAGCTTTGCACTTATTTCTCTATATTTTATCTGGCACACCTGTGCATTTGGAATTGGGAGCGCATCGATGCCCTCTTTTCCCCTTCCTCCCTCCCCATCCTCTTTCTGGGGACCCCCTGGGGAAATCATACATGAAGAAAACCAGCCCTGGAACTTACAGAATCAAGGAATTGTTTGGCTGAAATGGAAGCAAATCAAGGAAATGTAACCCAGTTAGGAGCCCCTTCAGATCCCCACATTGAAGATTTACAGGAAGCCACCTTCCCGTGGCCCACTCTCGACAGAGGTTCAGGACGCTGGCAGTCCATCTGCCTGATACAGTCTTTGGAATGTGTCAGGGCACCTCCAGGCTCTCCTGTCCATCACCCCATTCAGGGCTCCGTGACGCCACAGGATTTTAGAATAGAGAATGAAAGGATCTGAGAACCTCAGACGCCAGACACATGGAACAATGGAGTTCCAGATCCAGGGTTCCAGCCAGAGGCCAGACCAGGCTCACACGGGAAGTCCTCCGACCGATGCGCTCCCATTCCAAATGCACAGGTGTGCTAGACGAAATATAGAGAAATAATTTCCCAGCTACATTTTCAACCATCTACATTCAAAACAGGCAAAACTCGCCTATGGTGACAGAAGTGGCAGAGTGGTCCTCTGAGGGAGGGTAATGGCTGGAGGCACCAGAGAGCCTCTGGGAGGCAGGAAATGCTCTATACGCCGAGTAGAGCCATGGGACACAGGTGCGTGCACTTTGCAAAACAAATCAAGCTGTACATCTAAGATGTATGCACTTTACTGTGTGCATATTACATGAACACATTTAAAATTACAGTGCCGGCCAAGTGCAGTGGCTCACGCCTGTAATCCCAGCACTTTGGGAGGCCGAGGAGGGCGGATCACGAGGTCAGGAGATCGAGACCATCCTGGCTAACACAGTGAAACCCCGTCTCTAGTAAAAATACAAAAAAATTAGAGGTGGTGGCGGGCACCTGTAGTCCCAGCTACTCTGGAGGCTGAGGCAGGAGAATGGCGTGAACCCGGGAGGCAGAGCTTGCAGTGAGTGGAGATGGCACCACTGCACTCCAGCCTGGGCGACAGTGCGAGACTCCGTCTCAAAAAAAATTACAGTGCCAAACTTGGCAATATTTATCAAAATTACAGCCACCCAGACCCTATTAGGAATTAGTCCTACAGTGTGTCTCCATTAGGAAATGACGCGGGTCCCCTCTCGGTAGACATTTCGATTGTTTTCAGTCTTTTGCCATTACAGTCAAGGCTGCAGTGAATGAGCTTATAAAGTTTGATGAATTTTCTCAAAGTAAACATACCCTGGGTCAGGCACAGTACCTCATGTCTGTAATTCCAGCACTTTGGGAGGCCCAGGGGGACACATCACTTAAGCTCAGGAGTTCAAGACCAGCCTGGGCAACACATCAAAACCCCATCTCTACAACAAACAAACAAACAAACAAAAATTAGCCAGGCATGGTGGCGTGCACCTGTAGTCTCAGCTACTCAGGAGGCTGAGGTGGGAGGACCGCTTGAACCCAGGAGGCAGAGGTTACAGTGCGCCGAGATCACACCATTGCACTCCAGCTGGGCAACAGACCCAGTCTCAAAAGCAACAACAAAACAAAACCGTACCCTGTACAAAAACAGAAATTATGAAAAATTATCCCCTTCGGGCCATCCCTCACCTAGGGTAATAGAATACTGACTTCTTTTTTATTTTTATTTTTTTTATACCGACTCTTGCTTGATCCACAATATAATACTGACTTCTAACCTCAGAGATTAGTGTTGTCTATTTTCAGAATTTGTTTGAATGGAATCCTACATTATGTATTCCTTTCTTCTTTCTCTCCGCATTGTCTCTGTGAGAACCTCACTGTTTCAATTCTCTTTGTAGAGCTTAGATTGTACCTTGCCTACCTCCTGCCACTAGAAAAGACCTGCACAAGGGCAGGAGCTTGGTCTGTGTCCCCGGCACCTTGCCAAGTGCCTGCACATCATAGAAAGTCAATAAATACCTAGTAAGTGAATGAACCAAACCTGATAGATAATAGGATTTTAATCTCCTATGGCATCAGAGGCTGGAGAGCTGGGCTGGAGCAATTTATAGAAAGCCCAGAAAGTGGGAAAAATTCTTTTCATTGTTCAAGGATGCTCAGAAGGTAGGGTTTCTTGTCAGGGACCAACAGAATTAGCCTGGAGAATCAGAACCTCTAGCAAGTCTAACTTACACCTATCATGTGGGTCTGAGTCCTAGAGTTACCTACTCAGTGTATGAACCTGGGGCTGAGAAGCCAAGCCTCAAAATGGGTCTAGATCTTCCTCGTAGGTTCCCTTCCACCACCCAGGGTGCATCTTCCTGCTGAGATAAGCTCACAAACAAACATGACAACGCAAAGAGGAAACCCAATGCTCTGAGTGATTTGCAACAAATACTATAACCTGCAAGGACTTAAGATACTGACTTTCAATACCTGAAGAGCTTGTAATCCCAGGACTTTCGGAGGCTGAGGCAGGTGGATCATTTGAGCTCATGAGTTTGAGACCAGCCTGGCCAACATGATGAAACCCCGTTTCTACTTTAAAAAAAAAAAAAAAAAAAGGCTGGGCATGGTGGCTCATGCCTGTCATCCCAACACTTTGGGAAGCCAAGGCGGGTGGATTACCTGAGTTCAGGAGTTTGAGACCAGCCTGGTCAACATGGTGAAACCCTGTCTCTACTAAAAATACAAAAAAATTAGCCAGGCATGGTGGCAGGCGCCTGTAATCCCAGCTACTCGGGAGTCTGAGGCAGGAGAATCACTTGAACCCAGGAGGCGGAGGTTGCAGTGAGCCGAGATCGCACCACTGCACTCCAGCCTGGGCAACAGAACAAGACTCCGTCTCAAAAAAAAAAAAAAAAAAAAAATTAGCCAGGCATGGTGGCGTGTGCCTGTAATCCCACCTACTTGGGGAGGCTGAAGCAGGAGGATCACTTGAACCTGAGAGCTGGAAGTGGCAGTGAGCTGAAATCGTGCCACTGCACTCCAGCCTGGGCAACAGAGCAAGACTCCCTCTCAAAAAACAAAAAATCAAAAAAACTTGAAGAGCTGTCCTGGAGCAGAGGGAGCTGATGTGACTTGTGTAGCCTCAAAAGTAGATCCATGGGCAGCGACAGGAAGCAGGATGTGGATGCATGCAAAAGGGGACTTTTCACCATCTCAGCCCATCAGCAGCGGGAGAGGCTGCCTTGGAGGAAAGTGAGCCTGCCAGCACCAAGGAAGACTCAGGCAGAGGTCGACCAGGGCTGAGGCCTCTGAACTGGATGACCTTTGAAGTTCGTTCCGATTTCAGGAGAGTGAGACTCCAGGATTTTAGATCCCAGCCCAAAATGTATCTGCCCTCAATGTAACCCAATGCCTGGAATTTCTTCTTTGGGTAAAGACATCGAAGGACTCTGTGAATAATGCTTCTACAGCTGGAAAGGACACATGGAACAAAAGACACTCATTGTCTAGGAAAGGAAAGATACTCAAGGAAGACATCAACACGGAGGAGTCTGAAGGATAAAAGCTAGTTTGAAGGCTGGGCGCAGTGGCTTATGCCCATAATCCCTGCACTTTTGGAGGCCAAGGTGGGAGAATCACTTGAGGCCAGGAGTTTGAGACCAGCTGGGCCACTGGGGCATAAAGGGGAGCGGGGCAAGACTGAGCAGTTGGGACTGGAGTGTGAAGGGCTTCAAAGACCAGATTCAGATCTGGAACTTTATCCTGCAGGAGTTGGGGCACCATCAAAGGCATTTTTATTTATTTATTTTTTGCATCAAAGAGCTCTGAGCAAGAGAATTTGACAGTGTGTTCAGATTTATGTGTTTGTAAGCTCCCTGTGACATCTCTACAAAAAAATATTTTTAAAATTAACCAGGCATGATGGCTCACACCTATGATAATCCCAGTAACTTGGAAGGCTTGAGGCAGGAGGATCACTTGAGCCAAGGAGTTCAAGACCAGCCGAGGCTGATATAGCAAGACCCTGTCTCGACAAAAAATTTAAAAATTGGCTGGGCATGATGGTACACGCCTACAATCTCAGCTACTCAGGGGGCTGAGAGGCGAGAGGATTGCTTGATCCCAGGAGTTCAAGACTGCAGTGAGCTGAGATCATGCCACTGAACTCCAGCGTGTGCAACAGGAACAAGACCCTGACTCAAAACAAACAAGTGTGACACCCAGACTGCCAGGAAGAGGGGTATGGCAACAAGGTTCCTTCCCTCATAGAGCTGACACTCCCCTGGAGAAGCAAAAAATAAACAAGCAAACACATTTTTAAGGTAACTAAAGATTGTGGCAAGTGGTAAGCATGAAACAAGAAGTATGGCCTGGAGGGTAATGGGGTACGTGTACTTCGTTCTGGTGGGTGAGGGAGGGCCTCTCTGAAGAGGCGATACTGAAGGTGAGACCAGAGAGTGCCAAGAAGCCAGTCAGGCGGGAAGCCCTTGGAACAGTATTCCAAGCAGAAGGAACAGCAAATACAAGAGCCATGAGGCAGAAAACAGCTTGGGATGTTTAAGGTGCCGTCCTAGTGGTCAACAAGGGGAGAGTTTTCCAAGGTGAGGGTGGACAGGCAGATCATTCAGAGCCTTGAAGGACTTGGAAGGGACCCAGGGTTGTATTGCAAGTGCAAAGGGAGCCTGTGAGAGCAGAAATGTGAGTGAGCTGAAGTTTCATAGTGACCACTCGAACGGCTTGGAAGGGGCAGGGGAGGCAGCGGGGCGAGCTGCTGCTGTCACCCGGGTGAGAGCAGATGGGTCTGGCGTGGAGGTGGCAAGAGGGGACAGGAAATGGACAGCATGACCTAGAACTCCAAGGCAGGGTAGGGGGTGAAGATGGGCCCAAGCAGCCCCACCAGCTGCAGCTGGGCCACCAGGGGCATAAAGGGGAGTGGGGCAGGACTGGGTAGTGGGCTGGACTGTGAAGGGCTTCAAAGGCCAGATTCAGATCTGGAGCTTTATCCTGCAGGAGTTGGGGTGCCATCAAAGGCATTTTTATTTATTTATTTTTTGCATCAAAGAGCTCTGAGCAACGGAATTTGACAGTGCGGTCAGATTTATGTGTTCCTAAGCTCCCTGTGGCAGCTGGTGTGGAGGATGCACTGAAGGGGTGAGGCCGGTGGCAGGAAGAAGGACTCAGGAGGAGGCTGCCATAATGGTCCCAGTGCAAGGTGGTGAGGCCCAGAAAGGGGCCCACGACCCTGGCACACTGGGGGTGGTTGGGCCCCTGCTTGTCCCAGGTTTGTACCCCTCCTGGGGCCCTGGGCAGCTGCAGAGGGCCCAAGTGGGCCCCAGCTCTGAGGCTTGAAGCAAAAAATAGGACGAGGGCAGCCAAAAGGCATCAGGGCTGTTTATCCGGAGGAGAGATGCCTCAGCATGGATTTATGGCTGAAAGGTTACTGGGGGGAGGGGGTGGGGAACCAGCTGTCCCCCATCCTCACAAAGGACAAAGAAAGGAGGGGACTGCGACCTCAGCCACAGCAAGAGGAGGGAGTTAGACACATAAAAGGAAATCTCCTGACATCATTGGAGGATGAAGGGGCCCTTCAGCCATCATGCCAACCAGCTCTCTCATTGGACAGCTGGGGAAACTGAGCCGCAAAGAGAGAAGCAGGTCCTTGCTTGATGTCATACAGTGAATTCAAGCCATGACCAGGCCTGACAGCACAACCTCTCACTTCGGAAGACCTCGAGGCCTCCCCGAGCACACACAAGGGTACCTCAGACTGGCTGCCCCCAAGAGTGATTAACATGAACAGCTGTTCTGGAGGGATGGACAGAAAGACCTGAGCTGGGCTGAGGTGCTCCAGACCCCAGCACCCACTCTGGTCCAGGTCTCTGACATGCCGCATCCTTGAGTTCAACCTGTGGCTCAGGCCCTGCGTCTGCCCTCCCACCCCCAGCCAGTCTGAGTATTGTCGATATTTGATGGGAGTCCATCGTATCTCTCAAGGGTCTTGTTCTTTCGATGTTGTCCTGTCCCACTCTCTGCCTTCCAAGACTCTGTATTTCTGTCTTGGCCTCTGACTCTTTATCTCTAGAGCCGAGCTGAGCTGAGCTGGGCTGGGCCAACCTCCCACCCCCAGGAGTGGGCCTCACTGCTTAGAGTGCCCCTCTGTAGACAATGCTCAGGCCCAGTGCCCAGGCTGGGACAAGTGACAGCAGCTGTGGATCTATCTATAGCTCCCTTGTCCTTCAATTGTTTCCAACTTCAAACAATGGTTGCGCCCTGGATTAAAGTCACCCCCCACCCACCCTGCTGAAATAGATCCCGGGAGGCAGGGGATGAGTCTCACCAGGGCCACCTGATGATCTCTCGTGTCCACCTCTGTTTGGGCCCCTATGTTCCCATCTGTAACTCTGGGCTCTAAGGCCTTCCAGCTCAGAGGCGGTGTGACTACAGGACTAGTGGACATGGGACCAGGGTGTGTCTGAACAGCAGACCTATACAAGGGCACATGGGTATGAGACAAGTGGGTTTCCCTCCTCCTGCCTTGGCTGGCAGACACTCATGGGCACTGGGATGACAGTTCCATGAGGACAGAGGCCTGGTCTCCCTTACACTGCAGTAGCCCAGCCTCAGCCTGGTACGTGGTAAGTGTTCACCATACATGGCTTACCTTGGCCCTTAGGAAGAGGGAGGGCATGACGTGAGTCTCAACATGTCTCAAGCTTGGGAGGCAGCACAGAGCAGTGAGGAAGGAGCATCTCATCTAAAGTGAGGCTGCCTGGGTTTTAGTCCTGGCTCTGCCAGTTATCAGGCACGAAGTCTTGGAGAATGACTAAACCTCTTAATGGTGGAGATTCACAAACAGGACCTACCTCCTAGTGCTGTGATGAGCATTATATGAGTTAAACCATCTAAAGTGCTTAGAATAGTACCTGACACTAGTGGAGACTCAATACGTCATTGCTTTTATTTCCAAGATAGATCATTAGGTTACAAAAAAAAAAAAGTTGTGGCCGGGTACGGTGGCTCACACCTGTAATCCCAGCACTTTGGGAGGCCGAGGCAGGCAGATCCCCTGAGGTCAGGAGTTTAAGACCAGCCTGGTCAACGTGGTGAAACCCTGTCTCTACTAAAAATACAAAAAACTAGCTGGGCATGGTGGCAGGTGCCTGTAATCCAGCTACTCGGGAGGCTGACGCAGGAGGATTGCTTGAGCCCAGGAGACGGAGGTTGCAGTGAGCCGGGATCATGCCACTGCACTCCAGCCTGGGCGACAGAGCTAGACTCCATCTCAAAAAAAAAAAAAAAAAAAAAAAAAAGGAGCAGAAGAATGTATGGGCTATGCCATCTCCTGCGTAAAAATTGGGAGAGAGAGACATTTGTGCATCTGTGTGCTTATCTATGGATGGACTGCCTTTGGAAGTCACCCAAGAAAGCTGGTAACAGTGTTTGGTAGCTGGGGGCCAGGGAAGGAAGGCAGAGTGATTTTTTTTTTTCCCTTGTAAACCCTTTGAACTTTAAATCGTGTATGTATAACCTATTTTTAAAGTGTTTGCTAAATGAATAAGGGTCACTTCCAGCATGATCCTTGAAAAATACAAACCCCTACTCTGTGCCAGTGGTGAGGGGCCTGGGTGAGGGCTGGTCCTCAGAGAGTGGGGCCACTGCCTTCAGCCTGAGGTCAAGCAGCCTAGGTCTGAGTCCCAGGGGTACCCTCTTTCCTCCAGTCCAGTGGTGGACAAGATGTGTCTATGCAAAACCATCCCAGAGCAAATGGTGAGCCAGGAGGCAGGCTTCCCAGCTTCCAGGCCAAGCAGCAGGAGGGGGCAGTAGGAACAGGCTCCTGTCCTCTTCCCTGGCCTCAACCTCTGACTCTTCATCCCAAGCTATTCTTAGAGCCTAGATAATGCCAGCAGTTGCTGCTGCTCATATCGGCTTCCAGAACCACTCAACCCCAAGAAGCCCAGTCCCGCCCCCAGCCCCTTGTGTGCTGGCCTCCCTGCCAGGTAAGGGCATTAAGGGTGTCCTGCGGGCTCCATCCTCTACGCTACGTGCGCTGTGCATACTTAGGTAGGCCGCCGCAGTGTAATGGCCCCTCTAACACTCCCCTTGCTGCACAGCTGGAAGAGACAGGAAGGGCTAAAGGATACACTGGGGTAGAAGATGTACCCCCAGGGGTCACCATCCAGATAATGTGGCCCAACCGCAGGCTCCAAACTATGCTAAGAATAGAAATGAAAGGGGCAGGGGCCATGGACAAGGCTTAGCCGAGTGTAAGGGAGAAGGGGTGTACAGACCAGGAGCAGGGAGGGGCCTGGGAGGCCAGCCTGGAGGATGGAAGAAGCCAACAAGAGGAGGTCAGACTTTCCAACTCACTATGTGACCTTGAATAGGTCCCTCTTCCTCACGGAGCTTCAATTTCCATCATAAAACAGGCATAACCTTATTCCACTGGGTTGTGGTGTGGAATCAATGAAATAACACATGCAGAGAGCCTAGCCTGTGCCTGACCCATCATAAGCACTATGTAAATATCTGGTGATATTATCATTAGCTCCTTAAGAGCAGGCAATGTTTCTCCTTCAGCTTTGCATCTGCAGGGACTCGTTCAGGCCTGCCACATGTCAGGACTGCCTTTTCAAATCCTTGCTCTGCCATTTACAAGCTGAGTGACCCTGGGCAAGTTACGTAACTTCTCTGAGCCCTGGGTTCCTTCTCTGCAAAATAAATACACAAAGAAGACCTACCTTGTAATGTGGTTGAGAGAAACAAATGAAACAAAGTGCTCAGCCCATGGGAAGATGTCAATTAATTTGAGGATGCAGCTGTGGCTCTGTGGATGTTGGGGTACTATGGCGGGAAGCCTTGGGTCTGCCACTCTGTAGGTGGAATTTGAGACAGTGCCCAATGCAGCCAACATTCTGGAAGAGAGGTCTTAGTGGGGCCCACACGTGAAATCCCAGGATCTTGTAAAACCACCCCACAAATCCTGGACCAAAGCTGAGGCCCTGCCTGGGGTCTCAGAATGGGCTTGCCCCAGGCTTGGTCAGTTTCCCATGTAGTTCAGTGCCTCAAACAAACACTCTCCCGTGCCCTCCAGGTTGGAATTGGCATCAGGTTTGTTCTGAAGGTTCAGGAGTCTTAGGCTGCTGCGGGACACACAGGCACAGACGGTTAAGCACAGTTGACACAGGGGCCTCCCCAGGAAGGGTCCTTACCTAACCTGGTGGAGTGGGGAGCAGGAGAATGTCTGTTCTCCATGAAAGACCAAGCAGCAGTGGAGGGCGGGGGGTGCTGTAGCTCTGCTCTACCCTTGTGATCGTGGTCAATCAGCTTGAGGGGTGAGGGGCAGAGGGAGGCCCAAAAGGCTAAGCTGGGAAACCTACCCAGAGGGTCTGAGGGTACCACCGCTCTATATTGAGTGTCCTGAGGGTGACCCTGCTTGCTACCACAGCTGGGGGCACACTGCCTACCTCCCTGTGACTTTGCTAACTCAAGGACAAGAGACCTCCTTGAGCAGAGCCTTCAGATTTTTTTTCCATCGCTGAAAATTTTATAGTACAAATATCTCTATCATTCTATCTAATGCTTTGGGCCTTAAATTTCCTATTTTTTTTTTTTTTTAGATGGAGTCTCGTTCCATTTCCCAGCCTGGAGTACAGTGGCGTGATCTCGGCTCACTACAACCTCCGCCTGCTGGGTTCAAGCGATTCTCCTGCCTCAGCCTCCCCAGTAGCTGGGACTACAGGTGCGCGCCACCATGCCCAGCTAATTTTCATATTTTTAGTAGAGACGGGGTTTCACTATGTTGGCTAGGCTGGTCTCGAACTCCTGACCTCGTGATCCACCCGCCTCGGCCTCCTAAAGTGCTGGGATTACAGGTGTGAGCCACCGTGCTCAGCCTCCCTTTTAAAAAAAAAATTTTTTTAAAGACAAGGTATCACTGTTACCCATGTTTGAGTACAGTGGCATAATCATAGCTCACTGCAGCCTTGAACTCCTGGCTCAAGCAGTCCCCCTGCCTCAGCCTCCCAAGTAGCTGGGACTATAGGCGTGCCTCACCATGCCTAGCCAAATTTCATTTCTTAATTAAAATTTCTATTGAGATAATTGTATATTCGCATGCGATTATAAGCAATAGTACAGTAACTCTGTACTATTGACACTGATATAATGTACCGATCTTATTCAGATTTTCCCAGTTTTACATGTACTAGTTGTGAGCGTGTGTGTGTGCACGCACATCTGCATGTATTAAGTTCTATACGACTTCATCACCCGTGTCAATTCACAGATCTTCCACCACCACCAAGACACTGAACAGTTCTAACAATAAAAAGGTGTTGCCCTTATATAACCACACTAACTTCCCTCCCATCTTTAACCCCTGGCAACCACCAGTCTGTCCTCTGTTTCTAAAACTGTCATTCCAAAATGTTACATAAATGAAATCATATAGGATGTACTCTTTTGAGACTGGCTTTTTTCACTCCACATAAGTCCCTGGAGATTCTTCCAAGGTGTTGCTCATTTCATGTTTGTGTCTTTATTGCTGAGTGGTACTCATGGTATGTATGGATGCGCCACAGTTTGATGAACCGTTCACCTGTGGAAGGATATCTGGACAGCTATCAGTATGTGGTGCCACCTTATCACCGGGCCCTGGTGGCTGAGGCCACCCACCCTCCAACCCATCTGGGAGTCAGTGGGATGCAGCCTCCAAATTCTTGTTCCAGCTTTCCAGGGCCAGAAGCCAAGAATTCTCCCCACCCCCCGACCCTCTTTCCCAGCCTAGGCATCAGGATTCAGTCCCTCCCAAATATGCCAACACCCAGTTCTCAGGGACAGCAAGAAGACAGTCTTATGGGCCTTATTTAAACATGTTGGCTATAGACCTATATGTTGACCCTGGCCTGGAGACCCAGCCTGACCTGGCCCTGCCAACTGACCAGCCCATCTACAGTAGCCCCACCCTCTCACTCATATCACTCCAGATACAGTGGCCTTCTGAGAGTTTACAACTAAACCAGCTCCTTTCTGTCTCAGGGACTCTGCATCTGCCATTTACTCTTTCCCCAAACTGGGGCATGGCTGCTTCCTTCTTCTCGAGCCTCCACTCAAATGTCACCTCCTCAAAGGGGCTTCCTTTGACTACATTAGCTAAACTAGGTCCTTTCTATAAAGGTTCTCTCTTCACCCTCTGTATCACATGTCCCCATTTCTGAGTGTATTACACTTATGGGTAAGTCTGCTTATTATCATCTGTCTACCCCACAAGACAGGTCTTTCTTGAGACCCAGGAGCAGACAGATCCCATTCTGGGTCCCCAGCAGCCAGCATGCCCAGAAGAGGCACCCATGTGCTTGCTGATGGGCCATGTCCCCTGGCGTGAGGCTTCTGCTTTTGAGAACCATCTTTCCCAGCGGCCTCTCGCTCTGCTCCCTGCTGCACCCTCATGCCAGGCCCAGTGAATATTCTGACTCCTGTTTCTCACCCAAGCCTGGGCAAGCCTCTCTTTTCTTTGCTCTAGTGGATTTGGCTGAGCCAGATTAACCACACAGCATGATGCCTAAGAGTTCTGGAGTCCAACTGCCTATGTGCAAACCCTCAGAGTTGCTCTGTCTCTTTGATCTTCTGATTCCTCATCTATAAAACAGGAATGAGCCAGGTGCGGTGGCTCATGCCTGTAATCCCAGTACTTTGGGAGGCCAAGGCAAGAGGGTCACTTGAGGCCAGGAGTTTGAGACTAGCCTAGACAACACGGTGAGACTCATCCCTATTTAAAAAATAAAATAAAATGGGAATACTAATAGTACCTGTCCCATAGGAATTGAATGAGATAATATATATTTTTAAAAAGAAAAGGCGTAAGTGCCTGGCACATAAGAGTTCAACATATAATCATTACTATTCATTTTCTTATTATCATTAAGACCATCTCCAAACTCAGTAGATTAAACAAGGAAAGTTCATGTCACACCAATATAAAGATCATGAAAAAGTCCCAGAAAAAGGGTCATTCCTAAGGGTCACTTAGGCCACTGTGACCTCTCATCCTTAGGCAATTCCCTTGTTTTTTAATTTTACAAAAATTTTTTGTAGAGGTGGGATCTCACTATGTTGCCCAGGCTGGTCTCTATCTCCTGGTCTGAAGTGATCCTCCTGTCTTGGCCTCCCAAAGTACTGGGATTACAGGCGTGAGCCACCGCGCCCAGTCCCAGGAATTCTTTTTTGGCTTCACTCTTTCTCCACTCCCTCCCTTCTTGGAAAATTCAAGGAGATGGAAGAGCAGGATGATAGCCTCTCCCTGGGTAGAGAGAAGCTCCCATCACTAGTTTCAAGGTGACAACCGTCCTCTCCCATATCTAGAGTTGTCAGCCTGCCCCAACATTCTCTAGCTCCACGGTATCCCTACAGAGAGCCACATAGTCTAGGCCCAGAGCCCTGCCATCCTCCAACAACAGGCAGAGTAAAGGGTTATTCTGGGCCCCTTCTGCTTTCATGCATTCATCCATCCAACCATGTAAACACTTACTGAAAAACAAATCTTGCTATTAATCTGGAAAATCACAACAAGACACCATTTCACATCACTAGACTGACAAAAGCTAGAAACCTTGACAATTCTGTCTCGGTGAGGATGCAGAATGAGGGCAATTCTAATACACTGCTGGCAGGAGTGCACATTTGCAAAACCATTTGGGAAAGAAACTTTGTATTACCTTGTAAGTCTGAATATGCTCACAACCTTCAACACACTACACAGGAGGCATCTATTAGTCTTTTTACCATATATAGTAATAAAATACTAGAGAACCCAAGTGACCATTCACAGGAGAATAAACAAAACTCTCATACAATTGCTGCCACTTTGGTATTTTTATGCAATGAAACCTATAGAGCAGTGAAAATGAATGAACTATTTCCCCTTAAAACATGGATAAATCTCCTGATATAACACTGAAAGAGAAAAGCAAGCTGCAAAAGAATCATATAATTTACCACTTAAAAGTGCAAATACCATGAAAAAGTGTCATATATTGCTTAGAAATACACCTAATAAAAGGGTAAAAATGCATAAGACCTACCTCACATCCTATATAAAAATTAACTCAAAATGAATCAAAGACTTAAATTTAAGAGCCAAAACTATAAAACTCTTAGAAAAAGTAAGTGTAAATCTTTGTGACCTTCGAATTAGGCAATGGTTTCGTAGATACGACACTCAAAGCACAAGCAAAGGAAAAAATAAATAAATTGGACTTCGTCAAAATTTTAAAATATGTGCTTCAAAAGATACTATCGAAAAACAGAAAAGACCATCCACAGAATGGGACAAATTATTGGCAAATCACATATAAGGAAAGATCTACTATCCTGAATATATAAAGAATTCCTACAACCCAATAATAAAAGGACAAATAACTTACAAATAAGCAAAACATTTAAATAGACCCTTCTCCAAAGAAGATATACAAACTACCAATAAGCACATGAAAAGATATGCGCATTATTTGTCATTAGGAAAATGCAAATCAAAACCACAATGACCAACTAGGATGGCCACAATCAGACAAGTACAGTGGGACCTCCATATCCATGGGTTCCACATCTGTGGATTCAACCAACTGCAGCTTGAAAATATTTGAAAACAATGTTTCAACTGTACTGAGCATGTACAGACTTTTTTCCTTGTCATTATTCCCTAAACAATACAGTATAACAATTTATATAGCATTTATGACTTCTTTTTTTGAGACGGAGTCTCGCTCTGTCACCCAGGCTGGAGTGCAGTGTCGCAGTCTCAGCTCACTGTAACCTCTGCCTCTGGGGTTCAAGCGATTCTCTGCCTCAGCCTCCCTGAATAGCTGGGACTACAGGCGTGCGCCACCACGCCCAGCTAATTTTTGTATTTTTAGTAGAGATGGGTTTTCGCCATGTTGGCCAGGCTGGTCTCGAACTCCTGACCTCAGGTGATCTGCCAGCCTTGGCCTCCTGAGGTTCTGGGATGACAGGCGTGAGCCACTGCACCCGGCCGAGATGACTTAAAGTACATGGAAAGGACAGTTTGGTGGCTCTCGCTTGTAGTCTCAGCTACTTGGGAAGCTGAGACAGGAGGATCCTTTGAACCGAGGAGTTCAAGGCTGCAGTGAGCTATGATCGCACCACTGCTCTCCAGCCTGACAGAGTGAGACCTTGTCTCAAAATAAATAAAAATAAATTTAAATTTAAAATAAAATAAAACAAAATTAAAGAGTATATGAGAGGATGCATATAGTTTATATGAAACACTACACCATTTTATATAAGGGACTTAAGCATATATGAAACACTACATCATTTTATATAAGGGACTTAAGTATCCTTGGATGTTGGTATCCATGGGAGGTCCAATTCCCCACAGATACAGAGGGATAACTGTATTGGTGAGGATGTAAAAATTGGAGCTCTGATACAATTGCTGCCACTTTGGAAAACAGCAGTTCCTCAAAAAGTTAAACATATACTTACCATATTACCCGGCAATTCCACTCCTAGGTATCTACCCACGAGAACAGAAAACATTCACACAAAAACCTGTACATGAATGTTCACAGCAGCATTATTATAATTATTTTTGAGACAGGGTCTCGCTCTGTCACCCAGGCTGGAGTGCAGTGGCGTGACCATAGGTCCCTGCAGCCTTGACCTACTGGGCTCAAGTGATCCTCCCACTTCAGCCTCCCTAGTAGCGGGGATGACAGGCGCATGCCACCACGCCCGGCTAATTTTTAAATTTTTTTGTAGAGAGCCTTATGTTGCCCAGGCTGGCCTTGAATTCCTCAGCTCAAGTGATCCTCCCACCTCAACCTCGCAAAGTGTTGGGATTACAGGCACGAGCCACCACTCCTGGCCATAGCAGCATTATTCTTAATGGCAAAAAGTGGAAACAACCCAGATGCCTATCAACTGATGAGTGGAGGAACAGAGTGTGATATATCTGTACAATGAAAGACTATTCAGCCATATGAAGGAATAAAGTTCTGATCCATGCTACAACATGGATGAACCTTGCAAACATTATGCTAAGTGAAAGATGCTAGTTACAAAAGGCCACAGATTGTAGGATTCCACCTACAGGAAATATTCAGAAAAGGCAAATCCATAGACAAAGAAAGTAAATTACTGGTTGCCAGGGGCTGGGGAGAAGGAGAATTGCGGAGTAACTACTAATAGGGATGAGGTTTCTTTCTGTGGTGATGAAAATATTCTGGAATGAGACAGTGGTAATGGTTGTACAATCTTGTAAATATACCAAGAACCACTGAATTGTACACTTTAAAGGGGGAATTTTATGGTGCATGAATTATATCTCAATAAACATTGCATAGGAATAATAAACACCAAATCAGGAGAGTCTTTACTTCTTGGGTTGGGGGGTCAGTCATGGAGGGAAACAAAAAGGTCTTTATATTAGCAGTGTTTTATTTTGCAAGCTGGATGGTAGGTACACAGGTATTTGTTCTGTTAATTTTTATACCTTTCTCAGTGGTTTCATAATAAATAAAATGTAAAAGTATTGACTGGGCATCAACCTGGATTAGGCACTGGGCTACATGGGTGGTACAATGTTGAGTCAAAACAGATCCATCCTGCCAAAAAGTAAGTGGATACATAAGTATATAACAAGTGGAGAAGAGGGTCTATAAGTAAGTTATCTCCCCTTTCTAACCTTCTGTGTCCTCACGGATGAAATGAGAGCCGGACTGGGAACCTGTTAGTAGAAGGTCTCTGAGGATCCCTGGAGCCTTGAAGTGTGTCTTCCCTTTTTCAGCCCACACACCTCAAACACGACCAGGGCACAGACCCTAGAGTTGGCCCTCGTGCCATCAACCACCACAAGAGGGCCTAAGGCAAAGCCCAACTTCAATTAGTCTGTTTCTTCTCAGTAAAATAGGCAGAGTAACTTCTCCCTCCCAGGATGACTGTGGGGGTGTAAATGAGATAACACATATAAAGTGTCAGGGACAGGCCTAGCATACAGTAAATCCTCAACACCTGGGACAGTCCTCACTTTGATTCCACAGGCATTTCCTGAGCAGCAATGCTGGCCCAGGCCTGTGCTAGGGGCTGGAAGACAGAGGAATTCCACTCTGAATGGCCAAAGCAGTGGCCCCCAGCCAGGTGGGGAGATGGCCTCATAAACAACAGTATGAGGCAGGGTGATATCACTGCTAAAAAGAGACAGTAGCCATGTGCACAGATGCAGACCATGTGTGATGCAGACCCTGGGGCTGACAGAGATGTTCCAATCAAAAGGCACAGTCCAGTGGCTGGGCGCGGTGGCTCCCGCCTGTAATCCCAGCACTTTGGGAGGCCGAGGCGGGTGGATCACAAGGTCAGGAGATCGAGACCATCCTGGCTAACACGGTGAAACCCCATCTCTACTAAAAATAGAAAAAATTAGGTGGGCGTGGTGGCAGGCGCCTGTAGTCCCAGCTACTCGGGAGGCTGAGGTAGGAGGATGGCGTGAACACGGGAGGCGGAGCTTGCAGTGAGCCGAGATGGCGCCACTGCATTCTAGCCTGGGCTACAAAGCAAGACTCCGTCTCAAAAAAACAAAAACAAAAACAAAAAAACCCACAGTCCAGACTTGGAGAGAGGCCCTCGCAGGGAGAAAGGCAAGACACAAAATTAAGGGATTGGCCTCCATTCACAGTGAAGTACATCCCTGCATACCTTTTTTCACCTAATTCAGACCCAAATGTTCCCACAAACCCCAAGAACAGAGGATGAAATTGATTCAACAGTTAGCTTTGGGAAGTCTGAGCCCATGGCATGTCCCAAGGTACATATGTGGGAACACCATGGCTGACACTGCTGCTGTGATCTTTGGCAAGTCAGGATACCTCTTCAAGCCTTCCTTTCCCCGGCTGTAAAATGGAGGCTATAAAGATACTGATGTGATAGGGAGGTAAGGGAAAGTGAGATAACGACTGTAAAGTCATTAGCCAAGTACCTGGCACTTAGCGACCAGATCAATAAAGGGTAGTTATTGTTAGGAAAAAACAGATTTCACTTTGAAAGTGAGGAAAGCCAGGCGCAGTGGCTCACACCTGTAATCCCAGCACTTTGGGAGGCTGAGGCAGGCAGATCACGAGGTCAGGAGTTCGAGACCAGCCTGGACAGCAAGGTGAAACCCTGTCTCTACTAAAAATACAAAAAATTAGCTGGGCATGGTGGCGTGTGCCTGTAATCCCAGCTACTCGGGAGGCTGAGGCAGGAGAATTGCTTGAACCCAGGAGGCAGAGGTTGCAGTGAGCCAAGATCGTGCCACTGCACTCCAGCCTGGGTGACAGAGAGAGACTCCATCTCAAAAAAAAAAAAAAAAGAAAGAAAAAAAAGAAAATGAGGAAAGTGGGATTCGGAGAGGTGAGATGACTTCTCCACAGTCAGGATTCAAACTCAGGTCTGAGACACCAGAGGCTCAGGGCAAATCATCTCCCTCTGCTCCGGAATCTTCAGCAGGTTCCCTACAGTCCACTACATGGACTCCATCCTTGCCAGGGAGTGAGGATCCAGCAAAGGCCTGGGGCCAAAAAGACCCTGGGCAAGTTCCCCAATCCTATGTTTCTTGATATGAGATCCCCAAGTGAGCCTGAGAAGGTCTGTGAATTCCTCCACGTAGCTGATGCAAAATTTTATACTAATGGATCTCAGACAAGTCTATAGCCTCAAAAGTAACAAACCACAGACTTGACCTGGCTTAGCATGGTTTCTTATTCACCCAATGGAGATACGATTTCTACCTTGAAAGGCTGTGAAGGGATTGAATGAGGTAATTTGTGAGAAGTACTTGAAACATCCTCAGCTTTCATTAAATGTTGGTTTCCTTCTCTTTCTCTCTCCCCAACCTATTTCCATCAGTTAGCAAATATTATTGAGCATCTGCCATGTGGCAGGCACCAGTCAGGTCCTGGGGGTAAAGTGGTGAACACGACAGACATGGCCCATTTTCATGGGGCTCACATTCTAGCAGAGGGAAACAGCAAACAAATAAAAGCAACAATTTCAGATATGAATAACTACTATGAAGAAAATACAAGGCCGGGCACGGTGGCTCACGCCTGTAATCCCAGCACTTTGAGAGGCAGAGGCGGGCGGATCACAAGGTCAGGAGTTCGAGACCAGCCTGATCAACATGGTGAAACCCTGTCTCTACTAAAAATACAAAAATTAGCCGGGCATGGTGGCACGTGCCTGTAATCCCAGCTACTCAGGAGACTGAGGCAGGAGAATTGTTTGAACCCAGGAGACAGAGGTTGCAGTGAGCCCAGAGCGCACCACTGCACTCTAGCCTGGGCAACAGAGTGAGACTCCATCTCAAAAAAAAGAAAAGAAAAGGATAACATGATAGACTTATAGGGCGGGGCAGCCTCCAGGGATGAAACATCTGAATGACCAAAGGAGCCAGTCATGCCAGGATTTTGGAGGAAAGCACCCAAGCAGAGAGTGCAGAAAGGGCAAACACTCCCTGGAAAGATTCTTAGTCAAGAGTCCTTCACTCCCAGTCCTACCACAAACTGGGTCACCTTGAACAAGTCACGTAACTTCTGAGGCTCAGCTGCCACATCTACAAAATGGGAATAAAGACATCTTACCTGCCACATTGTGAGAGGTTTCAACCAAAGGGCTGTTAAGGTCTGGGATCCTCCCCAAATCTCACCATAGACACCTGATACTCATCACTTGGCACCCGTCTTGGAAGAGGGGAACCTGCACAGAGAACCCTGGGTCATGCTTTTGATTTTTAATTTCATGCTGCACTAGAAATAGCTTCTTTTGTTCCTGGTTGACCCAGGAGCCTCTTCCTGCCACCTGGGGCCTATTCTAGTTAACAGCTGCTTATCCCCTCAGGTACAAAAGCCAACAAGGAAAGGACATCAGGAAACATTGTTCTGGGAATAACCAGACACCTATCTGCCACCATCTCCCCCTATCCCGCGACCACACACGGGAGACTGGAGGACTCAGCCTGTCCTGTAGTCAGATAATGTACATGGTTTATTTAAAGAGTCAAAAGGGGCCGGGCGCAGTGGCTAATGCCTGTAATCCTAGCACTCTGGGAGGCTGGGGCGGGTGGATCACCTGAGCTCAAGAGTTTCAGACCAGCCTGGCCAACATGGTGAAACCCTGTCTCTACCAAAAATACAAAAATTAGCCGGGTGTGGTGGTGGATGCCTGTAATCCCAGCTACTTGGGAGGCTGAGGCAGGAGAACTGCTTGAACCTGGGAAGTGGAGGTTGCAGTGAGCTGAGATCGTGCCACTGCACTCCAGCCTGGGCAACAAGAACGAAAACTCCGTCTCAAAAAAAAAAAAAAAAAAAAAAAAAGAGTCAAAAGAATCTTGGTCCCTGGGTTGGGCCACTGATTTACGATCACTAGGAGTTCTCACTCCTAAATTTCTTTGATCTGTTCGCTTCGCTCCATCTCCACAGCTGCTGCACTGGCTACGGCCTCATGATCTCACATCTTAACTCTCTCTGCTCTTTCTCTGGCCCATCTCCCCACTTCCAAACCATTTGTCACGCTGTAACCAGTGCCTAACACACAAAACTAACCATGTCCTTCCCCTGCTTAAAGCCCTTAGCTCCTGTTGCTCAGTGGAACTGGCGTCTGAGGCTACCTCTCCAAGCCTAAGCGCCTAAGTCCTGTTGCAACCCTCAGGCCCTTCCTCATTATCCACACCAAACTCCTCAGTGTCTGTAAAACAAGCCAAGCAACCCTCAGAATTATATGCCTTCGCTGCTCGTTTGTTTTGTTTTTAGGACAGGGTCTCACGCTGTCACCCAGGCAGGAGTTCAGCAGCGTGATCTCAGCTCACAGCAGTCTCCGTCTCCGGGGCTCAAGAATTCTCACGCCGCAGCCTCCCGAGTAGCTGGGATTACAGGCACGGGCCAACACATCCGGCTAATTCTTGTATTTCTAGTAGAGACGGGGTTTCGCCATGTTGCCCAGCCTGGTGTCCAACTCCTGAGCTCAAGTAATCCACCTGCCTCGGCCTCTCAAAGTGCTGGGATTACAGGTCTGAGCCACTGCACCCAGCCAGCCTTTGCTGCTTTTGTTCCTGCAATTTGGAACACTGTCCCCATCCCAGCCTCTCACCTCTACCTCTACCTCCTTCACTACCTATACCTTCCTATCCATCCTTCAAGACCCCAAAAACCATCCCTGATTCCTTCAGAAAGGCAGTTTATTGCCTATCTTATCAGACTGAAAGCAGTGGCTGTGTCTTACTTATGGTTAATTCCCTAGAAGCTGGACTGATACATTCCATTTAACTAAAATTCGTATCAGGTGCTTCGGACTGCAGACAAGCCTATCACAACCCAGAAGGAAGAAACAGGGAAGGCACCTGGGGGCTGCCAAGCGATGAGGTGGGGGGTAGGAATCATGAATCAGCATATTTTTAAAAACTGCCCCAGATCCTGATGTAAACGGTACAAGAGAGTCTGAGAAACACAGGGCTCCCCTCAAACAGTCCTGACTTCAGCATTCCTGGAAAAATGAAAATCCTTTCCTTTTGCCTCTAATGCTTTCCCTGCTGCTATCCCAGGTTAAAAAAAAAATAGATAAAATCAGGGGGATTTTTCTGGGACTTGACTGGGCTGGGAAACAAGCCTGGGTTCTAATACAGGCTCAGCCCCTGACGTACTATGGGCCCCTGCCCCTCCCTGGGGCCTCCATTACCACGGCCACCCCCACCCTTATCAATTGTGTGCCCGTGAGGTAGTGACTGTCCCGCTCTGAGCATTAGTTTCCCCATCTTCCACTAGTCGTCGTCAGCTCTGACGCTCTATGAGCTATGCATACCCGTAGCTCCCCGCCGACCCCGATGGTCCCCTCCCCTCCTTCCCAAGGTCCATCCGCCAGGGTGCAGCCGACGCACTCCTAACGCCAAGGCCGCCCTCTCATCGACCGCCCCTTCCCGGCCTCGACTCAGCGCCAAAGGTATGGGTCTCTGCCCCGCCTGCTCTTTAAGCCTAGCCCGGGCGGTCAGCGCAAGCGCACTGGGTCGCATCGAGGCCCCGCCCCCTGAGCCTGGGTAGCGGCGCGAGGGCCGGGAGAACCGTTCGCGGAGGAAAGGCGAACTAGTAGGTTGGGGCGGCCACGGCGGCCGGCATGGGTCACGTTTCCTCGGGAGGAACGATGTGAGGGAGGGGTCTGGCAAGAGATTGGAACTCCGGAGGCCGGGAGATCTTGTGGCTGAAACCCTTCGTATGCGCGGGGCAACTAGTGAGGGGGTTGGGCTGGCGCGCACTGATCCCAGACTTTCCGGATCTTCTGCCTTTAGATCGGGCCGGTGTCGGGGCATGCAGGCCAGTGACACTGGAGCCAGTTAGAACTACAACGGGGAGCGATTAGGGCCAAACTTTGTCCAGGGTGGAAGCGAGCGGGCCCGTGAAGTGGGGCCAGCCTGGGCAGCCGACCGTGTCGTTGCCTCGGGGCCTTTCCAGGCACTGGCCTAAGTCCTGGCGATAAAGTCCGACCGATTTCCTTGTGGGCGTTTTGAGGCTTTCGGTGATCTGGCCCGTCTGTCATTCATTCTTCATTCATTCATGTGATGAATGAATACAGTACTAAGCGCGGCTAATTACTAGGTAGAGAAGTGATCAAGACAAACACTGTTCCTACGGTACAGGGAAAAGTGATGGGCTGTAGAATGTAGAAGCCCGGGGCGGAGAACAGGGACAGCTTCCGGAACGAAATCGCGAGCCCTGATCAGGAGTGGTGGGGAGAGTTCCAAAGAGAAGACAGCACGTGCCAAGTCCTGGAAGGGGGACAGAGGCCGACATATCCTGGTCACTGAAGACACCTGACTCTGAATCTGTTTCACGCCCAGGGAAGAGATGACAGTGGCCGGGGCTAGGCTACAAACTCTGGAAATGGAGATAAAGGAATTCAAAGTACTATATACTTAGGCAGCAAAATCCATAGGATTTGGGGAGAGTGAGATGTAGGAAACAAGTACTCAAGGCTTGGGTACCTGGGTGGGGTTCATCAGAGGAGAAGCAGATTTGTGGGAGACAACAACAAATTCTATTCTGGTTGTATGGAGACTCGCAGGAAAAAATTGGATATTCTAGTTTGAAGGTAGGAAAGTATTGCTGTGAAGATGTAGATTTGAATGTCATCAGCAAAACATAAATAAAGCCAAGGGAGGGTTGAGGCTGTAGAATGAGAAAAACAAAGGGCCCACTTAGCACCTTCATCTGATTTCTTTTCTTTTCTTTCTTTCTTTCTTTTTTTTTTTTTTTTTTTGACAGAGCTTTGCTCTTGTTGCCCAGGCTGGAGTGCAATGGCACGATCTCGGCTCACTACAACCTCCACCTCCTGGGTTCAAGCTATTCTCCTGCCTCAGCCTCCCAAGTAGCTCGGATTACAGGCATGCGCCACCAGGCCCGGCTAATTTTGTATTTTTAGTAGTGATGGGGTTTCTCCATGTTGGTGAGGCTGGTCTCGAACTCCCGACCTCGGGTGATCTGCCTGCCTCGGCCTCACAAAGTGCTGGGATTACAGGTGTGAGCCACCACACCTGGCCCATGGTGATTATTTTTATGTCTTATCCTCCTCCATATCCCCAGTACCTAGTCAAGGGAGTGGCATTAAATGCAAATCAGTGTTTGCCAACTAAATAAAAGCCCAACAGCAAACAGATGTTGGAATTCCAGAGTTGTGGAACGATGGGGGCTCATGGAGGGTTTCACTACTCTAATGTCAAAGTAATGGGTTCTTGTCCTGGCTCTGCCACTAGGCTTCTGTGTGACCTCTGACAAGTCTCCTACCTATAAAGAGAGTACAGCCAAAAAATGGTCTCATGTATAGAGCTTCAAACACTGCTGATAAATTTCACACTGATTTTTCTCTTTTAATCCACACAGCAATCTTACTTGAAAGGGAAGTCGGCTGGGCGTGGTGGCTCACGCCTGTAATCCCAGCACTTTGGGAGGCCGAGAGTGGGGGATCACGAGATCACGAGATCGAGACCATCCTGGCTAACACGGTGAAACCCCGTCTCTACTAAAAATACAAAAAACTAGCCGGTCATGGTGGCAGGTGCCTGTAGTCCCAGCTACATGGCGTGAACCCAGGAGGCGGAGCTTGCAGTGAGCCGAGATCGTGCGGCTGCACTCCAGCCTGGGCGACAGAGCCAGACTCCGTCAAAAAAAAAAAAAGAAAGAAAGAAAGAAAGAGGGAGGGAGAGAGAGAGAAAGAAAGAAAAAGAAGGAAGGAAGGAAGGAAAGAAGGAGGGAAGGGAAGGGAAAGGGGAAGGGAAAGGGAAAAGGAAGGAAGGAAAGAAGGGAAAGGGAAAGGGAGAAGTCGTATTATTATGGACTCAAACCCGGGTCTGTCTGTCTGTCTGACTTGAACCTTGTTCTTTACTATGATTGCCCTCATCTATGTCTCACTCAACAGGGATATTATCAGGACCCTCTTGAGATCACATGCGCATTCTTTCAAAGCATTGTGCTGAGGCTGGCAGACTTTCATAATTGGCCTGGCACTAGCTCTGTCATGGGGACAGGGGGACAGAGCTGAATGTGATGGAGGTTTCCTATTATTCTCTAACTCCCTTCCTGGGTACCACTGAGTTGGGCAGCCATGTTCTGTTAAATGGCAACAGGGCAGAACAAAATTAGTGACTGTGTTTCCAGATTTTTACCCAGATCTTAAACTCCTGAGGCCTGCTGAAAAATGAATGAGTATCAGGGTGTGAGTTTGTACACCTCTGTATGTCTCTGGGCAACCAATCAGACAACTTCTCCTATTACATTGGACACTTGGGTTTCAGCAATTTCCATCTTGCTAATGTGATTTCTCAAAAATATTTTCTGTCTTTTGGTGCTTTGATGATAAATGTCCACATATGGAATGTAGTCATTTCCTGCTACTAAGATTCCTTCTGGTTTGTATAAGGGAGGAGTTCACCTTATTCGCATTTCATGGTATTCCACAAAGAGCTCCCTCCCCCTTCCCATGTAATTTATTTGAGATCTGCTGACATGAGTTGTTGGAGCTTGAAGGGAATTAATAATGTACTGCAGTGACTCCTATCCCAGGAAAACTTGTTAAAAATACAAAGCCTCAGCTGGGCGTGATGGCTCATGCCTGTAATCCCAGTACTTTGGGAGGTCGAGGCGTGTGGATCACAAGGTCAGAAGATCAAGATCATCCTGGCTAACACGGTGAAACCCCGTCTCTACTAAAATACAAAAAATTAGCCAGGCGTGGTGGTGTGTGCCTGTAATCCCAGCTACTCAGGGAGGCTGAGGCAGGAGAATTACTTGAACCCAGGAGGCGGAGGTTGCAGTGAGCCAAGATCGAGCCACTGAACTCCAGCCTAGGCGACTGAGTGAGACTCCATATCAAAAAAAAAATACAAAGCCTCAACCCCTCCTTCCCATCAGGCCTCTTGAATCAGAGTCTCTGGGATGGGGCCCAGGAATCTGTATTCTTTCCCAGCTCCCCAGAATGTTCAGCCAGGTTTGGAAACTGATCTATCCGATTCTTCTTGTTTCACAGTTAGGGAATCTGTAGCTCTGGGAAGGGAAGGAACTTGCCCCAGTCACATCTGATATTAGTGCTTCTTTCTCCAATGAAGAGCCTTTAGGCTGGGAGTCCAGAGACATGGGTTCAAGTCCAGGCTATACCAGTCATCACCTCGGGCAAGTCATTTCACCTCTCCAAGCCTCTGCTTCCTTACTGTGAGAATAATGCCATTGTGTTGGGAATCAAAAGAGAGCGTGGCAATGGAAATGCTTTGTCAAGCTTTCTATTTTGTGCACATGGAAGTTGTTAAGAGCTAGAACCAGCCAGTGTTCACTCCTGTATACCACGCTGTTCCCTTCCAACAGAGGTCAGGGTCCTGCTGTGTTGGGGGTGGCCGCCAGCCAGTTTCGGTGGTTGCTGGGCTTCAGGCCATCTGTTACCAACTCTCTTCTCTCCATCTTTTGCAGGTGTTGGGATGGCCACCAACTGGGGGAGCCTCTTGCAGGATAAACAGCAGCTAGAGGAGCTGGCACGGCAGGCCGTGGACCGGGCCCTGGCTGAGGGAGTATTGCTGAGGACCTCACAGGAGCCCACTTCCTCGGAGGTAAGCCCCTAGCTCCTCCCCACAGCATTCACCATGGCCCACTGTCTGGCCCCGGCCAGGCTGAGGGTCACTCCTTTGCATCAGGGACCATATCTCTTTTGCCTTATTTTTTCCAGTAACTAAAATTGATCTCTAGAAGTAGAAAGTAAAAAAGCAGTGTCCTGGAGTAATCAAATTTAAATATGGGGTTTGAAGTGTGACTTAGGCAAATTACTTAACCGCTCTCAGCTGCAGTTTCTTCAGGTGTAAAAATGGGATAATAATAGGACCTACCTCACTGGTTTGGTAAGAGAATTACAGGGTGATTCATGTGAAGCACTTTGCCCAGTGAGCTATTACTGAAAACCCCATAATCACTCTACCTTCTCTGTAACTGGTTTGTGATATATTCTTTCAAGCCTTTCTCTGTGCATTTATATACATTGATATGTATATATAGAAATATGTCTTTTTTAAAAAACAAATTGTATCATATATATTATTCTATGATATGTTTTTGGTTTTTTATTTGTCTGTCTTAGAACTTTCTAATGCCTTCTATTAGGGTCATCTTCATTCTGAGGCATAGTATTCCAGATGTGGGTGTATCACAGTTTAGCTTCCCTCTACTCATGTCTATTTAGGTGATTTCTCATTATTTTATGACCATAAATAGCATTATAGGGAACATCCATGCATATGTCTGTTGGGGCACCTATGTGAGTGTTTCTCCAGGTTCAATACGTAAAAGTAGAACTGCTGAGTCCAAACCACACCTTTTTAAAACCTCATCCTTAGGGAAGAAAAATAAATAAATAAATAAATAAATAAAAAGCTTTTTTAATTTGGTGACTAGGTAAGACATTTTCATGGTTCAAATTCAAATGGTACAAGAGTTTACCCTAATGCAGCTTGTGTTTTGGTTTCTTGTTGATCCTTTCAGATGGCTTATTCATAACAAGTAACTAATAACAAGTAAATATATTCCTTGGGGCCTCGCTCTGTTGCCCAGGCTGGAGTGTAGTGGCACAATCTCGGCTCACTGCAACCTCTGCCTCCTGGGTTCAAGCAATTCTCCCACCTCAGCCTCCCAAGTAGCTGGGACTACAGGCATGTGCCACCATGCCTGGCTAATTTTTTTTTTTTTTTTTGGTAGGGACAGGGTTTCACCATGTTGTCCAGGCTGGTCTCAAACTCCTGACTTCAAGTGGTCCACTGGCCTCTGCCCCCCAAAATTGCTGGGATTACAGGTGTGAACCACCGTGCCCAGCCTCCTTTTGCCCACTTTTTTTTCTTTAACTTAACAGTACACCTTAAGACCATATTGGTGACTAAAGAGCTGCCAACATCTTTTCTTTTTTTAGCCAGACCCATTCTTTTTTGTCTCTGTGTGCCCAGAACCTAATACAGGCCTGATGGAGTCCACACTCAGTAATTGTTTGCTAAGGCCCAAGTAAATGACAATGTCTGTCACCTAAGGCAGGCTGATGGTATGGAATAGAATTGCTTGGGCTGTGAACCTAGATTTTCTGAATTACTTGTATGAATCTAAAATGAAGCATTTTCTCTTCCACGCTTTTGTTTCTTCTGTTAATCAATAGGTACCATGTGAAGATCCAACACTTGGTCTTTCTGGGAGGTTATGGAGCCTAGAAAAGGCGCAATCCACAATGAGATTTCTAATCCAGAAAAAAAGTCAGAAAATGTATGTGTGTGTGTATGTGTGTGTGTGTGTGTGTGTGAGAGAGAGAGAATGATTTTACTCCAAATCTTTACCAAATGCCTGCTCTATGCCGGGCCATTGTAGGCACTGAGGACAGAGAGGTGAGTCAGCCAGAGCCCTAGCCTCTGGGCCTCCTGGCCGAGTTAGAGAATATACCACAAAACAAAATTAAATAACGTCAGCTCTATGAGGAAACACAGGCAGTCTGCTACACAAAGTTAACTATCATTTATTGAGTATTTAGTATGTGCCAGGCATTATTCTAAACACTTTGGAATCACTGACTCCTCACCACAACAGAGATAAGGAAACCGAAGCCCAGAGAGGCTAAGTAACCTACCTGAGGTTATTTAAATGGTAAAATAATTGGCAGAGCCAGGATGTGAACCCAAGGAATTTGGCTCCTGAGTCCATGCTCTGAACATCCATGCTTTTTTTCCTCTCCCAAGATACTATATAGGACAACTGGAAGAAAGAGTAGTTCATTATGATTAGATGATTGAGATGGGGGGTGGTATTTGAACTAGACCTTAAAAGACAAATAGGGAAAAGGAACAGCATAGCAAGGACCCAAAAGTAGGAAGAGGCAAAAAAAAAAAAAATGTTCAAGAGAATGCAGCTGAAATGCAGGGTGCATAAGTGGATATAGTGGGAAAGAAGGCAGGCCAGCGTCAGACAGCCGCGGGGCCTTAGCTACTGGGTGGAGGAGGAGTATGAACTTTATCCTGTAGATCAGAGCTGCAAACTAGCCATATCTAGGCTGAGTATTTGGCTCCTGCAGTGTTTGGGGAGTTGATTTGTTTTTTACAATAAGTAATACATTCAAATACATTTGAACAGGGCGCAAAATTCAAAAGGGTATTCAGTACAGAGTAAGCCCCCTTCCTCCAGCCACTGTTTCCCTGACCAGGGGCAAGCATTGTTAACAGTTTTTTTCACCAGAGTATTTTTAAAAAGTCAGAGCCAACATTAAAAAAAAAATCATGAAATTAAAACAAAAAATCTGGCAACCCAACTTGTCTTGAAAAATTCTATCATCTGGCAACTCTGGCCTACTTTCCTGCATGGCAACAATTGGCTAGAGCAGAGTTCTGGCTGCTCCCTTTAGAGAAGATGCAAGTACTTCTTTTTGCCACAATTCCCATCACTCCCTGTTGCTTCCTGGCTACAAAGCAGAATTTTGTCATGCACGTGCTATAGCTTTTTTTTAAATAGTAGAAAAATGTTTCTTTTTCTTTTTTTTTTTTTTTTTTGAGACAGAGTCTCACTCTGTCGCCAGGCTGGAGTGCAGTGGCATGATCTCAGCTCACTGCAACCTCTGCCTCCTGGGTTCAAGCGATTCTCCTGCCTCAGCCTCCAGAGCAGCTGGGACTACAGGTGTGTGCCACCACGCCCAGCTAATTTTTGTATTTTTAGTAGAGTTGGGGTTTCGCCATGTTGGCCAGGATGGTCTCAATCTCTTGATCTTGTGATCTGCCCGCCTCGGCCTCCCAAAGTGCTGGGATTACAGGCATGAGCCACCGTGCCCGGCCAGTAATGTTATTTTATGTTAATGTCTCTATCAAAAGTGAGAAGACTGTGTGTTTCAGCCTTTAGCCTGTAGATAGCAGAGAACAGCTATAAACTATTGATCCTAAATTCAGGAGGGCATAATGAGCCCTGGGACAGAGGCAGAGGGATGTCTTAGCAGAAAAACTCTGAGTTTTTGAGGCCAAGATGAGACTTGTTGGGGGCAGCAGAGCTCTATGTGTTCAAGCCAAGGAAATGCTCCTGTAGTCATCACATAGCTACTCAGGGTATTAGGTCACCCCTTATGTAATCTGCAGTCATTCCCATTCTAACTCATAAAGGCTTCAGACTGAATAAACCTTATTCTCACAAATAGCCTTCCTCAGTTTTATCTTAGATGCTGAGGCCAGGGCGGTGGTACACACCTGCACTCTCAGCTACTGGGGAGGCTGAGACAGGAGGATTGCTTGAGCCCAGGAATTTGAGGCTATAGTGCACTATGATGGCACCTATGAATAGCCACTGTATTCCAGTCTGGGCAACATAGTAAGACCCCATTCCAAAAAAAAAAAAAGATGCTGAGAAGGGTAATTTAGAAATTATCTACCAAAATTTAAAATAGATTTACCTGAATTACTTGATATTTTTACTTTTAGAAATTTAGAATGTATGGACTTTCTCATATACAAAAATATCTAGAATGTATATTCTAGGATACCCATTGAAACATTAATGGTAATAGGAAAATAAAGAAACCACCTATATACTAGATTCAATAAATTATGGTATATCCTAAGAGTAGAATACTATACAGCAATTAAAAATAATGAAAATGCTCTATTTGAACATATAAGGAAATATTTAAAAAGCACAATGTAGTATAGTTTGCTGTGGGGGTGAAAAAAAGAGAAAATATATGTGTATACATATATATCAATACAAAGATGACTGGAAGGATGTGTGAGACACTAGTCTGTCATTTGCCTCTGGGGAGGAGAACTGGGTGGCTGGGGCCAGTCTTTTCCCCAGGAGACTGGAATGAGAGTGAGACATACTTCTCACTATATATTCTTATGTCTCTTTTGAATTTTGTATCATGTATTTGTATTACCTGTTTAAAAAAAATAATATTTTGGCTGGGCATGGTGGCTCATGCCTGTAATCCCAACACTTTGGGAGGCTGAGGCAGGCAGATCACTTGAGGCCAGGTGTTTGAGACCAGCCTGGACAACACAGTGAAACCCCATCTCTACTAAAAATACAAAAATTACCTGGGTGTGGTGGCACACACCTGTAGTCTCAGCTACTTGGGAGGCTGAGGCAGGAGAATTGCTTGAACCCAGGAGATGGAGGTTGCAGTGAGCCGAGATTGTACCACTGCACTCCAGCCTGGGCAACAGAGTGAGACTCTACCTCAAAAAGAAAAAAAAAAAACAGTACTTTAAAAATAAATATCTAGATACCAAGTTCTAACACCATAAACTTATACCACCATAATGACAAACTGATATTAACTCAAAGGTTAAACTCAGGAATGCTTTATAATACAAGTCACAGGATTTTCTTTTCATCTCTTACCCAAGTTCTAGTTCAGTTGTTGGCAGGGATCTCAGAATGCACTTTTCCCTCTAGATCAGTGTCCTTGATGGTATTTGGGTTTCTCGTCTATGATAAAGTCCAAAGAATGCGGAATGCAGCTGAACTCTAGGCCTGTTAACCTGAGTCACCATCACTAACATTGGTGGAAAAAACACTCCTGGCTTCTACTAAGGGAACCAGAGTTCACTTGTCCTACCCAGTAACCAAATCAAAATCAAAAGGCAAGGAGACTGGAGTGTGAGCTCCTGATGCATGGAAGGGCCTGGGCTTGAACATCAACCAGCAAGGAGCAGGCTTCCATGTATGTATGTGTGTGTTGTGTTTAGTAACCATCCTGGTTCAAATCCCAGCACCCCGTTACTAGCTGAATATAATTTTAGATCTGTTAACTGTTCTGGTTCAAATCCCAGCACCAGTTCCTAGCTGAATATAATTTTGGATCTGTTAACCTCTCTTTCTCAGGTCCCTTCTCTGTTAAGTGTGGATAATAATAGTATCTTCCTCACAGGGCTGAATGATGAATCTATGTAAAGTATTTAAAATAGTACCTTGCACATAGTAAGTGCTCAATAACTTGTGGGTTTCTTTTTGTTATTTGCTTTTTGCTTTTTTGCTTCTCTCTCTTCAATACGTAGAGATAAACTATCACAGAATCTGGAAGCTCTCTGGGTTCCACTCTCCCTCTTCCACTCTCCCAAGGTAACCACTAATCTACAGTTGGTGTGTCCTCAGTAAATGTAGGCCAGACTTTCTATGGGATTCCATTTGCAGGAAGACAACCCGTTAACAGGTGCCCTACCCCTGTCCCATTCTCTCTTCTTGATCACAGGTGGTGAGCTATGCCCCATTCACGCTCTTCCCCTCACTGGTCCCCAGTGCCCTGCTGGAGCAAGCCTATGCTGTGCAGATGGACTTCAACCTGCTAGTGGATGCTGTCAGCCAGAACGCTGCCTTCCTGGAGCAAACTCTTTCCAGGTAGGGGACAGTGAAGCATGGGGGGGCCAGGAGCTGCCAGAGCCAAGGAACTGGAAGATTGCAGAGCCGTGAGGTGTTACTGTGTCAGCTGACTTGGTGGGATAGAGGAAAGGTACCTCCAAAGAACAAAAAGTCATAGGAGTCAGGAAAGCTGGCTTCTAATCCTGGCTCGACCAGTTATTTATATGGCCTCAAGCCACTCCCTTTCCTTCTCTGGGCCTAAGGTTTCTTCATCTGAAAAATGAAGAGACTGGCTTAAATCCAAGATCCCTTTTATTGTTGACATTCTGTAATCCGTGACACCCTACTTTGAAGACTGATATTTCCATTTGGAATTAGGGGAAGTCAGCCTGGTTTTGGAGGAAAACAGAGGTAGGGAAGGTTATTGGGTTAAAGTCAGATTTTCTACTTCTCCTAAGCAGTGACACTTTCTTGTCACCTCAGGCCTCTCATCTTTGGATGGGATGGGGTACAGACTGGGCCACACTCAGGGCATGAGGAAGCAACCTCTGAAATGGTTCAGCCCATCCGCCCTTCTCTGTCTCTTTCCCTTGATCTTTTTTTTTTTTTTCCTTCAGATTCTGGGGCAATTTCTTAAAATTTCTTTATTTATTTTAGAATTAAATATATATAGGCTGGGCGCGGTGGCTCAGGCCTGTAATCCCAGCACTTTGGGAGGCCGAGGTGGGTGGATCACTTAAGGTCAGGAGTTTGAGACCAGCCTGGCCAACATGGTGAAACCCCGTCTCTACTAAAAATATAAAAAAATTAGCTGGGTGTGGTGGCGGGTGCCTATAATCCCAGCTACTTGGGAGGCTGAGGCAGGAGAATCGCTTGAACCCAGGAGGCAGAGGCTGCAGTGAGCCAAGATCACGGCACTGTACTCCAGCCTGGGCGACAGAGCGAGACTCCATCTCAAAAAAAAAGAAATAATAATACATATATATATGTATATATATTCATTGTAGAATTAAATATCTAGAAATATTATGTATTTACATATACATGCTAGATGTGTATATACTGTACAGGTTGAGCATCCCTAATCCAAAAATCCAAAAGCTGAAATGCTCCAAAATTCAAAACTTGTTGAACACCACATGACTCTACCAGTGGAAAACGCCACGCCTGATGTCATGTGACAGGTGCAGTCAAAACACAGTCAAAAGTTTGTTTCATGCACAAAATTAATTAAAATATTGTATAAAATAATCTTCAGGCTATGAGTATAAGGTGTATATGAAACAAATGAATTTTGTGTTTAGACTTGAGTCCCATCCCCAAGATGTCTCATTACGTATATGCAAATCTTCCAAAATCCGAAAGACTTCTGGTCCCAAGCATTTCGGATAAGGGATATCCAACCTGTAATTGCATGTCTTTGATTAATTTTTCAACAGAAATTAGACTTTTGTTAGAGACAAAATCTTTTAAAAATGTGTGGGTGAATATGAGAAGGGGTCATAATGGTAAGAAGCTTGGAAACCATTGACTTGTAGCCAAAAACCCAATGAGTCATGAATGTATGAATCTGCCCACCACCTTGCCCCTGAGCTGTTTCTTGGAATGGGCCCAGCTTTGTACCTGCAATCCTGGATTGTGGGAAACATGAGCAGCCTGGCTTATGAACCCTAATGATGCAATTATGAAGGAGACTTGCAGCTCATCTTTGCAACCCCTGCCTTCTCTGTTCCTCTCTCCTCTCATACACATATAAACCCTAGTTCCTAAGGGAGAAGAGCCCCCTACAAAACATGAAGGGGAGCACCTCTTCAGAAAAAGGAAAGTGTATCTCAACTTCCTTGGAGGCTGAAGCCCAGCTGGGACTCTCCTCCTAACCAAGGGCTGGCATGAGAGAGCTCACCCTTGGGAGAGAGCTGGCTGAGGAGCAGAGGAACTTCAGGGCAGGCCTGGGCTACTTGGCTTCCCCCCACTGGTCTGCTGTGACGTTTCTGTAACAAGGTGATTCAGGCTTGAGCAGGTGTGCAGAATCCACCCTGAATCTCAAAGGGCAGTAAGTGTGATGTTAATTACCCGTGGATTCCTTCTTACTGTGGCTCTTGTTGAGACTTCAGAAAACCATACTGGATAGGCCCCTAACACATGTCACATGTCATGGCAGTACACTGAGCTGCGACGATGAGCCTGCATAGACACAGCCATTACCTTCATGAGGTTTATAGTCAAACAGGAGAGATGACACTAATCATCACACAAAGAAAATGTAAAATTGCAACTGCAGTCAGTGCTGTAAAGGAGTGGTTCTTAGTTCTATGAGAACACATAGCAGGGGGATCTGACTCAGATAGGGAAGGCTTCCCTGAGGAAATCACATCATATGAGGACTAGTTGAAGAAGAAACAAACAAACAAAAAAAACCCAGGATATTTAGCTTGGGTCAGAAAAATCTTATTGGTGCACAGGGCATAACTGCTGTCTTCTAATCTCCAAGGGCTGCCGTGGAGGAGGAGGAGAAGGCTCACCCTGGGAGGTCGCAGAGGGTAGGAAAAGCTATGGAGAGTTAGTATTAGGTCAACCAGAAGGCTTGCCAACCATCAGAGCTATTCAAGTAGAATAGATACATCATGTCATTTTCTAGCTCTTCTTTGGAGCAGTATGTTCAATTCTTTGAATGTAATATCTTACTGGCTTTTTACCACAACTCTATGATATAAATATAATTATATTCTCCATTTTAAAGATCAGCAAACTGAGACACAGAGGTGAAATGATTCCCTGAGGTTGCCTACTAGTGAGTGGTAGAGCTAGGATTTGAACCCAGGTCTAGAGTTGGATTCTTAGCCACTGTTCTCTACCACATTGGGGCGGACATTCAAGTTTTGGCCAGTAGACTCAGAGAGGATTCAGGAGTCAATGACTGAGGATGGGACTCCTTGAAATTTTAGGTCCAATTAAGCCTGCAAAATGTTCTCTGTTTCTTCCTCCAGCACCATCAAACAGGATGACTTTACTGCTCGTCTCTTTGACATCCACAAGCAAGTCCTAAAAGAGGGCATTGCCCAGGTAACCATTCCCAGCCCTACTCCATTCTGTAACCTGTCCCTCCCATCTCTCTTTGTTTTCTGTTTTGCTAGAAGAATTTGGTCCAGGCCCTCAGCTCATGGGAATCTGCCTCTCACTGGTCCTCACTGGGTTTATCCCAGTGACCAATTCTAGGATGACAAGAAGAATGATTCCACTGGGCTTGGGAGTGTTTGCTCGTACCTCAAATCTCTGTGTAGAGTTCATGGTACCTGTGTGCTCTGTGGCTAGGTCCTCAGAGTCAGTCCCTGGGCAGGTACTGTCAGCCTTCAGTTTTCCCCACAGACCGTGTTCCTGGGCCTGAATCGCTCAGACTACATGTTCCAGCGCAGCGCAGATGGCTCCCCAGCCCTGAAACAGATCGAAATCAACACCATCTCTGCCAGCTTTGGGGGCCTGGCCTCCCGGACCCCAGCTGTGCACCGGTGGGTCCCCTGGGCAGCCCCCGGCATACCTGTGGGGTGACATGCTGATGGGTGTACAGTCACTGGCTAGGCCAGGGAACTCCAGCTATGATTGTGCTTTCCTGGGCCCTGGGTCACATGTTGCCCCTGGCCACCCCGAGAGCAGTTTCCACTTGTAATGAGATCCTTGGTATGTCAGGGAGAAAAGGGACCTCATAGCTCATCTAGTCCTGTCCCTCCATTGTACAGGCAGAGGGAACAATATCTTGAGAGCCCCAGAGAGAGGAATGGAGGGACTTCTGTCTGGGGACTGGGCCTGGTAGCATCCATTTCTAGCCAGCAGTGATGCTCCAGGTTGCAATGATTTTAGATGGTCTGCAGCAGGATTCCAGACAGCACCTGGAGGCCCAGAGTAAGGGGCTCCAGCTCACTGGGACACTAGGGTAGGTTGGGGTGGGGACAGAGGCTCTCAGGTCTCCTCTAGGCATATACACCAGGGGCCAAGGTTAGGGCAGCCCAGCATATTCCAACCTGAAGTGGATCTTCCAGGAATGTGATGGGAGGATGCTTTTTAGTGCTCAGCTGATTCTCAGAGTCATGTTGCTGTATATATGAGGTCATGGGCAGAGGGGTCTTCCAGGTCCATCCAATTACTGAACAGCCATCTCTCTTCCAACAGACATGTTCTCAGTGTCCTGAGTAAGACCAAAGAAGCTGGCAAGATCCTCTCTAATAATCCCAGCAAGGGACTGGCCCTGGGAATTGCCAAAGCCTGGGAGCTCTACGGCTCACCCAAGTAAGGGTGTGAAAAGGTAGCAGGAGGATCCTGCTTTAGTTTCAGCATTCATGGGTTTAGCAACTTCTTTTCTTGCCGGCCATCATTAGAGAATAAGGGGATTTTTCTAGGAATAGAAACTTATACCTTTACATGCCAAAATTATTTTAAGGTTTCCTTCTTAAATAACAGATGCTGACTATGATTTAACTTTTTCTTATTGACTGGAGGTCGTCATTATGACTGTCAACAATTGCAGCTTGCTGTAATACAGTAGTGCTACCTAGGGTTAGAGAGGCACGCAAGGCTGTTTGCCTGCGCTAATAGCTCTGACTCCTAGGCTTTAAGTTCTTAGTCATTTCCTTTTTTTTTTTTTTTTGAGACAGAGTCTCACTCTGTCGCCCAGGCTGGAGTGCAGTGGTACAATCTTGGCTTACTTCAACCTCCACCTCCCGGGTTCAAGCAATTCTTCTGCCTCAGCCTCCTGAGTAGCTGGGATTTCAGGCGCATGCTGCCACACCTGGCTAATTTTTGTATTTTTAGTAGAGACGGGGTTTCACCATGTTGGTCATGCTGGTCTCGAACTCCTGACCTCGTGATCCGCCCACCTTGGCCTCCCAAAGTGCTGGGATTACAGGCATGAGCCACTGCGCCCGGCCTCTCATTCATTTTCTTCATAGTTTTCTTGTCTGTTTCCCAATTCTTAGCTCTTACTTTTGACTGCTGTTGGTATGCTTGAATTTGGAATCCTCCACCCCCCATGCCCATGCCTCCCTTCTGATTTGCTGTGGTTTGGGAAAACAAATGATCCAGATTGTTATGATTGGGTCTGAAGAGTGTGAGGGCCTCTTGGATGAGTAAATGCAAAAATGCAAAGTAAATGCAAAGCTTGACTACGGAATTTTATGGTATCCTTTTTAACTGCTTAGAGGCATTTTTTGCTTTCTTCCTATTTCTCAAGTGAAGATGTTAGGTAAGTGATTTTCAGATCATCGAGGGGCCGCTATACTAACAGTTATTGCAATGTTAATATAGCATTAATAGTCCTTAATGTACACTTACTAGTGCTACACCTTGTGCTAAGCTCTGTACATACAGGATCTCATTGAATTCTCATAATAAGCTCTCTGAGGTCAATACTGTTCAACTCCCTCATTTTACAGATGAGGAAACTGAGGTTCTGAGAACCGAAGTGAATTGTTAAGGCTAAGTGATGAGTTGGTGGCAGATCCCAAAGTCTACCTCCCTCTAAAACCTCCACTCTTAATCATGCTCTTACCTCCAAGGGAGCCTCTCTGTCCTTGCTAAGCCTCACTAAGCCCAAAGAAACCTCAGACTGTAAGCATTTAGAAGTCATCAGACAAATATTCTTTCAAGTATATTGGCTAGGTTGTATTTTAAGAGAGTGAAGCCAGGGGATGGGTCAGCTGGGGAACTGCTGACAGACAAATGCTGCAGAGGGTTTTGCCTGCCAGCCTGTCAGTAACGTGGACAGAAAATACTTGTGTGTCCAGAATTAGGCACTGGTAGGTAGGAGTTATGTGGCACCTGAGCCAGAACTGGCTTCCCCCATTGTGAGAGTGAGATAGGTTCTTCTGCTGACATAGCACATGACCTTGGCAAGTTAGTTCTTTTCTTCTCTGAGCTTCAGTTTCCTCATTTGTAAAATAGGAGTAATAATAATACCTAAAGGGGTGTTAGTGAGAATTAAAAGAGATCATGGATCTGAAAAATGTTTTTAAAAATCTGTGTGGATCATTATGTGGTACTTTCAATAATAATAATAGGCCGGGTGCGGTGGCTCACACCTCTAATCCCAGCACTTTGGGAGACCGAGGTGGGTGGATCATCAGAGGTCAGGAGTTCAAGGCCAGCCTGGCCAACATGATGAAACCTTGTCTCTACTAAAAAATACAAAAATTAGCCAGGCATGGTGGCAGGCACCTGTAGTCCCAGCTACTTGGGATGCTGAGGCAGGAGAATCACTTGAACCCGGGAGGTGGAAGTTGCAGTGAGCCAAGATCACCCCACTGCACTCCAGCCTGGGCGACAGAGCGAGACTCCATCTCAAAAAAAAAAAAACCCAAATAATAATAATAATAATAATAGCTATCATTTGACAAGCATTAGTTTTAATTCATACAACAGCAAACTGAGGCTAAGAGAGTTTGAATAACTTGCCCAAAGTTACACAACCGGTAAGTATAGAATTCATCTGCCTCTAAAGCCTATGTTCTCTCTACTTCCCTATTCTGCCTTTAAGAGATATGGTTCCACAGTATTGACTGAAAAACTGCATTGGTAGAGCAGATTAATTTTCGTCAATTATCTCATGATTTTTTAAATTTCTTAAAAATGGAAGCCTGCAAAATGACTTACAATTTCAATTTAGACAAACTCTCAAAGCATAGGGCCTGTGGTTAGAATGAGTAGAATAAGAAAAGGGGACTACTGGTGATAAAAGTTTGGGAACTGTGATCTTTTTAACACCATTTTTTTTTTTTTTTTTTGAGACAGAGTTTCGTTTTTGTTGCCCAGGCTGGAGTGCAATGGCACGATCTCGGCTCACTGCATCCTCCACCTTCCAGGTTCAAGGGATTTTCCTGCCTTAGCCTCCCAAGTAACTGGGATTACAGGCGCCCACCACCACGCCTGGCTAATTTTGTATTTTTAGTAGAAACGGGGTTTCTCCATGTTGGTCAGGCTGGTCTCAAACTCCCGACCTCAGGCAATCCGCCCGCCTCGGCCTCTTAAAGTGCTGGGACTATAGGCGTGAGCTACCATGCCCGGCCATAACACTCTTATTTTATAGATGGGAAAACCAGGGCCCAAGGAACGAAATTGTCTTACCCAAGTCAATTACCAAGACACACTACAAGTCACTGGCAGAGCCTGGACTACCTACCACTCAGGGGTCCTCACCCCCAGCCCGCATGCTTCCTTAGCTGACAACTTTCCTACTAGGAAACAGACTGCTGAGAACTGCTCAGAACTGAAGGCAGGAGAGGTCAAATATGTTTTCTGAGCCCAGCTCTGATTGTTTAGCAGTTGGCGGGCTGACTTAATTAGCTGGGGCGTGCAGTTCCTCTTTAACCTCCAGCTGCCAGCCTTCCTCCTCCGCCTCTTTTTGGAGGTGGGCCAGCCTGGGCCAACTGCCTCCCTCCCACACACACCCTCACCCATGAGCGGGACAGTTTAGGCTGCAAAGTGAAGAGCAAAGCCATTGGCCCTTAGGACTCTCTCAGGGCAAGATGACTTGTGAGAGCACCACTTTTAGTTTGTCTCTCAGGCACCCAACTCAAAGCCAAGACTCAGCTTAACATCACATCTGACCTCATGAGATTTCAGGCAAACCAGGAGAGGGGACTTACTAAGACCTATATTTTAGCTAAGCAGAAAGGAGTCAGGCAAACAGAGTTTAGACTAAGAGGTTCAGCCAAGGTCAGGAGAAGCAGAGATAGACAAGAGAGGCTAAGCAGAGGAGGTCAGGGAATACACACTTAGAATCCTAAGCCAAAGCCTAGGGTTCCATGGGTCTCAGGAAGAAGCCACAGACACAAAGCAGTACAGTCACAGCAAAAATGGAGTTTGGAGGCTGAGCGCGGTGGCTCACACCTGTAATGCTAACACTTTGGGAGGCCGAGGCGGGCAGATCACCTGAGGTCAGGAGTTCGAGCCCAGCCTGGCCAACATGGTGAAACCCCATCTCTACTCAAACTACAAAAATTAGCCAGGGGTGGTGGTGCACACCTGAAATCCCAGCTACCCGGGAGGCTGAAGCAGGAGAATTGCTGGAACCCGGGAGGTGGAGGTTGCAGTGAGCCTAGATTGTGCCACTGCACTCCAGCCTGGGCAACAGGGGGAGACTCCGTCTCAAAAAGATAAATAAAATAAAATGTAAAAGAAAAAAATGCGGTTTGGTACTGCTGAGCATTAGCCCTAGGAATCTCTTAGGGGACTGGACCTATCTTTGACAACGGAAATATGTTAGCTGGCAGCCAAACAGATAGTTCCCTGGCATAAGCTTTTCCCTGAGTCCTCAAGCCCCTGCCTCTTTAAGAAATACATGAATAATCAGAGAGGAAGAAGCCACATGAGCCCTAGTGATCTCATTAATACTATGAGATCAAACGTGGCCCTGTGTACATTATAGGAATCTTGGGAGGGCCCAGGAGATAATGTCGTTGTTTGTAGTTGGCCCTGTGGGTTTCTGTAGGGTTCCATCTTGTGTAAGAACCTCATTCCTTTATTGTATCCTTTACAATCTAGTAATAGAGCCATTAGCCCCGGACCCCCTGCATTGTTCTTTTACAAAATGTTCCTCAATACTCCCACTTGTTTATTCTTCCAGAAAGATTTTTAGAATTATGTTAAGTTCTAAGAAAAAGTCCTCTTGGGTTTTTGAGATGGTTTTAAATCTAAATTTTAATTTGCACAGAAATTCATCAACCCATGACATCATTACAATATTTCATCTGCCCACTGGAGAAGGGTCAGAGGCATCTTCATTTTTGAAGTTTTCTATTTTCAGGAAATCATATGTGATAGCATCAGGTGTCTATGCCTGAGGTAATCTCAAGGTCCCTGAGAGAGGGAACATCTGTTCTTTCAGGGAAGCGGTGTTCTTATTCTTATTCCAGGAGGTGGGGCGGTGCGGGGGTTGAGGGGAGAAACAAAAGAAGAACAAGTTCTATAGTAGCCTCGGGCCACCTGTGCTCTTTCCCCAGTGCTCTGGTGCTACTGATTGCTCAAGAGAAGGAAAGAAACATATTTGACCAGCGTGCCATAGAGAATGAGCTACTGGCCAGGTAAGTAAAGGAAGGGGGACTTCTAGGTGTGGCTCCAGGATTAGGGGTGGGGCACTCAGAACATAGCATCCATTCCCTCTGGCTCTTGCCCATTTTTCCCAGGAACATCCATGTGATCCGACGAACATTTGAAGATATCTCTGAAAAGGGGTCTCTGGACCAAGACCGAAGGCTGTTTGTGTAAGCATTCCCAAGAATCCAGTGGAAGGCTGGTTTATGAAACTCATCCTGCCACCCTCTTCCCCAAAATGATTCTTTCTTCTGGGAGATGTGATGGCTTGCTTCCTTCTCTCATAATTCCTGAAATATCTCATCCTCCCAGGAAATTTTGGAGAAAGCCAGCCACGCTGTGCTTCTATCAGAGCTGTTGACATTCTGGATCAGGGTCTCCTTAGAGATCATCTTAGTTTTCATATGCCCTAAGTTCCCAAAAGTTGTCTTGCCTCTCCTAGTAAGGTGAGGTCAGGCCTGAGAAGCTGAGCTGGGCAGTCAGGGAGGAAGAGGAGCAGCTGGCTCATTCTGTGATTGGTCTGGATGCCACTGTCTGAGCTCAAGCCTGGTTTTGTGTTCCAAGCCAAGCCTTATCCTTTTCTCTAGGGGCCACCACCAGGTAGATTTGGTGCTACATATTTGGGTAGCATTGCAGCACATATATTTAGACCTAGACCTTTGTGATTGTTAAAATTAAAACTGTCCATGGAATTTCACAATACCACTCACTGTTTTTCAAAATGTGCTTTTATCATAACTAAACAAAGTAGTTAATTTACTTTTCAGATAAACTAGACAATATCAAATAGGTCAAAGAAAAGGAAAAGACATTTAAAAAGCCTGTGTCTTAATCAGACTCATCATTTTACATGTTTGCATTTTCACCTTCACCCCTAACATTAAAAATTTTTTCAGTCTGGTTTCAGCTGCTTTAAGCAGTGGAAATATAAAGTGTGTTTTACTACACATGGCAGTATGATTCTGCTGCTCGGTAATTTCGAGCCAACATTTGTATGCATTTACCAAATTTGATTCTAGTGACCTTCTTGTTCCTTCTGGCCTTCTTAGAATGACTCTAAATCTGGCATATTCTAAAGTATTCTGTATGGCACACCTCCCTGTTTTCAGTGGAAGCCCTGGTAGTGTGGATATCTACTTTCACTGGTTCCAGTGAACCCCTGACCAGGCTCCCACTGTGGGCTGAATTTTGAAAAAGCCAAATTCATCTTGATGCACCCTGAAATAGATTGAACCACTGAACAAATCAGTTATAATTTAACACAGCAGCCTTCTCCATCCTGTGTTCCAGGGATGGCCAGGAAATTGCTGTGGTTTACTTCCGGGATGGCTACATGCCTCGTCAGTACAGTCTACAGGTTGGTATTTTCTGTGAGACCATTCTTTGCCTCCTGGGACCCACAAGAGCTCCACAGAGACCCAATTCAGGCTTATAACAACCTGGGTTTTCCAAGTCCTCACTTCACTTCTTTCTCAGGGAGCTTGCTGCTAGAACCTCCTATCCTCCCTCAAGCCTTTTGCTGCCTATCACTCTACACAGTCTTCTAGAATTTGAATCCTCAGGAATCCACAGAGCTTCAGCCATTTACACTGTTTCCAGAGATGTGCTGGCAAATGTTTAACAACAATCAGCTCTCACTGGTTGATATAAGCCAGTTCCAGCATACTGCTGACCATTTTTTTCCTGCCAACTCTTACCTTTCCTTTATCTGAATCAGAAAGTTTTATCATCTCCTCATTCATGTTAATGACAGTTATATCACCTCATTTTGCTATCCTACCATGTAGTTTCATTAGTTTCCACATCCATTATTTCATTTAATCCTCACAACCACTCGGTGAGGCATATAATTATCCCCATTATACAGATGGAGAAACTAACGTTTAGAGAGATGGAGAGGCTTCTCTAAGGCCCTACAGGAAGTTCCCAGGTTTTCTGACTTTCAGGCCGATGGTATTCCCATTCTTCTCCTCTGCTCCTAACATCCACATCATGGAGAGGCTAAGAAGCTCTGCTCTCAGCTGGGAGATGATAAAGGAGGAAATAAGTTTAGAAGTACCATGGGCAGTGAGCTGGAGGTCATGAGCTTGACTGCCTCTGTGATGATGGGCAAGTTCCTGACCCTTTCTAGGTCTGTTTCTATGAGCTGGGGGAGCTACACTAGAAAACTGAGGGGGCTCCTTCTAGGTCTGTAATTCATCTAGGACTCCCCCCAAGGGTTGAGCTCCATATGAGGAGGCTCTACAGAGGTGGTATCTCGATAGAACATCCTTTTCTTTAGATAGGTGGTTAGCAGTGGTGGCAACTTGCTGACTACAGGAGAGATAAACTGTCTATTAGAAAAATAGGTCTAGGCCGGGCACGGTGGTTCACGCCTATAATCCCAGCACTTTGGGAGGCCAAGGCAGGTGGATTACCTGAGGTCAGGAGTTCAAGACCAGCCTGGCCAACATGGTGAAACCCCGTCTCTACTAAAAATACAAAAATTAGCCGGGCGTGGTGGCATACCCCTGTAATCCCAGCTACTCAGGACGCTGAGGCAGGAGAATTGCTTGAGCCCGGGAGGCAGAGGTTGCAGTAAGTTGAGATCGTGCCACTGCACTCCAGCCTGGCTGACAGAGCGAGACTCTGTCTCAAAAAAAAAAAAAAAAGAAGAAAGAAAGAAATGGGTCTAGATTTCAAAACACGACAAAGAAAACTTAGAAGAGTTTGAGATAACAAGGAAGGAAAGTAGTGTTTAAAGAGGTAGACTTTTTTTTTTTTTTTGAGACAGAGTTTTGCTCTTGTTGACCAGGCTGGAGTACAGTGGTGCGATCTCGGCTCACTGCAACCTTTGACTTCCAGTTTCAAGCGATTCTCCTGCCTCGGCCTGCTGAGTAGCTGGGATTACTGGCACCCGCCACCACGCCCAGCTAATTTTTGTATTTTTAATAGAGACAGGGTTTCACCATGTTGGCCAGGCTGGTCTCGAACTCCTGACCTTACGATCCACCCACCTTGGCCTCCCAAAGTGCTGGGATTACAGGTGTTAGCCACCACACCTGGCCAAGAGGTAGACATTTTTAGGGAACTGAGCAGCTCAGAGCAGGTTTAGACATGGAGAGAGATCTAGAAGGCTTAGTGACTTACTAGATGACCCTGGGCAAGTCCTTGCTTATCTTTGGTTTTGCTTTCCTGCTTCTACCATAATGGGGTATTTCTCTGGGTTTATTTCTGATGTTCTGGTCACGTGTGATTCTGCGTGGAATGCCAGACTAGTAGTTGGGTTCCTGGGGTTACTGATGAAGATCAGGTCAAGGTGCTACAGGTGGACCAGTAGTATCAAAGGAAGGACAGCATTGGGTGGGGGTCACAGGAGAGACCTGATCCTGCTGTGTGCAGTTTGCAGTGGTCTGGAGCCAAGGACAGACTGTCTCCCCATTGCATGAGAATGGGAACCAGAGTTGGGAGGCATGATCCCCTGCTGTTTCCTTGCCTTTTATACCCTCAGTCTTGTGGTAATAAACCATTCATCCTGTGATCATCCACTTGAGACCTTTGTTCATATTATTCTCTTAGCCTGAGTATCCCTTCCCTATTGAGTCTCACTTGTCAGGCTCTACCTGTCCTTCAGAACCCCACTCAAATTTCAACTTATTCAGCAACAACAACAAATATTTATTGAGCAACTACAAAGTGCCAGGAACTGTGTTAGACACTGGAGATACAACAGAAAATGAGGAAAATGATAAGAGCCCTGTGCTATGGAGCTCACAGTCTGGTCAGAGAAATGGGCATCAGAAAGTAAACAAAAATATGGCCATTTACTGAGGCTCGTACCTGTAATCCCAGCACTTTGGGAGGCCTAGGTAGGTGGATTGCATGAGCTCAGGAGTTCAAGACCAGCCTGGGCAACATGGCAAAACCCCATCTCTACAAATAATACAAAAATTAGCTGGGTGTGGTGGTGTGCACCTGTAGTCCCAGCTACTTGGGAGGCTGAGGAGGGAGGATCTCTTGAGCCCAGGAGGTGGAAGTTGCAGTGAGCCAAGATTGCGCTGTTGCACTCCAGTCTGGGTGACAGAGCAAGACCCCCGTCTCAAAAGAAAAAAAAAGTAAACAAAAATAGGGAAAAAAAATTGGGATTTGTGTGTGTATGTTTGTGTGCGTGTGCGTGTATGTGTGCATGTGTGTGTTTTAGTCTCACGTAACTGCTTTCAATGAAACAACTGGGTAAAAAGAGAATTATGGGAAATCCACATTAAATAGAGTGGACAGGGAAGCCTTCTCTGAAAAGGTGACATTGAGCTGAGATGTAAGGATGGTAAGGATCCAGCTATGCATGGGAAAAGCCGAAAGGAAGGGGGTTTCAGGTTGAGGGAAAAGCAGTGCAGGCCCTGAGGAGGGAAAGAGCTTTGTGATTTGAGGAATGACAGGCCTGTGTGGGTAGAATGGCAGAGACTAGGAGTCAGGGATGGTACAAGGTTGAAAAAGTAGACAGGAGCCAGCTCCTGAAGGATCTTGAAGGCCATGGTAGGGAGTATGGAACACAGTGGGAAGCTGAGCACATAGACAAATGTTCTACCCTTACACCTTCTATTGTTTCCCACAGATTGGGGGATTCTTGCCTTTGCAGGGGCTCACAGTCTGGCACAATGATACATAACTACAACATATCACACCTGGCTCACAAGGATGTTAGAATGATCCTGGGTGATAATGAGGGTGAAGATACAAATCATGATACCTGGCACCTAATGGATGGATGTTCAGTAAACGTCAGCTGAAGTAAAATAAAGTCGAATTCCTTTTGTCTTCTTCCCTCTGCAGAATTGGGAAGCACGTCTACTGCTGGAGAGGTCACGTGCTGCCAAGTGCCCAGACATTGCCACCCAGCTGGCTGGGACTAAGAAGGTGCAGCAGGAGCTAAGCAGGCCGGGCATGCTGGAGATGTTGCTCCCTGGCCAGCCTGAGGCTGTGGCCCGCCTCCGTGCCACCTTTGCTGGCCTCTACTCACTGGATGTGGTACGTGGGCAGCCTGTTTCTCCTACCACAGGCCTCCTAGGTGGCAGAGACCTAGAGCCCAATGTGTTGGGGAGGGTGGAGCTGGCATTGTGACAAGGGGAAGGTGGAGCTGGCAAGGTTGGTGATGCTCTGGAGAACCCCTAGAACTCTGAGCAGAAGGGCAGCCTCATAATGAAAGGATGGGGGCTGGAATCCATTGTAAGCTCCCTCAGCAAAGGTAGAGATGAGGATGGCAACCAGAGGGAAGGGACTAAGGCAGGTGGCAAGAATTGAGAAGTGTATCAGGCTGCCTGCTGCAGAGCCCTGAGCTATTGCTAAAGAAAGGCCTGTTCTCATTTCATCGGCTGCTGCAGGGGGTTTGTTGGGAGTGTCATCCAGATAGTAGCATCCTGCCTGAAGGAATTTGTGGCTGTTCTCCCTCCTGCTCTTCCTCTGATGCTGCTCTGCATAACCAGCTGGACCTAAGCTTCTTGCCTCTTTAGCCTTTAAACTTTTGATAACTGCTTTCTGCCTCCTGCCAGGGTGAAGAAGGGGACCAGGCCATCGCCGAGGCCCTTGCTGCCCCTAGCCGGTTTGTGCTAAAGCCCCAGAGAGAGGGTGGAGGTAGGTGGATCTCCCTTTGCAGGGCTCCTCAATGAGAGGGACTAGCAGGCTGTGGCCAGTGCTCATTGGCACTTACTCTGGGCACAGTCCCGGGCATGGGGGAAACTATTGGAACTGACACAGGCCACATGTTGGACAGTGTCCCCTAAGACCCTGTGACCAAGTCCGGGAGCACAGGGGAATCTGATTAACCAGCATTGAAGGGTTTGGACAAGTTTTACCTGAGGTGCCTGTGGGTAGATTGTTGGGAAGTAGAGTAGGGTCATATTAGGAGACTGGAGAGAATACGTGTCTGTTTTCCTTTCTAGTTTGAAACTCCTTGAGGTCAGGGGTCATGTCTGCCTCTCCAGAGGAGAGGATTTTTTTAATCTTTGTCTTAAGAGGTGGGTAGGAATTTCCCAGGTGGAAAGGAGGAAGAGTGTTCCATACAAAAGGGACAACCTCAAGCCAAGGCACCGGGCCATGGAAGTGTGAGATGTTCGGAGGTTAATGAGAAACTGGTGAGGCTGGAGGGGGAGCTGGGAGGGGACAGGGATTTAGGCTGGAAAAATGGTTTGCATCCTGATTATAAAGGGCCTCGAATATATACTGAGAAATTGGATTTTATCTTAAGGGCAGTGGGAAGCCATTAGGGAGTTTTAAGCCAGGAAGGGACACATTGATCCAGGACTCAAGTGGTTAGCAGTGGTGGGAACTTGCAAAACTTAGAGTTTCTGCATTGTAGAAGATGTCCTGGAATGAGGGGAGACACTGGAAGCAGAAGGACCGTGGAAGAGGCTGATACAGTTGTTCAGAAGAGCAACGTAGAGGCCTGGGCTAGGGCTATGACTATGGGGCCAACTGAAGAGACCTGTCCTAGATAGTGAGAGGGTAGTGGAAGGGAGGAGTTAAATATGACTCAGGGGTACCTTTTGCCTGATTGGGAGTAGGAAGGTCCAGGAGGGGCAGGTTCAGGCAGAAGTAATAAGTTCTGCTTGGACAAGTTGAGTTTGTTTGGGGGCCAGTCATGTGATGTCTAAGCAGGGAGCCTGCATTAAATATTTGGAAGTTAACATTTTTTTTTTTTTTTTTTTTGAGACAGAGTCTCACTCTGTCACCAGGCTGGAGTGCAGTGGCATGATCTTGGCTCACTGCAACCACCGCCTCCCAGGTTCAAGCGATTCTCCTGCCTCAGCCTCCTGAGTAGCTGGGACTACAGGTGTGCACCACCACACCCAGCTAATTTTTCTATTTTTAGTAGAGATGGGGTTTCATCATATTGAGCAGGATGGTCTCAATCTCTTGACCTCATGATCTGCCTGCCTCGGCCTCCCAAAGTGCTGGGATTACAGGCGTGAGCCACCATGCCCGGCCGGAAGTTAACAATTTTTAGGGTATAGATGGAGACTCAGGAATAGGAGAGATCTCCTTGGGAAAATGTACATGGGGGAGAGAGCAAGCGTGGAGGACCAATTCCCCTGGGACCCCAGCATTTAAGAGAAGGAGCCAGCAATGGAGCTTGAGAAGGAACAGCTGTAGGTAGGAGGAGAACCAGGGCAGAACAGTGTAGTGGAAGATGTGTTCACTGCATGAGTAAGGGCTCTCCTGTCAAAGTGAGCTTCCCTCCTGGGGAGCCAGATATGCCCTGGCTTCACTGAGCGGGTGCCAGGAACTGAGGCTGCTGACTTGCCCATGTGGCCCCAAAAGTGAGGGCATGGGATGGAGGAGGTAGGCAGAGGGTCCAGGGTGACTGGCCAGTTTCATTGCAGGTAACAACCTATATGGGGAGGAAATGGTACAGGCCCTGAAACAGCTGAAGGACAGTGAGGAGAGGGCCTCCTACATCCTGATGGAGAAGATCGAACCTGAGCCTTTTGAGAATTGCCTGCTACGGCCTGGCAGCCCTGCCCGAGTGGTCCAGTGCATTTCAGAGCTGGGCATCTTTGGGGTCTATGTCAGGTGAGCCAATCAGGAGAAGCTCTTTCCACTACCTGCTTGCAAGAGTGCCAGCCAAGTGAGCCTAGAGGGGAACACTGGAAAGAGTCAGGAATCCTGGGCTTCGGTGCCAGCTCTGCCAATCACTAGCTTTATTACCTGTTTCTTTATCTATTAAATGAGGCCAAGGACCCAAGACCTGCCCACCTCACCAGGGTATCAGATGAAGCCCTGATGAGAAGTCCTTTGCAACCGTGAAGGAAACTCCAAATAGCACCAAGAGGACTCAGAACACATGGTTTGACAACCTAGGACTAGAAGGAGACTCCAGAGAGGCATAGAGACTCTAAAATCCTAGCACTTTCTTGGTATAGACAGTTACCCAGGTACTGCTCAGCTGGGTCCAGGGAAGGTCCTGGGTTTGGGGCTGAGTCCAGGTGATGTGTGTCCCCTGCCTCCATTTCTATAGGCAGGAAAAGACACTCGTGATGAACAAGCACGTGGGGCATCTACTTCGAACCAAAGCCATCGAGCATGCAGATGGTGGTGTGGCAGCGGGAGTGGCAGTCCTGGACAACCCATACCCTGTGTGAGGGCACAACCAGGCCACGGGACCTTCTGTCCTCTGTATTTGTCATTCCTCTCCTAGCCCTCCTGAGGGGTATCCTCCTAAAGACCTGCAAAGTTTTTATGGAAGGGTAAATACTGGTACCTTCCCCCAGCTTTCCATCTGAGGACCAGAAAAGTTGTGTCTCCCTTAGATGAGATCTAGACGCCCCCAAATCCTTGAGATGTGGGTATAGCTCAGGGTAAGCTGCTCTGAGGTAAAGGTCCATGAACCCTGCCCCACTCCTGTCAGCCCCTCATCAGCCTTTTCAGCAGGTTCCAGTGCCTGACTTGGGATAGGACTGAGTGGTAGGAGGAGGGGGAGTGGAGGGGCATAGCCTTTCCCTAATTCTGCCTTAAATAAAACTGCATTGCTGATTCAGTGATGATTCCTTACTTCGTGCATAGAGGGGAGGTGGGAGCTGTAATCTACGTTAGCCCACTTAAGATGTATTAGAGCAGGGAAGTGACTGGTCTGTAATCAGGGTCCCCCTAGACCAGTCTCTACAGGTGGAACCCTGAAGTTTCAATCCTTAGCCACCCACTAATGCTCTTACTGGATCACAGGGAGGAATGAGAGTCCCTGGCAGGAGCCCAGGAGGGAAGGCAACCAAGATGGGACATACATAACAGTTGTGAACTGGCTTCAGTCAGTTTCCTGCTTAGCTCAGGGGCTTGTCAAAGGCCCTGTCAGTGAAGCCTCCTTCGCTCTGCCCAAACCAAAAGTTCTAGAAGGAAGATATTGGGGATAGTCCTAGGAAATACCCCTCCCTTCCCATCTGCCACACAAATCAGAGCCACTAATGAATATACAGCCTCAGGGCACAGACACCTAAGAAAACAAGTCACCACTTCTTGAGATCACAGGCTTTATTCCTACAACCACAGGGCTTGAGCCTGACTGGGGCAAGAAAACAGAGTTTCATCTGAGAATGTCTCTTATGGGCTGGGTTCTGTTCAGGGGAGGGTGAGAACAGAGGACAAGGAAGACAAGCTCCTCTGGCCCTAGGAACAAAACACATTTACTCCTTCAAAGAAGCAGATGATCTGAATACCCTCTGGAGACTGAATCTGCCCATACAGCCCCTGGAGCCAATGGGCAGACAGTACTGGCATCTGGCACAAAAGGGAATTCAGACCCAGAACAGAAGCAGCAAAATATTTTAAAAATAGTAAATTGTTCCTGGACTCACAAATCATTGTTTTTAAGGGCAAGTGCATGCCCAATATAAGTACTGGGGCTTCCTAAGAGAGCTAACATAGGATTACACAGCTGCCTCCCTGCTTCAGTGGAGGCCCTCACATCCCCTCTGAACACTTAACTTGGGTAGGAGAGGTAGCCTTTTCGTCCCTGTTCTGGGTTCTGAGAGCTCTGCAGTCTGGAGGCACAGCAGACTGAGGCTGACCTGGGCCCTGTCCCTTCTGCCTGGCAGTCACAGGATGTTGTCTCTACCTGGAGACAAAGCTGGTTTCCGGTCCCAGACAGCTGGTCAAGGGAGGGTAGTGTGGGTCAACACTGGCCCTCAGCACTCCTGAGGGGGCAAAGAGGATGGGCAAAGTTTGGAGCAGGAGGAATCCTAGGTAAAGGTCAGGATCATGTTCACTGGATGGTCAGGCAGCGGTGGCTGAAGAGGTGACTGATGACAGATGGGTCAGCCACAGTAGACATGTCCCCGAGGTCATGGTCATTCTGAGCAATCTTCCGAAGCACTCGCCTCATGATTTTCCCTGGGGAACCACAGACCTCTAGTTACTTGGTGAAAGCACTGACCCACCCCAGCCCTGCCAAAGGCTTTCATCCACGCACACCCCACCACCACCAGGCCTCAGCCCATCCCAATCCATGGAGGCTCTGAACATACCTGAGCGGGTTTTAGGCAAGCCAGGTGCATTCTGGATGTAGTCTGGTGTGGCAATGGGGCCAATCTTTTCTCTAACTGTAACCAACAAATCATCAAGCATTTCTTCAGCACCCTTAGCCAGACTTTTCAAAAATCAAAGTAGAGATGGCTTTGTTCCCCACCTGTTTCCTCCTCAAGTCCCTGCCCACAGAGACAGCCTCAGGTTCACTGCTTCTCTTGCTCTCAACACACTTGTCTCTTTACTCTCTCATTTTATCTTATGGAACTCAGGCTGTAGAATGAGCCTGCTAGAGTTTAAATGCCACCTTTCTAGCAGTGTGGCCTTGGGCAAGTGATTTAACTTCTATGAGTCTCAGTTTCATCATCTTTAGCATGAAGGTAACAATAAGATCTGTTTCATGGAGGTGACTCTAGGGATTAAGTGGGGTAATTCATTTAAAGCACTTAGCCTAGCGGTGGCACAAAGTATTCTAGAAATGTTGGCTATTATTATTATCCTAGTGGGAGACTAGTGGAGACTGAACAGGAAGAGGGCAATCAGCCCATGGGGCCCCCTGGAATCTGTTTGTGGTTTGGGGAGCAGCTTGCTCTAGCCCCTCCCCAACAACTTGCAGTGATAACTGGGCCTCCAAGACAGACCCTATAGTCCCTGCCCAGGAAGGCTCCTTACTCTGCTTCTTGAGCTCCTCGGTGAGCTTGGGGCTGAAGGTGTGGCCATCACACAAGGTGACAAAGCAGTAGAGGCATTCACCCTTCACAGGATGAGGGTGGCCCACCACAGCTGCCTCTGCAACAGCCTCATGTTCCACAAGTGCTGACTCCACCTCCGCTGTACTCAGCAGGTGTCCTTGTCAAGGGAAAGGAAGTGCCATGAGAGAGATCCCAGGCTCTGCCCCAGCCCATGCTCCATCTGTACCCATGGGGCAGTCCTGGTCTGGCCAAACGGAGAAGACCCTTCATTCACTCCTCAGATGACGTGCTTTCAGTCACCCCACCATCCAAGTTCCCCTACTCTAGGCACATTCCAGTGTTCATTACTCCTCTAAAACCTGGGCCCAGAACTGAATGCTACACTTAGTACATGGTCTGGCCAAAGGACACTCCTGGGCTCTTGCGGAAGGCTTCGGCTGGGTGTTGTCAGAGGAGCAGAGTTAATAAGATGGGAAGGTGGCCCCTGGCCCTCACCAGATACATTGAGCATGTCATCAATCCTGCCAGTGATCCAGTAATAGCCATCCTGGTCCCGCTGGCAGCCTGGGAAGAAATGCAAAACCTAATAAATAAAAACCCTATGGTAGGATACCTGATCCACATTACCAAACTGCTACACCTTCTGCAATAGCCTTCTAACAAGTCTTCCTGCTTCCACTCTTGCCCACTGTAGTAGCCAGCCTCCAAGAGGGCGCCACTGATCTCTGCCTCTTGGTATTCATAGCCCTGCAGTCCTCTTTCTCATTGTACTAGGGTTAGTCTGTGTCATCATAGGATTTGGCAGAAGTGATAGGATGTCACTTCTGAGATTAGGTTGTAGAAGACACCTAGCTTGTCTTGGTTGCATTGTCTCAGATCATTTGCTGTAGGGTAAGCTAGCTGCCATGTATTGAGTAGTCCTATGGTGAGGTGAGGAACTGAGGATTCCTGCTAACAACCATGCGAGTAAGCATGAACGTAGGTCCTCCAGGCTCACTCAAACCTTCAGATGACTACAGGCCCTACCAACAGCTTGACTGAAACTCACAAGAGACCCAGAATGAGAACTACCCAGTGAAACTGTTCACAGACTCCTGATCCTCAGAAACTGTGTGAGATAATATTTGTTATTTTAAGCTGCCAACTTTTGGGATAATTTGTTCCATGCCAATAGTATACTCACCTAAACTCTATTCTCCATAAATCCAGCAAAGTTATTTTCTAAACAGTAAATCAATTCTTAGCACTCCCCTGCTTAAAACCCCAAAAGGTGGCCAGGCATGGTGGCTCATGCCTGTAATCCCAGCACTTTGGGAGGCCAAGGTGGGTGGATCAGGAGTTCGAGACCAACATGGCCAACATGGTGAAACCCCGTCTCTACTAAAAATACAAAAATTAGCCAGGCATGGTGGCACCCGCCTGTAATCCCAGCTACTTGAGAAGCTGAGGCAGGAGAATTGCTTGAACCCGGGAGGTGGAGGTTGCAGTGAGCTGAGGTCGTGCCACCGCACTCCAGCCTGGGTGACAGAGTGAGATTCTGTCTCAAAAAAAAACAAACAACAACAACAACAAAAGGTTTCCCACTGTACTTTGAATAAAATTCAAACTCCTCACCATGGCCCACAAGACCCTCCCTGTATTATGTACGTCTCCAACGTCATGTAATATTCTTCCCTTTGCTTGCTACGCTCCAGCCACACAGGCTTCAGTCCATTCTTCAGACATCTCAAGCTGTGTCCCTCTGCACAAAACACTCTTACTCTAGATTTTCCCATGCCTGTTTCCTTCTCACCCTTCAGGCCTCTGCTCAAATGTCACTTCAGAGAAGTCTTCTCCGACGATCCTGTGTACAGTAGCCATCCCTGCACACACTATCATGCTACCCTGTTTATTTTTCTTAACAGCATTTATCTCTATCTAAGATAAGCTTATTTATGTTTGTTGGGTTTGTCTGTCTCCCCTTACTAGAATCCCCATGAGGGAGGAGATTTTGACTACATTATTCATGATCAGTGCCCGGGCACAGGATCACAGTGCTCAGATCTTATGGATGAATGGATTGGTAGATGGATAGATGGAGAAACACAGACTCCAAACATAAAGACAAACATGGCATAATAATCATGCACTGCCACATGCCCCATCTCTTTCAACACAGGAGCATACATTGTCCATCTTTCCTCATACATCAAAGTTCAGATGGCACCATTCTGAGACCCCTCCTGCTATACTCATTCCTGCCCTTACAGTCTTTGTAGCTCTGCGTAGAAACCGGATACTGACATGTAGGACACATTCTTCTCTGATTTTCTTTACCCCTAACCAACTGATATAGTTTGGATGTTTGTCCCTTCCAAATCTCATGTTGAAATATGATCCCCAGTGTTAGAGGTGGGGCCTGGTGGGAGGTGTTTTGGTCAAGGCCGGGGAGGTGGGGGGGGAGCGGGGGGGGGGGCAAATCCCTCATGAATGGCTTGGTGCTGTACTTGCAGTAACTCTATGAGTTCATGTAAGATCTGGTTGTTTAAAAGAGGCTGGTATCTCCTCCCTCTCTCCCTTGCTTCCTCTCTTGCCATGTCAAACACTGGCTTTCCCTTCGCTTTCTGCCGTGATTGGAAGCTACCTGAGGCCTCACCATAGGCAGATGCCAGCACCATGCTTCCTGCACAGCCTGAAGAATGATGATCCAAAATAAACCTCTTTTCTTTATAAATCACCCAGTCTCAGGTATTATTTTATAGCAATACACCAACTCTTCCTGAAAATGGAAGTGGAAGGTACATGTCTTAGTGGGAGGTGCAAGAGGGGGATAGCTAAGGCTCACCATCTCCTGTAACATAGTATCCAGGAAACTTCTTAAAGTAGGTTGTCTCAAAGCGTTCGTGGTTCCCATAGACTGTGCGCATGATCCCTGGCCAGGGCTGCTTGAACACCTGGGGAGTGAGGAAGGTACAGTGATCACATTTGCTATGCTGTCTCACTGGAAGATAATTACAGCTTTTCTAAATGTGGGGGAAAGTGTCCTGAATGAAGTACAGGCTTTGGAGACAGAGGATCCTGGCTTGGAATCCCAGCTCTACCACTTACTAGCTAGGTGACCTCAGAGAAGTAACTTTACCCCTCTGAGCTTCAGGATCCTCATCTGTAAATCAGAGAAAATACTTTCTGTCTTCCAAAGTTATTGTGAGGATTAAATTAATAGTATATGGAAATTGCCTAGCACGGTGTTCTATTATTGATAAGTGTTTAGTAAATTTGTGTCTCCTTTTGGGCAATCCTTGAGGAAAGCAGGTCCAGTTTGATACAAATGAAAACACTCATTTAAAAAACAGTGGTGCCCACACACCAAGTAAATAATTATTGCCCAATCAGTAACATTCTTTGGCAGCAGATCGATGGAATGGATGGAATTCTAGGCTGAGTCAGAAGGCCTGGATGTAAGCCCTGCCCCTGTTACTAACTTGCTCTTGGGAAAGTGAAATGGGGTGGGGTTGAAGGGACAGGTGAGGCTCCTGCAAGTATGAATACAATAATCACAACAGCTAATGTTTATCAAGTACTAATTGTTAGTTTCTCTGCTAACCCCTTCATGTGGATTATCTAACTCAATCAAGCAAGCAACCATAGGAGACAAAGGCATTATTTTTTTCTGAGACGGAATTTTGCTCTTGTTGCCCAGGATGAAGTGCAATGGCACAATTTCGGCTCAATACAACCTCCACCTCCCCGGTTCAAGTGATTCTCCTGTCTCAGCCTCCCGTGTAGCTGGGATTACAGACGTCCACCACCACGCCCAGTTACTTTACTTTTTGTATTTTTGGTAAAGACGGGGTTTCACCATGTTGGCCAGGCTGGTCTTGCACTCCTGGCCTCAGGTGATCCGCCCACCTCAGCCTCCCAAAGTGCTAGGATTACAGGTGTGAGCCACCGTGCCCGGCCAGAGGCACCACTTTAACCCTATTTTACAAATTAGAAAATGTAGATTCAGAGGCGTTAAATAACTTATCTGAGGTCACAGAAGAGGCAGAGCTAGGATTCGAACCCAGGCACGGTGACTCCAGATCCTACGTGATTTTCTACTATGTTATAAAGCCTCCTTTCTGTAGAATCTTTGTCAAAAGAAGATGGGACTTAGTCTTCCAGACCCAAAAAGGTACCATCAGGAATCTGAGCAACTCTTAAAACGCCCTTAGGAGACTTATGGCCCAAAAGGAAGAGATGCAGGCAAAGTATCGAGGGTCCCCTCCAGGGTCTCTCAGTGAGCAAACCTCCAACCATGAAGTTTCAGTCCTAAGCAGCTACCAGGAGAGATTAGGTTATTAACTCTAAAGCAAAGTACCCTTGGCAGACCCTTTCCCTCTCTCCTTAAAGACTCCCAAGGGCCAGGGCCTCACCAGATAACCTTCAGCTTCACCTTCCAACTCTTCCCCGGACTCATTCAGGATTGCAGGAGCTACACCAAAGAATGGGAAAGTCTAGAAGCAAACAGGAGACAGAACCCAAGAAGAGGAATGAGGCAACTCTGACTCAACTCCCAAGGAGCCCCAGAACCCCAAATTCTTCACACATATCAGTCCAGTTCTCCACTATCTAGCTAGGCCAAATGCCCCAAGACACCATCCCTGCCTAGCCCAAGACCAGCCAGGGAAGCATCACTCACAGCAGAACCGGGTTTCATGGGTGTGGCACCAGGAAGGGGAGTCAACATGTGGCCACCCTGGGGAAGTCAGAGATGAGAAATTTGAGTCAATCTTCCCACATTGTCCCTGGGCCCCAGCCTTCTGTACCCTTCACTCACTGTCTCTGTTTGCCAGAAGGTGTCCACGATGGGGCAGCGCTGGGCACCTACCACCCGGTGGTACCATAGCCAGGCCTCAGGGTTGATGGGTTCACCCACTGTGCCTAACACCTGCAAGGATGCCCGGCTATGCCTAGGGCAGGGGAATGGGAGAGAGGAAGGCTCTGAGTACTACTGGAAGACACACATACCCAGGCTTTTCTCTTGCCCCGTCCTCTATTCCAGGTCAGAGAGTTGGGACAATGGAAAAGAAGAGACTGTACAAAGGCCAGCACCCAGCTCTGAGGGATACCCACAGGGCAGCAACTGGGAAGAGGTCTCACTTGGTGACAGGCTCATCTCCAAACTTCATGAGCAGACGGATGGCTGTGGGTGCTGTGTAGAACTTGGTCACCTTGTATTTGTCCACAATGCTCCACAGGCGGTTCACGTCCGGATATGTGGGAATCCCCTCAAACTGACCCATGAAGGCTGGTCATTCCCAGTCTTTCCTAATAGTCCTTCTATTCATCCCCCTACCATTCCCTCAGGTTCAGTATTTTGCCCTTTCTGACCAACCATATCTTCACTCCCTGGCCAGACAAGCCAAGATACCATCCTAGTCAGGATACGCAACCCCCTCAGGACTTCTCTTTCTCCAGAAAACAGATGATTGTATAAGTCCCCCTCCCTCTAGACCAAGCAGCCTTGGGAGGTAGTCACCCAGGATAATCTTGTCCATCCCCCAGCTAGGCCAGGTGGCTCCCTTCTCACCAAAACACTGGTGGCACCATTGGCCAGTGGCCCATAGGTGACGTAGGAATGACCAGTGATCCAACCAATGTCTGCCGTGCACCAGAACACATCCTCTGCATGGAAGTCAAACACATACTTGAAGGTTGTGGCTACATAGAGCATGTAGCCCCCAACTGTGTGAACCACACCCTGTGGGAAGAATGGGGAACAGGTTAGGGTCTTATGCCCACCCCTACTGACCACCAAATGGAGGCTGGGCAGAGCTGGAGGAAGATCCTCCTCAGGGATTCCAGCCCTGCCAGCACCCTTTTCACAGCATCCATCTCCCTTCCATCTCCTTTTCTCCATGCTCCCATCTCATCTCCTTTATCACACTCCTGATGACACATATGTCTATCAGGCCATCATTCATACCAGCACCCTCAGATGGTATTTCAGAGCCACCCACATCACTCACACATGAGCACTCATAGCACACTCATAAAGTCCCTCTGTTGTGTATTTGTGCCCACACACTCAATTACACACCATCAGAGTGAGTGGGAAAAAAAAGATAATTCCCTTTGCTTATTCCATCCCTACCCCCATCTCTATGAAAGAGAGGCCAAAATTGTGTTTCTAAAGACTTATTGAGGGATATTCCAAAGCATATGGAGATAATTTAGGGGTGGAGTGGGCAGAAGGTAGAGTGACATAGCTTTCAAGTCAATGGAAGAAACAGTTTTCTTAAGTGTTTCCGGCTCCCATGGTGTGTGCTGGCAGAGGACTACATGTTAATAGTGTGCCAGGTGGAAGGAATTGAACTCTAAGAGTTATGGTCTTAGAAGCCCGAGAGGGATCTCTGTGCCCACCCTTGGCCTTGAGTTAACAGAATAGCTCTCCTTCAACCAAACCATGGGTGCATAGGGAAAGAACATCCATGTCAGCTGTATGAAAACCCTCCACCTGAACTGTCTCACCCTGGGCCTCACCACCTATAGATTGAGGATTTATGTCTTAATTTGATTTAGAAAAGACAATGCTACATTTCCAAAACTCAGGGTTGTAGGAAAAAAATAATTTCATTACTTGTTTCCTCAGAAACTTACTTCTTACCCCTACATAATACATACACACACACACACACACACACACACACACACACACACACTTGCCTTGGGTTTGCCTGTGGAGCCACTGGTGTACAGGATGAAGAGTGGGTCCTCGGCATCACACCACTCGGGCTCACACTCATCCCCTGCCTCTTGCATGAGCTCATGCCACCACAAGTCAATCCCTTGGTTCCATGAGATCTGCAGGGATGGGCAGGGAAGAACTGTGAACAGCTCAAGATGGGGACAAGATACACCTGTACCTTGCCCCTGGAGGGAATGAGGTGGGACAGGCAGGTAGGAGTACAGGAAGGGAGAGAAGGCCCTTCAAGGATGGAATGGAACAGAAAGAACAGGAGCAGAACCCAAGCTTACTGAGTACTCCAACCACCCTGCCATCCTACCCCCATCTCTACCCCAGAACTCCTCTCACCTGGCCTCAGGCTGAGGAGGAACCCTTGGCTGATCCCTTCCCATCCTTCAATTCTGAGCTGAAATGTCACCTTCTTGGAAAGTCTTTACCTGAACAGTATCTGATAGATTGCTACCCCCAACCCTGCTATTATTATTGATCACAACACCATGTTTCTTTCCCACACAGTACATATTTCCTGTTATTTTGTTTAGTTGTCTACTTGATTACTGTCTCCCCATCTAGATAGCGACATCTATGAAGGAGGTGAAATGTCTTTCCTCCCGACCCCTGCCATATCTCCCAACATCTAGCAAAGTGCCTGGCACTCAGTCAATTTTTGTTGGATGAATGACTATGCACACACAGGTCTACATACATACATATGTACTTATGGGACTAGGCTCATTAGCAGGGATGCGGACACCACACAATTCAGAAATGCAAAATTAGTCAGAGCTTACAGGTGAGGTGGGCACCTGACCCTGTTAGTAGTAAAATAAGTCAACAGATCTTGGTCCAAGCACTTTTGCCTACATGTCCAGACCCAATCCACGTCTGCGGGTTTCCTACCCTAGCTCTGCTCCTGCCTTTACACCACTGGTACCAATAGGGTTTCCCATAGAGACTTTTGCTTGAGGGGACAGGTTCCATTCAGCAGGAAGCTTTGCTTCAAGTTGGTGAAGAAGGACCAAGGTGGACTTCTCCCAGTAGAAGGATGTCCCCCTATGCCTTTGATAATTACTTCTGGATCTGTCATCCTGAAACTTCTCTAAATTCTCCTTTGAAACTGTTTTACTTTTCTGTCTATATCACCTCTTTGAACACCAATTTTGAGTCTACCATCTGCTAAATGAAGTTAGATCCCTTGAATTTGTCCGAAATCTTCAGTGTACTTCAGTACCAGTTCTGCCACTTCCTAGCTATATGACCTTGGGCAAATCACTTTACCTTAAGTCTCTCCTTTTACAAATGAGGACAGTCATTCTTGCCTTAACAGACTCACAGGATGTGGTAAACACCAAAAGAGAAAAGTATTATCTAGTAAACATCAAGCCTTGGATTGCCCCAAGGGTAGAGGTTGGGGTGGGATGAGGAAGACTGATGAATGTCAGGAGAGATAGAGGTTAGTTCAGTGACTACTGGGAGTTAAACTTAAGAGTGTGGGGCTGGGCGCAGTGGCTCACGCCTGTAATCCCAGCACTTTGGGAGGCCAAAGTGGGCAGATCACCTGAGGTGAGGAGTGAGTTCAAGACCAGCCTGGCCAACATGGTGAAACCTCATCTCTACTAAAAATACAAAAAGTAGCCAGGCGTGGTGGTAGGCACCTGTAATCCCAGCTACTTGGGAGGGTGAGGCAGGAGAATCGCTTGAAACCAGGAAGCAGAAGTTGCAGTAAGCCGAGATCGTACCACTGTACTTCAGCCTGAGCGACAGAGTGAGACTCCATCTCAAAAAACAAAAACAAAAACAAAAACAAAACCACAAAAACTTAAGAGTGTGATGATGGGAACTGTTTGGGGTTTGCTTTAGCTGTCACAAAGTCCTTTCATATTAATTAGATTCTTGTATGTTCAATGGCCCTGGCTGGCAGGTAGACATGATGGTGTAAGATAAATGCCATTCTCCCATTATAAGGATATATGCTAATTTGTTGTGTGCATATTTGGTTAAAAAAACTTCTGGAGTGTTAGATATATAGCTTGATACATTAGAAAATGACTCTCTAACCACTCTGTTCTTTCTGTACCACCTGCCCCTTATGGTAGAGAATTTGAAATTTCTGGATTATCAACATCATAAAAACGATAAGCCTAGAAAAAGGAAGAAGAGAGAGAAAGCTGCCTACGGTTAGAAAACATAAGAACACACCTGATTTTGTCTATCCATATGCATCTACACATACATTGTCACATGGGTACTTTTTTTCCTGCCAAATGATCACTTGAGATGGGGGCACTAAGGTATTCAACCAGAAGTATCAATACTGCTTTGGACAAATGGTGCTGGTCTACAGCACTGTGAACTGCCACAGAACAGGCACTAAGTACATGTAAGGACAAGGCATAGTTACAACTGTGGCTCTGCAATGAGGGCACTCTTATAATCTTATTATTTCTTTTGTGGGTGGGTGTGTATATAGAGGTGGAGGGGTCAGAGTACTCCAGGTGTGGAACTGATAACTAGCACCAGGAAGCAGAGTGAACTCAATTAGCAGAGCAACCTTTGATTGTGAATTAGGTGTGTGCCTATGAGGCCCCAGGCTCTGCACCAGGAAAAGGTCTGGATTTTCTAAAATAAGAATTGAGGAGTTGGCCTTTGTCCTTGGACCAGGATAGTCTCAAGGAGGGCAGCTGCCATGTACGGGAGAGGAATATGAGGGAGCTCATAGACGATATGGTTGAGGAGGGTCCCTGCAAACCCTGCCAGGGTCTCCCTGGAAGATTGTTTAAGGATAAAGGGGTTTGGAGCCCTGCCAGGATTTTTGCAGCTCTTTTGAAAACTATTTTTTAATTTTTAAATATGGGGCCCATTGTCAGAAAGATTTTTGCAGCTTTGACTGCAATTCTCAGACCAACAACCTGGACTTTTTAAGCCTATTTTTATGCTCTTCGGTATTTTGGAAACTGGTTATTTTCACCTCCAAGAAACAAAAATCCAGTAGCCTTTGGCCTGAAGGTCTCTGGTATTAAGAATTACAAGAGTTTGTTATTTCTTTTCTGGTCTCTGTTTTAGAAATGCCAATCTGTCTGTTGCATTAAGGGGAAGGAAAAAACAGCTAACATTTATTGAGTAGTTACTATGTGCCAAACACCTTACATATATTGACAAAACCCGATAACATAGGTATAATTATTATCCTTATCTTACAGAAGGAGAAACAAGCGAGAGAGCTTAAGTAATTTGTTCAAGTTTACACAGCAGCAGATGGCAGAGCCAGGATTTGAACCCAAGTAATCTGGCTCCAGAGATTACAATTTAAGCCACTAAGTTTGTCACCTCTTTCAAAAGAAAGGGTGTAGGTCCTGCCTGAGTTTTAAAAGGAAAGCAGTATGCCCTAGGAATCAGATCTGTCTCCACCATGCTAATGAGAATAGAGAAAAGGGGCTTATATCTACCATTGGCCTAAGAGGTTAATCATATAGCAGATTTAGAGTAAGACACCCTGTGAAGATGGTAAAATCCAGAGGAATAGTGAGCTTTATGTGTTGTTTTAGGAAGGGAAGCTGTTTCCTTTTATAGCATGTGTTATCATCTCTCCATTACTGATAAGGAAACTGAATCCCAGAGGGGAGAATTGACTTACTCAAGGTCATACAGCTAAAAATTGGTCTCTGGACTTCAGGCCCACTCTTTCCTCGATACTAATCTGCTTTGAGCACCCCCTTATGGATCTCCCTTCTTAGAACCACCTACAATATGACTTTTGTTCAGTTTAGCACTTAATCATATTACAAAGTTATATGCAGTTTATAAATCCCAAAGCACTATATAAATGTATTTAGGAATCTCCTCTGCTATCCCGTATAAAACTTAGATTTTCCTTTGTATTAATAATACATGTCTAACTCCCCAACTTGACAGTGAATTCCCAAAGTCAGTGTCTGAACCTCCTCCACCTCCTCCTCCTCCTGTCTCTCGGCTCTGCTCCAGCTACCTGCACAGTAAATGTTTTCTGACAGGTTACCTTGTCCCCTCTCCTACAAAGGTCCTGAGTAGCAGGATAAAATGTGTTCTGCTGTTACCTCTTTAAGATCCATACTCTATACCAATTCACAGAGGCAGTAACGGACATTTAATTTCACCACCCTTCAGTGGCTTAGATGGCAAGTTGCCCAGGGGCAAGGGGAAGGAGGTTAGGTCTGGCAGCCACCTCAATGGGGCAAACAGGCAAAGGGCAGATGAGCACACAGACAAGCAAACAGGGAAGCGGTGCCCACGGCAGTGCAGAAATGGATACCTGGGGCTGAACACGCTTGGATTTCTCTTTCAGTTTACCCTGTTAAGAGCCCAGGATGAAAAGGGTAGTGAGGAGGGTCCAAGTATACAGGGAGTGGGAGGAAAGGGTCAATGTGTCGTAAACCCCAAACTCCCTTCTCACTGGTCCTCCCAGCTTCCATTTTCCTGATCCTGATTCCAGCCCCTATATATGTAAAACCCCTAACACTGATTGGGCTTTCCAACTTCCCTAAACTAGACTACAGCCTCTCTAGCCCTAAGACCCCTCAGGGAGCCTCAAGTCACAGACTCTTACTCAACCCCAGAACTTTGATCCCTCATGCTGCTCAGCCTGGAGGCCATCACTGGGCATTTCTACCATTCCCACCAGAAGCCTGGGGGTCCAAAGCTAACAAAGGCCATATTGTGAGGGCTGGACTCTGGTCCTTCCAAGGTGGGCATCCCTTAGGCCACAAAGGTAGCCCACCCCACATCACAGCCTAGTAATGGAGATGACTATATATTGTCACTCAAGTTAGACATTTCTAACACAAGCCTAGGCCCTGAGGATCCCCTGTGCCCACAAGGATACCCCAACCAGCATAGGAGTCTCCCTTACAATCGCTTGTGCTATGTTCTCAAGGTACAAGGGCCTCTCTACCCACAGTCAAGGTCAAAGTCTTCCAGTTCCCACCTAGCCCTGCTAGAGGAGGCATTCCTAGAATTGCTCCTGGATCCTCAGTATACTGATGAGCAGGCAAAGAAGGACATCGGGAATTTTCTAGGCAGGAAAAGTGAAGGAATTTGAGCCTGGAGAAAGGCATAGCAGTGCCAGACTCACCTGCACATCCGGGCATGACCTCTTAATTGGGGGGGACTGGCTGGGGGAGTCACCCATGCCGAGCTCTGCCCGCCCCAGGTGCTTGACCACAATGCAGCATCTTACTGGGAAACCCCTGGAGAAGAGAAAAGCCTAAAGTGGTAGCCTTGTTGGCTCAAAGGGAACTTGGCAAGACCCACCCATGTCCATTTAGGGTAGAGGGGACAAAGGGAGCCTGGCACTGGGGAAAGGCTCAGTCAACTCAGACAGTAGCCAAACACACTTACTTCTCCTGACACTTCTGCAGGGCCTCGTCAGCCAGCTCCTTCAGGTTCACAAGCTTTTCCCCCCTGTAGAAGGCATCTTTGGGGAGCAACAGACATTCCAGGCCTTAGTAAGCCCCATGCTGCCTAGTGGGCACAATGTCCACAGGGCCCTTCCTGAGTAGGCCTCTTAACTCTGGCTCTTCCAGCTGATTCGAGCTGACAGAGGGTCAGCTGAGGTGGGACCAGGAGAGGAAAGGCAGGCAGTCTCTACCCTCTATGCTGAGTAGCCCCAAATACCAATGAGCTGATTGGAGACCAAGGCTTGAGGTATGGGGGGTTCTGGAGAAGAGGTGAGAGAATTAGTCACCTGTAGTGATGAGAAGACTGCAGCTGGAATCCAAGATCCGTTCACACAGAGACTCTGAAGAGAAGCCTGCAAACTAGGGAAGGGAAGAAAGTCTGAGGGAGAGAAGAAAGCCCCAGGGATTGAGTGAATGAGGAAAGGGGTTGCTCATGAAACTTTCAGGATCTCTAAGCCAGGGTCCTAGAAGAAACTGAATAACTAATATGGACCTATGACACAAACCTTCTAAGCTCCTTAGTTTGTTATTTAAGACCCTCCATCATCTAGGCCCAACCTACTTCTCCAGAGCCCCACCCCCGCCGCCTGCCCCTTTTCACCAGCCCAAACTCCTACCACAATGGAGTGCAAAGCCCCAATGCGGGCACATGCCAGCATGGCCACCACAAGCTCTGGGATCATAGGCATGTAGATGGCCACTCGGTCCCCCTTCTGAATGCCTGCAGGTAAAAGCACAGAATATGAACCATGAACCCTTCTTGCTGCTACTTGCTCCCTCCCATCCAGCTGGCCTCCCTCCCAGCTGACCTGTTCTCTTCCTCTGTTACCAAATTCTTTCCATCCCTTGCCCTCTCTCCATAAGTCTCAGATGCCCCAAGGCCAGACCCCCAGTCCTTTCCCACACCCCCACACTCACCCTGTTTTCGGAGAACATTGCTGAACTGACACACTTGGACCAGAAGCTGATGGTATGTGATCTGAGTGGTCTCCCCTGGCTCATTGCCCTCCCTGAGACATACCAGAAAGAACCAGTGATTAGGGGTATAACTTCTTCCCCAAACAAGAAACAGGCAGAGTCATAAAATCCATTCAGTGACACTAAGGCCTGGAACTGTTCTATGAGGATGAGCTATCTGCCCACCATCAATCTTGCCATCACCAATCTTGAGCTGACGGGTCAGATACTTTGGCCATTCAAGATATTTTATACACATGTTGTATGTCATTAGAAAATGCACTGTCCATCTCTGATCCTTGATGAAATGGAGTGACGGCCCCTTCTCTTCCATCCTAGTAATGTATTAAGGAGAAGTGACATCACAGATGTGATTCCTTCTGATGAGGCATCAAGACTGCATTATTCAGAGTAGGGTCTCCAGATCACTTGTGCCTAAATCATCTAGAGGATTTGTAGATTCCTGGGCCCCAGCTCAGACATACTGAATTAGAATCACAGGGTCCAAGGATCTGCTTCTTTATTACAAGATGGTACAAGGAATTAGTAGGGGATTCTTGAGAATTGGCCGGGCGCGGTGGCTCACGCCTGTAATCCCAGCACTTTGGAAGGCCAAGGTGGACAGATCAAAGGTCAGGAGTTTGAGACCAGCCTGGCCAACATGGTGAAACCACGTCTCTAATAAAAATACAAAAATTAGCTGGGTGTGGTGGTGTGTGCCTGTAATCCCAGCTACTGGGGAGGCTGAGGCACGAGAATCCCTTGAACCCAGGAGGCAGAGGTTGCAGTGAGCTGAGATCACACTACTGCACTCCAGTCTGGATGACAGAGTGAGATTCCATCTTGAATAAATAAATAAAGTTTGAGAATCGCCATCCTGTATCAGGTGATTTCTGTCTACCTCCTCAGCCTTGCCTCCCACTCCTTCCTAGGCTTTAGCCTGGTTTACTTCAGTCATTCCTTCATGCATTCATTTGCTTATTCAACAACTACTATGTGCTATCTACATGTATAGAAATAAGGCACCAATGGGCGGGGCGTGGTGGCTCTTTCCTGTAATCCCAACACACTAGGAGACTGAGGCAGGTAGATGACCTGAAGTCAGGAGTTTGAGACCAGCCTGGCCAATGTGGTGAAACCATGCCTCTACTAAAAACACAAAAATTAGCTGGGTGTGGTGGCACACGCCTGTAATCCCAGCTACTTGGGAGGCTGAGGCAGGAGAATAGCTTGAAGGGAGGTGGAGGTTGTGGTGAGCCAAGATCACGCCACTGCACTCCAGCCTGGGCGACAGAGTAAGACTCCGTCTCAAACAAACAAACAAAAGAAGAAATAAGGCACCAATGAACAACACAAGTAAGATACCTGATATCATGGAGCTTATATTCCAATGATAGTGTGGGTAATAAACAAATAACAAATATAACCAGGATAATTTCAGATTATGATAAGCATTATAAATAGAGCAGAATGATATAAAAATGAGTGACTAGGGAGAAATACTTTTAAAAAATATACTATCTTGGGTCAGGCACGGTGGCTCACACCTGTAATTCTAACACTTTAGGAGGCCAAAGTGGGCCCATCTATTGAGGCCATGAGTTCAAGACCAGCCTGGCAACATAGCAAGACCGCATCTCTAAAAACATTGAGCTGGATCCGGCTGGGCACGGTGGCTCATACCTGTAATCCCAGCACTTTGGGAGGCCGAGGCAGGTGGATCACGTGAGGTCAGGAGTTCAAGACCAGCCTGACCAACATGGAGAAACTCCATCTCTACTAAAAATACAAAAATCAGCTGGGTGTGGTAGTGCATACTTGTAATGCCAGCTACTCGGGAGGCTGAGGCAGGAGAATCACTTGAATCTGGGAGGCGGAAGTTGCAGTGAGCCAAGATTGCGCCACTGTACTCCAGCCTGGGCAACAAGAATGAAACTCTGTCTCAAAAAAAAAAAAAAAATTTTTTAGCTGAGTGTGGTGTCATGCGCCTATAGTCCCAGCCACTCAGAAAGATGAGATGGGAAGATCTCTTGGCTCATGCCTGTAATCCCAACACTTTGGGAGGCCAAGGCAGGAGGATCACCTGAGACCAGGAGTTCAAGACCAATCTGAGCAACACAGCAAAACCTCATTGCTAAAAAAAAAAAAATCGTTTTCAATTAGCTGAGCGTGGTGGTGCACACCTGTAGTCTCAGCTACTCAGGAGGTTGAGGCAGGAAGATCGCTTGTGCCCTGGAGGTCAAGGCTGCAGTGAGCTGTAATCATGTCACTGAACTCCAGCCTGGACAACAGAGTGAGTCCCTGTCTCAAAAAATAAATAAATGTTTCCCTTAGTGGCTTTTTTCCAATTTTATGATTTCTTTGAATAAGTAATACATACAAGTGGGACTACATAAAAAGATACATAATGAGAAGTGTTCTCCCCACTCCTATCTCCCAATCACCCTGCCTACTGGCAAACCACGGTTTGGGTTTTGTGATTTGTTTTTTAGAGACAGGGTCTCACTCTATTGATAGGCTGGAGTACAGAGGCACAATCATAGCTCACTGCAGCCTCCAACTCCTGGGCTCAAGCAATCCTCTTACTTCAGCCTCCTGAGTAGATGGGACTACGGGCACATGCTACCACACCTGGCTAATTTTTTTATTTTAAAATTTTTCATAGAGGCAGAGTCTCGATATATTGTCCAGGGTGGTCTCCAAACTCCTGGCCTCAAGCAATCCTGCTTCAGCCTCTCAAAGTGCTGGGATTACAGGCGTGAGCCACCATGCCCAGGGCAAAACACTGTTACCAATATTCTGTGTAACTTTCCAGAAACAATCAATATTCAGACAGGACCATTCTTTGTAGGACACAGGGCTAGGATAATTCAACTAGTGTGGAATGACCAAAATAATTACTTTGCAAGAAGTCTGTATCATTATGATCTTTAATAAGACCCTTGAGATATCATTGAAGACCAAAATTTGAAAATTGAATGTTAAAAAACTGAATTTTACAGGAGGCTGAAGCAGGAGAATCGCTTGAATCCGGAAAATGGAGGTTGCAGCAAGCTGAGACCATGCCATCGCACTCCAGCCTAGGCGACAAGAGTGAAACTCTGTTTAAAAAAAAAAAAAAAAAAATTTGGCCAGGCACAGAGGCTCAAACCTGTATTCCCAGCACTTTGGGAGGCCAAGGCAGGCAGATCACCTGGGGTCAGGAGTTTAAGACCAGCCTGGCCAACATGGCAAAACCCCATCTCTACTAAAAATACAAAAATTAGCTGGGCATGGTGGTGCACGCCTGTAGTCCCAGCTACTTGGGAGGCTAAGGCGGGAGGATCATTTGAACCCAGAAGGTGAAGGCTACAGCGAGCGGCGATCACACCACTGCACTCCAGCCTGGGAAACAGAGTAAGACTTTGTCTAAAAAAAAAAAAAAAAAAAAAAAAAAAGGATTTTAATGTTGTTCAGAAAAGAGATGAACACCTCATAGTCCCCAGTCAAGCACAGGGTAACAGGGGTAGGAAGAACTGCTCTACTTAAGGGACAGGTCTGTCAGACAAGCATATATACTACATGCATTTGTTTACATAGTCTCATTTTTTCTACACAAATGATGGCATACAATACACACTATTCTGTATCTTGTTTTGTTAATTATTATATGCATTCAATAAAATGCACAAATCTTATGTGTAGAAATTGATCATCTTGATTTTTCAAATTTAACAATATACCTTGATATCATTCTTCACCAAGACTTAAAGAACTATTTCTCTTTTTTATTTGTTGTTGTTGTTGTTTTTGAGACAGGGTCTCACTCTGTCACTCAGGCTGGGGTGCAGTGGCACCATCACAGCTCACTACAGCCTCAACCTCCCAGACTCAAGTGATCCTCCCACCTCCGCCTCTTGAGCAGTTGGGACTACAGGCCAGAGTCACCATGTCTGGCTACCTTTTTTTTTTTTTTTTTTTTTTGCAAAGACAGGATCCTACTATGTTGCTCAGGCTAGTCTGGAACTCCTGGCCTCAAGTGATCCTCCAATCCTCCTGCCTCAGCCTTCCTTCCAAAGTGTTGGGATTACAGGTGTGAGCCATGGCGCCAAGCTTAAAGAGCTATTTCATTATCTTTCTCAGCTGCAAAATATTCCACTATTTGTATGTACTGTAATTTATTTAACAAATAAATGCTTCAATGAATATTTTTATGTCACTTTACTCACTTGCAAGTATATCTGTAGGATGAATTACCAGAAGTGGACCTGTTGGGTCAAGAGATGTGTGCTTTTTTTTTTTTTTTTTTCCCAAGATGGAGTTTTGCTCCTGTTGCCTAGGCTGGAGTAAAATGGCGTGATCTTGGCTCACTGCAACCTCCGCCTCCTGGGTTCAGGCAATTCTTCTGCCTCAGACTCCTGAGTAGCTGGGATTACAGGCGTGCACCACCACACCTGGCTAATTTTTGCATTTTAGTAGAGGTGGGGTTTCACCATGTTGGTCAGGTTGGTCTTGAACTCCTGACATCAGGTGATCCACCTGCCCTGGCCTCCCAAAGTACTGGGATTACAGGCGTGAGCCACCGTGCCTGGCTGATGTGTGCATTTTAAATATTGATAAATATTAGGGAACAACTACTTTAAATAAGATGGTCCTGGAAGGCCTCTCTCTGGAGAGGTGATATTTGAGCCAAGACCTGAATAATGAGAGGTAGGCAATCATACTAATTCTTGGGAAGAGTATTCTGGGGAAAAGGAGCATCAAGTGAAAAGGCACTGAGACCTTTTCAAAGAAAGAAAGAAAGACAATATGGCTAGATTTCAGTGAGCAAGAAGTTGGGTAAGAATGAGAGGTAGGCAGCAGCCAAATCACGTAGAGCCTTGTAGGCAATAGTAAGAAGTTTGAATTTTACTGTAAGTGGATCCCTGGTTTCCCTTGGCAAGTTCAGGTCCACCTCCACGCTTTTGGCCACGTCATTGCCCCTGCTCAGAATATTCTCCCTCCTCCTTCAGACACCAGCACCATGTGGCTCTCCCTTAGCACCACAGACCATTGCTTCCCCTCTCCTTCCTTACTGCACAGAGCACTTATGAAGGAGGTAACTGAAACCTAGAGAGATGTAGTGGCTTGGCCAAGGTCACACAATAATAAGTGGCAGAGCCAAGAATAGATGCTCAGGTCTTCTGATTTCAAGTCAGGACTCTCCCTCATAGTGTGAAGGACAGGGACTGGCAGGGAAGCCAGGCCTTTTCTTACTAACAGAGGTCACACAGAAGATTATCAGCCTTTTTCCAGTTCCTGGCTCGATGAGTCAGTAGGCTTTAACCCTCCTAGGGATGAGAGAAGCCAAACACAGGGAGCTTACTAAAGTGGGAAAGAACAGGGAGAGAGGAAGCTGGCAAACGGCCCTGAATGCCAGAGGCAGAAAAGCCATTTCCTTAACTGGCTCACTGACAAGTGCCACAGGAACTTCAGAACGTCTCCGGTTATGGCTGAATACCAACATATACATACCCAAGCACATGTGTCCCCATATGCAAACCACATACCAACTCACCTATGTGCGCTCACTTGTATAAAATCACATATAAATATACAAACATTCTAGGCATAAAAGCTGCCCATCTGCACACATAGGCACAAACAAGGATAAATATATGCACCCAGGATTCAAACATGGACTTATTTGTATCTGCAAGTACAACCACCATATACATGTAGCCACCTATGTGCACAGTGTGCCCCTTCAGAAACTCTCTATCAAATCATTCTGTTTTGCCAGGTGCCACACATGTAATCCCACACTTTGGGAGGCTGAGGTGGGTAGATCACTTGAGGCCAGGAGTTTGAGACCGGCCTGGCCAACATGGCGAAGCCCCAACTCTACTAAAAAGACAAAAATTAGCCGGGCATGGTGGCGCATGCCTGTAAACCCAGCTACTCAGGAGGCTGTGGTGGGAGGATCACCTGAGCCCAGGAGATGGAGGTTGCAGTGAGCTGAGATTGCGCCATTGCACTCCACCCTGGGTGACAGGGCAAGACTGTCTCAAAAAAAAAAAACACATTCTGTTTTATTTTTTTCATGAAACGTTCCATTATTTGAAATTCTCTCATGTATGTTAATTACTTATATATTATCTGTTTTCTTCACTGGAATATAAGCTCCATGATAGCAGAGATCTTTTTTTTTTTTTTTTTTTTTTTTGAGATGGAGTCTCGCTCTGTCACCCAGGCTGGAGTGCAATAGTGCGATCTCGGCTCCCTGCAACCTCCGCCTCCAGGGTTCAAGCAATTCTCCCTGCCTCAGCCTCCCAAGTAGCTGGGATTACAGGCACCCACCATCACACCTGGCTAATTTTTGTATTTTTAGTAGAGACGGGGTTTCAAGATGTTGGCCAGGCTGGTCTCACACCCCTGACCTCAGGTGATCCGCCTGCCTCGGCCTCCCAAAGTGCTGGGATTACAGGCGTGAGCCACTGCACCCAGCTGACAGCAGAGATCTTATTTGTTTTCTTCACTGCTACATCCCTAGCACCTCAAGTACAGCCTAGTACATAGAGAGTGCACAAGAAGAAATAAGCACAACCTATGCAAGTACAACTTATTTGAGCCCACTTCCAACCCTGACACACACACACACACACCACAGTGTGCATTCCTCTCCTTGGCTATGGGCTCAAGTTATACATTATTGATATAAGCACCTTACTCATTCCAGTGTCTTCTTTCTCTGACATACACACCAGGCTGGGGCCCCTGGCTGGTTGGGAAAGGTGAGGGGCAGGGTATTGGCCTACTGCAAAATCCCAAGCCCTCTAGGATATCAGAACTCTTTTTTTTTTTTTTTTGAGATGGAGTCTCGCTCTGTTACCCAGGCTGGAGCGCAGTGCCGCAGTCTCGGCTCACTGCAAGCTGTGCTTCCTAGGTTCACGCCATTCTCCTGCCTCGGCCTCCCGAGTAGCTGGGACCACAGGCGCCCGCCACCACGCTCAGCTAATTTTTTGTATATTTAGTAGAGACGGGGTTTCACCGTGTTAGCCAGGATGGTCTCAATCTCTTGACCCTGTGATCCACCCGCCTCGGCCTCCCAAAGTGCTGGGATTACAGGCGTGAGCCACCGCGCCCGGCCAGGATATCAGAACTCTTAAAAGAACATCCAATTTAGTCTCTTAACTCTGAGATCCAAAGAGGCTATTAGCTATGCTTGGCATCACAGGGTGGGTTACCACAGCAGAGCAGGGACCACGACTTAAGGTCCAGGCCTCTTTCCTCTACACCACGAGCTGCAAGCTCAAAAATTGGCAGGATCTAGGCACGGAATGTAAATAAGTGGACCACATGAAAGAAAATATATGATAAAGATAAGAAATAGTTCCCTTTCCACTTCCCTATAAGAAAACAGCAGCACATGTATAATAAACCTTAGCCTCAGTTTCAGGGGAACAATAGGGAAGGGGAAGGACAGGAAAACTGGCAAATGCATGCTCTGGCAAAAGGAGGCATCTAGTACCTAAACTTGGTTCCTGTCAGCTTTTGCTTGCTAGGAATCAGGGCTCAATGTTGTCAATTTTTTTTATTTTTCAATAGCAGCCTGGAATCTATTTTTGTCAAAACTTTTGAATTGGCCAGGCACGGTGGCTCACGCCTGTAATCCCAGCACTCTGGGAGGCTGAGGCGGGCGGATCACGAGGTCAGGAGATCGAGAGGACAGTGAAACCCCATCTCTACTAAAAATACAAAAAATTAGCCAGGGGTGGTGGCGGGCGCCTGTAGTCCCAGCTACTCGGGAGGCTGAGGCAGGAGGATGGCGTGAACCCAGGAGGCGGAGCTTGCAGTGAGCCAAGATCACACTACTGCACTGCACTCTGCACTCCAGCCTGGGCAACCGAGCGCGACTCCGTCTCAAAAAAAAAAAAAACTTCTGAATTTATATGTGTTGACCACTAATTTTTTTAAAGCTTTAAGGCCAGTTGCAGTGGTTCATGCCATAATACCAGCACTTTGGGAGGGCAAAGCAGGAGGACTGTTTGAGGACAGGAGTTCAAGACTGGCCTGGGCAACATGGTGAGAACTTGTCTCTACAAAAAATTTTATAATTAGCCAAGCATGGTAGCTAATGCCTATGGTCCCAGCTACTCGAGAGGCTAAAATAGGAGGATCACATAAGCCCGGGAGGTCAAGGCTGCAGTGAGCCATGTTGATGCTACTGTACTCTAGCCTAGCAACAGAGACCCTGTCTCGCCCCTGCCTACCAAAAAAAAAAAGGTTTAAACACTGTCAATCAAACAAAACTATTAATGAGAAATTTAGCTGGTGGGATAACATGGGGAACCCTTGGTATAAACCAAACTACTTTTCCTTCACCTGGAGGCCATATGGTTGGTGTGACAACCCATGGTACACAGTCACTAGTCCTTCTCATCTTCTTCCCCTAGGGAACCTCCTCCAAGGAGTCTTCTCCAACTACTTCATTCTCACACTCTCGAAATTTACTTTAACCCATTATTGATTCAAAATCCATTTAGAATTACACTACCTCTCTTCACATCTATTTCTACCATCCTAGTCCAAAACTACCATTAGGTAGTTCAGATTATGTCACCCTTCTGCTCAGAATGCTCAGATCACTTCCCATTTCATTTTGAGTAAAAGTCAAAGTCCTCACAATGGCCTACATGATCTAGTCCCTCATTTCCTCTCTGTCCTCACATACAACTATTCTCTCTTCCTCTCCCTTTCCCTCTGCTCCAGCCAAACGGCCTCCCCAGTGTTTGGCAAAAGCACCAAGAATATTTAACCTCAGAGCCTTTGCCCTCTACTTGGAATGTTCTTTCCCTAGATAGCCACATGACTTATTCCCTATCTTTGAGTCGTTGCTCAAATGTTGGCTTCTCAGTAAGGTTATCTTTGATCACCACATTTAAAAAAAAAAAAAAATACTCCCTGCGCTCCTCTCCAGCCCCAGGTTCTCTGAATTAACATTTTCCATGAAATTTTTGTTAGTTTCTCTTTTTCTCACCTACCCAAAAGCTAAAAGTTCTTTCTTCCTCCCAAAGCCCTTTATCTCACTTTCTTTGTGATCTGCTTTTCTAGCTTTTATTATATTTATTTGGGCCTTATCTTTCCCATTATACCCTGAGCTCTTGGAGGGCAGAGATCATGTCTTCTTCTTCTCTGTCTCCTCCAAGCACAACTGGCACAATAGGTATTCGAGGGTCATGGTTGAATAATTGAAAGACTGGTAATTGAAAGACAGGGAAGACTGGTGCTACCCCCCAACTTTTTTTTTTTTTTTTTTGAGACAATGTCTCACTATGTTGCCCAGGCTGGTCTTAAACTCTCGGGCTCAAATGATTCTCCCACCTCAGCCTCCAGAGTAGTTGGGACTACGGGCATGCACCACTGCACCCAGCTCCCCTCTTTATATGAGAAGGATAGTCATTGAATTGAAGATTTTAATTCCCTAGAACTACAAGCAAGGCACAGGATAGGAAGAAATAGCTGAGGGAAAGACTGAGTTCTTTACAGAGGAATCAGATGGAGGAAAAACAGGAGGAGAAACACCCAGGTGAGAAGAGACACCAAACCTGTTATGAGAGGAGATGAGAGGAACACTGAACTGTTTATTTTGTGGAAGAGAAGATATTGAGAGATGTGATAGCAAGTCTCAAAAATCTGTATCTTCATTGTCTCCACCCCGGTCAAGCTACCTTCATCTCTTGCCTGGATGACCACAATGCCCACCTAACTGGTTTCCCACTTCACTCTTGCCCCCTTCCAGTCCACACATCACCCAGCATGATCTGTGATCTTTTTTTTTTTTTTTTTTTTTTTTGAGAGAGTCTCAGTCTGTCACCCAGGCTGGAATGCAGTGGTGTGATCTTGACTTACTGCAACCTCTGCCTGCCGGGTTCAAATGATCCTCCTGCCTCAGCCTCCCAAGTAGCTGGGACCACAGGTGCATGCCACCATGCCTGGCTAATTTTTGTATTTTTAGTAGAGATGAAGTTTTACCATGTTAGCCAGTCTGGTCTCGAACTCCTGACCTCAAGTGATCTGCCTGCCTTGGCTCCCAAAGTGCTGGGATTACAAGCATGAGCCACTGCACCCGGCCACAGAATGATCTATTAAAAACATAAATTGGCCAGGCATGGTGGCTCATGCCTGTAATCCCAGCGTTTTGGGAAGCCAAGGTGGGAGGATTGCTTGAGTCCAAGAGTTCGAGACCAGACTGGGCAACATAGCAAAATGCTCTCTCTACTAAAAAAAAAAAAAAAAAAAAAAAAATAGCCAGGTGTGGTGGCACATGCCTATAGTTTCAGCTACTCAGGAGGCTGAGGTGGTAGGATCACTTGAGCCCGGGAGGTGGAGATTACAGTGAGCTGAGATGTTGCCACTGCACTCCAGCCAGGGCAATAGAGCCAGACCTTGTCTCAAAATTAATTAATTAATTAATTAAACAACAATAAAACAAACAAACCACAAATCAGATCATATCACCTCCTGCTTAAAACCCTTTAACAGCTTCCACTGCATACAGAAGAAAATCCGCACTCCTGCTATGCCTTGTATCCTCCCCAACTTCATCTTGTGCCCTTCTCCTATTCTGCCTACTAGGCTCCAAACATGCTGGCCTTCTGACTGATAGAACATGCCATGTTCTTTAACTATCTTTCCCCAACTCTTCTTGTGTTTCAAATCTCAGCTTAAATGTCACTTCCTAGTGAAGCTTTCCCTGACCACCCTAAGTAGATCAGCTCTTCTTGTTATTCATCATAACACTGCTTATTTTCTTCACAGCATTTTTCTCAAACTATACTTCTTTTGTTATTTGTTTACTTATTGTTATTGTTAATATTATTAATAGAATTAATATTACTTATTGTTTACTTATTATTATTTTTGCTAATTTCCTATCTTCCCTACTAGACAGAAGACAGTTTCTGAAGGCAGAGGCCAAGTTGGTCTTGTTCACTGCTGAATCCCTCATTGTCTCGTACAGAACCTTGTATATAATAGGTGTTCAGTAAATTTTTGCTGAATGAATGCATGAATCTAAAGGATCATTATGGGGAAAAGTAGACTAATGTAGTATAACTATAAATGGAAAACCTACGTCAATTGGGAGAGCTCCATATTAAAAAAAAACCTTTCTCTTAGAGATGTCCAAAGATGGAAGGCACTCCTTCAGGAGTTTCCTGACCCTGGAGATAACATGTTGAATCTGGGATTTGTAGCGATACCAAAGAGCAGCCTCCACAATATGGCTGGGGACCAAGCAAGACCAGTGTTTCTCAAAGAGTGGTCAGATAGTGTTAATAATGCAGTACCAAGTTCCCATGCAGCACAGGATTGTTCAGGTTGGGCCAGGGTAACCCTGACACCTACTTCTACTAGATTATTCTCCAGGGAGTGGGGCCTTGAAATTTTCATTGCATAAGCTCCCCATATAATTCATGGTTATTGAAGTTTGAGATGACCTTTACGGCCCTTCCAACTTTGAGATTCTTTGATTCTATAAAATGAAAAAACAATGTGAAAGAGTTCTGTGATCCATAAAGCACTGCACAATTGTGGAGCACTCAAGATATAAGTATACCCACAAGTCAATTTCCCTTTCACCAGGGAATGGGAGCAATGTACCTTGACTAATTAGCAGCCTAATGTTCCCTCTGGGTGCTTCTGCCCTAGCTGCAGTAAGTAACAAGAAGGGCTGAAGGAGGAGGTAGATGGAGGCACACCCCAAAAACTGAACCACAGATTACTCAGAATGCCAGAGGAGGGCCAGATATGGTGGCTCATGCCTGTAATCCCAACACTTTAGGGGCCGAGGTGGGAGGATCACTTGAGGCTAGGAGTTAGAGACTAGACTGGACAACAAAGCAAGATCCTGTCAAAAAAAGAAAGAAAAGAAAAGAGAAAAAGAAAGAATTCCAGAAGAGGATGGCACTTTTGAGACTCACCACTCTTATTTACCATTGAGAAACCTATGGCACAGAAATAGAAAGTGATGACCTCAAGGTTACTTACAAATTAGTAGCAACACTATTCTAAAGCACTGTTGTCCCAAATGGTAGTCACTAGCCACATATAGCTATCAAACACTAGAAATGTGGCAGAAGAACTGGATTATTTATTTTACTTAATTTTAATTACTATAAATATCAATAGTTACATGTAGCTAGTGGCTTCCATGTTGGATAGCACAATTCTTGAGTCTAAATGTCTAGTTCAGGGCCCTCTCCTCCTAAATGACATGGCCTCCAAAAGGGGGATATTGTTTCCAAATTCAGAATTAGCATAAGGAAAAAAATAAAAATGTAGGAACTCTGAGAACTGTGAGGTTGACAACTACCAAGGATGGAATTTTAGTGTACTTATCAGAAATTCATCATTCTGTTTGGTTTTCCCTTAGTTCCTTAGAAAAAGTTCCTTTTGAAAACACCACAGATTTCTGGTTTCAAATGATATCTAACTTGTAGACCCTAATGCAGCCTCACTCAGCTCCTGATTCAAAAACTGGAATCAACTGTCATCCTATCACCCAAATTTGGACGGGCTTTTCACCAACTCAAAACTGATGAAACTGGAGTAAATAGCCTCAATCAGTGGACTATTTATGAAATTTCTCCCTAAACATTGATTCCTCACCTATTGAGGGAGCCAGGTCTGTACCGGCCAGTCTTCAAAAGGCAGTTAATGGGCCAGGTGCAGTAGCACATGCCTGTAATCCCAACATTTTGGGAGGCCGAGGTGGGAGGATCACCTGAGGTCAGAAGTTCGACACCAGCCTGGCCAACATGGCCAAACCCCATCTCTACTAAAAAAAAAAAAAAAAAAAATTTAGCCGGGCATGGTGGCACGCACCTGTAGTCGCAGCTACTTGGGAGGCTGCACATGAGAATCTCTTGAACCTGGGAGGCAGAGGTCGTAATCAGCCAAAATTGTGCCACTGCACTCCAGCCTGGGCGACAGAGCGAGACTCAGTCTCAAAAAAAAAAAAAAAAAAAAAAAAAAGGTCAGGCATGGTCAAGGAGATACAAATCAAAATAACAATCAGATCCCACTTCACACTCACTAAGATGGCCATAATCAAACAAACAGACAATAACAAGTGCTGATAAGCATGTGCAGAAATTGGAAACCTCATACATTGCCGGGAATATAAAATGGTTCAGCTACTTTGGAAAACAGTCTGGCAGTTCCTCAATAGGTTAAATATAGACTTACCATATGACTCAGCAATTAAACTCCTAGCTATATACCCAAGAGAATTGAAAACATACATCTACACAAAAACATGTACCCAAAGGTTTGTAGTAGCGTTATTCATGACATCAGAAAGTGTAAACAACCCAAATGTCCACCAATTGAGGAATGAATAAAGAAAAATGTGGGGCCGGGTGTGGTGACTCATGCCTGTAATCCCAGCACTTTGGGAGGCTGGGGCGGGTGGATCACAAGGTCAGGTGTTCAAGACCAGCCTGGCCAACATGGTGAAACCCCGTCTCTACTAAAAATACAAAAATTAGCCGGGCGTGGTGGCCAGTGCCTGTACCTCAGCTGCTCGGGAAGCTGAGGCGGGAGAATCGCTTGAACCCTGGAGGCGGAGGTTGCAGTGAGCCGAGATCATGCCATTGCACTCCAGCCTGGGCGACAAGAGCAAGACTCCATCTCAAAAAAAACAAAAAAGAAAGAAAGAAAGAAAAAAATGTGATAACGTTGAGAGGTGACAGCGTGCTGGCAGTCCTCACAGCCCTTGCTCGCTCTCGGCGCCTCCTCTGTCTGGGCTCCCACTTTGGCGGCACTTGAGGAGCCCTTCAGCCCACCGCTGCACTGTGGGAGCCCCTTTCTGGGCTGGCCAAGGCCGGAGCTGGCTCCCTCAGCTTGCAGGGAGGTGCGGAGGGAGAGGCCCGAGCGGGAACCAGGGCTGCGCACGGAGCTTGCGGGCCAGCTGGAGTTCCGGGTGGGCGTGGGCTTGGCAGGCCCCGCACTCGGAGCAGCCGGCCGGCCCTGCCGGCCCCGGGCAATGAGGGGCTTAGCACCCGGGCCAGCAGCTGCGGAGGGTGTACTGGGTACCCCAGCAGTGCCAGCCCACCAGCGCTGCGCTCCATTTCTCGCCAGGCCTTAGCTGCCTTCCCGCGGGGCAGGGCTCGGGACCTGCAGCCCGCCATGCCTGAGCCTCCCCCACCCCCACCGTGGGCTCCTGTGCGGCCCGAGCCTCCCCGACGAGCACCGCCCCCTGCTCACGGCACCCAGTCCCATCGGCCACCCAAGGGCTGAGGAGTGCAGGCACACGGCGCCGGACTGGCAGGCAGCTCCACCTGCAGCCCCAGTGCGGGATCCACTGGGTGAAGCCAGCTGGGCTCCTGAGTCTGGTGGGGAAGTGGAGAACCTCTAAGTCTAGCTAAGGGATTGTAAATACACCAATCTGCACCCTGTGTCTAGCTCAGGGTTTGTGAATGCACCAATCGACACTCTGTATCTAGCTACTCTGGTGGGGCCTTGGAGAACCTTTATGTCTAGCTCAGGGATTGTAAATACACCAATCGGCACTCTGTATCTAGCTCAAGGTTTGTAAACACACCAATCAGCACCCTCTGTCTAGCTCAGGGTTTGTGAATGCACCAATCGACACTCTGTATCTGGCTACTCTGGTGGGGCCTTGGAGAACCTTTATGTCTAGCTCAGGGATTGTAAATACACCAATCGGCACTCTGTATCTAGCTCAAGGTTTGTGAACACACCAATCAGCACCCTGTGTCTAGCTCAGGGTTTGTGAATGCACCAATTGACACTCTGTATCTAGCTACTCTGGTGGGGACTTGGAGAACCTTTGTGTTGGCACTCTGTATCTAGCTAATCTGGTGGGGATGTGGAGAACCTTTGTGTCTAGCTCAGGGATTGTAAACGCACCAATCAGCACCCTGTCAAAACAGACCACTTGGCTCTACCAATCAGCAGGATGTGGGTGGGGCCAGATAAGAGAATAAAAGCAGGCTGCCCAAGGCAGCAGTGGTAACCCGCTCAGGTCCCCTTCCACACTGTGGAAGCTTTGTTCTTTTGCTCTTTGCAATAAATCTTGCTGCTGCTCACTCCACACTGCCTTTATGAGCTGTAACACTCACTGTGAAGGTCTGCAGGTTCACTCCTGAGCCAGCGAGACCACAAACCCACCAGAAGGAAGAAACTCCGAACACATCTGAACATCAGAAGGAACAAACTCCAGACGTGCCACCTTAAGAGCTGTAACACTCACCGTGAGGGTCCACTGCTTCATTCTTGAAGTCAGTGAGACCAAGAACCCACCAATTCTGGACACAATGTGATACAGTTATACAATGCAACATTATTCAGCAATGTAAAAGGATGAAGTACTGATATATGGTATAACATGGATGAACTTTTTTTTTTTAAGACAGTCTCACTTTGTTGCCCAGGCTGGAGTGTGGTGGCATGATCTTGGCTCACTGCAACCTCCGTCTCCTGGGTTCAAGCAATTCTCCTGCCTCAGCCTCCCAAGTACCTGGAATTACAAGCATGCACCACCATGGCCGGCTAATTTTTATATTTTTAGTAGAGATGGGGTTTCACCATGTTGGCCAGGCTGGTCTCAAACTCCCAACCTCAGGTGATCCGCCAACCTCAGGTGATCCACCCACCTCAGCCTCCCAAAGTGCTGGGATTACAGACATGAGCCACTGCATCCGGCCTATAACATGGATGAACCTTGAAAACATTATGCTTAGTGAAAGAAACCAGACACAAAGGGCCACGTGTTATATGATTCCATTTATATGAAACATCCAGAATAAGGCAGAGCCTTAGAGACAGAAAGTAGATTAGTGGTTGCCTAGAGCTGGAGGGGAAGAAGTTGGGGGAAAATGAAAAATGACTGCTAATGAGTATTGCACTTCTTTTGGGGGTGATGAAAATTTTCTAAAATTGAAAGTTGTACACCTTTGCAAATATATTAAAAATATGAATTGTATACTTTAAATGGGTGAATTATATGGTATAAATTATATCTCAATAAAAAATATAATTGCAATTTTGATAGGAATTGCAATAAATGTACAGATTAATTTGGAAAATACAGACATCTTTACAAACCTTCCTTTCCAGAAAGGTTGTAACTATTCATTCATTAGAAAGATTAAGCACTATTCATTCATTCATTCTTGCCTCTTTCTATTTTTTTTTTTTTTCCTTTTTTTGAGACAGAGTCTAGCTCTGTTGCCCAGGCTGGAGTGCAGTGGTGCTATCTCGGCTCACTGCAACCTCCGCCTCCCGGGTTCAAGCAATTCTTATGTCTCAGCCTCCCGAGTAGCTGGGACTACAGGCCCCCGCCACCACACCCGGCTAATTTTTATATTTTTAGTAGAGACAGGGTATCACCATGTTGGCCAGGCTCTTGACCTCAAGTGATCCGCCCACCTTGGCCTCCCAAAGTGCTAGGATTGCAGGCGTGAGCCACCATGCCCAGCCTGTTTATTTCTAAAGACAACACTTGGGCACTTATTTTTTTCTAGCACTAGAGTCCTATGTAGACATCTGTTTCCCTCACTGGATTATGAGTTCCTTAATGGCAGACAGGATATCTTTTTATATGTTTTCTCCTCAGTGCTTACCACAAAGGCCAATACACAGTGAGCACTTAATTGTAAAATGAATAGATAAAAGAATGAATAAATAAATGAACAAACTTATCTCTGCTTATATGACCAGCTGGATCCAAGATGATCAAAGAGAGAAAGTATGGAAGGAGAGGGGATAAGATAGGATACAGATAAACAAGATAGATGCTGGACAGGCAGAGGAAAGACAAGAGTGGAATTTGTGGAATGGATTTTGGAATCATGTCAAGAAGTGTTTCTTGAGCTCCTACAGTGGGCTCAGTCTGGGACTCTGTGAAGAGGCTGGAAGAGACCCCTGGAGCTGAGGTTCAGAGTATGGGACTCCTGCCCTGCAGTCTGGGCTATTATTGTACCCTGTCCTCTTGCCAGCTATTTTCAGGCCTTGATCCAAATACCTTTTGCATGTTCCCCTTGGCCAAAGTGGCTTTGGTGCCCGATGGATTGTGTACCTCTTCTCTTTTCTCACTGCCTACATGCCTACTTACAGGAGGGGAATCACACACTTGTTCCTACCATCCTGTGTCCCATGCTGGCCTTACCTATAACAAGTGAATGAGGGCAGAGCATTTGGAATGCAGCCCAAAAGAGGAATATGCCTAGAGCAGAAACAGAAAGTGGAAAGAAAATCCAGGGGCATCATTTTATGTGTACATCAAGTCTCTCAAATATAATAGACACATGCAAAAATATTCATTACAATGGTTCTCTATTATCTAGGTCAAAGGCAGTTTAAATCATTAGTCCTCAATCTACGGTACTCTATTCCTGTGAGTACCTGCACAGAAAAATATGAAGAGAATAAATGTCTAGATCCTCAACTTCCATATGTAATATTTCCTAACAATGATCTGTCTGAGTTGGTTCTTCTTTCTCACTCTCTTTTACAATTACCCTTCTCCCATGTTAAACAAGAATGTCATAGCTCTCTCTTATCTCAAACTTTATTATGGTACAATGACAGGGTATGAACAAAGTGTTAAACAAAGGGACAATTCGAGAATGTATAACTTCTGAGGGAGAGCCCCAAGAAAGCAAATCAATGAGAGCTTCTCTGAGAAATCAGTATTGAAAGAATTGGCATCTTAATTCATCCACGTAACAAACTCATGGCAAGACTACTTGCCTTATATCTCTTAGAATTACAACTCAGAAGTGAAACAGTTATCACAGAGTCATATATTAACATATTTATCTTAAGAAAGAAGTTAGGCAATTTCTAACAAAGTAGATCTGATTTGGCTGATTATGTTGAGTGATAACTGGCTATGCAAAACAGGTTGTATGGTAGATGTCTTCTATAAATTATATGAGCTAAATTTGCAGTGCCAATGTTTTGAAAGAGGTATAACCTATATGTGCATATATATATATGTGTGTGTGTATATAATATGTAAAATGTTTTGGAAATTCGATTTTTTGCAATTTTTAAATCTTATGATAAAATTTTTAGAAATGAACATTATGTCAAGAATTACATAATTTTTCAAAATTCTTTTAGGTATATAATTTTAAGAGTTTAAGGTTATTAATCTAAATAATTTTTCAATGGTACTTTGTCCCTCCCCCCAACATCAGAATTGTCTGAGGAGGTTACCAAAATACAAGTCAGAGGTCTTATCCTCTGGAGATTCTAACTCAATAGTCTGGGATAGGGTCCAGAAATCTGGATTTCTAACGACATCCTCAGGTAATTATTTACATAAACTAAAATTGGGAAACCCTGGCTCTGAATATGGAGTCATCAGACTAGATTGTTTACCCCTAATTCAATGTATAATTTACACAAACTTTCCCCTCTCTCTGAGCCTATTCTTGTGGTCTTAGCAAGTAGAGCATGGCTATCCATATAAATAAAATTAGATTTCTGTCAGTTTGTTTCCCATCATATGAAAACAACTAGACAGATTTTTAACAAATCCAGATGTTGTATTAGGACTCCCTAACTTCTTTTTTGAGACAGGGTCTCACCCAGGCTGGAGTGCAGTGGCACGATCACCGCTCACTGCAGCCTCGACCTCCCAGGCTCAAGAAATCCTCCCACCTCAGCCTCCCAAATATCTGGGACCACAGGCATGCATGACCATACCCAGCTAATTTTTTATTTATTATTATTATTTTTTTGAGACAGAGTCTCACTCTGTCACCCAGGCCGGAGTGCAGTGGCATGATCTTGGCTCACTTCAACCTCTGCCTCCCAGGTTCAATCGATTTTCCTGCCTCAGCCTCCCGAGTAGCTGGGATTACAGGTGTGAGCCACCACGCCTGGCCTAATTTTTAAATTTTTTGTAGAGATGGGGTCTACCTGTGTTGCCCAGGCTGATCTCAAACTCCTGAGTTCAGTGATCCTCCCTCTTCAGTCTCCCAAAGTTCTGGGATTACAGGCATGAGCCACTGTGCCTGGCAGATTCTCTAACTCACTATATGTGGCAGTTTGGAGGACACCTCAAGTAACCATCCTCAAAAGCAGCTCAGAAACTAAAGTTCAACAAGAACCCTCTGTGACTGCTCCTTTGGATAGATTTTCATGTATTAAAATATCATGGTCAAAAAGAAGCAAACGTTGGTTTCAAAAATTAGTCTCTGGTCAAAAAAAATCACACTTAGAAATGCAGGTGTTCATATGCTCTAGAGATGTTTTCTGTACGGACAACTCTGTGTGTAAAGTATTCCAGGGTGAATAGTTTCAGGGTTGTATTTATTTTATTTAAATAAAATAATGATGCTCCAAGATGGTAAAACCATAAGGTAACCATGATAATAAACCATGATAGTAAAACCATAAGTAGACCAGACCTTAGAACCCTAGAAGAGGGCTGTTCTAAAAACTTTATATCCCAAAAAGAGATAATAGGTAGTCCAAGGCCCTCCTATATCTGAGATTTTGCAGTCTTCTCTTGTACCTTCTCTAATTCAAAATTCCAAGCTGGCCAGGCACAGCGGCTCACGTCTGTGATCCCAGCACTTTGGGAGGCTGAGGCAGGAAGCTCACCTGAGGTCAGGAATTTGAGACCAGCCTGGCCAACATGGCAAAACCCCGTCTCCACTAAAAATACAAAAAAAAAAAAAAAAAAAATTAGCTGGGCATGGTGGTGTGTGCCTGTAATCCCAGCTACTCAGGAGGCTGAAGCAGGAGAATTGCTTGAACCCAGGAGGCAGAGGTTACAGCGAGCCAAGATCACACCATTGCACTCCAGCCTGGGCAACAAGAGCAAAATTCTGTCTCAAAATAAAAATAAAAATAAAATTCGCTGATTGTGTTGGTGCATGACTGTGGTCTTAGCTACTCAGGAGGCTGAGGTGGGAGGATCACTTGGACCTTGGAGTTTGAGGCTACAGTGGGCCACAACTGCACCACTGCACTCCAGCCTGAGCAACAGAGTGAGACAAACAAGGGAAGGAAAGGGAAGGAAATGAAAGGAGAAAGAGGAAAAAGGAAAAGGAGAGAGAAAGAGAGAAAGAAAAGGAAAATCTTAAGTATTATGAGAGATTATAAACTGAGTGGAGAGTGTGGCTGTCAATGAGGCTAATATAATCTTAGATATGTAAAGTCAAAGAATGGTAATAGTACCCTGTTCAAGTCAGACCATAGCTGGAATACTTAATGAGAGATATTGGCCAACTAAAGTATATCCAGGGGAGACCGACATGGTTGTTTAGGAAGCCACATCATATGAGGAACCTGAGACTGTGGACTCAGTATCACCTCATTTATAAAACAAGAACACTGGACTAGATCAGGGGTTTTCAAACTGAGCTTTGCAAATCCCTAGGGATTCCAGACACACACCTCACAGGGAACACAGTGACAGGGTGGAGAAGCCTACAGAATGTGGCTCTAGGCCTCCCATCCATGCTCCAACCAGATCAGCACCGCTGTTACCTGTTTTAGGTATAGGGTTTTGGCATAATAATAAAAATAGCTAATACACTTTTTGCCAAGCACTAAGCCCTTTATATAGATTATTCCAATTCTTCCTTACAACAATCTATGTCACAGGACTTATTATTTCCATTTTACAGACATGAAAATTGAGGTTTAAAGAGGTGAGGTAACTTGCCCAACTAGTAAGTATTAAGGTAGAGATGTAGGAATTGAATGAGAATGACCCAGAATCAGAATGATAACTTATGGGGATTGTTAGGGATTGGGATATTGGTACTACAATTCCTGATTTGTGTGGGAATTGGACCAAATGACCTCTAAGGACTGAAACTGAGAGTCTTGAATTCTCAGAGGTTCAAGATGTGAGACACCGGGGATCATTACCAGTGCCCAATCTCTCCCAAACCAAATCCAGGAAGTGGGGGAAGGCCCATCCTCAACTCCACACCTTCTGAGTTAATTGTTATAAATGTGGGGCTGCCATAAGGCAAGAACCCCTGCTCCCATCTGACCACCTAGTATCTTCAAAGGAGAGGAGGCCAGTTCCTCCTCTCCCCTAACTTCTCCCAGAAATGTAGAGAATTTATCCAGGCAGTTCCCTGCATTTGTGACAGAAATTCTGAAGGTCAGTGCCAGAAGTAACTTAAAAAAGAGTCTTGTACATCCCTAACAGTTTATAAGTGGGAAAAAGAAGGCTTAGAAAAGGGCATTAACTAAAGCCATTCTTTTCATTAAATGTTTACTGAACATGCCAGTATAAGAAGTTGGCCCAGACACAAACTCAGGTAGCTGATATGAAGCTCAGGACACTGAAACAGGCCTCAAGACAGAGTCTTCAGAGCAATACATTTATTATTCATATGCCAGCTACTTCCAAAAAAAGTGACTCGGAAAGTACAGCCTACTTGTCTCATTTTCACCACTTTAGGGAGGTGTTCTGTAAAGTGTCAAGGGTCATAAAACTCAGGGAGAAATGAGAGAAGCAGGTTAGAAATCCACCTTAAACATGAAATCCTCCAGCTCACCTCCACAATCTGCTCACCTGATTCAAGTGGAGAAAGACTGTTCCCAACAACAGGTATTTCCCATGTATCTCCCATTAGCTTTGAGTATTTATGCTACCAGCCACAAACAACCCTCAGGCAAGAGGAACAGACTCCTTCCTCAGCCCCTTCATTCCAAACCTTCTAAAATTCTTGCTTTATGGTGTCAACATCATTATAGAGAATAAATTAAATAAATAAATAAATAAATAAACAAAATCCTCCCTCTTTCTTACCATCTCAACAGAAATTCAACCCACCTACTGAGTCACCACAGAGTCACTACAGGTTGCAACAGAACTTCTAAAAACTGCTTCCTCTCTTCAGAAACAGTCATAGAATTCTGGAAGATTAGAGATGAAAGGGACCTTGCAGAGTATCTGTAGTTCATTTCCCATCATGCCCACAAAGAGAAGGCCCAGAGAGAGGAAGAGAATGGTCTGAAGTCATCTTTCTCAAAATGAGTGTTTTTCTTTACCAAATATATCTTAATCAATAGATATGCTGTTGTGAAACTAGTAAAGATATAGATGTAGTGTGTGTATTTGAGAAGGTGGGGATGGTTGAGAAGGTGAGGCAAGCCCATGTTTTGTCAAGGAGATTTGCCAAGGTGATAAGGAAAATCAGAGCCCTAGAGTATATTGTCCTATCATTCATGTCCAGGGACTCTAAATTATTTAGGTCCATATTCTGGAGTTCACTTCAGTGACTTGGGGAGGTAGGGACTTTTTTTTTTTTTTTTTTTGGCCTCAAATACACACACACACATATGCCTACAAGGATCTGGGGAGCTCCAAATATCATACTATGGAATTCATATTCAGGAGCATACAACGATCCTGAGAGCAGAGCTTCTGTCCTAGGGTCAATCCTAAAGTTGCCTTATTCTCAAAAGCTCCAGTTCCTGAAGAAGGATTGAAATATACTGAGAGCCATGAAGAGACAGTAGTGATTTCAGCTGAGGGTGAGAATTTAGGTGGCTCAGAGATAACCACAGCCTTAGGCAACCCAAAGCAAAGCAAACAATGGAAGGAATCAACGATACCAAATGTGTTGGGCTTTGGTTACTGGAGACTTCTAGAAAAAGTAGAGACTGAGTAGCTAGTATAAATGACCAGAATATCAGCCATCAACCACTCTTTCCACCCTCTCCTTATAAACCTTTTACTTAATCCCCCAAATCCCCGACAGTCCTCCAGTGTTCCTTCAACTAGCTAACTCCCTTCCACTCCTTCAGCTACCTCTAACACCCTCACTGACTCTCTCTCCCTGAATGACTATCCCAATACCTTGTCACTGATCATTTTCCCATACATATACACATGCACCCCCACTAACATATTTATCTGCCACACCAGGGGGAAGACAGCATGAGAAAGTTGGAACCAAAGTCTGTATTTTGCAGGGAAAATTTAGCCCTTGGAGCAGATGAACGTGTGCCTTCAAAAGAGGCAGTGTTTATATAGACTAAGAGAATCCTTGACTCTTTCCTCTCACTTTCTCCCTGTCTCTCCACCATCTACACACCTAGTTACCTGTGCTGGTTTCTTTCCATAATGAAAAAAATAGCTAATACACTTTCTGCCAAGCACTAAGCCCTTTATACAGATTAAATTACTGTAAAATTATCAAATCACTCTAAAATGTCATTGTTCCATTCCATTCCCACCAGCAGCATCCTAGTTCAGGACTGAATAACAAACTCTCAGTTCTCTGGCTTCACATTCCCATTTCCATATGTATCCAGATGAATCCTCTTAACCTCTGCTGCGACTTCCGCTGCATGCAATCCTTTCACAGATCTCCAAAAATAGTCAAGATCTCCCATACCTGGACCTCATCCGCTGTTGATGACAACCGTAACTCCTCTTTCACTCCCCAGACCCAATCCAAGTCAGCAAATTCCATAGGTTCTTCATTCAAAATAGATCCAGAATTTGACCACATCTAACCATCTTCATGACTACTACTATGGTCTAAATCACCACAATCTATCACCTGGATTTCTACAATAGCCTCCTAATTGGTTTCCCTGCTTCTACTTTTCCCCTTCTACAGTCTCTTCTTAATATAAAAGATAGAGCCTAAATAGAAGCCAAATCATTATCACGTCTGTGCTTAAGATTGTCTAGTGGTGTGGGTGGGCATGGTGGCTCACACCTGTAATCCCAGCACTTTGGGAGGCCGAGGCGGGAGGGTCACAAGGTCAGGAGTTTGAGACCAGCCTGGCCAACATGGTGAAAACCTGTCTCTACTAAAAATACAAAAATTGGCCAGGTACAGTGGCACACGCCTGTAATCCCAGCACTTTGGGAGGCCAAGGAGAGTGGATCACGAGGTCAAGAGATTGAGACCATCCTGGCTAACATGGTGAAAACCCATCTCTACTAAAAATACAAAAAATTAGCCGGGCATGGTGGCGGGCGCCTGTAGTACCAGCTGCTCGGGAAGCTGAGGCAGGAGAATGGCGTGAACCCAGGAGGCAGAGCTTGCAGTGAGCGAAGATTGTGCCACTGCACTCCAGCCTGGGCAACAGAACGAGACTCCATCTCAAAAAAAAAATAAAATAAAATACAAAAATATAAAAATTAGCCAGGCATGATGGCGGGTGCAGTGAGCCGAGATCGTACCACTGCATTCCAGCCTGGGCAACAGAGCGAGACTCTGTCTCAAAAAAAAAAAAAAAGATTGTCTAGTGGTTTCCCATTTTACCATGAATAAAAGGCCAGAGTCTACATTGGCTTTCAAGATGTGACATGATCTAATATCCTGCTGGTGTCAATACTACTCTCTCTTCCCTAGCTCACACATTTTAGCTACACTAACTTCCTAGCTAGTCTTCAAACACACCAGGCAGCAGCACATTTGTTCTCCACCTACCTGGAACATTTCCCCTCCCTACCCCAACTATCTGCGTGCCACACTCCATACTTTCCTTCAGATCTCTGCTCAAATGTCATCTTTATCAAAAGGTTCTTTCCTTATCAGCTCCCACTCTGCACTGTCACTTCCCTTTCCCCTCGCTCTGCTCTATATTTTTCTATAGTACTCATCACTACCTGTCATATACTTACTGGTTTCTATGTTTATTGTCTGTCTCCTCAAGCTGGACTATAACCTCCATGAGGGCAAGAACTTTGTTTAGAATAGTGCCTGGCACTTAATAAGTTCTTAGTAAGCATTTATTGAATGAATAAATTGTTCCCTGCATAAACCTTTTACTCTAAACATGCTTGGTCTTCTCACTGTTCCAATATAAATAATTGTGGTGGCTAATGTTTAAGTGCATTCAATGTGCCAGGAATTTGACATGTTTTTTTTTATCCTATTCAATCTTACAAAACTGACAACTCCATGAGATAAAAGCTATTTTTATCCACTTTTAACAGTTGAGAAAACTGAGGCTCAAAGAGGTTAAGTAACTTGCCCAAGATCAGACAGCTAATTAGTGGCAAAAATAGGACTCAAACTAGGTTAGTCTGACACCAAAACACCCATTCTCCTAATCTTTATATTATCCTGCCTCCCTATAAGGCTTTTTCCTTTCTGTGAACTATTTGTATAAGTAGCTCTTTGCAGTTTGGCCCATAATTCTTTTCAGGCTTTTTTTTTTTTTTTTTTTTTTTGATGGAGTCTTGCTCTGTTGCCCAGGCTGGAGTGCATTGGCGTGATCTCGGCTCACTGCAACCTCTGTCTCCTGGGTTCAAGCAATTCTCCTGTCTCAGCCTCCCAAGTAGCTGGGATTACAGGAGTGCGCCACCACACCTGGCTATTTTTGTATTTTTAGTAGAGATGGGGTTTCGTCTTGTTGGCCAGGCTGATCTTGAACTCCTGACCTAAGGTGATCCGCCCGCCTCAGCCTCCCAAAGTGTTGGGATTACAGGCGTGAGCCACTGTGCCTGGCCCAGGCTGTTTTTATGTAGATCTATTTGTTTTGTTTTATTTTGTTTTTGAGATGGAGTTTCGCTCTTGTCGCCCAGGGTGGAGTGCAATGGCACAATCTCGGCTCACTACAACCTCTGCCTCCTGGGTTCAAGCCATTCTCCTGCCTCAGCCTCCCAAGTAGCTGCAATTACAGGCACCTGCCACCACATCCAGCTGATTTTTGTATTTTTTTAGTAGAGACAGGGTTTCACCATGTTGGCCAGGCTGGTCTTGAACTCCTGACCTCAGGTGATCCACCTGCCTTGGCTTCCCAAAGTGCTGGGATTACAGGCATGAGCCACTGTGCCCGGCCAATCTATTTGGTCTTTCCAAATAGAATGTAAATTCCATGAGACTAGGGTCTGGGACATTTAAACCTAATAACACATTTTATCTGGTATTTTAAAGTTAATTTAAATCAGTTTGGCTAATGTGGCTAATTTCTCTTTTTATCTGTCACAGCCAAGTGCTGGACTACTAGAATAATGAGGTAGTGTCATGAGTGAAAAAAAATAGTTGACTAGGAGTGAGAGTATCTGGAAATTAGTCTCAGTTCTGTCTTCAAACAGGTGTATGACCCTTAGGCAAATCACTTAGCTTCTTTGTCCCTTAATCTACCAATCTTTGAAGAGAGTTGGCCTAGATGGACTCTAACGGTCACTTCAAGTTCTAAAAATACTACTATTCCGTGAACATTTGCAATGTGTCAAGCCAAAAGTAAAAGGCCAAATTATTCCTTAATATGGTTCTATTTTGGATAATGGGAGTACTTTCCTAAGAGCACCATTTCCTTTGTGGATAATTTCAATGACTACACAATGTATGTTCCAAAACAAGAAACGAGCTACAAATGTGGCTTGTTAATGCCACCATAGCTGTCTAAATGACATAAAGTTAAGAAGAAAGCCATAATGTGTTTCTATAAGAAGTATATCAATTGGAGCGAATCACAGAAAAGATGTCATTTTTAAAAGCATTAGTAAGAATTAGAACAGAAAGAAGTGAGCTCCAAGAGGGAGAACTTTGGGAGGAAAAGGAGGATTTCATATGATAGTGAGATTGGAAAATATTAAATATATGATAAAGGCTTAAATAGTACAAAAAGAAAAACGGTAAGCAATTATTATTATTACTTTTATTGTTTTTTGAGACAGAGTCTTGCTCTGTCACCCAGGCTGGAGGGCAGTGGTGTGATCTTGGCTCACTGCAACCTCTGCCTCCCAGGTTCACGTGATTCTTCTGCCTCAGCCTCCCAAGTAGCTGGGACTGCAGGTGTGCACTACCATGCCCAGCTAATTTTTTTTTAGTATTTTTAGTAGAGATGAGGTTTCACTATTTTGGCCAGGCTTGTCTCGAACTCCTGACCTCAGGTGATCTGCCCGCCTCTGCTTCCCAAAGTGTTGGGATTACAGGCATAAGCCACTGCACCCAGCCCAGTAAGCAATTATTAACTTCAGAGTAAATAAAAATCCGTACATAAAAGGAAATATAACCACAGTATGCTATTCTTATGTAAACTGATTTTAAATTAACTAGAAAACAGCTATAATTATATTGAGAAGAAGAGAGAAGGAAGTTAGAGAGGTATATAAGAACTAAATTCTTATCTATCGTAGTAAGAAATCAATACTTTCTTTAAAAATGATGAAAAATAGCAGTATAAGCATATCATTTTAAAATATAGAGGCAACAAAAGGATGTAACCACATATCCGGCATATTTGCACGTTACTTTCCTATAATAAAATGCAATTTATTTGTATTTTGCTTTTGCTTTACTATAAACATAAAATAATTAAATAGTAATTGCCTATATGGTACTTGTCTCCTGCCTTTTTACCCCCATATCCATAATGCCTAATGCAGCCCTGAGTATCCAATATCTTTAACAATTCTTGTTGAGGGAGTGACCAATGTAAAAATGGAGTGAAGATGTCTTGTTTTTGAGTTACAGAATTTTGCACTGGAAGTAAATTTAGAGATTATTTAATCCAGTGCTTCCCCAGTGGGTGTTCCATGGAATACTGCTTCTTGTGATATCAATAGCATGCTGGCAAAAAGTGTTTGGGGCTTAAATAAATTCAGGAAATCCTATGTTAAACAAAATTAATCAGGTATCTCTAATGTAGGACATCTTGGAGATTTTACTATGCTAATACACATTGGGAATCTCACACAAAGGCAATTTATTATGTAGTGTTTCTCAGACTCAATCATTTTATGAATTAAGAAGCCCCCTACTAATATCTCCAGTAATTAGCAGTTCCTGAAGCATTCTTTGGAAAATGCTGATCTAGTCTACTCCTCTCATTTTACAGATGGGGAAAGAGAGGCTCTCCAGAGCCTGTTCAGGTAAGGGTGGTAGGGGAACTGGTGTCTCTAGAAAGAAAGGGCCTCAGGATTCTGGAAAACTCTCCAGTGATTGAAAACTCTGGCCTGTGTATTCTGTTTTCCATTAGGCACCTGAGTTCTTTCAAACCAGGGAACAAATTCAGATACAAGCATTTCCTTTTATGATCTTTTTTTTCCTCTTTTTATTTTTCTTATTTTATTTTTATTACTATTACTTTTTGAGACAGGGTCTTGCTCTGTTGCCCAGGCTGGAGTACAGTGGTGTGATCTGTGCTCACTGCAACCTCCGCCTCCTGGGCTCAAGCAATCCTCCCACCACAGCCTTTCAAGTAGGTGGGACTACAGGCGTGCACCACCATGCCCAGCTAATTTTTGTCTTTTATGTAGAGAGGGAGTTTTGCCATGTTGCCCAGGCTGGTCTCGAACTCTTGAGCTCAAGCAATCCACCTGCCTTGGCCTCCCAAAGTGCTGGGATTACAGGCGTGAGGCACCATGCCCAGCCTATTTCTTTCTTTTTTGTGAAATAGAGATGGGGGTCTCACTGTGTTGCCCAGGCTGGTCTCAAACTCCTAAGCTCAAGCAACCCTCTTGCCTCAGCCTCCCAAAGTGCTGGGATTACAGGCATGAGCCACCATGCCCGGCCTCCTTTGAAGATCTTTAAAGGTTTTCTGATCTTTAAAGAGCCTGGGAAATGAGCCCAAGTGTTGGCTGGAGCTCAAGCATAAAGCTCTAGAGCAGAAGCTAAAGAGAGTCTCAACAGACACAATGGACAGTGAATTTCAGTGACAAACTGGCCCCCAACTAAGCAATGGTAGTATAATAATAGACCACTCACACCTATACAGTGTTTTCCAATAAACAAATAAGTGCTTTTACAACGTTATCTCATTTGATTCTTACAACAATCTAGAGAGAAAAACAAGGATAGAATTATTATCCCCATTTTATGGAAGAGGAAACTGACTCTTAGTTAAATGCCTTGTCTGTGGTTATATAACATGTTAATGGCAGAGTTGAAAGGAGAACCTAAATTTCTTGTCTCTCAGGTTAAGGCTCTTCTCAATATATCACACAAACTGGGCAAAGATATTGAGTGAGTTTCAATTTAACTCTCCCATGAAGCATCCAAGCTGCTCCTATTGGCTAGCTTAAATAATTAATCAGGCCAGACATGGTGGCTCACACTAATCCCAGCACTTTGGGAGGCCAAGACAGGTGGATTGCTTGAGTTCAGGAGTTTGAGAACAGCCTGGGCAACATGGTGAAACCCCATCATTACAAAAAATACTAAATACAAAATACAAAAATTAGCCAAACGTGGTGGTGCATGTCTGTAGTCCCACCTACTCAGGAGGCTGAGGTGGCAGGATTGCTTGAGCAGGGGAGGCAGGGCAGAGGTTGCAGTAAGCCAAGATCATGCCGCCGCACTCCAGGCTGGGCAACAGAGCAAGATCCTGTCTCCAAAAAAACAAAACAAAACAAAACAATACAAAAACAATAGATCAACTCTGAGTGCTCATAGATTGTGGCAGAAGCAACACCCCAATTATTGGAATTTCAAAGTCCTATTTGGATTCGGTATAGTAGTATCTCCTAGACAGCTAAATTCCTGGGAGAAGCAGTCTTAGAAATTTCCTGCTGGGGAGGCTGCATGGCCTAGTGGTACAAGCAAGGAGTCAGGCAGACTTGAATTTGAATCCTGGCTCTACCACTTATTCACTCTATGACCTTATTCACTACATAACCCTTCAATGCTTCATTTGTTCACCTATAAAATGAAACTAAGAATTCCTATTTTACAAACCTGTTGAGAGGCCAAGGTAAGGAATTAGAGGAATAATAGAGTGCCATGGTTGTGTGTAAGCTCTGTAATTATACTGCCTAGGTTTGAATCTCAGCCTTGCTTCTAGCTAGTTGTTTCACTTCAGATATGTCACTTGACTTCTCAGAATTTCAGTTTTCCCCTATGTAAAATGAGGAAAACAAATAGTGCTTTCATAATTATTATAAGCATCAAAGGAGATAGTATTTGTTAAGCACTTAAGCATAGTTTCTGGCACACAGCTCTGTAAAAGATAATGATAATGGTAGTGGTAGTAGTGGTGGTGAAAAACCCAATACTATTTGTCTTCCAAAGCAAGAATGAGGAAGAAAGCTACTCAGTCTTGTTCTCTTCCATTTGCCAATGCCCTTTCTCCCTCTTCAACTACAAAGCCAAGAACACTAGACTAGAAGTCAGGACACTTGGCTTTGAATGTCAGCTCTGTCACATACTAGTTATGTGATCTGAAGGAAGTCATGTAGCTTCCTTGAGGTATTTTTCCTCACCTGAGGCATTAAGTTGATGACACTTTGCTTACTCTACTGGGTTGTTGTAAGTATCAAATGAGTGTTTTTATCTGCCACCAAGTATAAGATAGATATTTTTACCAGTAAAAAGCAAATTTATCTCCAAGCTTTTTCTCATGGACATTTCGATCCAGTACATTGTAGCAGATGTTGGTAGTTGCTCCTTTCATCCACTCAATGAAGATTTTCCCTTTAGTCACATCAAAGTTGTACCGAAGGAATGGGCCAGGGCATGGAGTCTTCCAGTAAAATTCCTTGGCAATGTCTCCCCAGAATTCTGCAACAGAAATGGAAGCCCAGATATCATTAATCTTCTGAGACATATTTAGCCTCAGAAGGCTTACCAGTCTATACACAGGATCAAATTATAACTTCCTTGCCCTAGGACCCACCACCTGGGTCCCTTCTTTACCTGTCTAATCTTAGCACCCACCACTTTTTTTTTTTTTTTTGGAGATGGAGGCTCACTGTGACACCTAGGCTGGAGTGCAGTGGCATGATCTCGGCTCTCCACAACCTCTGCCTCCCCGGTTGAAGCAATTCTCCTGCCTCAGCCTCCCGAGTAGCTGGGACTACAGGCGCGTGCCACCACGCCTGGCTAATTTTTGTATTTTTAGTAGAGACGGGGTTTCACTATGTTGGCCAGGCTGGTCTCGAACTCCTGACCTCGTGATCCGCCCGCCTCGGACTCCCAAAGTGCTGGGATTACAGGCGTGAGCCACCGCGCCCGGCCAGCAGCCAACACTCTTCTAACCCATCTTCTATTCTCTTGGGCTGAATCTTGACTCAAATTCTTCCTCCTGTCCTCAAGACTGCCTACTCATTTTTTACCATCTATTAAAATCAGAGCCACCTAGTACTAGCACAATGCCTAGCACAAAATAGGCAATCAGTAATTTTTTGTTGCTGTTGCCCAGGCTTGTCTTAAACTCCTGGACTCAGCTGTCCTCCTGCCTCAGCCTCCCAAGAAGCTGGGATTATAGATACACACCGAGTTCTGCTGAAATCAAGTACAATTTTTTTCACCATCTGTCTAACTAGAAAGTAAATTTTTTAATGAAGTAATTAGTAAAAAGAAAAAATTCTTCACCCACAGAACCTTCCATGACCAACTCTTTCTTCTCTTAATTCGTGCATTCTCTCTCAGCAATTATATATTGAGTACCTCCTTCTCCAGCTTCTACTTATATAAGTGTTATTCACTATGTGCCAAATGTTTCTTTAAGCTTTTCATATGTATTATCTCATTTAATCCTTACTACAACTCTAGAAGGGAGGCTTTTCTCATTTTATAAACTTGAAAATCAAGGCTCAGAGAGGCTAAATAACTTGTCTAAGGTTACACAATTACTAAGTCAAGATCTAAACTTCCTTGAGACATTTTTGCTAAAATCTGAAAGATGAATAGAAGTTTTTCTCCACTCCCATATGAAAAAAAGAGACCAAGGGCATATGTTAGGAGGAACTCCTTGAGGCTGAAACACTGAGAATAAGGGAAAGAATAGCAGGAATTGATGCATAAACTGGGCAAATCATGCAATTCTGTGTATAATAAGGAATTTGGTATATATCCCAAGAGCAATGAAAATTCATTGAAGGGTTTTAAGCAAGTGACATGATCAAATTTACATTCTTAAAATATCTGCCTGGCTATTCTGCAGAAAATGTACTCAACAGGTAAAACATATGAATGCAGAGAATTTAGGATAGTCTGAGTACTGAATCAAGAGTTAGAGGATGCCAGGCACTGTGGCTCACTCCTGTAATCCTAGCACTTTGGGAGGCCAAGGCGGGCGGATCACCTGAAATCAGGAGTTCGAGACCAGCCTGACCAACATGGTGAAACCTTGTCTCTACTAAAAATACAAAAAAAAAAAAAAAAAATTGCCAGGTGTGGTAGCGGGTGCTTGTAATCCTAGCTACTCAGGAGTGTGAGGCAGGAGAATCGCCTGAACCTGGGAGGTGGAGGTTGCAGTGAGTTGAGATTGCACCACTGTACTCCAGCCTAGGCAACAGAACAAGACTCTGTCTCAAAAAAAAAAAAAAAAAAAAAAAAATTTTGGAGGGAAGAGAAGCAATTAGAACCATTACAATGGAAGTAACCTTACAGATTATCACCCCCTCATTTCATTTCATAAGAAATAAAATTCACAGAAGCTAAGTCATTTGTTTCAGGTTACACAATTTAGAGCTTATATAGTCTAGTTGGAGAGATACGATTAACACATGAAATATTTTTTAATGTACAAGACAGAATATAATTGAAAGCTAAATCACATAGTGTACAACGTTGTAATGTATTAAAGAAATTCAAATTAAATCAACCCCAAGGTGCTATTATATACCTAGAAAACTAGTAAAAATTTAAAAAAATTATTAAGCCCAATGTCTGGGTGGCCCTGGGAAAACAGATACTCTTACACAATAATGGCATTGTAAGAAATTGGCGCAGTCTTATTAGATTGCAAGGCAATGCATGACAAGAGCCATAAAACTTTTTTTTTTAATTTCTATTATTATTATTTTTTTAGCTCGGTGTCTCGCTCTTTGTCACCCAGGCTGGAGTGCAGTGGCATGATCTCAGCTCACTGTAACCTCCATCTCCCTGGCTCAAGTGATCCCCCCATCTCAGCTGTACCCCCTCCCCCACCAGTAGCTGGAACTACAGGCGCACATTGTTTGTTTGTTTTGTAGAAACAGGGTTTGGCCATATTACCCAGGCTGGTCTTAAACTCCTAAGCTCAAGCTTTGGGAGCCCACCTTGCCCTCCCAAAGGATGCTGGGATTATAGGTGTGGGCCACCACGCCCAGCCCATAAAACTTTTTATACCCTTTTCTCTGCTATCTCAACTATAGGGAATAGACTTCAAGAAAATAATCACAAAGAAAAAAAGTGATTAGTAAAGAGATGTTTATAGCAACACTATAATAGTGAAACTGGAAACAACCCAATAGTCCAACAATAACAAACTGATGAAAACTAGTAATACAAGTAGTAATACCATAGAATAATAAATGGCCATTAAAGAGAAAGCAAATGAGAGCTAGTATTTAGTAAATGCCATTCATGTATCAGGGACTGGACTAATCTCATTTAATCTTTACGACATTATGGTCTTACAAAGTATACATTAATTATCCTAATTTTATAGATGAGAAAACTGAAGCTCAGGAAGCACAGGAAACTCTGCCAAGGACCACGCAGCTAATAACGAGAGTACAAATACTCAAAAATATTTTCAAGTGATAATAGTAGGCACATAGTATATAAAACTATTTATAAACCACATTTATGTCCATCAACAAGGAATGAAGAAAGCTGAGGTGTTTTTGTTTTTGTTTTGAGACAGGGTATCGCTGTGTCGCCCAGGCTGGAGTGCAGTGGCACAATCTTGGCTCACTGCAATCTCTGTCTCCCGGGTTCAAGCAATTCTCGTGCCTTAGCCTCCTGAGTAGCAGGATTACAGACGTGCGTCACCATGTTTGGCTACAAAACTGAATTTTATGCACACTTAGTTTTTCTGGTTTTTTTGGGGGGGGGTAGGGGTGTGTGTGTGTGTGTGTGTGTGTCAGAATCTGGATGAGTGGCATAGTTTCTAAGTACTAAAGATATTCAGAAGAGGAAAAAGGTGAGCATAAATTGGGATGATCAGTGAATGCTCTATTGGAAGTGGTGGAGTTTGACTAGGTAGAGAGAAGCAGAAGGAAATGAACAAAGGCAAGAAGGTGGGAATAAATGTGTATCCAGGATATCAAGGAGAATGATCTATCTAGAATGAGGGGAGTGGTAGCAAGTAGTGGGAGATAAGAATAGAGAGGCAGGGTGGAGCTAGATTATCTGGAGGTCTTAAAAAGAAAAGCAGAATTTTAATTAGAAACTGCCAGAAACAGGGAACTATTGAAAGTTTTTGCAGTGACATATGAAAGCATATTTCCATAATATCAATCTAATGGTGTCTTGATAAATCTACTGGAAAGACTCAAGTTGGTGAAACTAGGCAAGAGAGGACAAATTAGGAGGCTGCTTCCCTGGTAGAAATTCTGTATCTGACGGAATTTGGTGAAATGCATTCTGTGGGGTCATGGAAGAGGAATAGCATTGCTATTAGGATATGGATTCTGCAGTCAAACTGTCTTGGTTCAAATCCCAACTCCACCACTTTACACTTGATTGAATCCTGTCTTGCATTACTTGGTAATTGCTTGATTTATATTGTATCAGACTAACTACTATTTATTGAATGTGTACTGTGCATCAGGCATGTTATAGCGCATACTTATTACACACTTTAGACCTTATACAAACCCATTAGGCAAGTATTACTAGTCCTATCTTATAGATGGAAGAAAAGGAATCTCAGACAGGCTTAAAAATTTGCCTAAGACCCCACAGTAAATGAACAGCAGAGCCAGGGTCTAAATCTAGATTTTTCTGGATTTGATTCGTGGCTCATGCTTGTCCCACAACCAAACATCATGCTGCCTCCCAATGGGGGTGCAATTTTGACTCCTTGGCTAGGCGCAGTAGCTCATGCACATGTAATCACAGCACTTTGGGAGGCCAAGTCAGGAGGAAAGCCTGAGGCCAGGAGTTCAAGACCAGCCTGGGCAACATGGCAAAACCTCGTCTCTCCAAAAAATACAAAAAATTAGCTGGGTGTCATGGCGTCCACCTGTAGTCCCAGCTACCCAGGAGGCTGAAGCGGAAAGATCGCATGAGCCCAGGAGATGCAGGCTATAGTGAGCCTAGAACGGGCCACTGCACTCCAGCATGGGTGACAGAGCAACACCTTGTCTCAAAACAAACTATCTATCTATCTATCTATCTATCTATCTATCTATCTATCTGTCCTTTACCCAGACTGAGGGCAAGGGTAGGGGGATTTTCCTTATACCTTTTTTTTTTTTTGAGACAAAGTCTTGCTCTGTCGCCCAGGCTGGAGTGCAGTGGTGCTATCTTGGCTCACTGCAACCTCTGCCTCCTGGGTTCAAGCAATTCTCCTGTCTCAGCCTCTCGAGTAGCTGGGATTACAGGTGCCCGCCACCACACCCGGCTAATTTTTGTATTTTTAGTGGAGACGGGGGTTTCACCATGTTGGCCAGGCTGGTCTCGAACTCCTGACCTCAAGTGATCCGCCCGCCTCGGCCTCCCAAAGTGCTGGGATTACAGGCGTGAGCCACTGCTCCTGGCCGATTTTCCTCATACATTTTAACAGACATGGAACCATCTATCAGAACTTCTGAATTATTACTAATACAATCCCAGCCCGAGTTAAAAAAAATAAATAAAACAACTTGACATCGTAGTAACTCGTTCAGTCTTATACCGCGTAATTTCCATTAGGATGTCCGATATACTAAAAATAGATCGGGGACTCCATTACTAATCTGAGGACCCCAAGATGGGAACCAGACCCGTTATTGCCCTCAACAGTTCACAGGTTAAGGGTCTCAGGAGGCAGTGGCTGAGCTGGTGTGAAAGGGAAGCAAAGAAAGTTCTATTCGTGGCCCTCCTCCCTTCAAGGCTCCCGTCGCCCCTTAGAGACCCTCTTTTCGCCTCAGGAACTCCCCTTCTCTTCCCATGAAACTTTCACTCTCTTGGCCGACCTCCCCGTCCCAATCTCAAGGAACCTCACTTCTTCCCTCACGGAATCCCGCGTCTCCTCGCAAAAACCCGCATCTCCACCACGGACCCTCCAAGTCTGCAGGGAACTCCCCAGCTCCCATGGAACCCTCGTCTCCTCCCGGAATCCCTTTTCCATTTTCAAAGAACCGCAATTCTTCCTTCACAGAACCTCCATCTCCTCACCCACCCCTCAGCTTCCAAAGGGAGCCCCCGACTCCCCCAGGGAGCCCCCACTCTTCTCCTCACTGACACCCCCAGGCCCGCCCGGGCCGGGCCTCACCCCGCGGCTCCTCCACGGAGCGCCGGTGCAGCTCGCGGTAGCGCTGCAGCGAGGGGACGTGCGCGGAGCGGCTGACCTCGGGCGGCGGAGACCAACTCCGCGCCCGGCCTCCGGCTCCAGCTTCCTCCTGGCCCCGGCTCCCGCTGCCGCTCCGGCCCCGCTCCTCAGGAAGCCCCATCATGTCAAGTTCCTAGAACCGCGGCCGCCTTTGCGGTCGCGGCGGGTGCCGGGACTGGGAAAACAGGCCGAACTAGAGGCGGGGCCTCCGTAGAGGGGCGGGGCCTGGTGGGTGGGGGAGTGGCTTAGTCTGGCGGGTGGGCGGTGCCAGAGGGGGCGGGGCCATGTCTGGCTGGGGAGGGATCGAGGTTAGCAAGGACAGAAATACTATAAGGAAAAGTCGAGGGATAGGGGTGGAGCTGACTTGCCGGAAGGAGTGACGCCGTCGAGTGAAAGCAGAAGGGGCGGGGCAGGGTGTGACAAGGGAGAGGGTGGAACCGTGGAGTGCCAAGGGAGGGGCGGGGCCAGGCGGGACAGGAGAGGAGGTGGGCCCATGGAGTGATGGGGAGTAACCCGGCTGGTTGTGACAGGAGAGGAGGCAGAGCCATGGAGTGACCAGAGTGGGGTGGGGTCTTGGAGTGACAGATAAGGGGTTGGGTTAGGGCAAGGATCGAAAGGGAAAGGGATGGACTAAGGAGAGGAGTTGAGTAAGGTCCATCGCGGAGCCGCCCCGTGATCTGATTGCACAGTCCTATCACCAGTTCCTTCCAGGTGACACCCTTCCCTCCAGGTCCCCCCTCTCTCAGCCACACCCACATTCCCGTCCTCCGGAAAAACTTCTCCCATGACCTTGAGGGCATGCTCTGGCGACAGCATCTCCTCTCTGTTCACCCTGGAACCAGCTCAGATTTTCTCCCTCTTATGAGGACATGTCTTCAATCTCCTTGCCTTCACAAATCTCCATCCAGATCTAAAGTACAAGACTCAATAAGTGAAGACTAGGAGACACCTTCAGGTTTTTTGTAATAAGCCCACCTCCTAATTGCACAAATGGCAAACCCAGGAAAGGGAAGGAACTGGTGCACAGTCAGAGAGCAAATAACGACCAAGTTAGGGCCAAAGCTAGGTTCTTTGACTCCAGATTTGGTTTTACTTCCTCGTCAGGCTTGAAGCTAAGGCTTGTAAAATATCAAAGTCTGTGCAAATAGGAAAAATCATTCACATTCTCTTTATTGTTGTTGTTTTTGTTTTGAGATGGAGTCTCTCGCTCTGTCGCCCAGGCTGGAGTGCAATGGCACGATCTCGGCTGACTGCAACCTCTGCCTCCTGGATTCAAGCAATTCTCCTGCCTCAGCCTCCCGAGTAGCTGGAATTACAGGTGCACACCACCACGCCCAGCTAATTTTTGTATTTTTAGTAGAGATGGGATTTCACCATGTTGTCCAGGCTGGTCTTGAACTCCTGACCTCAGGTGATCTGCCCGCCTTGGGCTCCCAAAGTGCTAGGATTACAGGCGTGAGCCACCACACCTGGCCCACATTCTCTTCTTTCCTTCACAATCTCTTTACTCCACCAAGGGAAACCCCCACCACCACCACCACAACCTGGGCTTAATTACCTCTAGCTTCTCTCTAGCCCCTCCACCCCAGAAAGAAGTCAGGCAGGACCCTCCTCCATCTCTCACCTGCACTCACCACGAAGAAGTGCCCACCTCACCATCATTTCACAGACTGGCTGTCAAGGCAGGAAGGATTCTTAAATATCTAACTCCAAGAGTGATTCTGAGGCCTGAAGCGGGCAGCTCCCACCTCCTGAAGCCTACACAGGCCTTGTGATGCCATCTAGCCCAGCCTCCCTTCCCAGCTACTTCCCTGCTCTTTGCCCAGCTGACCGTAAACCTTGCACACCCTAAGCTGAAAAAAAAATCTCTCTATGGGAGACCGAGAGTCTGCCCAATCCCGAGGAGGGCGGGAATCTCAGGGCCCACTGAAGGAGTACAGACCTCTTGGGGTGGACATAGACCCCACCAAGGGGTCAGATACTTTCATCAAGGAGATATTCACTGCACCGAAGGGACACACACTTCACTGACAGTACATGGACTCCACTAAGGGAGCACAGATGTTGCTGGGGGTTCTCAGATCTGACTGAAGGGCCCTGGGCCCTGCTAATAGGACATGAATGGCTTTGAAGGGCACTTACCCTAGTGAGGAGACATGGATTTCCCCTAAGAGATACAGAGGATATAGACTTTACTAAGGAGACGTGGACCCTACCAGAGGACTCAAACTCCAGTGAGGAGCTGCCAACTACACTGTGGGAGTGGACATCACTGAGAAGGTGCAGACCTCATCAAGTGGGGAAGGGTCCCACCAGAGGGATTAGACCTCAGGGTAGTGTAATAGACCCTACAAACATCACTGAGGAGATAAGAACTCTCTGGGGTGGGGAAAGGCACAGACAATGGGTACACGTTTTGGTGATAGACTGTTACCCTCCCTGGGCACTCTTACCACACAGCTCTGAGTAGCCCTCTCCTTCCTATCCTCTCTCCCAAGTCCTACACCCAAACCCCAGAGCTGTTCCCGACACACTGCTTCCCCCTCTTGTCTATAGTTGCTACTGCAGCTGCTGTGTATATAGTAGATTTTTCAAGCACTTCAGGCCATCCCTGAGACTGGTCTGGGGTTGGGAAGAGAAAGGATGTGTGTATAGAGGCTTCACCAGCCCCCCTCTCTTCCTGTGGACTTCACAATGAAAGTTTGGAACAGAGACCTCGTAAAAGAAGGAACCTCCCTCATCCTTGGATATGGAGAAGTTCGGAGTGGAGAGAGGATGGATGAGTTTGGAGGGAATGAATCTACCAGATTAAGGCAATGATGATGATGATGATGATGATGCCATTTATTGAGTAGGTGCCAAGCCCTATACTAATCGCTTTCCATTCTGTTACTTAATCCTCATGACAACCCTCTAAAATGGGTACTATTATTCTTTCCATTTCACAGATGGGGAAACTGATAGAGAGACTAATTGTCTTGCCCAAGATTACACAGTGTTTGAGCGGTAGCAGAATAGAACCCAGACATCCAGAATATGGAGACCTATTCCCCACCTTGCCCCACTCCTGCCCTACCATCACTACCACCACTCCTTCTTTCTCAAAGTGTCCTTTCCAGAACCACATCAAAAACTCTTAAAATGATGGTAAATATTCAGGTTCCAAGGACCTCATCCCAGCCTACTGAATCATGATCGCTGGAGTGGAATCTGGGGATCCGCTTTCAAAGATCCTAACACACACTAAAGTTTGAGAATGTGGTTGAAAGAGGAGTCAGAAGTGTCGGGGTGCGGGAAGGGATCTGAGGTCAGAGGAGGGATCTGTTGTCCAAAGAGGCGTCTGCAGTCAAAGAGGCCTGGAGATGAAGCATGGGCTGGGGTTTTCAAAAGGGTTTGGGGGTGAAGACAGAGTCTGAAGTCGAAAAAGAGGTCTAAGGTCGGAGGAGGAGTCTAAAATCGGAGGAGGAGGATCTCGGAATTCAAGGAGGGGTCTGGGGTCCGAGGAGTTTGGGGTCAGAGACAGGATCTGGGGTCGAGAGGGATTTGCGGTCAGTGAAAAGGTCTGGGGCCCGAAAAGGAAGCCTGCGATTTGAGGAGGACACTAGCTGTATTCAGGCTGGAAGGAGGAAGGGGTTTGGTCCCTGAGCTGCGTAAAGTGCAGAGCCACTGAAGTCTCGCTTGCACCGCGCTCTCCCCTCGACCCTGCGCTGCCTTCCTGGCTGTCCATCTACGCGCACCTGTGTGCCAGCTGCAGGCTGACAGCGCTGAGCAGACGGGGGCGAGTCAGACCGGGACACGGCCGAGGGCTGGGAGAGGCGCCCCCTCCCGGCTGTCGCGAAGATCAGGCCCCGCCCTCCGCCCTCCCACTCCCCCGCCGCAGCCACTTCCGGCAGGCGCTGCGCTGCTGGGGGGCGCGGGCGAGGATGGCGGCGGAGAACGAGGCCAGCCAGGAGAGCGCCCTGGGCGCCTACTCGCCAGTGGACTACATGAGCATCACCAGCTTCCCGCGGCTGCCCGAGGACGAGCCCGCGCCCGCGGCCCCGCTGAGGGGCCGCAAGGACGAGGACGCCTTTCTGGGAGACCCCGACACCGGTGAGGCCCGCTGACCCCGTCCCTGCCCTGCCTTGGGAAGTCCCCGGTCTTCCTTCTTCTGTGTCGAGCATCCACCTCCAGCTCCATCTCCTTAATTCATCCCCATCTTCTTGGATCTCTCCCTTCTTCTCCCTTGTCTCTGTTAATTATTTGGTGAGGAAGGGGGTGCATTTCTGCCTTGGAGGCATAGGATGCGACAACGGAGAGGATGCTAGGGACTGCAGTAGAAGGGATTGGGCTTACCTTCTGGGAAGAACCAACTAACGATGAAGGAATGTTGAAGGGGAGATCCTAAGGAACCGCTGTGATCACCCAGAAGAGGGCTTTCTCTAGCCACAGAGGACAGGATAGGAGAAACCAAGTCAGAGACTGCAGCAAGAGGGATCCAATCTGTGCCTTAAGAGAAGTTCCCCACAGCCAGGGATTGTGAGAAGCAGAGGGTCTGGGAGAAGCGGAGAATCTCTTCATGTCTAGGGAGGGGTAAAGAGAATATGATTCCCCTCTGTTGGGTATTGGGAGACGGAGGCATGGACTGCATGACCTCTCAAAGTCCTTGGGGACTAGAACGCCTTCACTCTCCTGTGGATTACCCCACCCCTCCCTGAGCCATGGATCTGGCGGGGGTATTAGTAAGGTACTCTGCTCCCTAGGAAGCAGTCTCCAGAATTTTACTGTGTTCCCCTCAGCCCTCTGCTGGAATTGTGAGAAGTGGGGGTAAGAGAAGGAGGAGACAGGGATTGGAAGAGACCTGGGGGCAAAGAGCTCTCTGTGCATTCCTTCCCTGCTGCTCTTCCTCCTAGCCATGTGGCCCAGCTTCATCCTCCCCTCCATTCTTCATCCTTCATCCCCCATCCCTCTGTCCCTGCACGTCACTTCCTGGCATTAGAGCATCCTTCTACCTCACTCTCGCTTCCTCGCAGTGCCTGCACTTGAGCCTTGTCTCTTACCAGCCTGGCAGATGCTGCTTTTCCGGCTTGGCCCTTCCCTAGCTGCTCCCAGTCTGAAAGCCCCAAATTCTCTCCTCCTCTACACTTTCTGGTCATCTGGCCCTGACCAGCAGCCCTTGCCAACCTGACTGGACTGCACTCTGTATGGGGTGGGGGTGAGGAGATAATGAAGATGGAGTTTAGAGGTTTATGGGCATCAAATGTCAGGGCTGCGGATCAAAACTTATTTTCCAAAGGGAGTGGAATCAGGAGGTAGCAGGGAGAGGAGTGGGAAGATGTGTCGTGATGGATATCAGCCTGAAGCTAGGCCTTTTATTCAGTAGTCAGGAGTGAGACTTCTGGTCCTAATACAGCCCTGACTCACCAAGCGACAATGGGCACACCTACCCTGTCCTGGGCCTTAGTTTCCTCTTCCAGCTCAACAGAGAATGCCTGTCTCTCTTGACCTAGAGATTGGAACTGCCTGACATGTTTTCTTCTGGCCCTCTGTAAATGTCTTAGCATTTACCAAAATCTATGATTATTTATTTGTGCAATTATCTGATTACTCCCTGTCTGTAAGCCCCATGAGGGCAGGGATCATGATTGTTTTGTTCACTCTCCTTTCTCCAGCATCAAGACCTTATCCATAGGCCGGGCGCGGTGGCTCACGCCTGAGGTGGGTGGATCACTTGAGGTCAGGAGTTCAAGACCTGCCTGGCCAACATGGTGAAACCCCATCTCTACTAAAAATACAAAAATTAGCTGGGCATGGTGGTGGGTGCCTGTAATCCTAGCTACTCGGGAGGCTGAGGCAGGAGAATCACTCGAACTGGGGAGGCAGAGGTTACAGTGAGCCGAGATCACTCCACTGCACTCCAGCCTGGGTGACAGAGTGAGACTCAGTCTCAAAAAGAAACAAAAAACAAAAAACAAAACAAAATACACTGGCCGGTGTGGTGGCTCACACCTGTAATCCCAGCACTTTGGGATGCTGAGGCGGGTGGATCACCCGAGGTCAGGAGTTTGAAAACAGCTGGCCAACATGACAAAACCCCATCTCTACTAAAAATACAAAAAAAAAAAAAATTAGCCAGCCCTGGTGGCAGGTGTCTGTAATCCCAGCTACTCAGGAGGCTGAGGCAGAGGTTGCAGTGAGCGAAGATCGCGCCATTGCACTCCAGCCTGGGCAACAGAGTGAGACTCTGTCTCAAAAAAACAAACAAACAACAACAACAATAAAAACCCTCATCTCTATTTATTTATTGGGCACTCAATAATTGTTGAATGAATAAATGCATGAGAGAGAAGATCTCAGGATGAAAGAATGGTAGGAGAGAGGATGAAAGAATGGTAGGAGAGAGCAAGTTCCAAAACCTCAGGGAGTATTTTGGGAAGTTCAATACAGGCTCTGCCCTCACCTGTATGGAAATCCAGCAGAGATCCTAGTCATCTGAGCTTCTGGGAGTTTATACCTTATGCCAAATTTATGTGTCAGGTTTGTGTGTTGCCATCATTTCAGTGTAATCATTTGAATGCCATATCTCCCAATCCTACTTCCAAGCCCCAAGGCTTCCTCGGTTCACCTGGACCAGACTACAGGCTGACATGGCCTCCTGTGTTCTCAACCTGGTGGTACCATCTAGTGGCACAGCACCATCCTCTTAGCCAGGACCTTGGTTGTGCCCAGCTAGCCTCTAGCCTGCCATTCCCTAAACCCAAGTGCCAGGCACCCCACATCAGGCTCTGTGGGAAAGAGAGCTAGACAGTGATCATTCCAAAGTTGGGAAATACTTTCTTTCTTCTGAGCTCCAAGCCCTTGTGTTCCTTTCTCTCCCAGGCCTGTGTCTCCGGATGTCCTGCAAGTGCCTCATCTATAGCATGTTCTATTTTGAACTCATCATATCCCTTCCCCATGCACCTGCTCTTCCTCCACTGCCATTCTCCATTAACGACACTGCCAGTCACCCAGTCTCCCAATAATGAATGGCATGCTGGACTCCTCCTTTTCTTCTCATTTCCAAATGGTGATCAAGTGCTCTCTGCACCCCTCCTAAGTATCTTCCAAATTCCTACTCATCATCCCTGTCATCACCACTGTAGACTAAGCCACCAACCTCTCTTATCAATATGATTCACAGGCTCCTAGCTACTCCTCCTGCCTCCTCCCTCTTGCCCAGTCCCCACCCCAATCCATCCATCGCTTCTGGTCATGTCACTCCCTGGTTCAGACATCTTTGGTGATTCTGCCGGGCATAGTGGCATACACCTGTAATCCCAGCATTTTGGGAGGCTAAGGTGGGCAGATTGCTTGAGCTCAGGAATTCAGAACCAGCCTGGGCAACATGGTGAAACCCTGTCTCTAGAAAAAATACAAAAATTAGCCAGGTGTGGTGGTGCATGCCTGTCTGTAGTCCCAGCTACTCGGGAGGCTGAGGTGGGCAGATGGCTTGAGCCCTGAAGGTTGAGGCTGCAGTGAGCTGAGATTATACCACTGCACTCCAGCCTGGGCAACAGAGTGAGACACTGTTTCAAAATTATATATATATATATATATATTTTTTTTTTTTTAGTGATTCTCCCCTTAAGGGAATAAACAACAAGCCAGGGATGACCCTAGCCTCTAGCCAAGATCACTCTCCTAAACTCTGGACTTGTATAATCAATTTTGTTCAGGATTATTTTGTTATAAACCCAGTTTAACTGAGCTACATCCAAAAAGAGAATTTTACTGGGTAGCATAACTGAAAAGTCCAGGGATATGGGGTTTCAGGCATAGCTGGATTAAGGTACCTAAAAAGGAATGGACTTTTCTCCATCTTTTGCTCTGCCTTCTTTTGGTGGGCTTCATTGGCAGAAGGCCTCCCATTTTATTAGGGGCAAAATGCCCCCAGCAGCTACAGGCTTACATCCTACCAACTTAGCAACTTAAGTGTAATAGAAAGAGGAGCCTTTCTCTTTCCCAGTAGTTCCAGCAAAATAACAAAGTTTGGGTCTTATTGGCCTGGCTTTGTTCACATTGCCTGTTACTGCACAGAGGTACCTGTTCTGACTGGCCAAGTCTGAGTTATATACTTTGGTCAGGGATGAGGGAGTTGGCTGAGAGAGGAGAGAGAATGTTCCTTAAAAGAAAATTGAATGAGAAGTGGTATCCAAGCAGATACCAGGGATGAGCCCTGAAGGTAAAAATTAGATATCTACTAGGCCAACTGCCTCCAGACAGCTTCTTATGGTGTCCCACAAATTTATAATAACCAAAATTGAACTTGTCATCTTTCTCCCAAAAGACTTATTCCTTCTGGTTGCAAATTAATCTTTTTCCAGTATCCTGCTGTTGCTCTTCCCTATCAGTAAAATCAACACTGTTATTGCCCTAGCTGTTCCACAGTGCACATAGTAGGTACTCAGTAAATATTTTTATTGTATAAATCAATAACTTTATGATGGACTGGTGGAGTAGAGAGTCTTGAATAGCTATGATAGGGACATGTCACCTTTACCTCCTGGATCCTTATATCTGACTGGAGAAAACAAATTAAACCATACCTAGGGCCGGGCACAGTGGCTCACGCCTGTAATGCCAACACTTTGGGAGGCCAAGGCGGGCGGATTGCTTGAGGCCAGGAGTTTGAGACCAGCCTCATGGCCAACATGGTGAAACCCCATCTCTACTAAAAATACAAAAATTAGCTGGGCGTGGTGGTGCATGCCTATAATTCCAGCTTCTTGGGAGGCTGAGGCATGAGAAATGTTTGAACCCAAAGGCGGAGGTTGCAGTGAGCCGAGATTGCACCACTGCATTCCAGCCTGGCAGGAAGACTATCTCTCAAAAACAAAGCAATAAGTACCAAGAAATAGCAACAAAAATTAGCTTGTAAGGTTGGTTTCTGAGGGTAGAAATGGCTCTTGATGCCATGTGGAGCAATGGGAAGGAGGCTTTCTAGTTACACAGACTCTTGGTCCTGCCACTTATTCATTTTATTTTATTTTATATTTTACTTTAAATTTTTTGAGATAGGGTTTCACCCTGTTGCCCAGGCTGGTGGGCAGTGGCTCACTGCAGCCTCAAACTCCCAGGCTGAAGTGATGCTCTTACCTCAGCCTTTCGAGTAGTTGGGACAACAGGTGCACACCACCATTCCTGGCTAATTAAAAAAATTTTTTTGTAGAGACAGGAGTCTTGCTATGTTGCCCAGGCTGGTCTTGAATACCTGGGCTCAAACAATCCTCCCACCTCGGCCTCCCAAAGTGCTGAGATTACAGACGTGAACCACCAAACCTGGCCCACTTACTCATTTTATACCTGAGATGGGCAATATCACCTTTCTCGGTCTTAGTTTTCTCATCTGTAAAGTGGCGAGAGTGGGACTTATTTCATAAAGTCTTGGGAACACTTCAATGAGGGAATATATGTAAAATGCTTAATATGTAGTCAGCATCAATAAATATAAGTTCAAAACCCTTTCCCACACTTCTTTTGAAACTTCTAATGCCGGGTGCTGTGGCTCACGCCTGTAATCCCAACACTTTGGGAGGCTGAGGCGGGAGGATTGTTTGAGCTCAGGAGTTTGAGAACAGCCTGGGGAACATAGCAAGACCTTGTCTCTATTAACAACAATAGCAACAACAACAACAACAACAACAACAAGACATTTCTAGGGGCCAAGGAGAGTTCTGTGCCTACAGTGGGTGTTTAATGTCTGTTTGTTTGGATGAATTCCAGTTTTATTTACAGACTCTGTGATGCTGATGTTGAGGGTTAGAGGCAAGCATTATGAAGTGAGGGAGAGTCTCAGAAGATAACCTTTTTTTGAAAATAAAGTTTAAAAACAGCAGGGTGCGGTGGCTTATGCCTGTAATCCCAACACTTTGGGAGGCTGAGGCAGGCAGATCACCTGAGGTCAGGAGTTCAAGACCAGACTGGCCAACATGGTGAGACCCTGCCTCTACTAAAAATATAAAAAATTAGCTAGGCGTGGTGGCATGTGCCTGTAATCCCAGCTACTCAGGAGACTGAGGCAGGAGAATCACTTGAACCTGGGAGGTGGAGGTTGCAGTGAGCTGAGATTGCGCCACTGCACTCCAGCCTGGGCGACAGAGAGAGACTCTGTCTCAAAAACAAAAACAAAAACAAAAATTACATGTTCATGATAAAAAAAAAAAAGCAATAGTGAGGAAGAATAAAAAAGTCCCCTTTCCCATTCCTATCTCCCTGTAATTTTTCCTTTTCATTTCAAAATATATGTGTTAATTTTTTTTAGAGACAGGGTCTTTCTATGTTGCCCAGCCTGGAGTGCAGTGGCTATTCATATTGCAATCATACTGCAGCTTTGAACTTCTAGACTCAAGTGATCCTCCTGCCTCAGCCTTCTGAATAGCTGGGCTTACAGGCATGCACGAGCACTCCCGGTTTATGTATTGATTTCTAAAAAGGAAATATATATAAGTGGTAAAAATTTCAAACCAAAAAAACTCCCACCCCATCTCATTCCCATCTTCAGCATCCTTTCCCAAGAGTAACTTCTGTAATAATTTATAAACATTTCTTGCATATATCATCATTTAATCTATATATTTGGTTTCTTATTTACACAAAAGATGGGACTGTGGATCATGTAGGTCTTTAAACACCACAAGGAGCTTAGATGTTTATTATGTTGGCATCAGTGAACCACGTATTTTAAACAGAACAATAAAATGGTCAGTTTTTAATATTATCACATAGACTTTTAAAGGGGTTATAGTCCTAGTGCATAGTAGCAGGTACTAAAAAAATTGAATGAATAAACTTTAAAAAACATATTGTGAGTACAGCATGAGGTCAAGGTAAAGTAAAGACTATTTCTTTACTGTTCACAAACACCTAGGACCTTTAGGCCATTTAGGGACCTGGGTTCACAGCTAATAACACTCAGAGGAGGGAGCTATGGGATGGAAGAGGGTCTCAGCCCTGGTCAAGGTGGAAAAGGAATAGAAATAACTTGGAGTGAGTACCTACAGTGCACTGGGTGCACATCACCTCATGGAATCCTTGTACCCCTATCCCACCAGTTAGGGATTAGTTCCATTACTAGAATGAGGAAGGTGAGGTGCATGACTTGACTGACTTGTCCATAGCCACCAGCAAATAGTGAGCTTTCAGTTCTCTCCTACCTCCACTCTTATCGTCCTCCAGTTTGTCTCCAGACAGTAGACAGAGGGATCATTTTAAAACACAAAACAGGCCGGGTGCAGTGGCTCATGCCTGTAATCCCAGCGCTTTGGGAGGCTGAGGTGAGTGGATCACTTGAGGTCAGGAGTTTGAGACCAGCCTGGGCAACATGGCGAAATCCCATCTCTACAAAAAATACAAAAATTAGCCAGGTGTAGTGGGGCATGCCTGTAGTCTCAACTACTCAGGAAGCTGAGCTGAGGTGGGAAGATGGCTTGAGCCTGGGAGGCAGAGGTTGCAGGGAGGCAGAGGTTTCAGTGAGCTGAGATGGTGCCACTGCACTCCAGCTGGGGTGACAGAGCCAGACCCTGTCTCAAACAACAACAATAACACACAGAACAGATGGTTTCACATTCTTGCTTAAAACTCCCTAGTAGTGGGCCGGGTGTGGTGGCTCACACCTGTAATCCCAGCACTTTGGGAGGCTGAGGCAGGTAGATCACCTGGGGTCAGGAGTTCGAGACCAGCCTGGCCAATATGCTGAAACCCTGTTTCTACTAAAAATACAAAATTACTCAGGCATGGTGGCATGTGCCTGTAATCATAGCTACTGGAGAGGCTGAGGCAAGAGAGTCGCTTGAACCCAGGAAGCGGAGGGTGCAGTGAGCCAGGATTGTGCCATTGCACTCCAGCCTGGGCAACAAGAGCGAAACTCCATCTCAAAAACAAACAAAAATAGCCTCTCGAGTAGTGACCTCCCATAATCCTTAGGGTAAAACCCAAGCTTCTCCCCAGGCTGGTAGAGCCCCACATATCTTCCTTTTTTTTTTTTTTTTCTTTTGAGACAGAGTCTCACTCTGTCACCCAGGCTGGAGTGCTGTGGCGCGATCTCGGCTCACTGCAACCTCCACCTTGTGGGTTCAAGTGACTGTCGTGCCTCAGCCTCCCAAGTAGCTGGAATTAGAGGCACAGATCACCATGCCCAGCTAATTTTTGTATTTTTAGTGGAGCCAGGGTTTCACCATGTTGGCCAGGCTGGTCTCAAACTCCTGACCTCAAGTGATCCACCTGCCTCGGCCCCCCAGAGTGCTGGGATTACAAGATTGAGCCACTGCGCTCAGTATGTATCTGGCCTAGCTTCCACCCTTACTACTCTTTCCCCATGCCTGCTACACCAGAGCCGCCCAGGCCTTGGTTATTTTTTTTCCTAATGTGCCAAGCTCATTCCCACTTTAGGGCCTTTGCATCCACTGTTCCCTCTTTCCAGAACATTCCACACCATACTCTTTGCTCTACATTATAGCTGGCTCCTTCTCATCCCTTAGTTTTCAGCTTAAAAGTCACTTCCTGAGAGGCCTTCCCTGATTTCTGCAGCTAAGGAGTCCTCCCTCCCCTACCACCATTATTCTGTCATTTCCTCCTTTTTCTTCATAGCACCTGCCACAACTTGTAATTATAGACTCCTTTGCTTATTGGCTTTTTCTTCCAGGGCTCTATGAACCACATGAGGGCAGGAACTATCTGTTCCCGTCCCCTGGCACCTAGCATAGGGCTCTCCATATTTAAGGAATGAGTGAGCGGATAACTGAAGTGAGGTTGGAAGGCAGGGTCCCTCCACTCTGTTTATGTAGCTGCCTCCTTGCATGGAAGGCTGGGCCCCAAATGGGGCAGGATCCGATTTCCACTGAGGACTGGAACCCCCACCCCACCCCCCAGGAAGTGTTCTCAGCCCTGGGCCCTGGGTGCCAGGAAATTTGGCCTAGGTATCAGGGAGGGGCGGGAATCCAGCCTCCCTGCTGCCCAGCTGGGGAGGTCCCTGTCTCCTCCTAGCCGGGCACCGTTGCCCCGCCTGTCCTGGGGTGCACGCGAAAATGAGGAAAGGTGAGTAGTGCTAGCCAGTGCGGGGATTGTGTGGCAGGGGCGGGGCAGGGAAAGCGCCGAATAGTCCCACCTGGAGGGTGGGCAGGGCCAGATAGGAGATGCCCAGACCGACCCCGGCTGCCTGCCCGCAGACCCGGACTCCTTCCTGAAGTCTGCACGGCTGCAGCGGCTGCCATCGTCGTCGTCGGAGATGGGCAGCCAAGACGGGTCGCCGCTACGCGAGACACGCAAAGACCCGTTCTCCGCCGCAGCGGCGGAGTGCTCCTGCCGCCAGGATGGGCTCACGGTCATCGTCACGGCCTGTCTCACCTTCGCTACCGGTGTCACCGTGGCGCTGGTCATGCAGATCTACTTCGGGGACCCCCAGGTGAGGGGGACAAATGGGGAGGGGGAGGAAACTGGGGAGTGGGGAGTGGGGTAATGTTTGAGGAACCGTGGAAACTGGGGAATGGCTGAGTGGTGGAAGGGGAGAGAGGGTGGTGACTTGGGAGAGGAAGGTCCCAAAGAGAGGAGCTCCAGGGCATGAGGGAGACAGAACAAGGGGACAGAACAAGGAAGAATAAGGACAGATCCATTAGGAGGCACTTGGGGTAATGAGGGCAGAGTCAAGGCAACAAGGGGGCAGGGCTTCGACCTTCATGCCGCGTAGAGTTCTAGGGCTAGTGGAGGTGCCCTAGGGAGGTGGACAGCTCCTCCTGCCCCCACCAAGTCCTCTTTCCCCTCCCAGATCTTCCAGCAGGGTGCCGTGGTGACCGATGCTGCCCGCTGCACTTCACTGGGCATCGAGGTGCTCAGTAAACAGGGATCTTCTGTGGACGCAGCGGTGGCAGCAGCCTTGTGTTTGGGTATCGTGGCTCCACACAGTTCTGGCCTGGGCGGGTAAGGAGCAGTGGAGGTCGGGGTCCCCCAGGCCTACTTCTTGCCTCCAGGTCTGTAGGCCTCATGTGCAGCATTCCTAACTTAGGGAGAGGGGCTTTTGGGCCCCAACTCCTTGCATTTTCTCTTTCTACACCAAATTTCACCCCCTTCTCCCTGGATGGAGTCAGAAGAGCAAAGCTACCTTATGGAAAACCTGAAAGTGTTTTCAGAAGCTTTTTTTTTTTTTTTTTTTTTTTTTTAACTAGAAAAAGAAATTTGTAAACCATAAATTAAGGTGCACAGGTGGAGGTACACTGTCATCAATTAAGGCAGAGATATTTCAACTTCTAGGATCATAAATCCCTATGGGTCTGATGAAAAGCCTTGGACCCTCTGTCCTCCAAAAATACACCCTGCACTAAGAACTCTTAGAAGTTACAAGCTGGCCACCCATGGGCAACACCCAGCACACAGACTGGTTTGGTTTAGACACTGAACTGTCTTAAAATTTTGTTTGCTTTTGTTAAAAAGTTGAGAATTTTCATAAAAATCCAGATTTCCAACATCTCTTGAACAATCGGGAAATCCGATAACAACTTGGGCCCACATTCACACATGGCTGAAGTTATCTGGCGTGGAATAGAAGCTGCTTCCCATGATGGGCATGCACTGTCCAGTTTGCCGTAGTTTCTACCACTTCCTCTTCTCTGTCCTGCTTGCCTTAGTTTGTCATTTGGCTGTGGGCATTTAAGTTTGCAGCCCCCATCTTAGACGTAAATAAGCTACAGAAAAGGAACAAGCTGACAAAGTTCCTATCTTGGCTCCTGTAAGACCAGCTCTCCAAGCCGTACCAAAGAAATTCCTCTTTTGGTTTTGCATGTTGTATCCTTACATAATCCAGTCCTGGGGGAGGGGCAAGGGACATACCAAGTAGACAGGTGCAGGAAGCTGGCAGGGGTCCAGCTCTGGTCCAGGGTGGGGGCAGGGGGCAGAACATCCTGTTCTGCCAGTCTCTGGGCTTTTCCTAATCAGGGATTAAAGTCTCCAGTGACAGGATAGAAGAGGTCCATGGACCCTGGGTCTCCAACCCTCTTGGTTTTGCTCCCATCCTCTTAGGGTGGCTGAGTCTGTGAATCCATGCTGGGGAGGGAGCTCAGACACCTGACCCCAAATGAAAAACTGAGCCTACAGCTCTCACCACTGGGGGTGGAGGGGCAGCAGATTCATTGTACAGAGGGGTAGCATGTTATCATCACACTTCCCCTTCTGTGTCTCTCCCAGTGGGGGCGTGATGCTGGTACATGACATCCGACGAAATGAGAGCCACCTAATTGATTTCCGGGAGTCCGCACCAGGGGCCCTCAGGGAAGAGACCCTGCAAAGATCCTGGGAGACCAAGGTGGGGACCCTGGTGAGAAGAGAGAGTTCAGGGGAGTCTCTCTTCATTGCCCTTCTGGTAACCCAAGCATTAATTTGCTAAGTATTTACCAGGGGAGTGGGAAAAAGAGTTGAGCAGGATTCTCTTAGGCTATGAGAGAGTCAGGCAGCCCCCAAGATAAAATAATGAACTAGAAAATCTGGAACCTTACTTCTCTGGGAATCTTACCTATCTGGCACATGGGAAGGAAGAAAAAAGGCTACTGAGTACCCTGAAATGTCACGAAGTTGATGCAATGAAACTCACACATCTCACTCTGAGCCAGTTGACTATAACTTTCCCAGCCCCTGACATATTGGAAGATTAGAGGGGAATTGCCAGAAGTAAACCAACTGTCTGCTGAAAGAAAAAGAAGATATCGAATAACTTGGAAAAATGGGTACTTAGTGCGGTGGCAAAAGCCAAACACACCCCTGAGTCTTCAGAGCTCAGAGTAATGGTGGGGTGAAACTGAATAGGTTAAATGAAGGTCCCTTGTCCACCATTTTAAAAGGTAGGGTTGCCTGGGCACAGTGGCTCACACCTGTAATCCCAACACTCTGGGAAGCCAAGGCAGGAGGATTGCTTGAGGCCAGGAGTTTGAGACCAGCCTGAGTGACATAGTGAGACTTTGTCTCTACAAAAAATGCCTTGAAATTAGCCAGGCATGGTAGCATGCGCCAAGGATCGCTTGACTTGAGCCCAGGAGTTGGAGGCCACAGTGAGCTATGACCATGCCACTGTACTCCAGCCTGGGTAACAGGAAAAAAAAAAAAAAAAAAAGCAGGGGTTGGTGAAATCCAATGTAGACAGGTGTCTTTCTACACTGGTTATGTCCTGGCTCTTAAAAGAGTTTTGCTTAATTTATAAATCCCCCAACTACGGCAGCTAAAAGAGGCCTTTCTGCATTTGCTGATAGGAAGTCAGGGAGATGGGAGGGGTGCCTGCTTGGGAAAGCTTGTCCCTCCCCTGGGATACTTGGCCTGTGTCTCTCCCCTGTGCCAGCCATCCCTGGCTTGGGGCTCTGCGGAGTTCAGCCCAGCACCCCCCTTCCAGTGACCTGGTCTCCTCTCTCCCTCGCCTACCCGCCTTGCCCAGCCTGGGCTCTTGGTGGGGGTTCCCGGAATGGTGAAGGGGCTACATGAAGCTCACCAGCTCTATGGCAGGTAACAACCCTCCCCCTGGGGACCAGGGACCCCCGTTTGCATCTCTCCTTGGGTGGCCTTCTCCTACTTCCCTGGATTCTTCCTTTCCCAACTCCCCCTCCTAATATCCCCTTCCCTTGCCAGGACTCTCCTTCCCAGGAACCCCCCTTCCCCCGGACCCCTCCTCATTCCCCCAGGACCTCCTCCACCCCCTGCTCTCCGGCCCCCCCAGGCTGCCATGGTCCCAAGTCCTGGCCTTCGCAGCAGCTGTGGCCCAAGATGGCTTCAACGTGACTCATGATCTAGGTCAGTGGGGCCTGGGGATTTGGGAGAGACATGAGGTTGATGGAGAAGGGTAGAATCTTTGAGATTTGGAGCCCAAGCCAGAGAGGCCCTCTCTTCCAGTTTGCTCCTCAGACCCCCTCCCCACCTTATCCCACCCTCACCTGGAGGCGGCCTTAAACGAGGGGGTCTGGGAAGGGCCCTTAGACATCCCTGCCTCGCGCTTAACAGGCTCCTGGGGGTCAGGGCACTTAGGGTGGGCCACTCTGCCCCCATCTACCCCACCTATTGCGCGTCTCATCCGGTCCAGTCCTGGCGTCCCGCCCTGCCCAGCCTCCCGTCCCTGCCCCTAGCCCGTGCCCTGGCTGAACAGCTGCCACCCAACATGTCCGAGCGCTTCCGGGAGACGTTCCTGCCATCGGGCCGCCCGCCACTACCTGGCTCATTGCTGCATCGGCCCGACCTGGCTGAGGTGCTGGATGTACTTGGCACCTCCGGCCCGGCTGCCTTCTACGCAGGTGGCAACCTCACACTGGAGATGGTGGCCGAGGTAAGTGCTCGTGTTGTGCGGGTGGGGGCATGCCCCAAGGTCCCTATTGCAGGACATCCGCGTCCGCATTTTTTCCTTCCTTCCCTCCCTCCCTCCCTTTCTTTCTATATTATTTACTGTGGATTATGTTCATTTGAAATTCTAGAATAGTCAAAACTAACCTCTAGTGACAGAAATCAGATCAGTGGTTGGTGGGGCTGGGAGGAGCTGACTGGGATATGACATGAAAAACCTCCTGGGATGATGGAAGTGTTGTCTTTTTTTTTTTTTTTTGAGACGGAGTCCCGCTGTGTCACCCAGGCTGGAGTGCAGTGGTGCGATCTTGGCTCACTGCAACCTCCGCCTCCCAGGTTCAAGTGAGTCTCCTGCCTCAGCCTCCCGAGTAACTGGGATTACAGGTGTGCACCACCACACCCAGCTAATTTTGTATTTTTAGTAGAGATGAGGTTTCACCATGTTGGCCAGGCTGGTCTCGAACTCCTGACCTCAAGAGATCCACCTGTCCTGGCCTCCCAAAGTGCTGGGATTACAGGTGTGAGCCCCCACGCCTAGCCAGAAGTGTTCTGTCTTGATTCAGAGGTACCTTTGGGCTTCTCAGGGGTGATGCCAGCCTGTGCAGGGGCTTGTCATGTCCCTCCCAGGCCTGGTGGAGACCCAGTATCGGCCTCAGCTTCCCTAAGCTCACAATCCTTCCCTGCTTTTGGGTTTTCTAGGGACTGAGGGAAGCACCTCTTTCATTGTTGAGTATCAAGACTGGGGAGATTGACACAGAAGTTTACCATCCAATCCCAAAGAGTCCCAGTCTCAGGCAGTAACAGATGTGAGAACTGTCATTAATAGTGCAAAAGTCCTAATGGAAAATTATGTTCATGGTAAGGATGCATAGACCAACTCAGTGGTTCTCTCATCTGAGCAATGGGGATGATTATATCTGTCTCTGCCATACAGTTGTGGGAATTAAATAGGTCTGTTATTCATTCAACATTCACAGAGTGCCTGCTCTGTGCCAAGCCCTATGCTGGGCACTGGATGTGGCGATAGACTCAAACAGACTTAACTGGGAAGTCCAGGAGATTACTGGCTTTAGATTCTTCTGTGTCCAGATTATCAATCCACTGTGTTAGGATTTGCTCTCCCTCTTTCTCTTTCTCTCTCTCTCAACTCTACTTTCCTTTGTTTGGATTCACTATCAGATCCTTTCCACCTGCTCCCCACCAGCCCATATCAGGCCATCCTTCCAGCAAGCTATCCCAGAGAAAGAGCATTTTTCCTTCCCAGTAGTTCCAGCAAAAGCCTCCAGGTTGTGTCTTATTAGCTCATCATAGGTTTCATGACTATTCCCAAATCAATCACTGTGGCACAGAAGGGAATGCCCCAATTGGCCAGGCCTGGGTTGTGTGCCCTTTCCTGGAGGTGGCAAAGGGAATGCAGGAGATTGTAACAAAGACCATCAGATCTTTGATAAAAAGAAACCCAAAGTTGAGTTTATTAACTTGCCAGAAAAAGGAACTCAAGAATTCAAATGGGCCAGGCATGGTGGCTCACGCCTGTAATCCCCACTTTGGGAGGCCAAGATGGGTGGATCACTTGAGCTCAGGAGTTTGAGACCAGCCTGGGCAACATAGTGAGACCCCATCTCTACAAAACATACAAACATTAGCCAGGTGTGGTGGCATGTGCCTGTAGTCCCAGCTACTCAGGAGGCTGAGGCAGGAGGATCATCTGAGCCTGGGAAGGTTGAGGCTACAGTGAGCCATGATCATGCCACTGCATTCCAGCCTGGGCGACAGAATGAGACCCTGCCTCAAAAAAAAAAAAAAAAAAAAAAAATCAATGTGTAATTCTCTGAAGATAGATAACTCAAGGGTTTCAAGTACTATAAGGTACAAAAAAGGAAAGGATTCAGAGTGATTATGCTAATTTAGGGTTGACAGCACACTGGATAGGATGGAATGAGCCCATTGGTTTGTACAAGATTGGTTCATTGGTCAATAATGAGGGCTTGGTTATGTCCAATAAGGGTCAGTCCTTCTAGGATCACTCAAAGTCATGGTTTTCTAGTGGCTTTAGTTGGTTGTGGTGAGATGCAGCATTCAGTTTTGGTATCTCCTAGGCAAGTGTGCCATAAGTGGAAAACCTTCCTTTTACATAGGCAGAGAGAGCAGCAGGTACAAAGACACGAAGGCATGAGTTCAGGAACTGCAGGTCACTCTGCAGCTGCATAGAGCTCACTGGGGAACAGCAGGACATGAGGTGGGAGGGGTAGGCTGGGGCCAGATCACAAAAAGTCTTGAATGGCAAGCTAAGGAGGTCATTCATGGAATGTACCCAGTGTGATGCCTGGCACATGATAGGTGCTCAATGTTAGTGCTTTTCCCCCTTCCTTTTTCCTGAGGTGTCTAGGGATAATGGGGTCTCTAAAGGCCACGATGGGGGTTGCAGAAGGCACAGAAGTTATAAACAGCTGATCTGTCTGTGATCCAAACGTGTTATAGGCCAAAACCACCATGTCACAGTGGTGGGAGGTCATTCCCTCATTCTCTTCCCTCCAGGCTCAGCACGCAGGGGGTGTCATAACCGAAGAGGACTTCAGCAATTACAGCGCCCTTGTGGAGAAGCCTGTGTGTGGCGTGTACAGAGGTGACCTCTCCCCCGGCTCCCAGGGTCCCCACTCAGGAGAAGCCTCCCAGTCCATGGCCACATCGTTTTGGCCTAGAGACTCCTCTCCATTTCACAGGAGAGAAACTAAGGCAGTGAGCTACCTGGGCAGTCAACTGTTGAAGCAAACCAGAGTCAGCCCACCTTCTGAAAAGTAGCTGTGGGGTCAGTTACCCCAAGTATTTAGGATATTGGGGGGTGGACCTGGTCAAAGGGTCCAACCTGGAAGTTGGGGTTCTGGCCATAGGTTTTCTTGATTTGGGCTCTGTGTTGCCTCTGCCCTTTCCCCAGCAGCGCTGTCACTGCCCTGTACTTCCTAAGAATTTTTAAGACAAAGTCCATCCAAGCTTCACAGTAGAATGAACCCTTCAAGACAGTCATAGACCCAGCTCCTCATAGTGCCAAAAAGAAATTGAGGCCCGAGGAGGGAATATAACTTAACTGGCCAAACTCAAGAAAACCAACAGGGAACCCAGAAAACCAAGCTTATGACATGGGTGGGGTCCATGTTTACTGAACCCAAGGTGGTAGGTGCTGGATTTCTCAGAAGATTCTCAGGTTCTTTCCCTTCTAGGAGAGCCAGATGACATCAAGCCCCAGGAAAGGGTTTCTCTGAGTTCAACTTTCCAGGCCTCAATCTCCAACCTGATTCCTCTGCCAGAGGCAGTGGAATATGAAGCAATGGAAAGAGCCTATCAGCTGGGTGCAGTGGCTCAGGCCTATAACCCCAGCACATTGGGAGGCTGAGGCAGGAGGATCACTTGAGCCCAGGAGTTCATGACCAGCCTGGGCAACATAGTGAGACACCGTCTCTATAAAAAATTTAAAAATTACCCAGGCGTGGTGGTGTACCTATAGTCCTAGCTACTCAGGAGGTTGAGATGGGAGGATTGCTTGAGCCTGGGAGGTCAAGGCTGCAGTGAGCATGATTGTGCCACTGCACTACAGCCTGGGTGACAGAGTGAGACCATTATCTCACTCACACACACACACACACACACACAAAGAAAAGAAAAAAGAACAAGCGTAGCGTTGGAGCTAGGAAGACCTGGGTTTGAGTACCAACTGTGCCATTTACCTTGAACAAGCTACTTCCCACTCTGAGCCTTGGTTCCCTCCTTAAAATGGAAATAATAATAGTGCCTACATCTTAGGATGCCTATAAGGATTTGATGAGATGATGTAGGAAGTTGCCCTGATCAGAGCATGCACTGAATATAGATTTTCCATTTCCCCTTCCCAGCCTGGGTTGTCTCAACAATGCTAGTACCTTGAGTGCTCTGGATTCCCCTTGTCTCTCTGTACCACAGTTTCTGGACCTATCAAATATGTGTGATAACAGTAGCCACAGTGAGGACTAAATGAGTTAATGTTAGTGTTATGCATCAGCTATTATTCCTTTGATGTCCAAACATCTAGTAACAGAATAGGAAGAGAAGGTTGCTGCTGCCAAGAAGTTTGGGGCTGGATGAGACCATCAGGAGTCATGGATAATATCCTGGCCTATGGGAGAGCTAAAAGGAGACACATGACAGGCCAGGAATATGGACATCTGGTCACCTGTTTCTGCTGTGCTCTGCTGATAGCCTGCAGTGTGACTCTGGGCAAGCCACAGCCCTCTTGAGCCTTAGTTTTCTCAAATGGCAGAGGAAACTGAAGACCAGTGTTCTGAGTTCAAGTCCTGGCCCTGCCCTTGACTTGCCATGTGAACTTGAATGAGTCTCTTTGCCTCTCAATGTTTCAGTTTCCCCATCTGGTGAGGGAGTTCAGCACAGTGGTCTCAGTGTGTGATGGTGGAATGTGGAGATGGGATGTGGGATGTGAAGGTGCCTTGACCCCTACCCTGCCATCAGTCACTTCCTGTCCTTTCAGGCCACCTGGTTCTTAGTCCCCCGCCTCCGCACACGGGCCCTGCCCTCATCAGTGCTCTCAACATCCTGGAGGGCTTCAATCTCACCAGCCTGGTATCCCGAGAACAGGCTCTTCACTGGGTGGCAGAGGTGAGGCTGACCCGTCCGCCTTTCCCTGGATTTAAGGATATTAGGAGTGGGGAGATTGGGTACTGCCATAGGGCAGGACTAAATCCCCTCCAAGTTTTCTCACACACGAAAGTCCGCTGGGTGTGGGTGCTGGGAGGGGCCTGGCAGCCTTTTCCATATCCCTGCTGTATTTTCAGACCCTGAAGATTGCATTAGCCCTGGCCAGCAGACTGGGAGATCCCGTCTATGATTCTACCATCACTGAGAGCATGGATGACATGCTCAGGTGGGTCTTGGGCAGGACCTGGGGGCTACAGAGGCAGTGGTGGGTGTGGGGAAAGGGTCAGGAGAAAAGCAGCTGGTATAGCAATAAAGGCCTGAAATCCTAAGTCAATTTCAGCTCAACCCCAACTCACAACGTGACACTGGGTGCCTCTCCCTGCACCTCACCTTTCCTATCAGCACAATGAGTTGGCTTACTTCATGTGGCTCTTAAATTTTTTTGAGGCTAGCATAGCACCTATATAAGCCCATCTGCTCCTCCTTTTGAGTAGGAAAAGAAAGCTCAATACCAAACAAAAGCCAGGCATGGTGGCTCACGCCTGTAATCCCAGTACTTTGGGAGGCCAAGGCGGGTGGATCACCTGAGGTCACGAGTTTGAGACCAGCCTGACCAACATAGTGAAACCCTACCTCTACTAAAAATACAAAAATTAGCCGGGCGTGGTGGCGCGTGCCTGTAGTCCCAGCTAGTCAGGAGGCTGAGGCAGGAGAATCACTTGAACCCGGGGAGCAGAGGTTGCAGTGAGCCGAGATCATGCCACTGCACTCCAGCCTGGGTGACAGAGTGAGACTTTGTCTCCAAAAACAAACAAACAGTCTCCAAGCAAATACTGAAGGTGGTGGTAATACAGCTTCATTAGCAACATAACATAGTAGTAGGTTGTGGGCTCTGATGAGACTGCCTTCATTCAAATTCCAGCTTGACCCTTCACTAGCTGTGCAGCCTTGGGCAAGTGGTTTAAACTCTCTAAATCTGTTTCTACAAGGGGGCTTGACAATAATGGTATCAACCTTGTAAGGTTGTGGTAAGGACTAAACAAAATCATACATGTAAAGCTTTTTTTGGTTGAAAATTGAATAAATGTCTTCAAGTAATCTTTGGTAACTTATTCTCTAATCAGCTATGGATAATCCAACACATAGTTATTAGGTAAGAAACCCTCAGTTGAATTTTTTTTTTTTTTTTTTTTTTGAGATGGAGTCTCGCTCTGTCGCCCAGGCTGGAGTGCAGTGGCATGATCTTGGCTCACTGTAACCTCTGCCTCCCAGGTTCAAGCAATTCTCCTGCTTCAGCCTCCCGCCTCAGTTGAATTTTTAAAAGTCTGGAGCATTACATATTGTTTCTAAGGTCAATGCAAACTTTGCTCTAAAACACACACACACACACACACACACACACACACACCTATATGAAATCTATTCAACCAGTTCATCCAGTAAATAGTTATTGAGCACTTACTCTGTGCCTTGGGAAAAAACTCTAAAAGAAAGTAAAGATCCTGGCTGGATGTGGTGGCTCATGCCTGTAATCCCAGCACTTTGGGAGGCCGAGGTGAGTGGATCATTTGAGGTCAGGAGTTCAAGACCGGCCTGGCCAACATGGTGAAACCCCGTCTAGAGACGGGGTTTTTTTTAGTAGACTAAAAAAAATTAGCTAGGTGTGGTGGCAGGTGCCTGTAATCCCAGATAATCGGGAGGCTGAGGCAGGAGAATCACTTGAACCTGGGAGGCAGAGGTTGCAGTGAGCTGAGACAGCGTCACTGCACTCCAGCCTGTGTGACAGAGCAAAACTCTATCTCATTAGGAAGAAAAAAAAAATCCTCATATACAAAATCCTCCCCCAACTAAACTCTTAATAAAACTTTAGACTACAAACATTAGTTTAAATGAATCCAGTTTGTTAATTCAAAGCAAATATTTTCTGATCATCCATTATGCACCAGGCACTTTCATAGAAAGGATTAAGAAGTCAGATAACTAAAAGGCTCTTGATTTAAACATTAAATAAAAGTTGGTTCCAGAAAAGAATCTAAATAATACCTAAATACATTCAACAGCTATTTTCTGGGTATTTCTTATGTGCAATTAATGAGCTTCTGCACTCATAGACCTAGTAGTCCAGTGAGGGAGGTAGATTTCATCAAATAATTACACAAACACCACAAAAGTGAGGTAGGTGGGGTGTATTGAGAGCCTGTTGTTTGCTCATCTCCCACCCCTTGTCTTTTCAGCAAGGTGGAGGCCGCCTACCTCCGGGGCCATATCAATGACTCCCAGGCAGCCCCTGCCCCACTCCTGCCTGTCTATGAACTAGACGGAGCTCCCACGGCTGCCCAGGTGCTGATCATGGGACCTGATGACTTCATTGTGGCCATGGTTAGGTATGCCAGCTCAGACTCAGAACCTGGAACAAGGGATCCTCTGAACCAAGAGGGGGTGGGGGCTGGGTAGAGGTGAGGATGGGCCAGGGCTCACCCAACCCCACCTCGGCCCCCAGCTCCCTGAACCAGCCCTTTGGCAGCGGCCTTATCACCCCCTCGGGGATCCTGCTTAACAGCCAGATGCTGGACTTCTCCTGGCCCAACCGGACAGCTAACCACTCTGCACCCAGCCTGGTAGGATTTGCTTCCCTGCTTTCCTGGGGACCCTGAGGCCTATAGGTAGGAGGTGCAATGGCATGGCTGCCCCTTTCTCCCTACTTTCTCCAGAATCTTCTAGTATAAGGAAGCCTAAAGAAGATGTTCACCTCATCCCTAGCCCTGCTAAGTCTGGGACATGGAGCCTGCTGGGTCTGAAGAACCCTTGTCCCATTCTGTCACTGTCTTACTGTGTGACCTTGTGAAGATCTTGCCCTCTCTGGGCAATTTCTTCACCTGTACAATGAGGGTTTTGGCTCCTATTTGATGTTTTGGGCATTTTCCAGCACTAGCGGTCTGTGACTATGTGAGCTTGAGCTGATGGGGCTCAGCCCTATGGTTGGGCACCAAAGAGGGACCCAAGGAGGAAGGATTTAATAATTTTTATCTAGTTAAAAATCAGCACTCTTACACCCCGCCATCTGGGGCCCCAGCAGGGCAAAGACACGTAGAGATGATCAGGGTGGGGTTATCCTGTTCTTCCCCATTGCCATCTTTCTTGGCTTGGTCCTTTCTCCTGTGACCCGTAGCAGCCTCATAGCTCAGTGGATGTACTTATCACTCCCCCATCCACCCCACCCATCCAGGCACCCTACCCATTTCACAGATAGCAAACTGTTGTCTGGGAAGGGACCAGTCTCCCAGGAAAACTGGGCCTGTGGAAGATGTAGAAGAGGGAGAGCAGTTGGAAGGGTTGTGGAGGGGCCCTTTCCCGGTCTTGTCCCACCCCACCTGCCCCTTGTGGTCTCTGTCCTCTAACAACAGGAGAATTCAGTGCAGCCAGGGAAGCGGCCACTCTCTTTCCTGCTGCCCACAGTGGTCCGACCTGCGGAGGGGCTCTGTGGAACCTACCTCGCTCTGGGGGCCAATGGAGCTGCGCGGGGCCTCAGCGGCCTGACACAGGTGAGGTTTACGCCATGGTTGGCCTTTTTCAGCCGGGAGCCAAGCTGTGGCCTAGACTGCAGATGCCTGTCATATCTGTGGCTTGTTTCCATTCCTCATGCGGCAAACATGGGCTGAGGCTGCTTTGTGCCAGGCGCATCCTGGGCAATGTGGACATGGGCTGCGCTGAGTTTCTTAGTGAAAATGGAGCCCTGATGCTCCCTGTCTTTCCCGGTTGCAGGGGAAATGGCAGGGTCAGTAGATTGAAAAGTGGGGTTAGCATCTGGGTGGCCTGGGTTCTGTTAACCTCAAGTCCCATTATACCTCTACCCAGCATCTGAATAGACAACCAGCCCTCTTTAGGGTGGGATTTGAAAGGAAGGGCCTGCTTTTCTCCAGAACACCTCAGAATGGCTCCATGAATGTCTTGAGAACCTGATATATATGCCAGGCACCTATTTTGGCAGGTGGTGAGTTAACGATCTTGAGTTCTGGAATCAGACACTCCTGGGTTCCGGCCCAAGTGCTACCAATTTGTAACTGTGTGATGCTGGAGCATTCACTTAACAGCTCTGAACCTCAGTCTCTTCATCTTTAAAATGGAAATAATAACAATAGCTAACATTTAAAGAGTTCGTACTAAGTGCTGGGCACTGTGTTATGTGTGTTAACCATTTTAACCTTCCCAGTTCTGGAGAGAATCCTTATTTCTATTTTATAGATAAGGAAACCGAAGCCCAGAGAGGTTAAGACTTTAGGTCAAGTACCTTCAGCTAGAAAGAGCAGGGAGGCAGTTTGGTTCCAGAGCCTACGCACACTCCTAACCACTAAGTTAAAAGCACCCACATTGTGCCCTAGACCACTCCTAGCTATTAACCTTGCCCTATCCAGAGAGAAAAGAAGGGAGCCCTGGGCTAGATTAAAGAGACTTGGTTCTAGTGGTGTATCTTCCCTGGCTTCCTCTAAACTCTGGAGTAAGTCATTTTCCTTGCTGGACTTCACTTTCCCTCTCTGTGAAATGGGAACAGTCATCACAGGCCTGCCTGTCTTCCAGGGCTGTTAGGAGGCTCAGATGACACCCGGTGTAAGAATTCTCAAGACTAAGGAGCCTGGACCAAGGGTGAGAGCTGAGGAATCCTGGACCATCACCCCTGGGACAGCCCTGATTTTTCTGTACCTTGGCTACCACAGGTTCTGCTGAATGTCCTGACCTTGAACCGGAACCTGAGTGACAGCCTGGCCCGCGGCCGCCTACACCCGGACCTGCAGTCCAACCTCCTGCAGGTGGACAGTGAGTGCAGAGCAGAGACCTCGTGGGGCGGGCACAGGGACAGGTAGAGAAAGGACTCCTCCCAAGGGTGCCCATGCCTCAACCAGCACCAACTGCCAGTGAAGTTTGGTTTTATTTGGCATATTTCTATTGGAGCAGTGAACGATCTGGGGATTGGAACCAGTCTTGCCATTTCCTGGTTGTGTGGCCTTGAGAAATCCATGTCTCAACTCTGAGCCTCAGTTTTCTCATTTGTAAAATAAGACACAGTTGTTCATTCTTCAAACTTTCATTTACTCAACAGTTTGTATTGAACACGTACGTGTTCCAGGCATCATCCTAGGTGCTGGGGATTCTGCATTTACAGGCAAACAAGAAAATAAGTCATCAAAGAAATATGAGACAAATAAATGCTCTGCCAACTGTCAAAGCAGGGTGATATAATAGGACGGACTCAATGATCAAGGAAGACTTCTCTTTGGTGGCATTTAAGCTGAGATCTAAAGAGTGAGAAAGAAACTGGGTGCAATGGCTCAGACCTATAATCCCAGGCTGAGGTGAGAGGATCGCTTGAGGCCAAGAGTTCAAGAGCAGCCTCAGTAACATAGTGAGACCCCCCCCACCCCCCCGCCGTCTCTATAAAAAAAATTTTTTTAATTAGCCAGGCATGGCGCGTGCCTGTGGTTCTAGCTACTCGGGAGGCTGAGGCAGGAGAATTGCTTGAACCAGGGAGGCAGAGGTTACAGTGAGCCAAGATCACGCCACTGCCCTACAGCCTGGGTAACAGAGTGAGATCCTATCTCCTAAAAAAAAAAAAAAAAAGTAAGAGAGAGCCCACTATACAAAGAATTGGTGCAGAGCTTTGTAGGTCAGGGGAGCCAAGTACAAAGAACTCAGGGCAGGAATGGGTTTGGTGAGTTTGAGGACTAAAAAGGAGACCAAAGTAAGCAAGGATGAAATTAGATCAGAGAGGCAGGCAGGCGCCAGATCGTGGACCTTAGGGTGAAGAGATGGACTTTCCTCTAAGAAAAGGGCTTAATTTTGGCACAGCTGAATTTTATAAACAGGAAAGTATCTGCACCTTTGAGGAGTTTTTATTATAACAGACAATGTATTAATATGACACTAGTCCAAAAGAATACAGAATTGATTGAGACACAGTCCTTGCCTGTTCAATATTATTATCCCCATTCTATAGAGGAAGAAACTGAGGCTCACAGAAGTTATAAACTAGTCAAAGATCAACCACTAAGTGGCAGAACTTCAATTAGGACACACACCTGGCTGATACCAAAGACTCTATTCTTTACTGCACAGCTCTTGATATCTCCTGGACTGAATCACATTAGAAGCAGAGACCGCGATCTTCAACAATCACATCCTGTGGTTGGCCAGCGACACTTGGATCCCAGCTGATAGATGACAAGGCCACATCCTTGAAATTGAATTTTGTTCAACAAATATCTGCTGGTCTCTGTTGAATGTGAGGCTCTGTGCTAAGTTATTTGGGCTCAGCCCAGTCCTGCCTTCAGGGCCTTAGTGTAAGATGGAGGTACAAGGAGTGGGGGCTTGGTGAAGGGAAAGTTCATCTACCTGAGGCCCTGGGGAGGCTTTATGGAGGAGGTGACAAGTAGCTTGGCTTTGAAGTATGAGTAGGAATTTGGTATGTGGAGGTAAAGGACATTCTGGACAGGAGGAACAGCCTAGGCAAAAACCAGAATAAATGGCTCAGAGAGCAGCCAGGAGGCTAGCTGTTGTTTCCTAGAGTTCTCAATTTACCCAGCACCTTTGTGACTTTTGCCACATTTGCACACCATCTAAACCAATATGCACGTAACATGTCTCTCTAAATGAACTTCCTTTTTAGCCTAAATGTATTTTATTATTTTTTTGAGATAGAGTCTCACTCTGTCGCCCAGGCTGGAGTGCAGTGGTGCGATCTCAGCTCACTTCAACCTCCGCCTCCTGGGTTCAAGTGATTCTCGTGCCTCAGCCTCCCGAGTAGCTGAGAATACAGGTGCACATGCCACCACACCCAGCTAATTTTTGCATTTTTGTAGAGACAGGGTTTCACCATGCTGGCCAGGCTAGTCTCAAACTCCTGACCTCAAGTAATCTGCCTGCCTCGGCCTCCCGAAGTGCTGGATTTACAGGCGTGAGCCACCATGCCCGGCCCTAAATGTATTTTAAAAATAGACCTTATATCATAATCACAAATGGAAAAATGACATCATTTGCCACAAATAGATGACAAATAGCTATCATCTATTTGTTAGCTATACAAATAGATATGTGTAGTTTTTAGTTAAATATTGTGGCCCATGGAAGGCTCTGAGACTGCTTTCTCCATTAAAGAAGGAGATTAGGAAGCGTTAGAGAGCAGACTGAAACTTGTTCCTTGCCATAATCAAAAGGATTGAAAGTGAACCACAAAGGAAATAGATTTTCGATTAAGTGATTTAATGCTATTCAAGATTGGGTCTTCATCTCAAGAGCTACCAAAAGTCTTCCTATTAGGGAAAGAAGAAGACTAGATCTTTATTGAGAAGCGGTAGGATGTGGAGTTACAGGGCTTCTCACAGAGGTCAGCCTTAAGATTATCCAATTGAGAAGGGGAGACACATGACCTGATTTGTCTTATTTAGGGGAGGTAGATTGAGGGGAGGAGAATTTAAGTCAGGGAAATATGAGAAGCAGCTGGGATATGGCCCAGGCAAGAGATGATGAGGGTCTGAACTTATCCAATGGGATGGGGATTTGTTCATCTATCTAGTAAGTATCTGCTCAATATTTACTATGTACTGACCCTGTCACTGGAGATCAATAGCAAACAAGACAACGTTCCTACCTTCAAAAAGCTTATAATCTAGTGGAGGGAGACACAGTAAATAAATAAACAAATACAGGTAGCAGTAAGTACTTTGGAAGAAAACCAAACAAGGTAAAGATGGTAGGGACTGCTGTTTTAGGTAATGGTGGAGGAAATTCTTGAAGAGGTGCCAAAGACTGGACAGCAGTAAGGGGGCCAGCAGTGTGACTTTCTAGGAGAGCATTCCAGGCAGAAAGAACAGTAAGTGCAAAGGCACTGAAGTAGAAACATGTTTGGCCTTCTAAAGGGACAGCAAGGAGGTCAATGTGGCTGGAATACAGTTAAGCAAGGTGAGAAATAGAAGGAAATGAGGGGAGGAATTTAGAGAAGTAGCAAGGTCCCAAACAATGTTGGGCTTAGAGGCACCTTGGTAAGGACTTTGGATTTTATTCTAAATTCCGTTGAAGCTGTTGGAGGGCTTTGAGCAGGGGAGGTGACAAGGTCTGACTAATGGTTTAAAAGGATCCCCTTGGCTGCTGTTTGAACAGGCTATAAGAAAGGCAGGGGGCCAGGCGCGGTGGCTCACGCCTGTAATCCTAGCACTTTGGGAGGCCGAGGTGGGCAGATCACCTGAGGTCAGGAGTTCGAGACCAGCCTGACCAACATGGATAAACCCCCACCTCTACAAAAAAAAAAAAAAATAGAAAATTAGCCGGGTGTGGTGGCACATGCCTGTTATCCCAGCTACTGGGGAGGCTGAGGCAGGAGAATCGCTTGAACCTGGGAGGCAGAGGTTGCGGTGAGCCAAAATCGTGCCATTGCACTCCAGCCTGGGCAACAAGAGTGAGACTCCGCCTCAAAAAAAAAAGAAAGAAAGAAAGGAAGGGAGGGAGGGAGGGAGGGCTGGAAGCAGGGAGACCAGTAAGGAAGGAAGGAAGGGAGGGCTGGAAGCAGGGAGACCAGTTAGTGGATTATGCAGAAATCCTGGCAAGTAATGATGGCAGCTTGGCTTTGGCAGGTGGAGATGAAGACCCACAAAGCCCCTTTTTCTTTTTTCTGCCTCCCTCCCTCCCTCCCTTCCTTCCTTCCATTTTCTTTCTTTTCTTTTTTTGGAGACAGGGTTTTGCTCTTTTGCCCAGACTGGAGTGCAGTGGTGCAATCTCAGCTTACTTTACTGCAACTTGTGCCTCCCAGGGTCAAGCGATCCTCCTACCTTAGCCTCCTGAGTATCTGGGACTACAGGCATGTACCACCATGCTCAGCTAATTTTTAAATTTTCTGTAGAGATGGGGTCTCCCTATATTGCCCAAGCTAGTCTCAAACTCCTGGGCTCAAGTGATCCTCCCACCTTAGCCTCCCAAAGTGCTGGGATTACAGGCATGAGCCACTGCACCCGGCCTGTCCTGTTTTCAATATTAAGAATGACTGCATATTATTGATCACTTACTGTATGCAAGGTTCAGTGCTGTGTGTGCATTATCTCCTTTAGTCCCTGCAACTTCGTGTTCTCATATAATCCCTATTTATGCATGAGGAAACTGAGGCTCAGCAAGGTAAAGTGATTTGTCCAAGGTCATACAGCTCTGTGGTGGAGCAGCCAGGATGAGGACTCAGGTCTGACTGTAGGACTCTTGAACTAGTGCTGTGTACATTCTGAATGTGTATATGTCGGGGATGGTTTTCAGGTGAGTTCACAGAGGAAGAGATTGAGTTCCTGGAAGCCAGGGGTCACCACGTGGAGAAAGTAGATGTCTTATCCTGGGTCCATGGCAGCCGAAGGACCAACAACTTCATCATCGCTGTTAAGGACCCTCGGAGCCCAGATGCAGCTGGAGCCACCATCCTGTAGAGCAGCGGGGTGGGGCGGGGTCTCTGCTCCCCCACTTTGCATGTTCCCAGAGTCCCTCCTTCTCCCAGGTTTGGTCTCAGGGGGACCCCAGGGATGCCCCAGATCAGGGGCCAGAGGGGATGCTTAGCAAACCCAATCCCAGAGTAACTGGAAAATTCTCCATCAGGAGGCCTGTGGTGGTGGTGGTGGTGGTGGTGGTGGTGGTGGTGGTGAGTGTCAGCATCTACAGCCAGGCAGGCAGGACCTTGAGGAATCAGACTATCTGTCTGTGTGTCACCTCTCCTCCTTCAGCCATGCTGGCCCCGAGCTTAGGGATGTGCTTGCAAACCCTTCTCAAGGGTCTCACAACCCCAACATCTTCAGACTGGCCTGACCTGGGCCTTGTCTTCCAGTTCCTTTCTCCCATTCCCAGCCTCATTTCTTAAATGACTAGGAATTTTTTAATGGACCATCATAGGGAGGGGGTGCTCCTCTTTTCCCACCAGGTTGAGGTGGGGGCCTTGCATCGGGGGTCCCCAGGGTATGGGGTAGGGGTGGGGGTGGGGACCAGCTCAGGGGCTTCCATTTGCAAAGGGGAATTAAAGAAAGAATGTTGCTTAACCATGGCTCTGGTTTAATTTATATTTAACTGGGTTGAGAGTGGGAGTGGGAGAGGAGACCTCGGCTCACCCTGTCCCAGTAACCGATTCAAGAGTAACCTGGAGTCAACATTGAAGGACTCATAATAATATCTGTCCAGCTAAGACATGCACCAATAATAATAATTCATAACACCAATAACTATAATATATAGCATCTAATCTTTATTACAAGCCTCATGAAGTAGGTACTAATATTATTGCCATTTTACAGATGGGAAACAGGCCAAAAGAGGTTAAGGGACTTGTCTAAGGTTCTTCATCTATTAAATGGAAGAACTGGGGTTCATCTCAGCATGTCCAACTCTGGAATTTGTGCTCTTAACCAATTCCACACCTATTAGTTGAACTATTTGTTATAAAGTATACGTCATATAGTATATATCAGACAATAAGTACCTTTTATAGATAATATCATTCATGCATACATTCTTCTATCCATTACATTCCAGGTACTTTGTTAGGCACTAGAGATTCAGCACTGAACAAGACAGGCTTTTCTTTTCTTTTTTTTTTTGAGACAGTTTTGCTCTTGTCACCCAGGCTGGAGTGCAATGACGTGATCTCAGCTCACCGCAACCTCCACCTCCCCAGTTCAAGCGATTCTCCTGCCTCAGCTTCCCGAGTAGCTGGGATTACAGGCGTGCACCACCACACCTGGCTAATTTTGTATTTTTGGTAGAGACAGGGTTTCTCCATATTGGTCAGGCTGGTCTTGAACTCCCGACCTCAGGTGATCCGCCCACCTCAGCCTCCCAAAGTGCTGGGATTACAGGCGTGAGCCACCGCGCCTAGCCAAGACAGACTTTTTAATGGGTTTGCCCACCACGCCCAGCTAATTTTTTTTTTTTTTTTGTATTTTTTTTTAATAGAGACAGGGTTTCACCGTGTAGCCAGGATGGTCTTCATATCCTGACCTCATGATCCGCCCACCTCGGCCTCCCAATATGCTGGGACTACAGGCGTGAGCCACCGCGCCCCGCCAGAACTTTATTTTCTGAAAACAGACCCCTTCACGCCTGTAATCCCAGCACTTTGGGAGGCCGAGGCGGGCGGATCACGAGGTCAGGAGATCGAGACCATCCTGGCTAACATGGTGAAACCCTGTCTCTACTAAAAATACAAAAATTTAGCCGGGCGTGGCGGCGGGCGCCTGTAGTCCCAGCTATTCGGGAGGCTGAGGCAGGAAAATGGCGTGAACCCGGGAGGCGGAGCTTGCAGTGAGCCGAGATTGCGCCACTGCACTCCAGCCTGGGTGACAGAGCGAGACTCCGTCTCAAGAACAAACAAACAAACAAACACCAGACCCTTACTGCTATAAGGGCAGTAGTGTGCTGACCCCTACACTAGAGCACCCCGAGGGGATGATGAGATGAGATGAAACTGGTGAGATAGGTAGCTCATTCTTATGAGGCTGGTATTAATTCCCCATTTTACTGATGAGAAAATTGAGAGACCCGAAGCAACTTACCAGAGATCACCCAGCTGGTAGTTGGCAGATGCATAATTCAAAAGCAATCTGTTTGACTCCACAGACTATGTCTCTTTCTTTCTTTCTTTCTTTCTTTTTCTTCTTTTCCTTTCCTTCCTTCCTACCTCTTTTCTTCTTTTCTCCCTTCCTTCCCCTCCTTTCACAGATCCATGATTCAAAAGCCATCTGTTCGACTCCATAGACTATGTTTCCCTTCCCTTCCCTCTCCTCCCCTCCTCTCCCCTCTCCTTCCTCTCTCCTTCCCCTCCCCTTCCCTTCCCCTCTGTCTCACTGTCTCTCTTTTGCTTTCCTTCTTTCTCTTTCTTCCTTCCTTCCCTCCCTTTCTTTCCCCTTCTTTCCCTTCCCTTCCCTCCCCTTCGTTTCTTTCTCTTTTTTTTTAGAGATAGGGTCTTACTCTGCCATCCAGGCTGGAGTGCAGTGGTGCAATCCCTGTTCACTGTAGCCTCAACTTTCCTGGTCAAGCAATCCTCCTGCCTCGGACTCCCAAGTAGCTGGGACTACAGGCACATACCACCACACCTGGCTAATTTTTCATTTTTTGTAGAAACAAGAGTCTCACTATGTTGCCCAGGCTGATCTTGAACTCCTGGCCTCAAGTGATTCTCCTGCCTTGGCCTCCCAAAGTGCTGGGATTACAGGCTTGAGCCACTGTGCCTGGCCACTTCTTTAAAAATTTTTAAATTATTTTATTGGATTGCAGATATAACAGTTTTTCAAATATCAAATACTTTATAGATATATAATGTATATCTGTAATCCACCCCTTCAAAATCCAAACTTTCCAAAAATCTCATTGTCAATAATTTAATACACATTCCTCCAACTTTTTTCTGTACACTAACATATATTCTGTTTAAAAAGTAAAAATGGGACTATATTTTCACACTGTCTACAACTTCCTTTTTTTTTTAACTTACCAATATAGCATGGGCATTTTCCCCTGTTAATATATATGGATCCACTTCATTATTTATAATAATGCATCGTAGTTCACTGAAGGGTTTAACCAGTTTCCTTTTGATGGATGTTTGGGTGATCCTTGCCCTGATATCTTTAGGTGCCTGAGCCATGCCTGTAGTCCAACCTACTCTCCCAGGCTGTCTTTCAAGTGACAGAGTGTCTTAGTTCATTTGGGCTGCCATACCAAAATATCATAAACTGGGTAGATTGGAGCAGAGATTAGTGAAATAGAGAATGGAAAAACAATAGAGAAAATCAATAAAACCAAATCCTGGCTCTTTGAAAAAATCAACAAAATTGACAAACCTGTCCCAGATTGATCAAGAAAAAAAGAAGACTCGAAATTACTAGAATCAGAAATTAAAGATGGGACAGTACTTACAATCTTACAGAAATAAAAAAGGATCATAAAGAAATACTATGAACAACTGTATGTTAATAAATCAGATAACTTAGATGAAACATAAAATTTCCTAGAAAGACACATACCAAAACTGACTCAAGAAGAAATAGACAATCTGAGGAGATACAGAACAAATAAAGAGATTAGTAATATATACTAAAAAGCAAACTACTTACAAAGAAAAGCCCAGGTCTCAGACGGCCTCACTAGTGATTTCTACAAAACATTGAAAAAATTAATACCAATTCTATAAAAAAAGCTTTCAATAAATAGAAGAGGAAGAAACGCTTTCTAGTTTATTCTGTGAGGCTAGTTTTACCTTGAAATTAAAATCCAACAAAATAAGACCTAATAAGAAAACTACAGACCAATATTCTTTTATGAACATGGATGTAACATACTTAACAAAATACTAGCCAACAACATATAAAAAGAAGTATACACTGCCTCAGTGGGATACATTCCAGGAATTCAAGCTTGGTTTACTTTCAAAAATCAAGTATTGCATTATATTTTTTTGGTAGAATAAAAAACAAAAAACACATGATCATCTCAATAGATGCAGAAAAGGCATCTGACAAAATCCTACCACCCCTTCATGAAAACAAACAAACAAAAAATACTCAGCAAACCAGGAATAGAAGGGAACTTCTTCAACATGATAAAAGGCAAATATAAAAAACCCTCAGTTAACATCATAGTTAATAGTTAAAGATTGGATGCTTTCCCACTAAGATTAGAGCATACCCATTCTTGCTACTTCTATTCAATATTGTATTGGATGTTCTAGTCAGGGCAATTAGGCAAGATACAGAAATAAAAGGCCTCCAGATTGGAAAGTAAAAAGTAAAACTATTTTTATTTGCAGATGGCATGATCTTGTATACAAAAAATCCTAAGAAATCAATGAAAACAATGACAGCTAACAAAGGAGTTCAGCAAGATTGCTAATACAAGATCAGTATAAAGTTTCTGTACACTTGCAATAAACAACCTGTAAATGAAATTAAGAAAACAATTCTGGCCAGGCACAGTGGCTCCCACCTGGAATTGCAACACTTTGGGAGACTGAGGCTGGAGGATTGCTGGAGCCTAGGAGTTGGAGACCAGCCTGGGCAACATGGTGAAACTTTGTCTCTACAAAAATTAACTGACAGTGGTGGTGTGTGCCTGTAGTCCCAGCTCCTTGGGAGGCTGAGGTGGGAGAATAGCTTGAGGCCAGAAGGTGGGTTGATGGCGCCGCTGCACTCCAGCCTGGGTGATAGAGTGAGACCCTTAAAAAAAAAAAGAAAAAGAAAAAAGAAAGAAAACAATTCCATTTACTGAAACATCAGAAAGAATAAAATACTTCGGAATAAATTTTATAAAAGAAGTATAAAAATTAAAACTATAAAACATTGTCGAAAGAAATGAAAGAAGACCTAAATAAATGTAAAGACATTCTGTGTTTATGAATCGAAAGATTTAATTTTGTTAAGATGACAATACTTCCCAATTGATCTACAGATTCAATGCAATCTGTATGGAAATTCCAGCAGCACTTTATTGCAGAAATGAATATGGATGATCCTAAAATTCATATGGAATTAATTGCAAGGGACTCAGAATAGCCAAAACAATCTTGAAAAAGAACAATGTTGGAGGACACACATTTCCCGATTTTAAAACTTACTACAAAGTAATCAAAACAGTGTGGTAGGTATAAGGATAAACATATCAATGGAACATAATTGATAGTCCAGAAATAAATCAATATATCTATGGCCAATTGATCTCAACTAGGGTGCCAAGATCATTCAATGAAGAAGGAATATTCTCTTTCACATATTCACATACACAAAATGAAGTTTGAACCTTGCCTCACACCACATACAAAAAGTAACTCAAAATGGATCAAAGACACAAATATAAGAGCTAAAACTATAAAACTCTTAGAAGGAAACATAGGGGTAAATCCTCATACCTTGGATTTGGCAATGGTTTCTTAGATGTGGTACCAAAAGCACAGCAACAAAAGCAAACATAGATAATTGGATGTCATTGAAATTAAAAAGTTTTGTACATAAAAGGACAATCTTGAGTGAAAAGACAGTCCAAAAAATGTGAAAAGTATTTGCAATCTTATATCTGATCTGAGTACTTTATATAGTACCCAGAATATATTAAAAACACTTCAACAACATAAAGACAAACAACTCAATTAAAATATGGGCAAAGGACTTCAATAGACATTTCTTGGCAGGGTTCGGTGGCTCATGCCTGTAATCCCAATATTTTAGGAGGCCAAGGTGGGCAGATTGCTTGAGTCCAGGAGTTCAAGACAAGCCTGGGCAAAATGGTGAAACCCTGTATATACCAAAAATATAAAAAATTAGCTGGGTGCTGTGGCACGTGCCTGTAGTCCCAGCTAATGGGGAGGCTGAGGCAGGAAGATCCCTTGAACCCAGGAGATCGAGGCTGCACTGAGTTGAGATCGTGCCATTGTACTCCAGCCTGGGTGACAGGAGTGAAACCCTGCCTCAAAACAAAACAAAACAAAAAGGACACTTTTTTTTTTTTTTTTCTGAGACAGAGTCTCACTCTGTCACCCAGGATGGAGTGCAGTGGCACCATCTCGGCTCACTGCAACCTCCACCTCCCAGGCTCAAGAGATTCTCCCACCTCAGCCCCCTGAGTAGCTGGGACTACAGGTGCATGTCACCACACCCAGCTAATTTTTGTATTTTTTGTAGAGATGGGGTTTTGCCATGCGGCCTAGGCTGGTCTGGAACTCTTGGACTCAAGCAATCCTCCCATCTTGGCCTCCCAAAGTGCTGGGATTACAGGTGTAAGTCACCGTGCCTGGGCTTCAACAGACATTTCTTCAAAGATAAGTCTATGATATGATGCTGAATATCATAATCACTAGGGAAATGTAGATTAAAACAGGTCAAAATCACCATGAGATACCACTTCACAACAATTAGACTGGCCATAAATATTATTTTTATTTGTTTATTTACCTAAATACTATTTTTTATCTTTTATTTAAATAGAGATGGAGTCTTACTATGTGGCTCAGGTTGGTCTCAAACTCCTGGCCTCAAGCAATCCTCCTGCCTCAGCCTCCCAAAGTGTTGGGATTACAGGTGTGAGCCACTGTGCGCCCACAACAATAATTTTTTAAAAAGGAAATAACAAATGTTGCTCAGGATGTGAAAAAGTGGAATCTTCATACGTTGTTGGTGGAAATGTAAAATGGCACAGCAGCTATGGAAAACAGTTTGGCATTTCTTTAATAAGGCAAACCAAATTACCATACGACCCAGCAATACCATTCCCAGGCATAAACCCCAAATCACTGAAAACAGGTGTTCAAAGAAAAACTTGTACATGAATGTTCATAGCATCACTATTCACAATACCAAAAGGTAAAAAACAACCCAAATGTCCATCAACGGACAAAAAGATAACAAAATGTGGTATATTCACATAATAATACATATTATGTTATTCAGCTATGAAAAAGAATAAAGTACTGATACTGATACATGCTACAATATGGATGAACCTTGAAAACATTGTGCCAAGTGAGAGAAGCCAAAAGGTCACATATTGTATGATTCCATTTATATGAAGTATCCATAATAGGCAAACTGACAGAGACAAAGTCAATTAGTGATTCCTTAGGGCTGAGGGAATGGGGGGGTTGGGGAGAGGGAGATACCTAAAGATTATGGAGTTTCTTCTGAGGCAATGAAAATGTTCTAAAATTGACTGTGGTGATGGTTGCACATATCTGTGACTACACTAAATACCATAGAATTATACTTTTTTTTTTTTTTTTTTTTTCTGAGACAGGGTCTGGCTTTGTAGCCCAGGCTGGAGCACAATAGTGCAATCTTGGCTCACTGCAAACTCCGCCTCCTGGGCTCAAGTGATCCTCCCACCTCAGTCTCCACAATAGCTGGGACTGCAGGTATAAAGCACCACGTCCGGCTAATTTTTGTATTTTGGGTAGAAATGGGGTTTCACCATGTCACCCAGCCTGGTCTCGAACTCCTGGACATATGTGATCCGACCGACTCAGCCTCCCAAAGTGCTGGGATCACAGGCTTGAGCCACACACCCGGCTGAATTATACACTTTAAATGAGTAAATTGTATAGTATGTCAATTATATCTCAAAAGCTGTTTTTTTGTTTTGTTTTGGAAAATTGTTTTTTGTTTGTTTTTGATTTTTGTTTTGAGACAGAGTTTCACTCTTGTCACCCAGGCTGGAATGGAATGGCGAGATCTCAGCTAACTGTTACCTCCACCTCCCAGGTTCAAGCAATTCTCCTCCCTCAATCTCCGGAGTAGCTGGGATTATAGGCACCCGCCACCACGCCCAGCTAATTTTTGTATTTTTAGTAGAGATGGGGTTTCACCATGTTGGCCAGGCGGGTCTCAAACTCCTGACCTCAGGTGATCCACCCGCCTCAGCCTCCAAAGGTGCTTGAATTACAAGCATGAGCCACCGTGCCCAGCCTGTCAATAAAACTGTTTTAAAAAGACATAGGATTTGGTAATATGAGCTAAGAGCTGAATGCAAACTCTATGACCCAGCAATCCTAGTCCTAGGTTTTTATCCAGCAAAAAATTGTACACATGTTCATCCAAAGACATGCACAAGAATGTTCATAGTAGTAAAATTTAAAATAACTCCGGCCCGGGTGCGGTGGCTCACGCCTGTAATCCCAGCACTTTAGGAGGCCGAGGTGGGCGGATCACTTGAGGTCGGGAGTTTGAGACCAGCCTGACCACCATGGAGAAACCCTGTCTCTACTAAAAATACAAAAAATTAGCCGGGCATGGTGGCGGGCACCTGTGATCCCAGCTACTCAGGAGGCTGAGGTAGGAGAATCGTTTGAACCCAGGAGGTAGAGGTTGCGGTGAGCCGAGATCACGCCATTGCACTCCAGCCTGGGCAACAAGAGCGAAACTCTGTCTCAAAACAAAACAAAAAAAAGCTCTGGCCAGGCGTGATGGCTCACGCCTGTAATTCTAGCACTTTAGGAGGCCGAGGCAGGCAGATTGCCTGAGCTCAGGAGTTCGAGACCAGCCTGGGCAACACAGTGAAACCCTGTCTCTACTAAAAAATACAAAAGAAATTAACCGGGCATGGTGGCGTGCACCTGTAGTCCTAGCTACTCGGGAGGCTGAGGCCAGAGAATTGCTTGAACCAGGGATGCGAAGGTTGCAGTGAGCCGAGATCGCACTACTGCACCCCAGCCTGGGTGACAGAGCAAGAGTCCATCTCTAAAAAAAATAAATAAAATAAAATAAAATAGCTCCTAAGTGGAAACCCACATGCTCATTAACAGTAGAATGGATAAATTATGGTGTATTCAAACAATAAAATGCTGGCCAGGTGTGGTGGCTCACATCTGTAATCCCAGCACTCTGGGTGGCAGAGGTGGGAGGATCACTTGAGCCCAGGAGTTTGAGACCAACCTGGGCAACATGGTGAAACCCCGTCTCTACAAAAAATACAAAAATTAGCATGGTATAGTGGCATGCACCTGTGGTCCTAGCTACTAGGGAGGCTGAGGCAGAAGGATTACTTGAGCCTGGGAGGTCAAGGCTGCAGTGACCTGTGATCCCACCACTGCACTCCAACCTGGGTGACAGAGCAAGACTCTGTCTCAAAAAAATAAAAAATAAATAATGAAATGCTACCCAGCAATGAAAATGAACATGCTACAACTACCTGCAACAATGTAGATGAATCTATAAGTTTAACTCCTGGCAAGACTAATCTATGGAGTTAGAAGTTAAAATACTGTTTAACCTTGGGGGCTGTGGGTAATGACTGGAAGGGGCTTCTGTGGGGCTGAATGTTCTATTTCTTGATTTGGGTGTTTGTTAGACATGTGTGTTGGCTTTGTGGAAATTCATCAGGCTTTACACTTATGATTTCTGTACTTTTATGTCTTTATATTGTACTCTAATAAAAAGCTTTAAAATTTCAGAATATTTTTGAAAACAGTTTTTTTTTCCTCCCCCACCCCCACCTTTTTGTGTATGTATGGTCACTTGATATTCTTCCACTTTTTAAAATTGTGTAATTATTAGTCTATTTCTTCTATTTTTTCAATGATTTTTTTCCTGAAGAGCAAGCCATGGCTTGCCCATAGTAAGCCCCCACCCCACCACCGCTTTTTTTTTTTTTTTGAGATAGAGTCTCACTCTGTCATCCAGGCTGGAGTGCAGTGGTGCAGTCTCAGCTCACTGCAACCTCTGCTTCCCAGGCTCAAGTGATCCTCCCATCTCAGCTTCCCATGGAGCTGGGACTACAGGCATGATGCACCACCACGATTGGCTAATTTTTGTATTTTTTTGTAGAGATGGGGTTTTGCCATGTTGCCCTGGCTGCTCCCTAATTCCTGGGCTGACACAATCCACCTACCTCCACCTCCCAAAGTGCTGGGATTACAGGCATGAGCCACTGCGCCTCGCCATAGCATGTCTTTATGCAAAGCACAAGTGACCCCCTCCTCAAGGCATTTTATTTCTATATATCTGAAAATTGTTACAACGAACAGATTCTGAAATAACAAGGCATTTTACTGCCATCTACTGGTAAATTATCATAATAAATTTGCAAATTATAATGTCATGTGAATGGTGTCCACTTAAAAGTGATATCCTTCAAGACTAGTGAACAATACAGTCAGGATGGCTAAAGGTGACCCCAGGAAACTAAGGGGCAAGATGTCTGCTTTTGCCTTCTTTGTGCAGACGTGCAGAGAAGAGCATAAGAAAAATTCAGAGGTCCCTGTCAATTTTGCAGAATTTTCCAAAAAGTGCTCTGAGAGGTGGAAGACAATGTCTGGGAAAGAGAAGTCTAGGCTGGGCACGGCGGCTTACGCCTGTAATCTCAGCACTTTGGGAGGGTGAGTTGGGTGGATCACCTGAGGTAAGGAGTTTGAGACCAGCCTGGCCAACATGGTGAAACCTCGTCTCTACTAAAAATACAAAAAACTAGCCAGGCGTGTTGGTGGGCGCCTGTAATCCCAGCTACTGGGGAGGCTGAGGCAGGAGAATGGCTTGAACCCAGGAGGCAGAGGTTGCGGTGAGCTGAGATCGTGCCACTGCACTCCAGCCTGGGCAATAAGAGCAAAACTCCATCTCAGAAAAAAAAAAAGAAAAAAAGAGAGAGAGAGAGTCTAAATTCGATTAAATGGCAAAGGCGGATAAAGTGCACTGTGATAGAGAAATGAACGATTATGGACCAGCTAAGGGAGGCAAGAACGATCCTAATGCCCCCAAAAGGCCACTGTCTGGATTCTTCCTGTTCTGTTCAGAATTCTGCCCCAAGATCAAATCCACAAACCCTGGCATCTCTATTGGAGACGTGGCAAAAAAGCTGGGTGAGATGTGGAATAACTTAAATGACAGTGAAAAGCAGCCTTATGTCACTAAGGTGGCAAAGCTGAAGAAGTATGAGAAGGATGTTGCTGACTATAAGTCGAAAGGAAAGTTGGACGGCACAAAAGATCCTGCTAAAGTTGCCTGGGAAAAGATGGAAGAAGAAGATGAAGAAGATGAGGAGGAAGAGAAGGAGGATGAATAAATAAACTGTTTGCCTATAAAAAAAAAAAAAGGTGATATCCTTCTGCAGGGCAAAATTCATCCAACTAAATGTGGTAAGTTTGTCATTTGGCACTGTTGTGACGAACCCTGCAGACAGTAAAATGTTGACACTTTCTAGATGGTTTTGTTCTTTCTTTTTTCCCCTGTTTTATTATTATTTTTCTTAAAGACATCATTGAAGTATTCACTGTCAGTCTTATCACTGCAAAGCTTGAGCCTGTTTGGACACACATGAAAGTAGAAGTCCAATAAATACAAATCAAATTATCAAAGAACAATTGATTTGCTTTTTCTTCACTCTAGTCCAAATCTAGAACAATCCTGGATGTTTTAGGACTGTTTTTCTTGCTCAAAACATTTTATGAAATAGCCTGACCACCTCTTCAGAAGCCTCTCTCAATCTATTGCTTGTTGAAACTATCATAAGCACTAAGCTTTCTCCTAAACATTTATAGGTATAAATTCATTAATATGCTTGACAACCTTATGAAGTAGGAGCCCTTATTCTCTGCATCTCACAGGTGAGGCAACTGAAGCACAAAGAAGTTAAGTTACATTTCAAGTGAGGATATTACAAACATAGCTTCCTTGGGGAGCTTACAGTCTACTGGGGACATAGAATGAAACAAAACCCATGTAAAGATTTTTAAACAATATAAAGGAGAAAATACTTTGGACCCTGTTGGACAAGTCATTTATCTCCTTTTGGTTGCAGTTTCTTCACATAGCTAATAAATGGCAGAGCTAGAATCTGAACTTGGGTGTTCAGATTCACTTTGGCTTCAGAGCCCAATATTGTAATCATTATGCTATACTATCTGCTAGTTTATGGCCTGTTTTTGTTCTTTTGCTGCCTGCCCGCAGGCAACAAGTATTTGTGTTGCCTAGGCTCCTGCTATTTTTACCTACAGGATCTGCAGGTGCCCAATGCGCCCCTGTCTTCTCAGCTCTTTGCATTCTTGCAGATCCCAGGAATACCCATGACCCTTGGCTTAAGGACATGGACAACAAGGTGAAAAAATTAGGATAGTGGCTCTGGAATCTTTTGTGCGTGTGTATGGTGAAATACATATATAACATAAAATTTGCCATTTTAACCATTTTTAAGCATATAATTCGGTGGCATTAAGTATATTCACATGCAACCATCACCACCATCTACCTCCAGAACTTTTTTGTTTTCCCCAACTGAAACTTTGTATCCATTAAACACAAACTTCCCATTCCCTCTCCCTCTAGCCCTTGGCAACCACTCTACTTTCTGTCTTTATGAATTTGACTACTTTAGGAACCTCATATAGGAGGAATCATACAATATTTGTCTTTTTGTGACCGACTTATTTCACTTAGCATAATATCTTCAAGGTTCATCTGTGTTGTACGTCGTGTCAGAATTTCCTTCCTTCATGAAGGCTGAGCGATGCTTCATTGTATGTATAGACCATATTTTGCTTATCTATTCAACTGTCTATAGATATGTAGGTTGCTTCCACATGTTGGCTATTGTGAACAATGCTGCTGTGAACAGGGGTGCACAAATATCTCTTTGAAACTCTGCTTTCACTTCTTTATTTTTTAAATTTTATTTCGAAACAGGGTTTTGCTCCATCACCCAGGCTGGAATGCAGGAATGGAAACATGGCTCACTGCAGCCTCAACCTCCTGGGCTCAACTGATCCTCTCGCCTTAGCCTCCTGGGTAGCTGGGACCACAGGTATGTGCTGCCACACCTGGCTTGTTTATTTATTTATTTTTAAACTTTGAGACAGGGTCTCATCTGTCACCCAGGCTGGAGTACAGTGGTACTAATGTGATTTCACTTATTTTGGATGAATACCCAGAAGTGGAATTACTGGCTCATAGGGTAATCCTATGTTTAACTTTTTTTTCCTTGAGACCGGGTCTTGCTATGTTGCCCAGGGTGGACTCAAACTCCTGGGTTCAAGTGATCCTCCTGCCCTAGCCTCCCAAGTAGCTGGGATTATAGGGGCGCCTATGTTTAACTTTTTGAGGAAATGCCAAACTGTTTTCCACCATGGCTGCATCAATTTATATTCCTGGCTGGGCGCAGTGGCTCACGCCTGTAATCCCAGCATTTTGGGAGGCCAAGGCAGGTGGAACACTTGAGCCCAGGAGTTTGAGACTAGCCTGGGCAACAGGGTGAAACCCTGTCTCTACAGAAAATGCAAAGATTAGCCGGGCATGGTGGCGCATGCCTGTAATCCCAGCTACTCTGGAGGCTGGGGCATGAGAATTGCTTGAACCCGGGAGGCGGAGGTTGCAGTGAGCCGAGATTGCACCACTGCACTCCAGCCTGGGTGACAGAGCGAGATCGTCTCAAAGAAAAACAAAAAACAAAAACAAAATACATTCCCACCAGCAATGCATAAAGTGCTAATTTCTCCGCATCTTTGCCAAAACTTGTTATTTTCTGCCTTTTAAAAAAATAACAGCAGCTGGGCGCCGTGGCTCACGCCTGTAATCCTAACACATTGGGAGGCCAAGGCAGGGGAATGACTGAGCTCAGGAGTTTGAGACCAGCCTGGACAACATGGCAAAACCCCACCTCTACTAAAAATACAAAAAATTAGCTGGCCATGGTGGTGCGCGCCTGTAATTCCAGCTACTTCAGAGGCTGAGGTACAAGAATTGCTTGAACCTGGGAGGCAGAGGTTGCAGTGAGCTGAGATCGCACCACTGCACTCCAGTCTGGGCGACAGAGTGAGATTCTGTCTCAATAAATAAATACATACATACATACATACATACATAAATAGGGTATGAATTGGTATCTCATTGTGGTTTTGATTTGCATTTCCTTAATGACTACAGAGATTGAACATCTTTTCATGTGCTTATTAGCCATTTGTATATCTTCTTTGAAGAAATGTCTATTCAAGTCCTTTGCCTTTTTTTTTTGAGACAGGGTCTCACTCTGTCACCCAGTCTGGAGAGCAGTGATGTGATCTTGGCTTACTGTAGCCTCCAATTCCCAGGCTGAAGTGATCCTTCCACCTCAGTCTCATGAGTAGTTGGGATTACGGGCACACACGACCATGACCAGCTAATTTTTAAATTTTTTGTAGAGATGAAGTCTTACTGTGTTGCCCAGGCTGGTCTCAAACTCCTGGACTCAAGCAATCCTCCTGCCTTGGCCTCCCAAAGTGCTGGAATTATAGGCGTGAGCCATAGCACCCAGTCTTATTGCTGAGTTTCTGGAATCTTTGAGAGCTTTCTTATCTCTAGAAGTCTTTGTGGGTTTGGAAATATGTCAGTGAGGTCTTCTCAGCCTTAGGGCTGGCTGTTGTCAGGACCTCTGTGTCTGTAGGATGAAGTAGCCAGAGCTTTTCATTCAGTCTTTCAGGTTAATTAATCAAGTCATTCATTAATTGTATCTTTATCCAAAAAATCACCCTTTGGCTATGTCAGATTTCCAGGCTAACACAAGAGTACAAACTGTATGGTTCTGTTTCTATGGAGATCAAAAACTGTCAAAGTTAATCTACGGCTGGGCGTGGTGGCTCATGCCTGTAATCCCAGCACTTTGGGAGGCCAAGGCGGGCAGATCACAAGGTCAGGAGATCGAGACCACGGTGAAACCCCGTCTCTACTAAAAATACAAAAAATTAGCCTGGCGCAGTGGTGGGTGCCTGTAGTCCCAGCTACTCAGGAGGTTGAGGCAGGAGAATGGCGTGAACCCAGGAGGCAGAGCTTGCAGTGAGCCGAGATTGTGCCACTGCACTCCAGCCTGGGCGACAGAGCGCGACTCCATCTCAAAAAAAAAAAAAAAAGTTAATCTATGGTGCTAGAAGTCAGAATAATGGTTACATCTGGGGGAGCAGGTATTTATTAGAAGAGAACATACAAAAGAGAACAAAAGGGAACTTTCTGGGTTGATAGATCTATAACTTGATCTAGGTGGTGGTAACACAGGAATGTAGGCAAAAAAATTATTAGATATACACTTAATAGTTTTTCATTTTATTGTATATAAATTATATTTCAGTTTTTAAAAGTTAAAATAAAAAGCTTCAGAAAAGTTTTTTTTTCCCAGGATATTTTAAATTTATTTGGTGTTAATTTCATAGGCTCAAAGGTCTAAGGTGCCCCCCTGTTGCGGTTGCCTGTGGTTCTCTTTGCTCCTGTCTGCCCTCTTGGGCCCAATACCTAGTATTGTGCTTAGGATTCACAAACGCAACAAATACTTACTGAGCACCTACTCTGTGCCAGGCGCTGTGCTATATGCTGAGAAAACAATGTTAAACAAGATGGATAAGGTTTTCTTCCTTATGGTGTCCATAGTCTAGTGGCAAAGACAGGTAATAATGACTCAGTGTATTCTACTGAGGACAAGCATATCGTGCTAAGAAAACCTGTGTGGGAATGGGTCAGGGAAGGTATCCTTGGAGTAGCCCCATTTGAACTGGGATCTGAAAACTGAGAGTTATCTAAGTGGGGAGAGCATTGCAGGCAGGGGGATCAGCATGTGCAAGGGTTCTCAGAAGGGAGGGAGAACAATGTGTAAGAAATATCACTGTAGTTGCAACCCAGAGAAAGGGGAAGAGGGCCCTGAGATAAATCTAGAGATGTGGGGAGGCCAACATTTATTTGGTCTTTATCTTTTTTTTTGAGACGGAGCCGCGCTCTGTCGCCCAGCCTGGAGTGCAGTGGCGCGATCTCGGCTCACTGCAAGCTCCGCCTCCTGGGTTCACGCCATTCTCCTGCCTCAGCCTCCCGAGTAGCTGGGACTACAGGCGCCTGCCACCACGCCCGGCTAATTTTTTGTATTTTCAGTAGAGACGGGGTTTCACCGTGTTAGCCAGGATGGTCCGATCTCCTGACCTTGTGATCTGCCCGCCTCGGCCTCCCAAAGTGCTGGGATTACAGGCGTGAGCCACCGCGCCCAGCTTGGCCTTTATCTCAAGAGCAATGTAGAGCCATCAGATTTTTTTTTTTTTTTTTTTTGAGACAGGGTCTCACTCTATTGCCCAGGCTGGAGTGCAATGATATGATCTTAGCTTACTGCAGCCTCAACCTCCCAGGCTCAAGCAATCCTCCCACGTCAACCTCCAAAGCGGCTGGGGCCACAGGTGTGCAGCACCATGCCTGCTATGTTTTTGTCTTTTGTTGTCTTTTTGAGACACGGTTTCCCTTTGCCACCCAGGCAGGAGGGCAGTGGTGTTATCTCGGCTCACTGAAGCGTCCACCTTCCGGCTCAAGTGATTCTTGCCTCATGCCTCAGCCTCCCGATTAGCTGGGACTACAGGTGTGCACCACCATGCCCAGCTAATTTTTGTATTTTCAGTAGAGATGGGGTTTTGCCATGTTGCCCAGACTAGTCTCGAACTTCTGAGCTGACGTGATCCGCCCACCTCGACCTCCCAAAGTGCTGGAATTATAGGCATGAGCCACTGAGCCCAGCCATTTTTGTATTTTTTGTTGAGACAGCATTTGCCATGTTGCTCAGCCCGGTCTTGAACTCCTGGGCTCAAACAATCCACCTGCCTCAGCCTCCCAAAGTGTTGGGATTACAGATGTGAGCCACTGCACCTGGCCATCATCAGATACTTTTAAGTAGAGTAGTGACATGATCATATTTCTGATCATTAGAAACATTACTCTGACAGCAGGGTGGAGAATAGATTAGAGGGCGGTCAGGGTAATGTGAAAAGATGGTGGGTATCTACTACACCAGTCCAAGCACACTGTGTGTACTCAATAAATATTGATGGAATGAAAGGGTTCCTGACTCCCTTTCTTCTATGGGATCAGTAGGACTGATTTGTTTAATTAGTTTACAATCCACCTGCTCATCCTCCATCTCCTGTGATGCTCAGAACAGACCCCTAACTCCCATTTTACAGATGAAGACGCTCAAGTTCAGAGAGGCAAGGACAGCTATCAAGAGCGAAAGCCAAAGAGAGCTGCCATACAATCCAGCAATCCCACTCTTAGGTATACACCGGAAAGAAAGGAAATCAGTGTATGGAAGAGATCTGCACTCTCATGTTTACTGCATCCCTGTTCACAACAGCCAAGATTTGGAAGCAACCTAAGTGTACATCAACAGATGAATGGATAAATAAAATGTACATATACACAATGGAATACTATTCCGCCATTAAAAAAGAGTGAGATCCTGTCATTTGCAACAATATGGATGGAACTGGAGGTCATTATGTTACGTGAAAGAAGCCGGGCACAGAAAGACAAACTTCACATGTTCTCACTTATTTGTGGGAGCAAAAAATTAATTATTATTATTTTTTTTTTGAGACGGAGTCTCACTCAGCCACCTAGGCTGGAGTGCAGTGGCGCAAGCTAGGCTCACCGCAACCACCATCTCCCAGGTTCAAGAGATTCTCCCGTCTCAGCCTCCTGAGTAGCTGGGATTACAGGCACCTGCCATCATGCCCACCTAGCTTTTGTATTTTAGTAGAGACAGGGTTTCACCATGTTGGCCAGGCTGGTCTTGAACTCCTGACCTCAGGTGATCCGCCCATCTTGGCCTCCCAAAGTGCTAGGATTACAGGTGTGAGCCACCATGCCGGGCCAGGAGCAAAAAATTAAAACAATTGAACTCATGGAGATAGAGAATAGAAGGAGGGTTACCAGAGGCTGGTAAGGTTAATGGGGAGGTAGGTGGGAAGTGGGAATGATTAATGGGTACAAAAGAATAGTTAGAAAGAATAAGACCTAGTATTTGCTAGCACAAGAAGGTGACTACAGTAAAAAACAATTCGCCGGGCGCGGTGGCTCACGCCTATAATCCCAGCACTTTGAGGGGCCGAGGCGGGCGGATCATGAGGTCAGGAGTTCCTGACCAGCCTGGCCAATATGGTGAAACCCCATCTCTACTTAAAAAATATACAAAAATTAGCTGGGCGTGGTGGCATGCGCCTGTAGTACCAGCTACTCAGGAGGCTGAGGCAGGCGAATCCCTTGAACCAGGGAGGCGGAAGTTGCAGTGAGCTGAGATCGCGCCACTGCACTCCAGCCTGGGCGACAGAGTGAGACTCCGTCTCAAAAAAACAAAAATAAAACAAAAAACAAAAAAAAACCCCCCCACACACAAAATTTACTTGTACATTTTAAAATAACTAGAGTATAATTGGGTTGTTTGTAACACAAAGGATAAATGCTTGAGTTGCTAGATACCCCATTTACCATGATGTGATTATTACACATCGCATGCCTGTATCAAAATCTCATGTACCCCATAAATACATTCACCTACTACGTACGTACGAAAATTTAAAAAATACATCAGTGTAGTGTGGGAAAAAACAGAAAAATTTTAAAAAACAGTGAAAGCCAGATATGAATCCAGGCCTGTATGACAGACATGAAGTCCAGTGCTGAGGAGGTCTTTCTACGTTTGGGAAGAGGGGAGGGGCCACACTCGTTCGATCAATAATTCTATTTACTGAGCATTTTAGCTTGCTAGGGAGGTAATGATGGGAAAAAGAAGAGAGGGATTTAGAGGCAAATAATAATGAAAGCTTTTATCTATATCCCATTAAGCTTATTATTAGACAGTATGTGTCAGGCACGGTGACAAGTGCTTTCCATGCCTACCTCCATTTGCTCTTCACAAGCACTATGATTTTCCCCATATTTCAGATGGGTAAACTGAGGCTTGGAGTTGCCATGTCCAAGGATACTCAGAGCGCTCGCAAAAGGCTGTGCAATGTGTGCTTCCGAAGTGGGACTCACTGGCGAGAGAATAGCCCTGGGAAGCCGACAGAAACCCACGAGATCCCAGCACTAAGCACTCAGCACCGAAGGGAGCTGGCGCGCGCTTCACCTCGCGCTCCCGGGGACGTCTGGTCACGTGGGCAATGCCCCGCCCCTCGAGTCCGCCCCGCCCCCTCTCGCGCTCCCTCCCTCTCTCCCTCCCTCCCCCTCCCTCCCCGGCCCGGTCCGGCCCATCCCCCTCCCCGCCGGCTCCGTGAGGCCCTGCCGGGTCGGGCTGCGGGCGGCCGGGCGCGGGCGGCGGGACAGACGGGCGCACGCGAGGACTGACGGACGGACGCACGGAGGGCGGCGGGCACGCACGGCCCGGGCCGGCGCTCCAAGGCCCGCCCGGGAGGGCCGGGGCCGCGCTCAGGTGAGGGGACGGCGGCGCGGGCCCGTAAGGGGTGGGCCCGCCGGGCGTCCGCGGTCCTTGTCGGGCTGGCTTCGCGGGGAGGAGGCGCCGCCCGGGCCGGCGCGGAAAAATGGCGCCGGGCGACCGAGTGGCACGGTCTGAGAGCGGGCCCGGCCCGGAGCCGCCCCGCCCGCCGCGCTTGTGTCCCCGTCGCCATGTTGGGGAGCGGGCCCCAGGCCTGCGGGCGGGGGCGCTGGAGGGAGCGGCGGCCCGGCTGGGTGGGGAGGGTGCTGGGCGCGGGGGCCGGTGCACTGAGGGAGTGCAGGGCTGGCCGGGGTCTGCACGGGGTGGCGCTCTAGGCCTGGGGAACAGGCGGGAGCCGGTCGTGGGGTCGTGGTCAGGGTCGCGGAGAAGGAACCCTGGGTCCGAAGGGAACCGGGATTGGGGTCTATGGGCTGAGAGAATGGCAGGACGTGGAACTGGGTTAGGCCTTAGGCGGTGTTAGAGCCCTAGTGCAGGTAGGACCTGGGGATTGGGGTGGAGGCATGGGGGCCGATCTCAGGCTGTCAGGGCTGGAGCGGTTCTTTGCTGGGAGGGAAGGAGGTGATTGATGAGGAATGAGGGCCCTTTGGGTACAGACGCTGGTTCAGATTGGGGCAGTCCTTGGGGTACTGGGGCTGAATTGCAAAGCTGTATAACTCCCAAGGCTCTGAAGACTTATGTCCCAAGCATCCTCCACCCCCTCTTGGGGGAAGCAACAGGAAAAAGGAGGTGTTTGATGAGAGAAAAGGGGGACAAAGGGAGACTGAGGTTTGGGTGCAGGAGCTGGCCGGCAAAAGAGGCACAGAGAGTGGAACTAACTGGTTGGCAAGAAAGGAGAGAACCTTTATCAACTTAGGGAGTTGTGTGTGTCTTTAAAAGGAGGGACCTGGCTGTTTGGGGGCGGTGACCCAAGGTGTCTTCCCTGGAAGGGGACAGCCCACAGCTTAAGAGCAGAGTCACCTGGAGAGGTCATCAGAAAGGCGTTATTGAAGCCAGTAAAATGGTGAAGAAGAGTGAATGTATAAAAACTACAAAGGCCTGAGAGATCAAGTAAAGATTTCAAATCAGGTAGTGATTTTAGCTGAAACATAGAAAGGTAAAGTTGACTTTTCAAGATCTTACAAGTTAGTGGCAGAGGGGTACTAGAAATTGTCGGCTGCTTCCTCACTAAACACATTGCCTTAAAGGAATTTGCTAGCTGGGAGAAAGGTGTTAAGAAATGAAGCATAACATTCTTGTGATGAAACTAAAAGCAAACAAACAAAAACAACAAGAAATGAAGCATAACAGTATACACCAGATAACTATTAAATTTGTTTTCTTCCTGTAATGAGTGTGGCAATACAAAGGCTGAAGGGAATACAAAAAAGTATAGGCAGCCAGTTATTTGGTATTTCCTGGTTCATCTCTAATTGTGCAAAGAAGTTATCTTTGAGACCTTCTAACTTTCTAGAGTTTTAAGAGATGCTCCGGCCAGCCACAGTGGCTCACGCCTGTAATCCCAACACTTTGGGAGGCCAAGGTGGGAGGATTGCTTGAGCCCAGGAGCTGGCAGACCCCATCTCTACAAAAGAAATAAAAAAAATTAGCCACCTGATGTGGCTTGTACTTGTAGTCCCAGCTACTCAGGAGGCTGAGGTGGGAGGATCGCTTGAGCCTGGGAGGTCAAGGCTGCAATGAGCCATGCTATCGTCATTCCATGACATTCCTGCCTGGGCGACAGAGCAAGACACTGTCTAAAGAAAAAAAAAAAAAGAGAGATGCTCCTTCTCTTCTAGGTGTTTACCACAAAGGAACACAAAATCCTAAAAAAGAAAAGTGAAAAATTGTAGAGACCCAGAGTCTCTATTTTATTAATTGAAGTTGGATCATGTTAGAGAAGAATTCAAAGTTCGCATGGGCTATGGGAGAGTTCTGAAGGAAATATGCAAATTAGTCATGGAAAATAGGTCCAGGGCCCCATATAATCAAAGAGAATTAACGAACAAAAATATTATGCGGGCATATATAAAATAAAACTGTCAATACCATATGTATATACAGCAACACAATTCATTTGTTCTGGGTTTTTCTTTTCTTTTCTTTTCTTTTTTTTTTTTTTTGTTTGTAGAGTTGGGGTTTCAACATGTTGCCCAGGCTGGTCTTGAAATCCTGAGCTCAAGTGATCTGCCCACCTGAGCCTCCCAAAGTGCTGGGATTACAGGCGTAAGCCACCGTGCCCAGCCTATTCTGGGTTTTTCTAATGCAGGAAGACCTGACCTTATCTGTGCCATGGACCCCTTTCAGAATAATATTTTTTAATTGTATAAAATAAAGTACATTGAATTATAAGGAACACCAATTATATTAAAATACAGTTTCCAAAATATACAAATCTAATATGCATATACTTGTTTATCAGCACGTTAAGAAATCAGATTTAGTGATGGATCCGATAATTATAATTTCAAAGACATGATGCGCATAAAGGCTACTTCAAGATTATATGCAACAATTGTAGTATGATATAAAGATATTTGAGATTTCTGTTGTTACAGAGTCACAGAACTGCTAATACTAGAATGGTATGTTACCTACACTCATATTTGAATAGAATGGTAATTTTCAGTTAGAAGTTAGTAAAAGAGATTTTTTTCTCCCTGTCCAAGTTCACAAGCCCCACTGAAGTCATATCTATAGACTCCTGTCTATGAACCCCAGGTTAAGAAACCCTACTCCTACTGCCAGGCATGTCTTCCATTCAGCAAACATTTACTGTGCCTCAAGGCATCTACTGCATATCAAGCATTATGCTGGGCTCTGTAGATTCAGAAGTTTTTAAGGCAGAGTCACTTCACTTTGGGTATGCAGCCCCATGAGTGAAGTAGACATGTGAACAATCATAGTTCAGGATGGTCGATGCCAAAGAAGAGTTATTAAACGCTATAAGGACACGGAGATGGGTGTGTCTGCTCAAAGAATCAGGGAAGGTGTTGCGAAGGGGTGACATTTGAGATGTGTCCTAAAAGATACAGGAATTTGCCAGTGAAATGGAGAGAAGGGCCTTTCAGGTAAAGACACGTTTTCAGGGAATGTATTAATAACTGAATGTGGCTGGAGCATAGAATGTGTGTGAAAGCATGGCCAGAGATGAGACTAGGAAGACCATGTTAGGAACCTGGTTGTGAAGGACCTTGCTAAGGAGTTTGGACTGAATCCTTAGCTGAGAGAGGCATTCAAGATCTTTGAGAAGGGGAGTATGTGGTGGAGGTTTAATTTCTAGGAGATAAATGGATGTTCTTTGGAAGGAGGGTAGACTGAAGACCAGAGAGGTAATGAGGATCTGAACTAAGGCAGAGACTGTGGGCACTGAGCAGAGTTGGAAGTAATGAGGATCTGAACTAAGGCAGAGACTGTGGGCATTGAGCGGAGTTAGAATTTGCAGGTGTTGATTATTGACATTGTGAGTGGCTTAGGGGGAGTTTTTTAAATTTCTGGTTTGGGGTGGTGTCTGTCAAAGAGGTTTAAAAAAGTGAAAGGAAGTCCGAGCGTGTTGGCTCACGCCTGTAATCCCAGCACTTTGGGAGGCCGAGGCGGGCGGATCACGAGGTCAGGAGATCGAGACCATCCTGGCTAACATGGTGAAACCCCATCTCTACTAAAAATACAAAAAATTAGCCGGGCGTGGTGGCAGGCGCCTGTAGTCCCAGCTACTCGGGAGGCTGAGGCAGGAGAATGGTGTGAACCCGGGAGGCGGAGCTTGCAGTGAGCCGAGATCGCACCACTGCACTCCAGCCCAGGCGACAGAGCGTGACTCCGTCTCAAAAAAAAAAAAAAAAAAAAAAAAAAAGTGAAAGGAAAATGAGGGGAGAATTCTCATTGATAATAAGGGCGAAAAGGTTTTTTTGGCAGAGTAATAGAGTTTTGGAAACCATTGCAAAGCTGTCAAGTGTGGTGTAGTTTTTGGTTAAGGAAATCAGAGGTGTCAGCAGACATAAAAGACAGGGGAAAACATGGGAAGTATCCTACCTATAGTGTAGAAAAAGCACAACTATCTATGTCAGAGGTCGACAGACTGTGGTCCATAGGTCAAATCTGGCCCACGATCTGTTTTTGTAAATAACGTTTTATTGGAACATAGCCACACTCATTTATTTATATATTGTCCATATCTTCTTTTGTGGTACCAATAGCAGAGTTGAGTAGTCGTGACAGAGATGTGTTGTGTCAGCTCACAAAGCTGGAAATACTCTTTACAAAAACATTTGCCAACCCCTGATCTATGTGTCTGAGTGTTGGATGTTCAACCTCTAATTTGCCATCCAGTGTCTATATGATGATAGAGAATGGATAAACGTCTTGGCTCTGCCCTTTGGGCTGGATTACCCATGCTCTGTGTACCTGCAGCATAACACAGACCCCTGAATATTTATATCAGTCAGTGATGGCAAGGTCTATTGTTCTGGAGTGTACTGTGTGGTAACTGTGGTAGTGCCAGCTTTACACGGATTAGATAATGCTCGGGCTTGTTTTGCCATTTTTTTATTGGGTTGTCTTTTACAAAAGATTTATTTATATATTCTGATTATTAATCCTTTGTTGTTGGTAGGTATTACAGATGTCATTTCCCAGTTTCTTGCTTATTTTAATTTTTTTTTTTTTTTTTGAGATGAAGTCTTGCTCTGTCGCCCAGGCTGGAGTGCAGTCGTGCCATCTCAGCTCATTGTAACCTCTGTCTCCCAGGTTCAAGTGATTCTCTTGCCTCAGCCTCCCAAGTAGCTGGGACTACAGGCATGTGCCACCACACCTGGCTGATTTTTGTGTTTTTAGTAGGGATGGGGTTTCATCATGTTGGCCAGGCTGGTCTCAAACTCCTGACCTCAAGTGATCCATCCGTCTTGGCCTCCTAAAGTGCTGGGATTACAGGTGTGAGCCACTGCGCCTGGCCTGTTGCTTACTTTAAAACATCTGTTTTAAGGTGTCATTTGTTAAAAATTTCTGAATTTTAGTGTCAACTTTATCAATCTTTTCCTTTAAGATTTGCAGTTATTCTTTGTTTTGAGGCAGGGTCTCCCTCTGTCACCGAGGCTGGAGTGCAGTGGCGCGATCTCGGCTCACTGCAGCCTCAATCTCCTGGGCTCAAGCAACCCTCCCACCTCCCATGCCGGTTGAGACCACAGGCATGCGCCACCATGCCCTGCTACTTTTTGCATTTTTTGTAGAGGTGGGGTTTCGCCATGTTGCCCAGGCTAGTCTGGAACTCCTGAGCTCAAGCAGTCCACAAAGTGCTGGGATTACAGGTGTGAGCTACTGTGCCCAGCCTGCAATTATTCTTTATATTCTGGAATACCTACTGTTGTTTTCAATGGTTAGATCTTTAATGTATCTGGAATGGATTCTTATGTGTAGTGTAAGGTCGGGTCCAGTTTCATTTTTTTTCCCTATGTATGACCAGTGATCCCAGCATCATTTATTGAATGGGGCTTGCTTTCAAATTGTGAGCTCTTTTTGGTGGAGTCTGAGGTCCTTATTAAGCACTGCTGCTTGCTGATTGTGTGACCTTGGACAAATAAAACCTCATTGCGCCTCAGTCTTTAAGGATAATAGTAATCTCATAGGGTTTTGTGAGGATTAAATGAGTCAATATACATAACGTGTAAAACAGTGCTTGGCACCTAGAACACGCTCAATAAATATTAGCTGTACTTTAGCACTACTGTTCATTTCTGATTCCTCAGCACCTGGTACAGAGTAGGGGCTCATTTTGCTCAATTAAATTGCCAAATTAATTTGGTTTTCAGGTCAATCAGAATGGTGAGAGTTGGGCTAAGTGTTGCAGGAGATGCTTCCAAGGAGCTACTTAGTTTTAGGGGCTGCCTTAGATTATCTGCTAGGATAGAACTCTTCTCACGCCATCACTTTTGCAGAGAACTTCTGTAGCAGAGGTTGCAAACTGGCAACCTGTGGTTGGATTTGACCTGTATAAGTATTTTGTTTGGTTTACACAATATTTTTAATGTCTTAAAAATGTACACAGACCTCTGAGTTTCTGACTTAACCTTGAAAAATTGGAAGATCTGTCAACAGCAAGCCCATGTTCATTTATAGCGGTAACCAGCTGAAACTTTTAGGTGGGATGTGTTTCCTAGTTCTCCATAGTCTGCCTTGCTGTCTTGCTTTGCTCTTTATTTTTATGGCCCTGCAGACATTTAATTTTCTGATTCTTACTTTATTGAGGTTTTGAATATTGTCTCCCCCAAACCAGTAAATGACATATTGGGATGGTGGGGGGGATGGCCAGAAATTGACAGATGAGTTTGTGGGCAAGTAAATACTAAAACCTATTTCTAAGGATGAGCCATACTTGATCATAATGAATAGAATGATAAATGAAATTAAAAGTTGAGGTGAAATTCAGCTTAGCTCCTTGAATATTTAGGCATCTACTATGTATTAAGTACTGTATTAGAAATTACCACATTGGTGATAGAAAATTAGCTGGCCAGCTTTATGAAATACTGTAGAAGAACTCTTGTTACTTGTAATGTGGAGCTGTTGTCTAAGAGAGTGGTTGGATGAGAAAGGAAATATAGGTATTATTTTCTCAAACATTTATTGAGCCCTACCATGTATTCTGGAAACTGGCTAGAACTCTGCAAGATACCAAGATGAATCTAGCCAAGGTTTGTATGCTGAGGAATGTCTGTAATGTGTTATGGAGCTGGGATACTAGAGAATGGTACCTGAAAGAGGTGGTCTGTGAACAAAGCTGCCAAGAATAGTTAGTATCTTAATACTTGGAGATGAGACAGTGCTGTATTTTCCAGGCTGAGTGAAAGCATAAACACAGAGGTGGGTATTTAGGAGATGGTAAAGAGTCCACTTTGCTTGGAGAACAGGATTGTTATAAGGGTGTTGTTGGAATTAAGGGTGGAAATGGAGATGAACAATAGTAACAATAATAGATAAAACCTAAAATAAATAAAACTTAAAAAAATTAATAGTAGTAGTGGCTTTTTTTTTCCCCCAGTGTTCTTTGGGTAGGGTTTTTTTTGTTTGTTTGTTTTGTTTTTAAATAGAACCAGGGTCTTACTCTGTTGCCCAGGCTGGAGTGCAGTGGCGTGATTATAACTCATTGCAGTCTTTAATTCCTGGGCTCAAGTGATCTCCTGCCTTGGTCTCCCAAATTGCTAGGATTATAGGCACAAGCCATATGCCTGGCCAATGGCTCACATTTTTTGCATGCTTACTATTTGCAAGATAATGTGCTAAGCATTTCATAAGTAGCATTTTATTTAATCCTTACAACAACCTGATGAGGTAGGCACTGGTTTTTAATCCCTTTTTACATATAAAATGAAGAAGAGAGCTAACAATTGATACAGAAAGTATTTGAGTCCAGGTAGTCTAATTTCAAAGCCTGTCTTCCTAATCTCTGCATACCATATAATCAAATCATGGAAGGCTTTGAATACCCATTTCTATTCCAAGCTGGGAAGTTTGAACTTGATTGACTAGATAGTGGGAAGTCATCAAATGTTTTTCGCCAGTGATGTGATGAAAGCTGTACATTAGGAAAGGAAGCCTGATTGTGAAGTGTAGGATCAGCATGGGGAGAAAGGAGAGATATGGAGCTAGTTTACTCTCTTACTTCTCACTAGATTGGGTGAGTGCTCCTTTAGGACTGGGCTGGTGTCTGTCTCTGCCTTCCCCCTTCCCCCTTCCCTCCCTTCAGCTCCAGTGTCTGCCTATTTTGATGTCTGGTATATTCATTTATTCTTTTAAATGTGATCTTTTTCTACCTCACCTTATTCTAAAAAGGACATAAAGTAGCTGCCTAGGAGCTCAATAAACATTCTGAGTTAATTAGTAAATAACTAGAGTTACATTTAGATGTATACACAAATGAAATACTATGGCTTTGATGGAAGGAGGAATGCAGCCCTAGAGTTGGTCATATGCTTTATTTGATATACAAACTCTATAAAGCAGAAGGCCAGGACCATACCTTTACCTTGTGATGAATTGTGTATTCTATGTCAGTTATAATATTCATTATCAGCTAATAAATTAACTATATCAGTTAATATTAATGAGCACCAAATTCAGAGGGCATTCATACTTTAAACAGATATTTCAGTTTGTATTTAGCATTAACCAGCTGCAACCCCTCCCCCCCCGTCACACACACAAAGGCAACAAAAGTTCCCATTAATCAGCTCCTTTACTGATATTGAATCTGTTGAATATCAGTTCTGTAGTACCCATTTATATACATTTTCTTTTGCTTTTGCTTTTTTGTGTGTGTGTGTGATGGAGTCTCACTCTGTCGCCCAGGCTGGAGTGCAGTGGTGAGATCTTGGCTCATTGCAACCTCCGCCTCCTGGGTTCAAGTGATTCTCCTGTCTCAACCTCCTGAGTAGCTGGGACTACAGGCAACTGCCACCATGCCCAGCTAATTTTTTTGTAGTTTTAGTAGAGACGGGGTTTGACCATATTGGTCAGGCTGGTCTCGAACTCCTGACCTTAGGTGATCCACCTGCCTCGGCCTCCCAAAGTGCTGGGATTACAGGTGTGAGCCACTGCACCCAGCTGCTCTTTTTGGTTTGTTTGTTTGTTTGTTTGTTTTTAGAGACAGCATCTCACTCCCTTGCCCAGGCTGGAGTGCAGTGGTGCAAACTTGGCTCACTGCAACCTCTGCCTCCCAGGTTCAAGTGATTCTCCTGCCTCAGCCTCCCAAATAGCTGGCTCATACCTGTAATCCCAACACTTTAGGAGGCCAAGGTGGGTGGATCACTTGAGTTCAGGAGTTTGAGACCAGCCTGGCCAACATGGTAAAAACCCCATCTCTACTAAAAGTACAAAAATTAGCCAGGCGTGCTGGCATGTGCATCTAATCGCACCTACTTGAGAGGCTGAGGCTTCCATCAATTCTTGGTGCTCCTTGGCTTGTAGCTGCATCACTCCATCTTTGCCTCTGTTGTCACATGGCGTTTTCCCTGTATGTCTCTGTGTCCAAATTTCCCTTATAAGGTCACTAGTAGGTCCCACCCTACTCCAGTAGGAGTAACTTCATCTTAATTGATTACCTCTGCAGCGACTCTGTTTCCAAATCAGGTCACATTCTGAGGTACTGAGAGTTAGGACTAACATATTTGGCAGGGATGGGATTGGGGGGCACAAGTCAACACATAACAGGTAGTGTTTGAGATAACATAGAGGCATTAAATTAAAATTTATTAAAATGGAAGGGTAAGATTGCAACAAATGGGATTAAGGAGAGAGTAACCAAAGGAATGATGGACATAGGAAAATGTAAGGAATATTTAGGTAATGAAATAGTGAGAAGTCTGATTTGCTGGTTTGTTGAGGAGTTGTGGAGAAGTGAAGCCAATGTACTTTCTTGGGGCCCTGGATGCCAGGTCTAAGACATTTGAATGTTGCTGAGTGACCAGTGTGTGGGAGCAGGATGGCACTGCGGAATTTTGAAATGGTAGATAATTGATTCAAGCTTTGAGTAACTGAGTCAAGTTTTAGAGACATTCTAATATGATCAGGTGATCATGGATAAGTAAACACCCTGTAGAAAAACAGATGGTCAATGACAACACACCCAGCCTCCCTCATTTGCCTATGCCAGTAACTTTTGCCAGCACAATAAAGAAATCTCTCTTCTGTAAAACAACATACTTTGAGGGTTTTGTTAGCCCTTTCTTCTTGGTGAGTCATCTGTGGGCATTGAGAGATACATCAGCTTTTCAGGGTCTCCATTCAAAAGCCTCCCCATGGATATTTCAGTGTTAATAGTCATGTCACACTTCATTTGATTTCAAACCATTCTTCAAAATTACCTCTTTTCCGTCCTATTCTTTACCTCTTGGTTTTTCTTTGAAACTTCTTCAGTTTTTCCATAATTTTAAAAAATATTGGAAAGAATTGAGGAAAACTGAGTATTGTTTTAAAATAACAAATAGAATTGAGGAAGACTGGGTACTGTCCAGGCTAATGATAAGCTCTTTTTGTGTGTCTTTTTATTTTTAAATTATTATTTAAAAAAAATAGAGTCTTGCTTTGTCACCCAGGCTGGAGTGCAGTGGTGTGATCATGGCTCACTGCTGCCTCAACCTCCCAGGCTCAAGCGATCCTCTTACCTCAGTCTCCTGAGTGAACACGTGGGACTACAGGTGTTCACCACCTCATCTGGCTTTTTTTTTTGGGGGGGTTAGAGAATGGGTCTTCCTATGTTGCCCAGGCCAGTCTCAACCTCCTGGGTTTAAGCGATACTCTTGCCTCCCAAAATGCTGGGATTACAGGCGTGTGCCACTGTGCTCAGCCTGTGTCTTTTTAATGGTAGCAATGTTGGCCTTGCCCAGGATAGTACTGTATTTAAATTGTGAATACTCATTCGAATTGTGGTCAGTAATAGCCCTCAGGTGCTTTCTTTATTTGTGCCCAGGCAGTTCTTCCTGATTTTATATTTGCATTGTTTATACTTTCTCTAATAGCACGTGTCCCCATGAAATTTTAAAAATTATGTTTAAGGCTGTACACTGTGGCTCACACCTGTAATCCCAGCACTTTGCAAGGCCAAGGCGGGTGGATCACCTGAGGTTAGGAGTTCGTGACCAGCCTGGCCAACATGGTGAAACCCCGTCTCTCCTAAAAATACAAAAATTAGCCTGGCGTGGTGGCGTGCGCCTGTAATCCCAGCTACTTGGGAGGCTCAGGCAGGAAAATTGCTTGAACCTGGGAGGCAGAGGTTGCGGTGAGCCAAGATCATGCCGTAGCACTCCAGCCTGGGTGACAAGAGCGAGACTCCGTCTCAAAAAAAAAAAAAAATTATGTTTAAATACCGCAAATACATAACTTCTGAGTCATTTTCATATTCATACAGTCTTTACAAATTTAATTCATATAAAGGTTTTTTTAGTCTTTTTTCATTTGGCAATATATTGACGTACTTTTCTACACATCTGTATATTTATCATTTTTAATGGATATATAACAACCAAAGTCTAAAATACTCTGGTTATTTGGCATTTGGGTGATTTTCAGTTCGTTTTTATTTATATTTTACAATTTTTGTTTTCCCCAAGATGGAGTCTTACTCTGTCACCCAGGCTGGAGTGTAGTGGCACGATATCAGCTCACTGCAACCTCCACCTCCCAGGTTCAAGCAGTTCTCCTACCTCAGCCTCCTGAGTAGCTAGGATTACAGGCATGCGCCACCATGCCTGGCTAATTTTTGTATTTTCACGGGATTTTGTATTTCATGGGATTTCACCGTGTTGACCAGGCTGGTCTCGAACTCCTGACCTCGTGATCTGCCCGCCTCAGCCTCCCAAAGTGCTGGGATTACAGGAGTGAGCCACCATGCCCAGCCCTATTTTACAATTCTAAATTGTAGCGCTGTTACATCTTTTTATAAATCTTTTTTCTTCCAGTTTTTTTCTTAGAATATATTCCCTAAAATGATTTCATTAGGTCTGAGGCTATCACTTTTTAGCCACATTGTCAGATTATTCTTTAGAACAACTACCAGTTTATAGTGCCACTAGCTACTAGTTAAAATTGAATTTCATAAATTTTTTCTTCTAGTATAATAGCAGTTCTTCAGTTTCGTGGGCTTTTTTTGATATTTTAAATGTTTTATTAAAACTTTAAAACATACAAAAAGCCCCAGAAATAATAGTACAGTGAACCACCCTTATACTCACCATCTATATTCAACATGATGTCATATGTTTAATAATATGTTTATTATGTTAAACTTTTTAAAAATAAAGATATCATGATACTATGCCTTTAATATTTTAGCACACATCACCTGCAAGTAAGGATATTCTTCTACATAAACACAATACCATTATTAACACCTAACAAAACAGTAATTTCTTAATATTATCTAACATTAGGTCTGTAAGTTTCTCCAGTTGTCTCCAAAATGACCTTTTTTTTTTTTTTTAAAGACAGAGTCTCACTCTGTTGCCCAGACTGGAATACAGTGGTGCAGTCTCAGCTTACTGCAGCCTCTGCCCCGTGGGTTCAAGCGTTTCTCCTGCCTCAGCCTCCCAAGTAGCTGGGATTACAGGTGCCCGCCACCATGCCTGGCTAATTTTTATATTTTCAGTAGAGACAGGGTTTCACCATGTTGGCCAAGATGGTCTCGAACTCCCGACCTAAAGTGATCCACCCTCCTCGGCCTCCCAAAGTGCTGGGAATACAGGCGTGAACCACTGCACCCAGCCTATTTTTTTTTTTTTTTTTTTTTTCTGAGACGGTGTTTCACTCTTGTCTCCCAGGCTGGAGTGCAATGGCGCGATCTCGACTCACTGCAACCTCCTCCTCCCAGGTTCAAGCAATTCTCCTGCCTCAGCCTCCCTAGTAGCTGGGATTATAGGGGTGTTCCACCATTCCCAGCTAATTTTATATTTTTAATAGAGACAGGGTTTCACCATGTTGGCCAGGCTGGCCTCCAACTCCTGACCTCATTATAGGTGGTCTACCCACCTCAGCCTCCCAGTGTGCTGGGATTATAGGCATGAGTCACTGTGACCGGCTGTAATTTTTAAATTTTTTTTGTAGAAGTGGGGTCTCCCTATGTTGCCCAGGGTGGTCTCAAACTCGTAGGCTCAAGCAGTCCTCCTGCCTTGGCCTCCCAAGGTGCTGGGATTACAGGCGCGAGCTACCACGCCTGACCTCTTCTAGATTTTATTTCTGTTTTTGTATTATTCATTTGTAATTTTTTTTCTCTTTGTTGCAATTTGGGCACAGATTTATTTCTTTGTTTTTTTTATGTAACAACGTGGGAAAAATCTCACTGAGCCTCTGACTTACTGTTTATAATATGTTTATAATATGTGTTGGGATGAGTGGTTTTGGAAATCTCAAGTTTCATGTTTTACTAATTTATCTTTTGTTTCTTATACTAAGAAGTTAGGATTGAAGTTTAAAAATTAATGTTAATATTTCCTAATCCCTTAAATTGTCTATTATCCCTACCAAGAGCAAACCAGGGTTGTTGTATTGAAATGCCAATCACCTTGACAGGCATTTTGTTGATCCTTTCAGAGCATTAAGTTTCTCTGATTTGGCTGGAGAGCTGCACAAATTTTCCCTTGGGAGCCCCAGATCTGAGAATAAGCATGAAATAGTTTTTTTTTTTTTTTTTTTTAAGACAGAGTCTCCATCTGTCGCCACACTGGAGTGCAGTGGCGCAATCTCAGCTCACTGCAACCTCTGCCTCCCAGGTTCAAGAGATTCTCATGCCTCAGCCTCCCAAGTAGCTGGGACTACAGGCACATGCCACCACGCCCAGCTAATTTTTTTTTTGTATTTTTAGTAGGTACAGGGTTTCACCATGTTGGCCAGGCTGGTCTTGATCTCTTGACCTTGTGATCCTCCCACCTCGGCCTCCCAGAGTGCTGGGATTACAGGCATGAGCCACCGTGCTCGGCCACCATGAAATAGTTTTATAAAGACCTCATGAAAGGGTATAGGGAGGATGAAATTGGATCTTATAATAGTTATGCCTAGGCAAATTGTCTTTAACAGTGGGCATTTAACTGTTTATTTAGACACTTTAACAATGTCTTATAAGTTATCCTGAAACATTTAAGGTTGTGTGGTTACAAGGCCAACTTAATTTTTTAAGTACTATAAGTATAATATTCAGATGGAGGCATTCATGAAATAATGTTGTTTCAATTAACCATTCCACAGTCTTTTTGTTCTTGTATAGTAACTTCAGGAGCAGGAAAGTGCCTAGCAGAGTGCTAGTAGGCAGTTGGTAAAGGGTAGTCAAATAAATGCATCCATGGAAAGTTTTCAAATTACAGTAGATTATTAGAAATTAAGAAAGACTTCTGTTACATATTGAGAGATACATATTTCTCATAAAAATAACTCATGTTCTGTAAATCTGAAATTGATTCATAATATGAAGTTTTTTAAATGCAGGCAAAAGAGTCTCATGATGATAAAGAATCAACAATGTTATTATTAGCCAACTGAGAGGGAGAGGTTGTTGCACCTAGACAACAGATCAGAGGTTTGCATTTGATACAAGCTGAAGAATATGCTTGTATTTATGAAGCAGGTGCCAGAGGAATTCTAGTATTTTTATTTTACAAAGCTACTTTAAACATATTTGAATAGAGATAATCATTTGTAAAATGCATTTTGAAAGCATATATATATATATATATACACACACGTTGTTGTTGTTGTTGTTGTTGTTGTTGTTGTTAAATAGTCCTTGAGTTTTCTTAAACCTGGAAGGAACCTGAGATTCTGTTTAGTCCTAGCTCTGGTGTTCCATCCTCTCATTTTAATACTCTTAGACCAGAGAGATTTATGTCTTGCCCTAAATCATAAAACAACTTTATGGGACAGCCATGACTAAAACCCACTCTGCAATGCTCAGCCTAGCCCTTTTTCCGTTCTATCACCCTATATTTTCATATCAAAGATAATGCTAGTCTATCTGAATAGGTACGCAATTGATTTTACTACTAATAGTTTGACATATGTCTACATTGAAAGCATTTGAAAAAGGATATTGAGGTTAAGAAATGGTTGCGCAGAGTCCGGGCACGGTGGCTCACACCTGTAAACCCAGCACTTTGGGAGGCCAAGGTGGGCAGATCACAAGGTCAGGAGATCGAGACCACGGTGAAACCGTGACTCTTCTAAAAATACAAAAAAATTAGCTGGGCATGGTGGCAGGCGCCTGTAGTCCCAGCTACTCGGGAGGCTGAGGCAGGAGAATGGCGTGAACCCGGGAGGCGGAGCTTGTAGTGAGCCGAGACTGCACCACTGCACTCCAGCCTGGGTGACAGAGCGAGACTCCGTCTCAAAAACAAAAAAAAAAAAAAGAAAAAAATGGTTGCACAGGCGTTAGGCTTTATTTAATTTCCTCATATGGATGCTACAATAGCTTCAATAGTGCACAGTTATGAACCCAGGACATGTGTTTTCTATTTACTTGTTTGCTTGTTTTTTGCAGTTCTCACTTGTAATACTTATTTTTTTCATAGTCTTAAGTAGGAAAGTAATGTTAAATTAAAAAGTATAATAATATCAACATATTTACAATTTATAACAGAAAGAGTAGGAAAGTGATATGAAGGACTTCATTTGTAGCTAACTATATCTGTGACCTAGGACAAATCATGTAACCTTGACTATTTCTGATACCTGCTTACTTAGAATCTTTCAGAGATTCTGCCCAGGACAAATGTATCTATTGTAAAAATGTGTTAATTGATGTGTAACATACAAAGAAAAGCACACAAATTATAAGGTTAATGAATTATAAAATTAACACACTTGTGTAACCACTACTGTGGTATTTCAAAAGTATATTGAGCCTCTTTGATGATTATAAGCTTTCCTTAATAAAAGCCACTGGACTAGAAATTGTAGATAGGTCATCTGTCTTTTACAACTCTTTTTTTTTTTTTTTTTTTTTTTGAGACAGTCTAGCTCTGTCACCCAGGCTGGAGTGCAGTGGTGCAATCTCCACTCACTGCAACCTCTGCCTCCCAGGTTCAAGTGATTCTCCTGCCTCAGCCTCCCGAGTGGCTGTGACTACAGGAGTGCGCCACCATGCCTGGCTAATTTTTTTTATTTTTAGTAGAGATGGGGTTTTGCCATGTTGGTCAGGTTGGTTTCGAACTCCTTACCTCAGGTGATCCACCCACCTTGGCTTCTCAAAGTGCTGGGATTACAGGCGTGAGCCACAGCACCTGGCCTTTTACAACTCTTTCTAGAGTAAAATTAGCAGAAACAGTGGTAGAGAGAAGGAATTTGGCCAATCACAAAAATTTATTTTGAATAGGTTTATAAGGGTTTATATGTAGTCTTTTCTTCTGATGTTTCTCTTCTTCCTCTTGCCCTTTTTCTTTTTTGTTTAGGTCCTGGGAGGAATGGAGAGGGGTCCCACTGACTAACTTTTCTGAGAGTGGTCAGAGAGTTCTTAAGCAGGTCTGTTGATTCTGTAGAATACATGAAATTCAATTTATAAAAGGCCTAATTTCAACTTAAAGGATTGGATTATAAATAGACTTTACTTTTTAAAAAGGAGGCATTTTGATCCTAATGTCCATAGGGTATTTTACTTTGGCAAGCTGCATTTGGCATGTGGGTTGGATCAAAACTGACTAAATTAAATAAGATCTGCTTAATAAAAAAAGCATTCAAGTCATGTCTTATTAGTTATGTTGAATACATGTAATATGGCAGAATTCTTTATTGGTTCCATGAAAAGTACCAAGAAAAGACAAAAAGGTGAATTTCTCACTTGTTCATAATTCTGGAGGCGAATGGAGGCATGGATAAATCCAAAAAGCAAAATAAGCATTTATTTGGCCTTCTCTCTGATATTTTCAGAATTCATAACTTTGCAGGGGGAAATCAAGGCTACCTTACGATCTCAGAGAAGGGCAGGTGTATATAGTTAGTTTCATTCAGCTGCCTCTCTCTCTGTCATCTTGAATTAGCTTTTTCTTGATCACACAGATAAAACTTTAGCTCAATGATTTCCCAAACCTGTCTTCACATTGAAATCACCTGTGGAGCTTGGAAAACTGATGCCATTGTCCCTTTCCCTTCCCCAGCAGATTGTGATTTGATTGCCCTGAGAGTATGGCCTGGACTTTGGAATTTTTAAAAGATCCCAAGAAGATCTAAAGTGCAGACAAGGCTGGGCACTGTGGCTCACGCCTGTAATCCCAGCACTTCGGGAGGTCGAGGCAGGCGGATCACCTGAGGTCAGGGGTTCAAGACCAGGCTGACCAACATAGAGAAGCCCTGTCTCTACTAAAAATACAAAATTAGCCAGGCGTGGTGGTTCATGCCTTTACTCCCAGATACTCGGGAGGCTGAGGCAGGAGAATCGCTTGAACCCGGGAGGCAGAGGTTGCAGTGAGCCAAGATCGCACCATTGCACTCCAGCCTGAGCAACAAGAGCGAAACTCCGACTCAAAAAAAAAAAAAAAAAAGCACAGACAAGTTTGGGAACCACTGCTAGCTAAAGCAGAACTGGCCACTGTGTGACCTGTGACTTTTTTCCCCCCATAAATATTTGGATAAATATTTATAAATAGAGGGAAAAATATTTTGATTTAAGAATCCTGGCTGGGCACAGTTCCAGCACTGTGATTTGATTTAAGAATCCTGGCTGGGCAGAGTTCCAGGGAAGGTAGGGCAGGAGGACCGTTTGAGGCCAGGAGTTGGAGATCAGCCTGGGCAACATAGCAAGACACTGTTTCTTTTTTTTTTTTTTCTTTTTGAGACGGAATCTTGCTCTGTTACCAGGCTGGAGTGCAGTGGCACCATCTTGGCTCACTGCAACCTCCGCCTCCTGGGTTCAAGCGATTCTCGTGCCTCAGCCTCCTGAGTAGCTGGAACTACAGGCGCCTGCCACCACACCCAGCTAATTTTTGTGTTTTTAGTAGAGACAGGGTTTCACCATGTTGGCCAAGGTGATCTCGAACTCCCGACTTCATGTGATCCACCCTCCTCGGCCTCCCAAAGTGCTGGGATTACAGGCATGAGCCACCAGGCCCTGCCAGCAAGATACTGTTTCTACAAAAAAACAAAAACAAAAAAAAAGGCCGGGCACGGTGGCTCATGCCTGTAATCCCAGCACTTTGGGAGGCCGAGGAGGGCGGATCATGAGGTCAGGAGATCGAGACCATCCTGGCTAACACGGTGAAACCCCGTCTCTATTAAAAATACAAAAAATTAGCCAGGACTGGTGGCAGGCACCTGTAGTCCCAGCCACTTGGGAGGCTGAGGCAGGAGAATGGCGTGAACCTGGGAGGCGGAGCTTGCAGTGAGCTGAGATTGCACCACTGTGCTCCAGCCTGAGCGACAGAGCGAGACTCCATCTCAAAAAATAAAAAAGGAAATTGCCAGGCAGTTTATTCAGCAGGATTTCCATGTAGGGTACAATAGTTATTTATTGTTGCATAACAGATTGCCACAAATTTAGTAGTTTAAAACAACATACATTTTTATTATGGCATGGGTTTCCATGGGTCAGGAATCGGCATAGCCTAGATGGGTCTTCTGTTTCAGAGTCTCTCACAGGAGGTAGTCAAGGTGTCAGCCAGGGCTGGTGTCTCATCTTAGCGCTTGGCTGGGGAATAATCTGTTTCCAAACTAACTTGGTTGGTGACAGAATTCTCTTCTTGAAGGGATGTTGAATTGAAGGGCTTGGTTTCTCACTGGCTGATGGCTGGAGGTTGCTCTGAATTCCTTTCCATGTAGCTTCTTCAACATCACAAAGCTGAGAAAGGAATAGCAAGTCTCCTAGGAAGATGGAAGTCACAATTTTTTATAATCATGGAGTGGCATCCTATCACATTTACCATAGTCTGTTAGTTAGAAGCAAATCACCAGGCCAGTCCATACTCAGGAGGAAGAGATTACACAAAGGCATGAACACCAGGAGGCTGGAGTAATTGGTGGCCATTTTACAAGTCTGTCTACCACAGACTTCTTTAGAAAAAACAATCCTAAAATTTGTATGGCAGGCACCACAAAAGACCTTGAGTAGCCAAAGCAATCCTGAGCAAAAAGAGCAAAGCTGGAGGCAGTACACTTCTTGACTTGAAAGTATACAAAACTATTGTAACCAAAACAGCATGGCACTGGCATAAAAACAGACACATAGACCAATGAAACACCATAGAGAACCCAGAAATAAATCCACACATTTACAGCCAACTGATTTTCAACAGAGACACCCAAAACATACATTGATAAAAAGACAGTCTCTTCAATGCATGTGCTGAGAAAACTGGATATCCACATGGAGAAGAATGAAACTAGACCCCTATCTCTCACCATATACAAAAATCAACTCAAAATGAGCTAAAGACTTAAATGTAAGACCTGAAACTATGAAACCACTAAAAGAAAACATAGAGGAAACACTTCAGGACATTGGTCTGTGCAAAGATTTTATAGATAAGACCTTAAAAGCACAGGCAACAAAAACAAAAGCTGGCAAATAGGATTATATCCAGTTAAGAAAGCTTCTGCACAGCAAAGGAAACAGAGTGAGGAGATAACCTGCAGAATGGGAGAAAATATTTGCAGACTATTCATGTGACAAGGGATTAATATCTGGAATAAAGAAGGAACTGAAATGTTTCAACAGCAGAAAAACAGTCTGACTTTAAAAATTGGGTACTTGATCTGAATAGACATTTCTCCAAAGAAAATGTAAAATTGTCAGCAAGTATATGAAAATCTGCTTAACATCACTAGTCATCAAGAAATGCAAATCAAAACCACAATGAGATATTATTTCACCCCAGTTAAAATAGTGGCTATTACCAAAAAGATGGAGAAAAGGCAACTATTATATACTGTTGATTGGAATGTAAATTAGTACAGCCATTATGGAAAATAGTTATGGAGGTTCCTTAAAAAGCCAAAAAGAGGGCTGGGCGCAGTGGCTCACGCCTGTAATCCCAGCACTTTGGGAGGCTGAGGCGGGTGGATCACAAGGTCAGGAGTTCGAGACTAGCCAGGCTACTATGGTGAAACGCTGTCTCTACTAAAAATACAAAAATTAGCTGGGTACAATGGTGGGCGCCTGTAATCCCAGTACTAGGGAGGCTGAGGCAGGAGAATCTCTTGAACCTGGGAGTTGGAGGTTGCAGTGAGCCGAGATCATACCACTGCATACTAGTCTGGGGCCTGGGCAACAGAGTAAGACTCCGTCTCAAAAAAAAAAAAAAAAAAGCTAAGAAGAGAACTACCATATGATCCAGCAATCCCACTAATAGGTATATATTCAAAGGAAAGGAAATCAGTATGTCAAAGAGACATCTACATTCTCATGTTTATTGCAGCACTATTCACAATAGCCAAGATAGAGAATCAACTTGTGTCCATCAGTACATGACTAGATAAAAAAAATGTGGTATATATACCATAAAAGAATGAAATCTTGTCATTTGTAGCAACATGCATCAGCCTGGAGGACATTATGTTAAGTGAAATAAGCCAGGCACAGAAAGATAAATGCCATATGTTCTTATATGTGGAAGGTAAAAAAGTTGATCACAATAGAAGTAGAGCGTAGAATAGGCCAGGTGTGGTGGATCACACCTGTAATCCTAGCACTTTGAGAGGCCCAGGTGGGTGGATCGCTTGAGCCCAGGAGTTTGAGATCAGCCTGGGCAATATGGCAAAACCTCATCTCTACTAAAAATATGCAAGAAAATTACCTGGGCGTGGTAGTGCGCACCTGAAAATCCAGCTGCTAGGGAGACTGAGGCACAAGAATTGCTTGAAACCAGGAGGCAGAGGTTGCAGTAAGCTGAGATTGTACCACTGCATTCTAGCCTGGGTGACAGAATGAGACTGTCTCAAAAAAAAAAAAAAAAAAGGGTATAAGAAATAGAGAGTAGAACAGAGGTTACTAGAGTCTGGGAAGAGCAGGGGAAGGATAAAAAGGAGAGGAGAGACTGGTTAATGGATACAAAATTATAGCTGGATAGGACGAATAAGTTCTAGTGTTCTCTAGCACTGTAGGATGACTATAGATAAAAATAATTTATTGTATATTTTCAAATAGCTAGAAGAGAGGATTTTGAATGTTCCCAACACAAATAATAAATGAGGTGATGGATGTGCTAATTAGTTACTCTGATTTGATTATTACACATTGTATACATGTATCAAAATATTATACTGTACCCCATGTATATATACAGTTATGTGTGATTAAAATAATTTTTTTGAAAAAGAAAGCGGAAGTAACATGTTTTATATATTTTATATTTAAAATATAAATATTGCTCATGATGTTAAATATTCTCAAAAACATTAGTCTCAGTGGGAAGCAATATTTGAGTATATTTAAATTGTTTAACCACTTCTGTTGTTGAACCATCAACAGAATATTTTGATGAACTTTTTTTTTTTTTTTTTTTGAGACAGGGTCTCACTCTGTTACCCACGCTGGAGTACAGTGATGCAGTCATGGCTCACTGCAGCCTCAACCTCCCAGGTCCAAGCAATCCTCCCACCTCAGCCTATTGAGTAGCTGAGACCACAGGTGTGCCACCACACCCAGCTTGCTTATTTATTTATTTATTTATGACAGGGTCTCCCTCTGTCACCCAGGCTGGAGTGCAGTGGCGTGAGCTCGGCTTACTGCAACCTCCACCTCCTGGGTTCAAATGATTCTCCTGCCTTAGCCTCCTGAATAGCTGGGACTACAGGCACCTGCCACCACGCCCGGCTAATTTTTGTATTTTTAGTAGTGATGGCGTTTCACCATATTGGTCAGACTGGTCTCCAACTCCCGACCTCAGGTGATCTGCCTGCCTCAGCCTCCCAAAGTGCTGGGATTAAGGCGTGAGCCACCACGCTTGGCCTAAATTTTATTTTTGTAGAGATGGAATCTCACTGTATTGTCTAAGCTGTGATGACGGTTTTTTGTTTTTTTTTTTAAACGGTGTTTCTCCCTGTCACCCAGGCTGGAGTGCAGTGGCGCAACCTCCACCTCCCGGGTTCAGGCATTTCTCCTGCCTCAGCCTCCTAGTAGGTGGGATTACAGGTGTGTGCCACCACACCCAGCTAATTTTTTGTATTTTGGGTAGAGACGGGGTTTCATGATGTTGGCCAGGTTGGTCTCTCGAACTCCTGACCTCAAGTGATCCGCCTGCCTCAGCCTCCTAAAGTGCTGGGGTTACAAGTGTGAGCCTCTGCACCCATCAGTGATGAACTTCTTTGAATATAAATCTTTGACCACAAAATCAGTTATTTCATTAGGTTAGATTCCTAGATTGTTAAGCTTATGGTTAAGATGTTAAGGATAATTCTATTTGCTTATATTTAAGCAAAATGTAAATGTTAATCTATTTCATTGTACATTGCCACAATTATTTTATTTTTAAATCTTCCAGTTTGATGAAAAAAGACACATTTCACTTTGTTTTTTTTTTTTTTCTTCTTTTTTTTTTAGACCAAGTCTTGCTCTGTCACCCAGGCTGGAGTACAGTGGCGCCGTATTGGCTCACTGCAACCTCTGCCTCTGAGTTCATGTGATTCTCCTGCCTCAGTCTCCCGAGCAGCTGGGATTACAGCTGCGGGCCACCACACCCTGCTAATTTTTGTATTTTTAGTAAAGACGAGGTTTCACCATGTTGTCCAGGCTGGTCTTGAACTCCTGACCTCAAGTGATGCAGTCGCCTTGGCATTCCAAAGTTCTGAGATTACAGGTGTGAGCCATCATGCCTGACCTGTTTTTCTTTGATTACTTACGAAGTGTAGCAAGCTTTTTGATCATTGATTATTTTCATTTCTAATTTTATAAATCGCTGGGCATGGTGGCTCATGCTTGTAATCCCAGCACTTTTGGAGGCTGAGGTGGGTGGATCACTTGAGCCCAGGAGTTGGAAACCAGGCTGGGCAACATGATAAAACCCTGTCTCTACAAAAAATACGAAAATTAGCAGGGCATGGTGGAGGCTGAGGTGGGAGGATCACTTGGGTCCATCTACTCGGGAGGCTGAAGTGGGAGGATCACTTGACTGCATTGAGCTGGGAATTGTGCCACTGTCCTTTAGCCTGGGCAGCAGGGTGAGACCCTGACTCAAAAAACTAAAACAAACAAAAATGTATAACTCTCAACTTGCATTTTGCCTTTCAGTTCATGTGCATTTTGACTTGCAAAAATTTTAAAATAATGTAATTATATAATTAAACCTATATTTTGCTTAGTTGTTTCGAACAGTTCATGAACTGATATATTTTAATATGTAACCAATATATGATCATAGTATTATTTTGTTTTTATATTTTCACCAATTTTTTTTTTCTTTTTTTTGAGACGGAGTCTTGCTCTGTTGCCAGGCTGGAGTGCAGTGGTGCAATCTCGGCTCACTGCAACTTCCGACTCCCTGGTTGAAGTGATTCTTCTGCCTCAGCCTGCCAGGTAGCTGGGATTACAGGCATGCGCCACCACGCCCAGCTAATTTTTGTATTTTTAGTAGAGACGGGCTTTCACCCATGTTGGCCAGGATGGTCTCGATCTCCTAACCTTGTGATCCGACTGCCTCGGCCTCCCAAAGTGCTGGGATTACAGGTGTGAGGTGCTGGGATTACAGGTGTGAGCTCCTGTGCCTGGGCTAATTTTGTATTTTTAGTGGAGATGAGGTTTCTCCATGTTGGCCAGGCTGGTCTTGAACTCCTGAACTCAGGTGATCTGCCTGCCTTGGCCTCCCAAAGTGCTGGGATTATAGGCGTGAGCCACCGCACCCAGCCTATGAATGATTTTTTAATGTGTTGTTTAATTTGATTTGTCAGTATTTTGTTGAGGATTTTTGCATTAGTGTTTATCACTGTGTCTATCATCTTTTTTTGATGTTTCTTTGGTTTTGGTATCAGGGTAATATTGGCCTTGTAGAATGAGTTTGGAACTATTCTCTTCACTATTTTTTGGAATAGGTCGAGTAGGATTGGAATTAGTTCTTCCTTAAATGTTTGGTAGAATTCAGCAGTGAAGCCATTGGATCCCAGGCTTCTTTTTTATTGTGGCTTTTCCTTATGGCTTTGATCTTGTTTTTTGTTTTGTTTTGTTTTGTTTTTGAGATGGAGTCTCTGTCGCCGAGGCTGGAGTGCATTGGTGCAATCTCGGCTCATTGCAACCTCCACCTCCTGGGTTCAAGTGATTCTCCTGCCTCAGCCTCCCGAGTAGATAGGACTGTAGGCACGTGCCACCATGCCTGGCTAATTTTTGTATTTTTAGTAGAGACAGGGTTTCACCTGATCTTGTTACTTGTTACTGGTCTGTTCAGGTTTTGGATTTTTTCATGGTTAATCTTGGTAGATTGTATGTGTCTAAGAATTTGTTTCTTCTAGGTTTTCCAATTTATTGGCATATAGTTGCTTATAGTAGCCTCTAACGATTCTCTGAATTTCTGAAGTATCAGTTGTAATGTCTCCTTTTTCATCTCTGATTTTATTTATTTGGGTCTTCTGTCTTCTTTTGTTAGTCTGGTTAAAGGTTGTCAATTTTGTTTATCTTTTCAAAAAGGCAGCTTTTCATTTCACTGATCTTGTGTATTCTTTCAATTTCATTTATTTCTGCTCTCATCTTTATTATTTCTTTTCTTCTACTAATTTTGGGTTTGGTTTGCTCTTGCTTTTCTAATTCTTAAAGATACATTGTTAGGTTGTTTATTTGAAATTTTTCTACTTTTTTAATGTAAATGCCTATAGCCATAAACTTCCCTCTTAGTCCTGCTTTCACTGTATCTCACAGGTTTTGGTATGTTGTGTTTTCATTATAATTTATTTCAAGAAATTTTCCAATTTCCTCCTTAATTTCCTCATGGACCCACTGGTCATTGAGGAGCATAGTGTTTAATTTCCATGTGTTTGTATAGTTTCCAAAATTTCACTTATTATTGATTTTTAGTTTTATTGTGGTCATAGAAGATACTTGATGTTATTTCAATTAAAAAAATTTTTAATACTTGTTTTGTAGCCTAACATGTGGTCTGTCCTTGAGAATGATCCATGTGCTGAGGAGAAGAATGTGGATTCTGCAGCCATTGGATTAAATGTTCTGTAAATATCTTATTAAGTTCATGTAGTCTGTAGTGCAGATTACATCTGATTTTTCTTGGTTGATTTTCTGTCTAGATCATCTGTCCAGTGCTGAAAATGGGATGTTAAAATCTCCAGCTCTTACTGTATTGGGGTCTGTCTTTCTCTTTGGCTCTAATAATATTTACTTTATATATCTGGGTGCTCCAGGATTGTGTTCATTTATATTTATAATTGTTATATCTTCTTGCTGAATTGACCCCTTTATCATTATATAATAACCTTCTTTGTCTCTTTTTTATAGTTTTGTCTTGAAATCCATTTTGTCTGATCTAAGTATAGCTACTCCTGCTCTTTTTTGGTTTCCGTTTGCATGGAATATTTTTTTTCCATCCCTTTGTTTTCAGTCTGTATGTCTTTGTAGGTGAAGTGTGTTTCTTGTAGTCAGCAGATCACTGGGTCTTGTTTTTTGTTGTTGTTGTTCATTCAGCCACTTTCTGTGTCTTTTCATTGGAGAATTTAGTCCATTAACATTCAATGTTAGTATTAATAAGTAAGGACTTATTCCTGCCGTTTTGTTATTGGTTTTCTGGTTGTTTTGTGGTCTTCTTTTCCTTCTTCCCTTCCTTCCTGTCTTTCTTTTAGTGAAGGTGATTTTCTCTAGTGGTATGTTTTAATTTACTTTTTATTTCTTATCTGTTGTATTTTTTTATTTGAGTTTATCATGAGGGTTGCAAATAATATCTCATAACCATTATTTTAAACTGATAACAACACTGATTGCATAAACAAAGAGAAAACTAATAAAAACTCTACATACTAATTTTGTTCCCCCCACTTTTAAACTTTTTGTTTGTATTTTTATCTTATTGTACTGTCTGGAAAAGTTGATGTAGTTATTATTTTTAATTGGTCTCTTAGTCTTTCTACTTGAGATATGAGTAGTTTATACACTACAATTACAGTGTTATAATATTCTGTGTTTGTCTGTGTACTTACTATTACCAGTGAGTTTTGTACCTTCAGATGATTTTTATTGCTCATTAACGTCCTTTGCTTTCAGATTGAAGAATTCCCTTTAGCGTTTCTTGTAGGACAGGTCTGATGTTGATGAAATCCCTCAGCTTTTGTTTGGGAAAGTCTTTATTTCTCCTTCATGTTTGTAGGATATTTTCACTGGATATACTATTCTAGGGTAAATTTTTTTTCCTTTCGCACTTGGAATATGTCATACCACTCTCTCCTGGCCTATAGGGTTTCCACTAAAAAGTCTGCTGCCAGATGTATTGGAGCTCCATTGTATTTTTTAAAATTGTTATTTGTTTCTATTGTCTTGCTGCTTTTAGGATCCTTTCTTTATCGTTGACCTTTGGGAGTTTGGTTATTAAATGTCTTGAAGTAGTACTCTTTGGGTTAAACTGGCTTGTGTTCTGTAACTTTCTTATACTTGAATATTGATATCTTTCTCTAGGTTTGGGAAATTCTCTGTTATTATTCATTTGAATAAACTTTCTGCCCCTCTCTTTCACTCTACCTCCTCTTTAAGGCCAGTAACTCTTAGATTTGCCCTTTTGAGGCTATTTTGTATTAATAGATCTTGTAGATGTGCTTCATTCTTTTGTCTCCTCTGACTTTGTATTTTCAAAGAGGCTGTCTTCAAGCTCACCATTTTTTTCTTCTTCTTGATCAATTCTGCTGGTAAGAGACTGATGCATTCTTTAGTATGTCAGTTGCATTTTCAATCCAGAATTTCTGCTTGATTTTTTAAATTATTTCAGTCCCTTTGTTAAATTTATCTGATAGGATTCTGAATTCCTTCTGTGTGCTATCTTGAATTTCATTGAGTTTCCTCAAAACAGCTGTTTTGAATTCTCTGTCTGAAAGGTCACATATCTCTGTCTCTCTGGAATTAGTCTCTGGTACCATATTTAGTTCATTTGGTGAGGTCATGTTTTCTTGGATTACCTTGATGTTTGTGGATGTTTGTTGGTGTCTAGGCATTGGAGAGTTAGGTATTTATTATAGTCTTTACAGTCTGGGCTTGTTTTTACCCATCTTTCTTGCGAAGGCTTTCTGAGTATTCAAAGGGACTTGAGTGTTGTGATCCAGGTCTCTTGTCACTGCATTTGTATCTACATTAGGTGGCACCCCAAGTGTAGTAAAACTGTGGCTCTTGCAGACTCATAGAGGTACCACCTTGGTGGTTTTAGGTAAAATCCAGAATAATTCTCTGGATTACCAGGGAGAGAGTCTTGTTCTCTCCTCTTACTCTCTCCCAAACAACTGGAATTTGTCTGTCTATGCTGAGCTACCTGGAGCTAGGGGAGAGGTTACACAAGCACCCCTGTGGCCACCCCACCACTGAAACTACACTGGGTCAGACCTAAAGCCAGCACAGCACTGGGTCTCTCGCCCAAGGCCTGTAGTAACTACCACCTGGCTACCACCTGTGTTCTTCACTCAAGGCCCTAGGGCTTTACAGTCAGCAAGTGGCAAAGCCAGCCATGCTGTGTCCTTCCCTTCAGGGCAGCAAGTTCTCTCCAGCCCTGGGTGGGTCCAGAGGTGTTTGGAAGCCAGGGCCTGAAGTCAGAAACCTTAGGAATCTATCTAGTGCTTTGTTCTGCTGCAGCTGAGCTGGCACCCAAGTAACAAGACAAAGTCCTTCCCGTTTTTTCATCCTCTTTCTGCAAACAGAGGCATCTTTCCCTACGGCCGCCACCACCCCAGACCTGTGGCAAGCACCACCTGGCTACTGCCAGTGTTCACTCAAGGCCCGAAGGCTCTTGAGTTAGGTTGTGATGAATGCTGCCAGGCCTAGGACTCTCCCTTCAGGACAGTGGGCTCTTGTCTGGCCCAGGGCAGGCCCAGAGCCTCTTTGAAAATACGCAGTCAGAGGAAACAAAAGAAAAAAGAATGAAAATGCCATCCAAGAACCAAGGCCTGGAATTGGGGACCCCGAGAGCCTGCTTAGTGCTCTTCATAGCCCAAATAGTAAAGGGAACTTTGTCTTGTAGCTTAGTGTCTCTGGTACCTAAGCTGGAAGCTCTGTCTCCCAGGCTGGAGTACAATGGTGTGATCTTGGCTCACTGCAGCTGCCGCCTCCCAGGTTCAGGTTCAAGCAGTTCTTCTGTCTCAGCCTCCCGAGTGGCTGGGACTACAGGCATGCACCACCACGCCCAGCTAATTTTTGCATTTTTAGTAGAGATGGGGTTTTACCATGTTGGCCAGGCTGGTCTCGGACTCCTGACCTCAGGTTATCTACCCACCTCGGCCTCCCAAAGTGCTGGGATTATAGGCATGAACCACCATACCCGGCCCCTTTACTCCTCTTTCTTTTCTCAAGCAGAAGGAGTCTCTCCCTGTAGCCACCACAGCTGGGAATGTGCTGGGTCATACTTGAAGACAGCATGTCTCAGTCTCACTCATGGCCCCACGGCAAATACCACCTGGCTATCAGTGCTGATTATTTGGGGCCTCATTGGTCTTTAGTCAGCAGGTGATGAATGCTGCCAGGGCTGAGTCCTTCCTTTCAAGGCAGTGGGTTCCCTTCTGGCCCAGGGTATGTCTAGAAATGTCATCCAGGAGCTAGGGTCTAGAATGGGGACTTCAGGACTCTGCCCTCTCCTACTGTGGCTGAGCTGGTATCCAAGTTGCAAGACAAAATCCTCTTTTACTCTTCCCTCTCCTCTCCTCAAGCAGAGGGAAGGAGTCTTTCCTGGAGCTGTGAGCTATGCTGCCTGGGCTTTGGGAAGAGGTGGCACAATTACTCCTTGGCCGTGCTGGCTGATGGTCCAGGTTCTTATCATGAGTCAAATGACTCATGGGGAAATGTAGCCAGAGGAGCCCCCTTCAAAAAAGGAGATAAAAAGCAGGAGACATTTTTGTTGTTGCGTATCTGAGATGGGGTAAGAGTAGAAATATTGATACTAAGTGTTTAAGAGGTTTTATTTATAGCTAACTTTTGTTTTCAATAGGTAATATATTCACATGGTTCAAAAGAAAAACATTATTCAAAAAGATACATAGTGAGAAGTCTCGATCTCACCCTCAGCTCCCGTGGACCTTTATGGTCTTTTTCTTCCAACCTTTTTTTTTTTAATTTGAGACGGGATGCTAGCTTTTTTGCCCAGGCTGGAAAGCAGTGGAATTCCAGCATGCTGGAATGCTGATCATGGCACACTGCAGCCTCAGTCTCCTCAGCTCAAGTGATCCTCCCAATTCAGTCTCCTGAGTAGCTACAAAACCCAGTCAATTTTTTATTTATTTTTTTTAGTTGAAACAATATCTCACTGTGTTGCCTGGGCTGGTCTCGAACTTATAGGCTCAGGCTGGAGCTCAGTGGCACAATCACAGCTCGCTGCAATCTCTGCCTCCCGGGCTCAAGTGATTCTCTCACCTCAGCCTTCTGAGTAGCTGGGACTACAGGCACACACTACCACACCTAGCTAATTTTTTGTATTTTTTTGTAGAGGCAGGATTTCACCATGTTGCCCAGGCTGATCTCAAATTCCTGAGCTCAAGCAATCGGCCCTCCTCAGCACCCCCAGAGTGATGGGATTACAAGCATGAGCCGCTATACCTGGTTCTAACTTTTTTAATATGAAATATTTCAGGTCGTGTGCGGTGGCTCACACCTATAATCCCAGCACTTTGGGAGGCCGAGGCAGGAGGATTGCTTGAGCCTAGGAGTTTGAGATAAGCCTGGGCAACATAGGGAGACCCTATCTCTACAAATAATCAAAAAATTAGCTGGGCATGGTGGTTGTGCACCTGTAGTCCCAGCTACTCTGGGGCTGAGGTGGGAGGTTACTTGAGCCCAGGAGTTTGAAGCTGCTGTGAGCTGTGATCATGCCACCGCACTCTAGCCTAGGTGACAGAGCAAGACTCTGTCTCAAAAAAAAAAAAAAAAAATTCAAACATATAGAAAAGTTGAAACAATAATACCATGAAGACCATGTAGTTTAAACAAGTGTTAACATTTTGCCATATTTGTAATATCTACCTTTGTTGAATAATTTGAAAACAAGCTGCAGACATAATGACACTTTATAACCCTGTGCTTTAGCATGCATCTTCTAAGAATAAAGAACATTCTCTACCTAATTACAAATAACATTACCACACCCAAGAAAATTAAAAATAATGCCCTAATACCTTCTACTCAGTTCACATTCAGTTTCCCCCAGCTGCCTAAAAAATTATTTCAAACTGTTTTCTTCAAACCAGATCTGAGTAACATTTCTGCATTGCAGTTGGTTGTTGTGACTTTCAGTCTCTTTTAATCTAGAACTCTATCCTTCCCCTATTTTTTCCCCCAAGATTTTGGCTTTTTGAAGAGACCAGACCAGTTTTATTGTAGCAAGTTCCATATTCTAGTTCTGTCAGATTACGTTTTCTTGTGATTTTTCTTGTTGCTCTATCTCTTGAATTCCTGTGAAGGAGAAATTACGTTGAAGACTTGTTTAGACCTAGGTTAGGCACTTTTGGTAATAATACATCATAACTTAGTCTGTGTATTTAAAGTTACATCACATCAAGAGGCATAAATGAAGAGTCTCACTCTGATTGTTGCTGAGTTTGATCACTAGGTTAAGCTGGTGACTGACTGTCACATCTTCCCATTATAATGGTACTCAGTTTTTCCCCTTTGCAATTCGGAAGTAATCTCTGGAATGATCCTTTGGCACTGTGGTAACCTGTTTTCCAACAATTTTCGATCATGCAAAAATGATTTTTAGCAACCTGTGATCATCCTTGCCTGAATCATTTATTTCATTTGGGGTTGCAAAATGGTGATTTTGAAATTCTTTCTTTGCTTCTACATTTATTAACTGGTAGTCTTCTGTAAGAGAGCTTTGCCACTCTACCGAGGATGAACCCTTCTAAAAAGGCTGTAAATTGCTTATTTCTTTCTCTTTAATTATCAATCTTCAGAATAAGTCATTAATGTCATAGTTACCTCCAATGATGGGAAGAAGTGTTTTTTTTTAAAGTTTTTCACTCTCTGAGTTATTGCTGGAGATTCATGGATTCTTATTCATGATATCAATTTTAGTCATTATTCTCTTTTGGTACTCAAATTGTCTCAAATTTGCCCAGTGGAAAACCCTTAAAACTGGCTCCTGTGTTCTTGTAACACACTCCTCATTAGTATGAGTGCTTCCTTCCCTCTGGTATAACATCATTTTTTAAATTCACCTTGTAAGATAACCATTTTTATTGGTCTTATGTTTCTTTCTAGAGTATTTTAGCACTAGCATGTATAAAATATTTTTTCTCCCCTTTCCCCAAAAAAAGTAGCACAAGGTACTCAATGGTTTACTCTGTTTTTTTTCCTCTCAAAAATATATCTTGGAGATCTTTTTGTGTCAGTACACAGACAGCATTTTCCTTCTTGCTGTGTTTCTTTTTTTTTTTTTTTGCATTTCATTTTGATGGATGTTCTATAATTTAAATCAGTCCCATTGATGGACATCTGGGTAATTTCCTAACTTTTCTATTACAAGCAGTGCTGTAGTGCATAACACTATACATATGTCATCTTATATGATGATAAGTGTATCTGTAGGATTGCTATCCAGAAGTGGAATTGCTAGGTTAATAGTTTATGCAATTGTAATTTTTTTTAAGAGATGAAGTTTCACTGTGTTGCCCAGACTTGAGTGCAGTGGCTATTTACAGATGCTATTATAGCTCACCACAGCCTTGAACTCCTGGCCTCAAGTAGTCCTCCTGTCTTAGCCTCTCAAGTACCCAGGATTACAGGTGTGTGCCAGCACACCCAGCTTGTAATTGTGATTTTGAAAGACATTACCTAATTGCTGGTGTACCAATTTGCACTACCGCCAGCAATGAATAAGAGTGCCTGTTTCACCATAACCTGGCTGGGAACAGTAAATTATCAAATTTTTGGTGTTTTGCTAATCTGATGAGTGGAAAATTGTTTTTTGCTTCTTTTGTGTGAGGGTAAACATCTTTTCATATGTTGAATGTTCGTTTGTATTTCTTTTTCTGTGAATTTTCTGATCATATTCTGTGTCCATTTTTATACATTTGTCCAAATTGATCTTTTTATTTTATGTGTCTGTATAAGCACATATACATACACATACCTATGCATATTTTTTTTCTATATCATTCTATATAGGGAGATTTGTTCTTTTATCACTGATATGATTGCAAATTTTTTTTCTTAGTTTGTTGTTTTTTTGACTTACAATGTTTTTTGCTTTGCAGAATTGATTTTTTTTTGCATTTGAACTTATCAATCTTTTCTCTTATGGCTTTATTATTACTTTTTTTTGGAGACAGGATCTAGCTTTCTTGCCCAGACTGGATTGCAGTGGCATGATCATACTCACTGTAACCTCAAACTCTTGACCTCAAGTGATCCTCCTGCTTTAGTCACCTGAATAGCTGGGACCACCGGCATGCACCACCATGCAAGTTCCATGCATAAGTTTTATATCTACAGTAAATATTTCAAGACTTAAACTGAAAATTTAATGAAAAATATAATGTATAGATATTATGGATAAAATAGGAAAAAAACTTATACCTAAAACTTTGTGAAGTTTAAAAAGCTAAATTTGAAATCCTGTTAGAAAAGCGGGTCTTGTATTTTGTATGTGTACAAAATATTTTGTTTTGGGCTCTAAGCATATGCAGATAGTGTGACCTGATGTTAATTAATCTTGACAGAATTAAGAATGAAGGTATGGAGAGGGCTCTAAGGCTTAAAGTGACAGTTTTATGATTCTTAAGTGAAGCTTGTATAAGTCTGTGAGTTTTGCTTCTACAATCTTTGAATGCTTGCTGATGAGTGGCCTAAAATCTCAAAAAAGGCTGGGAGCAGTGGCTCATGCTTGTAATCTCAGCACTTTGGGAGGCTCAGGCGGGTGGATCGCTTGAGCCCAGAAGTTCAAGACTAGCCTGGGCAACATGGTGAAACCCCGTCTCTACCAAAAAAAATACAAAAAAATTATCCAGATGTGGTGGCATGCGCCTGTGGTCCCAGCTACTTGGGAGCCTGAGGTGGGAGGATTGCTTGAGCCTAGGAGGTTGAGCTGCAGTGAGCTATGATCTGTTACTGCACTCCAGCCTGGGTGACAGAGTGAGACCCTGTCTCAAAAAAAAAAAAAAAAATCAGAAAAGATAATCTTTGTAGACTTAATGAAAACCCTATTTTAACATTCTCTAAAGATGCCAATGCTGACTTGATAACTTGTGATATTTACATTGACTTTTGTTGAAAAGATAGGTTATGTCTTTAATTTCTATATAATACTGTGGTTTTATTTTATTTCTCTCTCTCTCTTTTTGTTGTTGTTGTTGTTGTTTGTTTTTAGAATTTTGATTTGGCTGCTGGGCTGCTACCTTGAAATCCAAGCCCTAAAAATGCCAGCTTCTTTGGACTTAGAAGATGACCTGGATAAATGATAAAAATTAAGAAAGAGATTTTGGTGAGTGAAACCTTATGCAAGAGAGTTAATAAAGCCAACTTAATGCTTATTCTTTTTTTTTTTTTTCTGATACTGTCTCTCTTTTGGAAAAACTGTCTAGAATGCATTTATTATTCTTGGAGACATTTAATAAAATACAGATGCTATTCTGTTTTTAAATCTGGTTTTTACTACAAACTATGTAGTTTCTCATCTTTTTTATAAATGATAATCTTAGGTTTCACTGTAGAAGACAATGAAAGACCAGTAAACAATACTTATTTTTAGAATTTATGTTGATTAAAATGATAATAGGATATTGTACTTCAAATAAATACCTTTGATTAAAAACAGAAATATATGCTGAAAGTTGCAAACTCAACATAACTCTAGTTTGATGCTGTATTTAGATCTGAGGTGAGCTAAAGCCCAGCAAAAATTAGACTGTTTTTATCTTGAAATTTCTATTTCCCTCCCTCCTAGCTTTTGTATAGCACTCCAATAACAGATCCTGGCAGTCCCCCGCTGGGAGCTATGTCATAATGGGTTTAAATTGGCACAGGGGACTCTTCAGAAGTGCTTCATAAGCCCACATGAGAAGTTGCTAATATTAGAACATTTTTTGCATCATCTCCCTGCCCTCTCTCCTTCTTCTTTTGAGAATTTCCTTCATGTACAGTATTATGACAGGGGTTTGTGTATGTGCCTTGGTGCCCTAACATCCTTAGATTTTTATCTCAGTTTGTTGAAGTGACTACTCTGGCAAGCAGTCATTGTTTACATTAAATGTAATTTAAGAGTTTATTGCTGGTTTTCCTTAAAGACACTGACATTTGCAAGTTACTGAGAAGTAGTTTTTGTATCTAGAAAGTTTTTTTTTTCTTTCATTCTGAGACTTAAGAGCTTTGTGCCAGGAGCAGAAGGCCGTCATTTCTGCCAGGGTGAGCAGTGCATTGAGGTACGACCAGTCCTTCACTCCCAGATCCTAGGAGGAAAGAAGGAGTGCTATTAGGAACAAAGAAGGAAGCAAGCACTGTAGAGCTGTTGCCACAAGCAGCTACTCTTCTATGTAAATCTTTATCTGACTGACAAAGACTGCTGCTCCCTACTTAGAGAATACTCATGATGGGTGCACAATTGACATTTTAAAGCAGTAAAAAGATACAAGAAAAATTACCTAGGGAAAATACTTTTCTAAAAGCATGTTTCGAGAAGAAATTAAATGTGCTACTTTCTGTATGGAGTGGGCTGAGTTCTGAGTTGTTAAAAATGCATCAGGTTGAAATGCATGTAACATAAATTAGCCATTTTAAAGTGAACAGTTCAGTGGCATTTAGTAGATTCACATTGTACTACAACCACCACTTCTATCTAGTTCCAAAACATGTCTGTCACTCCAAAATGAAACTTCATAACCATTAAGATGTCCCATTCCCCATCCCCTATACCTCCCGCTCACAACCACTAATCCGTCTGTCTGTCTCTGTGAATTTACCTATTCTAGATATTTCATACAAATTAGGCCGGGTGTGGTGGCTCACGGCTGATATCCCAACACTTTGGGAGGCTGAGGCGGGTGTATCACTTGAGGTCAGGAGTTTGAGACTAGCCTGGCCAATATGGTGAAACCTCATCTCTCCTAAAAACAAACAAAATTAGCCAGGCATGGTGGTGCGTGCCTGTAATCCCAGCTACTTGGAAGGCTGAGGCAGGAGAATCACTTGAACCTGGGAGGCAGAGGTTGCAGTGAGCCAAGATCACGCCACTGCACTCCTGCCTGGGTGACAGAGCCAGACTCCGTCTCAAAAATAATAATAGGCCAGGCGCGGTGGCTCACACCTGTGGTCCCAGCACTTTGGGAGGCCGAGGCGGGTACATCACGAGGTCAGGAGATCGAGACCATCCTGGCTAACACGGTGAAACCCTATCTTTACTAAAAATGCAAAAAATTAGCTGGGCGTAGTGGTGGGTGCCTGTGGTCTCAGCTGCTCGGGAGGTTGAGGCAGGAGAATGGCATGAACCTGGGAGGCGGAGCTTACAGTGAGCCGAGGTCACACCACTGCATTCCAGCCTGGGCAACACAGCGAGACTCCATCTCAAAATAATTAAATAAATAAATAAATAATAAAATAAATAAATGGAGTTATGCAATATATGACCTTTTATGTCTGACTTCTGTTACTTAGCATATAGTTTTTGAGGTTTATCTCCATTGTAGCATGTATCAGCACTTCATTCCTTATTATATCTAAATAATATTCTATCTATATGTATCTACCACACTTCGTTTATCCATTCACCTGTTAATGGACATTTGAGTTTTTGGCTATTGTGAATAATGTTGCTGTGAATATATGTGTAATTTAGAGTTATTCTTAATTTTTTTTTTTTTTTAGTAGAAATGGGATTTGCCACGTTGGCCAGGCTGGTCTCGAACTCCTGACCTCAAGTGATCCACCCGCCTTGGCCTCCGAAAGTACTGGGATTACAGGTGTGAGCCACTGTGCCCGCCCGGCCTTTCTTAAATTTTGTTTTTACATTAATGTTTTTCAGTGAATATTCTTCCATTTAAGGCAGGAATAATTGCTGTAAAGAATATTATTTTATTGTTATGCTGTGTGTGACTATAACACTTTGACATTTACTGAGTATTTATAGTCATTTTTAATTTTTTTGAGACAGAGTCTCACTCTGTTGCTCAGAGCAGCAATAGTGCAGTAGCACAATTTCGGCTCACCACAACCTCCACCCTTCCCCTCACTCCCCTCAGGCTCAAGGGATTGTCTCACCTCAGCCTCATGAGTTGCTGGGACTACAGGCACACACCACCAGGCCCAGCTAATATTTGTATTTTCTGTAGAAATGGGGTTTCACCATGTTCCCCAGGCTGGTCTCAAAAGCCTGAGCTCAAGCCGTCTGCCCACCTCGGCTTCCCAAAGTGCTGGGATTACAGGTGTGAATCACCACACCTAGCCATAGTAAGCCTTTACGCAAAGTTGGAGTAGGAACTTGGGGAACTGCTGATAAACCTGTGACACAATATCAAGATACCTGTAAATACAATGTCAGGCATTTGATGCCTCAGTAATCAGAAAAACTGTTGGATTTCCTCCTTGTAGGGCTTTACAATAACCTTTTTATCCTTATATTTTTCTAAAGGTAAATTATTTGTTAGATGAGTAAGAAAGATACCATTGTTGTCATTGGTTGACTTCCATAGATTGAAACTTGAAGAAATTGCATTTGATCACTGCTATTTACTTAACTTTTCTCATTACTACTACCATAGTTCCCTCAAAGTTTGTTGAATAAAGCTTTCTAGATGCTGCTTCATACAGCACTTAAGATGAATTGTTGATTTCCTAATATCAGGCTTCCACGTAACCTATAGTATATACTTTTTTGTAAGTTGTAACTTGAAATTTTCAGATGCTTTGAACTTGACACATAATCTAGCAATTCATTGGCACACCAAGGCAAAACATCAACCTGCTAAAGAGATTTATTTATTTATTTATTTTTGAGACGGAGTTTCACTCTTGTTACCCAGGCTGGAATGCAATGGCGCTATGTTCACCGCAACCTCGGCCTCCCAGGTTCAAGTGATTCTCCTGCCTTAGCCTCCCAGTAGCTGGGATTACAGGCATGTGCCACCATGCCTGGCTAATTTTGTATTTTTAGTAGAGACGGGGTTTCTCCATGTTGGTCAGGCTGGTCTTGAACTCCTGACCTCAGGTGATCCGCCTGCTTCGGCCTCTCAAAGTGCTGGAATTACAGGCTGTTTATTTAATCTTCAACTTTAAAACCTACATGTCCTTCAGTTAAGCCTAAATATGAGGTAGGAGGTGGAAATCGACTCCAGAGGCAGGGCTTGAACACCAGACCAAATTGATGACTAGCTAAAACAGGGATGGGGCAGGAGCAGCTTTCCATAAGACACATCCACCAGTGTGCCATGTCAGTTTACCATTACCATGACAACACCCAAGACTTACCACCCCTCTCCATGGCAATGACCTGACTACCCAAAAGTTACCATACTTCTGCTAGCGATTTCTGCATAAACCACCTGTTAATCTACATGCTTAAAAGTAGGTATAGGCCAGGCACGATGGCTCACGCCTGTAATCCCAACACTTTGGGAGGCCGAGGCGGGTGGATCACCTGAGGTCAGGAGTTCAAGACCAGCCTGGGCAACACGGTGAAACCCCATCTCTACTAAAATGTGTCACTGCGCTCCAGCCTGGGCGAGACAGAGCTAGACTCCATCTCAAAAAAATTAAAATAAATGAAATACATGAAAGTAGATATAAATATAACTGCTGGCCAGGTACAGTAGGAGGCCAAGGTGGGCGGATTGCTTGAGCTCAGGAGTTCGAGACCAGCCTGGGCAACACGGTGAAACTCCATCTCTACTAAAATACAAAAAATTAGTCAAGCGTGGTGGCATCTGCCTGTAGTCTCAGCTAATTGGGAAGCTGAGGCAGGAAAATTGCTTGAACCTGGAAGGTGGCGGTTGCTGTGAGCTGAGATCACACCACTGCACTCCAGCCTAGGTGACAGAGCAAGACTGTCTCCAAAAAAAAAAAAACTTAGGTATAAATATAATTGCAAAACTGCTCTGAGCTGCTAGTCTCAGCACACTGCCTATGGGGTAGTCCTGCTCTGCAGGAGCAGTCACAGAGTTGTAACACTGCAGCTTCAATAGAGCTGTTTTCTTCTACCCTACCCTGGCTCACCCTTAAGTTCTTTCCTGGGCGAAGCCAAGAACGCTTCAAGGCTAAGCCCCACTTTGGAGGCTTGCCGGTCCTGCATCAAATACAGGTTAATTTGTAAATGGCAAAGTTTGTTTTGAGGTTTTTCCTCAATAACTTGTTTCCTAGGCCTATTAAGCCATCTCCAAAATTGATCTCTTTTAATTTTTTTTTTTTTTTTTTAAGAGCGGGAACTTGCTCTCTTACCCAGGCTGGAGTGTAGTGGCACAATCATAGCTCACTGTAGCCTTGACTTCCCAGGCTCAAGCAGTTCTGCCACCCTAGCCTCCCATGTAGCTGGGACTACAGGTGTGCATCACCACACCTGGTTAATTTTTAAATTTTTTTTATAGAGTCGGGGTCTTACTGTGTTGGCAGGAGTGGTCTCAAAATCCTGGGCTCAAATGATCCTCCAACCTCAGCCTCCCAAAGTGCGGGATTACAGGCCTGAACCACCACACCTGGCCTATTTTGTGTTTTAAAAAGATCCCTGTGGCTGCTGTCTGGAGACAGATTGGAGGACAATAAGATTGGAGGCAGGGGAGACCTGAAAGCGCACTTTTTAATGGGGTTGGTTTTTTTTTTTTCATAAATTTGTTTAAGTTTCTTGTGGGCTCTGGATATTAGACCTTTGTCGGATGGGTAGATTGCAAAAATTTTGTCCCATTCTGTAGGTTGTCTGTTCACTCCAATGATAGTTTCTTTTGCTGTGCAGAAGCTCTTTATTTTAATTAGATCCCACTTTCAAGTTTTTTGTTGCAGTTGCTTTTGGCGTTTTTATCATGAAATCTTTGCCCATGCCCATGTCCTGAATGATATTGCCTAGATTTTCTTCTGAAGTTTTTTAGTTTTGGGTTTTACATTTAAGTCTTTAATCCATTTTGAGTTAATTTTTGTAAGGATGGCGTAAGGAAGGGGTCCAGTTTCAATTTTCTGCATATGGCTAGCCAGTTCTTTCAGCACCATTTATTAAATAGGGAATCCTATTTAGTCATAACAGTCTCTCAGATCACAGCACAATCAAATTAGAACTCAAGATTAAGAAGTTCACTCATAACCACACAACTATATGGAAATTGAACAGCCTGCTCGTGAATGACTTTTGGGTAAATAATGAAATTAAGGCAGAAATGAAGAAGTTCTTTGAAACTAATGAGAACAAAGAGACAACATACCAGAATCTCTGGGACAGTGTTAAACAGTGTTAAGTGGGAAATTTATAGCACTAAATGCCCACATCAAAAAGCTAGAGAGATCTCAAGTTAACAACCTAACATCTCAACTAAAAGAACTGGAAAATGAAGAGCAAATAAACCCCAAAGCTAGCAAAAGATCAAGAAATAACCAAGAATAGAGCTGAACTGAAGGAGATAGAGATGTGAAAAACCCTTCAAAAAAGCAGTGAATCCAGAAGCTGGTTTTTTGAAAAAAATTGATAGATCACTAGCTATAATAGATCGCTAGCAGGACTAATAAAGAAGAAAAAAGAATTAAATAAGCACAATCAGAAATGATAAGGGGGCTATCACCACTGACCCCACAGAAATACAAACAACCATCAGAGAATACTATAAACACCTCTATGTACATAAACTAGAAAATCTAGAAGAAATGGATAAATTCCTGGACACATACACTCTCAGCTGAACCAGGAAGACTGAACCAGAAAAAAATTAAATCTCTGAATATACCAATTAACAAGTTCTGAAATTGAGGCAGTAATAAATAGCCTACCAACCAAAGAAGTTTCTTTAAAAATTATTTTTTCTGGAGGGAAAGCCAGCAATTTTTCATAGACTGACTTTCAATTTCTCTCTGTTTTTTTTTTTTTTTTTAAGTACTGTGTATTGCCCATAGTATTGTTAAACTGACAATTCCTGTATCTGCCAGTAGAAGATTTTCCAGATCTAGATACATAGTCCTCATGTCATGACCAACGACCTGTTTAGGGAGACTATCAAAGTCCAGGCTTTTTAGTTAGTCTCCTTTCTGGTTAAAGATTCTTTTGGAAAATGTTTCTTAGATTTTAAGATGTTTTCTTGCAGTTGTTCCAACTTTGGAATAGCTGCTAAATAGTCATAGTTTTTTAGGCAGTCATCATTTTTCCTGCTAAGCAGCAACTTTTAAGCCCTAAAAATCTTCATTAGTTTTGTTTAATTACCTCTAAAGTTTATTAAAAATCTGTAAAATGCAGATGGCAGTCAAATAAGGGCAGTGGTATTAATTTGAGATTTTCTGACTGCTGTTGTATCTTTTTTTTTTTTTTTTAATTTTTAAAAAATTTGAGACATGGTCTCGCTGTTACCTAGCCTGGTCTGGAGCTCCTGGGCTCAAACAGCACTCCTGCCTCTGCCTCCCAAAGTGCTAGGGATACAGGTATGAGCCACTGACCCTGCTGTTGTTTCTTAACCACCCAAATCAGTTTCATTGTAACAGTCATAGCACTAGAAAAGGATATAATTGCCAGAACACAAGGTGCTCTGCTCATATTTGGAAGTATTTTTGCCATATTTACTTATAACAGAAGAATTTTTCCCCCAAGGATTGCTTAGGTTGGTTTTTGGAAAGCCTTTGCTGTTGAAGTTTAGTCAGTAGTAATTTTTTTATTTTATTTTATTTATTTATTTTTGAGATGAAGTCTTGCTCTTGTCCCCTAGGCTGGAGTGCAGTGGTGCGATCTCAGCTCACTGCAGCCTCCACCTCCAGGGTTCAAGTGATTCTCCTGCCTCAGCCTCCCAAGTAGCTGGGATTATAGGCGCCTGCTACCATGCCCAGCTAATTTTTCTATTTTCAGTAAAGACGGGGTTTCACCATGTTGACCAGGCTGGTCTTGAAATCCTGACCTCAGGTGATCTGCCCACCTCAGCCGCCTAAAGTGCTGGGATTACAGGCGTGAGCCACCGTGCCCAGCCTATTTTATTTTTATTTTTAGAGACAAAAATGTTGCTATCACCCATACTGGAATGCAGTGGCACTATCGTAGCTCACTGCTGCCTCGAACTCCTGGGTTTGAGGGATCCTCCCGCCTCAGCCTCCTGAGTAGCTGGGGCTGTAGGCATGCACCACCACACCCAGTTAATTTTTTTATTTTTTGTAGAGACAAGGTCTCACAGTGTTGCCCAGGCTGGTCTTAAATCGTTGCCCTCAAGCCATCCACCAGCCTCACTATTTAAAAAAGAAAAATTGGTTGGACATGGTAGCTCATGCCTGTAATCCCAGCACTTTGGGAGGCCAAGGTGGGAGGATCACCTGAGCCTAAGAGTTTGAGACCAGCCTGGGCAATATGGCAAGATCCAATCTCTACAAAAAATTTTAAAAATTAGCTGGGCACGGTGGTACACGCCTGTAACCCCAGCTGCTTGGGAAGCTGAGGCGAGAGGATCACTTGAGCCCAGGAGGTTGAGGCTGCAGTGAGCCATGTTTTTGCCACTACATTCCAGCAACAGAGAAAGACCATGTCTCAAAAAAATAAATTAAAAAAAAAAAGTTAAACGGTGTTTGAGTTACTTTTTTTCATTTATGCAAGGAATATAACCATATTACAGCAGTTTTGTATTTCCTAATGATTTGCAGCATATTTGGAAAATAGGAAAATAAAATTTATCAATGATCCTACCAACCTAATATAGTTGCTTTTTAGGGGATTAATTTTCTTATCCATCTTTTTTTTAAGAAACTTGTAATTATAGTTACAAGTATAAAGTAATAATTCGTAATACTTTAATAATATAAATAAGTGCCATAAATAAAGGCTGGACATGTGCCATAAATAAATAAGTGCCATAAATAAATAAAAGGTGGCTCATGCCTGTAATTCTAGCACTTTGGGAGGCCAAGGTGAATGGCTTGCCTGAGCTCAGAAGTTCAAGACCAGCCTGGGCAACATGGCAAAACCCTATCTCTACTAAAACTACAAAAGATTAGCCAGGTATGATGGTGCTTGCCTGTAGTCCCAGCTGCTCGGGAGGCTGAGGCAGGAGAATTGCTTGAACCTGGGAGGTGGAGGTTGCAGTGAGCCGAGATTGTGCCACCGCAGTGCAGCCTGGGCAAAAAAGTGAGACTCTGTCTCAATCAATCAATCAATCAATGTTGTATTATAGTTAAAATTATAAGGAATTATTTTATTAGAACATTTGTGGGAGGTTCTTAGGTTTCCATGCCATTTTTGCTTACCGCAAATGCTGAAAATTAATGTTCATTCATTTACTTTTGGGTTAAGTATGTGATCTTCAATCCCCAAACTAACAGAGGAAATGGCCACACTGTGTGATCTTTAATACATGTACTCTTTGGTAAGCAGCATACCTGAAGATAGCAGAAAATGTAACTTCTTTATATCTAAAATTTAGGAAGCAATTTAATTCTGTCTGGAACACAGTTCTTTACCTCCATAAAGATTACCTGTCCATATCAACCCCCTTTTTTTTTGAGACGGAGTCTTGCTCTGTTGCCCAGGCTGGAGTGCAGTGACGCAACCTCGGCTCCCTTCAACCTCCACCCTCCTGGATTCAAGCAATTCTCCTGCCTCAGCCTCCCTAGTAGCTGGGATTACAGGCATACACCACCACGTCCAGCTTATTTTTGTGTTTTAGTAGTGGCAGGGTTTCATTATGTTGGCCAGGCTGGTCTCAAACTCCTGACCTCAAGTGATCTGCCCACCTTGACCTCCCAAAGTGCTGGGATTACAGGTGTGAGCCACTGCGCCCAGCCCTTTCATATAAGAATTTTTAAGTGTTTATTTCAGAATCATTATTTTCAGCCATTCCACTGTTAATAACCCTTTAAAAGTTGTTTAAAATGGTTCATGAAAGACTTCAGAATTTTAGGTAATCATCCAGTTGCTATTAGTCAGGTCTGGTTGTGCTTTGTAGTTTGGAGAAAGAAGAAGGCTTTAGAAACCTTGGCTCCTTTTAAGCTTTTGTCAAGACAGAAGTAGGGGGAGTCTTGGGGAGCCCCTTGCTCTGTGGGGTCAACCAAAGGCCTATAATTCTCAAAAAGTATGTACTTGTTTTATTTTCTTGTGATCCTTTGTTCCCTTCTCCTGACATTCTAGCTTATAAAAAAGTAGCATATAACATAATAAAAAGAATGTTAAATTTAAGACTAGTGTATTTTTATTTTTGGTAACTGTAAGAACTAATTGTTTTAGAATGTCATAATTAAAATAGCTTATCTTCTCTGTAATTTCTTAATTTTTATAGTATTTTCTTATTGTCAAATAAATTATAATTTTCATAGAACTATGAATTATACATTGTTGAATGCATAACTATGCATTGTAATGCTCTTTTGCATCTTCTCTTTTCAGAAGTTTTCTTATTGTCCTCTTGGCATATGCTTCTGGAATAATATTCACCATGGTTTTGGATGACCTTCCAAACTTAGAAGACATCTATACTTCCTTGTGTTCATCAACAATGGAAGACTCAGAGATGGATTTTGACTCTGGACTAGAAGATGATGACACAAAAAGTGATAGTATTTTGGAGGATTCCACAATTTTTGTGGCCTTCAAAGGAAATGTAGATGATAAAGACTTCAAATGGAAATTAGATGCAATATTGAAAAACGTGCCCAATTTGTTACACATGGGTAATTTGCTTTAATTATTTTTTCTTCCTGTTACTGTTTTTGAAATGTTTGCCCTTCCATGGTTATCTTGAGTTTTACAAAGCAAGTTTGTTAAATTGGGTCAAAAGGCTGAATTTAAGCACAGAGGTGGAATTTTAGGATTTTAAAAATATACATGTTTTCTTTCTTTTTAAGTACATAGAAGAACTGAACATAAAGTATTGCTTATTATGGTAATTGTTGAATAATCTTCTCGAGTGGATAAAAGTAATTCTCAAGACCCAAATTTATTTGTTTTTAACTCTCTGGTTTTCATTTTCCTTACCTGTAAATTGAAAAGGTTAAACTGAATCTTTAAGGACCCTTAAAGCTTAGAAAACTTATTATTCCATGAATCTGCTTATAATATACTTTAAATTTATTCCTTTAACTTTTATGTCAGAAGTCACTAGCTGACAGCTTGCTGGATCCAGTCTGCAGGCATTTGTTATTTGGCCCACGTTAGTGTTTGAGATTTAGTTTGTTTTCAGTGTTTGAGTTTCATTGCCAGTGCTTTAAAAATTGAGTTATATTGCATGAAAATCGGGATTTTTACATTTGTCTTTAAAAATAGGAAGATCTGATAACATTGAGTTCTCCCTGTCTCCCAGATGGTAAGAAGTAGCAGCTGCTTCTGAGAGCAGCCCCACTTCACCACAGTTCCCATCTGGCTTCTTCACACATTTAGATTACCTGTCCATATCTTACGGGCATTTGTGGTTTTGAACCTTGATTTAGACGTTCTCTATTCTAGTTAGCACAATTATCTAATCCCTTCGGACATAGTGAAAAGCCTAGATTTATTCCTTTTATCACAAATCCTAAATTGATCAAGAGCTAATTAGCTTTCTTTTAAGGCTTGGGGGTTTTATCTTTTGAGATTTGTTATCTGGACGGAAGCTGTTGTTTTTTCAACTGCTTTTCACTGTGTTGTACAAGGTTCTCCATAGTTATGCGTTATTTAGCATACAATTAAGAATTTTTCATGTAGTTATCAACATCATTGTAACCATAATCATAGTTATATATTATAAAGGTCTTGCTGGGCCTGAAATTGTTCATTGCTCTTCATTAATTACCACATTTTTCTGTTGTTTACATATTGCTAATTCAATTTATTTATGGCTTTCAAATAAATTACCAAACCTAGGCCAGGCACAGTAGTTCATGCCTGTAATCCCAGCACTTTGGGAGATTGAGTTGGGTGGATCACTTGAACCCAGGAGTTCAAGACCAGCCTGGACAATATAGAGAGACCTCATCTCTACAGAAAATACAAAAATTAGCTGGGTATGTTGGCATGCACCTGTAGTCCCAGCTACTCGAGAGGCTGAGGTGGGAGGATCACTTGAGCCCAGGGAGGTCAAAGCTGCAGTGAGCTCTAATAGTGCCCCTGCACTCCAGCCTGTGTGACAGTGAGACCCTGTCTAAAAAAAATAAATAATAAATAAAGGTGGGCGCAGTGGCTCATGCCTGTAATCCCAGCACTTTGGGAGGTCGAGGTGGGCGGATCACTTGAGGCCAGGAGTTTGAGACAAGCCCGGCCAACATGGTGAAACCTCGTCTACTAAAAATACAAAAATTAGCCAGGCGTGCTGGCAGGTGCCTGTAATCCCAGCTACTCGGGTGGCTGAGGCATTGCTTGAACCTGGGAGGTAGAGGTTGCAGTGAGCCGAGATCATGCCACTGCACTCCAGCCTGAGTGACAGAGCGAGACTCTGTCTCAAAAAAATAAAAATAAATAAAAAATAACCAACTCTAGATTTATGGTGCTATCAGATTATATTCTTGGTCCAAAAAATATTTTAAGTCAAATCTCTCAAATATGGAAGTTTAAAAAGATTTTGATAAGATATAACTGTTATGAATATGGATTTTTCTGCAAGCATATTACAAGTGTTAATACCATAAGCAAATTTGATGTTTGTGTAGAATATGTACAAGATTCCAACATACTTCAGAGTGGGAAGAAGTCCTGCAGTGTCTATGATTGGTGGAACCAGGATCCCCAAACTTCCTGCCTTTTGCTGTTTGGAGGCCTACATGTAATGGAAAGGAAATTGCCCTGAGAATCAGAGCTGGGTTTTAATGTCATCTCTGATGCTACTAGTTAGCCACAGGATTCTGAGCAAATCACTTAGCCTTTCTGGGCCTTGGTTTCCTCTCCTGTAAAATAGTCTTGGACTAAATATTGTCTAATCTTTTCTAAATTCCTATGATTGTGTTATCTCATTCCTTTTAGCAAGTTTTCCCTGTTTTTTTTTCCACATTAGAACAAGTGAACTCCATGTCTGGAAAAGTTAACATTCAATGTACAATGGTTTAAGAGCTGGAAGGGGCTTTAGGCAACATGTAGGCACTTTCCTCTATCCTTAGATATTTCTCATTTTGAGAAAGCATATTCCTCTATGACCGTTATCTTTTTTTTCCTTCTTTTCACAGGTGTTGAATGACCATTATCTTAATATTAGAATGTATAACTGAATGAAGGATACAGAAGATTCAGTTTAGCTGAGTTAATAACAAAAGAGAAAATTGTTTTGCCTGAGGTTGTTGAATAACTTTTTTTATTTTTTATTTATTTTTTGAGGCAGTGTCTCACCCCATCACCCAGGCTGGAATGCAGTGGCATGATCTCAGCTCACTGCAGCCTTGATCTCCCAGGCTCAAGCAATTCTCCCACCTCAGCTTCCCAAGTAGCTGGGACTACAGGCGCACGCCACTGCACCCAGCTAATTTTCTGTTTATTTTTTGTAGAGATGAGGTCTCACTATGTTGCCCAGGGTGATCTCAAACTCCTGAGCTCAAGTGATCTGCCCGCCTCGGCCTCCCAAAGTGCTGGGATTACGGACATGCGCCACTGCACGCAGCCAAATAACTTTTTTATCAGCTAACTGTGCCTGGGATTTGCTTTCCAATCTGTAAAATGTAACTACAATTAATAATACCTCCTCAATTACTTAACTTTTTTAAAAAGTATTTTTTATTGTATAATACACGTAACATAAAATTTACCATGTTAACCATTATTAAGTATACAGTTTAGTGGAAATTAAATGTACTCATAATGTTGTGCAACAATCACCACCATGTGTCGCCCTAAGTCTTGTCTTGTCTTTTTTTTTTTTTTTTGAAACGGAGTCTTGCTCTGTCACCCAGGCTGGAGTGCAGTGGTGTGATCTCGGCTCTCTGCAAGCTCCATCTCCCGGGTTCACGCCATTCTCCTGCTTCAGCCTCCCAAGTAGCTGGGACTACCGGCGCCCGCCACCACACCAGGCTAATTTTTTGTATTTTTTAGTACAGATGGGGTTTCACCATGTTAGCCAGGATGTAACTCTTTTCATCTTGTAAAATTAAACATCTCTGGCTGGGTGTGGTGGCTCATGCCTGTAATCCCAGCACTTTGGGAGGCCGAGGCAGGTGGATCACAAGGTCAAGAGATCAAGACCATCCTGGCCAACATGGTGAAACCCCGTCTCTACTAAAAATACAAAAATTAGCCGGGCATGGTGGCGGGTGTCTATAGTCCCAGCTACTCGGGAGGCTGAGGCAGGAGAATTGCTAGAAGCCGGGAGGCAGAGGTTGCAGCGAGCCAAGATTGCGCCACTGCACTCCAGCCTGGCGACAGATTGAGACTCCGTCTCAAAAAAAAAAAAAAAAATTGAACATCTCTAACCATTGAATAACAACTCCCCATTTCCTCCTTGCTCCTAGTCCCTGGAAACCACCATTCTACTATCTGTTTCTATGATTTTGGACTACTCTACTTCCTTGATATAAGTGGAATTTTGCCTTTTTGTGACTGGCTTATTTTGCTTAGCGTAAGATGCTCAAAGCCCATTCATGTGGCAGGATATCCTTCTTTTTTAAGGCTTAATAATATTCCATTGTGGCTGGGCGCAGTGGCTCACGCCTGTAATCCCAGCACTTCGGGAGGCCGAGGCGGGCGATCATGAGGTCAGGAGATCAAGACCATCCTGGCCAACATGGTGAAACCCTGTGTCTACTAAAAATACAAAAATTAGCTGGGCGTGGTGGCATGCACCTGTAGTCCCAGCTCAGGATGCTGAGGCAGGAGAATTGCTCGAACCCGGGAGGCAGAGGTTGCAGTGAGCCAAGATCATGCCATTGCACTCCAGCCTGGTGACAGAGCAAGATTCCATCTCAAATAATAATATAATAATATTCCATTGTATGTATATACCACATTTTACTGATTCATTCATCTGTCAGTAGACATTGGGTTGCTTCCATATCTTAGCTATTGTGGGTAATGCTGCTATGAATATGGTGTACAAATATCTCTTTGAGACTCTGCTTTCAGTTCATTTGAGTATGTACTCCGAAGTAGAATTGCTGCATCATGTGGTAATTCTATTTTTAATTTTTTTTGAGAAACTGTCGTTTTCTGCAGCAGCTTGTATCCTTTTACATTCCCACTGACAGTGCGCAAGGGTTCCAGTTTCTTTTTTTTTTTTTGAGACGGAGTCTTGTTCTGTCACCCAGGCTGGAGTGCAGTAGTGCATTCTGGGCTCACAGCAACCTCCGCCTCCTGGGTTCAAGCGATTCTCTGGCCTCAGCCTCCTGAGTAGCTGGGACTACAGGCGTGCACCACCATGCCTGGCTAATTTTTGTATTTTTAGTAGAGACGGGGTTTTGCCATGTTGGCCAGGCTGATCTCGAACTCCTGACCTCAAGTGATCCACCAGCTTCAGCCTCCCAAAGTGCTGGGATTATTGGGATTATAGGTGTGAGCTACCGTGCCCCGCAGGTTCTATTTCTCCGTATCTTCACCATTGTTTATTTTCTGTGGTTTTGATAGTAGCCATGGTAATGGTGGTGAGGTGGTATCTTATCATTATGATTTGCATTTCTCTAATGATTAGTTATGTCAAGCATTTTTTCATGTGCTTATTGGCCATTTGTGTATCTTTTCTGGAGAACTGTCCTTTACCTTTTTTTTTTTTTTTTTTTTTTTGAGGCGGAGTCTCACTTTGTTGCCCAGGCTGGAGTGCAGTGGCGCAGTCTTGGCTCACCACAACTTCCGCCTCCCGGGTTCAAGCAATTCTCCTGCCTCAGCCTCCCGAGTAGCTGGGACTACAGGTGCATGCCACCATGCCCAGCAAATTTTTATATTTTTAGTAGAGACGGGGTTTCATTATGTTGGCTGGGCTAGTCTTGAACTCCTGACCTCGTGATCCACCCGCCTCGGCCTCCCGAAGTGCTGGGATTATAGGCATGAGCCTATTCTATTAATTTAAACTTAACCTCTCTCTTCTTTCTTATGGTCCTTTCTCCATCTTATGGCTTTCCATTCATTGCCTGTGGTGTGCCAGGTACTATGCTAGATTTTTTGCATATATTATCTAATTTGTACCCAAAAATCATATGAAGTAGTTTTTTCATAGTTTTAGAAAAGAAAAAGATAAGTTTCAGAAAGGTTAAATAGCTCGTTCATGGTCACCCAGGTGCTAAGTGGCAAAGCTAGGATTAGATTTGAGTCTGTGGCTCTAAAGCATATGCTCTGTTAGCTATTCCAAGCTGGTGCTCCACCTTATTCTTTTGCTCTTTTGGTTTGTTTTTTAATTCCATCTCCTCTGGTGGCTAAAAGATTATTAATATAATTCTTTTTCTTTCACAATCAAGAGTCCAGCAAGCTAAAAGTACAGAAGGTGGAGCCCTGGAACAGTGTGCGTGTGACATTCAACATCCCCCGGGAAGCAGCAGAGCGGCTACGGATCCTTGCTCAGAGCAACAACCAGCAGCTTCGGGATTTAGGGATTCTCTCCGTTCAGATTGAAGGTCTTTTACTTTGCCATGTGCCCATCTAGACCAGAATCATTACAACAGTAGAATATAGCATGATTTTCTGTGCTGCTTTGTCTGTTCCTCTGCTCTTGTGTTTCAGAATGCCAAGCAACTCATGTAACTTGTACTTTGCTTTGCAGCACCTTAGGATGAAGAGGGACTGACTGAGGTTATTGCTGGGTCCTGATGGTCTTTAGCATCTGTAGCCTTGGACTCCATTCCTTTGGCTAATTTTGACCATCAGTCTTTCAGACTTTGATTTTATTGGCATCCTGACCAGGAATTGATTTGTCTTATTTATTTATTTAGTTGTGTGGTTTTCTTTGTTATTGTTGTTATTTTTAGAGACACTGTCTTTCTGTGTTGCCCAGGCTGGACTCAAACTCTTGGCCTCAGATGATCCTCCCATCTCAGCCTCCTGAGTAGCTGGGACTACACCTATACCACTGTACCCAGCTTAACATATAATTTAATTTGCTTCCTTCCTTCCACCAAATAAACTTTAGTATTTTCTTTATTCGTCTAACAGATTATGAAGCCTTCAACAGTCCTTTCCTTTTGTAGCAGCATTCATTTTCTTTTCTTTTCTTTTTTTTTTTTTTTTGAGACAGAGTCCCAGGATGGAGTGTAGTGGCGTGATCTCAGCTCACTGCAACCTCCACCTCCCAGGTTCAAGTGATTCTCCTGCCTCAGCCTCCTGAGTAGCTGGGATTACAGGCATGTACCACCATGCCCAGCTAATTTTTGTATTTTTAGTAGAGATGGGGTTTCACCGTCTTGGCCAGGTTGGTCTCAAACTTCTGACCTCAGGTGATCCACCCTCTTCGGCCTCCCAAAGTGCTGGGATTGCAGGCCATCACGCCGGCCCGCAGTGTTCATTTTCAATATTTTTACCAGAATGATCTTTTTCAAAATGAGAATTGGATGAGCACGTGCACGCACGCACAGACACACACACACACACACCTACACCCCTATAACCCTACACCCCTAGATTAAAATCCTGCTATCTCTTGGTATTATTCAAAGAATGAAGACCAAACTCCTTACCATGACCTCAGGCTTTGCATGGTCTCACCTCTACCTTCCTCATCCAACCTTATCTTGTGTAACTTTCCTCCCTTGCCCCCTGTGTTCTAGCTTCTCAGCTTTCTCTTCCTCCTGCCACAGGTCCTTTGCATTGATGTCTTCTCTAAATGAAATACTATTCCCTACCAGCCCCCCTTCCCCTAGTTCATGCCTGCTCAGCCTTCAAGTATCAGCTTAAATCTTGAGGATGTATTTTCTGAACTCCTTTGGCAAGTCAGAGTCCTTTGCTATGTGCTCTCACAAAAGTTTGTTTCTCTCCCTCAGATCATTTATCTCACACTTTCATAGAGCAATTATTTGATTATTGTTTTATCCCCATAGACTATAAGCTTTAGCATTTGGAATACAATGATAAATATTGTCCTTACTGTTATAAACTTGGAAGAGCTTATGACTTTAGTAAGGAAGACAAACCTGTGAGAGATGTAAGTACCTACCATGTGTGGGGGAGCTCTTTGGAAGCTCAGTGAACTAGAACCCTCTGTTCCCCTCCTGTGTTGATACAACCAGGTGACAACCAGCAATTCCAGCTTTCCCTTCCACTTTAGTCCAGGTCCTCCTGGCCCTGTGCTTACGTAGAACCTAATTGCTCCATGAAACCTGAGCAGCCGAGGTCATTTTGTTTATAGGAGTGAGACACATTTTATGCAGTCTAGCATTGTAGGTTGCTGTGCCCTCAAAGGGGCAATACCAACAAACAAATTATTTAGAAAGGGTTATATGTAGATTGAGAAATGGGATAAATTTCACCATTTGATAAATGAGAGAATAGTGGCTTAAGCAATACCACTTTAATTTGAAAAATGTGGAACTATCTAAAAGGATCCAGAAAAGTACAATTAATTCACAGCAATCTGTAGGATGAACTATTAGGAAAAGTGGAAGTCGAACAACTATTGGATAAAATAACAATATGTGGGCTGTTTATACTTTAAGGAATACATAAGTGGTTTCTTTAAAACCCCACGTTTTATGGTCTCTGTTACCTATTTAAAGGCTTCAAAACCTTAATTGATAGTGTTTTTCACTGGAGAAAGAAGTACCAGTTTTATTTCTTAAGCAGACCTACTTCCTAAAACGATATAATGCTGGTTCTCCCTTAACATTATAGCCATAAATTTAAACATGAGTACTAGCAAGGAAGCAAATAGATAACATATTTTAAGAAATTATGAAATTCACATATGACAATGATTATCACAATACAGAAAGAGTTCTTTAACTTTTAGGCTACATGTGTGTCCCAGATGATCTCTGTTCCCACGCTCCTGGGAATTCAGCAGGAGTGAAAGTGATGGCAGCAGCTATTGCTTTTGTGGAACTGGGCTGTTGATTTTGTAAGTTGTAAGAAGAATGTTGGCCAGCCACGGTGGCTCACACCTGTAATCCCAACACTTTGGGAGGCCAAGGTGGGTGGATCACTTGAGGGGAGGAGTTTGAGACCAGCCTGGCCAACATGGTGAAACCCCATTTCTACTAAAAATATAAAAATTAGCCGAGCGTGGTGGGGCGTGCCTATAGTCCCAGCTACTCAGGAGGCTAAGGCAGGAGAATTGCTTGAACCCAGGAGGTGGAGGTTGCGGTGAGCCGAGATCATGCCACTGCACTCCAGCCTGGGTGACAAGAGCAAAATTTTCCTGGGTGGAGGTTGCGGTGAGCCGAGATCACGCCACTGCACTCCAGCCTGGGTGACAAGAGCAAAATTTTCCTGGGTGGAGGTTGCGGTGAGCCGAGATCACGCCACTGCACTCCAGCCTGGGCGACAAGAGCAAAATTTTGTCTCAAAACAACAACAACAAAAAAGAAGGAATGAAGCAATGTTGCCACTATCGTGTCTGCTGCAAGGCTTGAGGGACAGGTTCTCCCAACAGTCCGTTCTCCATTGACAAATACTTCCTGTACCCTTCCTTTTTTAAGTTTTGGCCAGGGAATTGGGGAAACATCTTTTTTGAGGACATTTTGTGCCCCCTCTGTAAATTCATGGTGATCTAAAGAGTAGTCTGCTAACTTTTTCTGTAAAGGGCCAAGAATAAATATTTTTGGCTTTGCAGGCCATAAGATCTCAACTCAACAAGTACTCAGTTCCATCTTATAGGGCAAAAACAGCCATAGGCGATATGTAAACAAGTAAACATGGCAGGATTTCAATAACACTTTATTTAAATAAACATGCAGTGGGCTGCATTTGGCCCACAGGACGTAGTTTGTGGACCCCTAATTGGCAAGTTTGGGAGCCGTTAGTGTTCTCTTTGACACAAATTAGCATATATGTAGTTGGTAAATAGGGGAATGATAGCAGTATAATGTGGAAATTCTGTTTATTAATATGTGATTTTTTTTCTTAGGTAAGAGGAGCTGGAATAGTAGAAATAGAATTATAATTATCAACAAGAAAAAGCTTTTCACTCAGCTGTTGCATGTGTGGGAGTCTTTTCAGCTCTATTAAAATTAAGAATGAGAGTGTATATTCGTGTGCCTTCCTGACGTGCATCCCCCAGCCTTGTGTGGCTCTCAGTTCATGACAGGTTGCATTTCTTCCTGTGCCCACCGTAATGGCAGCCCCGCTGGCTCAGAACTCCACTACATCTGCATTATCTCAGCACCTTTAACCAGGCATTTCTGCTGCATTTTTTTCTGGCATTTTGCCTCCACCAGTTATTGTTTTTATTAGAGCTCTGGTTACAAAGTCTCACAGGTTTTCAGTTTGCCCTAACCCTGTTATTGTCAGTATGAGATTTGATAAATGTGAGGTTTTCCAGGAATTAATTTGTCATATAGAAAAATGCTTATAATTCTTTATAAGGTTATAAGATGACCATTTATATTTAATAAATAGCTAATGAGCATCTGCCACGTACCAGGCACTATTTTATGTATAAATGATGTATTATAGATAGTCATATAATTTATCATCTAAATTAGGACACTTTTTTTTTTTTTTTTTGAGACAAAGTCTCACTGTGTTGCCTAGGTTGGAGGGCAGTGGTACAAACACAACTCACTGTAGCCTCGGCCTCCTGGGCTTAAGCAATCCTCCCATCTCAGCCTCCTGAGTAGCTAGGACCACAGGTGCGTGCCACCACGGACCTGACTAATTTTTCATAGAGACGGGGTCTCACCATGTCGCTAGTCTTGAACTCCTGGTCTGAAGCAATCCTCCCACCTTGGCCTCCCAAAGTGCTGGGATTAACAAACATGAGTCACCATGCCTAGCCTAAATTAGGACATTTCTGAAAGTGAAAGAGAATGCTATTAATTATGCTGGAACAACAGATGTGAAGGAACAAGGACAGACTTGTAATTAACCCTGTATGGTGATGGGGGAGGCAAGCAAGAAAACGAGTGAGTGAATGATTACATGGAATGTGCTCTGCAGAAATAACAAGATGTTCTGATAAAAGTTACCTAACCTTGGATAAGATGGTTGGTAGAGGCCTTTTTGGGCATGTGACACTTAAGATTACATGAAAATTGAGAAGCTAGCGATGCGAAGAGTGCAGAGAACTGTTCTAGGCAGAGGAAACCGCATGAGCAAAGGCCTTGGGGTGAGAAGCAGCCTTGTGTGCCTAAGAAACTAAAAGGAAACACGGGCTGAATCCTTGCTACTGAGGGAGAAAAATAGCATGAGATGAGTTTAAAGAGGTAGACAGGGCTAAATATGGGCAGTCCAATATTGGTAGCCACAGACTGTATGTTGCTTTTGGGCACTGAAAATGTGGCTAGTTAAAACTGACATGCGCTGTAAGTATAAAATACATATTACATTTTGAAGATTTGGTATTCCCCAAAGGAATGTAAAATATCTCAATAATTCTTACATTGGCCGGGCTGAGTGGCTCACACCTGTAATCCCAGCACTTTGGAAGGCTGAGGCCAGGAGGATTGCTTGAGCACAGGAGTTTGAGACCAGCCTGAGCAATATAGTGACACCCTGTCTCTACAAAAAATTTAAAATTTAAAATAAAAAAATTAGCCAGGCATGTTGGCATACTCCTGTAGTCCCAGCTGCTTGGGAAGCTGATGTGGGAAGGATCACTTAAGCCCAGTTAGGTCAATGCTGCAGTGAACTGTGATCTCACCACTGCACTCCAGCCTGAGCAACCAGAGTGAGACCCTGTTTCAAAAAATAATAATAATTTTTACATTAATTACATGTTGAAATAATACATTGAATGTATTAAGTAAAATAAATGATAATTTCATCTGTTTCTTACTGTGGCTTCTAGAAAATTTTAAATTGCATATGTGGCTCATAGTATATTTCTGTTGAACAACACTTGGCTAGGTAGATAATTTAAGGCCTTGTATAGGCTGTTAAGAAGTTTGGCCTGGCCTGGCACGGTGGCTCATGCCTGTAATTCCAGCACTTTGGGAGGCCAAGACAGGCGGATTGTCTGAGGTCAGGAATTTGAGACCAGTCTGGCCAACATGGTGAAACCCCGTTTCTACTAAAAATACAAAAATTAGCCGGGCGTGGTGGCAAGCACCTGTAATCCCAGCTACTCGGGAGGCTGAGGTAGGAGAATTGCTTGAACCCGGAGGCAGACGTTACAGTGATCCGAGATCGCGCCATTGCACTGCAGCCCAGGCAACAGTGAGACACTCCGACTCAAAAAAAAAAAAAAAAAAAAAAAGAAGTTTGGCCTTTATTTCTAAACTAGTGGGAAGCAATGGACCTGTTTTTAAGGAATGATACGAACTGATGTCCTTTTCCAGAACAATATTCTTTCTACTTAGAATGTCTTAACAAATTTTGTATATTAATAGTTCCCTTCCTTTAATGGAAACCCTCATGACCTGTATTCTGTTTCTCTTTTTACGCCTGACTTCTAGAGGCAAGCTATAGCATCTGGTAGCTCCCAGTGATTGCTTCCTTTTTGGTAGGCTGTTTGTTCCCTGTGACCAGTGAACCTCCCTGGTTAAAAGAGACATAGAAAGCTGACCTAGCCAGGCATGGTGGCTCACGCCTGTAATCCCAGCACTTTGGGCGGATCACAAGGTCAAAAGATCGAGACCATCCTGGTAAACATGGTGAAACCCCGTCTCTACTAAAAATACAAAAATTAGCTGCTTGTATTGGCACGTGCCTGTAATCCCAGCTACTCGGGAGGCTGAGGCAGGAGAATCGCTTGAACCTAGGAGGTGGAGATGGCAGTGAGCCGAGATCGCACCACTGCGCTTCAGCCTGGCGACAGAGCGAGACTCCATCTCAAAAAAAAAAAAAAGGAAGGCTGACCTAGATCAGTGACAGAACAGAGGAAACTGCCATACCTCATTAACTTTCTGTTTTACCATCAGACCCTGTGAATCAGAACCCTACAGTTTAGAAGGACTTGGGTGAGTGCAGCCTTTCAGCTCAGCAGCCACAGACTAGCTATATTTTAACTCTCCACAAGGTGGTGCTCTCTTACAATAACAATAGTCAAAATTTTGGATTAAGTGCAAGAAACATTCTGTTGCTTGTTTCAGAGACCTTTTTATCATTGGACCAAGTAAGATTTAAGTTGCCTCTAAGTTTAGAGTCTACTTAATTGGAACACTTCTAGTAACATTACCTATGAGGGTACTGTGAAGCTCAAATAAGATAAAATTAAAAATCCTATGAAGGCTGGGCACGGTGGCTCACGCCTGTAATCCCAGCACTTTGGGAGGCCGAGGTGGGTGGATCACGTGAAGTCAGGAGTTCGAGACCAGCCTGGCCAATGTGGTGAAACCCCGTCTCTACTAAAAATGCAAAAATTAGCTGGGCGTGATGGTGGGCGCCTGTAATCCCAGCTACTCGGAAGGCTGAGGTAGGAGAATCCCTTGAACCCAGGAGATGAAGGTTGCAGTGAGCCAAGATCACACCACTGCACTCTAGCCTGAGTGACAGAGCAAGACTCCATCTCAAAAAAAAAAAAAAAAAATCCTATACATAGCCGGACATAGTGATGTGTGCCTGTGGTCCCAGCAACTCAGGAGGCTGAGGCAGGAGGACCCCTTGGGCCCAGGAATTTAAGGTAGTGGTGAGCTATATGACTGTGCCACTGCACTGCAGCCTGGGTGACAAAGTGAGACCCCATCTCAGAAAACAAAAACCTATAAAAGTATTGGTCCTGTCATTAGGTGTCTCAGAAAGTAGATTTGTAGCAACCTATCTCCTCTTCATTGCATGATTTTTTTCCTGCTGGAAATATGTTTATATTGCAGTTATTGAATGGAATTGGTATTTTGTTCACAAGTGTTTGTGTCCCCACACCAGTATAGGTTCTTTCTTCATTAAACCTACTTATATTTAGTGTCTACCTTCTGATCATAAATTACCAAAAGGAAGTCTAGGATTTTGAGAGTTTTTGAGAACATTTTCTTCCATTACACACACACACCCCCCCCACACACACACAATTGGTAAGATGGTTGAAAATAAATATTCAGAGTTCCAGGATCTCTGTTGATACTAAGCATCATTCATGGTCACCCTGCTTCCCTATTACAAGTAAGAATTGGTTATATCTCCTTGTGCTTCATGAAACCTGCTTAGATGGGTTGAAGAAAGACCCATCTACATTGAACCCACCATTTTTCTGGTGGTAAACTAACCATAATTCTTCAAAAGCACAGAAAACTAAAGCACTTATATAGCTGTCTATAAACAAAATTTGCATTTCATTCTAATGATTTCCTTTTTATCACTTGACTGTCATTTTCAGGGGAAGGTGCTATTAACCTGGCTTTGGCTCAGAACCGAAGCCAAGATGTGAGAATGAATGGACCCATGGGAGCTGGAAATTCAGTTAGGATGGAGGCGGGATTTCCTATGGCAAGTGGTCCAGGTAAGACCTCCCACTCAATTGTATGACATTTTACTAGTTTCCTTTTTTGGCTTATTTGATCATTTGAGCCCTGCAAGATAGGTGGGGGTTCATGGCATACTTACATCTCTATTTGCTGAATCAGGAAAGCTAGACATGAGTCCTTCCCGGAGGCTAGAGGTCACAGCATGAAGCATCTTTGCAATCTTTTGATCTCGTGCTTAAAGGTTGATGAACACTGAGCCATGCAGCAAACATTTATTGACTTCCTGTTGTGTGACATGACCTGTGCTGTTGGAAATAGAAATGAGTGAGACATTTTCTACCCTCATTATTTTAATAGTACAATGGAGAATGTAGCTTTCCAACTCCCACTTTCTCTGAGGCGGAGAATATCTGTGAATTGAGTTCTTGTGTGCTTATGTGGAATCTGAAGATGTATCTGAGAGAATATGTGTTTTTATGTATTTAGAATTTGAGAGTTATAAATTGCTTCCTTTTCTAGTAATCCTGAAATTTCTTCTTCAGAGATTGAACTCAATATTCTGAGATTGAATCTCAGAATATTAGAATTGAGTTGGCTGTCATTTAAAGCGGAGGAAGCTGTGGAACTCACATAAAGGAAGTGATTTGCCCAGGGTCAAGGAGCGATAAACTAGTATCACAGATCTTCTAACTCCGAGTTCAGTGCTTTTTTCACTGCACTAGTGGCTTTCAAATTTTTTCAGCTGCAGGACCCTTTATTCAAATAAAACAGAAAAGCCCAGCTGCTGTGGTTGAAGCAGAGTACGAACCTGCTTACCCAGTCATTCCCCTCCCACTCTACCAGAGTAGCTGTTGGAGAAATGCAGCAGTATAGAGGAGCTCAATTTATAAGATGCTAGTCTTGGCCGGGCACGATTGGTCATGCCTGTAGTCTCAGCACTTTGGGAGGCCGAGGCAGGTGGATCACCTGAGGTCAGGGGTTCGAGACCAGCCTGGCCAAGATGGTGAAACCCCATCTCTACTAAAAATACAAAAATTAGCTAGATGTGGTGGCAGGCGCCTGTAATCCTAGCTACTTGGGAAGCTGAGGCAGGAGAACCAGTTGAACCTGGGAGGTGGAGGTTGCAGTGAGCCGAGATCGCACCCTGCACTCCAACCTGGGCAACAGAGTGAGACTCTATCTCAAAACAAAACAAAAAAAATGCTATTCTGAACTGTAGCTAATGCATTGATCATAGAATTGGAACTAGGTTTTTATTCTGGTACTACCATTTACAGGTTACCTCAAGCTAGTTACTGTACTTCCCCAAGCAATACTTTCTTCACATATAAAATGAAATAATAATACCTACCATCTTTTGAGCTCATGCTTGAAGGTAGAAGAGCCCTGAGCAGTGTAGCAAACATTTCCTAAGTTCTTGTTAGGACTTAGGAAAATATATATGTCAGGACCTGTGCTGTTGGGCTGTTGTGGAATACCATAAAATAGATGTAAAATATCCAGCCTGGTATTGTGTACATAGATGTAGTTCCCCACAGAAGTCTGAGCATTTGGTGTTAAGGTAGCTTTATGAGAAATGATAGATGACACTGTTGCCACTACTGGAAGGACATGGGCCAAAAGCAGAGTGGGAAAAGCCTAGCCAAGTTAGATATAGTTAATGAAAGAATGAATAAACCTGGGATGAGCATCAGGAAATCTGGGTTCTAATCTCAATTCTTGGCCAAAGGACTTAATATGTACTGACTCTAGTTGCCTATAAACATCTTTAATTATGTTCTGGAAACAATGCTAGAGATCCCTTCTAGGCTTAAAATGTTAAGACTCCACTTAACTGTTATTAGTACCCTAATTAAAAGCTCTCTTGGGCTAGTATCTGGCAAATAGCAAGCATGTTTACTAAGTATCTCTAAGAAGTGCATGTAAATTATAGTGCTTTTGTTTTTTGAGACAGGGTCAAGTGTTCCTCCTGTCTCAGCCCTGCAGTAGCTGGGACTACAGGCGTGCACTACCACACCCGGCTTATTTTTGTTTTGTTTTGTATTGTTTTTTGTAGAGACAGGGTTTTGCCATGTTGACCAGGCTGGTTGAACTCCTGGGCTCAAGTGATCTGCCCACCTCAGCCTCCCAAAGTGCTGGGATTACAGGCATGAACTGAGCCACCGTACCCAGCCAATTATAGTGCTATAGTTGATTATCAACCTAGGAAACTGAGAAGCTTTAGGTTGAAATCAGATTAGATTGGTATTTAATGAAGGACTCAGATTGTGATAATGTATATAGTATAAAGTTTCAGGAATAATCAATTAGTAATGACCTGTAGTAACAGTAACATCTTAACCCCCAATATATCTCTCTTTACTGCCAAGCATATTTTAGGATTGCTTTTCTCTGTTGTCTATTGAGACTTGAAGGATGCAAACAAAGTTTAATATTAGGTTAAACTGAACAGCTAAATTTTTCTAGGGAAAGAGACCTTAAATCCCCTCTAAAACAATAATAAGTAACTTTAGAATTGTGTATCTACAACAGTTGGTTTTTCAATTATTCTTAGTACTGCTTTCTTCTCTTAGCATGGGCAACAGAAAGTTAGCCTATAAGCAAGAGTCTTTTGCAACTAAAACTAAATCCATAGCCTGTTTTTTTTCATAGCCTTATAGAATTCCAAGATTTGTGGGGATACTATAGTAGTCATTTAATTCAAGTTTCTCAACTTCAACACTATTGATGTTTGGGGCCAATAATTTTTTGCTGTGGGAGGCTGTCCTGTGTGTTGTGGGATGTTTAGTAGCATCCCTGGCTTCTACCCACCAGATGCCAGTAGCACCACTACTTCCCTGCATTTGTGCCACTTAAAATGTCTCCAGACATTACCAAATGTCCCCCAGGGGACAAAATTTCCCCTAGGTGAGAACCTTGGATCTTGTGCAGATTCCCATCTAGTACTGGAATGCATGTTATAGTGTCACTATTGAACATGTAGTCAGCATATACTTGAAATTTTCTGGGATTAGGAAGCTCATTATGGACCAAGAAAACCTGTTTCTTTTTTTTTTTTTTTTTGAGACGGACTCTCGCTCTGTCGCCTAGGCTGGAATGCAGTGGCACGATCTCGGCTCGGCTCACTGCAAGCTCTGCCTCCCAGGTTCGCGCCATTCTCCTGCCTCAGCCTCCCATGCCACCATGCCTGGCTAATTTTTTTTTTTTTGTATTTTTAGTAGAGACGAGGGTTCACCGTGTTAGCCAGGATGGTCTCAATCTCCTGACCTTGTGATCCACCTGCCTCGGCCTCCCAAAGTGCTGGGATTACAGGTGTGAGCCATCGCGCCCGGCCAAAAACCTGTTTCTTATCTCATGAGAGCTTTCTCTTTTTTTTTTTTTTCTTGTGAAGCAGTCTCACTCCATCACCCAGGCTGGAGTACTGTGGCATGATCTCAGCTCACTGCAACCTCCACCTCCTGGCTTCAAGCGATGTCTCACCTCAGCCTCACGAGTGACTAGGATTACAGGCAGGTGCCACTATGCCCAGCTAATTGGCTAATTTTTGTATTTTTAGTAGAGATGGAGTTTCACCATGTTGGCCAGGCTGGTCTTGAACTCTTGCTCTGAGGTGATCCACCCACCTGGGCCTCACAAAGTGCTGAGATTACAGGCGTGAGCCACCGCACCAAGCCCTCATGAGAGCTTTCTTAACTGTCTAACTACCATCTTTAAAAAACCAGGTGTGATTCCTCAGAAACAGATCCAGTTTCAACAGATAAACATTAGCCTAACTGTCCTCTCCAACTACAAAACTTAAAATATAACTTTTTTTTTTTTTTTTGAGACAGAGTCTCGCTCTGTCACCCAAGCTGGAGTGCAGTTGCGCGATCTTGGCTCACTGCGAGCTCTGCCTCCCAAGTTCAAGCAGTTCTCTGCCTCACCCTCCCTAGTAGCTGGGATTACAGGTGCCCACCACCATGTCTGGCTAATTTTTGTATTTTTTAGTAGTTTCACCATCTTGGCCAGGCTGGTCTCGAACTCCTGACCTCAAGTGATCCACGCGTCTCAGCCTCCCAAAGTGCTGGAATTACAGGCATGAGCCACCGCGTCCGGCCTATAACATTTAATACGTAGCTGGGCAGCCGGGCGCTGTGGCTGACACCCGTAATCCCAGCACTTTGGGAGGCCAAGGTGAGCAGATCACGAGGTCAGGAGAAGGAGACCATCCTGGCTAACATGGTGAAACCCTGTCTCTACTAAAAATACAAAAAATTAGCCGGGTGTGATGGCGGGCGCCTGTAGTCCCAGCTGCTCAGGAGGCTGAGGCAGGAGAATGGCATGAACCTGGGAGGCGGAGCTTGCAGTGAGCCGAGATCGCGCCACTGCACTCCAGCCTGGGTGACATAGCAAGACTCCCTCTCAAAAAACAAACAAAAAAAACGTAGCTGGGCTTGGAAGCAGAGGGGTGGGGAAAGAAAGTAGAGGAACTCCCTAGGGCAAAAAAAAAAAAAAAAAAAAAAATGTCAAAGGTGAATATTTAAACGGCAGTAAACAAATGAGATTCTGCAGGGTCCAAAGCATTTGGGTTTTAATGGCCGGGAAGGGATAGAAGATAAAGCCTTGGGTCAACAGGAAGAAGCAAGTTAGAATTCAGAATTCTTCATGAAGCCAGAATTTTCAGTGAAAGATAGATTAGGAAAATGTCACTCTCTGGCATAGGGAAATTAATGGGAAATTTGTCTATGTTCGCTGGGGCTCTAGACGTTAGGTGGGAGAATGGGTGTTGTGGAATTGTCTTCTCTACCCTCTTGCATTTTGGACATTTGATATGTTAGTGAATACCCATTAATAGCCAGGCTAAGTCATTAACATTAGGTAGGTCTAGACTGGTGATAACTGTTGAAGCTGTGGAGGGGCGTATTTTCTCAACCCAAGTCATTGCATACTTCTCCTAGTTAAAGCCTGATATAAATGAGCTTATATTCTGAATTTATACAATTTAGGATTAGATTCCCTCCCTCTAAAATTTTAGGTAATAGGAATATCAGAGTATTAACAATTATGAGAATCATAAGAAAACAAGACACTATCAAAACATAAGGAGAGATGGGGGGAACAGAACTTACAGAAATTTAAAAATCATCAAAGTGGATAACTTATTCAGCAAATTAGAAATAGCTGGATTGGAAGGTGAATTTGAATAAATCACTCAGGATGCGCAGAGAAAAAGAGATGGAAATATGAAAGAGATCAAGAGACAAGAAGAATAAAATGAGAAGGTTTAACATATGTTTGAAAAGAGTTCCTGAAGAAGATAAAGAAATTGAGGAGGGATGACAAAGAGAGAATGGCTAAAATTTTTTCCAGAATGGATGAAAGACGTAAGTCCTCAGATTCAGAAGCCCAGTAATCCTGAGCACTACAAAATAAAAATAAAACTACATCTAGACACAATATTGTAAAACTACAAAACATTGAAAAACAGAATGTTAAAAGCAACCCAAAAGAAAAGACGTATTATTTACAAAGGAAAGACTATCAGCTTTTCTTGATTTCTCAACAGCAGCATTGGAGGCCAGGAAACATTGGAATAATTTTTTCAAAGTGCTGAGGATATAATTGGCAGCCTAGAATTTTAAACATAGCTATACTATCAAGAGTAGTATGAAATAAAGAGCTTTTCAAAGAGACTAAGAGAATTTACCATTAACAGACCCTTGCTAATTGAACTGCTCAAGGATGTACTTCAGGAAGAAGAAAATTGAACCTAAGATGGAAGAAATAAGATCTAAGAAGGAATGGTGAGCTAAATAATTGATAAGCATGGGGTAAATCTAAATAAGCATTGACTTATTTAGTAATAATGATGATCATATATGTCTTTAAACTTTAAGTCAGGTATGTCTGTTGACATTTTAAAGATACCAGTAAAATAATATGAATGGAATATATAACTTCTAAACTAGTAGTGGAGGATTAAAGAGGATGACCATGATGAAAAAAATTAATCCGGTAAAATTCAGGAAAATAGGAAAACAGAATAGAAAAAAAGGGTAAATAGAAATCATAAAATGACAAAATAAATCAAAATATACTAGTAAACAATAAAGGTAAATGGATTATGAACACTGATAAAAAGGAAATGATTAATCAGAATAGTATTCTCAGGTTTACCTATGTGCTGTTACAGGAAACACATAAAATATAAGGACTCAGAAGGTTCAAAGTTAGAAAGATAGAAAGATTAACAAGGTGATTATTAACCAAGAAAAGCATAATAATATTTTTATCAGATAAAGCAGACATTAAAATAAACAGCATCACTGAAGGTATATAGGGCCACTATATAATGTAAAAGGAAAAATTCACCAGGAAGTTGCTAAACTCTTATGTATTTAACAACCTAGCCTCAAGACATTTAAGAATTGCATGTAAACAGCAAACCTTAGGGGAGATTTAATACACCTCTGTGAGTAATTGATGGCCAAGTTTGTAAAAAATTAGTAAGGATAAAGGAAAGCTTGAATAACAAAATACTTTTTATATAATGGACTTATATAGAAACCATGCAGTCAGCCGGGCACGGTAGCTCACGCCTGTAATCCCAGCACTTTGAGAGGCCGAGACAGGCAGATCACAAGGTCAGGAGTTCAAGACCAGCCTGGCCAACATAGTGAAACCCCGTCTCTACTAAAAATACAAAAATTAGCCAGGCATGGTGGCGTGTGCCTGTAGTCCTATCTACTCGGGAGGCTGAGGCAGGAGAATCGCTTGAACCCAGGAGGCAGAGGTTGTGGTGAGTCAAGATTGCGCCACTGCACTCCAGCCTCGGCAACAGAGTGAGACTCCATCTCGGAGAAAAAAAAACAAAACAAAACCATGCAGTCATAATTCAAGAATTCTTAATATTTCCAAGCATAAATGGAAAATTTATACAAACTGACCAAGGATTATTCCAAGAGCAAGTTTCAGTAAATACCAAATATTAATATCACATAGATTCTGTTCTCTGACCATAGTGCTGTTAGGTTAACTCAGTGGCAAAAAAAAAAAGCATAACCAAAATATCTCATATTTTTGGAAACGTAAAAATGCATTATAAATACTTAGTGATTTAAAAAAGCAATCCTGATGGAAATTAGACAATATTTAGAATGGAATTATGAGAATAATATATATTGAAATGTGTGAGATGTAGCCAATACAACACTTCAAAGAAATGTTAAGCCTTCAGAAATTTATATTAAGAAAGAACACCAACTGAAAATTAACAAGCTAAGTGTCTGACTTAAGAATTGAGCAGAGCTGTAAGTTATGAGGGAAATAATACAGATAAGAATAGAGATAAGTAAAATATGAATCAAAAAAACAACAGAACAGCAAAAGCAAAAGATTCTCCTGCCTCAGCCTCCTGAGTAGCTGGGATTACAGGCGCCCACCACCACGCCCAGCTAATTTTTGTATTTTTACTAGAGACAGGGGTTTTACCATGTTGGCCAGGCTGATCTCGAACCCCTGATCTCAAGTGATCTACCTGCCTCAGCCTCCCAAAGTGCTGGGATTACAGGTGTCAGCCACCGTGCCTGGCCCAAAAGATGTTTCTTTGAAAGGACAGCTAAAACTGATGAATGTGCTAAGACCACCAAGGAAAAAAAGAGGGCACAAACAATGTAAAGAATGAAAAAAGTACAAATTTTAAAAGGTGAATATTATAGTATATGAATTATGTATCATTTTTAAAAAAGAATAGAAAAAATATATTCCACAATTAACTATGCTAATAAATTTTAGTGTTGGCAAAATTATAATTTAATAAAAATTGACAGACATTGAAAACTTGAAAAGTCTATAGCCATTTAAGAAATTGAAATAAAAATCTGTTTCCCTGTAAATCAATTAGTATGACCTATAGGCCCAGATGGTTTTACAGGAAAGTTTTCTCAGACATTTAAAGAACAGATACACACATTCTTCCAGAGCACAGAAAAAGAAGAAAGATGCTTTCCAACTCATTTTGAGGTTATTTTCACCTCGATGCCAAAAATCAAAATGTCACAAAATCTGCCCTTCAAGCTAAATGTCATCATTTTCTTTTTAGAATTTTTCATTGTTCTCTTATTCATACCTCAACATTCCTAAAAGTGTGCTTTGGCCAACTTAGTCCTGCAAGATGCTCCATGACAGAGAATTCAGTAGCCAAGGAAAGGAAAAGAGAATAAGTATAGGCGTTGTCACTTTTTTTTCTTGAAGACAGGCTCTTGCCCTGTTGCCTAGGCTGGAGAACAGTGGCATGATCATAGCTCACTGCAGCCTCAAACTCCTGGGCTCAAGTGATCCTCCTGCCTTAGCTTCCTAAATAGCTAGGAATCCAGGCGCTTGCCACCACACTGGCTGATTTTTTTATTTTTTGTAGAGATGGGGTCTTGCTATGTTGCCCAGGCTGGTCTCAAACTCCTGGCCTCAAGCAGTCCTCCCACCTTGGCCTCCAAAAGCTCTGGGATTACAGGCATGAGCTACCATGCCTGACCTATTCTCACTTAGGAGCATAGATGATAAATTCTGAAAAGTTTAGCAGTATCAGAAATTTTCAGATATGGAGAAAGAGGAGTTCTCAAACTGCTAGTTTGAGTATAAATTGGTATAACCACTTTTGAGAGCAGTTTACCAATATCTAGTAAAATTAAAGATGCTTAGACTTTAAAACCTAGCAATTCTAAGTATATAGTGTAAAGACACTCTCATGTATCCACAAGAATTCATGACAAATACACAACATTGCAAAATTATAAGAATAAAGGAAAAATAAAACCTTAGTATTCATCAGCAGAAGGGTGGATATATGCTTCTATACAATGGAACCCTTATAACAGTCAAGAGAGATGAATCTCAAAAAATGCATTAAGTGAAAAAGGAAGCTGACAAAGAATGCATATAGTAAGGTGCCATTTATACAAAGATTAAAAGCATACAAAAAATGTTTATCTACAGAAAAAGTGCAGTTTACCTGCAGATACAGAAAAGGTCAATAAACAAGAACAGAGCTGTTAACTGCAATTGCAATAAGAGGGAGGAAGTGGAATGGAAGGAGTAGGGGGCTTCTGCTGTATCTACATATATATCTGAAGGACATAAGAGCAAATTTTTTAAATTTAAAAAAGGTAGATGGTGGGTGTAGAAACTTCCAGGCCGAGTGCAGTAGCTCACGCCTGTAGTCCCAGCACTTTGGGAGGGCTGGGCTGGAGGATCGCTTGAGCCCAGGAATTTGAGACCAGCCTAGGCAACATAGCGACCCCATCTCTATAAAATATAGAATGATTAGCTGGGCACAATGGTGTGTGCCTGTGGTCCCAGTGGCATGTGCCCATGGTCCCAGCTATTTGGGAGGCTGACTCAGAAGGATCACTTGGGCCCGGGAAGTCGAGATGGCAGTGAGCTGTGATTGTGCCACTTGGCAGACTGGGCAACAGAGCGAGACCCTGTCAAAAAAAAAAAAAACAAATTTTCCATATCTTTTCATATTCTTGAAATAACTCATTAAAAAACAAAAATTGTGCCAATTCCAGTACTCTATTCTAGGGATCTTTTTTCTAGGAATAATAAGGATGAACAACCCTGCCACTGTTATGATACCCCCGGGTGGAAATGTGTCATCTTCCATGATGGCACCAGGCCCCAATCCAGAGCTGCAGCCCAGGACTCCTCGCCCTGCTTCTCAGTCAGGTAATGACTTCCAATCTTTGAGGATGAAGAGTCTGAAACTTTCTGCACAGATCATTATAAAATTCAGTTATCTCTGATGCCGAATTTCTAATTTCCAAACTCACAATGTCAACCTTCTTTACAAAATCTGACCTGATTTCTTCAAACTAAATGTCATTATTTTCTTTTCAGAATTTCTCATTGTTTTCTTATCAATTATACCCCAACATTTCTAAAAGCGTGCCTTGGCCTGCGTAGTCCTGCAAGATGCTCATTACATAGAATTCTGTAGTCAAGTAAATTTGGTAAATGCATCATTCTTTACCCTCCCTCCTGGAGATTCAAAAGTAACATATTGGAGGCACTGAAAGTCCTACAGTGAAGAAACGCATCTAAGTTTGTTAGGTTCAGTGTTTCCCAAACCTAATTGTTTTGTTTTCTTATAATGCTAATTAACATAGTTCTCCAGAATATGATTTGGTAAATACTGGTCTCCATGTTTTACACTTCGCTCTTAATGTCCACTACTGACCAAGCTCTTTTTAAGACAGAATTCATCATCTTGGTATGTTGCTTCATACATAGAAGGTATTCACAAGCATTTATTTTATTGAATAGTACCAGCAGATTTTACTCTGTATATCCAGAATTACAAAGGCCACTGCTCTAAGATCTAGATTGCAGTAGGTTAATTATTGCTTTGTTGACTATCTTTAAACAGATGCAATGGATCCACTCCTCTCTGGGCTCCATATACAGCAGCAAAGTCATCCCTCAGGATCTTTAGCTCCCCCACATCACCCAATGCAGCCTGTCTCTGTGAACAGACAAATGAACCCAGCTAATTTTCCCCAGCTGCAGCAGCAGCAGCAGCAACAACAACAACAGCAGCAGCAGCAGCAGCAGCAACAACAGCAACAGCAACAGCAGCAACAACAACAGTTGCAGGCAAGACCCCCACAGCAACATCAGCAGCAACAGCCACAGGGAATTCGACCCCAGTTTACTGCCCCAACTCAGGTGCCTGTTCCTCCAGGCTGGAACCAGCTGCCTTCTGGAGCCCTTCAACCTCCTCCAGCCCAGGGTTCTCTGGGCACAATGACTGCAAACCAAGGGTGGAAGAAGGCTCCCTTGCCCGGCCCAATGCAACAGCAACTCCAGGCAAGACCATCCTTAGCCACGGTACAGACGCCTTCCCACCCTCCCCCTCCATATCCCTTTGGCAGCCAGCAAGCCTCACAAGCCCACACAAACTTTCCTCAGATGAGCAACCCAGGCCAGTTCACAGCTCCTCAGATGAAGAGTTTGCAGGGAGGGCCCTCTAGGGTCCCAACTCCCCTGCAGCAGCCCCACCTCACCAACAAGTCTCCTGCCTCCTCACCCTCCTCCTTCCAGCAGGGATCCCCTGCATCCTCCCCAACGGTTAACCAAACTCAGCAGCAGATGGGACCAAGGCCACCTCAAAATAACCCACTTCCCCAGGGATTTCAGCAGCCTGTCAGCTCTCCGGGTCGGAATCCTATGGTTCAACAGGGAAATGTGCCACCTAACTTCATGGTGATGCAGCAGCAACCACCAAACCAGGGGCCACAGAGTTTACATCCAGGCCTAGGAGGTGAGGAACACTGTAGCTATTTGTGTTGGTAAATTTGCTGGAGCTAGATCTTAGTAGAACTTCAGTTTTTAGAGTTAATGGAGGGAGTGAAGTAAGGATGTAATTATTTGGTTTTGTGGATATGGTGGTGACACTTGATATAACTTAAAGTTAACTTGATACATTATGCAGCATCTTACCGGTTAAATTTAAGCTAGCTCTCTGGACTAAAATTCAGGTAAAATTCAATGTAGAGATGTTCATTTTGTTTTTCAAATTATTTTTGCTTGATCTTGTACTAGTAAATTAAAATGTCCAGAAGAAAAATGCATTTTGTTAACAATTTAAACTTCTCAGTTGCTGAAAAATTAAGATTATGCAATAGAGCAAAATAAAAAGAACAGGGTCTCATTGAAGAAAAGGCCCTTTTAGTTATCAATTTTGATAATCCTAGTTAATAAAATAGTAAGCATGGTACTTGTTAAGTTTGGTTAAAGTATTAAAGGGGAATAAGTTCAGAAATCATTGACTTTTATAGTTTTATAATGCCAATGCCTGCTCCTTAGAGAGGGAATTCCACCAGTTATACCTAAAGGAGATTTATTTATTTATTTTGTAAGGTGCCTCTTGTATGAAGAAAAAGCAATGGAGCTTAATGTGTGAGAGGTAAAGCGATTACAGTAAAACTTATCCATCTCCATGTTTATTATTTATTCTTATTAATCATTGATCTAGTGCACATGAATGTGCTTGGAGCTTTTCAGTAAGGTATAGAGTATCAGTAATACTGTCATCTGATAAACATACTCCCCACCAAAAGACACCCATTGCCTACCCAGAAAAAACCCCTTGCATCTTTAGTGCAACATAGCAAAGGCATGTTCCCATGGTTTATGATGAAGTTAAGTTGCTCATCAGCCTTTTACTCTCTTGTAATTAATTTTGCTGACATGCAGGCTCTAATATTTGAATCGTAAGAAGTTCTTAGAAAATGCAAGGATGTTTCAGCTCCAAATTTCACTGTTCTGGGTATCTACCCCGGATCAGTGGAAGCTGGGTAGTACCTCCTGCAAATGTGATTACTGATTTAATTACAGTGGGAGCATGCAAATGGGACTTGTCACTGTTAAAGAAAGGACAAATGCATATTTGTCCACTAAGAGTTTTTCAGGACATTGAAAATTTGGCCCTTAAAAAAATAAATGGCTAGGCGCAGTGGCTCACGCCTGTAATCCCAGCACTTTGGGAGGCCAAGGCGGGCGGATAACCTGAGGTCAGGAGTTCGAGACCAGCCTGGCCAACATGGTGAAACCCCGTCTCTACTAAAAATACAAAAATTAGCTGGGTGTGGTGGTGCACACCTGTAATTCCAGCTACTTGGGAGGCTGAGGCAGGGAGGATTGCTTGAACCTGGGAGGAGGAGGTTGCAGTGCGCTGAGATTGCTCCACCACACTCCAGCCTGGGCAACAGAGCGAGACTCCATCTCAAAAAATAAAAATAAAAGTAAATAAATAAATGAATGAATGTAATAAATTTTTAAGTGAGTTTAGGTCTTGATGCTTTCATAGAGCAGATGATATGCTCACCTAGGTGATCTGGCCACATCAAGGCCTGTGTTGTAAATGATAAGTGGGTTCTGAGATTCTCCTTATTACAAGTTTTCTAAAATTAGCCCTTCCAAAAAGGAACTGATACTTGAGAAAGATTCCATTAGAGTATGGTTTTTGGTACCAAACCTGTCAGAATCACAGCAAACCTTATGAGGGGAAAGCATAATGATTTAATACAGCATCACTTTGAAGCTCCCATGAACTGTTTCTAATCTCCTGTCTCTTCCAAAGAGGCAAGCGCAATAATGGGGGGAAATTTTCTGCAAAGGAGATTGTCATCAGTTTCCCTCAAAGGAAAAATAATCAATCTATCCTTAATATCAGGACCCATCTCTTTGTTTTATACTATTTCACATCAATTTGTTTGAAATGAGAGAATTTAGCATATTCCTTTGGTGCCTGTGTTAAAATAACTAAAGTTTTGGGGTCCATTGTTAATTACAGAGAAAAGTGAGCCCTCAAACCTTGCTGTGGCGTGGCCTCAGATCACATTTAGGGAGCAGATTGCCATCTTTTCCTTGGCATGTTCTAAGTGTAAGTTTTTTAGTATTTATTTTTCATTTTGACAATGCCTCATGTAAGAGATTGTGTTGATTTTTTTAACCATCTTTCCCAACCTTATTATTAAAGATCCTACCAGTGTGACAGAGAGAGCTAAGCCAGTGGAGACTTCATGCAGCTCATCCTTCCTTATTCATTCCATATCTAAGCAAGAGTATAAATTTGCTAGGTAACTGCCTTACTCATTGTTTTCTATTAAGGAATGCCTAAACGCCTCCCACCTGGCTTCTCAGCAGGACAGGCCAATCCGAACTTTATGCAAGGTCAGGTGCCTTCGACCACAGCAACCACCCCTGGGAATTCAGGAGCCCCTCAGCTGCAAGCAAATCAAAATGTCCAGCATGCAGGTTTGTTTTCTGTGATTTGTTTAGCCAGCATTTATTGAGCATTGTGTCGTAGACTTGATAGACAACAGGAGTATACAGATAAGTAGTAAGTCTTGGTCTCTCCCCTTAATTTCAAGCCCATAAATAATTATTCTTTCAGGGCAGTAACTTTTGTCAATATATCAAAAGTAGGTAAAATGTCACAGGAACTCAGAAACATCTAAGAGGAGATGGAACTTGAGTTAGAGCAGGAATCAGCAGTATTTTTTTTCTCTGAAGGGGCAGATAGTAAATATTCTTGGCTTTTCAGGTTATATAGTCTCTTGTTGGAGCTACTCAACTTTGTTATGATAGCACAGAAAGTAGCCATAGACAATACATAAACAAACAAGCATGGTAGCATTCCAAACACTTGTTTATTTACAGACCAGCAGAGGGCCATAGTTTGCTGACCCCTGAGTTAGAGCTTGCTCAGGTAGTAAAAGGCAAAAAGGCATTTCTGGCAAATGAAAACCACAGACACAAAGGCATGGAGGCATGTTTGGACGACTGCAACTTTTTAAATCTCTACGTGGTACATGTTAAGCTTTGTTTATGCTGAGTGTCTGAATTCTGGTTTACAGTGTGATATTTTTCAAACTTCATCAGTTCACGTTTACTACCAACAGTGTACTGCAAAAAAGAAATTTTGGAGAGGAAATAAGATACAGGGGAATGGCTAAAAAGTATTTGCAAAGCAGTAATGTATAAGCTCAAACTTCATGTTTCTGGTTGCTTAAGGACCACATGACTAATCCTCTTACCCTTTCTCATTGAAGCAGTTTGGACTGAGATAGTGCAACTAGTTTCTGAATTCCCATCCCTCCTGGAGTTAATTTAGTAATGTGACTCCAACTTTAATTGTAAATCACTAAGGAATGAGACAAAAATCTGACTTTTACAAAAAAAAGTTCACACTATTTCTGGCAGAGTAACAGAAGGGTAGTGCAAACTGCTTGAATTTCTCTATCTGCTAATGCAAAACTGCATTCCTGAGTTATATGAATTCATGTTTGGTTTTTTTTTATTTTGTTTTGTTTTTTGAGACAGAGTCTTGCTCCGTCGCTCAGGCTGGAGTGCAGTGGCTCAATATCGGCTCACTGCAGCCTCCACCTCCCAGGTTCAAGCAATTCTCTGCCTCAGCCTCCTGAGTAGCTGGGATTACAGGTGCCCGCCACCATGCCTGGCTAGTTTTTGTATTTTTAGTAGAGACGGGGTTTCACCATGTTGGCCAGGCTGGTCTTTGAACTCCTGACCTCATGATCCACCTGCCTCGGCCTCCCAAAGTGCTGGGATTACAGGCATGAGCCACTGTACCCGGCAAATTCATGTTTTTTTATAGGAAGTTTTAAAACAGGCCAGGTGCGGTGGCTCACGCCTGTAATCCTAGCACTTTGAGAGGCCGAGGCAGGCGGATCACTTGAGATCATGAGTTTGAGACCATCCTGACCAACGTGGTAAAACCCTGTCTCTACTAAAAATACAAAAAAACTAGCCGGGTGTGGTGGCGGACACTTGTAATCCCAGCTACTTAAGAGGCTGAGGCGGGAGGATCACTTGAACCTGGGAGGCAGAGGTTGTTGCAGTGAGCTGAGATCACGCCACTGCACTCCAGCCTGGGCGACAGAGAGAGACTTCATCTCAAAAAAAAAAAGTATGTTTTAAAACAATGACAAAGTCATTTCTCATTCTTGTACCCTATCACAGCTATTTTGTGTTTTTATATGGTACCTTCCACATGTACATGTTTTTTGTTTGTTTTCTTTGTGTGTGTGTTTTTTTTTTTTTTTTTTTGAGATGGAGTTTTTGCTCTTGTGCCCAAGCTGGAGTGCAGTGGCGCAGTCTCGGCTCACTGCGGCCTCTGCCTCCCAGGTTCAAGCGTTTTTCTGTTTCAGCTTCCCAAGTAGCTGGGATTACATGCCCTGCTATTTTTTTAATTTTTAGTAGAGATGGGGTGTCACCATGTTGGCCAGGCTGGTCTCGAACTCCTGACCTCAGGTGATTCACCCACCTTGGCCTTCTAAAGTGGTGGGATTACAGGCCTGAGCCACTGTGCCCGGCCCACGTGTACATGTTTTGGTTTCCCCATTTATCCTATCTAAAGTAGCTCTACTCTTATCTCTTACTTTCTCTTCTCTCACCCTACTTTCTCTTGTTAGCTTTTACTGCTTCCTGAAAAAATACTTGTCTGTTTGTTAATTGTGTCTCTTGCCAGTTAGACTGTAGGCTCCAAGGATGCAGGGATTTGGTCTGTCTTGTTTATTGATGTTACCTCAGCACCAAAGTGCCTTCTATGTATCAGGTACTTAATGAATAATTGTCAGTTGAATGAATATACACAGTATATTTATTGTATACAAGCATATACAATGGTCATCGAGTTCCACTTTGAGTTTATAAGGCTGGTTTAGAAAATCTTCCTTAGAGTTCAGGAGAAGTCTGGATAGTGTGAACAAGGTAGTTTGCCCCCTGCCTTCATAGTTGGAGTATGGACTGGCTTCATAACTTCATTGTAGGGGATTTTCTAGTCCCCATTTAAAAGTGAAAAATAAGGCCAAGTGCGGTGGCTCAGCCTGTAATCCCAGCACTTTGGGAGGCCAAGGCGGGTGGATCACCTGAGGTCAGCAGTTCGAGACCAGCCTGACCAACATGCTGAAACCCTGTCTCTACTAAAAATACAAAAATTAGCCGGGTGTGTTGTTGTGCGCTTCTAGTTTCAGCTACTGGGGAGGCTGAGGCATGAAAATCACTTGAACCCAGGAGGTGGAGGTTGCAATGAGCCGAGGTTGCACCAGAGCCAGATTCTGTCTCAAAAACAAAACAACAAAAAAAGTGAAAAATAAAAGGGACAAAATTAACTACAGAGTTATTCAGTTAAACGGGGAGATAACGTAAGTAGCTATAGGAAAATCCCAAAGACCCAGTAAATAAATAAGCACTACAGCAAGGCGGGTAGCAACTTTTGTCTAAGTTAGAAATAGCTGAGAAGACTAAAACATGTGCCACATGATTCACCAGGGACTGCGCAGGAGAGGGTCACTGAGGTTTTATTATTCCTCTATTTGCAGCTTCCAGATGGGTCATCTAGTCAGTTGGCTCCCACCAGAGGCTCAGCTTCCAGATCAAGATTAACTGCTTTTTACCACATCAGGGCAGAGGACACCTGTCCTTGGTGTTATTTTCTTTGAAGTGCAGCATCCACATATCACACACATAGCTTTTGAGAGTCATTATTATTACAGTTTTCCAAGAAGCATTTTTAAATGTCTTCTCATCATTGTTGAGGTTTTCCTAAGAGGACACTTCACATTCTTATAGCAGAGTTATTTCAGTAGCCCATAGTGCTTTTTGAATTTAATTTAATTTAATTTTTTGAGACGGGGTTTCACTCTGTCACCAGGCTGGAGTGCAATGGCATGATCTTGGCTCACTTCAACCTCCACCTCCCAGGCTCAAGCAATCCGCCTGCCTCAGCCTTCCAAAGTGCTGGGATTACAGGCATGAACCACCCGAGCCTGGCCACTACAAGTCATTTTAAAACAATGAGATGCTGCCTTTCTCATCATTTAATCTGAAAGAAAGTAAACTTTCTTGATCTTTGAAATGTTAAATCTTTAAGATACCATATAGGAATGTAGAAACTGTTTCTCCTTCTCTATTATATGGTCATTGGGAATGTAAGCAGTTATCCCACAGCCACATCTTTGTAGTTTAGAAAACTCACAGGAAATATGTCAACAGCATATTTATGTTGGTCAGTGGATATAAGGGTGATGGATGTCTTTCTGAGTAATGTAACTTGAGTATCTTAATACCAATAAGATAAAAATATTTATTTCTGAAACTGTGACTTTTTTTTTGTTTTTTAAGGTGGTCAAGGAGCTGGTCCTCCTCAAAACCAGATGCAGGTGTCCCACGGGCCGCCAAATATGATGCAGCCCAGCCTCATGGGAATTCATGGCAACATGAACAATCAGCAGGCTGGTAGTTCTGGGGTTCCTCAAGTGAACCTCAGCAACATGCAAGGCCAGCCCCAGCAGGGCCCACCATCTCAGCTGATGGGCATGCACCAGCAAATCATGCCCTCCCAGGGCCAGATGGTCCAGCAACAAGGAACCTTGAACCCTCAGAACCCTATGATCCTTTCAAGGGCCCAGCTTATGCCACAGGGCCAGATGATGGTGAACCCTCCGAGCCAAAATCTTGGGCCCTCGCCCCAAAGGATGACCCCACCCAAGCAGATGCTTTCCCAGCAGGGCCCACAAATGATGGCGCCACATAACCAGATGATGGGGCCTCAGGGGCAGGTTTTGCTCCAACAGAACCCAATGATAGAGCAGATTATGACCAATCAAATGCAGGGGAATAAGCAGCAGTTTAACACTCAGAACCAGTCCAATGTCATGCCGGGACCAGCCCAGATAATGAGGGGACCAACTCCGAACATGCAAGGAAATATGGTGCAGTTTACGGGACAGATGTCAGGACAGATGCTGCCCCAGCAAGGGCCTGTGAACAACAGTCCATCTCAGGTTATGGGCATTCAGGGACAGGTCCTGCGGCCACCAGGGCCCAGCCCACACATGGCCCAGCAGCATGGTGATCCTGCTACTACAGCAAATAACGATGTCAGTTTATCTCAGATGATGCCTGATGTTAGCATGCAACAAACCAACATGGTCCCCCCTCATGTGCAGGCCATGCAGGGAAACAGTGCTTCGGGAAACCACTTCTCAGGCCATGGGATGTCTTTCAATGCACCTTTCAGTGGAGCTCCCAATGGAAATCAGATGTCCTGTGGTCAAAATCCAGGCTTCCCAGTCAATAAGGATGTCACGCTAACGAGCCCATTGTTGGTCAACTTATTGCAGAGTGACATATCTGCAGGCCATTTTGGGGTAAACAGTAAGCAAAATAATACCAACGCAAATAAACCGAAGAAGAAGAAACCCCCTCGGAAGAAGAAAAATAGTCAGCAAGATCTAAAGTAGGTTGTGATGGTTTTGCCTCAAATTTTATTCATTTGTTTTCTGTGTGGATAACTTTTTTGATGGAAAATTTTACAGAATATAAAACTAGAATAGTATAATGAAATCCCCCTGCTTCAATAATTATCAACTCATAGTCTGTCTTGCCTTCATCTGTACTCTCTTCCATTACCCTTTTGAGTATTTCAAAGCAAATTCACTGGGTAAATATTTCAGTGTGTGTCTCTAAAAGATAAGGACACTTTTTAATATGCCCGCACAATATTGTTAGCGCACCTAGAAAACTAATACTTCCTTAGTACTCTCATATCCAGTGTTCAAACTTCCCTGATTATCTCAAATTTTTTTCTTACAATTTGTTCAAATAAGGATCCAAACAAGATTCATATGTTGCAATTGGCTGGTATATCTCTTAATTTTACAGTGTCGGGGGGTTTTGGCAATCAGAGCCTGAAAAGTAACCAGTGCTACCATATGGCAACTCCACAAAGCACTGACTTTAGGCTTATGATGGCTATTGGGGAACCAGAGAGGCCAAATGTGTTTTGGAAATTAAAACTACTGCTGTCTCTCAAATAGAAATGGTTTTTTTGCACAGGTGCCTTTCCTTTAAAGGCTCTTTATCATCCCTAGAAGCTTAAAACCCCACGCTAAGATGATTGGACCTTTTAAATCAGTTACCCTTTCAGTAAACGTTCTCCAGGTGAGTTATTTTGCAAGATCATAGCAGGAAAGGCAATTAACAATTTATATTTCATTTCCTGAAGCTAAGTATTAATTTGTGTTTCTGGGTTTGATAAAATGTTTCCAGAAGGAATATTCACTGAGCTATATTTTGTGCCTTTAATCATAAAAAAAATAATAAATGAGGAAATAATGGCTAATGAATGTAAAACAGGTTAATTGAAATAAATTGTTAGAATTATAGAAAAAGAATCAAGAAACTTTATTTCAACCAGCTTAAATATTCAAAATTAAACCAACTACCTTTATCCCAGCCTTCCCACAACATTCTTTGTACTGTATTATATCATGCTCACTTGCCTCTTCTTGAATCTTATGCTTTAAAAGCTAATCATGGTGTATTATTAATGATAACCTATATTTTCCTGAATTCAAACTTAATTATCTAATTTTTCTGATAGCTCTTTCTCAGTTAAATTCTTTACTAGCATCAACCTATGGGAATAATTATTTAATAAATATTTTATTCTCTCGGTAGTCTGGGAGTAAAATTGCAAGGTTATTCAGTTGCCTCTAGTGTGTATTTTTTGCCATCTTCACCAGCCCTTAGGGAAATTGGTTACTTAGGTCTACAAATTGTGAAAGGGACCTTACACAGCATCAGGACTCCCAGGAAAGGGAGACAGTGGGTTTACAGGAAAAGTACCTGCTTCTAGCTCTACCACTACTTCACTGTAGAATCTTGGGCCTGTTTCATACACCTTTTTGGGCCTTAGTTTTCTCATTCATAACATGATCGGGCTGGACCAGATATCTGAGATTTCTTAGCTCTACAATTTTCTGAAAGTAAAGGTTACCACTGAATCCTTGCCTGTAATTTAAAGTGAGAGAGAAGTCTTACAAGGAGCAAATTGTTATAGGTCTGGATGTGCTGACGATCTGCTTCAGGTTCTAAATTTCCATTTGCTGGGGGGCTTTTAAAGTGGATTTTGGTGGCTTATGAAACTGTACAGAGTATAATGAGACAAAACACTACCTAAAAGTGGGTGAACAAAATCAGGGCAAAGGGAAACTAAAGATAGAAAAGAAAAGTACAATTAGTACTGAGATTACAAACAAAATGAGGCCCGTGAGCAGTCTTGTTCTTTGAGAATGTGGGTGTTAGTAGCTACAATTTCTTCATTTTTTTCTTCCCCACTAAAAATTTTAAGCTACACCCAGGTAAAAGCAAAGGCATCTCAAAGCAAATAGAGATGTCTGCAAATTCTCATTCTGCAGCAAAATCTTTGTTGTGGTGGTCTCAATCTTTCTTTGTTCTCTGAATACCGTCAGCCAACCTATACAACCTTTTGCAAGGTGTTATGAATTGAGCCCCCACTGTTATATCCACAAAAAAGAAAGAATCAGACCCCCTAGTTGAATTTGATCGCTACATTGAAGATAGTGTGGTTTCACAGGAACAGTACCTTGTAACATTGATAGCCCTATGATCAGGTCTTAAAACAGCTAAGGAATGGGTGATTACGTGAAAATTATTGCATCAGGAATTTGTGGAAAGCATTCTGAGTAAATACAGTGCTGTTAGATTAAGTGGATTTTAACATTTAATGAAATTGCCAGATTATTTTTATGCCAATATTTAATATTTTATCTAGACTAGAGAGATATGAATAATGGTAATGCAAACATTTTAGTTCTTCAGAAATAGGGGAAGGGTTAAGCTAGTTTTGTGTATTTTCTATACAACTTATTCTAAAATATGTCACTTTTTTTTTTTTTTTTTTTTTTTTTTTTTTAGCACCCCAGATACTCGCCCAGCTGGTCTGGAAGAGGCTGATCAGCCACCGTTGCCTGGAGAACAAGGAATTAACTTGGATAACTCAGGCCCTAAACTGCCAGAATTTTCAAACCGGCCACCAGGTGATAAAATGTTAGCTAGATTATATACTTATTACATGTGCATGTGGCATTACAAGGCTTCCATGTCTTCGAGGAAACAATAGTATTTTATTTTATCTGCTAACTAGTCTACTTCAGTGATTTAATGTGTCTGGTATTTGGAAGCTTTGCCTTGATATTAAGTAAAAATTTCAAATATAACTTTTGAAGGCACATACACACACACATTCTATTCAAATTTGTCTTTGTTATTTTAAGTCCTCATAAAATCGGACTGAAATGTGGTTGGGCATGATGGCTCATCCACCTGTAATCACAGCACTTTGGGAGGCCAAGATGAGCAGATCGCTTGAGCCCAAGTGTTCAAGACCAGCCTGGGCAACATGGTGAAACCTTGTCTCTACTAAAAATTTTTTTAAAATTAGCCAGGTGTGGTGACACGCACCTATAGTCCCAGCTACTCAGGAGGCTGAGGTGGGAGCATCACCTGAGCCCAGGAAGTCGAAGTTGCAGTGAGCCATGATCATGCCACTGCACTCCAGCCTGGGACCCTGTCTCAAAAAAAAAAAAAAAAAACCATGAAATGTGAAGTGCCTCTTTATTCTTGTCAATGTCAAGATTCTAGTTGGCATCAGAACAGGATAAGATTAAATGGAGAGATGATTTCACTCTAATCCTGCTTGCCTGCCTTTCCTGCAGCGTTTCTTCCTGGGGCTTCTCAAAGCAGGGAACTACCAGGGTTTAAAACAAGATGATCTTTTTTATAGAAGTTTCATTAATGAGTCTTTAAAATATAAAGAAGATATAAAGAATAAAAGAGACACCCATGTATCTACCACATAGGTTAATAATTTATAATAAATAGGACCAATATTGGAAGCCCCCTTTGTTGTATCCTCTCTGATTATAAAATAATACTATCCTTTAAATGTTGAAAAATTATGTCAAAGATGGAAAAGCTCCTAAAATTAATTCATTCAAACCTAGATATTATAGAACCAAGGCCAGCTGCCACAATATCTCTATACCTGGTTATCTTGGCCTGAGCAATGACTTGTAACTTTATTCCCCTATGACACGGTTGAAGATGCACAACCCTTCACACTTAGGCCACTCTCCCCTGTGTGTACAGAGGGTATGTTTTGTTTCTTCCTCACTAGTTATTTCAACTCCTTTTTGGCATGAAAATGAGAGTGACATTATTTTAGGAGTAACCTTTAATCTACCCCTAATTTATATATTTTAAAATTGAATCCAAACAAAAAGCTAAATCCATCATGATATCAATACTTTGTGTTATTTATTACAAATTATTTGGGCATATCACACTTCCCGTCAGTGAGATGCAGCAGCATAGCTGAGACTGGGAGGTCATCAGTCTTTGGGGAGTATGTCCAGAAGGCATTGAGAGCAAGAACATGCCTTCTTGCCTCAGACACATCTGAACTCTTCTTATATGAATCCCAGGGGTCTTTGTATACATTTATTGCCTTCTTTCTGCAAACTGGGGGCCTGCAGGCTGAATTTGGCCTATAATGGGTTTGAGTTGCTATGCAGTGTCTTAAACAAAAGTCCGAATTGAAATGCCTTTAAATAGGGCATCTGCTCTGCAGTTTGGCACTGTTGACAGGACTCCTGCTGTCTTAGACCAGTCCACTTCTATTCTCTACTACCTGCCTGGCCCCTAAAGGCATAGGAGTTTGCATTCCCTGAGTAATAAATTCAGTTTGTGATTGTGTTATGGGCACTATGTGTGTCCTGGCTTTCCCTCTTCACCATTCTGTCACGTCAGCCCCAATCTGTCTTATCATTAGTGCCTTTTGGACTGCTGCCTCCAGCTTCTGGACTCTGTAGCAGCCATGCCCTTAACTGTTACTTTTGAGAGGCTGCTATATTGTCTGTGCTGTCCTCTTTGGTATTTACTGTCTGGTGGGCTGATTTTATAAAAGGCATCCATGTCATAACCCTGATATCAACAGGCTTTTGTAGCAATTACAATTTTCTTAATGTGGGAACCCCAGACTGAATGTGAAAAATAGGAACCCACTGTATTTGACTATGTAGTCGAAAGGACAGTTGAACCATAGAAATGTCATGTTATTGGCTTTATAAAGGTGAAGAAGTTACTCGGGCCTAAAATAAAAAAGAATTTTAAAAAAAATCTTCAAAACTGGATTCTACACATTGTATTCGTTGATACCATGGAAATCTTTGGCCAGAAGACATTAATTGAGTATTGAGTCTGACCCACAAAATTTGGTAGCTGCTCTATGAAAATGTTGAGTCAGCATTTCTTTTGACTGCCAGAGCCAGTTGTTCTTATTCCTACACCTTCTTAAAACCTCCCTAATGTACTCTTCATGCAACAATGGAATAAATCTAGTTTGTGAAACTGGAATTGTATCCCATATATGCCCAGCTGTATGCCCACTTTTTCCCACAGAACCACCGTTATTCTTGGTTTGCGTATCTTTTTATCTTTTCTGATTGTAAGGTTTTGGTTCTAAAATGCCAAGTAAAATCTTCACAAAAAAAGAGAATAATTTGAGATGTTGCCCTCTGCATATCTAGAAGACATTGTCCTTCAGGGTTCTTTTCCCAAAATTATTTTTTATTCCTGAGGGCTATGCTTCTGCCTTACTTATTCTCCAACTGTGGATTCATGGAAAATATTTCTCCAAATAGAGATTTGCATGTAAGAAAGTAAGTGCAAATTAATATCCATAAAAACTTCAATGCCCTAATTTTATTTTCAATGTGTATATCAGCTTCCATTAGCTCCTACTGTTTATTAAACTGATTTACACCTGAAGGGCAATTTTAATTCAGTCGGTTTCCCCCAAAGGATTAAGCCTGAAGGATGCGGCGTAGTGTATGGAGCCAATGAATTGGAATAATTTTAAATTCCTCTTTCTTAAGGAACTGAATCCTAGAATTTTATATTTTACTTCTGTTGAAAGAATAAAAAGGCTGTCTTCCGTGCTGTTATTTTCAACAAAACCACATCTTAAAAAAATTATTCCTGCGCTAACAGAAGAAGTGAATCCTAAATGCTTTACTTCATTCACAAGTACATTGAAATATTGATTATGACTACATGAGACCTGAATCTTGGGTGGCCAGGCACTTGATGTTGATGGAGTTTTTCTCATTTCATCTGAATGTTTGGCTGGTATAGACACAGCCATTTTCAGTGCATAGCACAGAAAATCAGGCTCTTAGTACAGTCATGGCTCATTCAGACCCTACACACACAGGAGCTCCAGGTTTTTTGATGCTTTGCTTTTTGCTTCCTTAAGCACTGTGCCCCTTTTGCTTATGTCAAGTAATGAGGGACTGCCCCCTGCCCCAGGAGTGGGCATGCCTGAGCTGTTTGTGCATAGTCTGTGCCACCTAGATGAGTATTGCTTGGCTATACTCTAAAGGTAGCAACATTTTCTTGCTGAAAAATCTAACTTCCCTAATTTGGGGGGCTTGTTTTAGGTTATCCTTCTCAACCAGTTGAACAGAGGCCACTTCAGCAGATGCCTCCTCAACTCATGCAGCATGTGGCACCCCCACCACAGCCACCACAGCAGCAGCCACAGCCACAACTGCCTCAGCAGCAGCAGCCACCACCTCCCAGTCAGCCACAGTCTCAGCAGCAGCAGCAGCAGCAGCAACAAATGATGATGATGCTCATGATGCAGCAGGATCCCAAATCAGTTAGGCTTCCAGTCTCTCAAAATGTCCATCCTCCAAGGGGCCCCCTGAACCCCGACTCCCAGAGAATGCCCATGCAACAGAGTGGCAGTGTGCCTGTCATGGTCAGTCTGCAAGGACCTGCCTCCGTGCCACCATCACCTGATAAACAAAGAATGCCAATGCCTGTGAATACTCCTTTGGGAAGCAATTCAAGGAAAATGGTCTATCAGGAGAGCCCGCAGAATCCTTCCAGCTCACCACTGGCGGAGATGGCCTCACTCCCTGAAGCAAGTGGCAGTGAAGCACCATCTGTCCCAGGAGGCCCAAACAACATGCCTTCACATGTAGTACTTCCCCAGAATCAGTTAATGATGACAGGGCCAAAACCTGGACCATCGCCCCTTTCAGCAACTCAAGGTGCAACTCCCCAGCAACCCCCTGTAAATTCCCTGCCCAGCTCTCACGGCCACCACTTTCCAAATGTGGCTGCGCCAACCCAGACATCTAGGCCCAAAACACCAAACAGAGCCAGCCCCAGACCCTATTATCCTCAGACACCCAACAACCGCCCTCCCAGCACAGAACCTTCAGAAATCAGTCTGTCACCAGAAAGACTCAATGCCTCCATAGCAGGACTCTTCCCTCCACAGATTAATATTCCTTTACCTCCTAGGCCAAATTTAAACAGGGGCTTTGATCAACAAGGCCTAAATCCAACAACTTTGAAGGCCATCGGGCAAGCACCTTCAAATCTTACCATGAATCCTTCCAATTTTGCTACCCCACAAACTCACAAATTAGATTCTGTGGTAGTGAATTCTGGAAAGCAGTCTAATTCTGGAGCAACAAAACGGGCAAGTCCAAGCAACAGTCGCAGGTCTAGTCCTGGGTCCAGTAGGAAAACCACTCCAAGCCCTGGGAGGCAAAATTCAAAAGCCCCTAAACTTACTCTGGCCTCTCAGACAAATGCAGCCCTATTGCAGAATGTGGAGTTGCCGAGAAATGTATTGGTCAGTCCCACTCCTCTGGCCAATCCCCCTGTACCTGGGAGCTTTCCTAACAACAGTGGGCTGAATCCTCAGAATTCTACTGTGTCTGTGGCTGCAGTTGGGGGTGTTGTTGAGGATAACAAGGAGAGCTTGAATGTGCCTCAGGACAGTGATTGCCAGAATTCCCAGAGTAGGAAGGAACAGGTAAACATTGAACTAAAAGCAGTCCCTGCCCAAGAAGTTAAAATGGTTGTCCCTGAAGATCAATCCAAAAAGGATGGGCAGCCTTCGGATCCTAACAAACTTCCCAGTGTCGAAGAGAACAAAAATTTGGTGTCTCCTGCTATGAGGGAAGCACCAACATCGTTAAGTCAACTTCTTGACAACTCTGGAGCTCCCAATGTGACAATTAAACCCCCTGGGCTTACAGATCTGGAAGTAACACCTCCAGTAGTTTCTGGGGAGGACCTCAAAAAAGCATCTGTCATTCCCACACTGCAGGATCTGTCTTCTTCTAAAGAACCCTCTAATTCCCTAAACTTACCTCACAGTAATGAGCCGTGTTCATCCCTTGTGCATCCCGAATTGAGTGAGGTCAGTTCTAACGTTGCACCAAGCATCCCTCCAGTAATGTCAAGACCTGTTAGCTCTTCCTCCATTTCCACTCCCTTGCCCCCAAATCAAATAACTGTATTTGTCACTTCCAATCCCATCACAACTTCAGCTAACACATCAGCAGCTTTGCCAACTCACTTGCAGTCTGCATTGATGTCAACAGTTGTCACAATGCCCAATGCGGGTAGCAAGGTTATGGTTTCTGAGGGACAGTCAGCTGCTCAGTCTAATGCCCGGCCTCAGTTCATTACACCTGTCTTTATCAATTCATCCTCAATAATTCAGGTTATGAAAGGATCACAGCCAAGCACAATTCCTGCAGCCCCACTGACAACCAACTCTGGCCTGATGCCTCCCTCTGTTGCAGTTGTTGGCCCTTTACACATACCTCAGAACATAAAATTTTCTTCTGCTCCTGTACCGCCTAATGCCCTCTCCAGTAGTCCTGCTCCAAACATCCAGACAGGTCGACCTTTGGTCCTTAGCTCACGAGCCACCCCTGTTCAGCTTCCTTCCCCTCCTTGTACATCTTCTCCAGTTGTCCCTTCTCATCCCCCTGTGCAGCAAGTGAAAGAATTGAATCCAGATGAGGCTAGCCCTCAGGTGAACACCTCAGCAGATCAGAACACTCTTCCCTCTTCACAGTCAACCACAATGGTTTCTCCCCTTTTGACCAATAGTCCAGGGTCCTCTGTCAACCGGCGAAGCCCAGTCTCGTCTAGTAAGGGCAAAGGAAAAGTGGACAAAATTGGCCAAATTTTGTTGACCAAGGCATGTAAGAAAGTTACAGGCTCTCTTGAGAAAGGGGAAGAACAATATGGTGCAGATGGAGAGACTGAAGGCCAAGGGCTAGACACCACAGCTCCGGGGCTCATGGGAACAGAGCAGTTATCCACAGAGCTGGACAGTAAAACCCCAACGCCCCCAGCACCCACTCTGCTAAAAATGACCTCTAGCCCTGTGGGCCCGGGCACTGCCTCAGCAGGACCCAGCTTACCTGGCGGTGCTCTCCCCACCAGTGTACGCTCGATAGTAACCACTCTGGTACCCTCCGAGCTCATCTCCGCCGTACCGACCACAAAAAGCAATCATGGTGGCATAGCATCTGAGTCACTTGCGGGTGGCCTAGTGGAGGAGAAGGTGGGATCCCATCCAGAACTTCTACCCAGCATAGGTATGTACTTGGGGCTTCATCATCTCTTTGTGTCAGTTTTTTGATGACCTAATCCCACAAGAGAAAGCATGACTCCTTTTTTACTTGGAGGAAAGAGAATGGGCTAAATGGCAATAGCAGTAGTTTTATTTATTGAAAGTACGTTGGAAAATATGCTTTTAAATCCCATGTTAAGTTTGCATTCATTAAAGAGAGCTAAGGGCCAGGTGCGGTGGCTCACGCCTGTAATCCCAGCACTTTGGGAGGCCGAGGTGAGTGGATCAGTTGAGGTCAGGAATTCGAGACCAGCCTGGCCAACATGGTGAAACTGCATCTGTACTAAAAATTCAAAAATTAGCCAGGCATGATGGCACACACCTGTAATCCCAGCTACTCAGGAGGCTGAGGCATGAGAATCGCTTGAACCTGGGAGCAGAGGTTGCAGTGAGCTGAGATCACGCCACTGCACTCCAGCCTGGGCAACAGAGCGAGACTCTGTCTGAAAAAAACAAAACAGAGAGCTAAGGCTCTCAAAACAAAGAGTTCCTGAAATAATGATACCTTTCATTTATATAAGTTTTTCAATTTATAAGGAAGCATTTTTACATATGTTGTCTTGCATCATCTTTATACCAACTGTGTCAGATATTCTTAACCCCATTGTATGGGTGAGAAGATTGAAGCTCAAAGACGTTCAGTGTTTGTTCAGAGTCTATACTGTGAACCTCTCATTTAACACTGTGCCTTAAGTGTGAACAGCAGCTTCTGCAGATTCTCTTTACCAGGGTGAAAATTTGCTCATGACTATTTCAGAACAATGGGTCCTCATAGCCCCATTCTCACTGTACTCTATCTCAGGAACCATTCTTTTTTTGTCTGGGCTACTCCAGAGGAGAGCTGGAAGAAAACTGGGTTTCATGATAATGGACACAGTAGAAACAAAGTGGTCAAGAGCCAGTAGGCTTGGGTTGGTATTATAACACCAGCATTTACCAGCTATATGGGCTTGGGCAAGTTACTTGACCACTCCAGACTTTGGTTTCCTCCTTTGTAATATGGAACAATAATAGTTGTAAGAATTCAATAAGGTAGTACATATAACATTCTTAGCACAGAACCTAGCATATAATTATTATTCAATAAATGGTAAAAATTGTTATTCCCAGTTTCTTTTTGATGTAATCTCTTTGTTGACTGGTACATTCCATTTGTGTATCTAGTTCAGGCTATTTCCTATGTACTGTTAAGATGGGCTAATGATGGAAGCATAGGTGTCCTTACAACCGCCCCTCCTTCCCTTCTTCCCTTCCCTGACATGTTCCTCCTCCTGTGAGGCTTAAGTGAAGAAGCTCTATTTCCCCAGAGTGGAGTCAGTCACACACTGCTAGGGCTGGGAAAGACCTTTACGATATCCTAGGCCAGCTAATTAAGTGCCTATCTTATTTATGCAGCTAAAATGCTTCGAGTGCCTACCACTGAGTGGTAAGCACCCAGGAGGAGAGGCAGAAAGAACACAAACTTCAGGGTAAGATCAGAGTTCAGATTCTAGCCCACTGGTTACCAGTTACAGTTGATACGTTCCTTAACCTCTCCTAAGCCATGTATTTCACTTGTAAAATGGAGATCGTACATTCTACCTCCCAGAATTTAGGATTCTGAGAGAGGACTCAATGAGAAGATTTGTCAAGTGGCCAACACACTGCCTCACGCAGAGCTCTGGAAAGGTTAATTCCCCTTCTCTCTGCCTCTTCACCTCAGTGTTAGAGAGATGGGGGCAGGATAAAGGCCTTCAAGAAGTCTGCTGCTCTTACAAGAGACAGTCTTCACAAGACTGGGTGCTTATTGTATATTGTTCTAGTTCTGTTGGTGTACATGAACCCTAAGAATTAAAAGGGAACCTGGTGTAAATTAAGTATATCCTTCACTATTAAGTATTTCCATTTCTCCTTCTTTCAGCAGACTTTTCCCTCTGGTATCAAGAGAAAAATGATGAAGTAATTAGAAATTATTTTTATCTGGATCATATATTATACTAGAGAAATATGTGGGCCTTGAGGAGATGAACCAGCACTTGGGAAAAGTTCTCAATTTTAGTTAAGAACACTCACTTTGCTTATAAGTGATTGTTTCTGTTCTTTTTCAAGGGGCTTCTGTGCTTTTACTTTGAAAATATGAGAAATTGGCCAGGCATGGTGGCTCATGCCTGTAATCTCAGCATGTTGAGGGGCCGAGGCTGGTGGATCACTTGAGCCCAGGAGTTTGAGACCATGCCGGGCAATGAGGCGAAACCCTGTCTCTACAAAAAAAAATATGTAAAAATTAGCCGGGCATGGTGGCATGCACCTGTGGTCCCAGCTACTCAGAAGGCTGAGGTGGGAGGATTGCTTGAGCCCAGGAGGCGGAGGTTGTGGTGAACCGAGATCCTGCCATTGCACTACAGCCCGGGCGACAGAGCAAGGCTCTGTCTCAGGAGAAAAAGAAAAGGAAATTTGAGAAATGAACACTAAAGTTAAAAGTAGAAGTTAAGATATAGTTTTAAGCTTTATCAGATAAGCATCCAAAATAAATTCTTAAACACAAATGCATAATTTACTGCTTTGCTAAGCAGGGAGGGAAATATACAAAATTCACAGTTTCCACAAGAGAGTAAAACATGTTGTTGCAGAGTTTATCTAGGATTTTAGACTGAGGTGTCAAGATGTGACTGTGGCATATCCATGCCATAATCTTTATCTTCCAGGATGGTTCCCTTCTAGAGGGCATTACATATTTTATTCCATTCCTTAAGGGCCTAAGTTCTCTGTGTCCTTTGAAGCCTGATTCTGATGTTTCTCCCTTTAATGTACCTTCAGATTTCTCAACCTAGAATTGCTACCCCTTGCTTTGGACTTTTGTAGTATTTTATACTTTGTGACTCCTTCATATGACATCAGAGTGCACTCAAGTGCACTACATGTATGTATCTTATCTTTAATACTAGACTGAGTTCCTGATGTGCAAGAGGATATAGTTTGGTCTCTCAGGGTACCTGGCAGAGTGCCTTGCCCCTAGTAAGTTCTTTGCAACTATTTGTTAGATAAGTAAATAACATATCAAATTTATTTATTTATTATGTATGAATTGAATGCCTGCTTTATGCCCATCACTTTTGCTAAGTGCTATAGAAAAGTACAAAATTATGTGACCATTTCCACTCTCATAGAGTATAGTCTTTGGGGAGTGAGGCTAGATTTTTTAAATGCTGAGGGGAATGGTATAATTGTACCTCTATGGTTTGGGTTGCCTACTAAGATATGCTTTGGGGCTTTTTCAAGTAGTGGTCAGGACCTGACCCCAAGAAGCAGAAAATATGAGTGCTATGTTCTTATAGCCATCTCTTCCCCTTATTATTATACATAGAAAAAGGAAGAGCCTATACCCCTAAATGGTAGTCATTGGTACTGGGTGTTATGGTAATTAATTTTTGTAGTAAGTTTTTAAATGTACTTGTAATTTTGAGGCCAATTTTGAGTACTGCCCTCTAAGAGTACATTGTTTCAGCAGTTACTTAGCCCTTGATTAGGTTAATGCTTTCTTTTTGTTTAGAAAAGAAAGTAAAATGTCTGTAATTTTTTTTTCCTTGCCTTAGCCCCGTCGCAGAATTTAGTCTCAAAGGAAACTTCAACCACAGCACTGCAGGCCTCTGTTGCCAGACCAGGTAAGGCGTACTTTGGAAAAACTTCTTGGAGTGGGATGGGTTACATGTGAAGGAACTACTGCTGTCCTCAATGTCGTGTGTTCTTATGCCCGGAAGTGGCAGGAACTATTTTATCTGTTTGCTTCAGAGCAGACTTTGGTTGAGTGACAAAGCTTGTGCAGTTCTACTTGAGATTATTTTCCCCCCGACCAGCTTGCTCTCTCATGCATTCATAGTGTCAGCTAGGGAACTCAAGAAGGGCATCTCCGTGCCCATTGTCTGTCTGCCACCCAGCCATGGGTTTCTGTTGCAGAGTTTTCCCTGTTCTGTGACCCTGGCACCCATGGTTGGCAGCTGAATAGCTGGCATATGGTGACTTACTGGGCTGGCAAGCATTAATGCACTTTGTAATTTTATTATCATGACAGTAGTGGAGTCTTGTTCATTGAGTCTCTGCCACAATGTGATAGCCATTCCTCCAGGGAGGCAGAGTCATTTCAGTCGTCTCTGGGTGGCATTAAGTTTCTCCCCATGACCAATATATTGTAAATAGCACAAGGGATGATATTTCTGGAAGTAGGATCCCATGGTAATCTGACAAATAACTGCTGTGGGATCAGGGCCAGCTCAGAATACATGAGGATGATGGCAGCAACAGCCCTTGTTTTGCCTTTATAGACTGTGGAGGCAGATAAATATCGCAGATATGGTACAGTTTAGTTTCGCCTGATTCTTTGTCACTGTAGATCATTGAGGAGTTAAAAAAAAAAAGTATGACTGGTCCCCACAGAGGTAAGAATCTCATTGAAACTACAATTCACACACTTGACAAAGTTAGTAAGAAAAAGCAATAGTAGCCATGCTTAATTTTGTGAATCTGAGCCAGTAAAAGTAAGGTATAGTTTGTGATTATTTTAAAACCTACTTCAGAATGCTACATCCTGTGTGACCAATAGGACTTTCTACTGCACACTCTGAATAAAATCAGGCCTCTGAAAATAGTGTGCGAGCAAAAAACATTTCAGCCACCTAGAGTCTTTTTTTCTTTTTCTTTTTCTTTTTTTTTTTTTTTTTTTTGAGATGGAGTTTGCTTTGTCACGCAGGCTGGAGTGCAGTGGCGCAATCTCGGCTCACTGCAAGCTCTGCCTCCTGGGTTCACACCATTCTCCTGCCTCAGCCTCCCAAGTAGCTGGGACTATAGGTGCCCGCCACCACGCCTGGCTAATTTTTTGTATATTTTGTAGAGACAGGGTTTCACCATGTTAGCCAGGATGGTCTCGATCTCCTGACCTCATGATCCACCTGCCTCGTCCTCCCAAAGTGCTGGGATTACAGGCATGAGCCACTACTTCCAGCCCAGCCACCCAGATTCTTTCTTTGCTGCCAATTGCCCACATGATACCTGACATTGTGTTGGATATTTGAGAAGGGTAGGAATGGAGCATGTTATTTAAAGGAGGGGTCATACAGCAAAACTCATTTTTGGTAAGAAAAGGAGTAACTGTAAAGGGAAAGGGAATTCCATTTCCTGCCCCAACCCTACTCTAGAAAATAGGATTTACCATATCATTTTTCCCCCTTCTCACAGTAATTGGCTGAAGAATCCTCTTCCATTTTGAAGTCTGGCGTAAATGAATCTCCTTATCCTTAACATCCCTCAGAGCCACTGATTACCTTCATCAAACCTTCTTGATCTCTACTTGTGAATCAGCAGTGATAGTGTTAAGATTCTCAAAAGCATCAAACTTTTTCTTGTTTTAAAAGAGCAAACTAGGCCAGGCGCGGTGGCTCACACCTGTAATCCCAGCACTTTGGGAGGCCGAGGCGGTCAGATCACCTGAGGTTGGGAGTTTGAGACCACCCAGACCAACATGGAGAAACCCCGTCTCTACTACAAATACAAAATTAGCTGGCTGTGGTGGCACATGCCTGTAATCCCAGCTACTTGGGAGGCTGAGGCAGGAGAATCGCTTGAACCTGGGACACAGAGGTTGCGGTGAGCCGGAGATTGCGCCATTGAACTCCACCCTGGGCAACAAGAGCAAAACTCTGTCTCAAAAAAAAAAAGAAGAGCAAACTAGGCCGGGTGTAATGGTTCATGCCTCTAACCCCAGCACTTTAGGAGGCTGAGATGGGAGGATTGATTGAGCCGAGGGGTTCAAGACTACCTTGGGCAACATAGTAAAACCCCATCTCTACAAAAAATTTTTAAAAATTAGTTGGGCTTGGCATGCATACTACTTGGGAGGCTGAGGTAGGAGGATCACCTGACCCCAAGAGGTTGAGGCTGCAGTGAGCTGTGATCCCATCGCACTCCAGCCTGGGAGACAGAGTGAGACCATCCCCCCAAAAATAAAAATAGGCCAGGTGCGGTGGCTCATGCCTGTAATCTCAGCACTTTGGGAGGCCGAGGCGGGCAGATCACTTGAGGCCAGGAGTTCAAGACAAGCCTGGCCAACATGGCGAAACCCTGTTTCTACTAAAAATACAAAAATTAGCTGGCCTGGTACCGCGTGCCTATAGTCCCAGCTACTCGGGAGGCTGTGGCAGGAGAATCGCTTGAACCCTGGAGGTGGGGGTTGCAGTGAGTGCCACTGCACCCCAGCCTGGGGGACAGAGTGAGACCCTGTCTCAAAAAAATAAAAAACAATGAGGGTGAGCACTTCTTTTGACTTGAGTCATTTTCATTTTTGAGCACACATTACCTGAGTTTATACGTTCCAGCCAAGCCAGCAAAGTAGCAGAGACTCAGTGAATTGGTATCTATTTTTTGTGGATGGGTTTTCAGGCTTTGTGGGTACAAATACAGGAGGCTAAACAGCAATGAGAAGCAAAGATTCCCTTCTTTTTTTTTTTTTTTTTTTTTTTTGAGACGGAGTCTTGCTCTGTCACCCGGCTGGAGTGCAGTGGCATGATCTCGGTTCACTGAAGTCTCTGCCTCCTGGGTTCAAGCGATTCCTCTGCCTCAGCCTCCCATCAAAGATTCCCTTCTACTAGCACCTTGCATTAAAGGCAGAGTAGTCCAACCTCCTTACATGAAAGGCTGCATCAATCTGATCTTCATAGCAATAATAATAGCTAATAACATTGAGTTATGACTAAGTGTCAGGTGCCATACTAAAATTTCTACATGCATTATTTCATCTTCTTAACTTTGAAGTGGGTAATGTGATTATTCCCATTTTTTAGATAAGGGATTGAGCACAGAGATGTCAGATAATTTACCCAAGGTCACATGGCTAATAAGCATTGAAGTCAAAATTTTGAACCAGGCACTCTGACTTCATTGCCTTTAAGGTTACCATGTGATTAGTAGAGTAGGTTAGACATGTACACTGAGTAATGAGGTGCTGAATTCCCTCAATGGGGGAACAGGAATAGGGCTGTGGGAGGCCAGAGGCAGGATAGATCACTGCTATCTGGTACATCAGGGAAGGCTTTTGGAAAAGATGGAACTACCTAAAGGCACATAATAGAGAAAGCAAATGTTTTTCTGCTGGTGCTGAGGAAGAAGTGCATGGTAAACCCAGAGTGTGCTCATTGATGCAAAACCCTGCTAGACAGATTACTAAGATTTTCCTTGCTTGGAGGGCATTGCTGGGAGGTTGAGAAAGAAAGGAATAGAATGGGGTGTAAAGGCAATATCTGAAAGCAAAGCACTGTGCCCTCTAAAACTCAGTGAGGAAGTCCTTTGGAGAAGAATGCATCCTTAATAGATGTTCAAGACATATTTGAAGATTGCTTTTTTTAAAAAAGTGCCAAGAAGGTGGATGGAGATGTTTTAAAATGAAAACGGTCTCTTCCACATGAGAGGAAGAGACTTATTTTGCTAACCTGGTTGTAACTGGATGAAATATGAACAAGGAAGGGTGAACTTAGTTCTATTAATCCAAACAGATTATTTCACCGTGTGGAGTAGAAATAAAAATAGACCAAGTGTCTTATGTCCCAAACAAACCAAGTTGTATCTGTGCCAGCTTTGTCTCCATACCATGTAGGGTGAGAATCCTGCTGGGCACAGGGACACTTTAGCCTAAATAGGGCATAGAGAATTCTTGTAGACTCCTAGCTTCTCTCTGTGGCAGCTCCCACATTTCATTTCTATCCTTTATATTTTTTTGCAGAGCTGGAGGTAAATGCTGCCGTAGTCTCTGGACAAAGGTAAGATGATAATTTCTGCAGACGTAGCATGAACACAGCATAAGCCTCTTTGAAAGGTATCAGCTGTCTCAGTCTTTAAACCTCTCTTCACCTTGTCCTTTTCCTTCACTCTTGCACCAGTCTGTTTTTACTGCTAACGTAGAGAGCTGTCATGAGTCCTAATTCCTCAGAGGTAACATTTCTCTTAATAAAAGCTGGAGGCCAAGTTTCTACCTTTTATGGTTGTTTTCAAAGCTGAGTGAGATAACATGTTCTGCATAATGAGGAAATAGTAAATGTTCAATATATGGGAGCTGTTGTTACCATTGATATTAATATTAATAATAGTCCTTGCAGCTGTCTTCTAAAGAACAGTTGTTTGACCCTGAAAGCAAAAGAAGGAGAAAGCCAGGCAGGATCTGACCCAAAACCTATGCTTTTTTCTGTTACACTGTGCTGCTCCACATAACCCTACAAAATGAAATACATCTATGGCTTCAACTTCATTAGCTCTGTGGAGAGGAATATTACCATTTTCCAAAAGTCATGGCTTTTTTTGGAGACAGAGTCTTGCTCTATCACCCAGGCTGGTGTGCAGTTGCACGATCTCGGCACACTGCAACCTCCACCTCTGGGGTTGATGCAATTCTCCTGCCTCAGCCTCACAAGTAGCTGGGATTACAGGTATGCATCACCACACCTAGCTAATTTTTGTATTTTTAGTAGAGACGGGGTTTCACCACATTGGCCAGGCTGGTCTTGAACTCGTGACCTCAAGTGATCCACCTGTCTCAGCCTCTGGGATTACAGGTGTGAGCCACCACACACAGTCTTGTCTCTTTTAGTGTAGGAATGCACTGGATAATATTTTAAAGAACTTCTCATAATTGTACAGCAACTTCATAAGACACTTTCACAATATTTTTTTCATTTAATCTTCATATCATCCCTGTGAGGAGGTTAATAGCCACCATTTATTTGAATGTTGTTCCATGCCATGCATCCTTAATAGATTGAGCTACAAGTGCCCTAGATGTGTTATCTCATCTAATTTTCACAGTATCTATTAGGAAAGTAAATTCTGTCTTATAGATGAGAAATCTAAAGTTCAGAAAGGTTAACTAAATTGCCCAAGGTCACAGAATTAGTAAATGGTGAAGGTTAGATTCAAACCCAAGCTTTCTGACTTCAGAGCCCTGATATTTAACCTATGTATTGCAACAGACAAGGTGGGATTTATAGATCAAGAATCTAGAATGAGGCTGGGTGCAGTGGCTCACGCCTCATTCCCAGCACTTTGGGAGGCCGAGGCAGGCAGATCATTTGAGGTCAGGAGTTCGATACCAACCTGGCCAAAATGGTAAGACCCCGTCTCTACTAAAACTACAAAAATTAGCCAGGCATGGTGGCGCATGCCTATAATCCCAGCTACTTGGGAGGCTGAGGCAGGAGAGTCACTTAAACCTGGGAGGCGGAGGTTGCAGTGAGCCAAGATCATGCCACTGCACTCCAGCCTGGGCGACAGAGTGAAATTCTGTCTAAAAGAAAAGAAAAGAAAAAAGAGTCTAGAACGGCCGGGCTCAGTGGCTCACACCTGTACTCCCAACACTCTGGGAGGCCGAGGTAGGCAGATGGCTTGAGCCCAGGTGTTTGAGACCAGCCTGGGTAACATAGTGAAACCCTGTCTATACAAAAAATTAGCTGGGCATAGTGGTATGTGCCTGTAGTCCCAGCTACTTAGGAGGCTGAGATGGGAGGATCACCTGAGCCCAGGGAGGTCGAGGTTGCAGTGAGCCATGGTCGTGCTCACTGCACTCCAACATGAGCAACAGAGTAAGACTCTATCTTAAAAAAAAAAAAAAAAAAAAAAAAAGTCTAGAACATAGAGCATTAAATAGCATAGTCAATAAATGCATAGCTAAGACTTCACCCCTGTTCATCTCATTCCAAATTCATTGCTACTCCTACTGTACCACTCTGCCTGTCTGATTTTATTTGGATTGGGCTAATGTTTGAATTCATCTGCATTTCTCAAGCATGCACCAGCTATTTGTCTAGAGAAAGAAGCTAATCAGACCAAAAATACATTTGGGGTATTTGTTTCCAGAGATACCTGAGCATTGACCATAAAAAACAGGATAGTCTTGCTGTGGCTTTTGTTTTGCCAGGAGAAAGAGGCACTTTCATTAGGAATCATCTAGCCAGGTACAGTGGCTCATGCCTGTAACCCCAGCATTTTGGGAGACCAAGGAGGGAGGATTGCTTGAGCTTAGGAGTTGCCCAGCCTGGGCAACATAGGGAGACCCTGTCTCTATGAAAAAAAAATAAAAAATAAAAAATTAATAAAAAATTAGCTGGTCATGGTGGCACTTGCCTGTAGTCCCAGCTACTTAGGAGGCTAAGGTGGGAGGATCACTTGAGCCTGGGAGGTCAGGGCTGCAATGAGCCATGATTGCACTACCCACACCCCAGCCTGGGGGACAGAGTGACATCCTGTCTCAAAAAAAAAACAAAAATTTTTTTTAAAAAAAGAACTTTCTTTCCTCAGAAGCTTTGACCATTTTCTGAGCTCCTAGCCAGAAAGCCATCTTCACCACCTCTCAACGGAGGTATAAATCCCCCTGACTTGTAATTCCACCCCAGCTCCAGCCTCACCTCTCCTTGACTTACCTTGGCTTATGGTTGGGTGTCGGGCAGCTGTTATACATAAAGCTATGGGAGTGAATGGTGTGTCCCAGTTCCCAACCACGGTGCTACTAGCAAAGCGTCCTCTGGCAGGAGTGAACAGTGGAAGGGTAGGGATAGTTGACAGTCAGGTTATGGTCTGTGTCCTTAAGAGGTTGACAGTCTAGTTGAAGACACAAAACATTAAAATAGAACACGATGTACAGTCTGATGGATGCTCTAGAATGCCAGATAAAGACTGTGAACCCAAGAGACAAAAGAGACAGCTCTACTTGGGAAATGAGATCATGGAAGACTTCCCAGAAGAGGCAGCCTTTTGACCAGTATTGTTTTGTTTTGTTGCATTATTTTTATTTGTTACATGTCTTGCAAGCAAATTTAATTTTCTAAAGAATTTTTTTTCTGATCATTTTAACATGCGTTTTTGAACCATGAAAGTGTAAAAAATTATTAAAGAAAACCAGAAATTCAGATCAGAGAATTACAAAGAAGAAAATAACTCACCAGTAAACTAGTATTCCTACAACTCAACAATATTCACTGTACATATATTTTAGTTCATCTGCTTCTAGTCTTTTTCACACAGTGTGCACCCAAATATATTGTGTCAGATTTATGTGTATAGGGCTGGGCGTTGTGGCTCACACCTGTAATCCCAGCACTTTGGGAGGCCAAGGCAGGTGGATCATTTGAGGTCAGGAGTTCGAGACCAGCCTGGCCAACATGGTGAAACCCCATCTTTACTAAAAATACAAAAATTAGCCAGGCGTGGTGGCGCATGCCTGTAATCCCAGCTACTCAGGAGGCTGAGACAGGAGAATTGCTTGAACACAGGAGGCAGAGTTTGCACTGGGCTGAGATCCTGCCACTGCACTCCAGCCTGGGGCACAGAGCAAGACTCCATCTCAAAAACAAACAACAACAACAAAAGATTTATGTGTATATAGCTCATATTTATTCATATGTAGTTACATATATACTCAACACATACAACAATGAAAATGGAATTATACTGTTCATTGTGTTGGTAAGTTTTTCCCACTTGGTAATGTGTCATAAATCGTTTTGTCATTAAATAATCTACAACATGATTTTTCATGACTCCATATGGATGTGCCATGATTTAGCTAACTAATCTACTATCGTTAGGTATTTAGGTCTTCTGTTTTCACTAGTACAAATAAAATGTTTTAACTTCCTTATGTGTGGAGCTCTGTAAAAAGATTTGTTTCCTTAGGCACCTAGAAGTGGGATTGCTGAGTCAAGGGTTACACCAGAGTTTCTCAGCCTCAACATTATTGACCTTTGGGGCCAGATAACTGTTTGTTGTGTGGGGCTTACGTTTAGTGGCATCCCTGGCCTGTACCCAAAAGATTCCGGTAGCACCCCTCTCCCCAAGTTGTGACAATCAAAAATGTCTCCAGATGTTGCTAAATGTCCCCTAAGAAGCAAAATTGCCTCCTTTTAAGAACCACTGGGTTATACAATTTACACTCCAGTTAGGAGTGTATGTAAATGTTTTTGTTCCTGTATCCTCAATAACAGTGAGTATTACCAATTTTAAATCTTCATATACTAAGAAAAGGGGGTTGGGGTGTGGACAATCAATATACCTAGCAGAGTATTGTGAATTATCCCCATACTGTGGCTTCTAATATGCTGTTATCTGACTCTACCGGGATCATTAGTAAATGCCAATATATGTTAATAATTTCCTAGGTTTATATACTATTTTGAGTTAATAGCAATTTTCAGACATCTTATATTAAAGACCATTTTCATGATTCTAAAAAATTACAAAATCCAAAATGTTTTAATTTTTGAAGGGAACTATTACCTTAGGAAAATGGGTGAGGGGCCTGGTGCAATGGCTCACGCCTGTAATCCCAGCACTTTGGGAGGCCGAGGTGGGTGGATCACTTGAGGTCAGGAGTTTAAGACCATCCTGGCCAGTGTGGTGAAACCCCCATCTCTACTAAAAAGACAAAAATTAGCAGGGCGTGGTGGCACATGGCTGTAGTCCCAGCTACTCGGGAGGCTGAGGCAGGTGAATTGCCTGAACCCAGGAGGCAGGGGTCGCAGTGAGCTGAGAGCACCACTGCACTCCAGCCTGGGCGACAGAGTGACACTCTGTCTGGAAAAAAAAAAAAAAAAAAGAAAAGAAAAGAAAATGGGTGAGGAATTAGGGGAGTTTTGTTCCAATTTTTTTATGTCTTTTACCAGTTTTTCTACAATTTCACCAACATTATGCTTTACTATTTTATTTTTACTAATGTAATAAGTTAGACTCACTTTTAAACCCCCAGTAACATAGAAGGCAATAGTGCTTATGACCCCAGGTTGAACTGCTTTCTCTCCAGAATAACTATATAGTTCTTAGTCTCCTACTTTACGAATGAAACTATCTGAAGAGCCCGTTTTTTGTGTGGCCTGGTTCCCTCACCTGCTTGGAAACTTTTTGCTTCCCTCTGTCAGCAGTGAGCCCAAAGAGATAGTTGAAAAGTCCAAAATCCCAAGCCGAAGAAACTCCCGAACCGAAGAGCCAACTGTGGCTTCTGAAAGTGTGGAAAATGGACATCGTAAACGATCTTCTCGACCTGCTTCAGCCTCCAGCTCTACTAAAGGTTAGCAGTGGGATGTGGGTGCTATTTGTGGGTCAAATAGAGGAATAGAGTTCTTACCACAGCAGTAGAAGACTTTGTCCTTCATCTTTGCTTCTGTTCCTGAAGTCTGTCAAGTGTCTTTGTCTTCTACTACCTGTTTGGTCCTTCCTTTATTTGTTCATTTAACTGTATGTTTTCTGTGTGTGTACTCAAGAGCAACAAGCACTGCTGGAAAAAAGAACATAACAGGGCAGATTTATTCCACTGGTTTTTGGGTTTTGGGTTTTTTGTTGTTGTTGTTGGTTTTTGTTTGTTTGTTTGTTTTGAAACAGGGTCTCACTTTATTGCCTGGGCTGGAGTGCAGTGGCACAATCACAGCTCACTGCAGCCTTGAATTCCTGGGCTCAAGTAATTCTCCTGCCTCAGCCTTCCAAAGCTGGAATTGCAGGCATGAGCCACCACACCTGGCCTTGAGTCCACTTTTTTTTTTTTTTTTTGAGATGGAGTCTCATTCTGTTGCCCAGGCTGGAGTGCAGTGGCGTGATCTCAGCTTACTGTAACCTCCGCCTCCCAGGTTCAAGTGATTCTCCTGCCTCAGCGTCCTGAGTAGCTGGGATTACAGGTGCGTGCCACCTCACCTGGCTAATGTTTCTATTTTTAGTAGAGACAGGGATTCATCATGTTGGCCAGGCTGGTCTCGAACTCCTAACCTCAAGTGATCTGCCCATCTCAGCTTCCTAAAGTGCTGGGATTACAGGCTGAGCCACCATGCCCAGCTGATTCCACTTTAAATTCATGATCACCCACTTCAGATAGGTCCTGAATATGGCCCAGCTATCTTTCCATGTTTCCATGGTCAACTATCTTTCCCACTCTATTCTTTTTAAACCTCTGGTCCACACTTTCTCCCCCTCTCTCGGTAGAGACCCTGACCTCTTCACAGAGAAAATAGAATTCCCTCAGCTTCCCACTACCAAGAAATAAATCTACCAGTATCCTCCTTTGTGCTTTCTATAATAGAGCAGCTGTCCTTCCTCAAGTCTAAGGCCAGTTTCTCCATCTATGCCTTTGATCCCATCTCCTCTGACCTTCTTAAGAACCTTACCCTGTGAGTGTTCTCTGTTGACTACTATCTCCTTTTTAAATTAACTTTTCCCTTGGGTTCTGTGACCAAGAACTCTCTGTTGTCTTCTGCTACCACCTCTCCAGCTGCTCCTCCTCAGTCTCCCTTCCCAGCCATTAGATGGTGACCTTCCTCAGACTTTGATCCTGAGTCACCTTTTCTCTTCAAATTCGTATTTTCTCCCTAATGGGTCTCAGTCATGCCCCTCTTCTTTAGTAACAGCCTTTCACAGATGACTTGTAAATTTGTATTTCTATTTCTAGTACAGACCCCTAGAGATCTTAGACAACTGCATGCACATCCTTACTGGAACCTCAGACTCAACATATCTAAAACCAAACTTGTGATTTTTCACCTCCAACAGTGAGGTCCTCTGCCATTGTACCCCATCTCAATAAATGGCACCACCATCTATCCATTAGACAAGTCCTCCTTGATACCTCTCTCCCTCACCCTTATATCAAATTCGTCACAAAAAACTGCCCATTTTATCTCAGGTGGCCCTTTTCCATCTTCACTACTACCCACTAGCTTAAAACCCTTCAATGATTTACCATTGTAATTAGGATTAAAGTCCAAAAGCTTCAACCTACCCCACAAGCTTCTGTGTGGTCTCGGCCCTGTCATCTCCCAGCCTCATCCCACTTCCCTTAGCAAGTCGGACATGCCGTCCTCATTCCTCTGATCACAAGCCTGTGCATATGTTGCAGCTACTGCAGGGAGTGCTCTTCTCTCTGCCCACCTCTCTTCTCCTTAACGTCCCACCCTTCCTACTTATCTTAGCTCAGTTGTCACTGCTATGGGGAATCACAGCACCAGGTTCTTCTTCATAATACCACAGCTATAACTATGCCAGTTTGTGACATAGGTAATTAGTATGTATACTTGGTTAGGGCAGGAGATTATGTCTGATTTTGCTAACTACTGTATCTCTGGTGCCTAGTATGGTGCCAAATACAGAGATGTACCAATCAGTAATTATCAAATGAATAACCATCTATCAAATATGTATTAAATATTTACTACATGTCAGGCCCTGAGGTTATAATAGTGAAAAGACAGAGCCTCAGCCACGTGCAGTGGCTCACGCCTGTAATCCCAGCACTTTGGGAGGCCGAGGCAGGTAAATCACCTGAGGTCAGGAGTTCGAGACCAGCCTGACCAACATGGTGAAACCCCCTCTCTACTTAAAATACAAAAATTAGCTGGGTGTGGTGGTGGGCGCCTGTAATCCCAGCTATTCAAGAGACTGAGGCAGGAGAATTGCTTGAATCCAGGAGGCGGAGGTTGCAGTGAGCCAAGATCGCGTCATTGCGTTCCAGCCTGGGCAACAGAGTGAGACTCCATCTCAAAAAAAAAAAAAAAAAAGTCTCTTGTCTTTACCACATTGAAAGACGAATTCTAATACTCTGTGTTAAATGTTAAATGCTATGATAGCAAAATTACATGGCACTATAAGAGCATATAGCTGAGATACCTTGCTCTTCTGCCAGGTCAGAGAAGGCTTTCTAGAAAAAAATGACATGACATTTAAGCTGAGACCTGAAGAATGAGGAGGCAGTAACCAGATCATTCTCTTAGGAAATGTGCTGAGCTTGAGTAGTTCAGTTTGGGTAAGGTAAGAGCTGGGATCCTGGCTGAGTACCTGATTATCAGCAGGACTGCTGAGAAACGGTCAGGTATCATTGGGATGCCAGCCTAAAGACCAGGCAGATTCTGGTGCACCCACACTAGACACTAGACACGGATCTGAGGACTCAGCTGCTGTTGGCAGGTTATGTCTCTAGGCAAGAATGTCACGATGCCTCACAAGAGCCTCTGGGAATAGGCCAGAGGTCATATACAGTTAAAATTGAGGTGTACAAAGTACCATCACCATACTCAGCCTGCTGGAGAGTTAAGGGGCAAAGGTGAGAGAGGCCTTCTTTCTTTTCCAGGAATAGTGTATACACCACAGTCAGGGTCTCTTAGGTATCCTCATTTTAGGTGGAGATATGAAGCCAATAACTTCATTCCTCCTCTCTGGGAATCATCTCTAGGCAGAAACTAGTTTGGAAGGGAGTACACTTTTCAGTATATTGAAGTACTACACTTAAAGCATAAAAGGGAACATGCCTAGAGTTCTGTGGGAAAATCTGCTTCCCCTCAGTTCTGCATGTTCTTGTAGCCTTTCACTTTCCCAAAAGAGTAAGATCTTCTAGGCTATAGAATATGGTATGTAATTACCTTTAAAGCGGGGAAAAGGTATTGGCCTTTAGAGATGTCACACACCAGATTTTTGGAACCTTGACCTCAGCCCAGAGCCTCAAGGTACTAAAGGGTTATTTACAGGGCACCAGAAAGAATCTAAGAAGCAACTGGGACAGTTAAGAAGAGATGCTCAAACTAGAACCGCTCTGTAGAGAACTACCAGCCAAGAAGAGATGGAAAGCTAGAACCTGTTTTTAAGGGGTGTTGGGGATGGGGAATAAGCCCGTACACTTAAACTGAACATTGTCCCACCGTGGCGGTGGTGATGTTGGAAAGCCTGGCACATCCTTGCTCTGAGGCTTAGCAGTTGGCTTAGAAGAGGCCATAATGACTCTCAGGCTTTGTGATCTTGCATGGAGGGGTGCTAAGTGTCTCCCTAAAGAATGGCATAGCTCTGGCCTGTCCCTGGAATCACAGTCATGTATAGATATCCGCATCAGTCGCAAGACCTCAGGCCATCATTCTCTAACTGTCCCTGGTTAAGTTACTGTGTATGAGTAGAAAAACAGACTCAGTTTCTCCTGCTATACTCTTACAACACGCTTCTGACACCAGATGTAAGGTGTTTTTTTCCCCACACATCAAGCAAGCCATCAGTTCTGCCTCAGACACCAGCTGGGTGTCCTCCACTTCAATTCTGACACTATCTGCCTGGAGATAGTATCAGATCCACAGGTTTGAGGGCTCAGTCCCACAAGACTGCTGCCCACTTCCAATGCCAGGTGCAAGCCCCAGGTTGTTTTACCTGTGCTTCTGACTAGCTGGCTAAAAATTGGAGTTTCCACGAACCCCTCGTAACCAGGTCCAGTTAATTTGCTAGAGTGGCTCATAGAACTCAGGGAAACATGTTTACCAGTTTATTATACAGCTTTTTCTTTCTTTTTTTCTTGCTTTGTTTTGTTTTGTGACAAAGTCTCACTCTGTCGCCCAGGCCAGAGTGCAGTGGCACAATCTCAGCTCACTGCAACCTCCACCTCCCAGGTTCAAGCAATTCTTATGCCTCAACATCCCAGGTTGCTGGCATTACAGAGGCTTGCACCACCATTCCTGGCTAATTTGTGTGTGTGGGTGTGTGTGTATTTTTTTTAGTAGAGATGGGGTTTCACCATGTTGGCCAGGCTGGTCTCGAAGTCCTGACCTCAAGTGATTCACCTGCCTCGGCCTCCCAAAGTGCTGGAATTACTGGTGTGAGCCACTGTGCTTGGCATTTTTTTTTTTTTTTTTCATTTGAGACAGGTTCTCACTGTGTCACCCAGGCTAGAGTACAGTGGCATGATCATGGCTCACTGCAACCTTGAACTCCTGAGTTTAAATGATCCTTCTGCCTCAGCTTCCCAAGTAGCTGGAACTACAGGTGTGCATCACCATGCCGGGCTAATTTTTTAATTTTTTTGTAGAGATGGGGTCTCCCTGTGTGCCCAGGCTGATCTTGAGCTCCTAGCCTCAAGTGATCCTCCCACATTGGCCTCCCATATGAAAGTTTTTTTTTAATTTTTACTTTTATTTTATTTATTTATTTATTTATTTATTTTTAGACGGAGTCTCACTCCATCGCCCAGGCTGGAGTGCAATGGTGTGATCTTGGCTCATTGCAACCTCCGCCTCCCAGGTTCAAGCAATTCTTGTGCCTCAGCCTCCCAAGTAGCTGGGATTACAGGCGCGTACCACCACACCCAGCTAATTTTTATATTTTTAGTAGAGATAGGGTTTCACCATGTTGGCCAGGCTGGTCTCGAACTCCTAACCTCAAATGATCCACCTGCCTCGGTCTCCCAAAGTGCTGGGATTACAGGCATGAGCCACCATGCCCAGCCAGCTTTTTTTTTTTTTTTTTTTTTTGAGACAGGGTCTCACTGTGTCACCCAGGCTAGAGTGCAATGGCACTATCATCACTCACTGCAGCCTCAAACTCTTGGGCTCAAGCAAGCCTCCTGCCTTAGCCTCCTGAGTAATTGAGACTGCAGGCACATACCACCATGGCTAGCTAAATTCTTTATTTTTTGTAGAAACAGGACTCACCATGTTGCCCAGGCTGGTCTAGAACTCCTGGGCTCAAGTGATCCTCCCACCTTCGGCTCCCAAAGTGCTGGGATTACAGGCGTGAGCCACTATGCCCTGATATTTTAAAGCAGTGGTCCCCAATCCCCGGGCCATGGACTGGTTGGTAGTGGTCTGTGGCCTGTTAGGAACTGGGCCGCACAGCAGGAGGTGAGTGGTGGGCAAGCGAGCATTACTGCCTGAGCTCCATCTCCTGTCAAATCAGAGGTGACATTAGATTCTCATAGGAGTGTGAACCCTACTGTAAACTGTGCATGTGAGGGATCTAGGTTGTGTGGTCCTTATAAGAATCTATAATGCCTGATAATCTGAGGTGGAACAGTTTCATCCTGAAACCGTCTCCCCCGCAACCCCCAGTCCATGCCAAAAAGGTTGGGGACCACTGTTTTAAAGGATAGAAATGAACAGCCAGATGAAGAGATACATAGGGCAAGGTCTGGATGGATCCCAAGTGTAGAAGCTTCCATCCCTGTGGAGTTGGTGCACCACCCTCTTAGCAGGTAGATGTGTTCTTGTTCACCTTCTGGGAAGCCCCTGAATTCAGTCCTTTTGTGGGTTTTGCGGGGGTTTTTTTTGTTTTTTTTTGTGTGTGTGTATAGAGGAAGAAGGGGAAGGGGAGGTAGGTCCCTTTTGGGTTTTTAGTGGGGCTTCATTACATAGGCATGATTGATAAAAGAGTTGGCCATTTGTGATCAACTCAACCTCAGAGCTGTTTCAGGAACCATGGGCAAAACGCCAAATATTTTAACAAAAGATGGCTCACTTAGGAAATTACAAGAGTTATAGGAGCTGTGAGCCAGGAACGTGGGACAAAAACCAAAAAATATATATTGTAGTATCACAGTTACCTTTTAAATCAGAAATGAGTACTGTAGCTCTTTTGGTTTTTCAGTATTAAAGCTCTTGGAGCCAAATTAAAGAATAATTATGCATATTTTTGGCCTGTATATTGTATCCAAAAATGTGAACCAAGTTATAAAATAATTTACTGTGATTGTATTTAAACCCATACCCAGAATGTGATCACCAAATATCAAGCTGGTTTCTAAAATGGATGCACCTCAAATGTGGGGACATATGCAGTGCTGGGTACCTGAAATATGAGTGAAGTATCTTCCTGCAGAATCAGCACTGTGTAAAGTTTTGAGGGGGAAAGAGGGCTTCTTTTTGCATTTAATAAGAGTTTGGTCATATATATCATATGCAAACAAAATCAGAGACATTCTGTGTTTTTCATGAAAATCTCTGAAGCTGAGAAACACTATGAGCAGTTTGTAATTAAAAGTGTTGCTGTTTGTATTGTTGGAGAACCAGTGACATTAATCATGCTCCTGCTGCGAGAGCCGAGTTTGCTTACATCATGCTGGCCAAGGCCTGCCAGACTGCCAGATCAGAGCAGGTGGGATGGATGATTTCTGGGCAAGTCCAGGAAGGCCCACATGGTTTTTGGTCATTCTTTGGTCCATTGTTTTTGTTGGTTGGGTCACTTATAATTACACAAAAATTAGCTACCACAAATCACTTTTTAAAATTGCACCTGATCAGATGTGTTGTTTACAAACATGCAAATGAGTAGTTCTCCTTCCTGACATGATGAATTTGCCACAAAAACACAAATGATTTTTCTAGCTTGCTTTATCATTATTTACTCCTCCATTTAGAATAGTTGTTGTTATATTTTCAACTGGGAAAAAGGTAATTTTTTTTAAAAAGGTAGTTAAAAATATGAAGTTCAAAGCTTTAAGTTTGGAACCAGGAAAATATGTTAATTTAAGGAAAGTTCAGAGCAATCTGTAATTATCAGCAGCCCTGGGTGTCCCTCTGACAACAAAGTAGGTGATAGCCCCACCCTACCCACAGCCAGTGAAGAAACTGTCTAAAAAAACACAGGGTATAAAGATATACTGAATTAAAACAGAAGTATTACTGTAGATATGCAAGTGAACATACATTTATAATGTCGTGGGAGAAAACCCTGAAGAGTAACCACCTGAAACTGTAGTAGCTTCATTTTGAAACCAACCATGCAAATTGTGAAGGAAAATTTCCAGAATGTTTTTGTTTGTTTTGAGACAGAGTCTTGCTCTGTCACCCAGGCTGGAGTGCAGTGACTTGATCTCGGCTCACTGCAACCTCTGCCTCCTGGGTTCAAGTGATTCTCCTGGCTCAGCCTCCCGAATAGCTGGGACTACAGGCATGCACCACCACTCCCGGCTAATTTTTGTATTTTTAGAAGAGATGGGGTTTCGCCTTGTTGGCCAGGCTGGTCTTGAACTCCTGACCTCAAGTGATCTGCCCACCTCTGCTAATCAAAGTTCTGGGATTACAGGTGTGAGCCACCGCATCTCGCCGATTTCCAGAATTTTTTACAATTACTTAGACGTCTCGGATAGAAATAGTACAGTGAAAGGCACAATGATGTGAGCAAGGTCAAAGTCCATTTCTAAAGCTCCTTGGATGGTAGAGGTCACATACTAGAGGATTAAGTAGAGCCTTGTACTGTAGATTTGGTCAAATTTGCTTAAGGTCAAAATGAGGCAACCAGGCTGAAAAACAAATCCCTTTATTAGGTTACAAATTTAAATGTTCCCCCAGTGACATAGTTGGACAGTCACCTAAAAGACTATTATTGACCCAGTTCTTTACCACCCAGTTGGTTCTAAGACATGGATATAAATGATTTGACTACACTGCTAGAGTTTGAACTATTTGTCTATCTGTTAAGAGACACTAATTTTGTAAAATCCCTGATAGTTAAAAAACTGAAGGTAGGTTCACAGTCAGGCCAGGCAGCCTTTAGGAACAGCATGCCAATCACAGTCTGAGGTACACCCTGACTGGATCATTAGCCTCTACATCACTTACCTAGAATTTCTTACCTTAAAGTAATTTGTGGCCAGGCTCAGTGGCTCACTTCTGTAATCCTAACATTCTGGGAGGCTGAGGCGGGCAGATCAGTTGAGGTGAGGAATTTGAGATCAGCCTGGCCAACATGGCCAAACCCCATCTCTACTAAAAATACAAGCATTAGCTGGGCGTGGTGGTGGATGCCTGTAATCCCACCTACTAGGGAGGCTGAGGCAGGAGAATTGCTTGAACCCAGGGGGTGGAGGTTGCAGTGAGTTCAGATCGCACCACTGCACTCCAGCCTGGGCGACAATCCGAGACTGTCTCAAAAAAAAAAGTAATTTGCAAGACTCCATCTCAAAAAAAAAAAAAGGTGATTTGCCTATTCATTAGAGTAGTAAAAGTGGTAACATTTTGGAGGGAGTAGAAAATCAACTACCAAAACAAAAAAACTCATCAAAAGATGTTTTTTTCAGACAGATTTTTTTCAGACATGATGGGGAACAGTGGCAAAGGACCTCACTGTTGGAGGTGAAAATCCCAAGTTTGGTTTTAGACATGTTGAGTCTGAGGTTTGCTCTATGTCTCAGATTGACTGGATTTATCCAGGGAAGGTGATAGAGACTTCAAACTCAGTTTAAAATTTATTTTTTTCCTCATGGAAGTATGAAAGTACATCCTTCTCCCCACCAACCACAGTATCCAAAAGATGAGGGTTTTTAATGGTGTGTTTGTGGGTTTTTTTGCAGTTTCTAGCACAAGTCATTTGTTTATTCCTGACCCCACTCATTGATTCACGCTCAGAGGCAACCTACCAGTTCATTGGGTGCTTCAGAGCAGTGACAAATGGGAACAAGCAAGGAAGGAGGGGGAGCCTGAGGTTGCTTCTCCCCCACACCCCACTACCCACTTCTTTTCCCAGCCACATATGTTTCTCAGACATACCACTTGATCCTTCATATCACAACAAGGGAAAAGCTTCCAAAGTTGACCTAGTTAATGAATGTTTTGCTGAGGATGAACACTGTCAAGACAAAAACCCTGCCTATTTTTACTGCAAATGACAAATTTGCTGCAGTGAAAATAACGCTTGAGATTTGGACCTGAAGAGTTGATTTTAGGGAGTTATGTGGGCTGTGTGAGACTCTTAATTTACATGAATTAAAATAACACCATTATTAACATCCTGGCAGATTAACTGTCTTCTGATTAGTAAAAGACTAATGAGTAAATCAGAAAGACTGATTCTACCACATGGCACAAAAAAAAAAACATGACCTTTGAGAAGACAAACATACTGAAATTTCCACCAACAGAGGCTTGAATGAAATTACTGTACTGGGCACCTCTTGGAAATTCATCTAGACCGCACTTCTTTTTATTTTTTTATTTTATTTTTTTTGAGACAGAGTCTCAATCTTGTTGCCCAAGCTGGAGTGCAATGGCGCAATCTCGGCTCACCACAACCTCCACCTCCCAGGCTCAAGGAATTCTCCTGCCTTAGCCTCCCGAGTAACTGGGATTACAGGCATGCACCACCACACCTGGCTAATTTTCTTTATTTAGTAGAGAGGGGTTTCTCCACGTTGGTCAGGCTGCTCTTGAACTCTTGACCTCAGGTGATCCACCCGCCTCAGACTCCCAAAGTGCTGGGATTACAAGCATGAGCCACCACGCCTGGCCTAGGCCTCACTTCTTAGCAGTCACCTTAGCTAACAGAGTAGTGAAATTTTTCCTTACAATCTACATATTTATTAGAGTCTGGGTTCACAAAATGTTATGATACAAAAGACAAAGGAAAATTTGCCTTGAATACAACCTAACATGCAGTATCAGAAAATTCAGCCTAGTTACCAGAAATGGGTAAATCTGATTCATCTTTTGTATTGATATATTAGAAGCATTTTTTTTCTCCTTGATGAGAAGTAATTTTAGAACATTATTTTCATATTAAAACCAGAATATGAAATAAAGGTGACCTTTTGAAGTCAATATGAGATTCTAAAGAAGTGTTTACATTTGGAGAGCTTCAGGCTATTCACTGTACTCTGCCATAACTTTGTGTAGAATTTTTTTTTTTTTTTAAATAGAGATGGGGTCTCTGTCACCCAGGCTGGAGTACAGTGGCATGAACATAGCTCACTTCAGCCTTGAACTCCTTCAGCCATGAACTCCTGGGCTCAAGTGATCCTCCCACCTTGGTCTCCTGAGTAGCTGGGACTACAGGCATGTGCCACCACACCCAGCTAATTCTTTTCTTTTTGTAGAGATGGGTTCTCACCATCTTGCCCAGGCTGGCCTCAAAACTTCTGGGCTCAAGTGAGCCTCCTGCCTCAGTCTTCCAAAGTGTTGGGATTACAGGGGTGAGCCATCACACCTGGCCAAAACGTTTTTAAGAAACACAGTTTAAGTCTGGCATAAGATTAAGTTAAAACACTGATAGTACAAGAGAAACTAAAGGAATCAAAACATAGTCATTTCCCTGTATGTCACTGTCATTCTGTGTGTAAATCACTCAGTTCCCACCTCCTCCATGAAGCCTTCAGGCTCACTTGGGCTCAGAGCAGGCCGTTGCTTATTCTGAATTGCATTCATGACTGTATGTATCCACAGTCTTTTTTTTTTTTTTTTTTTTTTTTTTTTGAGACGGAGTCTCGCTGTCTCCCAGGCTACAGTACAGTGGTGGGATCTCGGCTTACTGGAACCTTCACCTCCATAGTTCAAGCAATTCCCCTGCCTCAGCCTCCTGAGTAGCTGGGATTAAGGCACACGCCACCACGCCCGGCTAGTTTTTCGTGTATTTTTAGTAGAGATCGGGTTCGCCATGTTGGCCAAACTAGTCTCAAACTCCTCACCTCAGGCAATCCTCCCACCTCGGCCTCCCAAAATGCTGGGATTACAGGCGTGAGCCACCACGCCCAGCCTTCCACAATCTTGATATAACTGGCTGGGCCATAGTAGACCCTCACTGACCAAGGCCCATGGTCATGTTGTTTAGACCTTGACTATAGCATGACAAAAATGGTTCCTTACTGTGAAACAATAGCTTGGCTCCAAAAGGGATCCCAAGGCAGGTTTTTTTTTGCATTCTAACACAATTTACTCATTTGCTTATGGCATTACTCGTTGATTTCTCACCAAAAGCATTGTCAGTCTGTCTATTACACTTCGTTTTATGATGAGAACTGGTGAGGGAAACAGTGGGTGAATTGCCCAGCTACAAAGGCTCTCTCCACCCTGCACTTTCTCTAGTCAGTGTGCTTCATCGCCACCACCTCTGTCACATTCCAGTTCTGCCCAATGCAGGACCACACCCTCTTCCCACGTAAGTCATCAAGCAAAGCCTGTGACTCTCTCCATTCAGAGCACCCCTTAGACAGATTCCGAGTTGAGTAGGGCTCCCCTTAGGTCTGCCCTGCTTGTTGTGGACTGTCTAAAGGGCACTGCTGTAAAGAGTTACTTCCACTGAACATGTCCTTTCTTTCCCCCACAGACATAACCAGTGCGGTGCAATCCAAGCGAAGAAAATCCAAGTAAACAAGCAGGACTGCGACTTGATACTTGTAAATGTGTGTGACTTTTACAAAGAGCAATTTTGAGCTGTGACTTTTTTAAATCAATTTCTGTACAGTTAGTAATTTTAATAATGTGGCCCTTTTCCTAGTCCCTGCAACCTGTTTCATAAAGTGCAATGGGGAAAGCAGGACTGTTGAGCCCTTTTGGTGTTGCGAGTTGAAGTTCCAGGTTTCTAAAATGTTGTCTTGTATTGAAAGGAGCTAATGCCATTATAAATGTTACTAGTTTTCACATTTCCTAAGCAGCCTAGAGTACAGGGTGAGCATTTTTAGATCTCCTAATGATGTATTGTGCCGTGGAAGTACTGTGTGTGAATAGCAGTAGTGGGGGCAAAAGCAATCTTCTCATTTGGAAATGTTGTAAATAATTTTATTATATAGTGTTTTGGATGTATTTGTTGTAGAAATGGACCAGTAAATAAAGAGAATCTAAGGATTTGTACAATGTGAAATAACGTGTTAAATAAATGTCATTGTCATAGAACATAAAGTTATGTTATTGGTAAGGGATTTTTGGGTGATCAGCTCTTTCTTTGGACCTTAACTAAGCAGACACAGCCTTGTGAATGGAATTCCTATCTAGTCCTCATTGAACCTGAGATGCCCGCCTGGCAAGTTGAGGAAAATGTACATACTTGCTCCCTCACCTCATTCTTGGCTTTGAAGAAACTAGCCCTGTTCAGCACTGTGCCAGGTATTTTGATATATATTGCTCAGATTTCTTTTGATGCAAATAACAAAACCAACTTAGAGATCAATGGCCACCCAGGATTTTCTAGGGACAGGAAGCTGTCAGCAGCTGAGATGGCACTTTTTCACCATGTCACATATCTGCTCCTCCATTTGCATGGTGGATTGCTCCAAAACAATTGTGCTGACATCTCCTCCTTGCAGGAGGTAAGCCCAAACTGGCCTGTAAGATTGTGCCAGCATCAAGAATCTAGTCCAGGGCCGGGCATGGTGGCTTACACCTGTAATCCCAGCACTTTGGAAGGCCTAGGCGGGCGGATCACCTGAGGTTGGGAGTCCGAGACCAGCCTGACCAACATGGAGAAACCCTGTCTCTACTAAAAATACAAAATTAGCTGGGCATGGTGGCGCGTGTAATCCCAGCTACTGGGGAGGCTGAGGCAGGAGAATCGCTAGAACCCAGTAGGCGGAGGTTGCGGTGAGCCGAGATTGCGCTGTTGCACTCCAGCCTGGGCAATGAGTGAAACTCCGTCTCAAAAAAAAAAAATCTAGTCCAGTTTAGGTCAGGTTTCCACCTTTAGTTCTGTGGTTAGACAGAGCAGCTCCCAAATTAAAGGGGTCATTTTGTGTTATATATTTCAGAGATGTCCACTACATTTCACTCTGGCTGTCCTTCTTCAAAATGTGTGTAGTCTCCAAAGCCAGCTGCTTCTGCCCCACCCTACCTGCAACTTTAGGAGACTCTGATGCTTGGGGCCCTGGCCTTGTCTCAGCCTGGGCTTCAGCCTTCTGCTGCATCTCCCCCAGGATTAGACTTCATCCTTTCCCCTCCAGTGGCTACTTGCCCTTGCTCTAACCCAGTACCTGAGACCAAAAGGATGACTTTGGTCATTCTGTCATGCTGTTATTCTCATCTCTATTTCAGCTGTCTTCATGTATGTGTCTTGCATTGTAAGGATCCTCTAAAAGTAGTCATTTATGAGTCAGACCCCATTGTCTGGCTCTGTTCCCAGTAAGCTTATCTCCCCTCTTCCTCTCCCATATGACACACACACCAGAACCAAAGCCAGCTTTATCATAATATCCTATGCCACTACTGTGCTTAAGATTACAAGATGCTTCTCATACTTGAGCTCAACTCAGGCAGAAAGGATCATGTGCTTTAAATATATTTTTATTTGTTTTTCTTTATATTAATTTTTTTCTCCCATAGAGGAATAGCATTACAGTCTAACAATCAGAATTCTGTTACACACATACACAGGCATGCCACATGACCCAGTTGAGGTGGTTGTTTCCTTGAGTCTGTTGACACGTCACATGGTCAAAGTCTCCTCATTTCAGCCAGTCTCAACACAAAACACCCAACAGGGATGCACTCAACTTGTTAGTTCCATGTGGAACTAGGTGGCAGGGCGAGAGGGAAAGTAGTAGAAGGAGGCTATGGTGTGTCTGCATTCAGTCCCCTCACATAAAGCCACATGGATCTAGGGGGGTATCCAAGAGCTCTGGTGGGGTCCGTGTTGCACCTAAGACATTATAGGTCAGAGCAAGTTGCTCAGAGGGTTCCAGGCAGGGGGCTGGGGAGCAGGCATACTCTAAAACAGCACCAAACTGCATTCATACACGGTGCCCTGCTGAGGCTAGACTGGCAAAGGCTGGAAAGACACCCAGCTTGAAGGAACCACTCAGACTTACTGGGGAATAACTGGAAGTCACTGTTTGATGTAACTGGGACTCACTCTAGAAACGGGTCCCTCTGACAGTTTTGGCAAAGTGCTGGTAGTACTGACATTAATACTCACAAATTGATACAAACTCCTCTAGGGCCTCAGAAAACATCAATCAAAACAGACTCTCTGACCCCCTCCTAAGGTTGCATAGGACTTTGAACTCTGGTTCCCTCATGTATTCAAGTTCTGTGGTTTAAAAAAAAATCCTGAAGCATGCTCAAGGTGAAAGGCACGTACACAGTCAATACAGTATGACAAGGGCTGATGCTTCAGGAGTCAGACTAGCAGGAGACTGAGTAGTGTTGGTTCTTAGAAATCTATACACAATTAAAATATTGCCACACTCAAATGCTACAGAATCTATAGGAAAGGTACAAAAAAATATGAGCCTTGCAACCAAGCAGGTGAGAGATTGGGTTCTAGAATACAGGAGCCTCCAGAAATATAGGTAAACAAAAGGCCTTTTAAAATTTGAGCCAAATGCCCTATAACTTAAACTCTTCCCCCACCAGAAGGATCATGGGCATCACACAGGACTGAGCCTAGGTACCAGCTGGCAGTGAGGAGTAGGCAAGAAGGGTTGGAGGGAGATTCAGCTCTTGGAGGTGCCGAAGACCCTAGGCTGGCTGTGAAGTGCCCAAGTGGTAGCTGGAAGAATAAAAGCAACTAGGTTCTGAAGGAGAACTTGGGAGAGGAGCAAGGCTGTCAACTACTGGGGCCCTAGTGGACTGGCGTGGGAGCTTTGATCTGTTTTTAGTGTTAATTTGGCTTATTCCCTGGAATAGGAGACCCCATCAGGTCTTCCTCTGTCCTCATCCCAGCATCCATGGGGATACCCCATCCCTTCCCCACATACCCCCCATGAGGCCTGGGGCTATAGGGTCAGGGAGGGCAGCTGCCTTTGCCCTCATGGGAATGCAGAGTTTTCTCCAAGCTTCAGCTTGGCTGTGAGGCCTGGAAACCTAGAGTTGGGGTGAGGGGAGGACCTATGTTCATATGTACCAAGAAGTCTTAAAAGTTCCTAGGAAGAGTGAGCACACACTAGAAAAGGACGGCTAGAAAGAGGAAATGGGAAGCAACTCGGGGCATCCCAAGAGGCTGTTGCTGGTGTCTGAGCCCAAAATTCAGTCTCACCACAAGAAGGGGAGGCTGGTGGCCCCTGCCCCTTCAGTCTCCCCCAGGGATTCAGGTTCCCTCTTCCAGGTATTTACTGGAGGAGAAGGGGCGGGGGATCATAGGGTGTACCCATTTCTCCCCAGCAACCTAGAAAGAAAGAGAGGCCTGTGGGAGAAAATGAAAAGAGGCCCCCTGAAGGCCCTGAACCTGGATAGGAACAATTTGCAGATTGAGACAGTGGGAGTCCTGGACTCCTACTCAGGACTGCTGGCTAGCCATACTGAGCAGGGTGTGAAATACAAGGCCAGAGGCAAGGTGAAGACTGAGCTGTCAGCCTTGGGATGGCTTCACCCCATGGTGTGTCCTCCAGCATCACTGCTCTGCACGCTGACCTAGGGTGTGTGCCCTTTCCCTGCCTAGAAGCCCTGTGGCCTGCATGTCTCCTAAGCTAGTTCTAGCACCTTGGGCTTGTGAACAGACGGCCAGGATGGTAGGGCCTTGCCCAGCTTCTACTCGGGTGACGTGTCGGGGGTAGAGTGGCAAGGTACTAACTAAGCCCTTCAGATTTCAGAGCCTGCAGAAGGGTGGATTATAGAAAAGGGAAGTGGGGACAGACTCCAGGCTTCAGCCTGGGAGCAGGGTTTGGCCTCTCTGAGCAAGCACAGTGCACACTCCCTTGGTGCCCTGCTTCCTGCAGCTTCTCAACGTGTCTGTCCTGTCCGCATCTCCAATAGGCTGCCTCGTTCCCTAGATTCCCTCCATCTTCTCCCTCTAACTCACGTCTCACAGTCCTCTTCTACATACTGTACCTTTCCAGGCCTAAGCAGCTCCACAGAGTACCGCCCCCAAGGCAGAAGGAAGGGGAGACTAAAAGCAAAACCCTGAGCCCTTACTGGAGGTCAATGACAGCAGCCCAGGCTGCACAGGCTCTACCTGGTCAGAGCTGGGCTCAGGGTCCCCACCATTTGGTAGGGAATTACTGGGAATGAAGAATAAGGGAACAGGAGTGAGTGTAATGCCAACCATGGGATAGTGTGAGTCATGTAAGGTGGGAGTTGAAGGTGGGGAATGAGCCAGATCAGGGACTGGAAGAAGCTTTCAGAAATAGGGGCAGGCCAGAGGTAGAGGACTGGAGGGCAAGGGTGAAAGGGAGAGACAGGGATGGGGACCAGAGAAGAAAGGATGGAGGGGCCAGGAGTAGGGGGCATGGATGATTAGATGCTTGGTATGGGGACCAGGAGTGAGGGTGAAGGGTGAATGGGTTCAGAGGCAGATTAGAGGATCAGAGATGGGGAAATTGAGGGTGTCGGGGAAGGAACGGCTATCACCCAACCTCACACGCTTTAAGAAGGGAGGTTTCGGTGTCCAGCCCGAGGAGTCGGAGGAGCCCGACAGGGATCGGGATCGGCAAGGGGTTCGTGGCGCGGCCGGTGGACGCTCAGTAGTTGAACTGGCGCTGGCACGGCTGGTAGATGAAGCTGCTCTGGTTCTTGGACCGGCGCGGACGGCTCTCGCGGGCTCGGTTCTGCCGCTGCACCGCCTTGGCGCTCAGCGCGTGGCGCTCTGCCCGCTGCCGGGCCCGCTGCAGCCGCCGCACCTGGCCCGCCTTCTCCAGCAGCGCCGCCCGCGCTGGGAGAGGAGCGGCGTGGCGCGCGGCCCGCGGCTCGCGGCGGGCGGGCGTCAATTCCCTGTGAGGACAGAGCCAGGCTCGGTCAAGCCGGGTAAGCTGGGCGGGGGGGCTAGAGGGCGCTGCCATCTCCCACCCTTGCTTCGGCTCAGTTCTGTGTCTGTTCAGATTGGGGTGCCCGACGCCCTTCTTGTGGGTACCAACCCGGAGGTGTCTCCTCGGTTCTAGCCCTTAACAGGTAAACTGGACCTCGGGGAAGACTGGACCCCCACCCCCTATTCCACCCTTGCCTTTCTGTTTAAGTCCCACTCCCTAGGCGCTCCAGCCACGCTCCTCAAGCCTCCAACCCCGGCCCCAGCCTCTTGGCCGCGCCCCTCCCTCTCAAGCCCCGCCCCTCCGTCCTCAGGCCCGCTTCTAGCCTCGCCCGGAGGCCCACCGGCCCCCCACTTTGTCTCAAAGGCAACCCTCCCAAGGCCGCTACCCCCTCGAGCGCGGGGCGGGCTCCTGGCCCCACTACCCCAGCCTCCTAGCCTGGACCCTGGCCTCCAAGATCCGTCTCCCTGGGCCTCCAGGCTCCGCCCCCGGCCCGCTCACCCTTCGCTGAGGTCGCCGTCAGGCAGGGCCGCGTCCGGGAGCGGGGAAGGGGGCCCGGGCTCTAGCACTATGGTGCTGCCGGTGACGTAAACGGACATGCTGGGGTGCTCGATGAGGAGGTCCTCCAGGGGACTGCTCTGGAGGCGGGCGGGACCGAGTCCAGGCCCCTCTGCCGTAAAACAGGCGGGAGGGGTAACAAACCAGCTCTCGTCCATCAAGGAGGGCGCGGGCGGAGGGCGGCCCGCGGGGGCAGAGGCGGCCCCGGGGCTGGGTGGAGCCGCGAAGCTGTCTACGGGGCGCGGGATGGGAGCCGTGCAGAGGAGGGGAGCAGCGAGGCGGGACACACACACACACACACACACCGGACAAGAGGGCGGGGAGAGAAAGGGCATCGTTAGTCAGACCCGCAGCCCGTCCGCAGCGCCCCGGGGCACCCACGGGCCAGGAGTCTCGCCCTGCTGCCCTAGGGGACCTGACGTGCGGCCTCTCCTGGGCCGCCAGGAGAGAGCCCGGCTTTCATGGGAAGGGGCCCCGTGACCCCACCTCCAGTAGGCTTGGGGGACTCCCCCGTCCCCCAGCAGCGCCCTTCCCCTCCGCTGCTAGGCCATCTGCCCTTAGAATGACTTCACAGGCCCAGGAGACAGACCCAGGCCTCACCCGGCAGGTCAATGATGAGCCAGCCATCCACTTCATCCTCCTCCGACACGAAGGCGCGGGGGCAGTCGGGGTCTTCGGGGGGCGAGGGGGTGCTGAAGAAGAGGCTGGTGAGGCGCTGGAACATGGTGGGGGGCGAAGCGCCTCACGGGGGCGCCCTATGGCAGTGCAAAAACCTGGGAATCAGAAGGACGTGAAAGTCACCACTGATTGAGGTTCACCCCACTCCTGGCCTGGGGCAGAGGCCAGAAGATATCACCCCCAGAGCAGGGAGAAGGGTACACACAACGGGGATGTGTGCGGACGCTTTGGGGAGATGTGCTTTCTGCATTCAAATCCAGGGGTTTTTTTTATCTTCTGTATGATTTTAGAAAGTTATTTAACTTATCTGTGCCTTAGTTTTCTCATCTGTCAAAAGACAATGATAATAGTACCTTCCTCCGGGCTCTTATAAGAATTAAATAAGCTAATAATAGTATCCTCCTCCAGGCTCTAATAAGAATTAAATGAGCTATACCAAAGTTATTGAATGAGAAAAAAAGATGGGGGAGGAAGAACTAAATGAGCTAAACACTTATAAAGTGCTTAGAACTGTCTGGGCATATGGTAAGCACTCAACAAACTAATAAATTAGTTATTATTACAGGGTGCTTTAGGAACATAGAGTGACACATGACACAGCTCTGCCAGGGAAGGTCTCCAGAGAATTGGACATCCAAGCTGGACTCTGAGGAGTAAATAGGAGTTCTCCAGGCAGGGAGGAAATTGCCCATATTGTCTGCTTGTTATCATTATAATATAGCTAGGCCGGGCACAGTGGCTCACGCCTGTAATCCCAGCACTTTGGGAGGCAGAAGTGGGTGAATCACTTGAGGCCAGGAGTTCAAGACCAGCCTGGCCAACGTGGTGAACCCCATCTCTACTAATAATACAAAAATTAGCTGGGCGTGGTGGCAGGTGCCTGTAATCCCAGGCTGAGGCAGGAGAATCACTGGAACCTGCGAGGTGCCACTGCACTCCAGCCTGGGTGACAGAGCGAAACTCGTTCTCAAAATAATAATAATGATATAGCTAACATTTATGTTCCAGGCACTATGCTAAGCAGCTTTACCTATATTACCTCATGTAATCCTCACAACAACTACAGGAAGTGGATAATTACTGTCCTTACTTTACAGTTAAGAAATTGAGGCTCAGAGAAGTTAACTGTCCCAAAGTCTCAGAGCTAGTAGGAGACAAAGGTGGGATTGAATCCACACAATCAGATTCCAGAGGCAGCACCCAGAATCACTATATTCTATTGCCTTTTCTGGGTGTCTGTCTGAATTTGATATTTTCAATTTGGTGGCCAGGGGTCATGGTCCATGTGTATTTTTCTGGGAAAAAGGACCTTGGTTTTCATCATGATTTCCTAAACAGCAATCTTTGACCCCAGAGATTAAGAACCACTCCTGGAGCCTGTGTGGTTTGAAAAGCACTGGCCAGCAGAAATCCCATAGAACTGCTACCATCTTACCATGTGATTTGGCACACCTCGGTTGTGTCTGTCATATGAGGTGTAAAGATGGCATGCCGGCAGGCCCTCCCCCCTCTGACCCCCTTTTCCCAGGCTCCTGTTCAAGGGCAGCATCCAGGGGTAGGAGGAAGATCAGGTTGCTTGGGCTCAGGGAGACAGCAGGTCAGTGGGAGGTGATGATGGAGGGAGGGAGCTGTCAGTTTCCAGGGGCCCTTAAGGATGAGCACTGAGGGTTGGACCCAGACCGAGGTAAGCCCTTAACCAATCCTTCCCTGGGTGAAGATGAAGAGGGAGGCCCCCTACTGCAGAAATGGAAACACCAAGGTGGTAGCTCTAGATCTACCCCCTCCCCATGCCAGCCTACCTCAGGACTAGAGCTTGGCTGGGGGCTGCTGGCCATACTCCCCCAGTACCTGAAGCCTGACTGACTCTCCACACCTGTTCCCTAAAGATGCTCAACGGTTTTGCTGCTGAGACACTTGTCATCATTCTCTAAGGGTGTTTCCACACTTCCTGTAGAACTTCCTGGGGGCATGTCCAGACTTCCCTGAAGGCATTTCTCCTCTTTCTGCTAATCCACCTGCAGTATTGCCATGCTTATTGCTACCTCCCCCATTCCCTAGAAATGTTTTCACACTTGCTGCAGAATCACCTCACTTCCATACCCTGAGAATATTTCCACATCTGCAGACTCACAGTAGGCTTAAGATGCTGGCTTCCCTGGTGGGATGGGGGTGGGAGATCTACAGGGATTAAGAAGGTGGGGCCACCCCCAACTAGTGTCCACCCAGCACAATTCACGTATCCCAACCCATCTGTAGCCACAGGGAGCTAGTGACTCCATTACCAAAAGCCCAGAAAGTTTGGCCCCTCTTGAAGGAAGGGAATATCGAGGCCTTGATGAGGCACATCCTCCTTCCAAGAACCTACTACTTCATGGAATATGAAAGAGAAGTTAAGAGCTGTTTCAGGGACCATCATATTCACCCAGCCCATTTTAAAATCTGATGATCAGAAAGAACACATAAATCTATCCAAAAATACATGGCTAGATAGTGGCAGGGCAGACCTAGTCCCACGTTACTGTGCATCCAGTCCAGAGTGTACACAGTCAGGAAAGACTCAGCAAACAATCCCCAAGAATACAATGATGCAGGGGTACAGGGAGGTGGAAAAGACCTTGACCTAGCCACACCACCCCTCGCCTAGTTACAAAAGGGTCTGGGGTTACTGGCACCAAGATTTAGCATGCATTTACTGAAGACCCACTGTGTACCAGAGCCTGCACTGTGCCTCCCCAAATTTCAGATAGGTTTAGGGGACGGAGGCTCAGGGGAAAAGCTCCCTGCCTGAGGTCACACAGCAAGTCGGTGACAGCCAGGAGTGAAAGCAGCACCAGCCAGCCAGTGCCTGCCCCCTCTCCTGACCACTTGGGGAGCCTCCCAGATTTCCTTTCCCAGCCCTGCCAGCTTCCTGGTTCTCACATTCCCGGTTCTGCTCCAGGGAGAACCATTCCCTTTAATAACTACAGCAGCTCTGCCCAGAATAGCATTTGTGCCCTAAGCCACCCCTACCCCCAGCCCATCCTTGAGCAAACTCCCAGCAGGAATGGAGTTCCTGGTTCAGCCTCTAGGCCCATCCACTTGTTAAGTCAGAAACTCTCCTTATCCTATCCCTTCTCCTATACTCTCTGTGGGCAGAGGTGACGAGGGAGCAGCAAAACACCTGCAATTGTCTGCACTAGGCCAGGTCAGGCCCTTCCTAGCTGACAACCTAGGAAGTTGAGAAGGTAAAGGGCCAATAGAGGGAACCCTCACCCCACCCTCCACCCCAACATCAGCCCTGGAGACACCCCGAGGCAGCCAATGACTCACCTCTCTGTGATCCAAACAGCTGGGAGGCAGCGATTTTATTGGACTCTAGGACTTCAAGGTACAGTGAGGACAGAAGGGGTCAGGACCACAAAAGGTGAACCAATCTCCAGAGATTCCCTGGAAAAAGGTCCAGGAGTAAGGACACCTAGGAGCCTATCAAACCGTGATAAGGCTGAGCCCAAGATCGGGTCCCCAGTGGAAGGAGGATGTGTATCTTACCACTTGTACTGAGCCCCTATTATGTCTTTGCCCCTGGCTAATAATCCATCTGTCACTCAGTGAGCATGACTCTAATTGGTTATGTGACCTCGAGAGAGCTAATCCTCCTCTCTGGGCCTGTTGCCCCTTCCATGCACTGGGGTCTAAGACCCTTCATTTTGGGTCTGGGAGTGACATCAGCTAAGGCGCTGCACACAAATCAGGGATTAGGAGGATGTTATTCTGTTAGTCCCTGGGGGCGGAGTCTGGAGCCGGAGGGAGGGGATCCCACCACCATCTGGTGCTGTCCCAACCACCTGGAGTCCCATGCAGCCCTGAACTCCTGACGACCCCCTCAACCTAGGCCCAGCAGCGCCGTCTGACTCCTTCTCAGGTTGCAAAGAGAAAGTAGGGGATCAGAGGCCTGACCCCAGCCCCTGGATAAGCCTAGGAAATCGCCGATCCCCCTGCAGCCCCCTTTGGATTGCAGCGTCTCACCCAGGGCCCAGCCCCGACACAGCGGCTACCGGGTCACGGGAGGACAAGCGACCCGAGCCTGTGGGGGCGGTGCCGGCCTTGGTGACGTCTCAATGTCATATGCAAATAGAACGACGTCATGGTCTACCGGGCGTGCGGCAACCAATCGGGAGCCGGGAACGCGGCCCCGGCGGCCGCCGGCGGAGACAGACAAAGGCCCGGGCGCGGGGGGCGCAGGGCGTGTCCGTGGCAGGGGAGCCCCCAGGCCCACCCGGGTCGGGACTCACCTGGGGGCGGGAGGGGGGCGGCGCGGCGTTGAGGTAGTTGTGCGGCGGGGCGTCCCAGGGTCGCCGGCCGCTCACAGGCCGGGCCGCATCGCCGGGACTCGCGGGGGAGGCGGCGGGGCCGCGGTCGCTCCGGGCTGCTGAGCTCGCCCGCGGGGCTTTGAGTCTGTGCGGCCGCTGCGGCGGGGCTCACGGCACAAATTGGAACGTTCAAACAGCTGATTGTGACGTCACAAAGGGGCCCGCCCGCCTCGCGTCACCGGCTGGCGGGGCGGCGGCCAATCCCGGGCTGCGGATGCCCCCCTGCCCCTCCCCTCCCCTCCCCTCCCGGTTTGCGGGCCGGGCGCTCGGGCCGGGAAACGTTCTCGGAACCGGGAGGGTGAGTGTTCGGGGAGGCAGCTGCGGGGAGCTGGGAGCCCTGCGCCGCGGCGAGCTCTCCGCGAGGAGGATCTCCACTCCCTCCTACCGGCTCCTTATTTTCCTGATTCTTCCCGGATCGCAGCGCCCTCACCTCTCCCACTGCTCCCCAAATCCTTTCACTGCATCCTATATCCAAGTCCCCCGATGCGGACCCTGTTCTTGACCCACACCACGTCCGTGCACCTCCATTCTCCCCACTGCCCTTATTCCTGCTCTCCCTCCCTCCTCTGGCTCACCTCCTCAGCCTTACACACTTTCTGCTTTCCCACCCCGTTTTTCCTCAGCTCGGCGGGCTTGAGAAAAGAGGGACATCCCCAACCCCCGGTTCCCGGGGAGCATCTGGGAATGTAGAGAAGTTAGTGAAGCTGACGTGAAATTTCGCAGAGTAGGACTTGGAGAGGAATTGCCCTGGGCTGAGTAAACATTGACCTGAGACGGCTCTGCACTTGAACGTTTACATACCTTATTTAATCTATGTTGCTACCGGGGCTGTAAAGAAGTGGCAGGACAGGGACTGATTATGAGTCCTGATTTACACGTGGGAAAGCTGAGTCTCACAATCTCACTGTTAGCGTGTGAACTCATGTTCAACAATGCATTCAACATTTATTAGGCACCTACTATTGCACCACCATACCACTAGCTGACATGTATTGGCACACTTACTGTGTGCCACGACCTGTGCTATGGGTGTGTTTTTTTATCTTCACAACAACCCAAAAGGTAGATATTGTCCCGTTTTACAGTTGAGGAAACAGACTCAGAGAGCTCAAGTGACTTTCTTAGGTCACAAAAGTACAGTCAATGGCAGAGCCAGGATTTGAACCCATAGCTCCCAGCCCTGACCCTCTCCATTCTCTACATGAACCAGATGGTCTAAACCTCAGGGCGCTTCAGCCTCCCCAGAGTCCTGGCTTTCAGTCCTGACTGTGCCCTAGACTTGCTGTGTGACCTCAAGTCATGTTACCTCTCTGGGTCTCAGTTTGTCAAACAAACATATCCAGGCTTCCCTCTAGAGCTGCCATTGTAAGATTCTTCCACACTCTCTGCCCTCAGGATCCCACCCACCCCACGCTCTAGGCCCCAGCTCTCCCAGTGGCCTGGGAGATGCCCGAGAAGAGACCACAAATACGCATATCAGAATCTCCAGGGCCAGAGGTTCTAGGTCAGCAGAGCAGGGCTGGTGGGAGAGGGTCCGAGAACTGCCCACCTAGCCCAAAAGGAGGCCGGAGGTGACCTAGGCCAGAGGTTAATGCTCTAGTGATAAAACTTTTTTTTTTTTTTTTTTTGAGACAGAGTCTTGCTCTGTTGCCCAGGCTGCAGTGCAGTGGCGCGATCTCGGCTCACTGCAAGCTCCGCCTCCCGGGTTCACGCCATTCTCCTGCCTCAGCCTCCCGAGTAGCTGGGACTACAGGCGCCTGCCACCACGCCTGGCTAATTTTTTGTATTTTTTGTATTTTTGTATGTTTAGTGTTAGCCAGGATGGTCTCGGTCTCCTGACCTTGTGATCTGCCTGCCTCGGCCTCCCAAAGTGCTGGGATTACAGGCGTGAGCCACCGCACCCGGCACTCTAGTGATAAAACTCTATCCCAGCCTCATCTGAAACCCCCAAGGGACTCCTTAACCCTAGCGACAGGGGAAGAAGCCAGAAAAAAATAACCCAAGGTTGAGGGGTGGAGAGGGGAGTGGCATTGTGGCCCTTGGAGTGTTATACCCAAAGTGTCCTCATTCCATGCAACTCTGAGCCTCTGCCCATCACAGCCACTTCCTGCTAACCTCATACCCTTTCAGACCTACTTGCTGACTTTAATTAAATAATCCCTAACACGTCTCTCCTGTCAAGCCACTTGTTTGTTCTAAAACCTGATGTGGCTCCTAAAGCCCCACACTCCTAACACAGAACTCATGCCCCCCATGCTCCGGCCCCAGTTCTCTCCAGCTTCACCTCCCCTTCTCCTACACGCATCTTGTGCTAAAGTTAAACTCCTTGTTGACTCTACAGCACTCTCCCACCTCCACCCTTTTGCTCAAGCTGTTTCCCCTGCCTGGAATGCCTTCTTCAGAACTTTCTGAAATCCAGATCTTTCCTGTCTTCAAGATTCTACTTGGCCAGGTGTGGTGGCTCACACCCATAATCCCAGCACTTTGGGAGGCCAAGGCAGGAGGATTGCTTGGGGCCAGGAGTTTGAGACCAGCCTGGCCAATATAGCGAGACCACTTATCTGCAAAAAATGAGAAAATTAGCCAGATGCCATGCACCTGTAGTCCCAGCTGCTTAGGGAGGCTGAAATAAGAAGATCACTTGGGTTTAGGTTACAATGAGCTATGATCAAGCCACTGCATTCCAGCTTGGATGACAGAGCCAGACCCTGTCTCTTAAAAAAGAGAGAGAGAGAGAGGGAGAGATTCTACTCACCCTTTCTTCCTCTAGGTAGCCTTCCTTGTCCCTACCCACGAGTTGATGGCTACCTTGATGGACATTTATTTGTTCCATAAACAGTAAGTGATGATGACTCATTGTATGTGTATGTGTCTTCTCAAGTGAATGGTTGGCATCCCAAGGGCAGAGTCTTTGTCCCTATACTGCCCGCACCCAGCTTGTGGGGGTCTGGCATAGAGTAGACTTTCATCACAGGCTCAGTAGTTATAGCTTGAAGCTTAAGAAGGGTGGCTGGGGGCTGGGCGCGGTGGCTCACGCCTGTAACCCCAGCACTTTGGGAGGCTGAGGCGGGCGGATCACGAGGTCAGGAGATTGAAACCATTCTGGCTAACACGGTGAAACCCCGCCTCTACTAAAAATACAAAAAATTAGCCAGGCGTGGTGGCGGGCGCCTGTAGTCCCAGTTACTCAGGAGGCTGAGGCAGGAGAATGGCGTGAACCCGGGAGGCGGAGCTTGCAGTGAGCAGAGATCGTGCCACTGCACTCCAGCCTGGGCGACAGAGTGAGACTCCATCTCAAAAAAAAAAAAAAAAAAAAGAAGGGTGGCTGGTTCAGGAGTATACACCTGCACTCTCTACCCTGTGTGGCAATGGTCTGTTGAACACATGGTTCTGGTTCCCCAAGCCCAGAAAAGGGGGCTCTTGGCTACACTCTGGTACCTTAAGTGACCGGACTCTGTTCCCAGAATTAGCTGAACCCCATTTCTAGGCTGCTAAGTCTTTCTAGGCTGCTAAGTCAGATCTCAGTCTTCCATTTCTCTGTAGAGTCAGAGGTACCCATGGAAGTCCCCTCCTGAAACCCCTAGGACCCATTCCTCCTGTCCACTACAAAGATTTATTACCTGGGCTGGAGGAGGCCTCAGACATCAACTCATCCAAACCCCTCATTTTATAGGTGAGGAAACTGAGGTGCACTGAGGCACATGCAGGTCAAGATACTTGCTTAGAATCATACAGCAGCAAAGCTATCTACTGACCCTGGCCCCAGAAAGTGGGCTTAGTATTCTGAGACTCTGGTCTGGGCCGGCAGGCTGTAAAAAGAGGCAGCAGAGCTGGGCGCGGCAGTGCTGGCCAGTAATCATAGCACTTTGGGAGGCCAAGGCAGGAGGATTGCTTAAGCCCAGGAGTTCGATACCAGCCTGGCCAACATGGCAAAATCCTGTCTCTATTAAAAATACAAAATTTAGCTAGGTGTGGTGGCCTGCACCTGAAGACCCAGCTACTCAGGAGGCTGAGGTGGGAGGATCAATTGAGCCTGGGTGGTTGCACTTCAGCCTAGGCAACATAGGGAGACACTGTCTCAAAAAAAAAAAAAAAAAAAGGCAGTGAACATCATGCTGGGGTAACTCTGGAGTCTCATTTCCAATCAGACAGAGGGTGCCATTCCTATGCACACACATGGATAATCATGGGTATCTGTGCATACAATGAAGGCATCCATATATAAACATATACACACATGCACATGAGCTCATACTCAGAGTTACTAGGGACCCACGCCCATCTAACCCATGCCCAGGTGTGAGTACCTGCCCAATTTCATGGGCTGCAGGACTGGAGGTCAAGAGGCCACCCTTCAGGCCGGGCGCAGTGGCTCACGCCTATAATCCCAGCACTTTGGGAGGCCGAGCCAGGCAGATCACCTGAGGTCAGGAGTTCGAGACCAGCCTGGCCAACATAGTGAAACCCTGTCTCTACTAAAAAATACCAAAAAACTAGCCAGGCGTGGTGGCATGCACTTGTGGTCCCAGCTACTTGGGAGGCTGAGGCAGGAGAATTGCTTGAATACGGGCGGCAGAGGTTGCCAGTGAGCAGAGATCGCGCCACTGAACTCCAGCCTGTGCAACAGAGCAAGACTCCATCTCAAAAATAAAAATAAAAAAAAAGAGGCCACCCTTCTATTCCTCGGGCTTGCCCTCACCTGGGGGCTCCCCACTGGCTTGCCACTCCCATTGCCTGCCCCCCTCCTTGCCCCCTTAAAGTGATGTGTCAGCCTGGGTGTGTTGCTCAAGGGACCTTGTGTGTACTTGCGGGTATGGGCCAGTCTGTGTGCTTAGCTGGAGAACTGGCTCACCACTCCCTTCCTTTCCCACCCTCCCCTGCCCCCCGCCCTGAGATAGAGAGTGAGGCTGAGAGGAATCCCTCTGACATAGATAATAAATTCTTCCTATCTTACCGGTGAAAAAACTGAGACAGAGAGGGGAAAACATTTAATTGGTAAAGCCAGCTAGAGCAGGCATAATCCCCAAATTCCCCCAACAGATGGGCCTACACATTAACAAGAGGCCATATTCCAAGAACTTCTATTCAAAAAGCTTTGTTGTGGCCCAGGTGTGGTGGCTTCCACCTGTAATCCCAGCACTTTGGGAGGCTAAGGCCGGCACACAACTTGAGCTCAGGAGTTCAAGACCAGCTTGGCCAACATGGTGAAACTAAAAATACAAAAATTAGCCAGGAGTGATGGCAGGTGCTTTTAATCCCAGCTACTCGGGAGGCTAAGGCAGGCGAATCACTTGAACCCAAGAGGTGGAGGTTGCAGTAAGCTGAGATGGCACCACTGCACTCCAGCCTGGGCAACAGAGCAAGACTCTGGCAAAAAAAAAAAAAAAAACTTTGTTGTTCAACCCACGATGTCTGAATTTGAGCGTAACTCAAATTGTGGGGTGTGTGTGTGTGTGTGTGTGTGTGTGTATAAACCCTGGGCTGATTGTCAGATTTCAGTCTTGGTCTGTCCTGGGCTCACTGCCTGAGCCTGGGCAAGTCACTTCCTTTTTCTTTGCCTCAGTTTCCCCATCTGCAGAATGGCTGGCTCCATGCTCCCTTAACATACCTCCCAGTCTCAACCTCAAGGCATCGTGGTTTGTTTGTGTGAACTGCGCTTAATGGCCCTGTCAGCAAGGAGGTGATGATCAGGACAGGATTCACTTCAGAGAGAAGAGGCAAGTGGCAGAAAGCCAAAAGCCTGGCTTAGTTTGAGTCCATCTGCCCATGGTGTGAGGGTGGGACAGTGACTTTGGGGTCCCAGGGCTATATTTGTGAGTGTGGACAAGTACCCAAGTGAGCTGCTGTAGTTGAGTGCCCAGCATGATTTCCCACATTTAGAACTTTATTTTTCTAATTTTTTTTTTAGAGACAGGGGTCTTCCTATGTTGCCCAGGCTGGTCTCCAACTCCTGGGCTCAAGCAATCCTCCTACCTCGGCCTCCTGAAGTGCTGGGATTAGAGGCCACCGTGCCCAGCCCTACGTGTAACATTTAAAAGAGAAATTGCTGTATCCCTCCTTGACCATTGTGGTGAGAAGGGATAGCTTTGGGGCCATTCAGGAGCAGAAAGAAAGGAACTGGCATCTGGAGTCGCACCCTGTCTGTCTTGTCCAGACAGGGCCAGATTCTGCAACTCCCTCCTGGGTCTCTGCTTGGGAACTGGGTCCTTAGCAGGCTTTGAGGCTAGGGAGGAGAGGGTGCAGAAGAGAAGGGGGTTCCCTCCTGCTGAGTCAACCACTCTGCTAGGAGCAGATAAATTTCCCGAAGCTCAGACCACTTCCCTCTCCAACTCAGAGCTCTTCCTTGGCTCCCTCCCACTTCCAGGCTGAATTCACACTGCTGGCCGGGCACCCTTTCATGGTACTGGGTACACAGTAAGCATCCAGTAAATTCTGACTGGAGGGATAAGCAAAACTGTGTTCACCTACTCTTTCAGCGTTCTCTGTACACACACACACACACACACACACCCTTCACAAATAAACCACCAGCTTTCCTGCTTCCAAGATTTGGCTCTTGCAGTTTTCTCCATGTAGGGAACCCTGTCCCTCACTCATCTAATCTCACTGTGTCTAGACCCTGTCTATTCGTTAGAACTAACGTAGGCTTGGTGTGGTGGCTCAAACCTGGAATCCCAGCACTTTGGGAGGCAGTGGATGCCCTGGGGTCAGGAGTTCGAGACTAGCCTGGCCAACATGGTGAAAACCCGTCTCTACTAAAAACACAAAAATTAGCTGGGCGTGGTGGTGTGCACCTGTAATCCCAGCTACTTGGGAGGCTGAGGCAGGACAATCACTTGAACCTGGGAGGCAGAGGTTGTAGTGAGCCGAGATCACGCCACTGCACTCCAGCCTGGATGACAGAGCAAGACTCTGTCTCAAAAAAAATAAATAAATAAAATTTAAAAATTTTAAAAAAAAGAACAAATGTAAACAGCAGCTTATATTTATTGATTGTTTTTCTATGTGCCTGTAACCCTCCAAGATGGGCATCGTTGTTTTCCCAGCTTTACAAATAAGGAAATTGAGGCTCAGGCTGCTTGAAGAAATTGCCCACAATCACAGAGCTAAATAATTGGTGCATGTTTCAAAAATGTATAGTATTTTTACCTAACAGAATCATTTTTTCGAGCAGCTGGTGCTCCCATGAAGGACCAAATGCCGTGTGTGGAGAGGGCCACAAGAGAAGGACCCAAGAGGGACCTCTACAAGCTGAGAGTTGAGAGTGGTCCCCTGCCAACAGAAAGTGAGAAAACAGGGCCTTGCTAACATGGTCACAAGAAAATGAATTCTTCCAACATCCAGAGGGAGCTTGGAAGTTGATCTTTCTCTAGTCAAGCCTCCGTATGAGAACACACCTGGCCAACACCTTGATTTCAGACTTGTGGGATCCCAAGCAGAGAACCCAGATGAGCTGTGCCTAGACTTCTGACTTAGAGAATTGTGAGCTAATAAACAGGTGCTGTCATGAGCCCCTAGGTCTGTGGAGGTTTTGTTTGTTACACAGCAATAGAAAATCGATACACGCAGGCTTCATGCCTGTAATCCCAGAACTTTGGGAAGCCAAGGTAGGAGGATTGTTTGAGGCCAGGAATTCAAGACCAGCCTGGACAACATAGTGGGACCCCTTCTATACAAATAGTTTTTTAAAAATTATCCAAGCCTGTGCCACCATGCCTGGCTAATTTATTTTTCTTTCTCTCTCTCTCTTTCTTTCTTTCTCTCTCTCTCTCTCCCCCTCCCTCCCTTCCTTTCTCTCTCTCTCTCTCTCTCTCTTTGTTGCTCAGGCTGGTCTTGAATTCCTGGGCTCAAGCAGTCCTCCCACTTTGGCCTCCTGAAGTGCTGGGATTACGGGTGTGAGCCACTGCACCTGGCCTTCACTTTTTTTATTTTTTAGAGATGGGGTCTCTGACACCCAGGCTAGAGTGCAGTGGTGTAATTGTGGCTCACTGCAGCCTCGAACTCCTGGGCTCAAGCAATCTTCCTGCCTCAGCCTCCTGAGTAGCTGGGACTACAGCACACACCTCCATGCCCAGCTAATTTTTAAAATTTTGTGTACAGACCGCGTCTCACTATGTTGCCCAATTCCTGGTCTCAAGTGATCTTCCTGCCTTGATCTCCCAAAGTGCTAGGATTATAGGCGTAAGCCACCACAGCTGGCCTGCCCATCACTTTTTAAGGAGAGCTCTGTCTTGTCTGCCTTTCTAGGCTTTTGAGATATGGAACTGAGATAACAGGGTAACAGGGACAGGATGGAGAGGTGAGAGGAAAAAAGAAAAAAAGCGAGGCCTGAGGGAAAGGGCCTAGGGGTACAGTTTTTGATGAAGAGTAACAGGTTTGGTGAGTGAAGGCCACTGAAAGGCAGTGGTGGGATATGAGAGATTGGTGAGAACCAAAGGGATCTTAAGGAGTGGTTGGCATAGATCGGAGGCCCTTTGATTTTTTTTTTTTTTTTTTTTGAGACGGAGTCTCGCTCTGTCGCCCAGGCTGGAGTGCAGTGGCGCGATCTCGGCTCACTGCAAGCTCCGCCTCTCGGGTTCACGCCATTCTGCCTCAGCCTCCGGAGTAGCTGGGACTGCAGGCGCCGGCCGCCACCACGACCTGCTAATTTTTTTTGCATTTTTAGTAGAAACGGGGTTTCACCGTGTTAGCCAGGATGGTCTCAATCTCCTGACCTCGTGATCCGCCCGCCTCGGCCTCCCAAAGTGCTGGGATTATAGGTGTGAGCCACCGTGCCCGGCCGATTTTTTTTTTTTTTTTTTTTTTTTGAGAAAGAGTCTTGCTGTGTTACCCAAGTGCAATCTCGGCTCACTGCAACCTCTGCCTCCTGGGCCCGAGCAATTCTTTGTTCCTCAGCCTGCTGAGTATATGGGACTATGGGCATAAGCCACCATGCCCGGCTAATTTTTGTATTTTTAGTAGAGATGGGGTTTCACCATGTTGCCCAGGCTGGTCTCAAACTCCCAGGCTCCAGAGATCCAACTGTCTCAGACTCCCAAAGTGATGGGGATTACAGAGAGATTAAATCTCTTTTTTTTTCTTTAATTAGAGATGAGGGTCTCACTATGTTGCCCAGGCTGGACTTGAACTCCTGGGCTCAAGTGGTACTCTGGCCTCAGCCTCTTGAGTAGCTGGGACTACAGGCTTTTCATGTAATATCTCATTACAGCCTCACAACAGTCCTATAAAGGAGCTACTCTTATCTCCATCTTGCAGATTTGGAAACTGAGGCACAGACAGGTTATTTGTCAAAGGTTCAACAACTGCTAAGTGACAGATACGAATCTGTCAGCCTGCAGCCTGGCTCCAGTGCCCACATTCTTTTTTTTTTTTTGTCACCCAGGCTGGAGTGCAGTGGTGCGGTCTTGGCCCTGGGTTCATGCCATTCTCCTGTCTCAGCCTCTGCAGCAGCTGGGACTACAGGTGCACGCCGCCACGCCCAGCTAATTTTTTTGTATTTTTAGTAGAGACGGGGTTTCACCATGTTAGCCAGGATGGTCTCGATCTCCTGACCTTGTGATCTGCCCACCTTGGCCTCCCAAAGTGCTGGGATTACAGGCGTGAGCCACCGGGCCCGGCCTTTTTTTTTTTTTTAAGATGAGGTCTCACTCTGTTGCCCAGGCTGGAGTGCGGTGGTGCAATCACAGCTCACTGAAGCCTCAACCTCCTGGGCTCAAGCAATCCTTCCACCTCTGCCTCCCCATTAGCTGGGACTACATGCATGCACCACCATGCCTGGCTAATTTTTGTTGTTGTTGTTGTGTATAGAGACGGGGTCTCCCTATATTGCCCATGTTGGTCTTGAGCTCCTGGGCTCAAGCAATCCTCCTGCCTGGGCCTCCCAAAGTGTTAGGATTACAGGCATGAGCCACGGTGCCCAGCCTCAGTGCCACGTTCTTAAGCCCTTTGTAGCATTGCCTATCAACATGACTGAAGAGTGATAGCAAGGCCTTTCTGCCTCAGGATCTCTTCTCCACCGGTGCTAGGAATTCCATCAATATTGTGTGTTTCCTCATGGTTAAGCATTGTCCTTTTTAGATGCCTCCTAAAATACAATTAATGTAGGAACATTAAATCCCTGCACACCTAGTTGATGGGTTTTTCAGATGCCTCCTCTCCACTGAATGAGATGAGACAGAAATGTAAATTGGGGTATGAGGAAAAAGGTAGTGGAGTATCAAAGGGAAAGAATATTCCAAGTAACTGCCAAAATCTATAAAAAAAAAAAAAAGGGCAAGCCGGGCACGGTGGCTCACACCTGTAATCCCAGCACTTTGGGAGGCTGAGGCGGGTGGATCACGAGGTCAGGAGATCGAGACCAGCCTGGCTAACACAGTGAAACCCCATCTCTACTAAAAATACAAAAAATTAGCTGGGCATGGTGGCGGGTGCCTGTAGTCCCAGCTACTCGGGAGACTGAAGCAGGAGAATGGGGTGAACCTGGGAGGCGGAGCTTGCAGTGAGCTGAGACCGCGCCACTGCACTCCAGCCTGGGCAACAGAGCAGACTCCATCTCAAAAAAAGAAAAAAAAAGCCGGGCTTCATAGGAGAACAAAGAGGTGAGAGGCCAGAGGCAGATGTTCCATGTTTCCTGGGCTGGCTCTGCCCAACCTGACATCGATGGGGCTTCTGGAGATACAACCCAATAGTTAATCTGTGCTGCTTCTCAGCCCAGCCCAGAACACTGGTGACAGGGAGCCAAGTGGGTAAGAGGTGACAAGAGAGGCTCTCTGGAATGATGCCAGGAGTAGCCCCGGTGCCTCCACTGAGCCAGGCTGTCCTTGGGGAAGGCAGTAGGACAAAGAGCACAACATGAATACTTCCCTCAGAAGGAGGAGAGTCAGCCTCATTCCTTTGCCAGGCTGTGGTTGTGTTCCATCCACCTGAAGCCTACTTTTAAAGATTAAAATGGATTTTAAATGATGTAACAGGCTGGGCACGGTGGCTCACGCCTGTAATCCCAGAAGTCTGGGAGGCCGAGGTGGGCAAATCACTTGAGGTCAGGAGTTTGAAACCAGCCAGCTGCCTGGCCAACATGGCAAAACCCCATCTCTACTAAAAATACAAATATTAGCTGGGTGTAGTGGCAGGTGCCTGTGATCTCAGCTACTCGGGAGGCTGAGGCAGGAGAATCACTTGAACCCAGGAGGCAGAGGTTGCAACGAGTCGAGATCGTGCCACTGCACTCCAGCCTGGGCAACAGAGCTAGACACCATCTCAAAAAAAAAAAGTAATAATTAACAGAAATATTATATAAAAATCTAAGCAAGGCTAGGCATGGTGGTTCATACCTGTGATCCCAGCTCTATGGGAGGCTGAGGCAGGAAGACTGCTTGAGCCCAGGAATTCAAGACCAGCCTGAGCAACATGATGAGACCCCTGTGTCTACAAAAAATAAAAATAAAAGCTACATGTGATGACATGCATTTGTAGTCCCAGCTATTCCAGAGGCTGAGGTAGGAGGATTGCTGGAGCCTGGAAGGTTCAGGCTGCAGTGAGCCATGATTGCACCACTGTACTGCAGCCTGGATGACATCTCAAAACAAATAAACAAAAAACTCCAAAACAAACAAACACAAAACCCCAAAGCAAACAAACAAAAAAAGCAAAGCAAGACCCTGTATGTTAAAAAACAACAACAACAACAACAACAACAGGCCGGGCGCGGTGGCTCACGCCTGTAATCCCAGCACTTTGGGAGGCTGAGTCAGGTGGATCAGGAAGTCAGGAGATCAAGACCATCCTGGCCAACATGGTGAAACTCTATCTCTACTAAAATGCAAAAATGTAGCCGGGCTTAGTGGCACACGCCTGTAGTCCCAGCTACTTGGGAGGCTGAGGTAGGGGAATCGCTTGAACCCGGGAAGCGGAGGTTGCAGTGAGCCGAGATCGTGCCACTGCACTCCAGCCTGGAGACAGAGCAAGACTCCGTCTCAAAACAGACAAACAAACAAAAAAACCCAACAACAACAAAAAGATAAAGTCAAGGTCACCCTTGACCACCCTTTGTTATCCAGTCCCAGAAAACTTCTGCCACTGCCACCAGTCTGAAGTGTATCCTTCTTTTCTTTTTCTACACAACATGTGTATGTACATATAGAAAGTGTTTTGTTTTGTACAGCTTGTTTTGCTTCCAGTTTTACAATTATGGTTTAACATTTTTTACTTCCTTACTTAATTGTAAGGAAATAGTTCAAAATTACAAAGCTTCAATAGGGAGTACAGCGTTTGCAGGTGTCCTTCCCTTCCCAGTTCCCAATTATTGGTCTCCTTCCTGGAGGTAACCAATTCCAGTTCCCTGTGATTCCTTCCAGAGGAATTCTATGCATTTCAAATCCGATGCAGAGTGGGCATGTTGGCTCATGCCTGTAATCCTAGCACTTTGGGAGGCTGAAGCGAGAGCATCACTTGAGCCCAGGAGTTCAAGACCAGCCTGGGCAACATGGTGAAACCCTGTTGTTACAAAAAATACAAAAATTAGCTGGGCGTGGTGGTGTAGCCCTGTGGTCCCAGCTACTCAGGAGGCTCAGGTGGGAGGATTGCTTGAGCCCAGGAGGTTGAGGCTGCAGTGAGCCATGATTGCACCACTGCACTCCAGCCTGGGTGACAGAGTGAGATGTGAGATGCTGTCTCAAAAAATTAATAATAAAATAATAAAATCCAACATATAATACATGTATTTTTCATAAACATAGAGACACTATTCTGCACCTTGTTTTTTCATCACTTCATACTCTATCTTGCAGACCTTTCCATATCGATATGGAGAGCAGCCTCATTCTATTTCAAACCTGCATAGTATCCCATCAAATAGATGCACTCTATATATCCAGTCTCATAAGGAGAAAAAGTTTGTTTCCAATATTTTGTTATTACAATGTGGCAATTAATATTTTTACCCATTATTTTGCATATTTACTTGTAATATAAATATCTATTAGTGGGGATTAGTCAGTTGAGGTTATTTTAAAAGTTTAAATAGCATTTTAAAAGTTGACTTAGGCTGGGCACGGTGACTCACACCTATAATCCCAGCACTTTGGGAGGCCAAGGCAGATGGATCACCTGAGGTCAGGAGTTCATGACCAGCCTGGCCAACATGGCGAAACCCCTTCTCTATTAAAAATACAAAAATTAGCTGGCCGTGGTGGCACACACCTATATTCCCAGCTACTCGGGAGGCTGAGGCAGGAGAATTGCTTGAACCCGGGAGTGGAGGTTAAAGTGAGCCAAGATCACGCCACTGCACTCCAGCCTGGGTGACAGAGCAAGACTCCATCTCAAAAAAAAAAAAAAAAAAAAAGGTGACTGATATTACCAAATAGCCTACATGATGTACCAATTTACACTGCTTATAGGTTTGTCTGTTTTCTTGATATTATACACTCTGTCTTACAGACTCACAGCAACATGTCTTGGAATTCCACTTATGTCAATATACATAGATCTACCTTATTTAAAAAAAAAAACATGCCGGGCATAGTGGCTCACACCTGTAATCCCAGCACTTTGGGAGGCTGAGGCAGCTGGATCACCTGAAGTCAGGAGTTTGAGACAAGACTGGCCAACATAGCGAAACCCCATCTCTACTAAAAGTAAAAAAATTAGCTGGGCGTGGTGGCAGGCGCCTGCAATCCCAGCTACTCAGGAGGCTGAGGCAGGAGAATCACTTGAACCCGGGAGGCAGAGGTTGCAATGAGCCGGGATCGCGCCACAGCACTCCAGCCTGGGTGACAAGAGCGAGACTCCATCTCAAAAAAAAAAACCAAAAAAAAACGTAGGCCAGGTGTGGTGGCTCACGCATGTAATCCTAACACTTTGGGAGGCCTAGGTTGGAGGATCTCTTGAGCCCAGAAGTTTGAGACCAGCCTGGGCAATATAGTGAGACCTCGTCTCTACAAAAATAAAAAGTAATTAGCCAAGTGTGGTAGTGTGCACCTGTAGTCCCAGCTACTTGGGAGGCTAAGGTGGGAAGATCCTTTGAGCCCAGAAGGTTGAAGCTGCAGCAAGCCGTGATGGCACCACTGCAGTCTAGTCTGGGCGACAGAGTGAGACCCTGTCTCAAAAAAACAAAAATAAAAGGCTCACAGTTTTCCACTGTATGACTTGACTTTAGAGAATTTATTTAGTTATTCTTATTGACAGACATTTGGGTGGTTTCCAATTGTTTGCTGCCACAAATAATGCTACAGTGACTATCCTTGGATATACAGAATAGTTTCAGAGAAGTGAACTGCAAGATTGATAGGTATGTACATTTCAAATTTAACAGATGCTGTCAAATTACTCTCCCAAAATGCTGTACCACTTTAGACTTCCACCCTAAGATGAGCCTTAGGGTGTCATCTGGAACTGGCCCGTGTGCTTCCCTCTGAGTCAAAGCTCAAAGTCTCAGTTATCATTGGGATGTCTAGGCCTTGAGCCCCCTTCTGCAGAATCTGGATGGACAAGCTAAGCATTGGGAAGGCTGTACATAAATGAGGGGCAGGCTGTCCCCCATTAGCCCGGTGGTCACTCAGGTCACACACCCTCTCTAAAGGAAAGAGGCCACCTTGGGAGAAAGTGAGCTCCCCATCATTAGAAGTGACCAAGTGGAGGTTCAGTATCAACAAATGCACTGAGCATTTACTTTGTGCCAGATCTTGGGCCTGGTGTTTTGTCCCAGAGATGAGTCAGCCTTAGTTCCTGACCTCCCAGAGCTTGACACTCATGGAGAAAATAGACAAGTAAACAGACAGTTGTACTAAATACTGAGTTGGACTTCCTTTTCTGACAATATCAGGAACTTCCTGCTACACAACCCAAGGAGATGCTGGAAATAAAAACAACAAACATCCTTTAAAAGGCACAACTGAATCTGCAATAGCTTGTGTTTTTAAACAAACATTTGGGGAGTTGAAGCTTTGGGCTTATATGAAATTAGAGGTTGCAACTGAGACCCTTGATAAATCTAGGACCCTTGAAGGGCTACACCCACAGTGAAAGAACAAACTAGGGGAAAAACAAACACCTACTAGCGAAGGGAGACAAAAAGGATGTGTCCATCTTGACCTGGTCTTTGGGTAAGAGGGAAAATAATCTCCTGAGAATTTGAAACCACATGCCTACCCTCCATGAGTCTGGCGTTCACATTTGCATCACCTGCATGGCTGGGAATCTCGAAGCTGAGAAATTAATATAAAAAGCGACCCACTCTGAAATGATCTCTCAGATGCCTGGAAGAAATAAATGTAAATCCTCTCTGGAGTGGCTGCTTCTGCCTTGCTCCCCACAACCCCATTGCAGGCTACACAGGATTCCTATATATAAACTAATTGATTGGAAGTCAACTGTACTGTTTAATACTAAAAGAACATGATCTTCATCAATAGGCAGAAACGTACCGGCATAGCCATACTACATCTACAAAATGTCAGTATCAAGCAGCAGCTTCAAATCCAAAACGGTGAATAAAGTGAAATTGTAGTTGGCGTAGAAGGCAGCAGGAAAGTTGAGCCAATGATGATGTGAAGTCTATAAAACCCTGTGGCTATAAAGAATGTTGAGCTGTACACTCCGTCGGAGATAGTAAAGATTGTTGCAAAGTATTCTGAGGCCCGTAGGAGTGTGAAGTAAATGACTAAGGCAACTGTAATAGATAATGCTTGGAGTATATGCTTTCTTTTTGTTTCTTTTGAGACAGAGTCTCGCTCTGTCACCCAGGCTGGAGTACAGTGGCACGATCTCAGCTCACTGCAACCTGTGCCTCCTGGGTTCAAGTGATTCTCATGCCTCAGCCTCCCGAGTGCCACCAGGATTGCAAGCATGCCACCAGGCCCAGCTAATTTTTGTATTTTCAGTAGAGACAGGGCTTCACCATGTTAGCTGCCACAATGAATGCTACAGTGACTATCCTTGGATATACAGAATAGTTTTCAGAGAAGTCAACTGCAAGATTGATAGGTATGTACATTTCAAATTTAACAGATGCTGTCAAATTACTCTCCCAAAGTGCTGTACCACTTTAGACTTCCACCCTAAGATGAGCCTTAGGGTGTCATCTGGAACTCGCCCTTGTGCTTCCCTCTGAGTCAAAGCTCAAAGTCTCAGTTATCATTGGGATGTCTAAGCCCTGAGCCTGATCTTGAACTCCTGACCTCAAGCGATCCACCCGCCTCAGCCTCCCAAAGTGCTGGGATTACAGGCGTGAGCCACCGTGCCCGGCCTCAGAATTATGGTTCTTAAATTAAGTGCAATGGAAAGCCAATGAAGAGTTTTAAGAAAGGAATTAGAGATATTCATTCATTCATTCATTTGCACATTCATTCATTCATTCAGCAAATCTTTGAGTTCCCTTTTTTTTTTTTTTTTTTGAGGCGGAGTCTCGCTCTGTCGCCAGGCTGGAGTGCAGTGGCACAATCTCGGCCCACTGCAACCTCCACCTCCCGGATTCAAGAAATTTTCCTGCCTCAGCCTCCCGAGTAGCTGGGACTACAGGCGCATGCCACCACGCCCAGCTAATTTTTGTATTTTTAGTAGAGACAGGGTTTCACCATCTCTTGACCTCATGATGGAGACCTCAAGAGCAGGATGGTCTCCATCTCTTGACCTCATGATCTGCCCACCTCGGCCTCCCAAAGTGCTGGGATTACAGGCATGAGCCACCGCGCCCAGCCATCTTTGAGTTTCTAATGGATGTCAGGGAAAGGGGGAATGGATACCAGGAAGCAACAAGCAAACCTATCTCCTTTCTCAGAGCAGAGAAATGTGTGTATATTTGGGGGATGGGGATGAGAGGCCTGGATGCACAGTTGTAGGGAGTGTGGCTCCTGGGGAGTGAGAGGGATTCAGAGAAAGAAAGTTGGAGGTGCAAGAGCCTATCTACAGCTTTCCAGTTTTAGGCCAAGTTTACATTTTGGTCTTGTTGCTACAGGATAGCTTTTACAATAGTGGGTATTTGTGAGTAGGGGACAGGAAGGAAGGGTTTCAGAAATCTGTCCTCAGGGCGTTATGTAAATCCAAATCCTTCTTTTGGGCCCTTACAATACTTGGGTCTCAGATTGAGGAGGGAGCTGGTATATGGGTCTCCCAGTGGGCCTCACGGGAGACCCCAGCCCAGGACCAGGAGGCCGTTAGTATAGAAGGCCGATAGTGAGAACCCTGGTTTCTGGGCCAAGTGCCACTATTGACTTGCTGTGTGATCCTGGGCCTGGCACTGCTCCTCTGGGCTTTATTTTTCCCAATCTGTACAATGAACTGGATCAGGCCCTTTTTACTTTTGTGACCTCAAAGAAGCCTTTAATGACCTTTTCGTACATGCTACTGACTTCCACACCCACCCATATGGTTGTTACTGTTTGTTTTTAAATTTTTATGTAGTTTATTGTCTTCTGGTAAAAAATCTGCAGTCACACAGATCAGGCATTTGCTGTGTCTTTTTAAAAAATTTTTTTGAGACAGGGTCTCACTCTGTCGCCCAGGCTGGAGTACAGTGTGGCACGATCATGGCTCACTGCAGCCTCGACCCTCCAGGCTCAAGTGATCCTCCCACTTAAGCCTCCCAAGTAGCTGGGACCACAGGTGTGCACCACCACACCTGGCTATTTTTTTTTGTTTTTTTTTTTTTTTTTTTTTTTTGGTAGAGATGTGGTTTTGAAATATTGGCCAGGCTGGTCTCAAACCCCTGGGCTGAAGCAATCCTCCTGCCTCAGCCTCCAAAAGTGCTGTGATTACAGGCATGAATCACTATGCCCAGCCTTAGAGGCATATTTTCTTTTCTTTTCTTTTTTTTTTTTGAGACAGAGTTTCACACTGTTTACCCAGGCTAGAGTGCAGTGGCGTGATTTTGGCTCACTGCAACCTCCACCTTCCAGTTTCAAGCGATTCTCCTGCCTCAGCCTCCCAAGTAGCTGGGATTGCAGGTGCCTGCCACCACGCCCGGCTAATTTTTGTATTTTTAGTAGAGATGGTGTTTCACCATGTTGGCCAGGCTGGTCTTGAACTCCTGACCTCGTGATCTACCCACCTGGGCCTCCCAAAGTGCTGGGATTACAGGCGTGAGCCACCGTGCCTGGCCAGAGGCATATTTTTAAACTTTAAATGATGATTATGTTCCAACTCAACTTGAAACCCTTCCGTGCACTTCCCATTTCTCTTAGAATAAAAATCCAACTTAGCACCATAGTCCACCAAGGCCATCTGGCCCTTGCCTGCTTCTCCAGTCTCACATCTTGCTCGTATCACTCCGACTACATTGGCCTCCCTCATTGCAAGCTGTTTGTAACCTCCATCCCCTCCTTCCAATACATACCACTGCCAACTCTTTACATCAATGGCTCCTTCCCATCCTTTGGGTGTCAGCTGAAATATCACCTCTTCAGAAAGGCTTTTCTTGACCATCCAATATACAGTAGGTCCTCCATTATTCATTATCATTCTTCCTGGTCTTTTGCCCTCACAATCCCTACTTATTTTGGTGTGGTCACAGTCCCTAATTATTTTGTTTGCTTACTTCTATTTTGTATGACTCCCTGCTAGACTATAAACCACAGTATAGGGAGGCCTGGGTCTGTCTTTGTCATCACTATTATTATTAGCGGGTTCACAAACCTAGATGGTAAAGCCTACTACGCACCTAAGCTATATGGTATAGCCTATTGCTTGCAGGCCACAAACCTGTACAGCATGTTACTATACTGGATACTACAGGCAATTGTAACACAGTGGTAAGTATTTGTGTATCTAAACATATGGAAACATAGAAAAGATAATAAATTAAGCCACGATGTTATGACGGCTACAACATCAGTAGGCAAGAGGAATTTTTCAGCTCCACTATAATCGTAGGGGACCACTGTGGTATATGCAGTCCAACGTTGACCAAAATGTCTTTATGCAGCACAGGACTGTACCCTTTTGCCTTCCTCGAACTGACTTCATCCAATTGCCTTTAGGGTGTGCTGTCCTCAGGCGAATATGGTAAATTCATCATCTGACTTCTCACAGATACACTTTTCTGGCTGATTAAGATTGGGCACAAGACCTAATCTTAATCAATCTTGCGCTTTTTCCAAGAATGCTGATTCTTGAATGGAAAGATGCAAGGTCATTAAAAACTGATTGCAATTCACTCATTCCAGTGGTTACTTAGTATCTTAGCACCTCAATTTCTTCCTCTCTAGGTAACCCACATATCACAGGAATCTCTGGTGTCACATGAAAAAAACAAAACAAAACACCATGATTGCTCCTTTATTATCTCCTTCCTTTCTATTCCCTACCCTTCCTTCTCAGCTACAACAAGAAAGCACCCCAATCCAACCCAACACAACCCAACCCAACCCAACGCAACCCAACCCAACACAACCCAACACAACCCAACCCAAATTCTTCTCATTTTCTCAGGCAGAGGAGCTTGACCACAGTACCTAGAGCTAACAGACAGATCCTGGTTCTGCCACTTACTAGCCATGTGACCTTAGGCAAGTTACTAAACCTCTTTGTGCCTCTGTTTCCTCATTGGTGATGGAGAAATAATAGCACTTGTAACGGTACATGTACTAAATGAGATAATATGTGTAAAGCACTTAAAATAGTACTTAGCACCTAGTAAGCACTCAATATTTGCTAGTTATCATTACTATATTCATCTTTTTTTGTGTAAGCTACTGGACACCTACGCCTTCAGGGTTATTTTTTTTTTTCCCAAGGTATGGCTTCTGAATCACAAACATTAGAATTACCTGGAGAGATTAAGAATGTAGATTCCTGGGCTCCACACCAGGCCTAGTCTCTAGGTCAGAACTAGAAAATTTACACTTCAAAAATCTAGGCTGGTCATGCCAGTAATCCCAGCACTTTGGGAGACTGAGGCAGGAGGATCGCTTGAGCCCAGGCGTTCAAGACCAGCCTGGGCAACATAGCAAGATCCCATCTCTATTTATGAAAAATAAAAATAAATAAAATAAAAAATACATCTCCCCCGTGATTCTGATGCTTACTATTTTTTTTTTTTTAAGACGAGGTTTCACTCTTGTTGTCCAGGCTGCAGTGCAAATGGCGTGATCTCAGCTCACCGCAACTTCTGCCTCCCGGGTTGAAGCAATTCTCCTGCCTCAGCCTCCCGAGTAGCTGGGATTACAGGTATGCGCCACCACACCCAGATAATTTTGTATTTTTAGTAGAGATAGCGTTTCTCCATGTTGGTCAGGCTGCTCTTGAACTCCTGACCTCAGGTGATCCACCCCCGCCCTCAGCCTCCCAAAGTGCTGGGATTACAGGCATGAGCCACCGCACCCAGCTGAAACTCCGTACCTATTGGCAGTCATTTCCCATTCCCTACTCCCCCAGTCACCACCCCCAGCCCTAGGCAAGCACTAATCTACTTTCTGCCTCTATAAATTTGACTCTTCTGGACATTTCTCTCTTTTTTAATATTTTTTGAGGAAGAGTCTCACTGTCACCCAGGCTGGAGGGCAGTGGCCACAAACATGGCTCACTGCAGCCTCTACCTCCTAGGCTCAAGTGATCCTCCTGTCTCAGCCTCCTGAGTAGCTAGGACCACAGGTGCCTGCCACCATTCCTGGCTAATGTTTTACTTTTTTTTTTTTTTTTGAGGCGGATTCTTGCTCTGTTGCCCAGGCTGGAGTGCAGTGGCGTAGTCTCGCTCACTGCAACCTCTGTCTCCTGGGTTCAAAGCGATTCTCCTGCCTCAGTCTCCTGAGTAGCTGGGATTACAGGCACATGCCACCACACCCGGCTAATTTTTGTATTTTTAGTAGAGATGAGGTTTTGCCATGTTGGTCAGGCTGGTCTCGAACTCCTGACCTCAGGTGACGCACCCACCTTGGCCTCCCAAAGTGCTGGGATTATAGGGGTGAGCCACCGTACCCGGCCATGTTTTACTTTTTTATAGAGACGGAGTCTCCCCTATATTGCTCAGGCTGGTATCAAACTTTGGGGCTCAAGCAATCCTCCCGCCTCAGTTTCTCAAAGTGCTGGGATTACAGGCATGCGCCACCACGCCCACCCATGGACATTTAATATAAATGGAATTACATAGCATGTGGTCTTTTGTGACTGGCTTATTTCATTTAGCATAATGTCTTCAAGGTTCATCTATGTTGTAGCATGGATAACTACTTCATTTTTCTTTATTGTCCAGTTATATTCCATTGTAGGTATACCACATCTTGCTTATCCATTCATTTGGGTTATTTCCACTTCTTGGTTTTATGAATGAGCTATGAACATTTGTGCATAATTTTTTTGTGGACATACGTTTACATTTCTCTCAGATATATAGCTAGGTGTTGAGTTGGTGGGTCATAAGGCAATTCTGTTTAACATCTTGATGAAATACCAACCTGTTTTCCAAAGTGGATACAATATTTTTTGTTCCCACCTGCCATGTATAAAAGCTCTAATTTCTCCACTTCCTTGTCAACACTTGTTACTGTCAGTTTTATTTTTATTTTATTTTTTGAGATGGAGTCTTGCTCTGTCACCCAGGCTGGAGTGCAGTGGCGTGATCTCGGCTCACTGAAACCTCTGCCCCCTGGGTTCAAGCAATTCTCCTGCCTCAGCCTCCTTAGTAGCTGGGCTTACAGGCGTGTGCTACCATGCCTAGCTAATTTTTGTATTTTTAGTAGAGACGGGGTTTCAACATGTTGGCCAGGCTGGTCTTGAACTCCTGACCTCAAATGAACTGCCTGCCTTGGCCTCCCAGAAGTGCTAGGATTACAGGCATGAGCCATCGTGCCTGGTCTACTGTCAGTCTTTTATTATAGCTATCCTATTGAGTTTGAAATGGTATCGCATTGTGGTTTTGATATGCATTTCCCTAATAACTAATAATGTCGAGCATCTTTTTACATGCTTATTGGCCATTTGTGCATCTTCTTTGGTGATATGTCTATTCAATTCCTTTCTCCATTTGGGTATTTGTCTTTTATTACTGTCTTTTTATTACTGAGTTGTAACAGTTCTTTAAACATTCTGGGTAAGTCCCTACTCAAATATATAATTTGCAGATAATTTTCTCCCATTCTGTGGGTTTTCTTTTTTCTTTTTTGAAGGGGTCTCACTCTGTTGCTCAGGCTGGAGTACAGTGGCACAATCTTGGCTCACTGCAACCTCCGCCTCCTAGGCTCAAGCAGTCCTCCCACCTCAGCCTCCCGAGTAGCTGGGACTACAGGTACATGCCATCATGCCTGGCTCATTTTTGTATTTATTTTTTCTTTTTTTTAAATAGAGATGGAGTTTCGCCATGTTGCCCAGGTTGGTCTCCAAATCCTGAGCTCAAGCAATCCACCCACCTTGGTCTCTCAAAGTGTTGGGATTACAGGTGTGAACCACTGTGCCTGGCTTTTTTTTTTTTAATTTTTTGTAGAGATGGGGGTCTTATCATGTTGCTCAGGCTGGACTTGAACTCCTGGGCTCAAGTAATCCTCCCACCTCAGCCTCCCAAAGTGCTGGGACTACAGGCCTGAGCCAGTTTTCATTTCTCTTTTTTAAATTTTTTTTTTCTTTGAGATGGAGTCTCACTCTGTTGCCCAGGCTAGAGTACAGTGGCATGATCTCAGCTCACCGCAACCTCCACCCCCCAGGTTGAAGCGATTCTCCCACCTCAGCCTCCCAAGTAGCTGGGATTACGGGTGCCTGCCACTGCGACTGGCTAACTGTTGTATTTTTAATAGAGATGGGGGTTTCACCATCTTGGCCAGGCTGGTCTTGAACTCCTGACCTTGTGATCCACCGGCCTCGGCCTTCCAAAGTGCTGGGATTACAGGCGTGAGCCACTGCGCCCAGTCTTTAAATTTTTTTTTTTTTTTGAGACAGAGTCCTGCTCTGGTGCCCAGACTGGAGTGCAGTGGCACCATCTCGGCTCAATGCAACATTAGCTCCTGGGTTCAAGCAATTCTCCTGTCTCAGCCTCCCGATAGCTGGGATTGCAGGTGCCTGCCACCATTCCTGGCTAACTTTTATATTTTTAGTAGAGACGGGGTTTCACCATGTTGGCCAGGCTGGTCTCAAACTCCTGACCTCAAGTGATCTGCCCACCTCGGCCTCCCAAAGTGCTGGGATTACAGACATGAGCCACCGTGCCCAGCAGTTTTCATTTCTTGATGGTGTCCTTTGGAACACAGAAGTTTTAAATTTTGATAAAGCTCAATTTACTTATTTCTCCTTTTGTTGCCTGTGCTTTTGGTGTTGTTATCTAAGAAACCATTGCCTAATTAAAGGTCATAAAAGTTTACTCCTATGTTTTCTTTTATGAGTTTTATAATTCTAGCTTCTGTATTTGGGTCTTGTGTTTTTTTATTGAGAACCACTAGTTGTATTCATACTTCATGCACACTCATTTTGAGAACCACTGGTTTGGGTCACATCTGTCTACAATGGCTAATCACTGTTTTTCCCAAAGACAATCCTCACCCTAAGATAAATTTTTAAGTCATCTGTTAGAATGATGTAAATAATATAACAGCTAAGTAACCTTTACTGAGCACTGGGTATGTGCTAAGCATTTTACATTGTATAACCTTGCTCAATCTTCACTATGAGGTTAGTGTTACAATAACTTCCACTTTTTATGATGTAATACACTTCACTGTAAGATGATGCAATACATATATCTCCTTTTATGTAAAAGGGGATACCAAAACCCACATCTTTAAGAAGGAAGGCTGTGCAGACTAAATAAGCTCATGTGTGTTAAGCATATGGTACACTACTTGGCACACAGCAGGGGCTCAAAGGATGAGTGCCCCTCTAATTTCTTCATGATCCCCTCCCCCAAAGGAGACCCTACCCCTTTCACTGGTCCAGAAAGCTATCAGCCCCAGGGTTGATTTTTGCATTCTTTTAGAATCCCACTCCCGTTTTTTTCTTTTTCTTTTTCCTTTTTTTTTGAGACAGTCTTGCTCTGTCGCCCAGGCTGGAGTGCAGTGGTGCAATCTCGGCTCACTGCAACCGCCGATCCTCGGGTCGAAGTGACTCTCCTGTCTCAGCCTCCCAAGTAGCTGGGATTACAGGTGCCCGCCACCTCGCCCAGCTAAATTTTTCATATTTTTAGTAGAGACGGGGTTTCACCATGTTGGCCAGGCTGGTCTCGAACTCCTGACCTCAAGTGATCTGCCTGCCTCAGCCTCCCAAAGTGCTGAGATTACAGGTGTGAGCCACTGCGCCCGGCCATTTTTTTTCTTTTTTCTTTTTTTTTTTTTGAGGCAAGGTCTTGCTTTGTCATACAGGCCTGAGAGCAGCGGCGTGATCTTGGCTCACTGCAGCTTCAACCTCCCAGGCTCAAGTGATTCTCCCACCTCAGCCTTCCCAGTAGCTGAGACTACTTGCATGCACCACCATGCCTGGGTAATTCTTATGTTTTCTGTAGAGACAGGTTTCACCATGTTGCCCAGGCTGGTCTCAAACTCCTGGGCTCAAGCAATCCTCCCGCCATGGCCTCTCAAAGTGCTGAGATTACAGGTGTGAGCCACTGCGCCTGGCCCACTCCCCCTTTTCTTTCTCTCATTAAGGTTTGTGATTTTTTTTTTTTTTTTTTTGAGACGGAGTCTTGCTCTGTCGCCCAGGCTGGAGTTATGGTTTGTGATTTTACTTATGTTATTCTTTAACTATTTTATCTCTTCAACTGCTTTCCAAGTTACATAAGGGCAAAGGCAGATGGTGCAATTTTGTCACTGCAATATTCCCCAACACCCAATAGAGGGCTTGTGGGAATATAGAGATGTTTGAAAAATGTACACCTGTTCACATCATTTCTGGTTTAAAATTCTCCAATGGCATATGGATTGCACTTTGAATAAAGCCCAAATTCTCAACCATGGCCAATAGGTCCCCTACCTGATTGCCCCCCGTCTCTCCATCCACAGCTTCTTCTATTCTCTCCACTTGAGCCATACTTGTTTTCTTTCTGATCCTCAAACATACCTTGCTCTTTCCCCACTCAGTCCGCTCCTTCTGCTTGAAGGCTCTGATTAATTTCTCATCCTTTAGGTCTCAGCTCAAATATCACCTCTTTCTAGAGTCTTCCCTGATCACCTTGTCTAGTGTTACCACCCTTATTATTACACCAGCAGTTATTCTCAGTCATACACTGTTTCGTTTTCTTTCTTCTCTCTCTTTCTTTTTTTGAGACAGAGTCTGGCTCTGTCGCCCAGGCTGGAGTGCAATGGCGCTATCTTGGCTCGCTGTAGCCTCCGCCTCCCAGGTTCAAGTGATTCTCTTGCCTCAGCCTCCTGAGTAGCTGGGACTGCAGGCACAGGCCACCATGCCTGGCTAATTTTTGTAATTTTAATAGAGACGAGGTTTCACCATGTTGGGCAGGCTGGTTTCAAACTCCTGACCTCAAGTGATCCGGCTGCTTCGGCCTTCCAAAGTGCTGGGATTACAGGCGTGAGCCACTGCGTCCAGCCTGTTTCCTTTTCTTCACAAATATGAAATTTCCTTGCACATTTAATATTATTATTGCTAATATTTAAGCACTTACTATACATTAATTAATGAAGTGTGCTGCTTAATGCTTATCAATGGGCTCTCCAAACCCCAAACCCCTGATTTGTAGTGTTTGCTGATTCCTGTGGTGTAAACACTCGCATTGGGAGGGATTTTCAATCTATCAACTTGAGGAAACTGAACACCACCATTTGGGAAGAGAAAGAGATAGTATTTGCTGTACTGATACAGCGGTGGTAAATAATCTCAAAAGCACATATAAAAAAAGTGTAGTAAAATAATTAGAAAGTGACGTGTTGAATATGTATTCCGTTGTTTTCAATATAAGTTATTTAACTGTAGGTTTATATGTCTTAATTTTCAAAAATGGCTGTGTTTAAAAGCGACTGGCAAAATTTCTAAGCCTTCCGGCCAGGCACGATGACACAAGCCTGTAATCCCAGCACTTTGGGAGGCCGAGGCAGGCAGGTGGATCGCCTGAAGTCTGGAGTTCGAGACCAGCCTGACCAACATAGAGAAACCCTGTCTCTACTAAAATTACAAAAAATTAGCCGGGCGTGATGGCGCATGCCTGTAATCCCAGCTACTCGGGAGGCTGAGGCAGGAGAATCGCTTGAACCTGGGAGTCGGAGGTTGCAGTGAGCTGAGATCGCGCCATTGCACTCCAACCCGGGCAATAAGAGCGAAACTCCGTTTCCAAAACAAAAAAAAAATTTCTAAGCCTTCCTCAGCTGTCCCTAGTTAGCCTATAATCAGCACATTTTTCAGCACAGAAGGGTTAAGCGACTTGTTGAACTAGCTAATAAATCAGTCTACTACTCCAAAACGTATCTGTAGAACCTAACATAGTGCCTGGAAAATAGTTGGCGTTTAACAAACAACTGCCAGAATAAATTTTTTAAAAAATACACATTTAACACTCTTTAAAAACATAAAAGGTACCAGCCTGGGCAACATGGCGAAACCCCGTCTCTACTAAAAGTACAAAAACTTAGCCGGGTGTGGTGGTGCGCACCTGTGGTCCCAGCTACTCTGGAGCCCGGGAGGTCCAGGCTGCAGTGAGCTGAGATTGCGCCACTGCACTCCAGCCTGGGCGACGGCACTGAGACCCTGTCTCAAAAACAAAAAACATAAACATTTTGGGCAGGGCGCGGTGGCTCACGCCTGTAATTCCAGCATTTTGGGAAGCCGAGGCGGGCGGATCACCTGAGGTCAGGAGTTCGAGACCAACCTGGCCAACATGGTGAAACCCCATCTCTACTAAAAATACAAAAAAAAAAAAAAAAAATAGCCGCGCGTGGTGGTGGGCGCCTGTCATCCCAGCTACCCAGGAGGCGGAGGTTGCAGTGAGCCAAGATCGCGCCACTGCACTCCAGCCGGACGACAGAGCGAGACTCCATCTCAAAAAAAATAAAAATAAAAATAAACATTTTGGCATTGAAAACATACACGCAAGAGTGAATTTAACATCTGTTTAAAAGTCTCTCACAATCCCAGGAAGGCGACTACTTCCGCTTCTACTTTGAGCAGCGTTTCAGCCCCGCTATAGCGGCGCGGCTTCACAAAACACCTGCGATCGTAGAAGGTTTCGCCCCACCTTCTGCACACGCAGCTTGAGGCGCCCGCTTTCCGTCGCTCCGGCCCGCCTCGCCGCAAGGCTTTCTGGGAGCCGTAGTCCCCACGTCTGGCCGCTCCGGCGCCAGCGGCGGCGCGCGCCCACCCGCGGAACTACATAGCGTGGCGCACAGCGCGCGAGGCTCCTCCGCCTCGCCTTCCCTCCCCGCCCGCGCGCCCGCCCCAGTTATCATGGCGGCTCCCTTGGTCCTGGTGCTGGTGGTGGCTGTGACAGTGCGGGCGGCCTTGTTCCGCTCTAGTCTGGCCGAGTTCATTTCCGAGCGGGTGGAGGTGGTGTCCCCACTGAGCTCTTGGAAGAGAGGTGAGGCCACTGGCTCGAGCAGACTGTCAGGCCCCGCCTGCCCTCCCGCGGCCTCTGTGAATGGGAGGCGGGGGCAGTGACCGCCAGCGCGCGGTTCCTAGAGAACTGACTGTCTCGTGGGGTCCTTGGAGAGGGCGGGGCCTGAGGGCGGGGCTGGTGAGGGGAGGGGGCGTGGGGACCGGGGCGTGGGGACAGTGTCGTGAGGTTTGGGCCCTGGGGGCCGGACCACCTAGTGGTGGGGATCTGAGGGGGCGTGTCCCATTCAGTGTCCTGAGCCGAGGAGTGTGGTCTGTGGGAAGGGTTGGAATAAGAGGAGGTGCTTGTGGAGCGCGGCTTGCAGAGGAGTTTGGGATATGGGGCGGGATCGCGAGGGGTGCTCCCTGGGGTAAAAGGTTATGTGTGAGGGGGTCCGGGATGAGGGGACCAATTTTGCTTAAGCGAGGAGAGTGTGCGTGTGCTTTAGACGTCTCTTCTCAGTCTGGGACTTGCAGGGCAATTTTTGTTACTGTTCCTTACTAAGTTCTTCACCGAACATTGTTTTATACTAACGCCTACAGCGAGAAACCGAAGTTGGCCTGAAGTAGCTGCACAGGCTAGTGAGGGAGACAAATCATTATAATAATTTATGAAAAGTATACTTTATGTGTCCACCCAGTTCCTTCCTTAGTATTCTGACCCTGAATAAACTATCCCCTACCTTTCCAGTTTTCCAGAATGTGGGATTTGAGCTGACTCTTGAAGGATGTAGGGTTTTGAAAGGGAGATTAGAGAAAAGGAGAGTTCCAGGTAGCAGAAAGTAAATAGGATGAAGAAACGTTCAAGGATGTGAAATGTCCAAAGCAGGGGAGTAATGGGGTGAAAGCTAGGTTTAGGCCAGAGTTTGATGATTAAAAAAAAAAACAACTTTTTTTTTTTTTTTACTGAAGTACAGTATACATACAATGCATATTAAGTAAGTGTAGAGTTCAATGAATTTTTAAAAACTGTATTCACTCATGTAGCCAGCACCTAGTTCAAGAAACAGTATCAGCACCCCAGAAGTCCCCTTTGTGTCCTTTAAATGCTAAAGTTTTTTTGTTTTTGTTTTTGTTTTTTGTTTAGAGACAGGGTCTTTCTATGTTGCCCAGGATGGTCTGGAACTCCTGGACTCAAGCAGCCTCACTTGGCCTCCCAAAGTGCTGGGATTTCAGGCGTGAGCCATGGCACCTGGCCAAGGCTAACGTTTTGATGTTATCCCATAGAATGTTGGTATGGGGAACGGCATAATGAATGGGTGTTTTATGAATAGAGTTAAGGTTTCTAAAAATGGTAACATATACCTTTTCTCATTTAGTCCTCACATTTATTTCTATGTGATAGATGGTGTTATTTTCCCCCTTTTACAGATGAGGGAACTGAAATTTAGAGAAGTTAATTTGCCCAGGTTTCCTAGTTGGGGAATGGTAATAAAGATAGTAATAATTCATGTCTGAGATTGTAAGAGCTTGGATTTGTTACCTCTGCATATTATTTTTCTGTTGAAATGAATCGAAGCCATTTGGTTCCTGTTTTCTTCTGGATAACTGAAAACCTGAGGCAGTATTAGGCCCTTCTTCCTCTACACCCTACTAAGAGCATTTCTTATCTCATAATTACCTGTTTATATCCGGTTTTTCCACATTTTCTCTCTCTCTCTTTTTTTTTTTTTTTTTTGAGATGGAGTTTCACTCTCGTTGCCCTAGCTGGAGTGCAATGGTGCGATCTCGGCTCACCATAACCTCCGCCCCCTGGGTTCAAGCAATTCTTCTGCCTCAGCCTCCTGGGCAGCTGGGATTACAGGCATGCACCACCATGCCTGGCTAATTTTGTATTTTTAGTAGAGACAGGGGTTCTCCATGTTGGTCAGGCTGGTCTTGAACTCCCGACCTCAGGTGATCTGCCTTCCTTGGCCTCCCAAAGTGCTGGGATTACAAGTGTGAGCCACCATGCCCGGCCTCTTTTTTTTTTTTTTTCTTCAAGAGACAGGGTCTCACTCTGACACTCAGGCTGGAGTGCAGTGATAATGGGTCACTGCAGCCTTGACCTCTCGGGCTCAGGACATCCTCCCTCCTCAGCCTCCCAAGTAGTTGGTAGCTGGGACTACAGGCATGTACCACCAACCCTACTTGTTATTATTATTTTTTTTTGTATTTTTTGTAGAGATGGGGTTTCACCATGTTGCTTAGGCTGGTCTCAAACTCCTGGGCTCAAGTGATCCGCCCATCTGGGTCTCCCAAAGTGCTGGGATTACAGGCATAAGCTACCACACCTGGCCTTTTCCACTATATTATGAGCTCCTTGAAGGATTCTGTTTTATTCATTCCTGAATTCTTTTATGTCTGGCATACAGTAGGTGTGTAGTTACTGTTGAATAAATGTGGAAGAGAAGAAAGCATAGGATCTGGTTACTTACAGGAGGTTACTTACAGGATGGACAGGTGAAGGATCCAAAGATGAGACAGTGTTGTTTGGTAATTAAGAGCGCAGGGTCTGGAATCTCAGAAAAGGTTTGACTCTTTCTCTAGTTCTTCAACTTATAAGCTGTATGAATTCTTTTTTTTTTTGAGACAGAATTTTGCTCTTGTTGCCCAGGCTGGAGTGCAATGGCGCGATCTCGGCTCACTGCAACCTCCGCCTCCCAGGTTCAGGCTGTTATCTCGTCTCAACCTCTTGGGTAGCTGGGATTACAGGTGCCCGCCACCATGCCCAGCTAATTTTTGTATTTTTAGTAGAGATGAGTTTCACCATGTTGGCCAGTCTGGTCTTAAACTCCTGACCTCAGGTGAGCCGCCCGCCTTGACCTGTGAAAGTGCTGGGATTACAGGCATGAGCCACTGCGCCAAGCTTTTTTTTTTGTTGTTGTTTTTGAGATGGAGTCTCAGTCTGTTGCCCAGGCTGGAGTGTAGTGGCGTGATCTTGGCTCACTGCAACCTCTGCCTCCCAGGTTCAAGCGATTCTTCTGCCTCAGCCTCCCAAGTAGCTGGGACTACAGGCACATGCCACCATGCCTGGCTACTTTTTGTATTTTTAGTAGACACGAGGTTTCACCATATTAGCCAGGCTGGTCTCGATCTCCTGACCTCGTGATCCGCCCGCCTTGGCCTCCCAAAGTGCTGGGATTACAGGCGTGAGCCACCACGCCCGGCCAAGCTGTATGAATTCTAACGTCAGTGTTTCCATCTGTAAAATAGGAAATTATGTATCCTGTTCAACGAGATAATCCATGTTGAAGCTCAACACAATAATGAAAGCCAAAAAGGTGAATTCTAAGGTTTTGAGTTGAGATATTAGGAAAAATAGTGCTGACATGGGCTGAAATAGATGAATCAGAAAGGACATAGTAGTGTTTCATGTGTGTATAATGTGATAGTACAATACTGACAGGTTTAGGTCTGGAGCTTGAGGCCAGTGTCAGGACTAGAAAGAGAGAGAGATTTGTTAACCACCCATCATCTGGATCTGACTAAATCAGCATGATTATTTGTACCATTTGGGAGGGAAGGTACAACATCTGTAAGCATTACTTTTCTTCAAAGGGTACCTTAAATGGGATATTTTTTAAAGCAGCTGATTATATAAACCCTAAAAGGCAGGCATTTAAAAATAGTAAAGTGTAGGACTCCTTCTGGTTTCACATGACATTTTAAATTTTTTTTTTTTTTTTTTTTGAGACGGAGTCTCGCTCTGTCACCCAGGCTGGAGTGCAGTGGTGCAATCTCAGCTCACTGCAAGCTCCGCCTCCCGGGTTTACGCCATTCTCCTGCCTCAGCCTCCCGAGTAGCTGGGACTACAGGCAACTGCCACCACACCCGGTTAATTTTTTGTATTTTTAGTAGAGACGGGGTTTCACCGTGTTAGCCAGGATGGTCTCGATCTCCTGACCTCGTGATCCACCCGCCTCGGCCTTCCAAAGTGCTGGGATGACAGGCGTGAGCCACCACGCCGGGCTGACATTTTAAATTTTTGAATGATCAGTTCTTTGGGTAAAGGGGCCCTGGATCCAAATCCAAATAGATTTTGATTGGCTATAGTATGGACTGATTTTTTTTTTTTTTTTTTTTAAGAGACAGGGTCCCACTCTGTCTCCCAGGCTGGAGTGCAGCGGCATGATCATAATTCTCTGCAGCCTCATCCTTCTGGGCTCAAGAGATCCTCTTGACTCAGCCTCCCAAACAGCTGGGATTGGTGCATGCTCCCACACTTTGCTAATTGTTTTTTATTGTTTTTTGTAGAGATGGGGTCTCAATATATTGCCTAGGCTGGTCTTAAGCTCCTGGCCTCAAGCGATCCTTCTGCCTTGGCCTCCCAAAGTGCTGGGATTATAGGCATGAGCCACCATGCCTGACCTCTTTTTTTTTGAATAAGTGCAACGAAAGCTCTGGAATTAAGTCACATTGAACTGATTTGGGTCATATACCAATTCTTGGGTCAATTACTGTAGTCTGCCTGGGTCATGTATCTACCTCTTTGGAAAGGAGGCAGTCTCACCCAAAATGTACACAAGGGGGGTATCCCATAGGAAAAATTAGGGTGCTGTTACCAAAAGAAGGGAAGATTGATGTTGGGCAGGCACAAATAACATATCCATTTCAACAGGAAAAATATCTTTTCTGTTACCTATTTCTACAAATCCATCGGTTTATTTGATAGTGTAACTAAAATACATATAAATTTCCAGGCCGGGTTTTGTGGCTCATGCCTGTAATCCCAGCACTTTGGGAGGCCGAGGCGGGAGGATCACTTGAGCCCAGGAGTTTGAGACCAGCCTGGGCAACATAGCAAAACTCTGTCTCTACAAAAAAATACAAAAATTAGCTGGACATGTTTGGCCCATACCTGTAGTCTCAGCTACTCGGGACGCTAAGGCAGGAGGATTGCATGGGCCCGGGAGGCAGAGGTGGAGGGTGCAGTGAGCTGAGATCGTGCCACTGCATTCCATCCTAGGTGACAGAGTGAGACTCTGCCTTATAAAAAAAGAAAAATTTTTTTTTTTTTTGAGAAGGAGTTTCACTCTTGTTGCCCTGGCTGGAGTGCAATGGCACGATCTCAGCTCACTGAAACCTCTGCCTCTCAGGTTCAAACGATTCATTCTCCTGTCTTAGCCTCCTGAGTAGCTGAGATTACAGGCATGAGCCACCACACCCGGCTAATTTTGTGTTTTTAGTAGAGATGGGGTTTCACCATGTTAGTCAGTCTGGTCTCAAAACTCCTGATCTCAGGTGATCCACCTGCCTTGGCCTCCCAAAGTGGTGGATTACAGGTGTGAGCCACTGCGCCCGGCCAAGAAATAAATTTTTAAGGAATGAATTTCCTGTTTAACAAAAGCAGGAGCTTCTAAAAAATTAATAAGAAATTAACAGGCTGGGCACGGTGGCTAACGCCTGTAATCCCAGCACTTGGGAGGCCGAGGTGGGTGGATCACCTGAGGTCAGGAGTTCGGGACTAGCCTGACCGACATGGAGAAACCCTGTCTCTACTAAAAAAATACAAAATTAGCCGGACGTGGTGGTGCATGACTGTAATCCCAGCTACTTGGGAGGTTGAGGCAGGAGAATCACTTGAACCCAGGGGGCAGAGGTTGCGGTGAGCCGAGATCGCGCCATTGCACTCCAGCCTGGGCAACGAGCAAAACTCCGTCTCAAAAAAAAAAAGGAAGAAGAAAAGAAAGAAATTAACAATGATATAATGCTTTTTACATGCCTGGTATTGTTCTAAGCACTTTAGGTGTGTTAATGCACTAATTTGATCTCTAAAATGGCAAACTGTTATCAACCCCATTTTATAGATGAGAAAATTGAGGCATGGAGAGATTAAGTCATTTGCCCAAGGTGACCTCGCTAATAATATTTTGTATGAAGAGCTAGCAATCTTTAGGTATGGCTGTTCCACCAGTATCATCTTGTTTAGATATCTGTCAGGAATAATGTTAGAAACTTTCTGCCATGTTTTAGTCTTTCCTGAGGCTTTCACCCAAAGATTGACAGTTCGTATAGGCTTAGCTTTTTGAGTTCAGGGTAGAGCCCAAGCTATTAGTACTTATCTAGAAACCCACCCCTACTACAGCTATGAGAATCAGGGTTGCTGGGCATGGTGGCTCAAGCCTGTAATCCCAGCACTTTGGCAGGCTGAGGTGGGCAGATCACTTGAGCTTAGGAGTTTGAGACCAGCCTGGATAACATGGTGAAACCCCACCTCTACAAAAAAGAAATACAAAAATTAGGTGGGTATGGTGGCGTGTGCCTGTAGTCCCAGCTACCTGGGAGACTGAGGTGGGAGGGTGGCTTGAGCCCAGGAGGTGGAGGCTGCAGTGAGCCAAGGTTGCACCACTGCACTCCAGCCTGGGTGACAGAACAAGACCTTGTCTCAAAAATAAAAGAATCAGGGTCAGGAAGAGCACTTCTGATACCACTACTTAAAAAAGCCTTTATGGCCAGGCGAGGTGGCTCACACCTGTAATCCCAGCACTTTGGGAGGCTAAGGTGGGAGGTGGGTAGATTGCTTGAGCTTGAGTTCGAGACCAGCCTAGGCAACATGGTGAAACCTTGTCTCTACTAAAAATACAAAAATTAGCTGGGTGTGGTGGCGGGAGCCTGTAGTCCCAGCTACTCAGGAGGCTGAGGCAGGAGAATCACTTGAACTCAGGAGGTGGAGGTTGCAGTGAGCTGAGATCATGCCACTGCACTCCAGCCTGGGCAACAGAGCAAGACTTTGTGTCTCAAAAAAAAAAAAAAAAAGCCGTTATTACAAAATTAAACAGAATTTGTAAGACACACATAACAATGTATTGCATGGTGAATTATTGTAAGGTGAACATTTTTGTAACTGTCATCCAAGTCAAGAATCAGAACTTTGCCACTCACTTCAGAAGCCCCCCTTCGTCACAATCCCCTCACTCTTTTCATAAGTAACTATTATCCTGACTTTTATATGTAATGACATCTTTGTATTTTTAAAAGTTTTATTACTCAAATGAACATCCCTAGTTCATTTGCCGTTAGGCTTAGTCTTGCCCCTAAGAAAAAAGTTTTTGTTTGTGTTTTCAATCTCTCTTAATTTTTAGGGTCCCAGGTTCCCTTTCTCTTCCATAGTGTTTATCTATTGAAGAATCCAGACAGATCTCCCATAGTTTGAATTTTCCTGATTATATATCATGATACAATTTAACATATTCCTCTATCATCTATATTTCCTGCAAATAGGCAGCTGGATCCAGAGACTAGATACCACTGTTTTTTGTTTTTTACTTTTTTTTTTTTTTTTCAGCCAGAGTCTCACTCTGTTGCCCAGGCTGGAGTGCAGTGGTGTGATCTTGGCCTACTGCAACCTCCACCTCCTGGGTTCAAGCAATTCTCTTGCCTCAGCCTCCTGAGTAGCTGGGATTACAGGTGTGTGCCACCACACCCAGCTAATTTTTGTATTTTTGGTAGAGATAGGGTTTCACCATGTTGGTCAGGCTGGTCTTGAATTCCTGACCTCAAGTGATCTACCTGCCTCTGCCTCCCAAAGTGCTGGGATTACAGGCATGAGTCACTGCACCAGCCTGTTTTTTAGCTTTTTACTTGAAATCATTTTAAACTTACAGAATACTTGCAAAAATATTGCAGAGAGATCTGTATACCCTTCACCCAGCTTCCCCCAATGTTAATATCCTACATAGTCATAGTACAGTGATCAAAACTAAGATGATAACATTGGTACAATACTATTAACTAAACCATAGTTGTTAAGATTTTACCATTTTTGCTGGGCACAGTGGCTATGCCTATAATCTCAGCACTTTGGGAGGCTGAGGCGAGGGGATGCCTTGAGCTCTGGAATTTATGACCAGTCTGGGCAACATAGGGAGACTTCTCTCTACATAAAATTAAAAAAGAGTTAGCTGGTTTGGTGGCGCACACCTGTGGTCCCAGCTACTTGGGAAGCTGAAGTGGGAGGATTGCTTGAGCCTGGGATGAGGAAGCTGCATTGAGCTATGATCATGCCACTGCACTGTATGTAGCCTGGCACCAGAGCAAGACCCTGTGTAAAAAAAAAAAAAAAAAAGGTTTTACCATTCTTTCACTAATTTTTTTTCTGTTCTATGATCTAATATTCCATATTGCATTTTTATTTTTATTTTTTAAATTTATTTATTTATTTATTTATTTTTTTGAGTCAGAGTCTCGCTCTGTCGCCCAGGCTGGAGTGCAGTGACACGATCTTGGTTCACTGCAAGCTCCGCCTTCCGGTTTCACGCCATTCTCCTGCCTCAGCCTCCCGAGTAGCTGGGACTACAGGTGCCCGCCACCTCGCCTGGCTAATTTCTTATATTTTTAGTAGAGATGGGGTTTCACCGTGTTAGCCAGGATGGTTTCGATCTCCTGACCTCATGATTTGCCCACTTCAGCCTCCAAAGTGCTGGGATTACGGGTGTGAGCCAGAGCGCCCGCCCCCCCCTTTTTTTTTTTTTTTTTTTGAGACAGAGTCTTGCCCTTGTTACCCAGGCTGGAGTGCAGTGGCGCGATCTTGGCTCACTGCAACCTCCACCTCCCAGATTCAGGAGATTCTCCTGCCTTAGCCTCCTGAGTAGCTGGGATTATAGGTCCCTGCCACCATGCCAGCTAATCTTTGTATTTTTAGTGGAGACGGGGTTTCACCATGTTGGCCAGGCTGGTATCGAATTCCTGACCTCAGGTGATCCACCTGCCTCGACCTCCCAAAATGCTGGGATTACAGGCATGAGCCACCGCGCCTGGCCACATATTGCGTTTAGTTGTTATATCTCCTTAGTCGTTTATCTGTGATAGTTCCTTAGCTTTTCCTCATCTTTTATGACCTTGACACTTTGAAGAGCTCTGGTCAGGTATTTTGTAGAATGTCCCTCAATTTGGTTTTGTCTAATGTTTTCTTGTGGTTTGACGGAGGTAATGGATTTTGGGGAAGAATACCCCTGAGATGATATGGTCCTCTCAGTGCATTGGATCAGGGGTGCATATTGAAATGCCCTAATACTGGTGATGTCAGCCATAATCCCTTGGTTAATGTAGTGTCTGCCAGATTTCTCCACCATAAAGTGACTGTTTCCCTTTGTAATTAATCAGCATTTTAGGGGCTATTCTTTGGAGCTCTACAAATATCCTGTTTTTAAATTTTTGCCTACTAATTTTTGCATTCATAGGTTAATCTTGCCTGCAACAGTCATTACTCAGGTGTTTCAATGGTGACTTTTCTGTTTCTCTCATTCATTTTTATTTAATAATTAAAATTCTTCTGTAAGGAAGAGTTGTCATTTCTTTGCATTTATTTAATTATTTATGTCAGTATAGATTTGGATATTTTATACTCTGGACTCTGTATACTATATTCATTCTGTTGTTTGGATTATTCTAGTTTTGGCCATTGGGACCGCTTTCATCTTGACCCCTTTGTCCTTTTGCCATACCTCTATCTCACTTTTTTTTTTAAAGCACTTTATTACATTCTAGAACTATAAGATGATACAGGTTTATCTTGCTTAGTTCAGCCCTGGAATTGACCACTTCTTCAAGGGCCCTGGCTCCTTTTATTAGAGAATGTTATTTAGAAACAAAGTTCTGAATGCTAGGTGTGTTCATTGCAGCTGGAGTGATGCTGCTTCTTAGGCCCTCAGCTAGAAGTATAGGGACACTACTGCTTTTGAACAAGCTTATGTCCTTATTGATACGGGAAACTGAAAAATAATATTTGTCTTATACAGGATGATATGCTTTTATTATCACCCATAGGAAAAGTATACCAAGGTAACTAAGAATTATTGGCCAGGCATAGTGGCTCATGCCTGTAATCTTAGCACTTTGGGAGGCCAGGGTGGGTAGATCGCTTGAGGCCGGGAGTTTGAGACCAGCCTGAGCAACATAGCAGGACCCCATCTCTACAAAAAATAAGAATTAGTCAGGTGCAGTGGTGCACTCCGGTAGTCCCAGCTACGTGGGAGGCTGAGCTTGAGCCCGGGAGGTTAAGGCTGCAGTGAGCTGATTGTGCCACTGCATTCTAGCCTGGGCAAAAGATTAAGGCCCCTGTCTCTAAAAATAAATAAATAAATAAATAAATAAATAAATAAATAAATAAATAAAATAAATAAGCTTGCTTCATGGGTTAGTTATCAGTTAAGAGTTGAGAGTCTTTATCAAAAAAAAAAAACTTACATTTTACAATAGTTGGCCCTAATTATTTAGCTCTTATATTAGTTGTTAGATAATAGTCCCATGAAGTGAGAAATGTTACTTGGATGCTCTGGTGTATTTTCACAGGTTTTATTTTTGGAGGATACTCCAGGAAAAAGAAAGGCATAAAGTTGAGTTCTATGGGTATCTTTATTGTCTTTTTGTTTTTTCCCCCTAATAGGCACTTTGTGAAACTGACTTTAAAGTGTTTTCAGCATGATATTATTGGAACTTTTTTTTTTGAGATGGAGTCTTGTTCTATCGCCCGGGCTGGAGTACAGTGGCACGATCTTGGCTCACTACAACCTCCGCATTCTGGGTTCAAGCAGTTCTCCTGTCTCAGCCTCCCGAGGAGCTGAGACTACAAGTGCAAGCCACCATGCCTGGCTAATTTTTATATTCTTAGTAGAGACGGGGTTTCACCATATTGGTCAGGCTGGTCTTGAACTCCTGACCTCAGGTGATCCACCCACTTCGGCCTCCCAAAGTATTGAGATTACAGGCATGAACTACCGTGCTCAGCCTATTGGAACATTTTTATATATATTAGAATTTGACAGCCCTGATTATTCTTTTCTATGGAGAGTAGATTCACTATTTTAAAGAGGATATTGGTACTCTTGTACCAGTATGTTTTATGTGCCTTAGATGTACATAGATGAAACATCTATGTACCTTAGATGTTTCCAAATGCACTGCAGACCAGGTCACAGTTTTTAATCGTGTGCACCAAAATTAGAAAAGTAAGGATAGTAATAAGTTTATCATTAAAACTAAATGTATTCCATTAAAAATATTCTGGGCCAGGCGTGGTGGCTCCCGCCTGTAATCCCAGCACTTTGGGAGGCTGAGGCAGGCAGATCATGAAGTCAGGAGTGTGAGATCAGCCTGGCCAACATGGTAAAACCCTGCCTCTACTAAAAATACAAAAAAATTGGCCATACATGGTGGTGTGCATCTGTAATCCCAGCTACTCAGGAGGCTGAGGCAGGAGAATTGCTTGAACCCGGGAGGTGAAGGTTGCAGTGAGCCAAGATCATGCCACTGCACTCTAGCGTGGGCGACAGAGTGTGAGACTCTGTCTCAAAGACAAACAAACAAAAAATATTCTGAGTTTATGTTCTTCCTATACTTTTTTTTTTTTTTTTTTGAGACGGGGTCTGGCTCTGTCGCCCAGGCTGGAGTATAGTGGCACAATCACAGCTTACTGCAGCCTTGAACTCTTGGGCTCAGGTGATCCTCCCACCTCAGCCTGCTGAGTAGCTGCACTCTCCACCATGCCTGGCTAATTTTTTGTATTTTTGGTAGAGACAGGGTTTCACCATGTTTCCAGGCCAGTCTCGAATTCCTGAGCTCAAGCGATATACCCTCCTTGGCCTCTCAAAGTGCTGGGATTACAGGCATGAGCCACCATGCCCAGCCATATACTTTTTTTTGTTGGTTTTTTATTTTTTATGCTTGGAGATGGAGTTTTACTTTTGTTGCCCAGGCTGGAGTGCAATGGCACAATCTCGTCTCACTGCAACCTCCACCTCCCAGGTTCAAGCGATTCTTCTACCTCAGCCTCCCAAATAGGCTAATTTTTGTATTTTTAGTAAAGACAGGGTTTCACCATGTTGGCCAGGCTGGCCTTGAATGCTTGACCTCAGGTGATCCACCCGCCTGGGCCTCCCAAAGTGCTGGGATTACAGGCGTGAGCCACTGTGCCCGGCCAACTTTTTAATATTGTAGTAAATGGTAGGGTTTTTAAAAATGTTTTTACCAGCCTGGGCAATATAGCAAGAGCCCGTTTCTACAAAAAAAATTTAAAAATTAGCTGGGTGTGGTGGCATGCACCTATAGTCCCAGCTACTTGGGAGGCTGGGGTGGGAGGATCACTTGAGCCTGGAAGGTTGAGGCTGCAATGAGCTATGATCAAGCCATTACACTCCGGCCTGGGCAACAGAGTGAGTCTCAAAAAAGAAAGACAAAAAAATGTTTTACATGTTTTACATAGTCTGACCCTTTGCCCAGATCAGTTATCAATTAAGTAATATGATGCCATATTTAATCATCAATATAGCAGAGCCACACTCCAGGCATTTGCCAGAGAATACACTAACAAATCCACTGATATACAATATCTAGCAAAAGCATATCTGAGATGAATTACATTTTAGGCAATTGCCTAAAAGTTGTGCAGTCTGTCCTCAAGCTGTGTCTCAAAAATTTCCATCTGGATTAAACCAGACAAGTGGAGAGTGATGTGCCTGGACGGCCTCATACTGGTGCCCTGTAGAGTTGCTTTTTTACTGCTCTGTGGTAGGATGCCATTGGCTAAGATTGAGAAATGCCTTGTGATTTGACCTGATGAATCATCTCCTTGGGTCTCCAGTAAAGCTGTTAGTGAAGGATTTAATAGCTATTACACAGCAACCTCTTTATGCAGCTCCTTGAGATTTCCTTTTGGTTGCAGTATAAGGACCAGTTACAACGGTCTTGAGCAATATGCTTTGTTTTATTTTATGGCCACCATGAATTATAAAATTGATTATAGGACTACCCTACCTTCTTTAGGGTAGTCCTATAAAGTTTAAAGTCGTAATTATAGCCCACTCCTTACAAATATGTAGTGGTCTTTTTTCTTTTCTTTTCTTTCTGTTTTTGTTTATTTGATACAGGGTTTCCCTCTGATACAGGCTGGAGTGCAGTAGCATGATCATGACTCGCTGCAGCTTTGACCTCCTGGGCTCAATTGATCTTCCCACTTCAGCCTCCCAAGTAGCTGGGACCACAGGCACACATCACCATGCCCCAGCTAATTTTTGTTTTTTTATAGAGACAGGGACTCCTTATGTTGCCCAGGCTGATCTTGAACTCCTTGAATCCCTGCCTACCTACTTTTTAATAGGTAACTCAGTCACATGATTCAAAAATAAAAAGTAGCTAGGTGCAGTGACTCACGCCTGTAATCCCACCACTTTGGGAGGTCAAGGTGGGAAGATGGCTTGAGCCCAGGAGTTCAAGACCAGCCTGAGCAACATGGCAAGACACTGTCTCTACCAAAAAAAAATTTAGCTGGGTGTAGTGGCGTTGGCCTGTGTTCTCAGCTACTTGGGAGGCTGAGGTGGGATGATCGCTTGTGCCCAGGAGGTTGAGGCTGCAGTGAGCCACGTTTGTAATTCCTGTACTCCAGTCTGGATGACAGAGCGAGACCCTGTCTCCAAAACAAAAACAAAAACTATTTCTTTTGAATAATTGTAAAATAATACATCCTCATTGCTAAAGATTCAGAAAATGAAGATGAAAAAAATCAAGCATCTTCTGTAATCTTATCACCTAGAAATGGTCATTGTGAACATTTAAATATTTATTTTTCCAGGCATTTCTCATTGAGTACATGTTCATTCTCTCTCTTTCAAATAATTAAATGAATGCTTATAAAAGTTTAAGATAAAACTCTACAAACAAACCTATTTAAAAATGTGCAATTTTGAAAAGCTGAGGCAGGCAGATCACTTGAGGTCAGGAGTTCCAGACTAGCCTGGCCAACATAGTAAAACCCCGACTCCACTAAAAATACAAAAATTAGCTGGTCTGGTGGCAGGCATCTGTAATCCTAGCTACTGGGTGGCTGAGGCAGGAGAATTGCTTGAACCCAGGAGGCAGAGGTTGCAGTGAGCCAAGATCACGCCACTGCATTCCAGCCTGGGTGACAGACCGAGACTCTGTCTCAAAAAAAAAGGCAAAGGGCTGGGTATGGTGGCTCATACCTGTAATTCCAGCACCACTGTAATTCCAGCACTTTGGGAGGCTGAAGCAGGAAGATTGCTTGAGCCCAGGAGTTTGAGACCAGCCTGAGTAACATGGTGAAACCCCATCTCTACAAAAAATACAAAAATTAGCCAGGCATAGTGATGCACACCTGAAGTCCCAATTGCTCGAGAGGCTGAGGTGGGAGGATCGATTGAGCCTGAGAGGTCAAGGCTGCAGTGAGCCCTGATCATGCCACTGTACTTCAACCTGGGCAATAGAGCGAGACCCTGTCTTGGAAAAACAGTTGACGGGGGGCACAGGACATGAACAGACACGTCTCAAAAGAAGACATGCATGTGGCCAACAAGCATATGAAAAAATGCTCAACATAATTAGTCATTAGAGAAATGCAAATCAAAACCACAATGAGATACTATCTCAAAACCACAATGAGATACTATCTCATACCAGTCAGAATGACCATTATTAAAAAGTCAAAAAATAATAGATGCTGGCAAGGTTGTGGAGAAAAGGAAACACTTATACACGGCTGGTGGGAATATAAATTAATTCAGCCACCGTGGAAAGCAGTTTGAAGATTTCTCAAAGATCCTAAAACAGAACTGCAATTCGACCCAGCAATCCCATTACTAGGTATATACCTAAAGGAATAGAAATTGTTCTGCCCTAAAGATGCATGCATGTGTATGTTCATCACAGCAGTATTCACAATAGCAAAGACATGGAATTAACCTGAATGCCCATCAGTGGTGGACTGGATAAAGAAAATGTGGTACATATACACCATGGAACACTATGCAGCATAAAAAAAAAAAAAGAATGAGCTCATGTCCTTTGCACCAACGTGGATGGAGCTGGAGACATTATCCTAAGCAAATTAATGCAAGAACAGAAAACCAAATACAGCATATTCTCACTTATAAGTGGAAGCTAAACACTGAGTACACATGGACACAAAGAAAGTAGCAGTAGATACCTGGGCCTACTTGAGGGTGGAGGGTGGGAGGAGGGTGAAGATGGAAAAGCTACCTGTCAGGTACTGTGCTTATTACCTGGGCGATGAGATTATCTGCACTCCAAACCTCTATGACATGCAATTTACCCATGTAACAAACCTGGACATGTACCCCCTCAACCCCCAGAAAATTTGCAAAGGAAAATAAGTAAAAGCCAAGAGAAATTGCTAAAATAGTCATTTAAAAAAAAATCACCAAAAAAACCTATTATATTTTATATGCTGTCTTTTGACCTACTTTTCATTTAAGAATATTTTATGGGCTGCTTTTCTTCATTAAATATAGATCTCTAGTATACTTTTTAATTTTAACTCTTAATTTTAAAATAATTTTAGATTTTCAAAAAAGTTACAAGAGTTCCTGTTTACCTTTCATTCAGCTTTTTCTAATGTTAACATTCTACATCACCATAGTGCAATGACCTAAACCAGAAAATTAACATTGATACAATGCTATTAACTAATTACAGGCCTTATTAGAATTTTATCACTTTGCCCCACTAATGTCCATTTCTAGTCCAATATCCAACCTGTGATTCCACTTTGCACTTAGTTGTTTTGTTGCCTTAGTCTCTTCTAATCTGGGATACTTCCTCAGACTTAACATTTAAAATTTTTTAAATTTAATTTTTATGGATACCTAGTAGTTGTACATAGGCTTAATATTTTTAAGAGTACTTGCCAGTTATTTTATGTCTCCATTTGGGTCTGCCTGATGTCTTCTCACAGTTAGACTGAGGTTATGCTTTTTTGTTTGTTTGCTTTTTGAGAAGGAGTTTCACTCTGTTGCCCAGGCTGGAGTGCAGTGGCACAATCTTGGCTCATTGCAACCTCCGCCTCCCAGGTTCAAGCGATTCTCCTGCCTCACCCTCCCAAGTAGCTGGGATTACAGGTGCGTGCCACCATGCCTGGCTAATTTTTGTATTTTTAATGGAGACAGGGTTTTGCCGTGTTGGCCAGGCTGGTCTTGAACTCCTGACCTCAGGTGATCCACCTGCCTTGGCCTCCCAAAGTGCTGGGATTACAGGCATGAGCCACCACCCATGTAAAATTATTATTTTTCCCCTTGCAAATATTCTGTTTCTCATATTTTTGCCCACTAATTTTAGCATCCATTGATGATTCTTGCCTTTTGTGATTATTACTATGGATGGAGTATGCCAAGTGGTGATTTTCTGTCTCTTTGTTCCTTCTACATTTGATCCTTAGAATTCTCTGTAGGGAAAAGCTCTCCTTTCTCTTCCACTTATTTATTTATTATTTATAACACAGTATAATTTTAAGTATAAAGCATTCCATTATATAGAGATATATATTATATCATAATTCATTGAAATAAATTTTCATTAATGGACATTCAGATTATTTCTAATTGTTCAGTACTCTGAACAGTGTAAGGAACATACCTCTTTGGGTACTTGTCAAGTTATTTCCATAGGATAAACTGCCCTAGGAAGTATCATATCTGGGTCAGAAGGCACACACTTAGAAAGCACATATTGCCCTGTCAAAAAGTTAATACAAATGTCACTCAAATGAGCAGCATATGAGAGTGACTGCCCATTTCCTCACACTATGGCAACATTTCTCACCAGCTTCTAATTTGTTATCTTATTGTGCTTTGGAATGGGGAAGATTAGGCATAAATGAGACATTTTTGAGAGTTGGTAAGAGTTACAAGGAACTAGAAGGAAGCGGATAGTTTAACATAAAACTGTCTTATAACAAGTGCTGCCCGCAATGAAAAAGGATGCTGTCCATGAAAGAGAGTTTCCTGTCATCAGAAATGTTCAAGACTTAAAGCCACTTGCTGGGGATGAGGTAAAGGGGGTTAGATAAACGCTAAGGCCCTTTTTGGTTCTGGGGGTATCTAACAATTTGGTCTATAGCTGCCTGCTTAGTCTGAGTGAACTTGTATATCTAATTTTTCAGTGGTTGAAGGCCTTTCACTGTTGGACTTGGGAGTATCTCCGTATTCTGGAGCAGTATTTCATGAAGTAAGTGTTCTTATTTTCTTTTCTGGGTACCAAGAGTAGTTTACAGTCACAGATACCAAAGCCTAACCTCTGTTTTGTACAAACATTTAAAAAGATGTATTCTTGACCATCATATTTAGAAACAGCCCGTTTTTAGATGTCCTCTGCATAAGAAAGAGATTTTGCAATTGCAGTGGAAATGATCCAGATTAAGATTGTAACTGGGGAAGCAGATGAGGCTTCTGTAGAAGTTACCATTTGTAATGGCAAATAAGTTGCAAACAGTCCTTAGTCCGCAAATAGGTTGTATGCTAATTAGCATGTAATTTGTTGTTTGGAATATGATTTCCCATGAAAACTATGGCAGTAATGTTGTTTCCTTAGAAAGCCCACAAAAGCTTACTTAACCCATAAAATTAGCTTTTTTTTTTTTGGCAGGGTCTTATTCTGTCACCCAGGCTAGAGTGCAGTGACACAATCACGGTTCACTGCAGCCTTGACCTCCTGGGCTCAAGTGATCCTCCTACTTGAGCCTCCTGAGTAGTAGGGACCACAAGTGTGCACCCCCATGCCCAGCTAATTTTGATTTAAAATTAGCTCTTAAGAATAGTAAAAACAGGCTGGGTGCAGTGGCTCATGCCTGTAATCCCAGCACTTTGGGAGGCCAAAGTGGGCGGATCACGAGGTCAGGAAATCGAAACCATCCTGGCTAACACGGTGAAACCCCGTCTCTACTGAAAATACAAAAGATTAGCTGGGCGCGGTAGTGGGCGCCTGTAGTCCCAGCTACTAGGGAGGCTGAAGCAGGAGAATGGCGCGAACCCGGGAGGTGGAGTTTGCAGTGAGCCGAGATCGCGCCACTGCACTCCAGCCTGGGTGACAGAGCAAGACTCCGTCTCAAAAAAAAAAAAAAAAAAAAATATTATAAACAGGCCAGGCGCGGTGGCTTACACCTGTAATCCCAGCACTTTGGGAGGCCAACGCAAGTGGATCACGAGGTCAGGAGTTCAAGACCAGCCTGGCCAACGTGGTAAACCCCCAGCTCTACCAAACATACAAAAAATAGCTGGGCATGGTGGCAGGTGCCTGTAATCCCAGCTACTTGGGAGGCTGAGGCAGGAGAATTGTTTGAACCCAGGAGGCAGAGTTTGCAGTGAGCCGAGACTGCACCATTGCACTCCAGCCTGGGCCACAGGGTGAGACTCCATCTCAAAAAAAAAAAAAAAAGAAAAAGGAATAGTGAAAACACTCTTAATTAGGTCCAGATTATCTCTTGTTTACAGCAACAGCTTCCTGACGGTCTTTTTGCATTCAGTCTTGCTCATTCACTCTATTCTGTAGTCAGAGCCATCTTTCTAAAATGTGAATCTGTTTCTGTCACCGTCTTGCTCGGCACCTTTGAATGTTCACCATTGACCTCAGGATAAAATCCAGATACCTTAGAGGGGCATACAAAGCCCTGAAGACCCTCCTCACCACATCCATCACATTTCTTTCCACTGCCCTTTCCATTCTTTTTTATTTTTTTGAGACAGAGTCTCGCTCTGTCACCCAGGCTGGAGTGCAGTGGCACGATCTTGGCTCACTGCAAGCTCTGCCTCCCGGGTTCACGCCATTCTCCTGCCTCAGCCTCCGGAGTAGCTGGGACCACAGGTGCCCGTGACTACGCCTGGCTAATTTTTTTGTGTGTTTTTAGTAGACACGGGGTTTCACCATATTAGCCAGGATGCTCTCAAACTCCTGACTTTGTGATCTGCCTGCCTTGGCCTCCCAAAGTGCTGGGATTACAGGCGTGAGCCACCGCGTCCCACTGCCCTTTCCGTTCTTATTGGCCATATCATTTTAAAGAAGTTTTCTAATTTGACAATGTACCTTCTAATTTTTTTTTTTTAAAGACAGGGTCTTGCTCTGTCACCGAGGCTGGAATGTGGTGGCATGATCACGGCTTACTGTAGCCTCAACCTCCTGGGCTCAAGCAATCCTCCCACCTCAGCCTCCTGAGTAGCTAGGACTACAGACATGTACCACCACAGCTGGCTAATTTTTAAAAATTTCTTTGTAGAGATGGGGTCTTGCTATGTTGCCCAGGCTGGTCTTGAACTGCTGCACTCAAGTAATCCTCCTGCCTTGGCCTCCGAAAGTGTTGGGATTACAGGCATGAGCCACTGTGCTTGGCCTTAATTTTTTTTTTTTTTTTGAGACGGAGTCTCGCTCTGTCACCCAGGATGGAGTGCAATGGTGCAATCTCAGCTCACTGCAACCTCTGCCTCCCGGGTTCAAGCGACTCCTCTGCCTCAGCCTCCCGAGAAGCTGGGACCACAGGCACGTGCCACCATGCCTGGCTAATTTTTGTATTTTTAGTGGAGACGGGGTTTCACCATATTGGCCAGGCTGATCTCGAACTCCTGACCTTGTGATCCGCCTGCTCGGCCTCCCAAAGTGCTGGGATTACAGGTGTGAGTCACCGTTCCTGGCTGGCCTTAATTTTTATAGTTATCTCTCTCATATGTACTTTGAGAACAGTTTTTTTTGTTTGTTTTTTGGCTCTTCTGTCTAATCTTTCAAAAGCATTCAACTTGGTCCTCATAGAAATAACAACTGTCTTTTGCATTTCAATTTTATTATCTCTGTTAATATCTAATCAAACTGCAATAACAAGAACTACTGGCAGAAACAGGTTAGGAACAACTTCAGAGACTTTTGTTTTTTTTTTTTTGAGACAGAGTTTTGCTCTTTTGCCCAGGTGGAGTGAAGTGGTGCCAACTCGGCTCATTGCAACCTCTGCAACCCCCTCCCCCTTCCCCCACCCTGGATTCAAGTGATTGTCCTGCCTCAGCATCCCAAGTAGCTGGAGTTATAGGCGTGTGCCACCACGCCTGGCTAATTTTTGAATTTTTAGTAGAGACGGGGTTTTGCCACCTTGGCCAGGCTGCTCTCGAACTCCTGATCTCAGGTGATCCACCTGCCTCGGCCTCCCAAAGTGCTAGGATTACAGGCGTGAGCCACTGTGCCCGGCCAAGAGACTCTTAGTAAGCATACAGGGCCGGGCGCGGTGGCTCACGCCTGTAATCCCAGCACTTTGGGAAGCCTAGGCGGGCGGATCACAAGGTCGGGAGTTCGAGACCAGCCTGGCCAATATGGCGAAACCCCGTCTCTACTAAAAATACAAAAAATTAGCAAGGCGTGGTGGCAGGCGGCTGTAGTCCCAGCTACTCAGGAGGCTGAGGCAGGAGAATGGCGTGAACACGGGAGGCGGAGCTTGCAGTGAGCCGAGATGGTGCCACTGCACTCCAGCCTGAGTGACAGAGCGAGACTCCATCTCAAAAAAAAAAAAGAAAGGTGTCTCTCATCACCTTAGTCTTCCAAAGAATCTTATGCTTATCCTTTTCCTGGCTCGTGTCACACTCTTGAAATTGCCTCTGTGTTTATTTTACTCATTATGATATATTGTCTTCAAAACAGGTGCTGTCCCCTTCTTATCACTTATTCCTGGTGCCTACCTCTATCAGCATATGCATTACAATCCTTCCCTCCCTTCTGTCCTTCCTTTAGTAAAGATTTGTAAATATTCACTAAGTGCCAGCTACTCTGCTAGGTGTTAGGGATACAAAACAAGACACAGTGCCTGGCTTCATGGTGCTTATACTTCTGAGAGAAACAGACAATAAGTTAGTAAAAAAAGAAACAAATTTCAGAGCCAAGGGTATCACCAGGGATAAAATACATTTCATAATGATAAAAGAGCGATACTAAATGCTTATGTATCAAATTACAGAGCTTCAAAATATATGAAGACTGATAGAACTACAAGGAGAAATAGATCCACAATTACAGAGATTTCAATATCCCTTTCTCAATGATTGGTAGAACAAGCAGACATAAAATCAGCAAAGATATAAAAGACTTGAATAACAACCAACTTGGGCCAGACATGGTGGCTCACGCCTGTAATCCCAGCACTTTGGGAGGCCAAGGCGGGTAGATTGAGGCCAGGAGTTTGAGACCAGCCTGACCAACATGGTGAAACCCCGTCTCTGCTAAAAATAGAAAAATTAGCTGGGTGTGGTGTTATGCACCTGTAATCCCAGCTACTTGGGAGGCTGAGGCAGGAGAATAGCTTGAACCTGGGAGGCAGACGTTATAGTGAGCGGAGATAGTGCCACTGCATTCCAACCTGGGCAACAAACCTAGACTTCATCTCAAAAAAAAAAAAAACCCAACTTGACCTAGTTGTCATTTATAGAACACTCCATCCAACAACAGCAAAACACATAATTTTTTTCAAATGTACACGGAACATTTGCAAGATAGACCACATTCTGGTCTATAAAACAAGGCTCAGTAAATTTAAAAGGATTCAAGTTATACAAAATATATTCTCTGACCACAATTGAATTAAATAAAAAATACCAGAAAGATATCTAGAGAATCCCCAAATATTTAGAAACTGAGTAACATATTCTTAATTAACCCATAGATCAAAGAATAAATCATAAAGGAAATTAGAAAGTATTTTGAAATGGATGAAAATGAAACACAACCCATCAAAATATGTGGGATGTCACTAAGTAGTTCTTAGGGAGAGACTTATAGCACCAAATGCTTATATTAGAAAAGAAGACCTCAAGTCAATGACCACAGCTTCTACCTTAAGAAACTAGGAAAAGATAAAATTATACTCAAAGTAAGCAGATTAAAAGAAATAATAAAGATCTGAGTAGAAACAAAGGGTAGAAAACAAAACTAATAGTGAAAATCACTGAAACAAAGATGGTTCCTTGGGATGAGCATTAAAATTGATAAACTTGGGAATGATGGATATGTTCACTTTCTTGACTGTAATGGTTTTATGGATGTATACATAGGTCAAAATTTGTCAAATTGAGGCCAGGCACGGTGGCTCATATCTGTAATCCTAGCACTTTGGGAGGCCAAGGTGGGACTATTGCTTGAGCCTAGGAGTTTAAGACCAGCCTGGGCAACATAGTGAGACTCTGTTTCTACCCCCAGGGGGAAAAAAAAATTAGCTGGTTGTGGTGGCATGTGCCTGTAGTTGTAGTTACTCAGGAGGCTGAGGTAGGAGGATTGCTTGATCCTGGAAGGTCTAAGCTGCAGTGAGCCATGATTATACCTCTGCACCCCAGCCTGGGCAACAGAGTAAAATCATGACTCAAAAAACGAAAATAAAAACAAACCAAATAGCTGGGACTACAGATGCATGCTACCATGCCCAGCTAATTTTTTTTTTTTTTTTTTTTTTTTTTTTTGTAGAGATGGGGGGTCTCACTTTGTTGCCCAGGCTGGTCTCAACCTCCTGGCCTCAAGTGATGCTCCCACCTCGGCCTCCTAAAGTGTTGTGATTGCAGGTGTGAGCCACCGGAGCTGTCTGGAACCTGGATTTAAATGCGAATCTGACTCCAAAGTCTTTGTTCTTGCTACCATGCTAACTTGTTCTCACTAAAAAGTCTGTCAATAACCTCTCAATGTTATAGGACACATTCGTGCATATGGTTTAGTGATGGGAAGAGGTGCTCCTCAGTCATCAGCACGGGCTCACTAAAACCAGGTCATGCACTTCCCTTCTGGTTCTGGTGGATTGGTGAACGGGCTTGCAGTAGCAGACCAACCTACCTGCCACGAACAACAAGAAAAGCAGGATGAATATGAAAAAAGGAAAAAAAAAAACCCACATCTGCTGGAAGGCATTGGAAAGTACCAAGATAAGCAGGACTCCAGGGATTAAGATCCCAGAGGGGAAAGTACAAAAAGTAATACGAACAGTCTGAGCTGCTTTGTCCTTGAAGCATTTACCAATTTGTAAGTGACACAGGTGGAGAAGCAGAACAGAAATTGGCTGGCTAGAGACCAAGAAGCTAAGCAGAGCTATTGGCAGTCTCAGGGTGCTGGGGAAATACAAATTGGAGTGCAGGACCAACCAAAATGACAAGGCTCTGGTAAAGGACTTGCCTTTAGGCTGGAACTTCTGAAGGACTACACTCTAGGAGTAAGGGTAGACCAATATAGACTAGTTTTACAAAGACTAAATCCAGCTTCAAATTAGCTCAATCCCTAAAGTGAAACAACTATATTGTAATTACCAGCTTAAAGAAATCTTTTCCAGAAGAAAATACCTTCATCCAAGCTGCTGTAGTTTGTCATACACAATGTCTGTCATTCAATAAAAAATTACCAACCATTGGCTGGGCATGGTGGCTCACAGCTGTAATCCCAGCACTTTGGGAGGCCGAGGCTGGCGGATCACCTGAGGTCAGGAGTTCAAAACCAACCTAAGCAACATAGTGAAACGCTGTCTCTACTAAAAATACAAAAATTAGCCAGGCATGGTGGTGCATGCCTGTAGTCCCAGCTACTCGGGAGGCTGAGGCAGGAGAATCACTTGATCCTGGGAGACAGAGGTTGCAGTGAGCCAAGATCACGCCACTGCATTCCCGACTGGATGACAGAATGAGACTCCTTCTCAAAAAAAAAAAAAAGAAAAGAAAAAAAGAAAAGGAAAAAAATTACCAAGCATAATAAGAGACAGAAAAAAATAGACAATAAAAACAGATTTACAGGTGATTTAGATATTGAAGTTATCAAACGACTTGGACTTTAAAATAGCTGTGATCAGCTGGATGCAGTGGCTCACGCTTGTAATCCCAGCACTTTGGAAGGCCAAGATGGGCAGATCACTTGAGGCCAGGAATTCAACCAGCCTGGCCAACATGGTGAAACCCTGTATCTACCAAAAATACAAAAAGTAGCTGGGTGTGGTGGTGTGTGCCTGTAGTTCCAGCTACTTGGGAGGCTGAGGTGGAAGGATCACTTGAGCCCAGGAGTTGGAGGTTGCAGTGAGCTGAGATTGTGCCGTTGCACTCCAGCCTGGGTGACAAAGTGAGACCCTTTCCCCCCTCCCAAAAAAGAAAAATAGCTATGATCAATGATTAATATGTTCAAGAAATAAATAACAGAATAATTTCACCAGGGTATGTAAAAAATGAATCAAATGGAAATTCTAGAAATAGAAAACATAATAAATTAAGAATGTAAGGCCAGGCGCGGTGGCTCATGCCTGTAATCCCAGCACTTTGGGAGGCCGAGGCGGGCGGATCACGAGGTCAAGAGATTGAGACCATCCTGGCCAACATGGTGAAACCCTGTCTCTACCAAAAATACAAAAAAGTAGCCAGGCATGGTGGCGGGCGCCTGTAGTCCCTGCTACTTGGGAGGCTGAGGCAGGAGAATGGCGTGAACCTGGGAGGCGGAGCTTGCAGTGAGCCGAGATCGCGCCACTGCACTCCAGCCTGGGTGACAGAGCGAGACTCCGTCTCAAAAAAAAAAAAAAAAAAAAATAGAATGTAATAGATGGGCCGGGCGCAGTGGCTTATGCCTGTAATACCAGCACTTTGGGAGGCCAAGGTGGGCAGATCACTTAAGGTCAGGAGTTCAAGACCAGCCTAGCCAACATGGTGAAACCCTGTTTCTACTAAAAATATAAAAATTAGGCAGGCGTGGTGGCATACGCCTGTAATCCCAGCTACTCGGGAGGCTGAGATGGGAGAATCGCTTGAACCTGGGCACTTGAACCTGGGAGGCGGAAGTTGCAGTGAGCCGAGATCACGCCACTGCACTTCAACCTGGGTGACAGAGCGAGACTCCGTCTCAAAAAAAAAAAAAAATGTATAGATGAATTTAGCAGCAGATTACACAAAGCTAAAGAGAAGATTAGCAATATGGAAGATAAAGTCTGTTGAAAATACCTAGATTCAAACTTGGAGAGAAAAGGATAGAAAACACAGAAAAAAAAAAAAAAAGTAAGAGATCTGAAACTTAGTAAAACAGCCCAAATTATACATCAGTGGAGTTCTAGAATGGGAGAAGAGACAGAACGAGGCAGAATCAGTATTTGAGGAGATTATGGATGAAATTTTTTTCGACATTTACTAAGATTTTTATTCAGGAAGCTCTATAAACCCAAGTAGGAGAAGGTCAAAGAAAAACATGTAATTTTGAACATAAGTTCAAAATAAAACAGACCGGGCGCGGTGGCTCACACCTGTAATCCCAGCACTTCGGGAGGCCAAGGCGGGCGGATCACGAGGTCAGGAGTTCGAGACCATCCTGACTAAGACAGTGAAACCCCATCTCTACTAAAAATATTAAAAATTAGCTGGGTGTGGTGGCACGTGCCTGTAGTCCCAGCTACTCGGGAGGCTGAGGCAGGAGAATTACTTGAACCCGGGAGGCGGAGGTTGCAGTGAGCTGAGATCGCGCCACTGCACTCCAGCCTGGGGACAGAGTGAGACTCCATCTCTAAATCAGTCAATCAGTCAATCAATCAGTCACATCTTAGGTCAGGTGCAGTGGCTCATGCCTGTAATCCTAACACTTTGAGAAGCTGAGGCAGGCGGATTGCTTGAGCCCAGGAGTTTAAGACCAGCTTGGGCAACATGGCAAAACTCTGTCTCTACAAAAAATACAAAAATTATCTGGGTGTGGTGGCGCACATCTGTAGTCTCACCTACTCAGGAGGGTAAGGTAGGGGGGTCACCTGAGTCTGGGAGGTCAAGGCTTCAGTGAGTCATGATCGTGCCACTGCACTCCTGCCTGGACGACAGAGTGAGACTTTGTTTCAGGAAAAAACCCCAAAAACAAAAACAAAAAATTTTGCATATAAGGACACAGAAAGCTGGAAAGTAAAATGACAGAAAAAACTGTATTATGCCGACAGCCCAAAGAGGCTGATGTAACTATACTATCAGATCAAGAATATTTTAAGACAAGAAAACTTACTAGAGATGAAGAGGATTATTTTATAATGATAAAAAGATCACTGCACCCAGAAGATATAGTAATTCTACATAGAACTGCATCTAATTACATAGCTCCAAAATATATAAAGCAAAAATGGCAGTCACAGTGGGGGATTTTTTTTTTTTTGAGACAGGGTCTCACTTTGTTGCCCAGGCTGGAGTGCAGTGGTACAAACAAGGCTCACTGCAGCCTCAGCCTCCCTGGGCTCAAGCAATTCTCCCAACTCAGCCTCCCAAGTAGCTTGGATTACAGGTGCATGCTACCTCACCCGGCTAATTTTTTAAATATTTTGTAGAGGCAGGGTTCCACTATGTTGTCCAGGCTGTTCTCAAATGCCTAGGCTTAAGTGATCCTCCCACCTCAGCCCCACAAAGTGCTGAGATTACAGGCATGAGCCACTGTGCCTGACTGGGAGATTTTTAACATACCTCTTTCAGTCAGTGAAAGAACAAACAGACCAAAAAAATCAATAAGGATGTAGAAGATTTGAACAAATCATTAGCAAACTGAGCCTGCATGTCATACATAGAATGATGCAACCATAGGTGTTAATATGCATATTCGAATGTACCTGCAGCACTTACCAAAGTTGACCATATAATGGACCGTTAAGCAAGTCACAACGCATTTTCAATGATTGCAGTCATATAGTGTATTTTCTATTACCACAGTAGAGTTAAGCCAGAAAGAAATTATAAAAATATAAAAAGAATGGGAGGCCGAGGCAGGCAGATCATGAGGTCAGGAGATCGAGACCAGCCTGGCCAACATAGTGAAACTAAAAATACAAAAAATACTAAAAATACAAAAAAAAATTAGGCCGGGCATGGTGGCTCACGCTTGTAATCCCAGCACTTTGGGAGGCCGAGGCGGGTGGATCACAAAGTCAGGAGTTTGAGACCAGCCTGGCCGAGATGGTGAAACCCCGTCTGTACTAAAAATACAAAAATTAGCCAGGTGCGGTGGCGCGCGGCTGTAATCCCAGCTACTTGGGAGGCTGAGGCAGGAGAATCGCTTGAACCCGGGAGGTGGAGGTTACAGTGAGCCGAGATTGTGCCACTGCACTCTAGCAACAGAGCAAGACTCTGTCTCAAACAAACAAAAAATGGCCGGGCACGGTGGCTCACACTTGTAATCTCAGCACTTTGGGAGGCCGAGGTGGGTGGATCACCTGAGGTCGGGAGTTCGAGACTAGCCTGACCAACATGGAGAAACCCCATCTCTACTAAAAATACAAAATTAGCCAAGCATGGTGGCTGAGGCAGGAGAATCGCTTGAACCCGGGAGGCGGAGGTTTGCGATGAGCTGAGATCGTGCCATTGCACTCCAGCATGAGCAACAAGAGCGAAACTCCGCCTCAAAATAAATATATAAATAACAAAAAAAATTAGCCGGGTGTGGTGGCAGGCACCTGTAATCCTAGCTACTGGGGAGGCTGAGGCAGGAGAATCATCTGAACCCTGGAGGTGGAGGATCTTGCAGCAAGCGAGATCCAGCCACTGCACACCAGCCCTGGCAACAGTGCGAGAGTCTGTCTCAAAAAAAAAAAAAAAAGAAAAGAAAACTCCTAAGTATTTGGAAATTGAACATGGTACATTTTAAAGTAGTCTCAAAGAAGAAATGTTACTGGAAGTTAGAATATATTTTCAACTAAATGATATTGAAGAAAATGGCTGGGCACAGTGGCTCCTGCCTGTAATGCCAGCAGTTCGGGAGTCTGAGCCAGGTGGATCACTTGAGGTTAGGAATTCCAGACCAGCCTGGCCAACATAGTGAAACCCAGTCTCTACTAAAAATACAAAAATTAGCTGGGCGTGGTGGCAGGCGCCTGTAATCCCAGCTACTTGGGAGGCTGAGGCAGGAGAATCACTTGAACCCAGGAGGCGGAGGTTGCTCTGAGCCAAGATCGTACCACTGCACTCCAGCCTGGGTGACAGAGCGAGACTCCATCTCAAAAAAATCCAACGTATCAAAACTCGTGTGATACAACTAAAGCCATACTCATAGGAAACTTTATTGCCTTAAACAATAAAAAATGAAATACTATGAACAATTTTGTCAGTAAGCTTGAAAATTTAGATGAAATGGACAAGTTCCTGGAAAAACACAACTTACCTAAATTGACAAAGTAAAAACAGCAAATCTGAATGTTTTATCTATGAAATAAATCGAATCTGTGATTTAAAATCTCTCAAAGAAAATCCAGGCAGAGATGGCTTCACAGTGAGTGAATTTTCCCAAATCTTTGAGGAAGAAATAACATTAATCTTTTCTGAACTAGTCTCAAGAAAATAAATAAAGAAAAAAATATTATACAAACTTATCAGAGAACAGAAGAAGCTCATTTTGTGAGTGAAATGGAATCAGCAATCTTGGTCTGTTGTGGAATTCCCCTCGGCTATTATATATGTCTTAGAACTACAATTCACCTCCTACCTTTAGTGTCTTGACTATATATTATTTATTTATTTATTTATTTATTTATTTTTGAGACGGAGTCTCGCTCTGTTGCCCACGCTGGAGTGCAGTGGCGCGATCTCGGCTCACTACAAGCTCTGCCTCCCGGGTTCACGCCATTCTTCTGCCTCAGCCTCCCTAGTAGTTGGGACTACAGGCGCCCACCACCACGCCCGGCTAATTTTTTTGTATTTTTAGTAGAGACGGGGGTTTCACCGTGTTAGCCAGGATGGTCTCCATCTCCTGACCTGGTGATCTGCCCGCCTCAGCCTCCCAAAGTGCTGGGATTACAGGCGTGAGCCACCGCACCTGGCCAGTGTGTTGACTATTCTTTAATGGTTATTTAACACATCAGATTTTACTTCCTTTACTCAATTCAACAGATAGTCCCAGCAGCACAAAATGGTCCGGCAGTACTAAATTATTCTCCCCTATAAGCACACCGGCCAGCTGGCGTAGAACAGTATTCCAGGAAGGAGAATACTAGCATAATAGTTTGCTGACATAATAGTTTTCTCCCCACTCTCTACTCTGGAAACTGATAATAGTAAGGTTTAACTTAATTTTTTTTACATGTCTGTTTTTTTTCTGCAGACTCCATTAATAATATACCTCTTTCATTTCCTAATTGACTATGCCGAATTGGTGTTTATGGTAAGTAACCTTCCATATAAAATTGATATGTATATATTTTTAAATTTTATGGTTTATTGTCTCTCTCTCTCTCTCTCTTTTTTTTTTTTTGAGATGGGGTCTCACTGTGTTGCCCAGGCTGGTCTTGGACTCCTGGACTTAAGTGGTCCTCCCATTTCAGCCTCCTCAGCTGCTGGGACTATGGACACATGACACAGTGCCCGGCTTGTCATCTTGTGTTTAAGAAAAAAACAAAAAACAAAAAACATAGGAACTCAGGAGTTTCTCAGAAAATAAAAGCAAAAACTTATGTCTTTACTTTGAATTCATGGAACTGTGGCAGTATTATGGAAGTGTGAGGAATAGTTTCTGATGTGTAACCAGTTCCAAATACTTACTCTTTTTAGAATTTGGTTTCTGGACTATATATAGTCTTGAATTTTCTAGCTCTGAGATTCTATGATTGGCTTTAATTGTGAAGCCGGCGTGGAGGGCATTCTGAATTTGTCCTAAGCATTTTGCCAAGAGATTCTGTGAGTCATTATGGAAGAAGAGGACACAGGCTTGAGGCTTTCAGGGACGAGAAGCTTCAGAATTGGGATGACAGGTCTATGTTTTGAGAGCATAGCAATTTGAAACACTTGTCTGGGATTGAAAATTTGAGTCAAGAAATACCCAGGAAGCCCACTGAGGTCTTCCTTAGTAATTATAACAAACTCTATTTATTGAGGACCTACTGTGTGCTAGGCACTTGACATACATCAGGCATGCAAAGCAGTGGGTATTATTTCCATTTTACAAAAAACATAAGTATCTTGCAATTCTAGAGCAGATATGGGCCACTAAACTGAAGTGAACCTAGATGGGTCCTGATCCTCAGGGATTTCCAGTTCACCCTGCCTGAATGGGCCTTATCTTTGGGTAGTCAAAGTGAGGGTTGAAGTTCTACCTGATTGTAAGAGTCCAGTACTTGGTAGTCCATCACTATCTCAAAACTCCAAGCCCTAGTAGCACTCTAGTACTCTTACACTTACTGTGTTCCATTTCCTATTATTTCTCTTTCTTTTGACAGATAACTGATGCACTCACTGCTATTGCCCTGTATTTTGCAATCCAGGACTTCAATAAAGTTGTGGTAAGTAGTTTGTGGGTGGAGCAAAGCTGGTGGAATTTGGTAACCTTCTGGTCTTTGTTATTACAAAGATCTTATACTTAAGGATCCAGCTGCTTTAAAGTGCTAGGAAGTGATGGTGAAACTTCTGGCCTGTTCAGCCAGCTCTGGAATGATCAACCCCAAACCCACAAGACAGCTTTACTAACAGATAAAGAAGGGCCAGCTTCATCTATGTAGCTTATTAATAACTATTAATATCCACATACCTGTGCAAGTTCAGACTTCTGGAGTAGTGCTGAACAACAGTTATATTACCTGTCGTTAATGAGGACCCTTAAAAATCTTCTAGTCTTTCACCAGTCTTTTTTTTTTTTTTTTTTTTGCATAGGAAGATAAATACAGCTTTTAAGTCACTGTTATGCCTATCTGAGGTAAAATTGGATTCTCAATGTCATTTCTGTCTCCCTGCAGAAAGTAATCTTAATTGGAAAATTTGGCATGTATTAAATGCCTGATATAAACTTCAGTCTTAATCCATATGTAATAGCCAAGGAGAATTGCATAGTGGGACCATTCTTCTTTTCCTGGGGTCTGAGAAAGTTAACAGATTAACCATGTGTACTACCCATGTAGTTAAATGGCTACAACACTCCTTGATTGGCTGGGAGCCACTGAGAGAGAAGATTTAGGCTGGGGTGAAGTAAGGCTGCATCTCATTGGCATTGTCTGTTTGTGGTTCATTTTAGCTTTTGTTACTAATAAAACCAGAAATAGCAGTGTGCTTTTCTGTGTCACTGGTCATCAGTGACAGATGAAGCTGGTGAATTCTAGAATTTTAGACTTTAGAGAGATTTTTAAAAATATCTAGACTGAGGGTTCTTAACTTGGGGTTCATTTATAGCCTTAATGGGCCTATAAAACCGTGGAAATGGTATGAAGAATTATATGTGTGTGTGCGTATATCATTGTTTCCAAGAGTTCATAGCTGTTATTGGTGTGTGGTCTTTGACTCTTCCTCTAAAATTAAGAACTATATTTTAGGGACTTAGTATCACCAAGACCAGGGAGTATATATCTTAAACTAATGGAGCATATCTTGAAAACTTTAGGGGCTGAGATGAAATGCTTTAACAGGATTCTCTTGAGGGCCGTAGATGAAATAATTGGGCATGGGTTTCATAAGCTGAGGAATTCAGAGATGAATTAGCAGTGACTATTCTCTTCTCCGAAATAGGTTGGGTAGGTAGACAGTCTCTACCAATAATACAAAAATTAGCCAAGTGTGATGGCGTGCACCTGTAATCCCAGCTACTTGGGAGGCTGAGGCATAAGAATCAATTGAACCCGGGTGGTGGAGATTGGAGTGAGCCAAGATCGCGCCACTGTACTCCAGCCTGGGCAACAGAGTGAAACTTTTTGAAAGTGAATCTCCAAAAAAAAAAAAAAAAAAAAAGACTAGGGAAAAAATAAACTTGTGTGTGTGCATATATATATATATATAATATATATATATGAGATATATGTGTGTGTGCATATATATATATGAGATATATATATGTGTGATATAGATATGAATAGCTGAGGCAGGATTGGTAGCTTTCATCTAAGACCACAGTTACCCAGATCTTTATAACCAAAATGTAAAACTGAACTGTGTTTTAATGAAAGTTGATTAGATGCTAATGCCATATGTATTTTTTTTTTCCTGCTTAATTCTCATCAAAAAACCTCTCACACTCCCTAGTTAAAACAATTTTTTGCTTAAGACCAGCCTGGGCAACATAGTGGGACCCTGTCTCTACAAAAAATTCTTTAAAAAATTAGCCAGGAGTGGTGGTATGTGCCTGTAGGCCCAGCTACTCTGGAGACTGAGACAGGAGGATGGCTTGAGCATGGGAGGTCAAGGCTGCAGTGAGCTGTGGTCATGCCACTGCACTCCTGCCTGAGTGACAGAGTGAAACACTGTCTCAAAACAAAACAGTTTTTAATGGTAGGGTTAGTTTATGAGGAAGCAATGAAACTAGGTTTCAGTTAATTGCCTAACAAAGTCAGGCTTCAATGTCAATAGGAGAGATGCCTTTAATTTAGAGCACCAATAATTTGTTTGTTATTTCTGAGTTTATTTGGAAATATATAGAGATTTTTGGGTTTTTTTCTTTGCATGATTTAAAGAGGGAGAGAGAAAGCCAAACGGTGTTGTCAATACCCTGGTTTTTAGTGCACCAAGACATTCTGTTATTACCAAGACTGAAGTAAAATTTGGAATGTTTTTGTTTTTCCACTTTTAGAGTTCAGACTATTAGAACATTAGGTTTCTTCATCAGAATAGAAGTTTTATGTATGCTCTGTCAAAAATTAACTCATTTTAAATGGCAGATTTTGATGATACTAACATACTACTGTTGATTTAGGTAGGATAGCAGCATGTCTTCCTCTAAATCTTCTTCCCTTTGTCAGAAGGGTTCATATCGCATAGTCTGGGAAGTATTTAAATCTTGGTGGGATTTGAGTCTTTTTATCCTTGGTAATGAAACTATGTCTACACACAGATGCATCTGGGAGAACTATAGGGCAGAGAGGGGACTGCACCCCCACCCCCCTCCAGCTGTTAGCCTGCGGACTGAATGCTGATGGTGACCAGTTGGTTATCATGACATTTTACATCTATCTCACTTGACAAAAACAGTGTTAATCTAGTCTGTCCTTTGCTGAGATGGTGCTTCTTGTTTGGAACTCAGAATTTATGTTAAGAGAGCTGCAGGTGGTTTGATAATGGATGATAAAAACCTGTGTCCCCTTAATATGATTAGAGGGTTGTAAATTTGGAGGCTAGGCTCCTGAATTTGGAATGTGCTGAGGCTAACAGTTGGAGAGGAGTAGGGACAGGGGTGGAGTGTTTCCTCTCCCCGACCCCACCATAGTTTTTGGGGATGCAAATGAACGTAGATGCAGCTTCAATGATTAGAAAAAGCCCTTTATAGCCGGGCGCTGTGGCTCACGCCTGTAATCCCAACACTTTGGGAGGCTGAGGCAGGCAGATCACGAGGTCAGGAGTTCAAGACCAGCCTGGTGAAACTCCAGCCTGGTCAGGAGTTTCAACGTAGTGAAAGCCCGTCTCTACTAAAAATACAAAAATTAGCCGAGCGTGGTGGTGGGCGCCTGTAATCCCACCTACTCGGGTGGCTGAGGCAAGAGAATCACTTGAACCTGGGAGGCGGAGGTTGCATTGAGCTGAGATCGCAACACTGCACTCCATCCTGGTGACAGAGCAAGACTCTGTCTCCAAAAAAAAAAAGCCCTTTATTTGAAGTAGGGGAATTATGTCCTTGCAAAACCTATCTTTCAAGGGACAAGGAAAGGGCTGTATAGAGGAGTGGGTGGAAGGAAAGGAAGACTCTACCCTGGAGATTTTTAAAAATTAAAACATTTTGATTTTTTAATATAACTTACATATGGAAAAGCATACCATCTGTCTACAAGCTGATTAGTGATCACAAAGGTAAGATATCCAGGTCACTACCCTTCACATCACTTTTAATCTCTCCTGTCATTGTTTTAAATCTTATCATTGTCAAGACTAATGAATGTATCTAGAAATATTGATCATCAGATTTTAATATATACCCTAACTTCATTTTATACTTATATTTTCTTAAGGTGTGTGTGTGTGTGTGCGTGCACACATGTGTGTATAATTTTAAAAATCCATTGATTTTAGCCACTTTCCTGTCTCTAGCTGGATGCAATAGGGATTTTTAAAAGGGATTTTGTCTACACTTAGGAGAGCTGATATTGGGCCTATGAGGAGAGCCATAATAGTGCCTGTGCTGCTGAAATTGAGGGAGACTAGAAAGCTGAGAATGTGGGGATTGCTGATCTGTGTGCCTTCCCACCTGGAGACTCCTTTCAGAAGATCTTTCTGTTTTAAAGTATTTGAGAAGATTGTGGTTATAAGGAAGTACTTCCATTGCTGGCACAGTGTCACCTTTGCCCAGGATGTACACATCCCGGGTAGTTGCCTCTTTCTCTCAGTGCAGCCCTGCTGGCTGGCTTCCAGCCTGGGGAATGAGGTCTGCATTCCCACCTGTCTGTCTGGCTGCCCCTGGATGAACTCTGTTCCTTTCTCACAGCCTTCTTTGTGGCTCTCACCCACTCCAGGTGGCCTTGTTTTTGCTGCAGAACTCTAGACCTCTTAGCTAGTGAGGCCTCCTTCCTTCTACCACTGCTGCAGCTGTCCTCACTAAGCATTTGATTGCTGAGCCAGCCCCCTTCTCTGTGATAAAAGCACCTTGGTTTATATTTTGTCCTTTTAATTAAACAACCCCAGCTGTGAATGGCACCATAAATCTTACTGATAATTCCCACCGCTTAACTTGGACTCTGCCAACTGTGAGAAGAACAGAGATGATCAAAGGGAGGTTTTTGAAGTTTGTTGCAGGTTTTCAGATTAAGCCTCTACCTAAACCTGTGCAAGTTTAAACTGAAAGATGGTCTTCTAAAAATATTTTTTGGTTAATTTTTTTTTAATTTTGAAAGACCTAAGACATGCAAAAATAGATAAAGCATAGTACATACTTTTGAACCTATTTTTGGGCTGAAAAAAATTTACTCCTACAGCTCTCTCTCTCTCTCATACTTTCATCTCCCTATTTCTCCTCCTACCCAGTACCACTGTTCTGAATCTAGTGGTTATCATCCACACACATGGCCTTGACTTTTAGTATATATGTTACTAAATAACACATAGTATTATTTTTTATTTTTATTTTTTTTGAGACGGAGTCTTGCTCTGTCGCCCAGGCTGGAGTGCGGTGGTATAATCTCGGCTCACTGCAAGCTCCGCCTCCCGGGTTCACGCCATTCTCCTGCCTCAGCCTCCCGAGTAGCTGGGACTACAGGTGCCCGCCACCACGCCCGGCTAATTTTTTGTATTTTTAGTAGAGACGGGGTTTCACCATGTTAGCCAGGATGGTCTCGATCTCCTGACCTTGTGATCTGCCTGCCTCGGCCTCCCAAAGTGCTGGGATTACAGGCATGAGCCACCATGCCTGGCCCCCAACACATAGTATTATTTTACATGCTTTTAACTTCATGTAAATGTCACAATGCAGTATATTTTCTAGTGTGATCTGCTTTTTACATCATTAAATTTTTAATCCTTCACAGTTAAGCACAGCTATCTTGGCTCCTCTGAAATACTGTTTTCTAATAGATAGCAGCATTGATTTTATATTGTCTAAATGAGATTCTTTGATCATTAAATCAACAGGGCCACCGATTTTGGTTTGAGAGGCTTTCTCATCTATATTCTGACCCATGTTTGCTTATAAGATTGCCTACCTTTCTTTCACTCTGGAACACACCCATGAACTTGTTAGGACACACCAGCGGAAGGCAAGAGCTTTCCACCCCCATCCCACTCCCTATTAACTATCCAGCTGCCCACCCACACCCAGCTTTCCTCCTCTTGATCATCATGGCCATTCTACACCTCCTCTGTGGAAGTAAAACATAACCCAAGATCCTGTGACATTTGGGATCATTCTACCTTGCTTGACAATACTTCTTCATGGATGGAACTTTGGAGTCTTTAGGCCACTGATGATAACTCTTCAAATGGCTATGAACTTTGCTTTGCCAGCAAGTCATTCATTTAGCCATTCAACAGATATTTATTGTTTGTCCACTGTGCCAGGTGTTAGGCATACATGGTAAGCAAATAAACATGGTCCCTGCCCTCATGGAACTCTTAGTCTAATGAGGGAGACAGACATTAGTCAATCATATAAATAAGTGAAAAAGTTACTAACTGTGAACATATGTGAAAGAACATATATAACAGGGGGATTTTACCTGGATGTGGGATGGTGAGGGAAAGTGTGCCTTCCTAAGGAAATGATGATTTAACTGAGATATAAGGACCGTGTGGGAGTTAACTAGGGAAAGAGAAGAAGAAATTATTCCAGGTCAAATGCAAAGTTGTGGGAAAAGGAGGGACACAGCATGTTCATGGTGCTGGAACCCAGAAAGGGGATGGGGAGGGCCGAGTGTGAGATGAGCCTGGAGAGGTAGGGCCAGACCAGGCAGGGCCATGTGGGCCTTGGAAAGGACTTTTGTCTTCAGCATAAAAACAATGGGAAGTGAATTGTTTCATGTGTTTTATCTTTTCCTTTTTTTTTTTTTTTCTAGTTTAAAAAGCAGAAACTCCTCCTAGAACTGGACCAGTATGCCCCAGATGTGGCCGAACTCATCCGGACCCCTATGGAAATGCGTTACATCCCTTTGAAAGTGGCCCTGTTGTAAGTATTCCCTGACAAAACAGGCTTAGTGCCAACAAATGCGAGGAAAATCTGATGAGACTTTCCCATGTTGTTTGTTGTATTTTTGGAGATTTGCAATCTTAGTCATCAAGTATTTGCTGTAGTTCTGTTGCACAACTGGGCTCTGTTGTTCTGGCCAGCAAAAGAGACAGAGCCATTCTGTCTCTCTTGGGACAAAGACTCACACAGGGCTGTGTACAATCAAACCCTTCACAAATGCTTTTTGACTCCATGCTGATCTGGGTTCCAGCCTACTTATAACCAGTGTTTCTAAAGTTCTTCAATTGTGATGTATGGATTGAATAAAAGTTTGGTTTTTATGTGGCTGCCATTTCAAGCAGCTCTTATGTTTCGTGTACAGTATAGTCCCCCATTTGTAGCTTATAAAACTGAAGTGCCAAACAGATGCATTCCAGCTGGGTGACCCATGTGGAAGACTGGAACTTACTGAGGCTCTATGAAAGAATTCTCTAGGGAGTACCCAGTGCTACCATTAAGTTGTACTCTTTTGGGTTATTCCCATTTATCTTCCTGAGATAGGCAAATGTGAATAATTATTCAATCCACTAATAGTCATTGAATATTAATAATATACCAGTTTCTAGGGATATACAGTAAACAAGACAAACAAGTTTCCTCGTGGAAAAACACGCCCTTAGAACTTCAGAATTAGAAGGGGCCTTGTGAGACTAGTTTACTCAACCTTCTGCCTTGTGTGTGGATTTCCTATTCCCTATTAGATGTCTATGCAGCTGCTTCTTGAACGTCACCTGCTATTTAGAAATGGCTTTTTTTTCTTCCCACCAAATAGTTTTGGACTATCAGTTCTAATCTATGTATTTCAGAAATATTGGTGGGATCTACCTTAATAGAACCAGAAATTTAGCAACTTTATGAATCTCTTATGGACTTATATGTGTCCTGGGGGTAGCTTTGTAATAGCAGCAGCTGTTTCTTTAAAGATTATGTAACAAGCCTGTCTGTAATTGCTGAAAAAAACCGCCAGCAATTTCTAGGCCTTTGGCTGTAGAACTGCTAATCTCACAGTCGTGGGAGGTATTGGATTTAAGGTCTTTATTTGTGAATAATAATCATCATCTCTTCCTGAGACACTGGCATGTTTCTTCCTATCTGATAACCAGAATTATGTAACTAGTCTACCTTTTCACTTTCTCTGCCAGGAAACTCAGAGCCGAATTTGTAGCTGATTACTATAGTGCTGTAGAATATCCATTTGGTGGTCCTTCCATTGCCTTCACTGTCTCCTTTTATTTATGTTTTCCTTGCTCTTGATTATTTATTTATTTATTTGAGACGGAGTCTTGCTCTGTTGCCCAGGCTGGAGTGCAGTGGTGCAATCTCGGCTCACTGCAACCTCTACCTCCTGGGTTCAAGCAATTCTCCTGCCTCAGCCTCCCGAGTAGCTGGGACTACAGGTAGCCGCCACCACGCCTGGATATTTTTTTGTACTTTTAGCAGAGACGGGGTTTCACCATGTTGGCCAGGCTGGTCTTGAACTCCTGACCTCAAATGATCCACCCACCTCGGCCTCCCAAAGTGCTGGGATTACAGGCATGAGTTATTGCTCCTGGCTGATTCTTTATTTCTATTTGTACTTTGCTATTATTTTTTATTATCTGTTCTTTGTTGTTTTGAGATGGAGTCTCACTCTGTCACCCAGGCTGGAGTACAGTGGTACAGTCACGGCTCACTGCAGCCTCTACCTCCTGGACTGAAGTGATTCTCCCACCTCAGCCTCCCAAGTATCTGGGACTACAGGTGTGTACTACCATGCCTGGCTAAGGGTTTTTTTGTGTTTTTTTTTTTAGTAGAGACAGAGTCTCGCCATGTTGGCTAGGCTGGTCTCGAACTCGAGCTCAAGTGATCCACCCACCTTGGCCTCCCAAAGTGCTGGGATTACAGGTGTGAGTGAGCCACCATGCCTAGCCTATTTTTTATTATCTGTTCTCTTTTTTTTTTTTTGAGACTGAGTTTCACTCTTGTTGCCCAGGCTGGAGTGCAATGGCGTCATCTCGGTTCACTGCAACCTCAGCCTCCCGGGTTCAAGCGATTCTCCTGCCTCAGGCTCCCGAGTAGCTGGGATTACAGGCATGTGCCACCACGCCTGGCCAATTTTGTATTTTTAGTAGAGGCAGGGTTTCTCCATGTTGGTCAGGCTGGTCTCAAACTCCCGACCTCAGGTGATCTGCCTGTGTCGGCCTCCCAAAGTGCTGGGATTACAGGCGTGAGCCACTGCTCCCGGCTTGTTCTCATTTTAGCTGCCTCAAATCCTTTGTGGAAGCAGGATAGAAATAAATACAAACAATTTGTTATGGCTATCTAAGATTTCCCTACTCACAAGCATTTCGAATTCATTTTCTCAGTTCATTCCTTCCCATCTCAGGAAAACACTAGGTGTTTCAGCTTATTAACTCCTTCCTAGTGAGGGTCCAGATGTCCTTTGAAGTTCTGTAACACTTGACTTGTTGAGCTCAGTAGATATTTATTCTGTCCTTGGGGTCTGGCTCAGTGGATTCTGTTTAACTGCCAAGAAGGCTACATCTAAGCTGCTTTAACTCTTGGATTGGCATGACCTGTGTCAGGGCTTAGGAGCCTGACTGAGGAAAATGTACTTTCCTGGTTCTCAGAGGTAAATGTAGCTATTCTTGAGATATGTGGCTCTGTGGGAATTGGTAGAATTTTATCATTTTTTGAAATCTGAAATAGTAAAAAGAACATTTATAGAGCTAGAAAGACCTGATTTTGGATGTATTTATTAGTTTGTGAGATTTTGGGCAAGTCGCTTTACCATTGAGACTCAGCTGCTTCTTGAATGTCACCTGCAAATGTTTCCTCATCTGCAAAACTGGAATGATGTTATTGCGAGTTACAGGATCTCTGTGATGATTAAATACAACAGTTTTCCATATACCCTATAGAACAGAATAGGCAGTCCATGTTCAGTACCTTTTACTTATCAGCCTCACCCCCCACTCTATTCTCTTTTATTTGGGGGAACTCATTTCTGAGAAGCTGCCTTCCTTTGCGTAAGCTTTTAATAAATCTCTTGGAACTTCCTTGCTGTAATGGCGAGGGCTCCTTTGTCAGGATTACTAATGCCAAATATGTTTGTTCTTCCCCAGCTATCTCTTAAATCCTTACACGATTTTGTCTTGTGTTGCCAAGTCTACCTGTGCCATCAACAACACCCTCATTGCTTTCTTCATTTTGACTACGATAAAAGGTAAGGCCCTGAAAGGAGAGTACAAAGGTCAGTCCCTGATTTATGCAAGATTTTGCAACACTTGTGCTGTGGTTTTGTTTTGTTTTTTTTTAATGCAACACTTAAAAACATTTTTAAAAATTACACAAGTAATACAAGATTATTTAGAAAATGTAGTCATGGCAAGAGAAAAAAATTAAAACATCTTGAAAACTTAACTTCTCAGACAGTCACTGTTAACATAGCTTTAAAAAAAAGTTCTAGGCCAGGTGTGGTGGCTCATACCTGTAATCTCAGCACTTTGGGAAGCCGAGGCAGGAAGATCACTTGAGCCCAGAAGATTAAGACCAGCCTGGGGAACATAGCAAGAGCTTGTCTCTGCAAAACATAAAAAAATTAGCCTGGCACAGTGGCATGTACCTGTAGTCCCAACTACTTGGGAGGCTGAGGCAGGAGGATTGCTTGAGCTTGCAAGTTTGAGGCTGCAGTGAGCTGTGATCATGCCACTGCACTCCAGCCTGGGTGACAGAGTAAGACCTTATCTCTTAAAAAAAATTAAAAAAGGTTCTAAAAGGCTTATGATTAGAATAGCAGCCTTCCTCTTTCTTCCCACCCCTAGTTCAACTTCTTTGAAGCAACTACTTTCTGGCTTTTGCTAGTATTCCATATTTCTAAATAAGACCTTATATTATATTTCCTGAATTATAAATTTTAGACATTATTTGTTGCACTCCCATCATGGACAGTGATAAAGATTTAGCTCTTTGGGGCCAGGTGCAGTGGCTCACTCCTATAATCCCAGCACTTGGAGGCCAAGGCGGTTGGATTGCCTGAGATCAGGAGTTTGACCAGTCTTGCCAACATGGTGAAACCCCATCGCTACTAAAAATAGGAAAAAAATTAGCCGGGTGTGGTGGTGTGCGCCTGTAATCCCAGCTACTCAGGAGGCTGAGGCAGGGGAATGGTTTGAGCCAGGTAGGTGGAGGTTGCAGTGAGCTGAGATCTCGCCACTGCATTCCAGCCTGGGTGACAGAGCAAGACTCCATCTCAAAAAAAAAAAAAAATTTAGCTCTTTGGTACCAATATCCCCTTTTCCCCTTTGCCTGATTTTCCTGTAGTAGTTACACCATGGTTTCTTGTTTGTTTGTTTTGTTTTTTCTTGTTTTGTTTTTGAGACGGGGTCTCACTCTGTCACTCAGGGCTAGAGTGCAGTGGCAGTCATGGCTCACGGAAGCCTTGACCTCCCCAGCTCAGGTGATCCTCCCACTTCAGCCTCCTGAGTAGCTAGGACTACAAGCACCCTCCATCATGCCTGGCTAATTTTTGTATTTTTTATAGAGACAGGGTTTTGCCATGTTGCCCAGGCTGCTGTCGAATTCCTGGACTTAAGCGATCCACCCTCCTTGGCCTCCCAAAGTGCCAGGACTATAAGCATGAACCACCACACCTGGTCAACATCATAGTTTTTATTGAATCAGTATCAGCACCTATATTTTACAACACTGTATGTGTTATTCCACTGCTGGGCAAAGTAGTAACTATGACTACTTTTTTCTTCCATGTACTACCTTTTATTTTTCCTGGGGTTAATAATTGTCTTTTATTGCTTGTTTGGTTTTTTGCTTAGTTCGTGGGTGCCAATCACTGTTTTATTCCCTGGTTGCTCCACTAGATCTGTCAAGTACCTAACAATGTTCTTTTTTTTTTTTTTTTTCCTTTTAACAACACTTAAACACATCAAATAGTTTGTAGGTTTTATTGTTTTTCTGGAGATTTTTCTCACACATCTTTTATCCTACCCCAGTCTGTCCTGGTTGTTCTCTGGGCCTGGTATAAAGCTGTCATACTGGAACTTAACTTCATAAATCTCCTGTTCTGTATCCCTCCTCTCCTGGAGTTCCTTCTCTTTTTTATTGATTTTTTTCTGTTTTTCTGAAGTACTTTCTCAGTAGTTGTCTAAGAAAGGGTGTATGAAGGCTGGGCGCAGTGGCTCACACCTGTAATCCCAGCACTTTGGGAGGCCGAGGCGGGTAGATCACGAGGTCAGGAGTTCAAGACCAGCCTGGTCAAGATGGTGAAACCCCATCTCTACTAAAAACAAAAAATTAGCTGGGCGTGGTGGTGGGCACCTGTAATCCCAGCTACTTGGGAGGCTGAGGCAGAGAATTGCTTGAACCTGGGAGGCAGAGGTTGCAGTGAGCCAAGATCGTGCCACTGCACTCCAGCCTGGGCGACAGAGTGAGACTCCATCTCAAAAAAAAAAAAAGGGTATATGAGATATATATTTTGAGTTATTCTATGTCTAAAAAATATCTTTATTCTGGTTTAGCACCAAATTAATAGTTGGGTAGGATTAAGAATTTTAGACTCGAATAACTTTTCCTTTAGAATTTTGAAGGCATTGCTTCATTGTCTTCTAGTATCTTGGTAGCTATTGAGCAGTTTTATGGTCATGGATATAACCCAGTTTTTTTTTCCTGAAATATTTAATATCTTCTGGCCAGGCACAGTGGCTCAAGCCTGTAATCCTAGCACTTTGGGAGGCTGAAGCAGGAGGATCTCTTGAGCCTAGGAATTTGAGACCAGCCTGGGCAACGTAGTGAGACCTCATCTTTACAAAAAATAAGCAAAATTAGCCAGGTGTGGTGGCACGCGCCTATAGTCCTAGCTACTTGGGTGGCTGAGGCAGGAAGGTCACTTGAGCCCAGGAGGTTAAGGCTACATTGAGCCAAGTTAGTGACACTGCACTGTAGCCTGGGCAACAGAGCAAGACCCTGCCTCAAGAAAAGGAGAAGAAAACACGGTGAAACCCCGTCTCTACTAAAAAAAAAAAAAAAAAAAATATATATATATATATATATATAAAATTAGCCGGACATGGTGGCTGGCACCTGTAGTCCCAGCTACTCAGAAGGCTGAGGCAGGAGAATGGCATGAACCCAGGAGGCGGAGCTTGCAGTGAGTCGAGATCGCGCCACTGCACTCCAACCTGGGCAACAGAGCAAGACTCTGTCTCAAAAAAAAAAAAAGGAGAAGAAAAATTAAGTGTCTTCTTTTTATCCTGAGCGTTTTGAAATTTTATGATGCTATGTCTGGACATGCGTCTTTTTAAATTCATTATGCTGAGCACTTGGTAGGCCCTTTCAATATGGAAACTAGTGTCTTTAGTTCTAGAGGGTGTTCCTGAACAACTTTTCCAAATTCTACCTCTGTTTTCTCTGTCCTCTTGTTTTGGATGTTTATTGGATGTTGGATTTTCTTGATTGATCAAGTATGCATATTTTATTTTCTATTGTTTTTCCCATCATTTTTACTTACTTTCTCTTACTTTTTCTGGGACATTTCCTTGTTTTTATCTTCCAGCTCCTCTATCGAGTTTTAACTTTTATTTATTACATTTTTATACATTTTTATCTGGTCTCTGGTTGTTTCTTTGAGGCATCCTATTTTTATTTTATCACCACAGTATCCTCTATTACATCTCTGATTATACATACATATTTTCAGTTTCTATTTGTTCCAAGCATAGTCTCTTTGTCTTCCTGGTATTTTTTTTTAATTGTTTGTTTTGGGAGGATTTCTTCCATATGATTTTCTTATATGTATGGTAATCCTTGCTGTTTCTATTTAAGAGTGAGACATGGCCTGGCACAATGACTCACACCCATAATCCCAGCATTTTGGGAGGCTGAGGTGGGAGGATTGCTTGAGGCCAGGAGTTCAAGGCCAGCCTGGACAACATAGTGAGACCTCGTCTCTACAAAAAAAGGAAATTAGCCTGGTGTGATGGTACTTGCCTATAGTCCCAGCTACTCAGGAGGCTGAGGCAGAAGGATTGCTTGAGTCTAGGAGTTTGAGGCTGCAGTGAGCTATGATTGTGCCACTGTACTCCAGCTTGGGTGACAGCCATCTGTAAAAAAAATAATAATAATAAAAAAAATTTTTAAATGAGGCACTGACATATTGACTGGAGACTCCGTGCATGGGCAGGGCTTGTTGGTGGATCATTTTCACTGTACAGGGAATCAGGCGGTGGGCTGGCCTCTTTCTTTGGGTCGGGGGCATTTACAAATGTCATCATCTGCAGGTTTTATTTTCCTTTGAAACTATTCAGTTTTCCCAAAGAGGAATCCTCTGAAGTCCTGTCTGGGGTAGCAGAGTTAGGGTTTTTTTGTGGGGTGGAGGGTGCATAAGACTAGCTGCTGGAGTTGTGAGAGCAGGAACAGGGAAGGTGGCTGGTTTCAGTCTGGAGACTTTATTTAATCTCATTGCTTTTCAGCCCACACCTCTCCTCAGCCCATTACTGTGCAAAGTAGTTCCTAGACTTGTGCCCTTAGTTAGCTTTCTCCAGAACTGAGGTCTTCTGCAGGTAGAGTAGAAAGTTAGAGGGATGGGTTATGCGGGAATGGTCATTTGGCTGCACATAGTTGGGGTAACACCTGTTGTTCTCAGTGGTCTGTATATAAACTTTCAACTTGATTTTTTTCTCTATGCCATACCCCCACCTCCCATAGCACCTGATGCACTCTAGTGCTGAATTTCTCAGAAGTTCTGTGGGGTGAGTTGGCTGATTTTTATTAGTAATCCTCTTTGTAGGCCACTGAGCTGTAATTTCTTCCACATCACCAAGTGATTTATTCTTTTCTCATCTGCTTTGTATTTTTTCACTATTGTGTTAAAGTTGGTTTTGCTATAATCTCCTCTTACTTTCTTTGTGATTTAATATGGTTTTAATCTCTTGTTTTCATTTTAATGAGATTTTTGGAGGGAGAGTTGATAAACACATGTGATCAATCTATTATTTTTAACTAAAAGTTCCTCTGTAAGCATTTGGGTTATATATTTCCAGATTTTTCCAACATTTTTCCCTCCAGACTTTTAAATCTTGTATCAATTAGCTAGTACCACAAAAATATTAATAAGCCATTCCAGAATTCAGTAGCTTAAAACAACAACAAGTGTTTACTTAGCTCATACATCTGTAAGTCAGCAAGGAGTCAGCTGATCTAGGTTGGACATGGCTTGTCAGTTGGCTGGTTACATGGGCTTCATTTTCACGTCAGTGGCTGGCTGGAGTTGGCTAATCTAGGTTGGGCTCTGCTCCACATGGTTGTCATTCTCTTGGGCCAGGGGACAGACTTAGGTATTTTCTTTTCATAGCAATGGCAGAAGCACAATAGTGAGCAAGCCTAGTCAGGCATGCACTTTTTAAGTTCCTGGTTGCATCACATGTGCTAATATCCCATTGATCAAAATGTAATATATGGCCCGGCATGGTGGCTCACGCCTGTAATCCCAGCACTTTGGGAGGCTGAGGTGGGTGGATCATGAGGTCAGGAGTTCAAGACTAGCCTAGCCAAGATGGTGAAACCTCATTTCTACTAAAAATACAAAAATTAGCTGGGCGTGGTGACAGGCACCCGTAATCCCAGCTACTTGGGAGGCTGAGGCAGAGAATTGCTTGAACCTGGGAGGCAGAGGTTTCAGTGAGCTGAGACTGTGCCACTGCACTCCAGCCTGGGCGACAGAGCGAGAGTCCATCTAAAAAAAAAAAAAAAGTTACACATGGCTGAGCCCAGGGGTGGAGATTTCCATGCTGTTCACAACAGGAAGGCACTGCAAAGTTATACAGCAAAGGGCCTGGACATGGTGGGGGGAAATTGGGGCCAATAATACAACCTACTACATATAACATATATCAATAAATGTCTGATCTATCTTTTTTTTTGAGACAGTCTCGCTCTGTCGCCCAGGTTGGAGTGCAGTGACATGATCTCAGTTCATTGCAACCTCTGCCTCCTGGGTTCAAGTGATTCTTGTGCCTCAACCTCTCAAGTAGCTGGGACTACAGGCACGCACCACCACGCCCGGCTAATTTTTGCATTTTTAGCAGAGACAAGGTTTCACCATGTTGGTCAGGCTGTTCTCGAACTCCTGACCTCAAGTGATCTGCCTGCCTTGGCCTCCCAAAGTGCTGGGGTTACAGGTGTGAGCCACTGCGCCCAGTTCTAGTCTATCATTTTTAATGGCTGCATATTCATTTTATGAATATAGAAATTCTTTAACCAATGTATGTATCATTAAATATTTAGGTGATTTTCCAGTTTTTAGCTGTTTAAATATTACAATTAACTTTCTAATGTACAGCAATTTTTGCACTCATGTTTAGTTATTTTCTTGTCCTAGAAATAGAAATATTTGCCACTTTTTAACAATTTCTGGAATTAATTTATTGATTTTTTTTCCTTTTTGTGGATAATGGGGTCTCACTGTGTTGCCCAGCCTGGTCTTGAACTCCTGGGCTCAAGCTGTCCTCCCACCTCTACCTCCTTGAGTGCTGATATTACAGGCGTCAACCACCACAACCACTCGGATTTCTGAAATGTATTGCCACATTTATACTCCCATAAGAAGCGTGTAAGAGTCCTTATATTTGTACACTATTGTTAAATAGTTTGTGTACTCAGGAAGTAAAGAGTAAAAAGTTGTACGTAGAACCTTTTACTTACAGTTTGCCTACCTTTTCTGGGGTGGCACCCGAGGATGCCTTAGGTCTTTATAAGAGATTGTTTCTCTTGGAATGCTTATGAGTGGTCTTTCTGTAGGCCTATTAGTTTAATTTATTATTGGGTTACTTAAAATGGCTAGATATTGCATAGCCTGAATTGTCTTGTTCTGAAGATCGTGGTGGTCATTCTGTCAGAAATAACTCTTAACAGTAAATACTCTGCTGTCTGTGAATTCTCCCTGCCTTAATCCCTGTTTGCAGAGTGGCAGGTTCAGATAGGTTGTCATTTATCAAGGTGTCTGGTGTCCATTAAAATAAACAATATACGCAGCAGCCTGGCAGAAGGGACCAAGTACTGGCCTTTGGAAATGTCATCTTTAAAATAGCCGAGTGCAAAGATAGAGAAACTGAAGACATGCCCTCAGAAGGTGCACGTTTATTTGTTTTCCTAGGAGTCGCTCGTAAAAATGTAAAAGTATGCCATTAAAAAAATATATTTTATGACCTGTAAGTCAACGAAAAGGTTTTTGTTTGGGGAAGAAAAACATGTAAGTAAGTTATATGTATCTCTTTCACAGCCATGGTTTTTTTTTTGTTCCACAGAGCAAAAAAAATTTTATATCACTCCAGACTTTTGTTTAATGAATTCGTAGACATTTTTGTAATGTTATATACATAATTTTGTTTTACTTTTATCACTTATTTCATATGAATCATGTCTGACATTGGTCGCATATTTGTCATTTCCTTTAAATTTAAATTTAATTTTGGAAGTAGTTTAGGCATTTGGTAAGAATAAAAGAAATTCAAACCTATAAATTGGAAAGGAAGTCTTTCATCACTCTGCCGCACGTCCACTTCAGTTCCTCTTGCGTATTTGTTATGAGGTCCCAGCGCTTCTCTTTTGTTGGACATTTGTTTTCCATTATTTGCTACTATAAATAGAGACCCTCACAAACAACATTTCTAATCTGTTAAAATATTTGAAGAGTTCTATTTTAGCTAGGTCTCTGAACCACTCCAGCTCTTTGAGTATTTTAGTAATCTCTGCTAACAGTATATATAATATAGTTAGTTCAGTTATAACTTCTGCAAGTTATATTTCTACAGTTCACATTTTACCACATAATATTAATAAAATTATTTAATAAAATTAATGAAGGAATAATTTACTTTTTATCCTAAAAAAGAAAATATTTGAGAAAATTCACAAGAAAAGGAATATAAATCACTGAAAATTATGGAAAAATATTCAACTCCATGGATAATTAATAAAGAAAAGCAAATTGAAATTTAAAAACTTTTGAAAGTTTTTTTTTTTTTTTTTGCCTCGGAAATTGGTAAAGATTTTAGAAGCTAATTCTCAGTTCTGGCAAATGTTCTATCAAATCGATATTCTCCCACATGGAAGTTGGCTGATAAATTTGTACAACCATGGGCAGTCTTAAAATGTTTGGAGTTTTTTTGGCCGGGCGCGGTGGCTCACGCCTGTAATTCCCAGCACTTTGGGATGCCGAGGCAGGTGGATCACCCGAGGTCAGGAGTTCATGACTAGCCTGGCCAACATGGTGAGACCCTGTCTCTACTAAAAATACAAAAATTAGCAGGGTGTGGTGGCGGGCACCTGTAATCCCAACTACTAGGGAGGCTGAGGCAGGAGAATCGCTTGAACCCGGGAGGTGGAGGTTGCAGTGAGCCGAGATCACGCCATTGCACTCCAGCCTGGGCAACAAAAGCGGAACTCCGTCTCAAAAAAAAAAAAAAAAAAGTTTGGAGTTTTAAAACATTTTATTCATTTATTTATCTAACACTATCCACCTGGGGATAAAATGTTTGTAGTTTTGATTTTTATTCTACTTTTGAGAACCTATCCTAAAGTAATGCAGAAATAAAGACACAAAGCTTTATGGTACAAAGTTATTAATCGCAGAATTATTTATAATCACTGGAAAAATTAGAAAATACTTTAGAGAGGAGTGGTTAAGTAAAATATGGTTTACCCATGTAGTAGAATATTATGCACATGATATTTAAATATAATTTTAAACTACATGAAAATAAATGTTTTTTTAAACAATGTAAAATTGTGTATGTGTGTATGTATTTTTTTTTTTAATCTAATTTTGTTTTTTGGAGACAGGGTCTTACTCTGTCACCCAGGCCACTCAGGCTGAAGTGCAGTGGCACAGTCATAGCTCACTGTAACTTCACACTCCTAGGCTCAAGTGATCCTCCCACCCCATCCTCCCATGTAGCTGAGATGACAGGCATGCACCACCATGCCTAGTTGGTTTTTTTTCTTTCTTTTTTTTTTTTTTCTTTCTTTTTTTTTTTTTTGAGACAGAGTCTTGTTCTGTTGCCCAGGCTGGAGTGCAGTGGTGCAGTCTCGGAATTTTAAAGGTTTTTTGTAAAGACCAGATCTTGCTCTGTTGTCCAGGCTAGTCTTGAACTCTAAGCCTCAAGCAATCCACCTGCCTCAGCCTTCCAAAGTGCTGGGCTTACAGGTGTGAGCCACTGTGCCCAGCATTTTAATGAATCTCAACTATGTTAAAGCAACAAAAATAGTTAGAAAATAGATCCCAAAAGGATAATACTTGTTCCTGTAGATTAAGTTCATGGGTGAGTTTTATTTCCTTTTCATATAGATATGTAGTTTTGTTTTGTTTTGTTTTGTTTTCTTTTTTTTGAGATGGAGTTTCGCTCTTGTTCCCCAGGCTGGAGTGCAATGGCACGATCTCGGCTCACTGCAACCTCTGCCTCCCGGGTTCAGGTGATTCTCCTGCCTCAGTTTCCCGAATAGCTGGGATTACAGGCATGCGCCACCACATCCGAATTTTGCATTTTTAGTAGAGACGGGGTTTCTCCATGTTGGTCAGGCTGGTCTTGTACTCCCGACCTCAGGTGATCCACCCACCTTGGCCTCCCAAAGTGCTGGGATTACAGGCGTGAGCCGCCACGCCCGGCCTCATATTTTTTTTTTCAAAGTTTCTTCAGTGAGTACATAATTAAAAACTAAATTAAATTAACTTGATTGATAAGACGATAGGGGCAGTGGAAGTAAACTTAGCAATGCTCCCCAGACTTCCATGGAGCAGATACACCACAGAAGGGAGTGACCTTGTTTGCTTTGTCCCCTTGACTCTTGCTGCTTGCTTTCCCCTGGCTTCCTTTGTGGCAGCCCAGGGTTGCCTGGGACACTCTGAGAGATGCAGGCCAGGACAAGGCCCGGGCCATTGTATTGTGATGTCCTTATTGTAGTGTTGGCTGGGAAACACAGGTCTTTGGGCAGGTTGATATTAGTTTAGTGGAGCAGCTTAATTTTCGCTTTGAAGGCTGTTGCTTGGGCAAAGTGTACTCTGCCTTTCAGTGAGCTAATTAAAAACTCCTTCCCTGGGAAGTAGTCTTCATTAGGCTTTAAAAAGGAAAACAGACAAACAGATGCTAATAGATGGTCCTGCTTTTTCACCATTGGTGTTTGTCAACAGCGAGATATTCTTGAAGTTTGCCACCTAAGGGTTCTTCCAGCTTTCCTTATGCCACCAAAAAAGGCCATGTGACAGGACTTGCTTGCCAAGGAGAAAGAAGGATCAGTGCTATCAGAAGGTATTCAAGCATGATTAAGAGCCCAGGCTGCTCTCATGTTAGACAGATCTGGTGGCTAATCCCAGCTCCACTGTCTCCTGGCTCTATCACCTTGGGCAAGTCACTTAACAATTCTAAGCCTCAGTTTCCTTATCTGCAGCATGGGGATGAAAGAGTGTCTGCCTTATAGAGTGAATATAAAGAATGAATGGTATGAAGGCGTGTAATAACTGCTCAGATGGTATTGGTTGCTATTTTTAATAGTATCCTCCCTTTTAAAAGATCCCTCAGATCACTCGAGCCCAGGAGTTTGAGTGTAGTGAACTATGACCGTGTCACTGAACTCCAATCTAGGCAACAGAGCGAGACCATGTAAAAAAAATTAAAAAATAAAAGAGACCTCATGATTGTTAGCATCCTTATAGGCCTTATAGGGAGACCTGGGAGGTTTCAATGAGGTTCTCTTCCTGGAGCCTAGCCTTAGAGGAACAATGGAAGAGTGATGATCCTGAGGCCTGGTGATCCCATCACTTCGAGTTGAGGTTCCTGTAGGCCAAAGCCCTGCCAATAGAAGGAGACATAGAGGACTCAAGGACTCAGTTTTTGTCAGGTCAACCCAACTTCACAGCCTGCTTATTCTAATTACCAGCTCTGTAGCCTTGAGCAAATCATGCAGCCTCAAGAGCCTCAGTTTGATCCCAGAATATCTACCTCCTAGAGATAGCGGAGGAATAAATAAGAAATATAAAATGCTTAGCGTGCTTCCTTAGCAGAATCCACTCAATAACTAGTTGCTCTGCCTATTGTTATTTTTATGGTGCTTGATTGAGATCAAGAGGGTGGCCCAGTGATGCAGTCAGAACATGGGGTCTGAAGTAAAACCATTTGGTTTAAATCCTATTGCTCTCATTCACTAGTTTCGTGACCCCAGACAAATAACTTCTCTGTCTTTCAGTTTCATTATCTGTAAAATGGGGACAGTAATTGTACCCACTTCATGGAATTATTGAGAAGACTAAATGGCTTAAGGCAAGTAAAGTGCTTACAGTCATGGCTGGAACAGAGTAAGTGCTCAATAAATTATCATCGTTATCACTGATATGTACGGATTGCTCTGAGAGAGGCTGCCCCATTAAAAGAACACACTTGGCAAGGAATGTAATACATTGGCCCTGCCACCAGGATCTCCTCCTCCTCCTGGGCAGTCTCACTTGATGCCCCACACCCTGGTGCAACTTCCTTTTCTGATAGTCCTGTGGGACCTGAGTCCTTTTGACTACGTTCCAGTGTGTTTCTGCCTGTCTTGGTATAGGTCATCACCTGTGACCCAATCTCTTTATTCTCTGATTACTCCACTTGAAGTCCCTGTCCTGAACCAGTCCCCATGGCCCCACCTCATTACATTCCTGCTCACTCCTGTAGCTGTGCCACCCACCCAGGCCCAGATCGCTGTAAGGTGCAGTCCCTGGAGGCAAAGTATTACCCCCGGTCTTGCTGAGGCTTTTGGCCCCCACCCTGACACAAATAGAGAGTTAGAAAACATAACATATTCAAAGCTAGATTGAGTAGATAATGAAATTTCCTGATACTACAGCCAATGTACATACGCATTTGACTGATTTACTCTAATATCCCTAGGATAAGGCTAAATATCAAGGCTTATATAGAAAGCCTAGTGCCTGTGCATCTGGGCTGCCCTAGCAAATGGTAGGTTATATCATTTTGGGGTAAAACTCTTAGTCCTCTTGGCACAGTTCCTTCTGGTTAGGCCAGCGTGATGCCCTAGCTCTTGCCCACATGAGGCTGCCATTTCAGACATGATTTCAGGTATCCTGTCTGGGCCTGTAGGTAGATGTTTTTGGATGACTGCGCAAGCTTAGCCCTCCGTGATCTGACTCCTACCTGCTTGCTGAGACTTTTTGGATTGTAACTTTTTTTTTGTTTTTGTTTTTTTTGAGACGGACTCTTGCTCTGTCACCCAGGCTGGAGTGCAGTGGCATGATCTCGGCTCACTGCAATCTCCACCTCTCAGGTTCAAGCGATTCTCCTGCCTCAGCCTCCCGAGTAGCTGGGACTACATGCGCCCGCCACCACACCCGGCTAATTTTTGTATTTTTAGTAGAGATGGGGCTTCACCATATTGGCCAGGCTGGTCTCGAACTCCTGACCTTGTGATCCACCCTCCTTGGCCTCCCAAAGTGCTGAGATTACAGGGGTGAGCCACCATGCCCAGCCGGATTGTAACTTTTTATTGAAGTATGACATATATACGGAAAAATGTATAACTCATTAGTGTACAGATACGTGAATTTTCACGAAACGTTGAGTAACCAGCACCCAGATTAAGGAACAGTGGTACTAGCATCCACGGGAGCCCCTTTTGTGTTCTCTCTCCTGTCACTCCTCCCAGCTCTTGCCCTGTTTTGGCTATATTGAGCTAATTACAGTACACACACCCCCACCCCAGCACACCATTCTCTCTTGCCCTCCAGCCTGTGCACAGCCTTGGACTGCCCAGCCTCACCTACTCATTGTTCAAAACTCAGGTGTCAGCTTCCCCTGATGGGCTAGGTCTGCTTCCTTTGTACTTTCCTCCTGTATTTTGTAATTGTTTACTGGGAGCTCCCTGAGGACAGAGACTATCTGAGTCACCAAGTTTCCTGGCACCCATCACACTCTTCGTATAGAGCAAACTCCAGAAATGTTTGCTTATTGCACAGTTTGTTTAAAATATTTGAAGTCACTTCTCACTTTCCTTGATCTTCTCTGACTCTGCCCCAAGCACATATCATTCCTCCTCTGCCTTCCTAACTCCTTTTTACCCCTTCTAGCTTTTTTCAAAACACATAGCCCTTTCTGAGTCTCCTGCCTGCCTCCATACTCGCCCTCACTTTTGCTCTGGCTGTGCGTCCGCCCTGTCCACACCTGTCCCAGCATCCCACACTCAGACTTCCCACACACCAACCTACTGACTCTTGCAGCACTGTGTTTCTGCCCCCAGACTGCAGGCCTCAGCCATGCAATAGTTTACTCCACAGAGAGCATTCTCTGTGCCAGCCCCCTGCCACAACAAACCCTCAACCACTATTCTGCAGGCTCTGCTTTATTTGAGTTAGATTTATTTTGCGCTTTGCCTGTGTTCATGACTCTGTGTATTACACTTCATAAGTTTTTCTTCCTCAAGAACATTGGTTTCCTTTAATATTCTTGTATTTTTAAAAAGGATTTCATATGTATTGCTGAATGATATTCATTCATTCATTTCTTCATTTGTTCATTTATCACGTGTGCCAGGAACTGTACTAGGTGCTGGAAAGCCAAAGTTAAGATAAATGTATTGCCCTTGAGAAACTCACAGAGAAATGGGGAGAGAGAGAAACATATGCAGATTATTATAAGATAGCATCAGTATTGAATGAGATAGGCTTATTAACACAGGGATTAAGAGTGGGTACCGGAGTCAGCTATGTGGTTTTGGTCACATTACTGAAGCTTTCTGTTTCTGTGTCTTGATTTCTTGACCTGTAAAATGGGTAGAATGTGTGGTTTTTATCTCAGTAAAGCTGTTCTAAGAAGCAGAAATAGAGCTTTCACAGGGCTGTTGTGATGTTTCCTGAGGACCTTTTTGAGTCAGGAACTGTTTTTTTTGGTTTTTTTGTTTGTTTGTTTTTGTTTTTTTTAGGCGGAGTCTTGCTGTGTCGCGTGCAGTGGCGCGATCTCGGCTCACTGCAAGCTCCGCCTCCCGGGTTCACGCCATTCTCCTGCCTCAGCCTCCTGAGTAGCTGGGACTATAGGCTCCCACCACCATGCCCGGCTAATTTTTTGTATTTTTAGTAGAAACAGGGTTTCACCGTGTTAGTCAGGATGGTCTCGATCTCCCGACCTCGTGATCCGCCCACCTCGGCCTCCCAAAGTGCTGGGATTACAGGCATGAGCCACCGCGCCTGTCCAAGTCAGGAACTGTTCTTGATGCAGAGGATACAGTACAGTGCCTGGCACCTAGCAAGTGATCCATAAATGTCAACTATAATCAACGGTTGTTACCACCTTTGCTTGGGCTCATAGACAAAGTGACCTTTCACCTGGCTATCGAAGGAATGCTTTCTACTAGAAAGCGGGCAGAGAAGGATGGCTTGGGCAGAAGGAATAGCCTAAGAACAGACACAGAAGAATGAAACAGCATGATGTTTTCAGAAATTGGGAATAGGCCAGTGTAGCTGGAGGACAGGGCGTGTGTGGAAGAGTGGTGAGAGGTGAAACTGGAGAAATGAGACCCAGTGGTGAAGGGTCTTGTTTGCTGTTGGAGTTTAGACTTAACCCGATAGATGAAATGGAACCATCGAAAGTCTTTAAAGACTGGCTTGCCACGATCTAAACTGTTTTAGAAGGTTCCTTTGGTGCTTCTGTAGATGGATTTGGATGGGAGGCGGTTGGGAGACCGCTAAGGAGGAGGGGGAAAAGCTGCTGGAGAGAGATGACGAGAGCAAGAACTGAAAGGATAAATGCTCCAGGGGTGGATCCACAGGGCTTGGTGACTGGTGGAAGGAAGAACATGGGAGCTGAAGGGTGAAGGGTTGCCAGGGTATCTGGCTAGATGTTGATGCCAGTTACTGACAAAGAATAGCAGGAGGAACAGATTTTTCCTTCCCAAAGACTACTTCAGTCTATGGAAGGAAGACTGCTTCTTCCTGATCCTAGGAGCAAGTATTCTAAAACTCACAAGTCCATTTGGCTAGGCTGTGAGCCTCTTTTTCTCTCTTGGGCCTCATAAACAGTCAGTTTCAGACAAGCAATTATTAACCTCAGGCAATTAGGGCAAGAGATGGCTGTGTTGATTTCACTCTTTGTGTCTCCTCTGGGAGAGAGAGGAGAAAGTCATGTGTTTGTTTTCACCATGCTATAGGAATGGATGGAGTTGGAGCATTAGCCTCCGTCCTCTGGTAACAGACACATGGGCCTCTTCTCTCGCCTGCTTCCAATCCGTAGAGAAGCAGGTTAAGTTAAAAAGTTATTTTCAGTGTTTTCCCTCTCTTGGCCAGTTTCCCACCAAAACATCATTCAGATTTTTGACCCAATCAAAGAATCAATCCCTAGCCCACCCTAGCTGTTGGGCTCCAGAACAGCACCTTTCCTACTACTGCCACTGCCCTATCCCAGAGTGACCTGGTTCTGAGTTTAGAGTCTGTGGCTCAGCAGATGTGTGCTTGCCACTGCTGGTGTCACAGCTTAGCTGGGCGTGATCCTGTTCCTACACAGTCATATTTATGAGTACCCTGGATACAGGACATCATGACTGGCACTGTCAATATGGCGAGACAGCCCACCTTCCCATAGAATTCTGTCTTATTACTTCTAGCTTCTCTCTTTCTCTGCCTCCCTTCTACTTTCTGTCAACTAGGGTTGTTCTAGCTGGTGAGTTTCCTTGGTTTGAAGAATAAAGCACACAAAGTTCTTTTCTCTCCACTCTCTCGTCTGTGACGTTGTCACATTTATAACCCTCTGTCCTCCAAGGTAGTTTTTAGATGTTTCAAGTATACAGACCACTTTGGTGGTGAAAGATCTCATCAATAATCTCTTCCTGTTTGTCTCTAGAGCTGGATTAGCAGAGGGGTAAAACTCCTTGGACTGGAGTGACTAGTTCCTCCTTTTATGAAACACCATTGAGAGGATGTGTTATTTTTATTTTTTTATTTGAAACAGGGTCTTACTCTGTCACCCAGGCTGGAGTGCAGTGGTTCAGTCTTAGCTCACTGCAGCCTCAACCTCTAGGGCTTAAGTGATCCTCCCACCTCAGCCTCCTAAGTAGCTGGGACCACAGGTGTGTAACACCACACCCAGCTTATTTTTTTATTTTTATTTTTGTAGAGATGGGGTTTTACTATGTTGCCCAAGCTAGTCTCTAACTCCTGGGTTCAAACAGTCCTCCCACCTTTGCCTTTCAAAGTGCTGGGATTACATTTGTAAACCACCATGCCCCACCTGTTATTTTCAGTAAATAGTTGACCCCACACTAATGAGAGTGAGCATGGGTATTGTCATTTTAAAAAACATCATTACAAGACACCTGTTGGGCTTTATATCTTGGACCATCAATTGCATCCTACTGATTTCTAGGCCACTTGGAAACTCCTGTTGTAAACTAGGGCTCTCTATCCTTAGTTTTAGAGTATCCTGTTGTCTTAAGCCATCTGAAAGGGAATAGCTATTTTTTCAAAGAAATTAGCTTTTTTCTAATGACAAAAACAAAGCATGTTCATTTTAGAAAGTTTAAAAAATGCAGTGAAGCAAAAATGAAAAATTGTTCATAATTCCACTACCCAGAGATAACCACTATAAACTTTGTGGCCTTAGGTTTTAGTCTTCTATTTATTTTATTTTTATTTTTTGGTAGTCTGAGACTGGGCAATTTACGAAAGAAAGAGGTTTAATTGAACTTATAGTTCCACATTGCTGGGGAAGGTCTCACAATCATGGTGGAGGGCAAAAGGCATTTCTTACATGGTGGTGGCAAGAGAGAATGAGGAAGAAGCAAAAGCGGAAACCCCTGATAAACCATTAGATCTTGTGAGACTCATTCACTATTACGAGAATAGCATGGGAAAGACCAGCAACTCCCATGATTCAATTACCTTCCCCTGGGTCCCTCCCACATTACATGGGAATTCTGGGAGATACAATTCAAGTTGAGATTTGGGTGAGGACACAGCCAAACCATATCATTCTGCCTCAGCCCCTCCAAATCTCATGTCCTCACATTTCAAAACCAATCATGCCCTCCCAACAGTCCCCCAAAGTCTTAACTCATTTCAGCATTAACCCAAAAGTGCACAGCCCAAAGTCTCATCTGAGACAAGGCAAGTGCCTTCCGCCTATGAGCCTGTAAAATCAAAAGCAAATTAGTTACTTCCTAGATACAATGGGGGTATAGGCATTGGGTAAATACATCCGTTACAAATAGGAGAAATTGGCCAAACCAAAGGGGCTACAGGCCTCATGCAAGTTGGAAATCCAGCAGGGCAGACAAATCTTAAAGTTCCAAAATGATCTTCTTTGACTCCATGTCTCACATCTGGGTCATGCTGATGTAAGAGGGGGGTTCCCATGGTCTTGGGCAGCTCCACCCTTGTGGCTTTGCAGGGTATAGCCTCCCTCTCAGCTGCTTTCACAGGCTGGTGTTGAGTGTCTGTGGCTTTTCCAGGCCCACGGTGCAAGCTGTTGGTGGATCTACCATTCTGGAATCTGGAGGACAGTGACTCTCTTCTCAGCTCCACTAGGTGGTGCCCCAGTAGGGACTCTGTGTGGGGGCTCCGACCCCACATTTTGCTTCCGCATTGCCCTAGCAGAGGTTCTCCATGAGGGCTCCGCCCCCTACTGCAAACTTTTGCCTGGACACCCAGGCTGGAGTGCTGTGGTACAATCTCAGCTCACTGCAACCTCTGCCTCCCAGTTTCAAGCAATTCTTCTGCCTCAGCCTCTTGAGTAGCTGGGATTACAGGTCACCACCACTACGCCTGGCTAATGTTTGTATTTTTAGTAGAGACGAGGTTTCACCATGTTGGCTAGGCTGGTGTCGAACTCCTGATCTTGATCTGCCTGACTCGGCCTCTCAAAGTGCTGGGATTATAGGCGTGAGTTGCTTTGCCTGCTGGCTTTTCATCTTTTAAAAAATGTTTGTGCATTTTTTTTTTATAAAATAAATGATAATATATCTCTTTTATAAACTTCATTTAATAGGATATTATAAACACCTTTCTAAGTCATTGCAAATTCTTAATAGCCTCATGTTTAATGATTCCATAGTAGTCCATTTTATATAGGAAGTGAGGACATTACTAACAAAATTAATATACTTTCATTTGAAAAAAAAAAAAAAACATGACCTAAATTGATGCAGCAGGTAAGGAAGGGCTGTTGTAAAGAGTGATAATGTTGCAACAGTCAAAGGGATGGGTTTCCAGCTCTGGATATCATAAGCAATAATTGTAGGCTTAATAAATTGGTACATTAGATAGGACATGGATGTTAATAGACTTGATCCCTTTATACATCTTCGGGTTGAAATTTTGTAAAATCGTTCTGGGTCTCAAAATTTTATAAGAATTATGCCTGTAGTGTCTCAGGTTGCCAAAGGTAGATGGTTTTGACTTTCTTGGTTTCCTTTCATTGGAAATCAAGCCAAGAAGCTCTTACTGTGTGAATTTGCATAGCACCTTGTGTACCAGGAGGCACTTGGCAGGTGATTATTTGAACAGTTATGGAAAGTTTTGTGTTGAGAGGGACTTGCTGAGTCTAATCATGATTGATGAGGCTGGATTATTCCATACATTTCTTTCTTTTTACAGGCAGTGCTTTCCTCAGTGCTATTTTTCTTGCCTTAGCGACATACCAGTCTCTGTACCCACTCACCTTGTTTGTCCCAGGACTCCTCTATCTCCTCCAGGTAAGTGCTTGCTGGTCAGAAGCCAGCACCCAAGTGACATTTAATACATGGCCTGGTCCCTGCTGGGGGAAAGGAAGGGCACGGGTTAGTAAAGGCAGTGGGAAGCTTGCTCCCAGTTGAAAATACAAACACATAGAAACTTGACTAACTTTAAACAAAGTGGACTTAATTATCATTAAGTCCCAACTACAGTAGACCTCCCCATATCTGCAGGGGATATGTTCTAAAGCCCCTAATGGAGGCCTGAAACTGCATTTGGTACCGAACCCTACGTATATTATGTTTTTTCTGTCTAATAACTGAGACAACTACTAAGTGACTAACAGGCAGGGATACACTAGACAAAGGGGTGATTCATGTCTCGAGTGGGACAGAGCAGGACGGCGTGAGATTTCATCACACTAAGAATGGTGTACAATTTAAAACTTATGAATTGTTTGTTTCTGGAATTTTCCATTTAAGGACCACAGTTGACAACAGGTAACTGAAACCATGAAAAGTGAAACCTCAGATAAGGGGGGCACTACTATATGCATATCCTTGGGAATGTATAAGTGCATTTTATTTTACGTATTTGCAAACGCAACTATCTTGCAGTTTTCTTTTCTCAACTAATGATCCCCTCTGAGCTCATTTCTTTAACTTTTCTTTATAATAACACTCACCTTGTAAGATTCTTATAGGACTTAAATGGAGTATGTGCATCTGAAACAATGCTTGGAACATAGTGGCTGATCAATAAACATTAATTTAAGAATGCAAATTGCTGACATTTACTGAGAATGGATTACATGTCAGGCACCATGCTAAGCACTCTGTAGGCATCGTCTCATTTTAACCTCATAAGAACTTTATGGAGTAGGTCATATTATTAGCCATATATTAGTCTAGTATTAGCCATATTAGACAAATGAATTGAAACTAGAATGTTGGGAGGTTAAGTCACTTAAGGTCACAGGACCAGCGAATGACATTGCTAAGATATGAACCATGGCCATCTGATGCCAGAGCGTGCTCTCTAATCATCTTGTTCTACTCAAATGAGAATAGTACATGTTTCTTCAAGAGGAAGTAACTGCATGCAGGCCCCACATGGTCCAAATCCATTCTTACAAGAGAAATGTTTCTTGAAAGTGTACAGGTGACAGTGCCAGAAATGTCTGATTTCAGAGCCTTTCTTAATCACAAGCACTGCTAAAGCTGAGTGTGTATTCCATTTATTGAAATAGGCCATATGCATGTTATTTTAAGTGATTTCATAATATTGTGTTAATGCAGACAATGATTCATGGTTTGCTTGATCTTTTTCTTATTTGGGGAATTTGAGATATGTCTTTATTTATGTTTGAGATATGTCATTTATATTGTCACTAATATAAATAACGTAGAAATTTTTTTTTTTTTTTTGAGAGCAGGTCCTTGCTCTGTCACCCAGGCTGGAGTGCCGTGGCACAATCTCAGCTCACTGCAGCCTCCATCTCCCAGGCTCAATCGATCCTCTCACCTTAGTCTCCTGAGTAACTGGGACTACAGGCGTGTGCCACCACACCCGGATAATTTTTTGTAGAGATGGGGTTTCGCCATGTTGCCCAGACTGGTCTCGAATTCTTGGGTTCACGCAATCCATCCACCCACCCACCTTGGTCTCCCAAAGTGCTAGGTTTATAGGAATGAGCCACTTCACCCAGCCAGAAATTTGTTTTTATTTGTTTTCTTTTTCTTTTTCTTATTTTTGAGACAGGGTCTCACTCTGTTGCCCAGGATGGGATGTGCAGTGCCGCAGTCACGGTTCACTGCACCCTCAACCTCCCGGGCGCAAGCAATCCTCTCACCTCACCCTCCCAAGTAACTGGGACTGCAGGCATGCACCACCACACCCAGCTAATTTTTGTATTTTTTTGTGGAGACAGGGTTTTGCCATGTTGCTCAGGCTGCTCTCAAACTCCTAGGTTCAAGCGATCCTTCTGCCTTGGCCTCCCAAAGTGCTGGGATTACAGGTGTGAGCCACTGTGCCTAGCTTGAAATTATTTTCTTCAAGTATGTTGCTTTAGCTAAATCATTGGACACAAGGTGAAAAGTCGTTTTGTTCTTATTAGGCAATTATACCAGATTGTTCACCAGAAAGCCTGAGCCAGTTTGCAGTGCCACCATCAGTATCTAAAGAGAAGTGGACCACTTACCTCCCCATCTGCCAGCACTGACTTTTCAAGTTTGATTTATGATTGCCAGTTTGGTAGATGTGTCACCATACAGTGAAGTTATTTTGCTTTGATTTTCTTTCTGTATTCTTGCTGAGTTGAAGCATTTTTCCACATAACAATGTGCTGCTTGTATTTTCTTTTTTATTTCCTATTTATGGCTTATTCTTTAGAAAGTCTAAGCACTAAGAATATATATAGCCAGACTTTTTATACAACTATGTATCAAATAAATAATATAGTATATTCATACACATGGATGGACCAGAAATTTAAAAGTGGTTTCTGAGCTTGTCCAACCTGCAAAAAATGAATAAGTAAATAAAAGAAGATAAAAATGGTTTCTTAAGCCAATCTCTATGCACCACTTTATATAAAACAACTTTTGTTTAAAACTAAAGGAAATTTCCTCCTGACACTAGTGGACAGTACAACTGACTCATGAAGTCAAGCAGCTCCTCTACCAATATTTACTAAGTACCTATAGTGTGCTAGATACTATGCCAGACTGCAGACATAAAGCAATTGAAGGATGCTGAGCAGGTGAGTGCTCCAGGAAGATTGCTTTGGCAGCAGCTTGTGGGGTAGATGGGAGTAGGAAGAGCTGAAGTTGGGAAAGCTTACAACATTGTACTAGATCAAGTCAGAGGGGTAAATTGGGGGCCCAAACCAGTGTCAGAGGAGATGGAGAGATGAGAGACTAGATGCAGGGGAATTCTAGGAGGTAGAATCGGCTGTGCTTAACCGTCTGTATGTGGGGGACAGGAGTGGAAGGAGTTTGAGATGAACTTCAGGATCCCATTTATGCAGAAATTAAAACTCCATTTCCTACTATATTTGTATATTTTTTATAAATATATGAAGTAGCCTGGTGTATTAGTCCATTCTTACGCTGCTATGAAGAACTGCCTGAGCCAGGCGTGGTAGTTCACACCTGTAATCTCAGTACTTTGAGAGGCTGAGGCAAGTGGACCACTTGAGGTCAGGAGTTTGAGACCAGCCTGGCCAACATGACGAAACCTTGTCTCTACTAAAACTACAAAAATTAGCCAGACATGGGGGAGCGTTCCTGTAATTCCAGCTACTCGGGAGGCTGAGGCAGGAACATTGCTTGAACCCGGGAGACAGAGGTTGCAGAGAGCCTAGATCGCACCACCGCATTCCAGCCTGGGTGATGAAGTGACACTCTGTCTCAAAAAAAAAAAAAAAAAAAAAAAGAAAAGAAAAGGAAAGAAAAAGAACTACCCGAGACTTGGTTATTTATTTATTTGTTTTTGCTGATGGTACATGAAATAATTTTTTTTTTAATTTTACTTTAAGTTCTGGAATACACGTGCTGAATGCGCAGGTTTGTTACATAGGTATAACAAACCTATGTAATGTGCCATGGTGTGCTGCACGTATCAACCCATCATCTAGGTTTTAAGCCCCACATGCATTAGGTATTTGTCCTAACGCTCTCCCACACCTTGTCCGCCACCCCATGACAGGCCCCAGTGTGTGATGTTTGCCTCCCTGTGTCCATGTGTTCCCATTGTTCAACTCCCACTTATGAGTAAGAACATGTGATGTTTGGTTTTCGGTTCCTGTGTTAGTTTGCTAAGGATGATGGTTTCCAGCTTCATCCATGTCCCTGCAAAGGACGTGAACTCCTTTTTTATGGCTGCATAGTATTCCATGGTGTATATATGCCACAATTTCTTTATCCAGTCTCATTGCTGGGCATTTGGGTTGGTTCTAAGTCTTTGCTATTGTAAGTAGTGCTGCAGTAAACATACGTGTGCATATGTCTTTATAGTAGAATGCTTTATAATCCTTTGGGTATATACCCAGTAATGGGATTGCTGGGTCAAATGGTATTTCTGGCTCTAATCCTTGAGGAATTGCCACACTGTCTTCCACAATGGTTGAACTAATTTACATTCCCACCAAAAGTGTAAAAGCATTCCTATTTTTCCGCATCCTTGCCAGCATCTGTTTTTCCAGACTTTAATGATCGCCATTCCAACTGGCGTGAGATGGTATCTCATTGTGGTTTTGATTTGCATGTCTCTAATGACCAGTGATGATGAGCTTTTTTCACGTTTCTTGGCCACATAAATCTCTTCTTTTGAGAAGTGTCTGTTCATATCCTTTGCCCACTTTTTGATGTTTTTTTTTTTTTTTTTTTTTTGTCTTTTTTGTTTTTTTTTCTGAGACTTGAGTCTTGCTCTGTTGCCCAGGCTGGAGTGCAGTGACACAATCTCAGCTCACTGCAACCTCTGCCTCCCAGGTTCAAGCGATTCTTCTGCCTCAGCCTCCCAAGTAGCTGGGACTGCAGGCATGTGCCACCATGCCTGGCTGATTTTTTGTATTTTTAGTAGAGACGGGGTTTCACCATGTTAGCCAGGATGGTCTCAATCTCCTGACCTCATGATCTGCCCGCCTCAGCCTCCCAAAGTGCTGAGATTACAGGCATGAGCCACCGCACCTGGCCTGTTTTTTTCTTGTAAATTTAAGTTCCTTGTAGATTCTGGATATTAGACCTTTGTCAGATGGATAGATTGCAAAAATTTTCTCCCATTCTGTAGGTTGCCTGTTCACTCTGATGATAGTTTATTTTGCTGTGCAGAAGCTCTTTAGTTTAATTAGATACCATTTGTCAATTTTGGCTTTTGTTGCAATTGCTTTTGGTGTTTTAGTCATGAAGTCTTTGCCCATGCCTATGTCCTGAATGGTACTGCCTAGGTTTTCTTCTAGGGTTTATGGTTTTACGTATAAGTCTTTAATCCATCTGGAGTTAATTTTTGTATAAGGTGTAACAAAGGGGTCCAGTTTCTGTTTTCTGCATATGGCTAGCCAGTTTCCCCAGCACCATTTATTAAATAGGGAATCCTTTCCCCATTGCTTGTTTTTGTCAGGTTTATCAAAGATCAGATGGTTGTAGATGTGTGGTATTATTTCTGAGGCCTCTGTTCTGTTCCATTGGTCTATATCTCTGTTTTGGTAGCAGTAGCATGCTGTTTTGGGTGCTGTAGCCTTGCAGTATCGTTTGAAGTCAGGTAGCTTGTTGCCTCCAACTTTGTTCTTTTTGCTTAGGATTGTCTTGGCTACACAGGCTCTTTTGGGGTTCCATATGAAATTTAAAGTAGTTTTTTCTAGTTCTGTGAAGAAAGTCAATGGTAGCTTGATGGGAATAGCATTGAATCTATAAATTACTTTGGGCAGTATGACCATTTTCATGATATTGATTCTTCCTATCCATGAGCAAGGAATTTTTTTCCATTTGTTCGTGTCCTCTCTTATTTCCTTGAGCAGTGGTTTGCAGTTCTCCTTGAAGAGGTCCTTCACATCCCTTGTAAGTTGTATTCTTAGATATTTTATTCTCATTGTAGCAATTGTGAATGGGCGTTCACTCATGATTTGGCGCTTTGCTTGTCTGTAATTGGTATATAGGAATGCTTGTGATTTTTGCACATTGATTTTGTATCCTGAGACTTTGTTGAAGTTGTTTATGAGCTTAAGGAGTTTTTGGGCTGAGACGGTGGGGTTTTCTAAATATACACTCATGTCATCTGCAAACAGAGACAATTTGACTTCCTCTTTTCCTATTTGAATACACTTTATTTCTTTCTCTTGCCTGATTGCTCTGGCCAGAACTTCTAATACTATGTTGAATAGGAGTGGTAAGAGAGGGCATCCTTGTCTTGTGCCAGTTTTCAAAGGGAATGCTTCCAGCTTTTGTCCATTCAGTATGATATTGAGACTTGGTAATTTATAAAGGAAAGAGGTTTAATTGACTCACAGTTCCATGTGGCTGGGGAGGCCTCAGGAAACTTACAAATATAGCCGAAGGGGAAGCAAACATGTCCACCTTCACATGATGGCAGGAAGGAGAGGTGCCAAGCAAAGAGGGAAAAGACCCTTATAAAACCATCAGATCCTGTGAGAACTCACTCACTATCAGGAGAACAGCAGCATTGGGGGTAACCATCCCCGTGATTCAATTACCTCCCACCGGGTCCCTCTCATGACATGAGGGGATTATGGGAACAACAATTCAAGATGAGATTTGAATGGGGACACAGCCAAATTATATCACCTGGGCCTTGTGGGTCATGGTAGGGTATTTGAAGATCAGTGTAGTCACATCCAGGAAACAAAACCACCTGTTTAAATATGAAGGAGAAGCCAGGTGTGGTGGCTCATGTCTGTAATCCCAGCACTTTGGGAGGCCAAGGTGGGTGGATCACCTGAGGTTAGGAGTTCGAGACAAGCCTGGCCAACATAGTGAAACCGCGTCTCTACTAAAAGTACAAAAATTAGCTAGGCATGGTGACATGTGCCTGCAATCCTAGCTACTCAGGAGGCTGAGGCAAGAGAATTGCTTGAACGCGGAAGGTGGAGGTTGCAGTGAGCCGAGATTGCACCACTGCACTCAAGCCTGGGTGACAGAGTGAGACTCTATCTCAAAAACAAAAAAAAACAAAAAAGGTGAAAAAAAGTGAAGGTGGAAACAGAAGAGGAAATATTCTTTTTTGTTTTGTAACAGGGTCTTACTCTGTCACCTAGGTTGCAGTGCTGTGAACATGGCTCACTGCAGCCTAGACCTCCTGGGTTCAAGCAGTCCCTCTGCCTCAGCCTACTGAGTAGCTGGGACCACAGTCACGTGCCACCATGGCTGGCTTGTTTTTTGTTTTTTGTTTTTTGTTTGTTTGTTTGCTTTTTTTTTAGAGACAGGGTCTCACTTTGTTGCCCGGGCTGGTCTTGAATTCTTGAGCTACAGCAATCCTCCCGCCTCAGCCTCCCAAAGTGCTGGGATTACAGGCATGAGCCACCACAACCAGCCTAAAATTATTCTTTAGGGCTGAGTTTCTGCCAGACTACTAAGTGGACCCTTTAGAGTTGAGTTTCACAGGGATCCATAGGCTCCAAGGAGGGAAGCTAGAACTAATGGTTGGGTGGTACAAGAAGCTTAGTATAAGGTAGTTCTGTGACAGAATGAGATGTCCTAAGTGAGGTCAGTTCCCTGTGAATCATGGTGTTTAGGCCAGAGGCTGAATGGCCACTTGTTGGGGAGTTGTAGCAAAGCTGTAAGTACCAGAGTGAGTGGCTGTACCCTGATCGGCTTCAGAATGCTTTCTACTTCCAAATCAGAATGGATTTGATAACCTCTAGGAGCTGACACATCTGCTCTTGACATTATCTTTTTCTCTGAGTTTTTTTCAAGCCCTCTGTAGGCATAGCCCTCTAGGAAAGGTTGTCTAATGTAGTATGTAAGAGCACAGCTTGACTGGGACATCTTGTTACAACAAAAAAAAAAGCAAAATAGTCCTCAAAGTCTTAACAGGACTAAGTCAGAAAAACACTGGTACCAGCTGAAAGGGGCTCATACCACCCAAATTTGGGAATTTCTGAGCATCAAAAGGATGACAACAAGTAATTATAAAACACTGGATAAAAATCCATGTGTTTGGCTGGGCGCGGTGGCTCACGCCTATATTCCCAGCACTTTGGGAGGCCAAGGCAGGTGGATCACTTGAAGTCAGTAGTTCCAGACCAGCCTGGACAACATGGTGAAACTCCTTCTCTACTGAAAATACAAAATGAGGCAGGCATGGTGGTGGGTGCCTGTAATGCCAGCTACTTGGGAGGCTGAGGCACGAGAATCGCTTGAACCTGGGAGGCAGAGGTTGCAGTGAGCCGAGATCGCACCACTGCACTCCAGCCTGGGCCACAGTGCGAGATTCTTGTCTCAAAAAAAAAAAAAATTCATGTCTCCATAGTGGTGCTCGCTAAAAGGGCAAGAAGAGAAAAAATACATAGACCATCATCAGATGTGGCTATTTTACCAGTTTCTCACTCTGAAAGTAAATAATTAAAAGGAAAGAACTAAGCAATTACTCTGCCTTTTAAAAAGGAACTATAGCTGGGTGCAGTGGCTCACACCTATAGTCCCAGCACTTAGGGAGGCTGAGGCAGGAGGATCACTTGATCCCGGGAGTTTAAGACCAGTCTGGGCACAACTCTGTGCAGTCCCATGGCACAGACTCTGTGCACAACTCTGTGCAGTCCCACAGCAATGTCTAGGGGGGTACTCATGACCCCTGGAGCCACAGAAGTTGTTTGTTACACTGTGCTCTTTCAGCTTTGCCATCCTCTGATGGCTTAAGCATTTCACATCTCAGTATGACAGCCCTCTGTATCCCAACCTCTTGTTTGGCATCCAGGAGGTATCAGGTTGCACAAATGAATTGGAGATGGTAAATGCAGGGGATTTTATTGCTGATGAAAGTGGCTGTCAATGGGATGGAGAGCTGGAAAGGGGATGGAGCAGGAAGGTGGTCTTCCCCTCAGTTTGGTCATTCCTGGCTGAACTCTTCTCCGAGGTCCCGCCATCAAGGTGTCCGTCTGAAATCAAGCTGCTTCCTTCTGACTTCTGGCTGCTGCTTCTCTCTCCCTCTCTGCCACTCCACTGCCAGTGGAGCCTGGGGTTTTTATGAGTACAGGATGCGGGGCAGGCCAGGCCAGGGTGGTTTTGGAAAAGGCAACAGGGATGTGAAGTTCTCACTTTAGGTCAGGGGTCCAGGCTTGAGGGTGGGGCCATCGCCAGGAACGGCAGTTTTCTACCTGCCTCTTGTGCATATCACATGGATGCTAAAATCACTGGGTGAATGGTTTTTAGAGAACAATGTATTTGACACAAAACATTGTGTCAAAACATTATTCCCTAGTCCCCACCCTCTAGATTCTTTGCTAATAGCAAAGGGAAAAATACATATTTATGGCCGGGCATGGTGGCTCACGCCTGTAATCCCAACACTTTGGGAGGCCGAGGCGGGTGGATCACGAGGTCAGTTGTTCAAGACTAGCCTGGCCAAGGTGGTGAAACCCTGTCTCTACTAATAATACAAAAATTAGCCAGGCTTGGTGGCGGGTGCCTGTAATCCCAGCTACTCAGGAGGCTGAGGCAGAGAATTGCTTCAACCCGGGAGGCGGAGGTTGCAGTGAGCTGAGATCACACCAGTGCACTCCAGCCTGGGTGACAGAGTAAGAGACTGTCTCAAAAACAAACAAAACAAAACAAACAAACAAAAATCTTTACAAAGGCGTATTCTGTAGCTAAGTAATCCAACTCTTATCACTTATAGTGGAACAACTTGACATGATATATATAGTGCTTGGCATGATGCAGTACAAAATACACGTTATCAACTCTGAAGTATTCTTACCCAAAAAGTTACCCTTAATGAAGCCTTAAGATCTGACTTTTGGTTTTAGGGAATAAAAGAGCAGAGGAACGAGTTCAGTGACACCACAAGGAAGCAGTAAGACAAACCAGAATGTACTATGGTATTTTAAGAAAGCTGGTCTGAGTCTGTTCAAAATGTCAATGTTATGAAAAAGAAAAAGTAGAGAAACCGTTCTGGACTAAAGAGACACAATAACTGAATGCAATGGGAGAGTCTTGATTGGATTTTGGGTTGAAAAAAACAGCTATAAAGGATGTTTTGGGGGACAACTAGAAAATTTTGAAGATAGATTAGATATTAGATGTTAGGGATTTTTTTTTTTTTTTTTTTTGAGACGGAGTCTCACTCTGTCGCCTAGGCTGGAGTACAGTGGTGCGATCTCGGCTCACTGCAACCTCCGCCTCTCAGGTTCAAGCAATTCTCCTGCCTCAGCCTCCCAAGTAGCTGGGACTACAGGCACCTGCCACCACGCCTGGCTAATTTTTTGTATTTTTAGTAAAGACGGGGTTTCACCGTGTTGGCCAGGATGGTCTCGATTTCCTGACCTTGTGATCCGCCCGCCTCAGACTCCCAAAGTGCTGGGATTACAGGTGTGAGCCACTGCGCCGGCTGGGAATTGTTAATTACCTGGATGTGATGATAGTATTATGGTATATAGGAGAATGTCCTTATTTTGCACAACTGTGTGCAGAAGTGTTTTGGGGAGAAATGTCATGATGTGTTCAACTTTTACATGGTTCAGCAAAAATAAATATATGCATGCAGAAAGATAAAATAAGGCAAGGTATTAATATTTAATCTAGACAGATATATGGTTAATTATTGTATTACTCTTCCAACTTTTCTGCATGTTTGAAAAAATTTATAATAAAAAAGAGGGAAATAGAGTACAGGCTCTGATGTCTTCATTTGGACACTTATTAACTCTGTGACCCTGAGCAAGTGACTATTTAACTTCTCTGCTTCCACAGGGATAATATAATAGTACCTACTGCAAAGGGTTAATACATGTCAAGTGTTTAGAACAGAGTCTGATGAGGGCTTGATAGATATTAGCTATGATTATTAGTATTCAAATGTTCATGAAAGGACATGATCACCAGTATGTGGGGCGATGAGGGGAAAAGAAAATAATTCATCTTTTGAAGTCAAAGGAACTGTAAAAGTTAGTTTGTACTTCCTCCTTTGACACTATAAACATGCCTCCATTCTGCTGGTGGAATTTCTAGAGAGTACTGGTGTCTGATCAGTGCCAGAGGTGAAACTATTCTTCCTTTCCTTCATGAGACACAAGATCAAAGGGAGGGAATGCTGCATCTGGCTCCCTGGTGAATCACTTATGAGAATGGTAGTTTGAGCCCATCTGGTTCCATCCGGCAACTCAACTCTTTCTCTGACCTTGGCTGAGAGCCTAGTTTCCAAATTAGAGAGAGGTTTAAAATGTTATGATTTGATAGCATGCGGAAAAAAATAGCCCTAACATGCTCAGGGGCAGGAGGCTCCAGTGAAGGAAAGCCGAGTGCACAGGACCGAGAAGCTGAAGCTGTAAGGCTTCGAGGGAGACCAGGCGAGGCTTACCGAGATGCTCATGGTGCAGTCTGGGAAGTTTCTAGTTCCCGTCTTCCTTTTGCTTGGGATTCCTAAAGCCTTGGATTCCCTTGGATGGTTTGAGGCCTTTATTTTCTTTCAAAGACAGTAGCAGACACTAGGGGAAATTACCCCGTGAGTACTCTTTTGGTTTTGCTTTAATCCAGTCTGACCTTTTCTTGTCTTTGAACTGAAAACGTTAATCTTGTGATTTTTTTTATCCTTTCTGGAGCTTGGGTCAGGTCATGTGATGGTAGCTTACACCAGAGGAGCCAAACTCAATCAGTTATTTCTTGATAACGGGTCCTTCCCCAAGCCTTCTCTGGGGCCATATTTAGAGTTTTCACACCTTATTTTTTCTTCCCCAGTCACTTCTGTTATTTCTGCTATGTCCAGGTGGGTGCTAGGGCAGAGGTAGCAGTGCTGTTAGCTTTGTTTCTTTTTGGAATGGGTAAAAATGAAAGCAAGAGCTTGATCAAGCATTTTCAATAACGTTTTCTACCAGTTTTGTTTCCTCTAATATATCTGTCATGCAAAATATATCTCCTGGATCTCTTCTTGTGATTCCAAGAACTTACATGTAAAAACATTGTTAGGTTAACTCCCTTTAAGAGTTTATTTGGATAACTGGCTTTTTCCCTTTCACATCGTGTCTGAGAAAGGAAATGGTTTCTGTACAGAAAATGCTTTTCTCCCTAGTGCTGTAGAGACTTGGGGAGAGGAAGATAATCTTAATGTAGCTGGGGTTTTTCTGAAGCAGTCTGAGAATTCTTAATTTCCCTAAATATTTTTTATATATTAGCAACAATGTGACTTCTGGAATATTGTAACTGCGAGTCAGCATTTTCAGGTTGAGGGTGCACATAACCCTTGGATCACATCTGGCCCACAGATGTGGTTCATTTGACCCTGGTGTTTGACTTTTTTGAAATTAGTAGTCAGCATTTTGGAAATTTTTTATTTCTGGCTCCTTTTGAGGAATTGTAAGATCTGTCCCCTTTAGGCAGAGCGTACCCTCTTCAGATTGCCACAGTCCCTGTTTCATTTCTCTCACCTTCACTTGTTTGTTACCTGCCTGGTCCCCTGTAGGGGTGTGGGGTGTGTGTGTGTGTGTGTGTGTGTGTGTGTGTGTGTGTGTGTGTGTCTGTCCACTAAAAGGTCTAGAAACAATGACCAACCCAGTATGAGTGAACATTCTTAGTGCCCAAATTATGATCTTGAAATACCATTTACCCATTTAGAGAAACTGGGGTTTCTTAGGGAAATGGCTAATTCTAGGTTTTAGGGCAGGAAATGTATAGGATGATCCTAGAACGTTGTGATAACAGATAACATGAAAGTTTATCAAAGTCTACTGGAGTCATCTTGAAAGGACTTAGGATCTAACTTGAAGAGGCTCCCACTGACCAAAGAGGGATAATTTGAGTTTCAGTAAGGATAAGAATTGCAATAGATTAAAACTCATAAATATATTTAAATCCAGGCACTCATAATGTTACTAAAAAGGAAACCTACTTGGCTAAATTAGGAGAATTGATAAGAAATCAGTTCATTGTATTGAAAACTGGATAAATAAAAGGAAAAAAATAAGTATTTGTCCTGCCTTTCCTGTACCACTAGATAACCATATAGTAGGTGACAGAAATATATCTTTATAAAATTATTTCAACTTACAAATGAAAACAAAATGTTAGGATAGCATCATTTTACAACCCCTTATGGTCTAGGTACTGAGCATCAATAACTGCTAACATCAGAAACAAAAACCAAGCCTCCTGACAAAAGAACATTACCCACCACCAAAGTTTGCCAAAAGGATAAAATCCAAAATTGATCAAGCCTCTGGATATAGCTGCAATTTGCAAGAAATACTGAAAACAAGGTACATAATTAGAAAATCCAGATTATGGGGTGTTATATGGGTTAAATGTCCCAGATTCTGTAACATATGAATTGTAACAAGAAAAAAAAAAAAAGATATGGGTAGGAGTAGGCTGGAGTGGAGGAACTATGAATTAAGAGACTTAAAAATTGTATCAAAAATTTTAAAAATAGGCAAGACCTAAACTATAGAAAGGGATGCACATGTAAGTGGAAAACCATAAAGAAATGCAAGGAAGTGATTATTACCAAAGCCAGGGTAGTGATTACTTTGGAGGGAGGAGGGGATTGTGGTTGGATCAGGGAACATGGAGGAACTTGGGGGATGCCTGGAAAGTTCTTTCTCTCGACCTTGGTAGTGGTTATAAGGATGTTCACCTTACAATCATTCATTAAGCTTTATATTCAATGTAGTTTCCTGCATTTTGTGTTTGTAATAAAATGGTTTAAAAAATTGATAGAGTTTTTAGGGCATCATTCTTGTAACCCTTCTACTTACATACATACATACATTTTGTTTTTTTGTTTGTTTTTTAAGATGGAGTCTTGCTGTGTCGCCCAGGCTGGAGTGCTGTGGCACAATCTCAGCTCACTGCAACCTCCACCTCCCAGGTTAAAGCGATTTTCCTGCCTCAGCCTCCCGAGTAGCTGGGATTACAGGCACCCACCACCACGCCTGGCTAACTTTTGTATTTTTAGTAGAGACAGGGATTCACTATGTTGGCCAGGCTGTTCTTGAACTCCTGACCTCAAGTCATCCACCCACCTCGGCCTCCCAAAGTGCTAGGATTACAGATGTGAGCCACCGCACCCAGCCATACATATATTTTATTTTATTCCATTTTATTTTATAATGGAGTCTTGCTCTGTTGCCCAGGCTGGAGTGCACTGGCGCAGTCTCGGCTCACTGCAACCTCTGCCTCCCGGGTTCAAGCGATTCTCCCACCTGAGCCTCCCAAGTAGCTGGGATTACAGGCACCTACCACCACACCTGGCTAATTTTTGTATTTTTAATGGAGACGGGGTTTCACCATGTTGTCCAGGCTGGTCTTAAACTCCTGACCTCAGGTGATCTGCCAGCCTTGGCCTTCCAAAGTTTTGGGATTACAGGTGTGAGCCACCATACCCAGCCCATACATACATTTTACATACACGTTTTAAGTCAGCGTTTGCTGTGGAGCAAAAGAGGTAAGATGAAATCTCATCTGTTCACTGGGAAATTTGCAGTGTGAACCTTGTTGAAGTCAAATAAAATATAGAGACAAATCTCTAATGTTTTATTTGGGAAGCAAGAATTGCAATTTGAGTTATACACACAGACTGGGTGGTCTTTGGTATGTCCAAAGAACAAACAGAAGGTTAGGAGCTTTATTAGAAAAAGAAATAGTATGTATTGCTTTGAAAGAAAGCTCATTGACACAAGTCAAGTTTTTGGGAGCTGGGAATCTCTGATTGGTGAGACAGTGGTAGGTTAAAGTAGTCTTAGAGTCACAGCAGGTCGTTTCAGCAGCTGGGCTTGTGGAAAATCTAATTCTTGGAGCAGGTGCTGTATGCTCTGGGTGTTCTTTCCCCTGGCCCTGATTTGGGTGGACATGACAAGAATGACCCAATTTATATAATCAACTTTTACAACCTCGAGATTAAGTTTGGCTCTAGTGTTTATAAACAACAAGCCATCAGGGGATTGCTGGAGTTTCTTTTTTAGGAATTTTAGATGTGCCTCACTGTGTAACTGGAGTAGTCCTGCAAGATTAAGTGCAAGTTCAGTTTTTATAAATAGATGCAGTACATACTTCAAATTACTTTATCGTTTTAGGGCCCTGTTCCCCAAGCAAACCTTGACTCCAAAACCATGTCTTCAAAACAGAATTATACTTAAAATTTATTGCACATCTTGTAATCACAAGTTTGCCAAGAAAAAAAATCATTTTCCAGTCTAACACTGAGAGCACTTTAGGTTGAATAAAACACTGAGAAAAATGGTAGCAAACAGAAACTTGGGGGCCACTAATGGGATTTGCAAAGAGTGAAACCTCATTTCCTGAGTGTGTGTTTAGGACTTGCCTAAGAGAACTGCTTTTTTTTTTTTTTTTTTTTTTTTTTGAGACACAGTTTCGTTCTTGTTGCCCAGGCTGGAGTGCAATGGCACCATCTCGGCTCACCGCAACCTCCACCTCCTGGGTTCAAGCAATTTTCCTGCCTTAGCCTACCGAATAGCTGGGATTACAGGCATGTGCCACCACGTCTGGCTAATTTTGTATTTTTAGTAGAGACGGGGTTTCTCATGTTTGTCAGGCTGGTCTCGAACTCCCAACCTCAGGTGATCTACCCGCCTCAGCCTCCCAAAGTGCTGGGATTACAGGTGTGAGCCACCGTGCCTGGCCAATAACTGCTTTTAACAGCCTACTTGATTCAATTTTTCATGGCCTTGTTGTTTTATTCCCTGGCATACTTCTTTTTAAATATCAGTAGGGTGGAATGGGAAGACAAAACAATATTTTTACTTTAGAGGGAATTTTTTTTTTCTCTCCTGGGCTGTTTTCTTCCTCTTTTTTTTCTTCCTCCCTTCTTTGCTAAATGGCAGTCTTTTTCAGGAGGAAGATCAAGATGATCAAGGAATTAACTCAGAACCTAAATACTTTCTTCATTGAATTTATCTATGGATGCCTTCTCTTTGTTGAATTCTTTTCTTCTCTTTTCTCTTTTTTCTTTTCTTTTCTCTCTTCTCTTCTCTTTTTTCTTTTTTCGAGACAGAGTCTCTCTGTCGCCCAAGCTGGAGTGCAATGGCGTGATCTCGGCTCACTGCAACCTCCGCCTCCCAGGTTCAAGCGTCTTTCCTGCCTCAGCCTCCTGAGTAGCTGGGATTTACAGATGCCCACCACCAAGTCCAGCTAATTTTTGTATTTTTAGTAGAGACAGGGTTTCGCCATGTTGGCTAGGTTGGTCTCGAACTTCTGACCTCAAGTGACCCGCCCGCCTCGGCCTCCCAAAGTGCTGGAATTACAGGCCTGAGCCACCACGCCTGGTCTTGAATTATTTTCCATCCCCAGAAATTTATCATTCTCTTGAAACTTTATTCTTCTAGATCAGCGGTATCAGTAGAACTTTTTGTCACCATGGAAATGTTCTGTGTCTGTATTGTCAGTGCAGAAGACACAAGCCACATGTGGCCATCAGGCACTTGAAATTTGCTAGTGGGACTGAGGAACTGAAGTTTTAGTTTTAGTTAAGTTATACTTTATATTAGAATAGCCACATATGGCTAGGGGACAGTACAGTTGCAAGGAGAAGTCAGAGTAGAGCTATGTGTGTAAAGCTTAGAGAGGGGGCCATAACGTTGGTCAGATTCCTCTCACCTAAGATCTATTAACAGTAATGCTGTCTCCAGCTTAAAAGTCTTCGCTGACTTCCATCATCCTTAAAGTCTTTATCATGGAGTTATGATGTCTGTAATTTATTTAAAAATACTTCTTCATAGACCATCTGATAGTATATATTTGCCAGTTAGTTTCAGTCTCAACTTCAGGGGAATGTGAATTACATTAATGAAGCATCCACACTCCATGATGTCACCTAGCTTTACATCTGCAAGGGTGCACTCTCCAGGGGCTGCCATCAGTGCAGCACTCTCTATAGTTTGATCAACACCTTTACTAGTTAGCATAGTGACTGTCAGAAACAGCTTGGATTTTTTTGTTTTTTTGAGACGGGGGTCTCTGTTGCCCAGGCTGGAGCGTAATGGCACGATCTCAGCTCACTGCAACCTCTGCCTCCTAGGCTTAAGCAATCCTCCTGTCTCAGCCTCCCGAGTATCTGGGACTACAGGCACATGCCAGCATGTCTTGCTAATTTTTGTATTTTTTGTAGAGACAGGGTTTTGCCATGTTGCCCAGGCTGGTCTCAAGCTCCTGGATTCAAGTGATCTACTCACCTTGGCCTCCCAAAGTGCTGGGATTACAGGCATGGCCCACTGCACCTGGCCAATTTTTACTGGTGAGATTAGTGTCTTACTGATTAACAAAATGAGTATTAGAAGTAGGCTCTCATTAGTGAAACTGAAGTATTCAAAAGCAGAATTGGGCCAGATGTGGTGGCTTATGAGCTACAGAGCAAGACCCTATCTCTGCAAAAAATGAAAAAATTAGCCAGGCATGGTAGCATGTGCCTGTAGTTCCAGCTACTCGGGAGTCTGAGGTAGGAGGATTATTTGGGCCCAGGAGTTAGGGCCCAAATAATGCAGTGAACTATGATCCTGTCACTGCACCAGCCTGGGCAACAAAGCGAGACCCTGAAATATTCCTATGCTTGCATGAAGAAGGAATATGAATCTAGCAGGGCCTGTAACTTCTTCCCTTGGAGATGGTGCCTGAGGCGTAATTCCTTAATGATCCTTTGGCCTTTGGTTAGGATTTCTGGTTGCCTGATGTGACTCCAAGAGCAACAGAACCCTGCCTCTGGGATATTGTCAGTTCTATCATGAGTGAACCTTTTTCATAAGTGGTGGTTGGAATAACTAGAGGCAGAAAGAGCTGGGACAGCATGGAGCTCCTAGAATAGTTTGTGTGAACTGCTTTGGGCCTGGCTCACTAAGGAATATCTGTTTAATAGATGTCTTTAGGTGTGCTAGAATTTGGTCTGGAACTTGCTTTCTTTGCCACAAGATTGTAAAAGAGGTGCTAACACTCACCACCTGAAACATTTTTCTCAACTGTTAAAGAGCCTATGAGGTGTATATTACCAAAATGGCTTAGCTCCTGCTTGACTTGGCTGCTCTCTACCTCTCTATGCTTATCTTATACCACTTACCCCTCACTCCTAAATCTCAAACCACACAGACCTTCTCTGTTCCTCCAGTGTGGCAAGTTCCATCCCACCTCAGGTCCCATACCCATGATGTCCCATCTGTCTTGAATGCCCTTCTGCTTTATAATATTTGCATAGTTTAAAAGATAATAAAGCAACACTGTGTTCCACTACCCTGCTTAAGTAATGTAACATTTCTAGTCCTTTAGAAGCCCTGTACGTCCTCCTTCTACACTGCACTCCTTCCCTCTACCTCAGAGGTTATGACTACCCTGAATTTGTTATTATTTATATATTTTTAAAAATATATAGTGATGGGGTTTCACCATGTTGCCCAGGCTGGTCTCGAGCTCCTGGGCTCAGGCGATCCACCACCTCAGCCTCCCATATTGCTGGGATTACAGGCATGAGCCACCATGCCCGGCCTACCGTGAATTTTTTGTTAATCATTCTTTGGCTTTTCTTGAAAGTGTTACCACATATGTATGGCTTGCTAAACAGTGTATTAAATCTTACATTTTCCCAACATTCTGTAATGAAAAATTTCAAAGAAAAAACAAATACAAACACTCATATACCTATAACCTACATTCTTCCGTTAATATTTTACCATACTTGCTTTATCACATATCCATCTATCCATCTATCCATCAGTCAGTCTTATTTTTGATACATTTTGAAGTAAATTGCAGATGTCATACATATCCTTGTAAATAATTCAGCATAAGCATCAACTGGAGTTCATTATTTATTTACACTCTTTTTCATTTTAGGTAGAATTTACATACCATGAAGTGCATGAATCTTAATACAAATACCTGTGTAACCCAAACTCCTCTCAAAATACAGAAAGTTTCCTCGGGTCCTTTCCCCATCAATTCCCACTCCTATTTTCTCAGACACAACTGTTCTGAATATTGTTTTAACCATAGATTAGTTTGGCCTATTCTAAAACATCATATAAATGGAATGAAATAATAGGATTATTTTGTATAAGGCTTCCTTCAACCAGCTTGTTTTTGAGATTTATCCATGTTATTGCATGTATTCTTTTTTATTGCTGGGTGTTTTTTGTGTGTGCAGCGTTTTGTTTACCCATTCTCCTATTGATGGAAACTTGGGCCCATTTCCAGTTTTTGTCTGTTACAAATAGACTACTACGAACATTCTGGTACAAGTTTTTTTGTGGACTTAACATTTTTGTTTCTCTTGAGCAGTACCTAGCAGAATTTTCGGGACATTGGGCAAGTGTATGTTTAGCTTTGCTAGAATCCACTAGACAGTTTTTCAAAGTTTTTGCACCATTTTACAACCCCCCCAACCAAATACGACAGTCTAGTTGCCACACATCTTCACTAACATTTGATGGTATCAATCTTTTTAATGTTGGCAATTCTAGTGGTATATCTTTGTGAAGTTCTGCTTGTCTTTTGTTTATTTTGCTTTGTTTTTGAGAATTCAAACTTGTATTTGACTAATAAGATATCTTTAAAATTTAGAAAATAACAATTGACACAGCTAGAAGAAATTGATAAATCAGCCATCGTAATTAGTTTTAACAAATCTCTCAAAGTAAGATTAAACAGCCAAAATATTTAATAACTATGTAAACGATTTGAACATCACAATAACAAGCTTGATTTAATGAAGATTAGAGGCAAGGCAAAGGGCTGATTTTTTTTTATACTGGCCTTGTAGAACGCTCTAATTTTTAAAATTGCGTGTTTATTTTTTTAACCAACCATGTAACAGATGGTTTTATCTCCATTTTTAAAAGTTTTTTATTTTGAATTAATTTTAGACCTATGGAAAAGTTGCAAAAATAGTACAGAGTTTCTTGTATCCCTCACTCCACTTCCGCTAATGTTAACATTTTATATAACCATACTACAGTTATCAAGAACAAATAAATTAATATTTATGCAACATTATTAACTAAATGACAGACCTTATTAGAATTTTGCATTTTCTACTGAGGCTATTTTTGTTTGTTTCAGGATCATATTTAGGTCCCACATTGCATTTGGTGGTTTTCTCTCCTTAGTCTGTCCTAGTCTGAGACAGTTCTTCAGTCTTCTCTTGTCATTCATGACTTGTGAAGTTATTTTTGTGAAATGTACCTCAGTTTAGATTGTCATAGTTTTCTCATGACTGGACTGAATTTACATGTTTTTGGCAAAAATGCATATTGTGTCCTCAGTGCACTGTACCGAGGGGTTCATGATATTGCCATATCTTCTCAATGGTAATGTTTACCTTGATCACTTGGTGACGTTAATGTCTGCCAGGTTTCTCCACTGTAACTTTTTTTGTTTTGTTTTGTTTTTGAGACAGGGTCTCGCTCCGTCGCCCGACTGGGCTCAAGCAGTCCTCTTGCCTCAGCCTGCCAAGTAGCTTGGATTACAGGCGAGCACTACCACGCCCAGCTAATTTTTGTATTTTTAGTTGGCCAGGCTGGTATTGAACTCCTGACTTCAAGTGATCCACCCACCTTGGCCTTCCAAAGTGCTGGGATTAAGGCATGAGCCACCGTGCCTGGCCTGTTTTTCATAATTACTTAGATTAGTTCTTTTCTTGCGCCATGTAACCCTTCAGTGTGGTTGTGTTTTTAATTTGTAATATAGTTAGGTTCATTTGTTAGGGTTTATATTCATTTTGGATTCTCCCCACATATTGGTTGATTTTAATTGTTTATTTGGGGAGGGGGTAAGTGAAGGGAATGTAAAATATTACTGTGGTTCTAAGAGTCAGCTGTACAAAAAGAGCAGTATTACTCTGTCATCATTCCTGCTATCCTGTTCTTCTAGTCCTTCCCCTCTCACCCTAGGTAATTACAGTCTTCCCTTGGTATTTGTGGTGGATTGGTTCCAGGACCTCCTGCAGGTACCAAAATCTCAGGATGTACAAGTCCCTAATACAAAATGGCATAGTATTTGCATATAACCTAGGCATATCCTCTCCTATGCTTTAAGTCATCTCCAGATTACTTGTAATACTTCATACAATGTAAATAGTTCTTATACTGTATTGTTCAGGGAATAATGAAAGAAAAACATCTCTACATGTTCAGTACAGACACAATTTTTTTTGGAATATTTCCTATCCTTAGTTGATTGAATCCATAGATGTGGAACCCATGGATATGGAGGGCTGTCTTCTCTTTAGTTTCTGGCTTATCTTTCCTGTATTCCTTTCACACACCAGTGAATAGATACATGTATATATGTATATTTTCTTTTCTTTCTTTTTTTTTTTTTTTTTTGAGACGGAGTCTTGCTCTGTTTCCCAGGCTGGAGTGCAGTGGCGCGATCTCGGCTCACGGCAAGCTCCGTCCGCCTCCTGGGTTCATGCCATTCTCCTGCCTCGGCCTCCCGAGTAGCTAGGACTACAGGCGCCCGCCACCATGCCCAGCTAATTTTTTGTATTTTTAGTAGAGACGGGGTTTCACCGTGTTAGCCAGGATGGTCTTGATCTCCTGACCTCGTGATCCGCTCACCTCAGCCTCCCAAAGTGCTGGGATTACAGGCGTGAGCCACTGCGCCCAGCCTATATGTATATTTTCTTATATGCCTTTATTTATTTATTTAGCGACAGAGTTTCACTCTTGTCGCCCAAGCTGGAGTGCAATAGCACGATCTTGGCTCACTGCAACCTCCACCTCTTGGGTTCAAGTGATTCTCCTGCCCCAGCCTCCCGAGTAGCTGGGATTACAGGCGCCTGCCACCACGCCCAGTTAAGTTTTGTATTTTTAGTAGAGATGGGGTTTCACCATGTTGGTCAGGCTGGTCTCGAACTGCTGACCTCAGGTGATTTGCCCACCTCTTATATGCCTTTCTTATATGAAGGGTAGCATACTGTAGATACTCTTTTGTGCTTTCCTTTTTTTCACTTAACATTATTTCCTGGAAATTCCTCCATATCAGTATAGATAGAATAGAGATTGTCCTCATTCTTTTTTTCTGCTGTGTAGTACGCCACTGTGTGAACATACCATAGTTTATTCAGCCTCTCTCCAGTGTGTGGGAATTTAGATTGCTTACAATATTTTGCAATTACAAGTAATGTTTCAGCGAGTAACCTTGTATATACATATTTTCATATTGTTGGAGGTATATCTTCAAGATAGATTTCTAGAAAGTGGAATTATTGAAGTATGTATGTAGTTTTGTTTTGTATTGATTTTTTGAGACAGGGTCTCACTCTGCAGCCCAGGCTGGAGTGCAGTGGCACGATCACAGCTCACTGAAGCCTCAACCTCCTGGGCTCAAGTGATCTTCTCACTTCAGCCTCCCTGATAGCTGGGACTATAGGTGTGCACCACCACGTAGGGCTAATTTTTGTATTTTTTGTTGAGATAGGGTTTCTCTATGTTGCCCAGGCTGGTCTTGAACTCCTGGACTCAAGTGATCCACCTGCCTCAGCCTCCCAAAGTGCTGGGATAACAGGCATGAGCCACCATCCCTGGCATTTTTTGTTTGTTTGAGGCAGGGTCTCTTGCTCAGTCCCCCAGGCTGGAGTGCAGTGGCACAATCACAGTTGAGCTTTTTTCTACATCAGAGTTAAAGACAAGTTCACCATGTTTTTTTCTAGCACAGTGCTTTATCATTTCATTTAAAAAATATATTTGGATCCCTCAGCTATTTGGAGTTTATTCTTGTGAATGGTGTGAGAGATAGGTCTAATTCAACCTTTTCCAAATGGTTACCTTGTTGTCCTAGCATCATTGATTAAAAAGTCAATTTTTATCAGAGTGATATGCCACCACTGTCATATACTAAATTGCCATATGTATTTTGGTCTAGTGCTGGACTTTCTGTTTTATTCTACTAGTCTACTTCTCTATTAATGAGCCAATATTGCACTGCTTTAATTATAGAGGTTTTATATTTCAGTGTCTGATAAGGCTAGTCCCCCTTCATGATTTTTTTAATCAGTGTTTTCTTAGCTATTCTTGCATGTTTGTTTTTCCATATGAACTTTTTATCTACGTAAAGTGGCTTGGTGGCTTTTTTTTTTTTTCTTTAAGACAGAGTCTCGCTCTGTTGCCCAGGCTAGAGTGCAGTGGCACGATATTGGCTGCAACCTCCACTTCCCTTCCTGGGTTCAAGCTATCCTCCCACTTCAGCCTCTGGAGTAGCTGGGACTACAGACATGTGCCACCATGCCCTACTAATTTTTGTATTTGTTGTAGAGTTGGGGTTTCGCCATGTTGCTCAGGCTGGTCTTGAACTCCTGAGCTCAAGTGATCCACCCTCCTCTGGTTCCCAAAGTGCTGGGATTACAGACATGAGCCATCGCACCTGGGCCAATTTTCTATTTTCTTGTGAATTAGTTTTTTCTCTAATTTTTTATTTCATTATTTCAGAAAAATTTAGTACTATAATAAATACCTTTTTAAAGATTCTTCAGTTATCATTTTGCCATATTATGTATATCTATGTAAATATATTGATTTTTCTTTTTTCCCCTGAATTACTTGCTTGGAAGTTACAGACAAGACACATCAACCCTAATTCAGCAGGTAACTCTTAAGAACTAGGCATTCTTAAAATGCTCATCATCACTGGCCATGAGAGAAATGCAAATCAAAACCACAATGAGATACCATCTCACACCAGTTAGAATGGCAATCATTAAAAAGTCAGGAAACAACAGGTGCTGGAGAGGATGTGGAGAAATAGGAACACTTTTACACTGTTGGTGGGACTGTAAACTAGTTCAACCATTGTGGAAGTCAGTGTGGCGATTCCTCAGGGATCTAGAACTAGAAATACCATTTGACCCAGCCATCCCATTACTGGGTATATACCCAAATGACTATAAATCATGCTGCTATAAAGACACATGCACACGTATGTTTATTGCGGCATTATTCACAATAGCAAAGACTTGGAACCAACCCAAATGTCCAACAATGATAGACTGGATTAAGAAAATGTGGCACATATACACCATGGAATACTATGCAGCCATAAAAAATGATGAGTTCATGTCCTTTGTAGGGACATGGATGAAATTGGAAATCATCATTCTCAGTAAACTATTGCAAGAACAAAAAACCAAACACCGCATATTCTCACTCATAGGTGGGAATTGAACAATGAGATCACATGGACACAGGAAGGGGAATATCACATTCTGGGGACTGTGGTGGGGTGGGGGGAGCAGGGAGGGATAGCATTGGGAGATATACCTAATGCTAGATGACGAGTTAGTGGGTGCAGCGCACCAGCATGGCACATGTATACATACGTAACTAACCTGCACAATGTGCACATGTACCCTAAAACTTAAAGTATAATAAAAAAATATATATATAAAAAAAAAAGAACTAGGCATTCTTTATGTAACCATGATACTGTTATCACCCCTAGAAATTTAACCTTGATAGAATAACATTATCCAATATATTCTCTCCAAATTCAAACTCCCCAATTTATATGTGACCTTTATAGGATTTGGGGGAAGGGATGGGGTTCAGGATGTATTACATTTCATTGTCATGTCCTTTGATCTCCACCTCTTTTTAGTTACACAGGCATTTTTAATCATTTAAATTATTTATATTTTTCATAGAATGTTTCCATTTCACCTTTTTTAAAATACATTGGCATAAGTTTTTAAATATTTTCTCCTCCCTGATACATCTACAGTTATGCTCTCTTTTACATTTCTAATGTTGTTTATTTGTTCGTCTTTTTTTCTTAATTATTCTTATTAGAAAGCCATCAATAACATGAGTCATTTCTAAGAACTAGATTTGGTTTTGTTGATTCCTTATATTGTACCTTTATTTTCTATTTTAACAAATTCTGTTCTTTATTATTTTCTTCCTTCTTTTGGGGTTTATTCTGTTTTTTCTAATATCTTAAAATGGGTGTTTAGCTTATTTATTTTCAATTTTTCTTCTATTCCAAAGTAACTTTCTTTAATATTTCTTTTTTTTTTTTTTTTTTTGAGACGGAGTCTTGCTGTGTCACCCAGGCTCGAGTGCAGTGGCGTGATCTCGGCTCACTGCAAGCTCCACCTCCCAGGTTCATGCCATTCTCCTGCCTCAGCCTCCCGAGTAGCTGGGACTACAGGCGCCCAACCACCACACCCGGCTAATTTTTTTGTATTTTTAGTTGAGTCAGAGTTTCACCACGTTAGCCAGGATGGTTTCGATCCCCTGACCTCGCGATCCACCCGCTTCGGCCTCCCAGAGTGCTGGGATTACAGGCGTGAGCCAACACGCCGGCCTACCAAAGTAAATTTCTAAGGCTGTACTTTTCCCTCAGAGTATTGTTTTATCTACGTTACACAAATAGTAATATGAGGTATTTTCTGACATCATTTCTCTTTGACTCCTAGGTTATTTGGAAAAGTGTTTTAATTTTTTATAATACAATTCAAGAGATTTATTATGCAACATGACTATAGTTAATAATATATTGTATACTTGAAAATTACTAAGAAAATAGATGCTAAGTGTTCTCACAACAAATAAGTGATACATATGTGAGGTCAGCAAGTTTTTTTCTAATTTATTTTAGGTTATCTTTTCATTAATAATTTCTATTAATTCCATTATCGTCAGAGATTGGAGTCTGTATGATAAAGATTCCTTGAAGTCAATGTGGGTTTATGGACTGATTTAAGTATGTGATGTTTTTATAAATACCCCCAAAATGCTTGAAATGAATGTGAATTACTTAGTTATTAGGTGCCCTGCTCTATATAAGTATGATTTGTAAGATCTTATGAGATTAAACTTGTGAAATGTGCTTCATTTTTTCTATTTGATTACTAATTTGTCTGCTTGATCTATCAATTATGCATTGATGATGGATTTGTCTATTTTTCCTTTGTAGCTTAATCCACTTTTGTTTTATATATTTTGAGACTGGTATTAGTTACATTCAAATTTAGAACTGTTATATTTTTCCAATGAATGGAGCCTTTTATCATTATTGGACTATTTTTATCTCTGCAATACTTTTTTACATAAAAGTCTTATTTTATCTGATAATAGTATAACCACACTAGCTTTCTTTTGCTTAATGTTTCCGTGGCATATCTGAAAAAGTCCTTTGATTTTCAGCTTTTCTGTGTCTCATATATATATATATATTTTTTTTTTCTCTCTCTTTTTTTTGAGACGGAGTCTCGCTCTGTTGCCCAGGCTGGAGTGCAGTGGTGCAATCTCGGCTCACTGCAAGCTCTGCCTCCTGGGTTCATGCCATTCTCCTGCCTCAGCCTCCTGAGTAGCTGGGACTACAGGCACCTGCCACCACACCTGGCTAATTTTTGTATTTTTAGTAGAGACGGGGTTTCACCATGTTAGCCAGGATGGTCTCGATCTCCTGACCTCGTGATCCGCTTGCCTCAGCCTCCCAAAGTGCTGGGATTACAGGCATGAGCCACCGCGCCCGGCCTCTGTGTCTTATATTTTAAGGTATATCTCTTGTAAATAGCATGTAGCTGCATAACTGATTTTTTTCCTAACAACATGATTTATTTTACGTTATTTTATTTTGTTGTTGTGTTATGTTATGTTATGTTATGTTATGTTATGTTACGCTATTTTATTTGAGACAGAGTCTCGCTTTGTTGCCCAGGCTGGAGTGCAGCCGTGGTGCAATCTCGGCTCACTACAGCCTCTGCATCCTGGGTTCAAGTGATTCTCATGCCTTAGTCTCCTGAGTAGCTGGGACTACAGGCGGACACCACCACACCCAGCTAATTTTTGTATTTTCATTAGAGATGGGGTTTTGCTATGTTAGCCAGGCTGGTTTTGAACTCCTGGCCTCAGGTGATGTTCCCGCCTCGGCCTCCCAAAGTGCTGGGATTACAGGTATGAGCCACCATGCCCAGTCCCTGACAACATGATTTTTAGTTATACAGTTTTGTTCATTTGAATTGATTGTGATTTGTTTAAACTCATTTCTGTTTTCTCACATACTGGGGTGGTTTTTTTGTTTTCTGGTAATTCTTATTTTCCTTTTTCTTACAACAATAAATTATTTCTCTTCCCCCAGCATCTTTTTTTTTTTTTTGAGGAAAACATTTTTAAGAGAGGAAAAATATAGAAAATGTATAATGATAGCCATATGTCTACTGCCCAAACTAAACAGATATTAAGATTTTTGCTATATTGTTTCATAATTGCTGTTGTCATACTTAATAAAGTATGTGAGGCCAGGCGCAGTGGCTCATGCCTGTAATCCCAACACTTTGGGAGGCCAAGGCAGGTAGATCACCTGAGGTCAGGAGTTTGAGACCAGCCTGGCCAACATGGTGAAACCCTGTCTCTACTGAAAATATAAAAATTAGCTGGGCGTGGTGGCAGGCACCTGTAGTCCCAGCTACTCAGGAGGGTGAGGCAGGAGAATCCCTTGAACCCGGGAGGTGGAGGTTGCAGTGAGCCGAGATCACGCCGTAGCACTCCAGCCAGGGCAACAAGAGCGAAACTCTGTCTCAAAAAAAAAAAAAAAAAAAAAAAAGCCAGGTGCAGTGGCTCACGCCTATAATCCCAGCACTTTGGGAGGCCAAGGTGGGTGATTCACGAGGTCAAGAGATGGAGACCATCCTGGCCAACATGGTGAAACCCCGTCTCTACTAAAAATACAAAAATTAACTGGGTGTGGTGGCGTGCACCTGCAGTCCCAGCTACTTGGGAGGCTGAGGCAGGAGAATTGCTTGAACCTGGAGGCAGAGGTTGCAGTGAGCCGAGATCGTGCCACTGCACTCTACCTTGGCGACACAGCAAGACTCTGTCTCAAACAAAGGAAAGCAGATAAAGTTGAAGTTTTTTTAACCCAAATTTGGGTTTTTTTTAAGTCTTTTTTACTTGTTTATTTCTTTTCATTTTGCATATGAATGCCAGGTTATATGAAGTTTCTTAGGTTCCAATTATGTTTTCCTCTCTGGTTCCCAGGAGGCTAATACTATCATAACTTTAGTATATGTCCTTCTAATCTATGTTTTATGAAACTTACAGATTGTGTGTGTGTGTGTGTGTGTGTGTGTAAATAATAGTATTATTTGGTATAATCTCAGAACACATAAGTATTTTCATATAATAGGCTTGTTTGGCAATTTTCTATTATAACTAACCTCATATTTTTTAGATCTAGCCATGTTGACATTTATAGATACAATATATTCATTTAACCTGGCAAATAGTATACCATATGTCAATATACCACAATTTATTTGTTCCTCTATTGAAGGATTTTTTTCTTGATATTCCAAACAATGGTGCAATGAATGTTCCTCCATTTGTATCTTCTGCAACTTGTCTCCTGGATACATACCTAGAAATGGTGTTACTAGATCTGAGGTCAGAGGATGCACCCGTAATACCTTTTTAACACTTACATCCTTCTTAGTTAATTAAAGACCAAAGCAAAATTATAAACCTGTGTATCATAGTATGGTTTTGCGGGAGGGATCTTTAAGTGTAAGCTAATAGCTGCCCTCTGTTGTTTACATCCCTAAGTTTATATCACTTTGCCTTCTCTCCAGCGGCAGTACATACCTGTGAAAATGAAGAGCAAAGCCTTCTGGATCTTTTCTTGGGAGTATGCCATGATGTATGTGGGAAGCCTAGTGGTAATCATTTGCCTCTCCTTCTTCCTTCTCAGCTCTTGGGATTTCATCCCCGCAGTCTATGGCTTTATGTAAGTAATGACCACGTTAGAAAATTCTAGAAGCTGTGGGGAAAAGGGAACCCTTGTATACTGTTGTCAAGAATGTAAATTAGTACAGCCATTATGGAAAACTGTATGAACATTCCTCAAACAACTAAAAATAGAATTACCATTTGATCCAGCAATCCCACTTCCGGCTACTTACTCAAAGGATTTTTTTCTTTTTTTTTTGAGACAGGGTGTCGCTCTGTTGCCCAGTCTGGAGTGCAGTGGGGCCATCTCCGCTCACTGCACCCTCCACCTCCTGGTTTCAAGTGATTCCCCTGCCTCAGCCCCCCGAGTAGCTGGGACTACAGGCATGCACCACCATGCCCAGCTAATTTTTGTATTTTTAGTAGAGACAGGGTTTCACCATGTTAGCCAGGCTGGTCTCAATGATCCATCTGCCTTGGCCTCCCAAAGTGCTGGGATTGCAGGTGACTCAAAATTTTTGAAATCAGTTTGTTGAAGATTTGTCTGCACTCCCATGTTCATTGCAGCATTATTCATAATAGCCAAGTTATGGAATCAATCTAAATGTCCATCAACAAACAAATGGATAAAGAAAAGTTGGTATATATACACAGGGGAATACTATTCAGTCTTAAAAAAGGAAATTCTGTCATTTATGACAGTAGTAGGGATGGAATTGGAGAATCTGATGCTAAGTGGAATGAGCTAGGCACAGAAAGACAAATACCGCATGTGTTCTCACTTATATATGGACTCTAAAACAATTAATGCTCATAGAAGCAGAGAGTAGAAGGGTGGTTACCGATGCCGGCAGGGTGGGAGAATGGGGAGATAATGGTCAAAGGGGTACAAAATCTCAGGAGGAATATGTTTTTTTCTTTTCTTTTCTTGAGTACTAGCACAGTGTGGTGAATATAGTTAATAATAGAGTATTGTACATACCAAAATTGCTAAGAGAGTAAATTTCAATCGTTCCCACCACAAACAATGTTTAATATTTGAAGTGATGGAAATGTTAACTAGCTAGATTTAATTATTCTACATTGTATTCAGAAATCATAACATCACATAAAATCACCCGTAAATTCGTACAACTATATGTTGTCAGTTAAACCCCCCCCCCCCCCCACAAAACTCTGGAAGCTAATTTGGTTTTCATAGCTCTAGCTGGACTCAGAGGGTGAGCGACCACAGGAAGCCTTTATATTAAATAGCAGCGGTTCTCAAACCTTAAGGTGCATCAGAATCACCTGCAGGACTTATTAAAACCCAGATTGCTGGGCCCACCCTCAGAGGTTCTGATTAAGTAGGTCTTGGGGAGGGATCAAGAATTTGCATTTCTCCGGTTTCCAGGTGATGCCAGTGCTATTGGCCTGCTGGTTTAGGGAACACACTTTGAGAACCTGTACTCTGAAACACACCTTTGATATGGTGGGATTAACCCATTTATGCCTAGTGTTCTATTATTGGAACACTAAGCTTGTGGGAGTTATTTATGTCCTACTGCTCAAGGTCATCGCCAAGGTCTGATTTTTCACACAAAAAATTTGCAACCTCCAGCATAAGTGGGTTAAAGAGCACTCCCTGGGAACATCCAAAGCAAATACCAGCCTCTAACTGGGAGATTTGGGCTCAATTCTAAACAGGAATGGATGTGTTCCTCTAGTGCAAGAGGGCCTCTGACAGTTTGAAAATAATACCACCTGCCACATGTCAAACCTTGAGGGAAAACTCAAATGGACTCGAGTATTGCAGGCTTGTCTGAGTTTATATTCATGAATTCTATAAACATTTCCGAATGCCTTCTGCATGCCAGGCTCTGCGTAGGTGCCGAAGACTCGGTTGCTCCCTAAGCTTTGGGGAGCTCACAGCCCAATAGGTGACAGACTCTTAAACCTGTGCATGTGTGGAAGGGATCTGAGTGGCAGAACTCCCATTTGGAATTCTGGACTGCTTATTTGTGTTAAATCCTGGCTGAGCATAACAATGACTTGCTAACTTCAGCTCTTCATGCTCTGCCTTAGATAGGAGTTGCGGTGCCAGGTGAAGAGTTCTTTCTGCTGGGCCACGGATTGTGTTCTTTACCTCATTTCCCAGAAAAGGAGGTATAGTTACAGCAAGAGGCAAAAGTTAACCTGGGCGGAGGCCTCAGTCAGGGAAATCTGACCAAGAGCCATCGCTCATCTCTCCCTCTGCGTGCCCTATTTGTTGTCCTTTTTGAATTGTGTATTGAGATCAGTTTCAACTTCATATTTTTTTAAATCAAAAATGTAAACTTTAGAAGAGCCAGAATTGCAGCGAAATATTTGTCTGATTTAATTGGACAAAAAGTTTTCCAGTTAAACCCTAATTTCTCAATTAAGACTAGGACCCTGGGGATCTTAGCCAGAACCCACCAATTGTTCCTAAAGCCGCTGGAAGTCTCACTTCGGTCTCAGGCACTCGGTTTTCTGGCTCCTGCTGTGGGGTGTGGAGTAAGAATGGAGAGGAGCAGGATCTTTGAGCATGGTCCTCTAGGCAGGTCTTTAGAATGCCCAAAATAGATCCTGTGTTTTAAAACTCATTTGTTACAGTACTGGGTATCTCCTGATTTTAAACTGTCTTGCGCAGTAAAATAGGGGTGAGTCTCTTCATTCCTAGGATGAATCCCTGCCTCATTTCAGATTTGTTTGGCTTAGCTAATATTTGTTATGGGTTATCATTATATGTCTCTGCTCATTTTTGTTAATTACCTGTATCCAGGGTACCTAGAGAGCCCTTCCCATCCTGATCTCTATAGGGAGAAAGTCGTCCTTGGCTGCCCAGCAGTGACCAAAGTCTTCAGGAGAAATCAAGGTCAAAGCAGACAATTTATAACTTTTGTCTTTTTTCTCTCCCTTTGTTTTCTTAATTCCAGACTTTCTGTTCCAGATCTCACTCCAAACATTGGTCTTTTCTGGTACTTCTTTGCAGAGATGTTTGAGCACTTCAGCCTCTTCTTTGTATGTGTGTTTCAGATCAACGTCTTCTTCTACACCATCCCCTTAGCCATAAAGCTAAAGTAAGTGGCTGGACCTGCTGCTGCTGTGTGTACAGAGCTGTCCGAGAAGCCCCTGCCTCTAGTAGCCTTGAGGGTGGCCTTCAAATGTGGAGCACCTGCTGTCAGGTTTAGAGCATCTCACCTAAGGAACCTGCCTTCAGTTGCCGCAGTTGCCAGCGCCATAGCAGGCAATAGAGTCGCATGGGTGCAGGCTGCAGTGAGGGTGCTTTGGAGCCCCAGCATTTTCCCTGGCCTCACTCTGAGGTGCTCAAGTCCACATTGCTGCTGAGCCCATTCACTGTTTTGGACTAGAGCCACGTGGTGGCCAGGCATGGTGGCTCACGCCTGTAATCCCAGTACTTCAGGAGGCTGAGGCAGGAGGGTCACTTGAGGCCAGGAGTTTGAGACCAGCCTGGACAACATAGCAAGATCCTGTATCTACAAAAAATTTAAAAATTAGCCAGGTGGCGGCCTGGGTGCAGTGGCTCACGCATATAATCCCAGTGGATTACCTGAGGTCAGGAGTTGGAGACCAGCCTGACCAATATGGTGAAACCCTGTCTCTACTAAAAATACAAAAATTTGCCGGGTGTGGTGGCGGGTGCCTATAGTCCCAGCTACTCTGGAAGCTCAGACAGGAGAATTGCTTGAACCCAGGAGGCAGAGGTCACAATGAGCCAAGATTGTGCCACTGCACTCCAGCCTGGGCGAAAAAGCAAGACTCCATCTCAACAACAACAACAACAACAAAAATTAGCCAGGTGTGGTGGTGTGCCCCTGTAGTCCCAGCCACTTGGGAGGCTGAGGCAGGAGGATGACTTGAGCCCGGGAGTTTGAGGCTTCAGTGAGCTGCTTGTGCCACCGCACTTCTGCCTGGATGACAGGCGGAAGTGCATGTCTCAAAAAAAAAAAAAAAAAAGAACAGGAGTTGTGGAGGGGAGTGTGTTTGGAAAAAGTGTATCTGGTGGAATGTCTCCATCAACAGCCCAGTGACAGGTCCTCCACAGGGACTCTGGATGGTTTAGTTGGGAGGCTGGCCACCTGCAACTGTTTAATCTCCTGATCTGTTTCCCTCCAAAGGATGTGTGGAGTCCTCTTCTGCAGTCTAAGAGAGCTGACAGATGTTAGGCCTGCTCCATTCCAGGTGCCTTTCTAGACCCTCTGAAACATAATCATACCTAACCTAGCAACTCCTGGAGGTAGGCGTTAGATTCTTATCACTCCCATTTTATAGTTGAGGAAATCGATGCTCAGAGAGGTAGGATGATTTTCCCAGTCACACAGCTAGTAAGCAGTGGAGCTGGGATTTAGACTCAGGTTTGTCTGGCTCCAGAATCTATGCTTATCCCCCTGCACCATGCCAAGCTCCGGAGAGATTGCTTGTAGTAGCCTCCGGAAATGGTTCTATTATCCTAGCTTCAGATAAGGGAAAACAGACACAGACAGGTACAGATATGCCTAGATGGTCTGGGGAACCTGAAAGAGTTTGATTTAGATTTCAAGGTCTCAAGTTCTCTGTCCTAACCTTCCTGCCATTCTCCATGGTCTGTGCACCAATGCACGTGGTTCCCATTCTGTAAAACCTCAAAAGCTGATGCTTCCTTCCCATGACACAGCCTTGGCCTGGCTTCTGACAGAACACCCTCCTTCCATGGCCTGGCAGGCTCCGGAACTCTGGCAGCCTTGCCCAGCTGAGCTCTCCAGCTGTTTGTGGTCCACCTTCCCTGTCCTTGTTCCGGTTAGGCCCAGCCACTGGGTGAAGAGGAGCAGGGAGCCCAGGGCACCTTTCCGCACTGGCTGTGCAGCCAGCTCTCCGGCAGCTTTCATTGTCTGCATGCAAAGCCACACATTGCTCCTGGGTAGGCAATAATGTCACCATTTTATGACCTGAGCCAGGCCCACACAGTTGTGGGGACAGAAAATATGAAGAGACTTGCTCTCCCTGCTGTCTTCTCTTCTGCCTGGGTATGAAGCTCCACCTAAGCTCTCCTGCCCCCTGCAAGATTTGTTTCCAGTGCCAGCTTTGTAGGAACAGGGCCCTTCAGGCCACCCCAGTCCCTGTGCAGTGCTGCAGGAGGCTGTAGTCTGTTTTTTTGTCACCGCATTTTCACCAGCCTTTTCATAGAAATGTTGCCGTTGTTACCAGCTACCTGAAAAGCCTGAAGCCAGTGATGTGGATTGTGTTTAGGAAGATGTTCACACTGAGCTATAGCTGGATGCTTCTTAGAGGCTACAGGGCTGCATGCCTTTGCCAAGCTGCGTTTCTGTGGCACTTGCTGCACAGCAGCACTGGAGCATTCTGGGTGTGGACATGTTTGTCTGCACATCTCAGATTCACACCCATTGAGTCACCCTGACCTTTGACCTGCAAGACAAAAAGGTCATTAATCTCTGAAGAAAACCTTCATGGGCTAGGCATCTAGGTACTGTGCAGAAGTAGGCCATGTGCATGTGGTTGAAATGTAGCTGAGGAGGGTATAGATCCAGCCTCTCCCTGTTGGCTTCCCTTTAGCACTTGGTCAGCTCTCGGAGGGGCACTGAGATTGAGCTCTATCCCCCAACTCTCTCCTGACCGGAGCTTGGAAGTGTGATCAGCACTCAGGAGAACGGTACTGGGCGTGATTAAGAGCTCTGGAGACAACTCCATCGCTTACTAACCTACTCAGTCAGTGCACTTCTCTGAATCTGTTTCCTCATCTGTGAAATACAGGTGAGAGGATTGCCTACTTTTTTTTTTCTTTTTGAGACAAGGTCTCACACTGTGTCATCCAGGCTAGAGTGCAGTGGTTGATCATGGCTCACTGCAGCCTCAACCTCCTGGCACCAGCAACCCTCCCACCTCAGCCTCCTGAATAGCTGAGATTACAGCCATACGCCACCACACCCGGCTAATTTTTAAATTTTTTGTAGAGATGAGATTTCACTATGTTGCCTAGGCTGGTCTCAAACTCCTGGGCTCAAGCCATCCTCCTGCCTCAGCCTCCCGAAGTGCTGGGATTACAGATGTGAGCCACTGCGCCCGGCCCAGGATTGCCTGCCTTGAGGGGTGGTTGAGGTGTGGTGAGGATCACATGAGAGGATGCAGGAAAAGGACTTTACACAGAGGGAGTTCAGGAGAGGATACCCATTGCTATCACTTATTATTAGGTTAAAATAATAATTGAAACTGCTATTAGTTTAAGTTAACAAGAATAGTCCCAGCCCTTAAGAACTGAAAAGCTCTGTGCAGTTCACAGTTCTCTTCCTGGAAAGAAGTTCATCGCACTATGGGTCTGTAGACCCTGCTGACCATGTTGTTAGAGAAAAAAGGCATCAGCAAGGAGGCACTTCCTGCCTTGCGTCCAATTGTCAGAGGGGCCTCTGGCAAGGGAGGCTGCCTAATTATCCTGCCAAGCAGTCATTTAAGCCCAGTCATAAAGAATGCTGACTTCATTTGTTTTCTTCCTCTGTGGCTCCTAGGGGAAGGCCCAGAGCTGGCAGAGGCAGAGGGGGACTGTTGATGGGAAATGTCTCTGTGGGCTGTTTCCCTAGTGTTTGCCAGGCCCTCCTCACCACCTCTGGGTATTTCTGGGTCCCTGCAGTTTTCTGCTCTGCTACTGGGGCCTGGCCCATGCCTTGTGGATAGCAGAGCCAGCCCCTTCCTGAAGTCCCCTGAGGATTATTTTTGGTTCAAAGGATGGAGTCAGGAGTCTCTAGGGTAGGCCTGGTCCCTGACTCATCTTTCTCTCTCTCTCTCTTTCCCCTGCCCTGCCCCAGGGAGCACCCCATCTTCTTCATGTTTATCCAGATCGCTGTCATCGCCATCTTTAAGTCCTACCCGACAGTGGGGGACGTGGCGCTCTACATGGCCTTCTTCCCCGTGTGGAACCATCTCTACAGATGTGAGTACTCCTGCCTCTGCCATAGATTTGTGTCAGCCTGGGCCTGGATGAGACTGCTGCAGGGAAAAGGAATTCATAGGCATTTACCAGGCACCTGTTATGCTGGCAGCACTAGGAGGGGAGCAGAGGCATGAAGCACAATATCTGCTTCCAGGTGCCGCGGACTTGTGATGATAAAAATAATTGCCATTTTTTGAGCACTTACTGTGTACCTGGCCACTGTGGCTCTCACAGTGTTACATGCATTAATTAGCTCATTTGATCTTCACACCAGCCTTTGAGGTAAGTATCCACGTTTTGCAGATGAGAAAACTGAGGTACAGAAAGGTAGAGCCACTCATTCAAAGTCACGTGACTTCTAATTAGAAGAGCCGGGATTGGAATCCAGATCTGTGAACCCCTAGCCAGTGCTGTCCAGCAGGGCTTTACGATGATGGAGAAGTCCTCTGTCTGCACAGTTCAATAGGGTAGCTAGCCACTTGTGTGCCTGAGAACCTGAATTTTTAATTTAAATTTCAGAAGCCACATGTAGCTAGGCTACCATACTAGACAGCAGAACTCTATGCCCTGGGCTTTGAACCATTCCCCAGCGCTGCACCCAAAGGTTACTAGAAGGCAGAGGGGCAAAGTTAGACTTCCCTGCCCACTGTGACAACCCCTCTAAGCTCTAACCATCCCCTCTTCAGAGGTGGCTTAGTGGTGACCTATCTGTGCTGCCTAGGCCCCCAGTGCTCTTAGCCCTCTATGGTGGGTTCTTTTCATTGTTTGGGGGCTCTGTCAGGGTAGATATCACAACTCATTCACCTTTGTGTCCCCAGCACTCAGGACTGAAGCTGACACATAGAAGACCTTGCAAACATTTGTGGAGCGGGTTTTTAAACCTCCCCAATAAAGAGGCAGTGTCAGTGGCCCAGCACCACCTGATTCTCTAAACGAGGCATGGAAGGGAGCTGTTGAACTTTCCTTGCCTGCTGTGGGTGTCCAGCCAGGTGTCAAGAATGAACTAGGGAATGCAGGCTTCAGAGGAAGTGAATCTTTGTTGTTGTTTTGGGTGTCAACCAGGAAGTGAAACTGACTAGCTGTGGGAAGCAGCCTACCTATAGGAGTGTGCCTCTGAGTGAAGGTAAACAGTGGTGTGGGCAGCTGAGCCAGGGCTACTCCTGCAGGTGATGGCCTAGTGGGGCTGTGACCCATCTGGCCTGACTGGGAGGAGGAAGCAGTGTCTTCTGTGATGACATCCTCTCTGCACAGACAAGTGTCACCCAGTCCAGCAGGTTGAGAGTCAGCTTGGGGCCCCTCAGCAGAGTGGCCAGTGACAAACCATGAGACCACCAAAACATGGACATGCCTCAGTTTGTGATAGTGGATTTCAAGAATGTAGAATGGATTTTTGTGGTTGCCCATCCCACACTGGGCACTCTTTCTCCCTCAGTGACTGTCTTCCATCCCATTTGCTGAGCAGTCTGGAGAGTCACTTGACTCCGATTCCTGGCATTGCCATTACGAGCCCCACGTGTTCTTCGGCACATCATTTAACCTTTCTGAGCGTCTGATTTTTCCATTAATCAAATAAAATAACTCATGAGTGTGTTAAGTTTGAGAAAGAATATCTGTAAATAGCACTGCAGTTAGTATCGTGAGTAATAATTATGCAGGGGAGTCTCTCACATAGTTCCATGATCAGAGCTTCGGGCTTGGTAGCCAGAGTCATCAGAATAAACATATTTTTCAAGATGAATAAACTATTTTATGCCCTCTGGGGTGAGGAGGCACAAAGAAGAAGGATGGGGTTTCCAGAAACCTGAATGATCTAATAGTTGCTTTTGCTGGCTGGCAGGGCACATAGTCTGCAGGTTCAGGTTATCTGAAGATCCTGCAGAGAACAGTAGCTGTCCGCCTTTGCTTCACTGCTCCTGCAGCAGGGAGTACACGTGCTTGGAGAACCTGCTTGGGGCTTGACAACTGTGAATCATTATTAGCTGGGAGCAGCATCAGCCCTGGTCCTTAGGACCTATGAGTGGGATGTATGTGTTGAGACATGTTTAAGCCTACGTTGAATATATTTAATGTGGCTAGGAATTCCATTTAAACATTAGCTGTCAGCGCTAACATGCATGCTCCCACATTCACCTTTCTGTTTTCCTGTGCAGTGGAGAGGAGAAAAGGAACGTGGCCCCTCCCTGAGTGTAGGTCCCAGACGCTGGACTCTCTGGAGCTTGGATGAGTCATACAGACGCACAATTGTGGTGTTAGGGAACAGCCTGCTGGCAGAGCCCATGCCAGCCTGCATGGTACAGCAGAAGGAGCCAGTTACCAAAGGGCTGGATTTGTGTGTGTGTTTGTTTTGTTTTTATTACTATTGTATAGCGATAAAAGAATGTTGATCGATATACATATAAAGAATCATGATAAAATATATTCCCACGTGTTTTGGCACCTCGTTTAAGAAAGGAAATATCACCATGGCCTTTGAAGTCCCCAAATCCCCCCTGTTCCCCTTCTGATTGGACTGGATTTTTCAGGTGAGATTTTCTTTCCGAATGCCTGAGGCTCTGAAGGGAAAGTGGCTTGCCTGAAGTTCCAGTTCATCAATCATGGTGCCAGAGATTGGATAAGCCACCCAGTGAGTGTGGTGGGGAACCTGATTCCATCTGGCCTCGCAAGTCTGATGAAGGGTGAACCCTTTCACCTTGTTAGGCCCTGGTCACCTCTGACGCTTTCTGGTGCCTGGAACAAGCTGTCCCGTACCCCAGGTCTCCAGCTCCATCTGCTCTGGCATATATAGCTTTAATCTTCTGGCCTGTCAGCCAGCAAGAGTGAATAGCAGCTCCCCATTCCTGCAGAGGTCACCACAGGCCAGAAGCCAACTGCATGCTGGTGATGGTTCTCTAGCCGCATGGGAATGTATCTTTGCAGCCCTTCGAGATAGCACCCAGAGGCTGCCAGTGAGCTTCTCTTGTCTCTTTGCACTTGGTTTCCTTCCTGTCACCCTGTCTGAAATCTGTGTCCCTGGCTGGAGGCACAGAACAAGAACCACCTGGTCTGGCAGGCTGCAAACATTTTATTTTGGGAATAGTCTGTGTTCTTTTCAGCAAAATAATTTCCAGGGGATCAGAAAGAACCACTGAGAAATGTACATAGTGATGTTGGGTTAGAGGAGTGGGAAGCATTTGTTCTCCTTCTTGAGGTAGTAACATGGTTTAATAATAATAGTAATTCTCAGTGAAAACGTCCCTTTGCAAGACTCCTTGTTCCTGGGAGGTCTCAGGAGGCTTGAGTCAGGGTTTTGGCCTCTCATCTTTGAAAACCCAGAATTGAGAAACTTCAGATTAGAAAAGAGGATCTTGCAAGCCCTCCAGGCCAGTGTCCAAATTGTGGGATTTCTTAGACCACTAATGTTTCAATAAACTCGGGTGACAGATTGCCAGCTTTTTATTTTGCTGAAGACATTAAAACAATCAACTACCAGCCATTCTTCCCCATGTTATAAAATGAAGGACTTTTTAATGACAACAACAAAATGATACCTATCATTTCTCAATAAAGAATGAACTATAACTTGAAAACATTCAGCTTTACAAAGAACTGTGAACTACCGTGTCCTGATTATTCTCCTTTTGACACAGTTGGGTGGCATCTCTGTTGCAGACTGTAAGGGGCTGCAGCTGTAATCCAGTGGTTCGCAGCCTCGACTGCATATTGGAATTACCTGGGAAGCTTTTAAAACCTCATATGGATGCCTGAACCCCACCCTAGAGACTTTGACTAGTCTGAGGGCTCTCCATGTGATTTCATTTTGTTTTGTTTGTTTGTTTGTTTGTTTGTTTTGAGACAGAGTCTTGCTCTGTTGCTCAGGCTGGAGTGCAGTGGTGCAATCTCTGCCTCTCCACTTCCAGCAATTCTTGTGCCTCAGCCTCCTGAGTAGCTGGGATTATAGGCACCCGCCACCATGCCTGGCTAATTTTTGTATTTTTAGTAGAGACGGGGTTTTGCCACGTTGGCCAGGCTGGTTTCGAACTCTTGACCTCAGGTGATCTACCTGCCTCAGCCTCCCAAAGTGCTGGGATTACAGACGTGAGCCACCATACCCGGCCGTGATTTTGTTTTGTAGCGGGAGTTGAGAATCATCTGTATCATCTAGGCCCCTTGCAATGCATGAGCCCCTAGTATAGCATCTCTACTAAGTTGTACAACTAATATAAATGGCCTAAATGTTTGGGAGTTTCTCCACCCTTTAAGTCTCTCAAAACTGTCACTTGGGAGAAGGGATTTCCTGAAGGTCAGTATCAGAGAAGAGAAGGGAACTTCCATTCATTAAGTGTCTGCTGGGAACCAGGCACAGTGCTAAGTTCTTTTTAAAAAGGTATTCTTTTAATTATTTTAAATGATATTTATTAGTTTTTAAAAATATGATAAAGATAAAGAAAAGTAACAGACAATCCTCCTGTCTGATAACCCCTAGAGAGTTAAAACGGGGGAAAAAGTACAGTGTGGTAGGCAGGGTAGTAGCCCTCCCCTCACAAAGATGTCCACGTTGTAATCCCCAGAACCTGTGAAGACATCGCCTTACATGGCAAAGGGACTTTAAGACCTTGGGAGGGGAGATTATCCTGGACAATCCAGGTGGCCCCAGTGTAATCACAAGTGTCCCTCAAAGTGGAAGAGGTGGAGGCGGGGGGGAATATGGGAAATCTTCTGCCCAATTTTGCTGTGAAACTAAAACTTCCCTAAAAAATAAAGTCTACTGGGCTTCTTTGTGCATGCCTGTAGTTCCAGCTACTCAGGAGGCTGAGACAGGAGGATCCCTGGAGCCCAGGAATTCAAGGCTTCAATGAGATATGATCCAGCCACTCCACTCCAGCTTGGGCAATGTAGTGAGATTCCATCTCAAAATAAATAGTCTATTTTAAAAAAAAGATGGAAGAGGGAGGCAGAAGAGAAGGTCTGAGTGATGCAATGTGAGAAGGCCTCAATCCACCATTGCTGGATTTGCAGCTGGAAGGGGGTCATGAACCAAGGAATGCAGGGGGCCTCTGGGTGCTGGAAAAGGCAAGCGAGGGGTTCTCCTCTAGAGATTTTAGCCTGTGAGACCCATTTTGGAACTTCTGACCTCCAGAACTGTTTAATAATAAAGAATATTATTTAAATCACTAAGTTTGTGGGAATTTGCTGTAGTAGCAATGGAAAACTAATGTAGCCAGTGATATATCTGTGTCATTTTTTCACATGTCATCTTGTTTAATCCAAATGAAGTGTGCATTTTAGCCCCATTTTATTTTTATTTTTAAACATTTTTTATTTTTAAATTTTAAAATTTTTTTAGAGATGGGGTCTCAGTATGTTGCCCAGGCTGGTCTTGAACTCCTGGGCTCAAGCAATCTTCCTACCTCAGCCTCCCAAAGTGCTGGGATTACAGGCATGATCCACCATGCCCACCCTAATTTTTAATTTTTGTAAGTACATACTAGGTGTGTAGCCTCATTTTACAGATGAGGAAGCTGAGGTCTAGAGAAACTTGCTAATAAATGCAGAGCAGGATTTTAACCAAGGTCTGTACCCGGCTGCCATGCTACACTCCCGTTTGGCTGAAGCCAGCCAGCCTGCCTGCCTCTGGATCACCCTTGAGTAGTAGGTCCTTCCTGAGACCTCAGGGAGAGCTTTCTTCCTGGTGGGATTCGGCATTCCCTTAGGGGCAAGGAGTGAGAGACAGTGTCAAAAAGAGGTCCTTTATCATCTAAGGGAGAGTTGGGAATGTTTGAAGAGCGAGGCAGGGGTCCTAAGACACCAGTTAAGGAGAATGGAAAACGTGTTCCTAAGACCCAGGACTGTGGCACCATGGAGACCCACAGTGGGGCTCTAATCGTCACGGTTCATGCTGGGGTTCCCACCCATAATCCCGCATGGCCAGATGGCACCCTGCTTGGGGAGAGGGATACTCTTGGACCCTCCAAGATTAGGAAGTGAGGGGAATATCTTCCTGAAATGCCCTGTTTGGTGCCCCGAGGCGCTCATGGCATTTCTAACTATAGCTGGTCTTCAGCCAGCCAAGCCCACAGTGGGAGGAAATAATCGAAATCCAGGAGCTACCACCAGCTGTGGGCATGGGGAGCCATTGACTGAGGAGTCTGGGGTTTGCTTCTTGGCACCCCAGTACCTCTGGGGGTGCTCTGCCTTTGAGCTACATGAGGCTCACCTTGGGCCTCTCCATTCGGGGGGGCCATTGCAGCAGGGAAAGGGTGCCAAAGAGAGCGCGTCAGGCTAACTGTAACCCTCTGTCTTTGCAGTCCTGAGAAACATCTTTGTCCTCACCTGCATCATCATCGTCTGTTCCCTGCTCTTCCCTGTCCTGTGGCACCTCTGGATTTATGCAGGAAGTGCCAACTCTAATTTCTTTTATGCCATCACACTGACCTTCAACGTTGGGCAGGTAAGAGGGACAGCATGGGGGTCAGCTTGGGGACAGGAATTCATTTTGCAGCCTCAAGCATTCAACGATGGCCTTGGATTCTGCATACCCGGGGGTGCAGACGTGAAGGAGGCACAGTTACTCCCCTCAAGTAGCTCCCAGTCAGTGAGGACGGGGAAGTAAGAGCAGCGTAAGGCTGAACCTGGCAGATATGTATTGGGCACCACACTGAACCATAGCCACGCTGTATTCTCAGCAACCTAGGAGACAGGGCATGTTAGCCCTACTTTACAAATGAGGGACAGAGGCTTGCAGAGGTCGTCTCTTCTCGAAGGTCATTGGAGGAGCCAAGAACAAAATTCACATAAGGCTTGATTTCTGAGGCACCCCTTTCTGTAATGGTGCCTGTGGTTCCAGCACCCATAGGGAGTAGATAGAGTGAGGGGGAGAGGGCAAGGCAAGGGGAAGAGAGGCTCTGCGGACTCTCGGGACAGCAGGAACAAAGGCAGGAAGAGGAGAAGGGGGCCAATCTGGCCGTTGGGGAGTTGAGCATAAATTGTGTGGCTGGGAGCGGTGGAGAGGAGGCTGTGGTCACAGGCTGAGGAGTACCAGCAAGGAGCTCAGCCTTCCCCTGAGCTGGGAAGCCTGTCCCTCTGTTCCACAGAGCAGGATTCTCAATCAAAATCCTCAGAGGGAGCTTGTTAAAAATGCAGATTCCCTGTTAACAGGCTTTAAACTCTGCAATTATGTTGCAACTGTCCCAAGTACATGTCTCTGTTTTAAAAAGCCAGGTTCTCTGATCCCACTCCCAGAAATGTTGATTCAATGTGGAATACAGGGTCAGGAATTTATATTTTTAATAAGCTCTTCCAGAGGTTCTGTGGCAGTGGGTCTAGCAAACTCTAGGTGGACTCACCCACGCTTCTTGGAAGTTCCCTCCTCCACGTGCTGCCTTCTCTCAGGTCAGGCTCTGGCCTCGTAGTGGAAGTCTTATGAGAATCACTTGTACCATTTACCATTTCAATTGCCATTGGCACAGCCAGGCATTTCCTATGTGTAATAGCCTGGATGGGAAGCAGGCTGGCTGGAAAGACTAATGATGCCAGTGAATAATCCCCAGGGTAATTCTTGCCTCCAAGGTTAGCTGCGGGAAAAGAAAGGAGTTAGGGCTTTTTCAGTGAGTGATGGGACTGGTGTTTCCTGCATGGACATTTCTGGAGGATTAATGTTCAGCCCAGCCAGTTGTCTTGGTTTGTGAGCAGAAGAAAGAGAGATAGAGGGCCTTGTAGCCTGGGTGGGGCCCAGCCGGAGGGCCTGTTCTGTCTCTCACACTGTAGTTAGGGATGGTGGATGCGCAGCCTCTCTTACTTCTGACCCACGCAGGCAGAATTCTGCAGGGCTCAATTGCATATCCTGAAGGAATCCAGAAGGTTGCCCTGGTTCTCCTGCCTTTCTGGGATTTCCTTCCTTTTCCTTACCTTCCAGTGGTAGCTGGCATGTGTGGGCATTGGGCCTGCCCTGGGCCTCTAGGGAGGTTGGCAAGCTCCACAGAAATAGTCCACAGCCTGTTGTCTTGTCATGAGTCTTAGTCTTAAGTTTGGGTCTGGAAATACAGTTGCAGTGATTATGAAGCATCCATGGAACTTGCCAGATAACAGCTTTCTTCTCTGTGGCTGCCTTTCTGAGAGAAGGGACTCTAAAGCAGCACAAGGGGGGTGTCTGCAAGTGGTCAGGTGCCATTGAAGGCAGGAGAAACTGAATTATTGGAAAGAGGGATTGGGGTTAGGGATGGAAACCAAAGGCAGGTGGATCAAGTGTGTTCATAGCTGAGAGAAACCAGCTGGACTCTTGGCATGATCTCTTACCTTTTTTTTTCTTAATCTCTTTTTAAAATGTATTTTAAATCATCAAGGAATACATGAATTCATTATTGCTGGGGGAAAGAAGTCAAACAAAATAGAAGAATATGGAATGGGCTGAGTGTGGTGGCTCATGCATGTAATCCCAGCTCTTTGAGAGACCAAGGTAGAAGGATTACTTGAGGCTAGGAGTTCAAGAACAGCCTGGGCAACATAGCAAGAGCCCATCTCTACCAAAAAATAAAAAATAAAAAGACTATGCAATGAAAAGAAAAGATCTGCCTGAGCCCCTATCATTTTCTACTCCTCTGCAGACGTGGCCTTTGGGATCAGTTTGGTATGTGTCTTTGCAGACTTTCCTCTGTGCATTTATAGACAGCTATAGACACAGGTACATAAAGAGGGTTTTTTGTTTGTTTGTTTATGTAGGTAAATGGCATTCTCCTTTAAGTAGCATTCTTTGGCTTGCTGTTTTTCACTTAATGATTTTGTCTTGAGATAATTTTTTAATAGCTCTGTAACATCCAGTGGTTTGGACTAGGTACAGCCCTGCTGATGGGCATTGAGGTTGCCCTTGGTTATTTTGGCACTTTATTTATATATTTATTTTTTGAGATAGAGTCTCACTCTGTCACCCAGGATAGAGCGCAATGGCGTGATCTCGGCTCACTGCAACCTCCACCTCCTGGGTTCAAGCAATTCTCTCACCTCAGCCTCCTGAGTAGCCAGGATTATAGGCATGCACTACCATGCCCGCCTAATTTTTGTATTTTTGGTAGAGAGTAGAGACAGGGTTTCACCACATTAGCTAGGCTGGTCTTGAACTCCTGACTTCAAGTGATTTGCCCGCCTCGACCTCCCAAAGTGCTGCGATTACAGGTGTGAGCCACTGTGCCCAGCCTATTTTGTCACTTTAAATGTAAGAGCCTTGCAGCCGGGCCTGGTGGCTCATGCCTGTAATCCCAGCACTTTGGGAGGCTGAGATGGGAGGATCACTTGAGGTCAGGAGTTTGAGACCAGGCTGGTCAATAGTAATAAATAATAAAAATAATAATTAGTAAATAAAAGAAGTAATAATAAATAGTAAATAAATAAAATGGAAGAGCCTTGCATATCCCTCCACATATTCTTGTACACACATGCTGGAGTTTTATAGAGTAGATTCCACGTGGTGGGATTTGCTGGGTCAGGGGGCATATGCATTTTACGCCTTTGGCAGGTATTTCCAAGTTGCCCTTCAGGCAGGCCACACCAACCTACAGGCCTCCCAGCAGGGGGTCCAAGTACTTCCTGGGGCTGCTGGCTTTGGACTTTGTTGCTGCTGCTGCCAGGTCACTAACAGGGTGCATCAGATGGGGCCACTTGCTCACTGAGGCAGTCACTCGAGGCATGTCCTTGTCCCAGAGCGCTGACTGAGGTAAGAGAGCCCCTCTTCATGAAAGGTATGCCACCCTTGCCTTTGGACCTGTTGGGAGCCTCAGAGTGCAAAATGAGACATTTCGAGTTTTACTAAGAGTGAAGTGTCACCTCCTCATAGAGACCTTTCACGAGGTCCCCTTGTCCCACTTATCTTTTTCTCAGCCTTGCATGTCTTGCGCAGCCCAAACCCAGCCCCTGCTTCTGTGTCTTCCATCGAGACGTACGGGATTTGGGGACATGTTCTCAGTTCCATATCCTGCTGTGAGCTAGGAAGGTGCCTGGTATTCACCTGCCTCATTCTCTCCTCCTTGGGCAAGACAAAGCAGAGCTCTCGTAGGAACCAGATGAGTACAGATTTCAAGGAAGTATCTAGAACCTTGATATCATTGCTGAAATCAAGAGCTGAATATAGACTACATCTTGGCTTATAGATTGTTTTTTAAATCCTGCTCTGTTTGAGTTGTTCAGTGCCATACCCTATTACAGAACAAATTATGTGTGGATTATTAGTTATACCGGCAGGTAAACCAGTGACTAAGGCCCCATCCTTTACCCTGGGAGCTATTATTTTTCTGCCTGTGGCATGGTTCATTTGCTAATTATGGTTGTTCCTCAGAGTCAGTAACAGGAAATGACAACAGTAAACCATCCATGGTGGGGGGTGCGCCTGAGTGTGAGAGAACGAAGGAGGGATTGAGACCAGTGGATTTCTCGAGGGCCTCCCCCACTTCCTCAAGTGATTTAACTTCTCTAGGTTGCAGTCTCCTTATCTCAAAAACTGGGATGATGACCCACAGCTTCCAGGGTGTTGAGAGGATTGGACGTAAATTGTGGGTCCTGTTGCCATTACTCATGTGTGTTGACATGGGAAACAGCAAGAGCAATATGCTCTTCAAATACCCAGAGCAGATTCCTGGAGAGACAGTCCATGAACCAAAGGAAGCAGTTTTTTTTTAACCCTTTTATTTTGTGAGTCAGTGACCAGCAGATGGAAAATATTAATCAAGGATTACATATAAACTAAAAGGAACTTGTTTAAATTTAGCTTTTTTAAAAGAGTAGGGCAAAGTGTCACACTCACCTTCATTCTGTTTAAAAACAGAGGACATAAGAAAATCTTCTCCTAAAATTACAATTAATAGTGGCTTATGCGGCCGGGCATGGTGGCTCACACCTGTAATCCCAGCACTTTGGGATCATGAGGTCAGGAGATTAAGACCATCCTGGCTAACACGGTGAAACCCCGTCTCTACTAAAAATACAAAAATTATCTGGATGTGGTGGCACGCGCCTGTAGTCCCAGCTATTCGGGAGGCTGAGGTAGAAGAATCGCTTGAACCCTGAAGGTGGAGGCTGCAGTGAGCCAAGATCGTGCCACTGCACTCCAGCCTGGGCGACAGAGCGAGACTGCGTCTCAAAAAAATAAATAAATAAAAATAAATAACAGCGGCTCATGTTTCAGGAGAGCTTACTAGGGGCTGGCCCCACGTGATCCCTATAATCTTCTGATCACGTGCTCAGATGGCCTTCCGAACCATTCTGTGTGCATTTACATAAACTCATAGGCTCATGGAGAGAGAGGCTTATTTGTGTGTGGGTATGTGTGTTTTATTATTGACATAATGATGAAAGTAGGACTTTTTTCCCTTTTAGTAAAATGTCTTGGTGAACTTTCCTTGCTCATATGTGAGAGAGGAACCTCCTTTTTATTTGAGTCCTGCATATGTGAACTCACCACACTTTATGTAACTACTCTACTGACAGCCCTTTACGTTGTTTTCCTTTTTTTCTTTAGTTATAAGGAATTTACGCTTCATAACAGCCCTTTGAAGGAAGTACTATTATTAACTCATGATACAAATGAGGAAACTGAGGCTTGGAAGGGTTAGAGACTTACCCAAACTCACTAAGCTGTGAAGGGGTGTATTTATCCACAGTCTTGTTTGTCACATCCTCTTAGTAGACTGTGGGTTCCATTAGGGCGAGCCCTGGGTCTGTCTTCTTCATGGCTGTATCCCCAGCACCAAGAAGAATATTCAGTGACTACTTATTGATGACAAATTGAATGAGCTGGCATCAGAAACCACATTTTATGACCAATGCTCTAACACAATTCTGTACACCCTGACCTCCCCGTGCCAATCCCTGTTTTGGTCTGATTTGGGCCTCTGGCTAGTCTACTGGATTCCTAGGGGGTCAGAGCCAGAGCCCCCTTACCCTTGTATCCCAGTAGCTGGCCTGAGAGCCCCACTCCTGCCCTGTGTCTACATCTAAAGCAGACTTCTCGTCTGCCTGCCCTTCCTTTTTTAAATTTTATTTTAGTAGGCCGGTTGCAGTAGTTCATGCCTGTAATCCCAACACTTTGGGAGGCTGAGGCGGGCAGATCGCTTGAGCTTAGGAGTTCGAGACCAGCCTGGGCAACATGGCAAAACTCCATCTCTACAAAAAAATACAAAATTAACCGGGTGCAGTGGCATGCTACCTGTAATCCCAGCTACTCAGGAGGCTGAGGCAGGAGAATCGCTTAAGCCCGGTAGGCGAAGGTTGCAGTGGGCCGAGATCACACCACTACACTCCATCCTGGGTGACAGGAGTGAAAATGCTATCTCAAAAAAATTTTTTTTAATTTTATTTCATTTTTTTTTCTTTTTGAGACAGGGTCTTGCTCTGTTGCCCAGGCTGGAGTGCAGTGGCACAGTCACAGCTCACTGCAGCCTCAACCTCTTAGGCTCAAGAGGTCCTCCCACCTCAGCCTCCCAAGTAGCTGGAACTACAGGCACACCCCCACACCTGGCTACTTTTTAAATTTTTGGTAGAGACAGGGTCTTGCTATGTTGTTACGAGCTCGAACTCCTGAGCTCAAGCCAAACTCCTGCCTCAGCCTCCCAAAGTGCTAGGATTACAGGTGTCAGCTGCCGCACCTGGCCAACCACCCACCCTTCCAAGCAGGATCTGGATCATCTGGAACCCTACTCCTCAAGCCACTGCCTATTTGCCATGAGGGGCCAGCCCTGACCCCTCCCTGTACTGCAGACCCTCAGATACTGGGCTGGCCTTGCATTGGCCATTCTCCTTTCTGTTTTGAGTGAGGCCTGAAGCCTGAGGTCTGACACCAGCCTCCTGCGTGCTGCCTGTCCCCTGCCTGGGACTCACTGTTCACTGCAACACAGATGAAACCACAATCCTGTCTCCCGGAGTTGCCTCTCAGTTGGCCTGGTGTGTCATTCTGGGAAATGGGACCTATGAGGAAATGCTTGGAGACGTGTTGGGTGGGTCATTAGTGGCTGAGTGGTGTGTAGCCCCCATTTGGGGTTGGCTCGAGACCCATTTCAGGTTTCTTCCTGCAGGTTGTCTGTGGCCTGGGCTGTGCAAGATCCCAGGTCTGTGTGTGGGAAGGCTCGTTCCTCCCGACATGCGGTGCCTGTGGCCAACCTGGAGCCCTTGTCCTCATCCTGCTGGATGTGCGTGTTTATTTTGCTTTTCCCAACTAGTGTCATTCTGTCAAGGTCTTAGTTCATTCCTTTGTCCTTCCAGCACTGAGCATCCCAAGCTTGTCCCTCACAGGCCCTTCCCAGCCTATTCTCCTCCGCAACAACTAGAGTGACAGGAAGAGCCCAGGCTACATACAGCAGGACAAAGGCCACAGAAGTCCAGGGCTCTGGAAGCCCAAACTCCAGCCCTATCTGTCCTGGCTCGCTGGCCTCAGGCACATCCCGTAACTCCTGGGAAGCTAATTTATTTATTTGCAAATGTTAATTAGGTTCCTACTATTCACCAGGCACTCTGCGAGGGGTGAATGAGACAGACGTGTGCTTCCAAGGAGCCCTCGGTCTGTGGAGAGAAAGGAAAAGACATGGGCAGGACAGGGCAGCCTGACGAGCTGGGAGCCCAGAGCTGGGCTGTTAAGGAGGCTTCCTGGGGAAGGTGGCCTCTAAGTGGGGTCCTGAGGGATGGGTAGGATCTAACTGGGTCCTATGATTTTAGGTAGCAAGACCTGGGTGGGGGTGAAGGAGGAAGAGAGAGAGAGAGAGAGAGAGAGAGAGGAGGAAGGAGGGAGCAAAGGAGGAACACCGTGCTGCTGGGAGCTCAGTGGGACTGGCTGTACCACTTGAGAGGGAATGAGGGCAATTCAGACAGCAGTGGTCAGACCACAGGCCTTCAAGGGCTCTTATGCAGAGGTCCAGACTGCACCTTTGGCTTTAAGCGCTGAGGACAAATGTGATCAGATCCATGCTCTGAAAACCTCACTCTGCTGGGAAGAGCAGAGGTAAGAGGTGTGAGCCTGGCATCCAGGGCACCAGGGACAAGGCTAGGGGAGGTTGAAATCTGGGGGAGGTGGTGGTGGCCTCAGTTTCCTCAAACTGGGAAGGTGGTTGTGAGGACTGAATGTGGGAAAAGTGCCATGTAAGTGAAAAGTGCCATGTAAGGGACAGTTACTTGTAGCCTCATCCTCAGTCTCACCTTGTGACCTCTCAGACCCTGAAACTGAGGTCCAGGGATTTCACTTGTTACTTTGCATCTTCAGAGCTGGAGGGTGGAGTTTTCTCCTCCACCATTTCCTCCTACATAATGTCCGCTCCGGCCTGTGGGTTGCCAGGTTACGCCAAAGTGCTGTCCAGCTCCACAGTCGGCCGCCAGCCTCCTCTGCCTCCCAGCTTCCTGGATCCCAGGCAGGTGGGCAGAGGCTGCTGCACTTTGCCAACTGTGACGGCCACATGCATTCCCCCCAGCGTGGGCTGACTGTCAAATGTCAGTGTCCGTGTCCCCAACAGCAGCAGGAGGCCTGGGGAACCAGGACATGCCTGGGTGATAGCACCTGCTTCTCTAGGAATCTGCAGCCCTGGTGGTGGCCAAGGCTGCTGTCCTGAGCCCAGTAGTTTCAAGACACACTGTATTAACAACCTCTCCTGGCTTTTCACAAAAAAAGTCAATCTCTGTCTCTCTCCACTGAGTGACAGAGCTGTGAACTGGGGAGAGCAGCCTCCGCAGGGTGTAAAGGTACCTGAGGTGTCAGCACAGGCCTGGCATGGAGCAGGACTCAGTTCTGAGCAGGACTCAGTTCATGTGGGTGCAGACCCTAGGGGGTTGTGGAAGAACTCAGGGTTGGGCCTCTGACAGGCAGGACTGGCCCCTAACTCTTCACTTCCTACCATGTGACCTTTTGCAGGGCCCATAACCCCTGAGCTTCCCTTCTCTAAGTAGGCATTGTCAGCCCTACCCTGGGGTGTTGGAAAGGGACAATATTGTTTTTTTGTTAAAGGGCCTGGACCAGGGCAGACACTCAGAAGATATTCATTTCCCTGTCTCTCCATCCTGCCCTGCACTAGAGCATGTTCTGAGGGTTTCATTCTACTTCTGATTCATCCTGTCTGTCCCTGGTCACCCCTTTATCAGCTAGCTGCCCCATGAGCTCTTCATCATGGTCCCAGAGGGAGGTGGCCCTGGAGCCCTCATGGCTGCCATAGAGAGGAATGTGGACCGAGCCGTCCCTGGGGGCAGCACTGAGAGGGTACAGACCAGCAAACAACTCAGAGAGAGCTGGCCCTGTGCCGGGCCTGGGGCCATAGAACTGGAGCAAATGCAGCCCCATTTGGTTGGGAGGCCAGTGGGCAGTGACTTCACTTCAGGGTCCATGTAACAATGCAGGGTTAGAGAAGACTCCTGGCAGGAGATGAGCCTCTGAGGGATAGGTGGGAGCTGCAGCGCTGCTGGGCAGGGCAGGGGGAGCCAGGGAACTTCTGAGCAGGCAAGCGTGCGTGTATGTGTGTGTATCTGTGTGTGTGTGAGTGCAGTGCGAGCGTGTGAGCAGTGAGAGCGTGCGTGTATGTGTGTGCATCTGTGTGTGCATGTGTCTAAGCATTGCAAGCTTGCATGTATGTGTGCACCTGTGTGCGTGTATGTGTGTGTACCTGTGAGTGCAATGTGAGCGCGTCTGAGCAGTGCGAGCATGTGTGTGTGCACCTGTGTGTGTGCGAGCATGTGTGTCTAAGCATTGCAAGCATGCGTGTATGTGTGCACCTGTGTGTGAGTGCAGTGCGAGCCTGTGTGAGCAGTGCAAGCGTGCATGTATGTGTGTGCACCTGTGTGCAAGCATGTGTGAGCAGTGTGAGTGTGCGTGTGTGTGCACCTGTGTGTGTGTGTGTGTGTGTGTGTGTGTCCAGAGAGGTGGCTGCAGGAAGAGAAGAGGGCAAGTCTGAGAAGGGGATTGGCAAGGCAGTATTTCAGCCACATTGGGTGGGATCCAGAGACCTGAGGACACAGAGTGACATGTTCTGGGGTCCTAACTGGCACAAAGACTAGAGGAGCCCGGCCGGGCGCGGTGGCTCATGCCTGTAATCCCAGCACTGGGAGGCTGAGGTGGGCGGATCATGAGGTCGGGAGATCGAGACCATCCTGGCTATCATGGTGAAACCCCGTCTCTACTAAAAATACAAAAAAAGAAAAAACTAGCCAGGCGTGGTGGCGCACGCTTGTAGTCCCAGCTTCTCAGGAGGCTGAGGCAGGAGAATCTCTTGAACCGCGGAGGTTGCAGTGAGCTGAGATCACACCATTGCACTCCAGCCTGGGTGACAGAGCGAGACTTCGTCTCAAAAAAAAAACTAGAGGAGCCCAGCATTGTTGGTAACAAGCTAGAGCCTATTACTGTCATTTTCCAGATGAGGAAAATGCAGCCCAGGGGACAGGAACAGACTTAACATCACACAGCCACTGACTCGCCCATGCAAATTCCACAGCCCCTTGCCCAACTCGCCCCTGTCCAGACTGGGCAAAGGGGCTCTGGGTCTGCAGCTGCTGTGTTGGCTGCACCCTAGGGCCTCTGGGAAATCCCTGCTCTCCTCACGGCCCAAATGGAAAGCCCCAAGGTCTTTCCTTGGTCAGAAAGGTCAGAAGAGGTTGTCCTGGCTACAGGCTTCCCTCTGAAAGGGCCAGGCCTCTCGGCCAGCCTGGTGTCCTCTCCCTGGGGGAAGGGTGCCCACTCAGGACTGATGACGCCCAGGGCTGTGTGCCCAAGCCGCTCACAGGGCTCTTCCCGCCACCCCCTTTATCCTCCAGATTTCCACACACACAGCAGAGTTGACAGCTTTAGCACTGGACACCCATATACATACCCACCAGCGGGAGTCCACCATTCACATCTTCAGGTACTTCTTCCATCATCCCTCAGTCCATCTTACTTTTTTAGTGTATTTCAAATTGAAATGCAGACATCAGTACATTTCCTGCTAAATATTTCAGCATGTGTATCATTTTCTTATGTAAAATTTATTATACAGGGAAAAGTGCAAATCTTTTGTGTACATTTGCCAAAGCTCTCTTTCACTCAGCAAAATATTTTGAGTTTGTTACATACAATAGGTCATTGCTGTTAATTTTTTTCCTGTTTCAAGAGCTGGAGTTTTGCTCTGTTGCCCAGGTCGACCTCCTGGGCTTAAGGGATCCCCTTGCCTCGGCTTCCCGAGTAGCGGGAATTACAGGCACAAGCCACCATTCCCAGCTAGTTCATTTATTTTTTAAATAAACTTTTTATTTTAGAATCACTTTAGATTTATAGAAAAGTTGCAGAGATAGAACAGTTCCTGTAAGCCCCCACCTAGTTGCCTAAGTTGTTAACATCTTATATGTTACCATGATGTGTTTGTCAAAACTAAGACACTCACCCTGACACGTTACTATTAGTCTGAAACACTAGAATGGATTTGGATTTCCTGTTGTTCCAGTCACAGCCTCTTTCTCTACCAGGACCCCATCGAAAGGTCCACGTCACATGTAAGGTCACATCTCCCCAGTGTCTTCTGCTTTTCTTCTTAGTCTTTCCTGACTTCTCTTGACCTTGACAGTTGAGGAGCGCTGGCCAGGTATCTTGTAGAATGTCACCCAATTTAGGTTTGTCCCCCAGTTTAGGTTTGTCTGATGCTTTTCTTAGGATTATCCTGGGGTTGTGGGTTTTTAGAAAGAATACCCCAGGCAAAGTGCCCTTCTCATCACATCTATTGGGGGTACATGCTAGCCACGTGATTTCAAGCTGATGTTAACCTCCACCACGTGGTTAAGATAGTGTTGGCCAGGTCTCTCCACTGTAAAGTTACTCTTTTCCCTTTCCCTGCTCCTCAGGAGGAAGTGAATAACCAAGTCTAGACCACCCTAGGCTTAGGGGATGCAGAGTGGACAAGAATTAAGCTCCTTCTGTGGGAGGGGGATATAACTACCTACATTGTTTGGAATTCTTCTGGAAGGAAGATTTATCTCCCCCCCATTGATGTATTGATTTATTGATTTATTGGCTGATTTGTTTTAATTGAAGCTTTATTTATTATTATTATTTTTTGAGACACAGTTTCGCTCTTGTTGCCTAGGCTGGAGTGCAATGGCGCATGTCCGCCTCCCAGGTTCAAACCATTCTCCTGCCTCAGCCTCCCAAGTAGCTGGGATTACAGGCATGCGCCACCATGCCCGGCTAATTTTGTATTTTTAGTAGAGACGGGGTTTCTCCATGTTGGTCAGGCTGGTCTCGAACTCCCAACCTCAAGTGATCCGCCTGCTTCGGCCTCCCAAAGTGCTGGGATTACAGGCATGAGCCACCGCACCTCGCTGAAGTTTTATTTTTATCAATGGAATACATGTATGTAGTTTGCAAAGTTAAGGCTTATAGGGGAAAAGAACAGCTACCTAAAGTCTTACTGTTATTTCTGTTGGTACTTCTAAATAACATGCTTACTCTTCTATGTGTACTTTTTTCCGTTTTATATTAGGTTGGATCATATGAAATTGCCAGTATTCAACCATTTTTTTATCTGCAAAACTGGCAATTTCATATGGTCCAACCTAATAACCTAATCTTTTTCTTCCTGCTTCTTGTCCAGATGATTATTGTGTGACATGGAGTTGCTTCGTTTTGATTGTTGTGGATTGTGACTGCACCTGCCCCTCAGCTGACCTGGTTCAGGGATCAGCCTCTGAGCTCAGCCCCTGCTTTGGGCTCCTCCTGCCCAGATGGCATCTCGGGCCTGGGTGAGAAAGGGCTGCAGGGTATGAGGTCAGCCTTTGCTGTGATCACTGCCCCCCAGTGGGCCAGCCTGGAGCTGCCAGCTGGGCAGCTGGGGGCAGGGCCTCGGGGGCTGCCTGAGCTCTGTCTGCTTTGCTGACACTGTGACCAATCTCGTGCTCATCAGTGATCTGGGCCCCAGGCAGACCACCTTTCTGGGTCCATGGCCATTAGTCCAGTGCTCCAGGTGTAGCCTTAGGCCAACCATTGAACCCTTTGAGTCTCAGTTTCCCCATCTGTTTAAGATGAGGATTGTTCAACCTTCCAGATGGGCTTCTGTGGTGATAGAATGGCAGGTACTTGTCCTGAGGCCATCAGAGCTGCTGGTGACAGGACACCTTCCTGAACTCCTCCAGGCGCCTCTGATCTCTCCTTAGCTGCTGTTATGTTACCTTCAGGTGAGTGAGAAGCTGCCCAGGACAGGGTCTGGAGGTCTAGATCCCAGGCTTAGCTCAACCTGTCTTGCCTCAAGACCATAGCCAAGTGCTCTGTGCCTCAGTCTCCCCATCTGTGCCAGGTGGTTGGTGCCAATCCTCTGAGGCCTCGAGGTGCCTGAGAGCTGCGGCGTCTGTAGTGTGAGCCCCTGTCCCCTCATCCTTCTCTGAGGCTGGGCCCTGCCCAACCTGCTCCAGGGACCAGTGGTCTTGGGAAGCTTGGGCTGACTGGGATTGCAGACTCCGGGTCTGGTGTATAGGGCCCTTGGCAAATCCCTATTCCTTTCTGGGCCTCCTTGAAGAGACAGTGGGCTGAGCTTCTAGGCTCCCTTTGATTCTTCTGTGTGTGGCCCAGAATGGGACAGACAGACTGAGCTGGGCACAGAAATACCATAGTGACAGAACCATTAGAAGACCCTGCCCTGATGGAGGCCCCGGGCCAGGGGAGGAGGCACAGTCAGGCTGTCAGCTGAATGGAAAATTACACTTTCGATGAGTCTGTTATCGAGTAGAGATTAGTGGGGCCAAGACCTAATCTGGGGGGCAAGTGATCCTTCCTGAGCCCTGAAGAGTAAGCAGCTGTCAACTAGATGAACGGGGAGAGAACATTCCAGGCAGAAGAAACAGTAAAGATCCTGCCGTGGGGTGAGGTGGAGCCGGGAGAGGGCAGACAGGGACCCTAGCAAGGTCTCAGAGCATGAGGGAGTTCGAGCTTTGCCCTAAGGCATGGGAAGCCTTTGGAGGATTTGAAGGCTGGAAGTAACACCATCAGATGTGGGTTTTGAAACGCTCCCTCTGGCTGCCAGGGAGAATGGGGTGGGCACAGGTTTGAGAGCAGGGAGCCCAAGGACCAAGCTTTGCTGTTGTTTAGGAGATGAGATGACAGTGGCTCTGTCCAGAGTAGTGACTGTGGGGATAGATCGAAAGGGTGGATTTGAGTTTAGGGGGAATTGACAGGTCATGGTGGCTCGATGTATGAGAGAAGTGTCAGGGCAATTTTGTGGCCTGGGCACCTGGCCGGAAGATGGGGGCATGGATGCCCAGTGGGAGAAGTGTATTTGACAGAGGGAAGGTGAGGAGTTTGATGTGGACCTGGCTGGGATGGAAGTGGCTGTGGGAGGATGGGGCAGAGGCCTCTGGTTGCACAGGCACCAGGCTGGCATTCGAGGCCAGAGCCTGGGATGGAGGTGTAGACCATCGGTGGGGGCAGGGGGAGTCCAGGCAGCTTCTGAGAGGCCAGACCTTGCAGGGTCAATTATGGGCCCTGAGGTGGGGGCCCTGAGCAGGGCCTCTCCAGTGATTGTGATCCAGAGCCAGGCAGGGGTGTTCCTGTCTTCCAACACCTGCCAGCAGTTCAGGGATCCTGGGTTCAGGGGGAGGTACCCAGCAGCGCCTCACACCCTCCCTCTCTCTCCCCCCAGATCCTGCTCATCTCTGATTACTTCTATGCCTTCCTGCGGCGGGAGTACTACCTCACACATGGCCTCTACTTGACCGCCAAGGATGGCACAGAGGCCATGCTCGTGCTCAAGTAGGCCTGGCTGGCACAGGGCTGCATGGACCTCAGGGGGCTGTGGGGCCAGAAGCTGGGCCAAGCCCTCCGGCCAGAGTTGCCAGCAGGCGAGTGCTTGGGCAGAAGAGGTTCGAGTCCAGGGTCACAAGTCTCTGGTACCAAAAGGGACCCATGGCTGACAGCAAGGCCTATGGGGAAGAACTGGGAGCTCCCCAACTTGGACCCCCACTTTGTGGCTCTGCACACCAAGGAGCCCCCTCCCAGACAGGAAGGAGAAGAGGCAGGTGAGCAGGGCTTGTTAGATTGTGGCTACTTAATAAATGTTTGTTTTTTGTTATGAAGTCTACCCTGAGACCACATCTGCATTGCACTCCTAGAGGGGGTGGCCCCTAATAATGTTCTGGAACACTACACACAGGTGTGGGTTTCCAGAGCGAGCACCGCGGCCACAGAACACAAGTCTGTGCGCCAGAGCCCGGGGATGGTGCGGGCAGCCCCACCAGCACCCTCCCGACTCCCAAGCAAGCGGCTGGAGGCACAGGGCCAGGCAGGCCTGAGCAATCTTTATTCTGCAGAGGGACAATGACCACAGATCCATACACCACGTGGAGACCGAGGGGCGGGGAGCCAGGGGCCAGTCTTTCAGGGGTGGGCAGGTCCAGGCAGTGGGCAGAGCCTCGGGTGGGTGAGGGGCAGATGGGCAGACAGGCAGGGGCCTAAAAAAAAGATGAACCACACAGCAGGGGTGCTGGGAGCTGCTCCCCACCCTCCCCCATCCCACCAGCCAGCACCCAGAGGGACAACCCTAACATGACCGGCCCAGGATCCACCCAGGGGCAGAGTAGGTGGGTTGGTGCCCTCTGACTAGGGGGGCACATGCCTGCCCAGCCCACCATGGTAGAGGCAGCTCAGTTCAGGAACCAGGAGCTCCCTGGGCAGGGCCTGACCGGGGCCCCCCGACTACCAGGCCGACCCCCCCTACTGCTGGCTCAGAAGCCGAAGGTTTCCTGGGAGGCGTAGACCATGTAGAGGAAGCCGTCCTCGTCTTTCTCCTGCTCGTAGATGTCCGCGATGGGCGTGGACACACTCACCATGCTGTGCTGGTTCACCAGCAGGAAGAAGGCCTGCGTGGGGTTCAGCTGCAGGCGGCGCCTGCAGCCGGCGGGAGAGTATGCAGCTGTGAGGGGCTTGGCTGCGGGACGGACATAGCCCTGACCCCCAGAATGATTCCCAGCCTTTCACACCCATTCTCACCCCAGCTGTCACCTCTGACCCAACACCGACTGCAGCCCCGACCTTGACCTTTCCAGCCGCCCCAGAACAGGGGCCCACCGCCCAGTCCCATCACCCCTGACCCCACTCCCACCCCTTCTCGGCGGGAACCCGGCTCCCCTCCCGACCCTAGCCACCTCCTGGCGGCAGCTGCCCACGCACCGGATGATCTTGACCAACTCGCTCATGTTGACATGGTCCGGGACCAAAAACTTGGTCTTGTCCAGGACGGGCAGCTGCTTCTCACCCTTGTAGCGCTCGATGATCACCTGGGAGCAGGGCGGGCGGGCAGGGGGTCGTGTCGGGGACGCGCGAGGCGGGGGCGGGGCAGGGCTGGGGGCGCGGGACTCACCGGGATTTTGCTGGGGTGCTGGTCGCGGATCTGCTGTACCTCCTTACAGCGGTCGGCTGCGGACAGCGGCCAGACCGTGAGGCCGGGTCGGGCCCGGCCCAGGTCCGCCCCGCCTGTCCCCGAGGGGCGGCCCCCGGCCACGCCCCAGCTCCAGCCCCCGCCCCCGGGGCCATCAGGCCCCACAGCCCCTGGCACCTATCGCGGTGGGGAAGCGGGCAGCCCCCGCCCAGGCCGGAGCTGGTCCCAGCCCGAGGGTCCAGCCAGAGCCTGACGTCACGGGGCTGACGTCACCTGCGGCAGTCGGGGTCGGCCGGCGCCCCCCCCCCCCGGCACCCCTGCCCAGAGCTCGCAGCCCGCCTGCCGGGCCTCACCGAAGCTTCGCCGCTGCTTGAAAGGCCGGTCTGAGGGCATCGCGCGGGCCCGGCTGGGCGCGCAGGCCGGGGCTCTGGGGCGCGGGGATGTGTCTGCGGTTTGGGGGCTCCGGGGGCTCCGTGCCTCGCGCTCAAGGGCTCCGGGGCTCGCGCTGAGCACGGCGGCTGCGGCTGCGGGAGGTAACTCGCCCGGTGACGTCAGGTCACAACATTCCTTAAAGGGGAGGCCAGTGCGCCGCTCCCATTGGGCCGACGCACAACCCGCCCGCCCGGACCCGTGACGTCACGGCGCAGAGAGCCTGGGTCCGCGGACCGGGACGCGAGGGGCGGGGCTTCTGGGCGCGTCACAGCCCCGTGACGTCATGGGCAGCGCGGGAGCTTCTCCCGCGGCCCGAACTCAAGGTAAGGCCCGGAGGGCGGTGGGGCCGCCCTGGGCCGATGGAGCGGGCGGGCCAGGCTGCAGCCCCACGGCATCACTTCCCGCCCTCACCGAGTCTGTGTCAAGACTGACGCGGTTCTGGGCGCCGTGGGAAACAGCCGGAGCCAAAGGCCCGGCGCCTTCACGGGGCTTAGGGCGAGAGAAGGGAGAAGGTGCGGGAGGCATAGTCAGACACAGGATAGAACAAGATGCTAGAAATGAACGCCCAGGTTTGAAAAAGAATAATATAATTGAAAAGTAGAGCCATCGAAATTCAGGTCTCAGAGGATGAGGTGAGAAGGCAGAAAAGGACAACAGAAGAGAAATCGTGGACCTGGAGGCTGATCGGAAGCAGCTCACCAGAGAGACAGGTGATGGAGAATAAAAAGGAAAAGGCCACGGATGGCAACACCAGGAGAACTCGCGGGCCCGAGCAGAGCTCCAGAGGCGAACACTGAAAGACCTGCAGACAGTTCCTGAAGAAGAGCTGCCAGAAATGATGCTTAAAATCCAGAGCAGAATGCGCAGACCGAAGATCAACATTTTTTTGGGGGTGGGGAGGGGGACGAAGTCTCGTTCTATTGCCAGGCTGGAGTGCAGTGGTGCGATCTCAGCTCACTGCAACCTCTGCCTCCCGGGTTCAAGCGATTCTCCTGCCTCAGTCAGCCTCCTGAGTAGCTGGGATTACAGGCGCCTGCCACCACGCCCAGCTAATTTTTGTATTTTTAGTAGAGATGGAGTTTCACCATGTTGGCCAGGATGGTCTCGATCTCCTGACCTCGTGATCCACTCGCCTCGGCCTCCCAAAGTGCTGGGATTACAGGTGTGAGCCACCACGCCTGGCCGCCGAAATAATTTTTAAAGAATGTAGTTTAGTAACAAGGACATGGAACCCAAAAGGAAGAAATTAGATGGAAAAATGGTGAGCAAATTGGTAAACATGTGAGTGAATCTAAACAAGCATTTAATATGCAATATGAATAATAATGATTAATTTGTGGGCCACAGAAACAAGATGCATGAGACACAAGAACATGGAAGACTGAGAGGGCAATCAGAGTTAAGGTGTTCTAGGAAGTTCGATTTGAGAGGGGGATAAAGAGACTGATCATTGTCTGGCTTTGTAAAGTCAGATGTGTATTTCAGATACTTAAGAGGATCACCAAAAGAATACAAACGGAACTATAACTGCCAATGCAGAGAAAAGGGTAGTGATGGGTATTAAAACTATAATGGAAGGGAGAAAAAGGAAGCAAAGTAAAAGGGATGGTAAATATATAGTACAAAACCAGTGGTAGAAAATGTGGTTTACATTCACCTCTTAAAACACAGATGACCAGATTGGCCAAGAAAAAATAAGATGCAGCTCTATGCTATTTACAAGAGGACATTTAAAACCTAAGGGCACCAAAAAGTAAAACGATGGAAAAAGGTGTACTAGAGAAAAACTAACCAAAAGATGTACGTATAGAAAACGCAGACAAAATAGGCCTTCAGGCAGAAGACACTGGGGATAAGAGGATCAACATGAAATGATGCAAGGAGGAACTCTGTGAAGAGAGGAAAGTTCTGAACTGCTATGTTCCAGGGTTTTTGTTTTTAAGGCTGAAAATAGGCCAGACGCAGTGGCTCATGCCAGTAATCCCAGCACTTTGGGAGGCCAAGGTGGGCGGATCACTAGAGGCTGGGAATTCAAGACCAGCCTGGCCAACATGGCAAAACTCTGTCTCTACTAAAAATACAAAGATTAGCTAGCTGGGCGTGGTGGTGCACGCCTGTCATCCCAACTACTCAGGTGGCTGAGGCACAATAATTGCTTGAACCTGCTAGGCGGAGGTTGCAGTGAGCTGAGATTGCGCCACTGCCCTCCAGCCTGGGCAACAGAGTGAGACTCTGTCTCGAAAAAAAAAAAAAAAGAGGCTGAAAATATATTAAGAACACAAGGAGAAATTGCCAAGTCCTCCATCATAGGGAGACTTAAGACCTCTTTGAGTAACTAATAAACCAAACAACCAAAAAAAAAAGGACATAGAGGATGTTAATACAGTTACTAATCAAGATCAATGAACCCCAATAGAAAACCTGAGTTAATTTTTTAACTTTTAAAATTTAAATTTCAGACCTGTGTGAGACCAACACATTATTTTCAATCACACAAGGAACATTTACAAAAATGACCCAACTACTAGGGTGCACGACAAATCTCAACAGATATCAAATCTGTTTCAACCATATTCTTGGGCCACAGACAAAAGCCGCGTAAGCTCCAGCTGTGTGGAAATTTAAACCTATTCTAAATATGAAGTCATATATAAATAAAAATTATTTAGTTCAAACAAAAAATGAGGATACATATACTAAGAAAACTTGGTGGCCGGGCGCAGTGGCTCACGCCTGTAATCCCAGCACTTTGGGAGGCCAAGGCAGGCGGATCACGAGGTCAGGAGATCGAGACCATCCTGGCTAACATGGTGAAACCCTGTCTCTACTAAAAATACAAAAAATTAGCTGGGCGTGGTGGCGGGCACCTGTAGTTCCAGCTACTCGGGAGGCTGAGGTAGGAGAATGGCGTGAACCTGGGATGCGGAGCTTGCAGTAAATGGAGATCGCGCCACTGCACTCCAGCCTGGGCGACAGAGCGAGACTCCATCAAAAAAAAAAAAAAAAAGAAAACTTGGGAGGGGGGCCATAGCAGGCCAGGTGTGGTGGTTCATACCTGTAATCCCAGCACTTTGGGGGGCCCAGACTGGAGAATTGCTTGAGCCCAAGAGTTCAAGGCTGCAGTGAGCTGTGATTGCAGCTCTGCATTCCAGCCTCGGTGACAAAATAAGATCCATTTCTTTAAAAAAAAAAAAAAATCAGATTTATAGCCTTATTACATAGATGTTTTACTTAGATAATAAATACAGAAAATCCATGAGCAGAGTTTCAAAGAAATTTAAGGAGTAATAGTGTAATCCTAGCACTTTGGGAGGCCCAGGTTGGAGAATCATTTGAGCCCAGAAGTTTGAGACCAGCCTGGGCCACATAGTGAGACCCCGTCTCCACAAAAATGAGAAAATTAGGCCAGGCACAGTGGCTCACGCCTGTAATCCCAACACTTTGGGAGGCTGAGGTGGGCAGATCACTTGAGGCCAGGAGTTCGAGACCAGCCTGGCCAACATGGCAAAACCCTGTCTCTACTAAAAATACAGAAGTTAGCTGGGTGTGGTGGTGCATTCTGTAATCTCAGCTACTTGGGAGGCCAACGCACAAGAATTGCTTGAATCCGGGATGCAGAGGTTTCAGTGAGCCAAGATCATGCCACTGCACTCCAGCATGCGTGACAAGAGTGAGACTCTGTCTCAAAAAAAAAAAAGAAAAAGAAAATTCGCTGGCTTTGGTGGCACACACCTATAGTCCCAACTACTCAGGAAGGATCGTTTGAGTGACAGAGGCCCTTTCTCAGAAAAACAAAAAATGCTGAAAACAAACAAAAAACAACAACAACAACAAAAAATAGGCCAGGTGTGGTGGCCCACACCTGTAATCACAGCACTTGGGGAGGCCAAGGCAGGCAGATCACTTGAGTCCAGGAGTTGTAGACCAGCCTGGGCAATATGGTGAAACCCCATCTCTACCAAAAAAAAAAAAATACAAAAAATACAAAATACAAAAATTACAAAATACAATTTTGTATTTTGTACAAAATACAATTTTGTATTTTGTACAAAATACAAAAAAATTAGCTGGGTATGGTGGCACGTGTCTGTAGTCCCAGCTACTTGGGAGGCTGAGGCAGGAGAATCACTTGAACCTGGGAGGCGGAGGTTGCAGTGAACTGAGATCACGCCACCGCACTCCAGCCTGGTGACAGAGCGAGAGTTTGTCTCAAACAAACAAACAAAAAAAAACCCCAACGTACAGTAAACATGTACTTAAAGGTAAAACACTATACTATGTGGTGAAACATGAAATATTCTCTTAAAAGCCAGGAACAAATGGCTAGTAAAGACAATTCAGTAGTGTACAGGGGTCCAGGGCACCAAGACAAAAAAAGAGCAAACCTGTCACTCACAGCCAGGAAATCCAAGAGAATCTACACACAGTGAAAGACTGGTAACTACTGAAGGCTGAGGACACCTGATAGGTAATAACTTTAGAGGAACGTGGAAAGATGGGCTCTTTCCACTGCTGCTGGGAGTGTAACTGACCTCAGCTACACTGGAGAGCAGTTTGGCAAAATTGACCCAAACTGAAGATGCCCATGTCTTTCCTACACACCAGGAATTCCACTGTGTGTGCCCAGGAGCCCAGGGAAACAAGGGTAAGAATGTTTATTGTAACATTTTCATAATAGCAAAAAGTTGGGAACCACCTAAATGTCTTATTCAATAGCTTGCTGTGTGTTCCTATAACAGAACCACACCCTGTTTAATGAAAGATGGAGAGGAGTCGGCAAATGTTTCCCTTAAAGGGCCAGACAGTAAATATTTTAGGCTTTGCAGGCCACGTGGTCTCTGGCAGCCACCTGGTTCTGCTATAGTGGCCTTAGACAGCCTAAATGGGATTGGCTGGATCTGGATAAAACTTTATTTGCCAAAACAGACAGACTTAACTGAGGGCCTTAGTTTGCCGACTTTTGATCCAGAGCTGTGTGTCAAACTGGACAAACCTCACACACACAGTGCCACAGAAGATTAAATGTGACCAGGCCCATTGAGAGCAGCCAAAGAACTGGGTCAGCCTTGGGAAGTGATTACACCTGTCTTTTGTCAGACTCAGCCCTGAGCTGAGGCCAGCGTGGAGGAGGAGGGCCCCAAGTCCCAAGCTCTGAGCTCTGCCCCTGCCTGACAGTCAGCAGGGCTGACTCACCCTCCAGTCCCTCCCCTGCCCCATCGCCCCTGAATCCAGTGGCCTGACCTCTACTTCATGTGTCTGCTTGAATGTCTGACAGACATCTCAAACTTGACCTGTGCACAACAAACCCATGATCTTCCCCTAAAATGTGCTCCAGTTGGAATCTTTTGGCTCCCCTTTTCAGGCCAAAAACCTTTTTCATTTATTTATTTTTTATTTTTGAGATGCAATTTTGCTCTTGTCACCTAGGTGGGGAGTGCAATGGCACAATATTGGCATACCGCAACCTCCGCCACCCACCTTCAAGCGATTCTCCTGCCTCAGCCTCCCGAGTGGCTGGGATTACAGGCACCCGTCACCATGCCCAGCTAATTTTTGTATTTTTGGTAGAGACAGGGTTTCACCATGTTGGCCAGGCTGGTCTCGAACTCCTGGCCTCAGGCGATACACCTGCCTTGGGCTCCCAAAGTGCTGGGATTATAGGTGTGAGCCATTGTGCCCGGCCTCCTCAGAGTCATTCTTGACTCCTTCCTTTCCTTTACCACCCCCTTCCACCACTCCTGCTCCACACCCAATCCATCCTGAAATCCTGTCTGTTCCACCTTCAAGATTCTCCAGAATCTGACCATGGCTCACCACGGCCGCCACTGCCACCAGGGCCAGAGCCCCGACCACATCTTGCAGAACTGCTGCCATTGTCTCCTTGCTGGTTTTCCTGCCCTGGCCTTGCCTCCTTCAGTCCGCTCTCAGGACAGTGACCACAGCTGTCCTGTCCCCACATACCCCTCTTAGAGTAAGAGCCAAGGGCTGATGGATGGTGGCCCAGGAGGCCGTGGGATCTGCCTCCCAGCTACTCCTCTGGCCTGGCTACTCTAGGAATCCCTGTCAGGCTCATGCCCCAGGGCCTTTGCCTGGAACATCCTTCCCCAGGATCTCTGTGTCCCTCACACCCTCACCTCGAGTTTTGGTTCAAGTGTCCCCTCAGGGAGGCCTTCCAATATGCTATATAATTTCTCTGGGCATTTTATTATGAAAGCGTTCAAACACACTTGAAATAATGGTAGTGGTCCCCCTTACACCCAGTTACATTCTGCCATTAACAGTTGGCTCTGCCAGGTCCAGAGGCTCACGCCTGTAACCCAAGCACTTTTCAAAGGCCAAGGCAGGTGGATCACCTGAGGTCAGGAATTTGAGACCAGCGTGGCCAACCTGGCGAAACCCCGTCTCTACTAAAAATACAAAAATTAGCTGGGTGTGGCAGCGCTCGCCTGTAATCCCAGCCACTGGGGAGGCTGAGGCAGGAGAATCGCTTGAACCTGGAAGGTGGAGATTGCAGTGAGCCGAGATCGCACACTGCACTCTAGCCTGGGTGACAGAGATTTTGAGATTCCATCTCAAAAACAGTTGGCTCCATCTGCTTTATTACGTCTCTGTCCATTTTCCCTTTTTGTTGAATTTCAGAGTAAGTTGCAGACATCTGTTCACTTTCTCCTCAGTCTTTCACATTCATGTCAGTATTTGGTTTTTTTCTTTCAGGGTAAAATTCACAAACAATGAAATGCAGAGGTGTCAAGTGTACTCTTTGGTGAGTCTGAGAAGTACACTCACTAATGTGACCCAAACCCCTTTCAAGATAGAGAACATGGCCAGGCGCGGTGGCTCACGCCTGTAATCCCAGCACTTCGGGAGGCCAAGGGCAGATCACCTGAAGTCAAGAGTTTAAGACCAGCCTGGCCAACATGGTGAAACCCCATCTCTACTAAAGATAGAAAAAATTAGCCAGGCGTGATGGCAGGCACCTGTAATCCCAGCTACCTCCTGAGTCGGAGAATCACTTGAACCCAGGAGGCAGAGGTTGCAGTGAGCCGAAATCGTGCCACTGCGCTCCAGCCTGACTGTGGGCAACACAGCAAGACTCAAAAAAAAAAAAAAAAAAAAAAAAAGACAGCGTTCCCCTTGGAAGGTTCCTTGGGCCTCACCAGTCTACCTGCACGCCCCACGGAGGCAATCATTATTCTCATTTCTCACCATATTCTGGCCTGGTCTAGAAATTCTTCTAGATGGAATCATACGGCATGTATTCTTGTGCCTCTGGTTTAATTCAACATGAAGTTATGAGGCTTACCCATGTTGTTGCAGGTATCAGTAGGCTTTTTTTTTTTTTTTTTTTTGAGACAGAGTCTGTCACCCAGGCTGAAGTGCAGTGGCAAGATCTTGGCTCACTGCAACCTCCACCTTCTGGGTTCAAGCGATTCTACTGCCTTGGTCTCCTGAGTAGCTGGGATTACAGGAGCATGCCACCAGGCCTGGCTAATTTTTTTTTTGTATTTTTAGTAGAGACAGGGTTTCACTATATTGCCCAGGCTGGTCTCAAACTCCTGACCTCCTGATCTACTGGTTTCGGCCTCCTAAAGTGCTGAGATTACAAGCATGAGCCACCGTGCCCAAGTAGGCCATTTCTTTAAACTACAAGTAGGTTCCCATGGATGGATGTAGCAGTTTTTCTATTGATGGATGCCTGGGCTGTTTCCAGCTTTTGGTGATTGTGAATAAAACTGCTCTGAACGTTTCTGTGACAATGTTTGTGTGGATATATATATTTTTAATTATACTTTAAGGGATATGTTCTTTTGTTTCACTTGGATGAATAGGAGATATGCTGGCTTTGGGGGCAGGTGTGTGTTTGAGGAGTGGCCAGGCCTCTCTTCAGTGCTGTTCCATTTTGTGCTCCCATCAGCGATGTGCGGGAGTTCCAGGTGCGCTGCCTCCTTGCCACCGTTTGGTGGTGTTCATTTTCGTTTCGCCATTTTGGCGGGTGTGTAGTGGTATCTCACTGTGGTTTTACATTTAATATTATAAAATTTTATTTCCTTCTCACTAAAGTGCAAGCCCTTGAAGGGCAGTTCTGCATATGCGTGGTTCCTGCTACACCCCAGGACTTAGAGTGTGGCACATGGTGGGTGCTCAGTAATTATTATTTGGATAAGTGACCCCTCCCCCGGGCCCCCACAGTCACCTCTCCATGCCGTTTGCCATCTAGAAGGTCTGTCTCCCCCTCTAGACCATGTGCAGGGACAGAGTCTGTGCCAAGCACTGCTGCTGGGTGCTAGGAGGATCAGCAGAGGTTGGGGGAGTTGTTTCTGCTCAGGGGGTCTCAGCCACGGTCAAGCGCACCCTCCACTGCTCTGCTCCCACCCCTCATTCCTGCCGTTCTGTGGCTTCGGACTTGGACCCGTGGGCCTGAGAAAAAGTGGAGAACTGGCCTTGGCCGGCCTGGCACACGGGCGGAGCAACCCTGGCCTGCTTGGCCACTGATGACCGCGAGTGTGGACAGACCATAGGCCCTGAGCTCCTTCACACGACGGCAGGCGGGCCAGACAGACCTGGGTCCACAGCTGCTTTTCCACATGGAGAACTGAAGAATCTCATCTTCATCTGCAAAACTGAGACAGTGTCAGAACTACCTCTGAGGTGGAGGGTCAGTCAGCAACTCGGAAGCCATGGAGTCCTGGGGGAAACAGGGCCTGCAATCAGCACGGAGGCAGGAGGCAGGAGGGACTGACTCTGGACGAGATTGAAGACTGGCTGAACCAGAAGTGCTGAAATCACCTCTCCCTAAGACACGCCCACCAGTGCCATGGCAGTTTACCACTGCCATGGCAACACCTGGAAGTTACCACCTCTGGCCATGGCAACACTCAAAAGTTACCGCCCATTTTCTAGCTATTTCTGAATAACCCGCCGCCTGAATTAGGATGTCATTAAAAATGGGAATAAGCACGGATTCAGATCTGTCCCTGGGCTGCTACTCTCCGCACACTGCCCATGGCGGGGGCAGTCACGGCCGTAACATGCCACCCCATCAATCAGGCTGTTTTCTTCTACCACCGGCTGGTTCTTGAATTCCTTCCTGAGCCAGGCAAAGAACCTGCCCTGCATCAACACCGCTGTGACTTGGCGCCTCGTTTAAGGTGATGAACTCGTAAAAATGGGCCTCATATCGGGAGGACCCATGTGGGCTGAAGTCTGAGTCAGGGTCATTATCTCCAAGGAAGGATTGGCAGTTCCCGTTTACAGACTCAAAGTGAAGGCTGAGCATGGTGGCTCGTGCCTGTAATCCCAGCACTTTGGGAGGCCAAGGTGGTCTGATCACCTGAGGTCAAGAGTTCTAGACCAGCCTGGCCAACACGGCGAAACCCCTTCTCTACTAAAAATACAAAAATTAGCCAGGCATGATGGTGCAGGCCTGCAATCCCAGCTACTTGGGAAGCTGAGGCAGAAGAATCACTTGAACCCGGGAGGCGGAGGTTGCAGTGAGCCAAGATTGCACCACTGCCCTCTAGCCTGGGTGATAGAGACTATCAAAACAAAAACAAAACCAAAAAACCACAACCAAAAAAGCAAAGTGGGGCTGGGCATGGTGGCTCACACCTGTAATCCCAGCACTTCAGGAGGCCGAGGTGAGTGGATCACCTGAGGTCAGGAGTTCAAGACCAGCTTGGCCAACATGGTGAAACCCTGTATCTACTAAAAACACAAAAATTAGCTGGGCATGGTGGCGGGTGCCTGTAGTCTCAGCTACTCGGGAGACTGAGGCAGGAGAATTGCTTGAACCCGGGAGGCGGAGGTTTTAGTGAGTCGAGGTTGTGCCATTGCACTCCAGCCTGGGAGACAAGAGCAAGACTCCATCTTTAAAAAAAAAAAAAAAAAAAAAAAGCAGCGAAGTGGAACACTCCAAAAATTGTAGGGACTGAGACTCACTCAGGGGTCCTCCGGCCTCGAGCTCACACTGCCCCACCTTGCTCCCCACAGATCCTCTGCTTTCACTGGAAAAGTGGAGGCTGAGAACACCAACCCCACAGCCCATGCAGGGCCTCAGACGTGGCCATTCACTTCCTCCTGGCCTCACCCGCATATCTGTCCTCCTCTTGAGCCAGGGGCGTGCTCAGGCCTCTCCAGCTCTAACTCCACCTCCCTGAGTGAGAGGGCCAGGGCTGCCACCCTTCTCCCTCCGTGACCTCAAGCCCTCGGAGCGGTCTGGTCACCTGAGGAGGTTGGCTCCCTGCGGCCTTCGCAGCCTCCAGCCACTCATGGGGTCCTGGGTTCTCTCCACACCCACCAGTGCCTCCACTATGAGTGACATACAATCCCCACCTCCAGTTTGGCTTCCAGCTGTCAGGTCCAGGCTCTGTCTCTGGAACAAAGGCTGCCTCCGAACTCAACACATCCAAAGGAAGTCATCTCTTTCCCCAAGCCTGTGCCTCTAGCTAATCGCCCCCTCCCTTCTCATCCCATCACCTGGTCCAGGCCCAGGTGGACTCCCCCTCACCTGCCATTGCAGTCCTGAGTCCTCTCAAGCCCATCTGTGTCGTCCCACCTGTCTCCACCGTCACTGCTCCGGGAACCCCCCTCCCTCGTCTGCCCTAGACAGCACCTCACCAGTGTGCCTCCCCTGCAGAAGCAAGGCTGAGCACACTGACCCCCGCCTATCTGAACAATCAGCCCCTTCCAAAGTTTCATTCTGGCCAGGTGCGGTGGCTCACACCTGCAATCCCAGCGTTTAGGGAGGCCGCAGGAGCTCAAGACCAGCCTGGGAAACTATTTGTCCATTCTCACACTGCTGTGAAGAACTGCCCGAGCCTGAGTAATTTACAAAGAAAGAGGTTTAACTGACGCACAGTTCTGCATGGCTGGGGAGGCCTCAGGAAACTCACAATCCTGGAGGAAGGTGACGGGGAAGCAGGCACCTTCTTCGCTAGGCGACAGGAGAGAGAATGAACGCAGGAGGACCTACCAAACCATCAGCTCTTGTGAGAACTATCACGAGAAGAGCACGGGGGAACCGCCCCCATGATTCAATCACCTCCACCTGGGCTCTCCCTTGACACCTGGGGATTATGGGGATTATAATTCAAGATGAGATATTGGGTGGGGCAGAGCCAGACCGTATCAGCAACATAACCAGACCCTGTCTCTATTTAAAAAAAAAAAAAAAGGGGGGGGGGGTTGGGGAGGAAAAAAATTTTAATTAAAAAAAAATTCCACTGCCACCCTCTATCCAGTCACTTCCCTTCCTCGCCCAGCACAGACTCCACAGCCATCATAATTACTTCCAAAAGTCCTAACTCCCTCTTTCTTCTGCCGCCTTAACCTGGCCAAGTTCAGCTGTACGGTGACTGCTGTACCCCCGGCTGAAAAAGATGCTGCAAAAGGGCCACCTGCCAAACTCGTCAAACTCCCCGCCCGCGTCCCCAGGGAAGTGTATGTTTTCTCTCCTCTCCTGCGAGGCACCTTCCCTGCTGCCCTCACTCCACAGAGACCTTGCCCTGCCGTCTGGGCCTCTCCCTGGCTATGCTGAGTGGAATCACTGTCCCTGTTCCTAAGGCCAGTCCTTCCACTGTGCGCAGGACGCCAGCCCTCCTCACGCCCCATGGACTTGCTCCCTGAGGCCGCTTACGATCTCTCCGCAGCAAACAAATGTGTTCTGGTGACTCACCCCTCCTCAAAATCCTTTCTCCTCGTGGCTTTTATGGCAGAGGCGGTTGACAGCCGACTCCAGCAGCTGCTGTCCCAGTCCCCCTTCGAAGAGAGCCCTGGGTGTCTCTTAGTGCAGCCCTGCACCTGGCTTCCATGCAGTCAGGAGTGGCAGGTGGCTGAACTTCAGTTAATTAGGCCTAAGTAGGAAGTGCCCTATGGGACTCCTGGGAAATTACCTTAAAGGGAAAAGGTACATCCTTTGCCATCCCCATCCTCCATCAGCTGCCATCTGGAACTTGAACGTGATAACTGGGGCTCCAGAAGCTTTTTTTGTTTTGTTTTGAGACAGAGTTTCGCTCTTGTTGCCCAGGCTGGAGTGCAATGGCACGATCTTGGCTCACAGCAACCTCCATCTCCCAGGTTCAAGCGATTCTCCTGCCTCAGCTTCCCGAGTAGCTGGGATTACAGGCATGTGCACCACGCCTGGCTACTTTTGTATTTTTAGTAGACACAGGGTTTCTCCATGTTGGTCAGGCTGATGTCGAACTCCTGACCTCAGGTGATCTGCCCGCCTCGGCCTCCCAAAATGCTGGGATTACAGGCGTGAGCCACCGTGCCCAGCCTCCAGAACCTTTTTTTTTTGGAGACACGGTCTCACTCTGTTGGCCAGGCTGGAGTGCAGTGGCGCAATGCAGCCTTGACCTGCCAGGCTCAAGCAATCCTCTCATCTCAGCCTCCCAAGTAGCTGGGACTACAGGTACTCACCACCGCACCCGGCTGTTTTTTGTATTTTTAGTAGAAATGGGGTTTCACCATGTTACCCAGGCTGGTCTCGAACTCCTGGGCTCAAGAGAATCTCCCGCCTTGGCCTCTCAAAGTGCTGGGATTACAGGCATGAGCCACTGCACTTGACCTTCTTGGCTTTAAATACCAGTAACAGGCTGATAGCTCCATATCCTTATGTCTAGCAAGGCCTGGCAGAGTTGGGTATTCAACAGTCCATCCGACATTCTTTCTAAACACATGGGTATCTAATAGGCTCAGATTAAGCCATTTCCAAATTGCTGGTGCTCCTTCCCCACAAAGGTCCCCAGTCAGCCTCCTCTCAGTAAATGGCAGCACCTGGTTGCCCAAGCAGGCATGGAGGAGTCTCCTTTGATGTCTCATTTCCTTACTTTCCAACCCTCCCCAGCAAGTCCTGGCGTTCTCCCTTCAGAATCCCCCCTTCCAACCCCATGAAACCGCCCTTGCCCCAGCCACCATCAGTTCTCCCCTGGCTGCCTGCGCTCCTGACTCCACTCGGCTCCACATTCTCCCCGGAGCCACCGGGACACAAACCTGTGTACATTTCTAGAGAGCAGGTTCATGTTTGCAGGGGGCTGTCTTTGGTTGACTCTGGCAGATTCACCCTGACTTCTAGATAACGCTCCTCATTCTTCAGTTACTTCATTAGAAAAGGGCTGGGAAGCCCCTGGCTTATCATATTATAGCCTGTTGTTAGGTTATTGCAAACTTTTTAAATTTAATTTTTACCCAAATACTTGTAGTATTTAAAAATCAAATATGCCAGGCGTGGTGGCTTGCACCTGTAATCCCAGCACTTTGGGAGGCTGAGGCGGGAGAATGGCTTGAGCCCAGGAGTTGGATCCCAGCTTTAGCAACATGGTGAAACCCTGTCTCTACTAAAAATACAGAAAAATTACCCAGGTGTGGTGGCACACACCTGCAATCCCAGCTCCTTGGGAGGCTGAGGCAGGAGAATTGCTTGAACCTGGGAGGCAGAGGTTGCAGTGAGCTGAGATCAGGCCACTGCACTCCAGCCTGGGTGAAAAGAGGGAGATTGTGTACCACCCCCCCCCCGCCCCCCACAAAAAAATCATGAAATTCCCTATTTCACCTAGCCTTTTTTAGGGAAAACAACTAACATATTTCTTGTGAACTAGGGGGTTGAAGTTGAATTACCTTCATCTTAGTTTCTGCTGAGACCCCCCAAGGCATAGTCTCTGGGCCAACTGCCACGGAGAGGAGCAGGACCAGCAGCAGCCTGGACTGTGACACCAGGTGGTCCCAAGCGAGCTCACACTTCTGCTGGGAATGTGGTCTATAAAGGAGCTGGAAGTTCGAGGACCATTTTTAGAGGCCACCGAGAGGCTATGAATCTTATCGTAACCCATGGAGGAAGGCGTGGGGTTTCTGCTTCACCACGACTCAACAGAAGAGTGTGTGTAGAGGGGAGACCCCGACAGCCAGGAGCCAAAGATAGGGCCGGCCAGAGGGAGCGCACCCTCCAAAGTGAGGGAGCTGCCAACAGAAGAGGGCAGGGGGCATGCGTGTGAAAGCGCATGAAAATGCACCACGGCCGAAGCCAGTTCACAGCAGTATCGGCGAACGATGAACTTCTGCTCCCCACCTCATGCCCCTCTCAGCAACTTGGGAAAGAGAGCTGACAGCACCAAGTGGGCAAATAAAATAAGGCCGAGGCCAAACATAAGCTGCTCTCCCCCTGCAGAGAGCGAGGTTCCCCGCGGGCCCACAGTGGAAGGGGCGGCCTCTCTCCAAACGCGGCTGGAAGGAGTAGTTCCTGTGTTGGGCGGGGACTTCATCTGCCCAGGGCAGGGCTTGCTCTACATCTCACCTAGGGACAGCGGGAGAACAAGCCCTAGAGAGTAAATTTAGACAGTGGGAGACCAAAATAAAGGTGCTTTTGATTGGATTGAGCTTGTTCACCATAGCAGTAGGACTAGTATTTTGAACATGTTCTGCAATTGTGTTATTTGCCTTCTCAATACATAACTGATCAGCTGAAGTTCACTGACAGTGGGGTATGCTTACTAATTTGATGGATTCAGTGACTTTGATTTCTACCTGCTGTGATGACAGAATCTGAGACCTCCATTTCTCATTTTTTCTTTTTCTGGTAATTTGGTAGAGACAGATGGGAATTTGGTATGGAAAGGTGGCTTTCAGGATTCTCAATGAAAAACGTGCCAACATCCAGTGTCTCAGAGCCAAACATACGAAAGAGGAGAAAACCTATAATCCTTTGAGCATTTTTAATTTTTGGAAAAACAGCAATACCAGCTCACAGAGGAGGATCAGAATTCCAGGGAGCCGTGGCCAGGGCTGAGGCGGAGGCATGAGTGCTGACGGGAGATGGCAGCTGCGGCACCTCCCGAGAAGCTGCCACTTCCCTGAAACGCCGGCCCTGCTCACGGAGCCCAGGTGAGAGCTGTACCTTAGAGGGCAGAAATCATACTTGGAGGAAATCAGAACAGGGTGGCCTCTGGGGAGTGGGCTGGGCCGACTGGGAAGCAGCAGCAGCTTTCCTGAAACGGCTGTGAGGTTACACAGGGGTCACATTTGTCACTTTGAAGATCTGTGCATTTTACTCTATGTAAATCTTACCCATCCTCCAAAAGCAGTAAACAAACTAGTTAATGATACACATTTGGCAGTGCTTGGGGCGGGTACTGCCTGCAATATACTTAGAAAGCCATAAAAAATAAGTTAGATGGAAGAATGGAAAGTTATGTGATACAGAAATATAGCAAAATGGGTAACTGTAGAATTGAGATGGAAGATATACAATTATTTCAATTCTCTGTAGGTTTGAAATTTTTCATAAAAAAATACTGGGTGTGGGCACACCTTTGCTGTATTGGCAAATGTCCTTCTGAAACTCAGAACCCATGCTTTTCCCTCTAGGCCTAGGACAGCTGTCAGTTTCTAACCTTGACAGTATACACGCTACTTTTGAGTACAGAAACACTAGGGTTTTTGTATGTGGAATACCATTATTTAGATTCTTAAAAATCTGAATTTTGGCCAGGCATGGTGGCTCACGCCTGTAATCCCAGCACTTTGGGAGGCCAAGGCAGGCGGATCACCTGAGGCCAGGAGTTTGAGACCAGCCTGGCCAACATGGTGAAACCCCATCTCTACAAAAAAATACAAAAACTAGCTCAGGCATGGTGGTGGGCGCTTATAGTCCCAGCTACTTGGGAGGCTGACGCAGGAGAATCACTTGAACCTGGGAGGTGGCGGTTACAGTGAGCCAAAATCGCGCCACTGCACTCCAGCCTGAGTGACAGAGAGAGACTCTGTCTCAAAAAAAAAACAAAAAACAAAACTTAATTTTAACCTCTTTCCCCCCCCGTAAACCTTCTCTGTGGCCATGAATTTTTACATCTTTTTTGAGACAAGGTCTCACTTTGTCACCCAGGCTGCAGCGCAGTGGTGGACGCATAGCTCGCTGCAGCATCAACCTCAGGCAATCCTCCCACCTCAGCTTCCCCAGCAGCTGGGACTACAGGTGCGTGCCACCACGCCCAGCTAATTTTCATATTTTTGGTGGAGACAAGGTTTTGCCATGTCGCCCAGGCTGTTCTTGAACTCCTGGGCTCAAGCAATCCTTCTGCCCTGGCCTCCCAAAGTGCTGGGATTACAGGCAGGAGCCACCGCACCCAGCCAGATTTTTACATCTTGAGTCCAAGGAATTATGCTTGCCTTGCTGCATTACAAACTCCTGATGTACATGGTGGGCTCCTGATGTACAAAATCCTGGTGCTCAAGGGACTGGGAGGTGGAGCATCTTTATTTTCATAAGAAACTTTCCCCAAGACTTTGATGGAATGCTTTTAGGATGGGGAACTTTAAGGCAAACAAGAGGCAGTAGTAGGGGGACTAAGGGAAGGTGGAAGGGACAGGCCCTCAGCCCTATTCTGAACCCTTGCTTTGGAGCCAGAACGTCTCCTCCCTCCAGGGACAGACCCCCGATCGCCGTCCTAGAAACCTGACCTCTCCTCCTCCGACCTCCTTCCCCATTATCCTTCTTGGAGAAATTCAAGCAGAAGGACGGAGGAGCCTCAGACTTGGATCCCAGCTTCCGAGAACACAAGGGTGATGCTGCTGGCCACACCCCACGTTCGTCTGCAGCATGGAACCTAGCAGAGAATCACCACGTGGGGTCTGCAGTCACCCACTCTCAGGGGGCGCTTCCTAGGTCCGCAGGGACAGGGGAAACCAGAGTGTTTCTCAGACAACCAACGTTACTTGAAGATTCAGGGAAAACTATGTGAGAGGGTTATTTTTATATTAAGATAATCACGAATATATTATAGAGTGGAAAATGCCTATTATCTTTCATTAAAGTAGCTTTTGAAGAAATTTTGCCACGCTCTTATAAACTACACCCCTCAACTCCCAAGAGTATGTATTTCACTCCTCCGATAGCATTGCGGAAGCCTCACTGGAAAATCTGGGCAAGTATGATTGCTAGATGGAAGAACTCACAGACAGTGGTGACTTCTGGGGCAGGGAGGACAAGGACGGGGATTTCCAGGCTCACACTACACGGTGCCGAGTCTTTTTCCTGTGTAACAGGAAACAAAAGATAAAAAGAAAAACCCTAATAAAATTAAATACATGTGGTTTCAGAGGGAAAAAAACAAGAGTGTGGCTGGATGAGGGGTGGGTGGGAGTCTGAGTGCAGGTGAATTCCAAGTCTGCGGGGCAGATGTTTGCCCAGGACAGGCTCACTTGGGTGAACGGGGGCCCTCCAGGATTTCTGGGGCAGATAGTGTGGGAAGAGCAAGGCTATTTGAGTCTGAGACCTGTGTCCTGGCTGTGAGGGCGTAGGTAAGCCATTCTAAACCCAAGTCCCCATGTCTGAGGTGGCCCTAACACTCTGTCTACAGATGGTACCGTGAGGTGAGAGCTACTGTATGTTACACGCCAGGTGCATTCCGGGTCCTCAGTAAGTACCACTCTCTTCCCCAGTGCAGCATAGTAGAAAAAATCTTTCAACACTGGCAGCAGTGGGAAACAGTAAAAGAAGGACTAGGGCCAAGAGGCCCAGAAACCAGAGCACCAATTATACACCAAGCTACACTAAGTATGGCCACAGGCACAAGAAGCAGCAGGCCTCTCGGACGCCATGAACATCATCTCCCACCAGGGCTGGAGGAGGCAACCGGGCCTCCGACGTGTGATTACACAGGAAGAGTGAGGCCTTTTCAACCTAGTGTTTAAAGACACAACAGACGGGTAAGCATTTTGGTTATTTTTAGTTAAAGAAAAACAGCTTTCTCCAAGGGCGACAAAGTGAACTGAAGGTCAGAAGGAAGCTGGGTGCGGGCTTCTTGCAAGCTCTTGCTCCAAAACCTGGAAGTGAGGAGAGGGCCCTCCGGAGCTCTGGGGAAGGTTGGTGCACACAGGGGTTCCGTTGGTGGGGGAGGAAAAGCCGCCAGCCCACACACGGTCACTGGATTGGTCTGAGTGGGTTCCAAGCGACTGCCATGTGCTAGTCCACTGACATGATTGACATTAACATTCTTGGGGGGCATTAAATTAAGGAATGACACAGGGAGCCAAGAGAGTGGCTTATTCGGTTGGATTCTGAATCACAATCAGGAAATAGTCTTTATCTGCAAAAGAGAAAAATGAAAAAAAATCACTAAATGTAAAATGAGAGAAAAACACCCAAGAAAGCAAATAAACCATTAAATCACTAACCATAAAATGAGGAAGGGGAGAAAGCAACAAAAAGCATCAACGTTCAGCATCTCCAAATGCTGGGAAAACGGAAGATAAACCTTTAAGATTCCTGCAGGGGCTCCTGCAAGAGGGGCCTCCCTATACCGGGCAGCGGGCACTCTACAGTGTGTCGTCTCTTCTAATCCTCCCCACGACAGTGGCAGCAGGTAGGCAGGATTCTCACCCCTGTTTTCCAGGTGGGGGGACTCCAGTTCAAAGAGCTCCAATGAATTGCCTAAGGCCATGGTTCTCAAGCTAGCGGGCATCCCAACCACCTGGAGGGCTCCACGCCCAGAACCATCATTTAGTGGGGCTGGGGCAAAGCCCAAGAGTTTGCATTTCTCTAACAAGTTCCCAGGTGATGCTGATGTTGTAGGCTGTGGGAGGACCACTGGCTTAAGGTTACCCAGCTACTTAGTGTCAAAGATGGAATTCCGACATACTTCACTGGACTTGGGTAATGTCATTTTCTTTTTTTTCTCTCTCTTTTTTTCCCCTCTGCGAGACAGAGTCTTGCTCTGTCACCCAGGCTGAGTGCAGTGGTGCGATCATGACTCGCTGCAGCCTTGACCTCCTGGGCTCAGGTGATCCTCCCGCCTCAGCCTCCCATATAGCTGGGACTACAGGCACACCCCACCAAACCTGGGTAAATTTTTAAAAAGTTTTTTGTAGAAGATCAGGCGTGGTGGCTCACGTAGCACTTTGGGAGGCCAAGGTGGGCAGATCACTTGAGGTCAGGAATTCAAGACCAGCCTGGCTAACATGGTGAAACCCCATCTCTACTAAAAATACAAAAATTAGCCAGGCTTGGTGGCAGGTGCCTGTAATCCCAGCTACTTGGGAGGCTGAGGCAGGAGATCTGCCTGAACTTGGGAGGCAGAAGTTGCAGATCGCCTCACTGCACTCCAGCCTGGGTGATAAAGTGAGACTCCATTAAAAAAAAAAAAGTTTTGTACAGATGGGGTCTCACTATGTTGCCCAAGCTGGTTGCAAACTCCTGGGCTCAAGTGATCCTCCTGTCTCAGCCTCCCAAAGTGTTGGGATTATAGGTGTGAGCAACCACACCCAGCCAGTTAATGTCAATTTCTGTCACAAACTCAATTTGTTGGCTTTCCAGAACCTTCTGAATAAGAAAATTTCAAAATGGGACAAAGCAGCCTGGATTCCAGCTCCAGGGATCTGGCCCTGTAAGGAGGAATGTCCACCATTAAATCACAGCAAGTCCAAGTCCTTGGAGGTGAGCCTGAGTGCCTCTCGTTTTACTGAAGAGGTAACTGGAGAAGTGGTATTGTTGGATTTAGGGCTTGATAATTTGGAATAAAAGACACTGATGTTACTGATTGTGCCTATTTTTATCAGTGGTTTGTTAATTATTTGTTTTCATTAGTGATTTTTATATATGCAGATTTACCCACTTAATCAAACTGCAAACATTGATCAAGGCTTCTTTGTGTCCGGGTCTGGGCCACCCACTTCTCACACGGCACCTCAGTGAATCCTCGAGTCACTCTGAGAACACGGAGCCTCAGAGAGTTAAAGGGCTTGCCCAATCCAGGGTAAATCCACAGGTGGAGTGGGGACAGGGACCTGGGTTTGACCCCATACTCTGAACTGCCCTGGTCTGCTGCCCCCTGCTGAGCATGAGCGAAATGGCAGGACCTCAGCCAAGTCACTTTGTGGCTGTTCAGAGCCAAGCCTAAAGCTTGGTTCTTCCCACAAAGATGGGCTGTTGCAACAGGGAAGAAACAGAAATGAAATGACTAACAGTTTCATGGCTAACCAATCTGCATACATAAAAATCACTAATGAAAACAGAAATAATTAACAAGCCACTGATAAAAATAGGCACAATCGGTAATATCAGTGTCTTTTATTCCAAATTATCAAGCCCTAAATCCAATAATACCACTTGAAGTGCTTTGTGAGAGGTAGTGTGTGTTGAAGGTTGTGTAGGCTGAGTTAGTTACCTCAGCTTTAATATTAGTGAAGTTAATAAGTGAAAACTAGAAGTCTGTTTTTTTTGTTTTGTTTTTTGAGACTGGGTCTCGCTGTTGCCCAGGCTGGAGTGCAGTGGCGTGATCATGGCTCACTGCAGCCTCAACTGCCCAGGGTCAAGCGATCCTCCTGCCTCAGCCTCCCGAGTAGCTGGGAATACTGGTGCCACCATGTCCGGCTAACAAAAGTTTGTGTTAAAATGTCTTGGCCGGGCATGGTGGCTCACGCATATAATCCCAGCACTTTGGGAGGCTCAGGTGGGAGAATCGCTTGAGCCTAGGAGTTTGAGACCAGCCTGGGCAACATAGTGAAACCCTGTCTCTACCAAAAAAAAAAAAAAAAAAAAATGCTGGGTGTGGCGACACATGCCTGTGGTCCCAGCAGTATACTAGGGAGGCTGAGGCTGCAGAGAGCCATGATCGTACCACTGTACTCCAGCCTGGGCAACAGAGCTAGACCCTGTCTCAAAAAAAAAAAAAAAAAAAGCCTGTTCACGTGGGCGGTTCTGGGCCAGGGTGGGGTGAATGTGGCACACATGTGGAGAGCCACACTGTCTGGAACACCTGCTGCTGTCTGCAGCCTGGGAAGCAGTACCTCAGCTGGATGGGGTCAGGTCAGGCAGGTGGGAAGGCATGGATCTCCCTCCCGGGCCAGGCTGCTCCAGGCTGCCCACGATGTGTAGGGTGCTAACTACAGTCTCAAACGGGCACTTCCAGCAGCAGCCAGGCCTGCTCTACGCCCGTGGCCACCCCTGGGTCCTGTGTTCTGTAGCCATCCTGAGGCAATTCAGCGCCAGGGCCTCCTAGGCTCTGCGTGGTGGCTCCTGACCACAGGAGTTCTGGCACCAAAACCCAATTATTTTTTCTTGGCCACGTAAAAGTGGGTATGTCAAAGTGTCAAATCACTGGTTTTCATCCTAAAACTATGCCCCACAGACATCCCTGACCCCATCCCCACTGCTGACCCCACTTCTGACCCATATCAGTGGGGTGTCAGCAGTGGAGGGAGGTTTACAGAGTCATTCATTTATTTAATCAATGGATATTTGCTAGATGCTTACTATGTGCTTACAAGCCCCTGCCCTCATAGAACTTACTCTCAAGTGGAGTAGATGGCCTTAAAAATGCAGGTAAGCATTTGGTGACGAGGAAGGACTGAGTGGCAGCAGTGAGGCTGAGCCAAAGAAGCATGCTCTGTAAGACAAGCTCAGCGCGCCACCGTCCTCCAGCACAGCGCCGCGTGTGTGTGGGAGAGAGACAGTGTGACTTGAGAGCACGGGCGCCCCCTGCAGTGCTGCCAAGGTGAGGGACTGGCCACCTCATCCTCCTCCACTGACAAGGTTGTGGGATCTCCAGGCCTGTGAACCCCAAGGAGAACCCCCTACTTGGGAGCTGCCCATTCTGGACTCAAGCACCAACCACAGTCATGGGCTCTGAATGCCTGTGGGTCTTCAGGGCCAAATTGGAGACGCCGCCGCTGCCAAGTTGAGACCTGAATGGCCAGGAGCTTTCAGACGACACTGTCCTTCCAGAGGAGACATTCTCAGGAGCTTTATGCCAAGGGACACTGTCTGTGGAGAATTTGTCTGATTTGGAGACCAAGTAATTTGCTCCCTTCCCCCATACCCTGAACTCCCTCCCAGTGGGCCACTGGGGAGCACAAGGTCTGCTGTGCACAGGGTGAGTAGGGGGATTGTTCCCGGCCCAACTTTTTTTTTTTTTTTTTTTTTTTTTTTTGAGACAGAGTCTCGCTCTGTTTCCCAGGCTGGAGTGCAGTGGCGCGATCTCAGCTCACTGCAAGCTCCGCCTCCTGGGTTCAAGTGATTCTCCTGCCTCAGCATCCCAAGTACCTGGGATTACAGGTGTGCGCCACCATGCCCAGCTAATTTTTTTATTTTTAGTAGAGACGGGGTTTCACCATGTTGGTCAGGCTGGTCTTGAACTCCTGACCTTGTGATCCGCCTGCCTTGGCCTCCCAAAGTGCTGGGATTACAGGCGTGAGTCACTGCGCCCCATCCCGGCCCGACTTTTGGGGAGTGAAGCTTTGTCCTCTGCAGCCACACAACATGACATCCTGGGAGGAACTGCAGTTTAAATCTGATTCCAAGGCTTTTTCCCCCAACCCAGGTCAACACACTCAACCAGGCAGGGTGGCTCAGGACATCAGCACAGCACAGTCCCCTACTCGACACTTTACAGATGTGGATTTGCAGGTGTTCTGCAACTTGCCCAGGGTCATGCTTGTGGGAAGCAAAGCTGGGAAAACAGATTCTGTGCCTCCTGCAGTCTTTTCTCCCCGATGGATCAGGCATTACACACAGAAGCGTGATTTTGGAATAAAAGACTCTGGAGTTATTCTTATGTTCTTCTCTGTGACTGAACTGCTCTGTCCCCACCCCTCTAGGGAGTGTCCCAGGGAGCCTGTGGGCTGCTGTGACTGGCTCTATAGTTCTTTCCTGCCCATCCTTCCAGGCCTGGTGACAGAACCTATGCTGGTCTGCTGCAGGGAGTGGCTGACCTCCCATCAAATTACCTCAGAACTCTGTGGCCAGCCTCCTTGCCCTCTGTGTTGCCAGTCCAGAGCATTCAGTGTCCCCAGACCCCCCACTGCCTTCCTTTATCCAGGTCCTAATCATAATCCTATCACCTCCTGCCCTAAAAACCTCTGCTTGCAAGATCAAGTCCATGCAACTGAGTTAGGTGTTTGTGGCCCCTTCTAAACTGGACCAAAGCCTCACCTCCCACTCCTCCCCACTCACATCCTGATGCCCTAGATAAGCGGCACTGCAGCGGGAGTGCACCATCACGCACACACGTGACGCACGCACACTCAACTATGTGGCTCAGCCAAGAAAAAGCAGAGTGAGAAAAAAGTAATAATGCAAAGACGGCCCTGGAGGCTCTGCCTGCCACCCCAGTCCATGAGTGAGAGCGAGGGGGCCGGGCAGGAGATGTGGCTCTGTTGCTCGCTCCTGTGCTCCCATCCTTGTGGGCTCCTCCCAGAATGAGCATCTCCTCACCCTGAGAATGATCCTAAGGACTAAACACAGGCCTTGGTTGCACCACACAGCCCCCAAATGCAAGGCAAGCACCTCGCATAAAGGAAACACAGCAATCTGCTCCCGTGCGGCAGGAAAAGCTGGCTGCAAGGGGCCTAAAGACAGGCCTGGCCTTTACAAGTGGGCAGAGAACATGTTTTCAAGGATAAAATGATACAGTACTTTTGCTTTACATTTTGGAGAAGAATCACTGAATATTCTTCCAAACGTGGCTTTCCGCCCCTCCGCCTTGCTCACACTGCTTCCTGGTGCCCTTAAGATTCAGCTCCAGTGTCCCCTCTTCTGGGAAGCTTTTGCAGACAGCCCCAGACAGGCCTGGCCACACCCTCCTCTATGTCCCAAATGCCTTTGAGTTTTCTCCTATCAAGGAAGGGGAGACACACATGATGCTCACGTGTCTGTCTATCTCAGGAGACTGGGGTTACCCTCTGGGGCCGGTCCCTGGGAGGATCTGCTATGGGACACCAGCTGGAGGCTGGCTAGGCAGTGAGGCAACAACCCAATTCCTTCAACTCCTCGGGCCCTGCTTGGATCCTCTGGAGACACCACTGTGCCAGGACTCCTGATGAGCCACAGAGAATGTGCCATGAGGTCTGTTCCTACATGGGGAGGTAGAAGACCCCTTACCTGGTGCAACCATAATTTCATTTTTCTTGGAGCGAATTCGAAGGAAGGTGAGATCGTTCTGGGGGTCGATGTCACGCACGGTGCTCCGTGCCTTCAGGATGAAGCTGTGCATGAGGCTGGCATACTGGGTGGTGGTGGGGTTGTCCATGGTGCTCTTGATGGGAATGCCTGAGGGGAGAGCAGACGGAGACTGAGAGGATGTGGAGCCCCTTCTGCCGAGCTCCCACCCACACCCCTAATTGGGGAGAACTGGAATAGCAGTTCTCAGTCAATGCCACCATCCGCAGAGGGCTTGCTATGTGACAGGCATGGTGCTGAGCACCCGAAGCATGCCAGTGCCATGCCCTAGAACTACTCTGTGGGTGGCAACACCATCTCATTTGCCCATGAGGCAACAGGAGCTCTGAGTGATGAGGCGACCTGTCTGTAGTCACACAGTGGGGCCAGGATTCACATGCAGGCCTGCTGGCTCACTCCTGGGTTCCTTTCCCAGGGCTGATTGGTTCCCAGCAGTAAAAGGAGAGACTAGCTCTGATTCATGCAGGGACACAGATTTAAAAAACTAACAAAATCAGGTTTTTATTTTTTTGTCCAAAAAAGGAGAGACTCATTCATAGTGCTTAGAATTGAAACCAGGAAGCGCTTTTACAAATTTCTTTTTTTTTGAGACGGAGTCTTGCTCTGTTGCCCAGGCTGGAGTGCAGTGGCTCACTGCAACCTCCGCCTCCCGGGTTCAAGTGATTCTCCTGCCTCAGTTTCCCAAGTATCTGGGATTACAGGCGCGTGCCACAGCACCCAGCTAGCTAATTTTTGTATTTTTAGTAGAGACAAGGTTTCACCATGTTTGCCAGGCTGGTCTTGAACTCCTGACCTCAGGTGATCTGCCCACCTCGGCCTCCCAAAGTGCTGGGATTACAGGCGTGAGTCATCGCACCCTGCCTTACAAACTTCTTTTATTTATTTTATTTTTTGAGATGGAGTCTTGCTGTGTCGCCCAGGCTGGAGTGCAATGGCGCAACCTCGGCTCACTGCAACCTCCGCCTTCCAGGTTCAAGTGATTCTCCTGCCTCAGCCTCCTATGTAGCTGGAACTACAGACGCGCACCACCACACCTGGCTGATTTTTGTATTTTTAGAAGAGACGGGGTTTCACCATACTGGCCAGGCTAGTCTTGAACTCCTGACCTCATGATCCACCCGCCTTGGCCTTCCAAAGTGCTGGGATTACAGGCGTGAGCCACCGCGCCCGGCCACAAACTTCTAAACACTAAAAAGTAGAAGAGAAAAAGTCAGCTTGTGCTGGGACATAACCATCATGATTTCCACCCAAGGGAGGCTTGGGTAGCAGCTATAAACACACTGTCCACATGGCCGTGCCAAGTTAAAGCATGTTTCTATGTTTGTACAACAGGCACAGAAACATAGAACATGTTGACCCTTTGTAAACAGCACTGCTATCTCTTTCAAAGAGCCCACTAGGTGAGCGGTCCACAGACCTCCCCAGCCCCTACTGTTGGCTACTTAGGGGCTGGGTTTGTTACCAGTATAATTAACTGGGCAGTGAACATCACCGTATACCAAGCCTTTTGTTTGGGGACTGTTTCCTTGAGATGAACCATTAAGTGGACTTATTCACTGGACGGTGCCTACTGTCACAGAGGTGAGGCATGCGGCTCACACTGAGCCACCGCAGGTCATGATTGGGCCAGCAGGTGCCTGTGAATTGCCTGTGACATATGAGCAGAAGACTCCATCCATGGGACCCCAAGAGCCCGCCAGCTGACAGGCACTTGAGGAATGTGGCACAAGTAGCTCCTCACATAGAAGTGGCCAGCTTTGGGGCCCAGGACCCTGCTCATCCTGCCCACAGCTGCTCAGTCTAGGGATCGGCCAAAGGCAGTTATCAGGCCGACTGGCTGAGTGGTAAAGAAACTGGCTCAATCTTGTCATCCTAGGGCACCAGGAATGTGAGGGTGGGCAGAAGAGGACACGGTGGCAAAAGAAGCAGGTGAGTCACAGAGGCTTTTTGAGCCAAGTCAAGTCAGGAGAATAGGTTGCAGTCATCACTTGTCTGTAAGGGACAAGATGACCAGATCACCAGGGCTGCTGCTGGCTCCTGGATGGCCACAATGTGCATGGCAGGGCCCCGCAAAGCCTTGCTCTACAGTTGAAGCTTCCTGAGGATGGCAGTAATGAATGCGTCCATTATAATCTAACCACGATGGGGCGGCGATGGGGTAGGAGCCACCACGACTCTTTCTGCCCACCCTTGCATTCCTGGGGGCCTAAGAAAACAAGATTGGGCCAGTTTCTTGCCACCCAGCAAGTCAGTCTGATGAATGCCTTTAGTCGTGTCCTAGGCTGGGCAGCTATGGACCAGATTAATAGGGTCCTGGGCTCCAAATTGACCTAGGCTTACACCCAGCTCTGCCCTTCACAGCTATGCAGCCTTGGGCAAGTGATGAAACCTCCTGAGCTTCCACTGCCTTATCTGTTAAATAATATCTGTGCTTCGAAGTGCTGCTGGGCGGGCTGAATACTGCTTAATTCATTTAAGAATGTTTAGCAAGAGTACACTTAATAAATGTTAATAAACACCACTCACACAGTAAATGCCATTTCCATTAATCTGAAGGGATGTGACTATTGCTTAAACCCGCAAGGGCCTTGCTAAAACACAGCCCACCCACCGAGGGCCAGGACCAGAGCCCAGGTAGAGCCCTGGGTTGGCTGTTCTTGCTACCTGGCCGGGAACCCGCCCCTTAGCTCACCTTTGGGCCCCAATGGTAAGAGGCCCACAGTCCCAAGGCTTGGCATGGTTTGGGTGATCAGAACCCCTAACCTTCTCTTTTTACACACCACGAAGCCACCTTCTCACAGATCCCTCTGCCTGGAACTTTCTTTCCTTCCCCTATTCACTCATGATTTCCACTTTGGTCCCTGAGGTCTCCATCTTCGGGTGACACTTCCCATCCCCACTGGCACCATCCCAGCACCACGCAGTTTTTCCAGGTTGACACTGCACCATTACAAAGTGATCATTATTCCATCTCCCACCACAATGTAAGCTCCCCAAGGGCTTGAGCAAGTCTGATTTGCTCACTAGTGTCCCTAGAGAGACAGCATTAAGCTTTTATTGCTATTGGTAAGTGAGTGGTCAAAGGGTCTACTTTTACTAGTTTGGACAGATATTGGCATGAGGAGTCTGATCACATCCATATAAGCGGGAGCTGTGTAAAACAGACAAGAAACTAAACATCTACTGGCTCACTCCAAAAACAAAAGAAAACGTGGAAGTACAGGGCCAAGGACCAAAACCGGGAAGAAATTAAAACAAGGACAAAGGTTAATTCCAGATTCACTGGATGCTGGAGCTGGAGAAGACCTGAGACGGCCTAGTTATTAGGCCACCTGCTCCCTGCCTCTGTCTTCACAAATGAACACTGTGTAGCCTGCAGAAGTAGCTGGTTATCTGGGAGGCACAATTTCTAACTTGGGGCTCTGATCTACTGGGATACACCCCCAGGCCCTTCCACCACACCCAGTCCCTTCAAGTGATAAAAAACATCTAAAAAATTCAACAGATACTTTAATCAAACACCAACTCTGGGCCAACACCATCCTAAGTACTACAGACAGCAGTGAACACAAGAGACCAATCTTTGCCTTCATGAGACTTACACATTTAAGCCTTTTATTCTGCCTGTGTGGGTAGCAGCAGAGGATGGCAGGGGGTCTGGAGAAGTATAAATGGAATGAAACTTCCCTTGCGTTTTCAGTAAAGCTGCTTAAACTCAGACTTTTATTATGAAACACCATTTGAATCTAGCCAAGGCAGAGATGTCAAAAGGCAGTGGCAGATGGCTCGAAAGTATTGGGACTTGGGTATGTCATAGGTTCAGGGGCAGGAGCAGGAGCAACCACTCTGGGCTGGGGTGATCAGTGAGGGTGTCCTGAAGAAAGAGGCAGCTGAGCTGAATGTTGGGGATGGGTAGGAAAACCCTAGATAAGATCATAGGCATCCCAATACAATTATCCTCAAATAATCATCTTTAATGGAAGCTTCCAGAGGGCTTAAAGGCCCCATGGATCAGTGGGAAGTGTGACCAACTCAGATTCTGTGTTCTGACCACGTTCATTCACAGCTGGGTGACCTTGGGCGGTTCCCCACACCTCTCTCAGCTTTGGGTTTCTCATCTGCAAACTGGGCAAACCCTTGCCTCGCAGGGTCACTGTGTGAGATGTAAACGAGACACTGATGTGGGGGCCCTGAGAATGGGACGCAAGTTAAAGACACACACACACTAACTGAGACATTCATAGGCATTTCATGCCAGGCACTATTCTAAAAGCTTCCCCTAGAGGAAGGCAGAATTATGACCCACATTTTACAAATGAGAAAACTTAACAGAGAAAGTGGCTTATGCCCAAAACCACATAGCTGATAAGTTAAGTAGGGCCCAGATTCAAAGCCAGGTGGGCTCATTCTGCATTCCACGTTCTCAGCTATGGTGCGATCAGCCCCATGAGTATACAAAAAAGCAGCACTCACTAGTATCCAAAAGGTAAGCAGCTAGGGCTTCCCAGTGAAAAGGCTTGGCTTTAGGGGCAGTTTTAAGGCAAGAATGAGGGCCTCTCCTTTGTGAGTTCATGTGGAAGCCTGGGGGTCACAGCTGGGGCTGTTGGCCCCTGGGGTTGTCTCCTTGGAGTCAAAATGTCCAGTCCCAGAAGACAGTTTCTCTCTTAGACAAAAGTCTTTCAGGTCTTAGAGCAAGAAGTGCCCAAAAGAGATTCCCTGGACCATCACAGGACTTGAGGCAGTTGAGGGCTGAAGCGGGGAAAGGAGTTGCCTCAGGCCACCCAACTGATCAGGGGCAGCCCTGAGCAGGGGGCCTGCTCCTGCCTCCACAGTGTCCCAAGGGCTGCCAGCCTCCTGTAAAGGAAATGACCACATGGTTTAATCAGAACTAGACAGGGCTGGGGAGCACGTTCTGTCTAGCTCTGTGCTTGCCAGGGCTCTGCTGACTTGGAAATCAACATTTTTTTTTTTTTTGAGACCGAGTTTCATTCTTGTCGTCCAGGCTGGAGTGCAGTGGTGTGATCTCGGCTCATTGCAACCTCTGCCTCCTTGGTTCAAGCGATTCTCCTGCCTCAGCCTCCCGAATAGCTGGGATTACAGGTGCCCGCCACCACGCCAGGCTAATTTTTGTATTTTTAGTAGAGACAAGGTTTCACCATGTTGGCCAGGCTGGTCTCGAACTCCTGACCTCAGGTGATACGCCCGCCTCGGCCTCCCAAAGGGCTGAGATTACAGGCGTGAGCCACCACGCCCGGCTGGAAATCAACATTCTATCCAAGGACACAGCACCTCCACTTTGTTGCCCTTGATGGCTTTCATTCTGCTTAAGTAGGAATTGCTGAGAACTCTGCTTCTCCAAAACAAGGCCTAGACTGAAGACACACATAAGAGGCTCTCTAAGAGCACTGAACAAATTAGAGCCCACTGAATACACTGGGCTAGAGAATTTGGCGGGCCCCGCAACCGGGCATGGCCTGACCTCTTGGGATGTCCAAGTGTGTCTGTAAAGGTGGCCGCAATAATGTCTACCCTACGAGGCAGCCAAGAAACACATAAACAAACCGTGCCTGGCAGCACACCAGACATGTGACAGACACAGGCACTGCTGTACCACTTCCACCCACAGGGCTGCTGGTAAATCCTAGCCTGTGGGAGCAGCCCCTGGGCTGGGCACTGAAGGGCCTACACACTTCATTGTTACTTTTTTTTTTTTTTTTTTTTTTAAAGAGACAAGGTCTTGCTCTGTGCTGGAGTGCAATCAAAGCTTTGAGCAAGAAGCCTTGAAGCAAACTGCAGCCTTGAACTCCCGGGCTCAAGGAATCCTCCTGTCTTAGCATCCTGAGTAGCTAAGACTACAGGCGTGTGCCGCCACACCTGCCTAATTTTTCTTTTTTTTTTGTGGAGTTCGGGGTCTCACTACATTGCCCAGGCTCGTCTTGAACCCCTTGGCTCAAGCAATCGTCCTGCCATGGCCTCCCAAAGTGCTGAGAACAGGTGTGAGCAACCATGCACCACGCCCAGCCATTATAACAATTATTAATCTACTGATTATGGCATCTAACATGCTTGCAAAAATTTCAGGTTTTTTCCTTTGGGATTATTTCCTCTCAACACAGTCCTCAGGAATTACCAAATCAAAGGGGCTGATGGCAACACCCACTGTGGTTGGTTCATTTAACGTTCACTGACCTGACTCTGCAGCCTGTGGTGAATGACACGGGAACAGAGGTGAGTCAGGCATGGTCCTGGTCTTCCTTCACTGGTCACGCTGCTCTATCAGCAGCAGTGTCTCAGTGGACTCCTCTCCTCCCAGTCTCACATAAACTGGTTTATGTTATTTTTGTAAACTCCAGTAGGGTAGTTTTTAAATTGGCCAAACCCCTTCCCAAATTAAAACCAATGTAGAAACATGAACTGATGGTTCTTAGTGTGTGTGCTCTGACTGAAGTGGAGGACAGGAACCCCAGCCTCTACCTCTACTCCCAGGGTAGCACAGGACCCCTGGGTTTAAGGACCACAGCCCTGAAAACATGATCTGAGGCAGTCTCTCCAAGGGAAGGCCTTCGGAAGGAGACAGAACTGCTGTGAATCTTAGGCCTGTGGCTCTCACTGCAGCCTCTTCTGATTAGAATCTATCCCCTAAAGCAGAATTTTCTAAACCTGTCTGATCATAAGAATCTCCTGGGGTGCTTCGTAAACACACAGATTCCTCAGGTCTTGCTTTGGCTCTAACAAATTAGACTTTTTGGTGCAGAAGCCTGGAAAGCTATGTTTAACAGGACCCCCGGGTGATTTCAAAGAATGAATACGTGTGGGAAACACTGTGGCCTAGAGGCATGAAGCATGTGGATGCTCCCAACCCAACAGGGGAACCCAATCAGGTAAATCAGAGTTTGTATGAACAAATGCCTCACAGCTCAAAACAGATGGTGACAATACTGTACTAAATGCTTTACGCTGTTCATTCTTAGTTACTCTTCAACTTATGAGGTAGATATAAGTATTATCCCCATTTACAGGCTTAAGCAACTTGGCCAAGGTCACAAAGCTAGTCAGGAGATGAGGCAGAATTCAAACTCACAACTGCTGGATTCCAGAGTCCCTGTCCTTACTGCTGCCTGGAGCGTGAGGGCCTGGGGGCCATTCTGGTTCTTTACAGCCTGGCGCGGGAGAACGCACCCAAGTGCACTCAGACGGGCTTGGATTTAAATCTCGACTGTGTGATGGTAGGCAGATCAATTACATTTCTAGACTCAGTTTTCTCCATTGCAAAATGCAGACGACAGGCCTGCTTAAAGACTATAAGAAAGAGTATGTGGAGCACCAGCCAGAATCCTGGCACAGAGCGGGTATGTGATAAATGCTAGCTCCCTTCCTGTCCAGTGCAGTCTGGGAAAGTTAGTATCTGTACCCTTCTACCTACACAGATACCACTCAGAAAGGGTTGTCGGGGTGGAGGGGAGCTGCAGGCACAGAGGAGTTAACTAGAGAACTATCCAGCCAATAAAGCAGAATCAACACAAATGGGGATGTAATATCCACTTAATGGATTTACTAAAAAGTAGAAACAACAAAATTGGGCTACAACAAAATTGGGCTAATGAACATTGTCGTGGCACTTAATTTGTTTATGTAAACCATGAAGCAATATTTTAAAAAGCTCAAGTGTAAACAGATGCCCAAGGGTAACAACTATGATTATGATCCTCTGGAACTGTGCCGGACGAGGCTGAGTAAGCATGGAAGACTGAAGTGTGATCTGTCAGGGCGGTGGGATTGAGCAGATTTTCCCTTTGTGAGGACGCTGGAGGTGGCTGGTCTGAATGCAGTTTACAACTAATTGCTCACAACCAGTTACCGATTTCTTTGTCCCTTCTCCACTCCCGCTGCTTCACCTGACTAGCCTTAATGAAAAAAAAAAAAAAAAGAACACTGGAGGTGTTAAAAATTAAAAAGGCCTAAAATTAGATCAGGTTCATGAAGGGCTTAGTGAACAGCAAGTGCTATGCTGTGTTATGGCTGCTTCTGGGCCTGCCTGGGTACGGGTCATGGCGGGAGGGAGGGCGTACCTTCTGTGTTCACGACGATGATTCCCTGCACTCCCTTCTGGCTCTGCAGTCGCTTCAGTGTCTCCTCCACCTCTGCCTGCCAGAAAACAAGACCAAGGTTAGGAGAGAGGCCGATAGGCAGGATTAACTTCCTCATACCCCAGGCAGATGAATCATACGTTTGTCTTCCAACAACAAACAAGTAATACTCAGGCACCTGGCACACCCTCAAAGTTCCCCAGGCTGATCTGACGTGCTCCTCCGGCAACCACCAGTGCCCAGAGCATCCGCTCACACCCCCACGCAGGACAGGGCTGCTCCTGGCGCTCTGCCCACCAGGCACTATTATCCCACCCTCCTCAGCTGTTGGGGAGCAGAATATAAACACCATTCCCATGTATATACATGTCCATGACTCACATATTTGGCATAGCTGGGGGATGGGACTCTGTTGATTTAAGAAAACTCAGAGAGTAGTATCTAACAGGAAGACAACACTTTGTCATTTGTGGCCCAAACAGCACATGAGGATAGACTCAGTGACTGCGGCAGGCATCTGAGATAGTGTGACGCACAGCACTCAGCTGTAAGAAGTGTGCCTTGGGAAGGGGCTCATTAATCTTGATTACCCAGAAACTGCTCTGGTGGGCTACTCTTGCATATGGCATCTGTAAGTGGAGGGGCAGTCGCAGTTTGGGTCCTCATTCTGCCATGCCAGGCCTCCTGCCACTCCTGCCCTACCCTTCCCTCCACTCTGCAGCTCCGTGGCACACCTCCCTCTCTCTACATCTTTTTATCCCACAAGGCCTCTTCTCTGCTGAAATCCAACAAACTCCTCTTGACCATCTAAGACATCATCTCCTCCGCGAAGCCTTTACTGATCCCCCAGTTGATGGAGTCTGCCTACGTGTGACTTCCCAGATCCCTGGGTGTGCCTCTCTGGGACACGCATTAGGTACTATGTCTATTTCTTAAGAGACTCTAAAAAGGTCTGTGGAGTGGAAGTGTGATAAACACCGCTTAACTGAACTAGGCTTAATTCTTCCTGTGGATGGAAACTAGCCCTGAGGTATACCTGTTCTCAGGCGGCCCCTTCCAGACTGGTCTAGAATCCAGTCAGAAGCCCCTCAAAGGCTGAGAGTTGTTAGAAACAGAGGCTCCATTCACCAAAAGAAATGGGGAGGGGGGGATCCTCAACACTGGGTGGAGACAGCACAATGAATTCTTGTTTTTCTGGAAGGCACAAGGCTGACAATCCAGTCACTGCCACCCACTCCCCTGTGACAGAATACTCTCGAACACTGGAGGGAAGGGTAAATAAGCTCCTCCTATAAAGTGGCAAATGGGGCCGGTGCGGCGGCTCATGCCTGTAATCCCAGCACTTTGGGAGGCCGAGATGGGCGGATCATGAGGTCAGGAGATAGAAACCATTCTGGCTAACACGGTGAAACTCCGTCTCTCCTGAAAATACAAAAAAAATTAGCCGGGCGTAGTGGCGGGCGCCTGTAGTCCCAGCCACTGGGGAGGCTGAGGCAGAAGAATGGCGTGAACCCGCGGGGCGGAGCTTGCAGTAAACCGAGATCGCACCACTGCACTCCAGCATGGGTGACTGGGACTCCATTTCCAAAAAAAAAAAAACAAAAAAAAAAGTGGAAAATGGACTTATGCCTCTAAGATCTGGAGCCTGGGTACAATGACAGGGCTCTGTGGACGTGAGAGTACAATGCAGTGGGTCATGCGTGTATGAGATCGAATGTCAGTCAACACACTCACTGAGCTCCTACTGTATGCCAACGGCTATTCTGAAGGGGAGGAGTGGGGCACAATAGTGGTCACTGCTGGACAGTACTCACTGGACAGTACTCAGTCTACCCTGCTCGCCCTCCTGGAAATTCATCATGGACCAAAGTACAGTGACATTTGCAATAGCAGAATGCAGAAAGAACTAAAAATGCCTAACAATTAGGGAAAAGGCCAAGTAGATTATGGAACATCCACTAATAGGAATACACATATTAACCATGGTGATTAGACCATGTTATACCATCACAAAAGGTGTGTGCTATAATGTTAAGTGAAAACAGCAAAATGCAAAAATAAAGTGCTTTGGTGACTGCAATCACATGAAAACAAGGTTACAGGAGATTATGAAAAAAGAGCCACATTAAGGGCAAGGAATTATAGAAAGGTTTTATTTTCTTTTTTTCAAAACACCCTTTTTCATTCTACTGTATTGTTTCTATTTAAAAACATTTTAACCCCCCATCTATGCATCCAAAAGAAGTCTATGATACAGGGGCCACAAGGCTCTGATACACTCAATGTTGTCAGAATAAGATGTAAGAATAACTTGGATGACAATTTAGGACAGCTCAATCTGCAATCAACCCGGAAAGAAAGGGGAAAGAAAGTGAAAACCGAGATGTCAGAATCTAAATCCAAAACAGCCCCCAGAGATTGGAGAATGGGGCTGAAATGAAAAAGATGAAATTTCTTAAGACTGCTATTCATTTAGTAACTACATGGCAACCTTCCATGTGCCAGACATTGTTCTAGGCCTGTGATGATGCAGTGAACAAAATATAACAAAAATCCCATGTCACGAAACTGACATTTGTGGGAAAGGACATTAAATAAGCAAAAAGAAGTAAAACATAAATGTCAGCTACAGCAGGGAAACCGGACCTGGAATGCAGGGGTGATGGGAATGTGAAATACATCATCAGAGAAGGCTCACCAAGGCGATAGTGAGTAGACATCTGAAGGAAATGAGGGAGTTAGCCATGCTGGTTTCTGGGGAGTGTTCCAGACAGCACCAAGAGCAAGCACAAAAGCCCTGGGGTGGGCAAGCGTCCGGTATGTTCAGGGGGAAAAGCAAAGGGGCCACTGTGGCTGAAGGGCAGGGAGCAGGGGAGGGACAGCAGCTGGGATCCGGGACCAGACCACAGACGGCCTGGCAGATCAAGTGTTGACCTTGGTTTTCACTGGGCGTGATTCATGGAGCCACTGTCAAGTTTTGAGGTAAAGAGTGACAAGACCTGATGCTTCCAAAGGACGGCTCTGGCTGCTGTGGGGAGAAGGGACAGCAGGGGGCGAACACAGCCTGCGGAAGCCTCCTACCCCTGCCCTGCCAGGTGCTGCTCTCGGTCTGAAGGAAACAAGCTTCCCTCCTTCACTCACTGCTTGATGTAACTACCTCCCAACCCTTTGGACTCAGCTCCAGAGCCCGCAGGAGGCTTCTCTGACATCAGCCCCTCTACTGGGCACCGAGGCCCCCAGCCTTCGCAGCACTGACCACAATGCAGTGCAACTGTTTAGGTCACATTCGTCTCCTCCTCCAGACGCAAGGCACCCTGCAAACAGGAAACCAGACCAGACTTTATAGCCCCAGTACCTCACATAGGATAGGCTCAATAAATACTGAAGGAACAAATAAAAAGCATTTCTGCAACTATGTTTCACGAAATCAACCTTTTTAAGTACAGGAGGGGGACATGGCCTCACAGTCCACAGTGTGAAAAAGAGCTAAGGTTTAGGTGATCTGAAACTCAACGAGAACCAGACACTAAGATCTGGCTGTTTAAAAGTAAACATGGGCTGGGCACAGTGGCTCATGCCTGTAATCCCAGCACTTTGGGGGACCAAAGCAGGTAGACTGCTTGAGCCCAGGCGTTTGAGACCAGCCTGGGCAACATGGTGAAGCTTCGTCTCTACAAAAGATAAAAAAAATTAACCATGCGTGGTGTCGTGTGCCTGTAGTCCCAGCTAGTTGGGAGGCTGAGGTGAAAGGATTGCTTGAGCCCAGGAGGTCGAGGCTGCAGTGAGCCATGATCGCGCCATTGCACTCCAGCCTGGACAACAGAGTGTAAGACTCATCAAAAAAAAGAAAAAGAAAAAAAGAAAAAGAAAAAAGAAAAGTAAACACACATCTCACACATCTATCAGGAATGGGAGGACACATAGGTATAATTTCCCTACTCAGCACCTACTATGGGTCATATATTGCTTTCAGACACATGCTCTCTTCTGAAACTCCCATTCATGGGTTAGTATGATCTCCATGTTAGTGATGGGGAAACAGGTTTGGAAAGGAGAAGGGTTTTGCCCAAGAACACATTGCAGGTCAACAGAAGAGCTGAATATACTGGTGACCACAACTGAGGAGGTCCCTGCCCTCAGGGAGCTCACATTCTGGTGAAAGAGACTTAAACAAGTGAACAAGATTCTTGCAGGATACAGGGACTAGGCTGTGGGGCAAGGGATGCTACTCTGGCTAATGTGGTCAGGAACACCTGAGGAGATGTAATCTTTTTTTTTTTGAGATAGGGTTTCACTCTGTCACCCAGGCGTGCCATGGTTCGATCATGGCTCACTGCAGCCTTGACCTCCCAGGCTCAAGTGATCCTCCCACTTCAGCCTCCCGAACACGTGGGACTACTGATGTGTACTGCCAAACCCAGCTAATTTTTTGTAGAGATGGGGTTTCGACATGTTGCCCAGGCTGGTCTTGAACTCCTGGGCTCAAGTGATCTACTGCCTTGGCCTCCCAAACTGTTGGGACTACAGGCGTGAGCCACCATTCTCGGCCATAAGTATGTCATCTTTAAGCCAAGAATCAAATGATGAGAAAGAAATGCACTCTGGGCAATGGGATGATGGAGACAAGGCTCCCCAATTCTCTAGTTCCCAGATGCACATTCCTGACACATGGAAAAACAAGCAACAATAAAGATCCAGGAGGATCCATTGGCTCAGCATAGGAGGGATGACCACTGGAAGCAAATGACTGACAAAGAACTATGACCAATTTGACCACTAAACATAAAACTTAACTTCTGTATAAGAATAACTAATCTAACAGGATAGAAAAGTATTTGCATCAAATATAACAGACAAAATAAAAAAAAAACACAAAATGACTAAGAACAATAGCAAGTCTCTAGTAGGTAGTGCACAAAAGAATACTAGTAGAAAATATGCCTACGAGAAATTACAATCACATCAAACTATGGTCATCATTCCTCACAAACAAATGAAAAATTCAGCTGGGCGTGGTGCTCACACCTGTAATCTCAGCACTTTGGGAAACTGAGGTGGGTGAATCACTTGAGGTCAGGAGTTTGAGACCAGCCTGGCCAACATGGGGAAACCCTGTCTCTACTAAAAATACAAAAATTAGCCGTCATGGTGGCATGGGCCTGTAATCCCAGCTACTCAGGAGGCTGAGGCAGGAAAATTGCTTGAACCTGGGAGGCAGAGTTTGTAGTGAGCTGAGATCGTGCCCTCCAGCCTGGGCAACAGAGTGAGATTCCATTTCAAAAAAAAGAGACAGAAATGAAAAATTATAGCAATGCTGAGGTTTATTTTTAAATGCTGGCATTGTTATTACAAAACTGGCAGGTGCAAGGGCAATACAATCTTGACAAAGCTACAGGACAATATATTGCAAGAACCATAAAAGCACTGGTTCTTCCGCCTCAGAAATTATTTTCCTAAGAATTTTATCCTGAGGAAATAATCTAATAAGTAAGTTAAAATGAAACAAAACCAGATATTCACAGAAGCATCATCACAGCACTATTTCTACTAATTAAGAAATGGAAGCAGCCAGGTATGGTGGCTCATGCCTGTAATCCTGGCACTTTGGGAGGCTGAGGCAGGCGGATCACCTGAGGTCAGGAGTTTGAGACCAGCCTGGCCAACATGGCGAAACCCTGTTTCTACTAAAAAATACAAAAATTAGCTGGGCGTCATGGTGCACACCTGTTAATCCCAGCTACTCAGGAGGCTGAGGCAGGAAAATCACTTGAACCTGGGAGGCAGAGGTTGCAGTGAGCTGAGATTGAGCCACTGAACTCCAGTCTGGGCAACAGAGTGAGACTCCATCTCTAAAACAAACAAACCAAAAAGAAATGGGAGCAACCCAAATGTACACAGGTAAGATATTTGGCCAATTATGGTACAACTATTTCACCGAGTATTATGTAGTCACTAAGTAGTTAATCACAAAGCTGATATGACAACAAGGTTAAATGTTTTTGGATATTAAAACAACAAAAAAAGAAAAAAATCCCCCCAAAACTCAGCATGCATTATCTTGGAAAATATGCATATGTGAACAAAAGAGGAAGGAGAACATACAAAGATGAAAATAGTTATGTGGCACAGTGAAACTGGACGAGGAGAATTATATGTGATTATTTTTTAATTTTAATTTTATTTATTTATTTTGAGACAGAGTCTTGCTCTGTTGCCCAGGCTGGAGTGCACTGGCCTGGTCTCGGATCACTGCAACCCCCGCCTCCCGGGTTCAAGCGATTCTAGTGCCTCAGCCTCCTGAGCAGCTGGAATTACAGATGCACGGCTTCCGGCTACTTTTCGTATTTTTAGTAGAGACAGAGTTTCACCATGTTGCCCAGGCTGGTCTCCAACTCCTGACCTCAAGTGATCTGCCCACCTTGGCCTCCCAACGTGCTGGGATTGTATGCGTCAGCCATTGTGTCCGGCCAATTATAGATGATTTTTATATCATTATTCTAAAGGTCAGTTTCCACCTAAAATGTAAAATATGCAAGCCAAAAGTGCCACTTGTAGAAATCTATCCTACATAACCACTAGCATGAATGCAAAAAAGACAAGAACAGTTACTGCAGCAGTGTCTGGAATAAAAAAACTATACACCACCTAAATGTACATATGGGACTAGGATACAATACAGACCTTAAAAAGAATGAAGTGGACCTGCATATAATAACACAGAAAAATGTGTGATATTTTTAAGTGAACAGAACAAGTTGCAGAATAAGATATATACATATATATCTTAAAGTCAACTTCTGTTTTCTCTTATTTTTTTCTCACCCAGGGTGGAGTGCAGTGGTGCAATCACGGCTCACTGTAGCCTTGACCTCCTGGGCTCAGGCGATCTCTCCACTTCAGCCTTAAAGTAAACTTAACATATATAAATATATATATATTCCAGTTTCATCTAATAAACAGCTTATACATAAATGTGCTTATGCACCAAACACATCTGGAAGGAAACACACCCAACTGCCAACAGAAGTTACCACGGGGTAGTAAGATGGGGACCACATAAACTTTCTATATTATATCCTCTGGTACTGCTTCAAATTGTTAACATGCATGGTGGTTTACGCCCATAATCCCAGCACTTTTGGAGGCGGAGGTGGGCGGATCACCTGAGGTCATGAGTTTGAGACCAGCCTGGTCAACATGGTGAAACCCTGTCTCTACTAAAAATAGAAAAAAAACCCTGTCTCTACCAAAAATAGAAAAATTAGCCAGGCATGGTGACATGCTCCTGTAGTCCCAGCTACTCCGGAGGCTGAGGCAGGAGAATCACTCGAACCCGGGAGGCAGAGGTTGCAGTGAGCTCAGATCACACCACTGCACTCCAGCCTGGGCGAAAGGGCAAGACTCTGTTTCAAAAGAAAAAAAAAAAAAGTTAAACTAGGCATCTAAATTTGTATTGCTTTTATGAGTATAACCACGGAGTAGCATAATACAGGTTCTAGTAAGCTACAGTTTAAGTAAGAAAAAGGGGGGCCATTTAAGTGCTTGTATAGATGTATAAGAAACTAACAGCTGGGTGTGGTGGCTCACGCCTGTAATCCTAACACTTTGGGAGGCCAACGTGGGTGAATCACTTGAGCCCAGGAGTTCAAGACCAGCCTGGGCAACACGGCAAAACCCCAACTCTACAAAAAAAATACAAAAAAATTAGCAGGGTGTGGTGGTGTGCACCAGTAGTCCCAGATACTTGGGGAATTAAGGCAGGAGGATCACTTGAGCCCAGGAGGGTCAAGGTTGCAAGAAAAAAAAAAAAGAAACTGACAATGGTTGTTTCTAAAGGAGGAGAGACTGAGACTGGGGGTTAGGAGAGTGGGAATTTTATTTTTCACTTAGATCCTTTTACATCATTTATTTTTTTACTGTGTGCAAGTATTACCTGTAAACAATCCTAAAATTCGTATGGAACCACAAAAGACTCAGAAAAGCCAAAAGAAGCCTGGACGAAAAGAACAAAGCTTGAGGTATCACACTACCTGATTTCAAAATATACCAGAAAGGTATAGTAACCAAAAGAGCATGGTATTGGTATAAAACACAGACCAATGGAACAGAATAGAGGACCCAGAAATAAATCCACTTATTTACGGCCAACTGATTTTCGACAAAGGCATCGAAAAAACAAAACAAAACAAAACAAAAACAACAACAAAAACGAAAAAAAAAACCTACCATAAATCAGCAATACCACTACTGGGTATTTATTCAAAGGAACGGAAATTAGTACATCAAAGGCATCCCTACATCCTCATGTTCATATTGCCGCACTATTCATAATAGCTAAATTATGGAATTAGCATCCATCAATAGGTAAATGGATAAAGAAAATGTGGGCCAGGCGTGGTGGCTCACGCCTGTAATCCCAGCACTTTGGGAGGCTGAGGCGAGCAGATCACGAGGTCAGGAGATCGAGACCACCGTGTTGAGGCGGACTAACACGGTGAAACCCCGTCTCTACTAAAAATACAAAAAATTAGCTGGGCGTGGTGGTGGGCGCCTGTAGTCCCAGCTACTCGGGAGGCTGAGGCGGGAGAATCACTTGAACCTGGGAGGCGGAGGTGGCAGTGAACTAAGATGGTGCCACTGCACTCCAGCCTGAGCGACAGAGAGACACTCCATCTCAAAAAAAAAAAAAAAAAAAAAAAAAAAAAAGAATGTTTAAGGTGATGGATATTCTATAATAAATATAGCCTGATTTGATCATTACACATCATATGCATGTATCAAAATATTACATGTATATCTACAACATAAATGTGTACAACTATTATATATCAATTTTTTTTACAGCTTAAGAAGTGATGTGAAAAATGAAGTTATACATATTTGAAGCATTATTACATGTTTGTAATGATGTGGAGATATTGTGGTGTAATAATGAAAAACACAGAACCCACAATTGCACATTCAATAGGGGCTAAACTGTATAAACCAAAAACAAGCAAAAAAGACTAGAAGTCATATGACTACTGTAAGTGGTTGCCTCTAGGTGATGACACGGTTTCTTTTTTCAATTTTTTAATTACAAGCTCTAGATTTCTAAATAAGATTTTTGAAAAAGTAATATGTTCACATGGCTTAAAATTTAAAACTTTTTCAAATTTTGCCCAAGCTGTGAGGATTACAAACACAAAACCTGTAATGGCGTTGAGAACCCACAACTGCAGCAAGCAAGGTAGAAAGCAAGCTTTGGGATCCCCAAGAGCAGACCCCGCCCGTTCCTGACTCTGGCACCCAGTCCCAGCGGCTAGAAAGAACCACGCCGACAGAGTGGCGGCCGTCAAGCTTCTAGGGTTCAAATCCATCTCCACTATTTTCTGGGGCAAAGCACTTGGCTTCTCGGGGCGCTGAATAACAGATATGTATAACAAAATGGGACTAAAGATTGTATCTACCTCACAGAGCTGGGAGGAGGCGGAGGAAATACAAGATACATAAAGTGCTTGGCAGAGCCTGCCACAAACTGAGCTCCCGGGAAACGTTGGCAAGGTTGCCATCGCGCACCAAGGCCCCAAAACTCTAGGCTGCAGGGCCGCCGCCCACCCCTCGCCCATCATCTCTTCCTGGCCGAGGCTGGGCTCCTGCTTCCGGTCAAGGGGCAGCGGGATCCGGCGGCCCCGCCTCGGTCAGGCTCTAGAGGCCTCCGCCGCCGGGTTCCACCCTCAAGTCGGCTGGGGCCCGGGCCCGGCCACGCCCAGCCACCACCGATTCCCTGTCCGGAGCTCTGAGATCCCCTCATCCTCGGAAGACTGAAAGCCTGGCGTGGGGTGGTGGGCGGCCGCCAGCCACAAGACCCCGGCGCACGCTCACCATTTCCGACCGATCCGGTAGCCCCGCGTAGCGAACACTTAGCCCAGTCCTGTGCCTTTCTGCGCCTGCGCAAAGGTTTCTGTCAAAACGGACAGCTCTAGCTGCCTATCAGGAGCCAGCGTGAGGCGGGGGCGGGCGAGCCGATCTTGGCTCCGCCAGGATTCTTGGAAAATCTGCTTTCCACTGTGGCAAAGCGAAAAGCTAAGGAGCAGTGCGCTAAGCTGTGGAAAATTCCCAACTCTAGCCGTGCAGAAAAGATGCTGGTTCTGGCTGGACGCGGTGGCTTACGCCTGTAATTCCAGCACTTTGGGAGGCCGAGTCGGAAGGATTGCTTGAGCCCAAGAGTTCGAGATCAGCCTGGGCAACATGGAGAGACCCCTTCTCTACTAAAAAATAAACAAAATTAGCCGGGCGTGGTGGCGCGCTCGTGTAGTTCCAGCTACTCCAGAGGCTGAGGTAGGAGGATCGCCTGACCAGGAGTTCGAGGCTGCAGTGAGCCGAGATTGCGCCACTGCACTCCAGCCTGGGCGACAGAGCAAGAGACCCTGACTAAAACAAAACAAAACAAAAACCATGCTGGTTCTCGGTATCGGAAGAGGCTTTCAGTGCTGGTTCTCGGTATCGGAAGAGGCTTTCAGCTCTCAATGGAGGTCTAAGCTGGTTCTGGAGTCCCTGAGTGGAGCGTGGTGGGAGGGTATGAAGGCAAGTGGGACGGTTGCTGAGACCCGCTTTGCGCCCAGACTGAGGCAGAGAGAGGCCCAGGGCCAAAATGCGCTTCGGGATCGGGCAGGCCTGGGGTGGGGCTGGAGTCAGGTACCTCTGGAGTCTCCGGGTAAGATGCCGTGCAAGCTCGGAGATGAATTGGTTAGGGCTGCCCTGGGAGTCTTTAGAATCCGAGCTCAGCCCCGCCTCGCGTTACCTAGCAGAAGGCACTTCACATCTGTGTGTTCTGTCTTGTTCTCACCTCTGAAAGGGGGACTCTTCCCAGAGCCCTGTGTTGTCCTGTTCCCGCAGGCCGCAAACGTTTCTGGGTCCTCTAGGAGTAAATAACTTCTGTTAAAACATGCTGCCGTTTAGTGAACCCTGTGCCACATTACTGTGCTGAACACGCACATAACGTTATCTCCGGTAGCTTCAGGGAAGTATCGGTAACCTCGATACTTTATAAATGCTGTTTCTCCCAGGCACTGTAGCTTGCTGGATTCAACGATGATCTAACTCCAAAGTTTCATTCCACAGTAGCTGCTCTTCAGTGAGGAAGGATTTGGTTCTCCTTCCAGGAGTGTCTGCATGTTAAGAGGATTGACTTTACTGCGAAGAAACCTAGCAGACACCACCGTAACCAGATCAAAGTTAGTATTACTGGCAAGGGGAGATATTGATGCCGTGTGCCCCGATAAAAATGCGTTAAGGGCACATCACCTCCGAGTCATTTTCCACAAAAACTCCCAGCCTTAAACCATGAGAAAACTTCACTAAATCCAGTGTGAGGGATGTTCTACAAGATACCTGTACCCCGCCCCCGCCCCCCAAAATCTCAAAGTCATGAAAGCAAGGAATGAATGCGGAACTGTCACAGATTAGAGGAGTAAGGAGAAAGAAAAATAACATGGGTGGGAAAATTGGTGAAATCTGAGTAAGGGCTGTAGTTTAGTGTTATTTTTACCAGTGTTAATTTATTAGTTTTGGTAATTCTAGCATGGTTATGTGGGATCATAACATTGGAGAAAGCTGGGTGAAGACTGTGCAGGAACTCTTAACCATTTTTGCAACAGCTCTGTAAATGTAAAATTATTTCAAAATAAATTTTTAAAAGGACTGGATCCAAAGGAATTTCTATTGAATGCTGGAAACATTAGGAAAGCATTTAGCAAGGGGAAGAAGTGCTGCAGAGACTGGACCCTAAAACATCCTGGAAGATAAGCACTGGAAGAATCACCACTGTCTTGCCCATGGAAAACCAGACTGAGAGGAGTGAAAGGATTTTAACAGATTACAATCCCAGAAGCAAAAAAGAGAATGGCCAATAGTTCATGTGACAGGAGCCAAAATGAGAATGGAGGAGCTGGAATAGGACCAAGAATGTCCCGGAGTGGCAGGCTTACAAACTTTAAGAGTTTTGGCCCGGCGCAGTGGCTCACACCTGTAATCTCAGCACTTTGGGAGGCCAAGGCGGGCGGATCACGAGGTCAGGAGTTCGAGACCAGTCTGGCCAACATAGTGAAAGCCCCTCTACTAAAAATACACAAAAAATTAGCCGGGGGTGGTGGTGTGCGCCTGTAACCCCAGCTATTCGGGGAGGCTGAGGCAGGAGAATCGCGTGAACCCAGGAGGCGGCGGTTGCAGTGAGCCAAGATCGCGCCACTGCACTCCAGCCTGGGCGACAGAACAAGACTCCGTCTCAAAAAAAAGAAAAAAAAGTTTTATTCTGCGGTAATGGAGAAACCACTGTAAAATTTTAGGTAGAGGAGGCATGAGACAGGTCTTCCACAGATAATCCTGAGGTAGTACAGAAGATATACTGGAGCGAGGAGGATGGAAAAATGAAGACAGGATGCTGTTATGGTCAGCCAGATTAGGGAGGAAGCACGTGGGCTGTGGCAATGTTGTCAGCTCTGAGAGAAGGGATTTTTAAAAGTTTTGGGGCCAGGCACGGTGGCTCATGCCTGTAATCCAAACACTTGGGAGGCCAAGGCGGGCGGATCACCTGAGGTCAGGAGTTCGAGACCAGCCTGGCCAACGTGGGGAAACCCCATCTCTACTAAAAATACAAAAATTAGCCGTGCATTGGTGATGGGCACCTGTAATCCCAGCTACTAGGGAGGCTGAGGCAGAATTACTTGAACCCGGGAGGTGGAGGTTGCAGCGAGCCGAGATTGCGCCACTGCACTCCAGCCTGGGCGACAGAGCGCAACTCCATCTCAAAAAAAAAAAAAAAAAAAAAAGTTTTGGGGATAGGATTTGGAGACTAATTAAATGGAATGGCAAAATTGGTCACATTCGACTCCCAGTGTTGTGGTAAGTAGCAGTACAACAAAAATGGTAAAGTATGCATGCTTTAGAGTCAAACCATCCTGGATTCCAGCCTGTATTCTTTCTACTTAATAGTTGTGGACATGATTCAATCATTTTGAGCCTCTATTTTCTTGTAAAACAGAGATAATCATTAACAAAAACAGGAAGACTAAGTGACACTGCACATAGCATATCTACCAGTGTCCTGCACATAGTGATAAATGTTGACAGTTGTTTTGGTATTAAATGAATATGGGTGTGGTACTGGTTGCTATGATATGGAAGACAAATAGAACAACAGGTCTGAATTAGAAGAAAAATAACAGGAGGGCTGTTTTTAGTGATCTTTCAAGTATGACTACAAATTGTCAAGGTCCTTCCCTGTGGGGTGCTTTGAGGAAATCCTCTTGTCCATAGCCACTCTTTGCTTATTAACAGACCCCTGTGCATAAGTGATCAACAGTGTCCTTCTGGGATTTATGTTTAAGGCCCTCTTTTCCTTGCCAACCAGGAATATTCCCCTGGCTCCTCACTCCAGATATCCTGATCACAAAGGAGTCCTACGAACATGGAAGAATTGACAACTGAAATGGGCTGGGAGAGAGAGCAGCTCCTGTACTGGAGTTACATAATGTGAGAGAGACACTTAAAAAGTCCAGAGAACAGCCAGTCAGTCACAGCTGAGTCCCAGTTTGATGATCTGTAGGGTTTGGGATGAGAGCCAATGGCCAGTAAGAACAATTACTTACTGACCATTGACCCTCACTTAGCGGGGCATATTTTTCCCCTTATTCTAAGCCACAATGAAACTAGAGCATTCTAGCAGCTTCCATTGGACAGAATAAACAGGATAGGGTCTACTAACTACTCAGGACCTGGGAGGGGCCTGCAGTTTTTGTCCTCTAGTCCATGTTAGATCAGCCGTATTAAAAAATTCCTCTTCCCTTAGTCTCTCTCCACTGGTTCTGTTTTAAATGAGAGCATAATCACCTGAGCTTCCTAATAAGACAAAGGTCTACCGACACTGGTAACCAGGTCAGCTTGTTGAGAACAGTCTTGGTAACAGTCTTGACAGCTAGCTAGTTGGTGGTTCTCTACTCAGCACTCATGCCTGTGGTCCCGGTCTTTTAGTTGTCTCAGAAAAGCAATTCATATGGAGGCCTTTATGTTGGTTGATGGCCCCTGCAGATATCTTCATCTTCAACATGGGCACCAAATCCAGTCTCATCTGCAACAGCTCTTTCTAGTTTTTTTCTACCCGTACCGTGGCAGGCCAGATCTCAATAACGCAGGCCTCCATAACAACTGTTTCAGCACTAACTGAGTGGTTAAGTTAAATATTAAAAGCTGAAAGAGTGAGGGCCCTTATACAAAGGCTAGAATGTAACAAAAGGCCACCAAGGGTTTTGCCCAGGCCTTTTCTGGGCCTTGAAGCATGACAAGATAACAAAGGAACCCATTTAGGATTAAACAAGTTTTATTGGGGGTCTGAAGGAACTTATTGAGGGGGTCTGAAGGCCTCCACAAACAAGTTTACTGGGGGGTCTGAAGGAAGTCCCCAAACCTCCATGATTTAGCAGGAAACAAGATAAGGGTAATCACCCCAGCACCTGGACCCATTTAGATTAAGTAAATTTACTGAGGCTCCAGAGGAAGGTCTTCAGGACTCAGATCTTATTTATAGATTTAAAAAAGTGAATCACTTATGTCTTTAGATGAATGTACACTCACATGTAGACATATAGCTTATAATGTAAATAAGCTCTGGAAAACTTTGTAGTTTTGAGTTGGTCTTGGGATCATTTCCAGGCTTTCTCCCCATACCTGGTTACAGAAATAAACTCCCTCCTTTCTCAGTTCATCTGCACCTCATTATTGGGCTGCGAGAATAAGCAGTCCAACCCTTGATTTGGTCTGGGAACAATACCACAATCCAGACGGGCTGTAACTTGCCACTTAAAAAAGCAGAGAGGCAGAAATCTATGTGACCTGGTCACATATAAGTCTCAGAAGGTGGGGCCGGGGAGAGAGGAAAGAGACCCCTCCTTACCCAAGACTGATAGAAAAGCATGCAAATGAAGGACCAAAAAAGTTTAATTATAAACAGTCTTACATCTTGTAGGAAAACGCAAGTGAGGCAACCACTGAAGGAACTTTATAAAAGCATTTGACTCCCTGTAATATTTGTAGCATTACCTGAGTATTATAAGTAACAGATCAAGAAAACAAAGGTACTCTTAATACAGTAATATAAAATCCAGTGCTGCCAATTCCATTTTTAGTTAATGAAAGCAAATTATACAAACAAAGTAAATAACTAAAAGAAAAACAAAAAAAGGAGGGGGGCTGGAGATACCAACAATACTAAATAGAAGTCGTTAACTCTAAAGGAGTTTAGAAAGGTAAGTTACATCCACAACACGGAAGGATATAAAAATAGAGGAAAAATTTAATTCCGTGAGTCAACCCCGGTAACATTTCGGATTATTAACCAGATAAGTAAAAAGTGGTAGAGTGGGCTTGACTGAAATAGTTCATTTAGGATGAGAACTTTGTGTATAGTTGAGTCAAGTTTCACTAAAATTTCTGATCATTGGTATGTCAATCTCTTGATGAAAAATCAGTACCTGAATATGTCTTTTTGTTTTTTTAAGAGACAGGGTCTTGCTATGTTGCCCAGGCAGGATTTGAACTCCTGGGATCCTCCCACCTCAGCCTCCCGAGTACAATACCTGAATTTTAAATAGAGTTATTGTAAGTCTTATGAAATGAGATTTTGCTGCACTCTGACATAAGATAATAAAAGACAGAGCAGGAATTCATTATTATGAGCTGCTTGATCAATTTTAAACCACTCCATTTGATGAAACAAGTGAGGCCCTTCCCTCCTGACCAGGCTGTGGAATGCTGTCTTCCCCAACCCCCACCCCCTGCAAAAGAGCAGAACAATAAGGCAATTGCTCATTTTACTTTGTTTTTATTTCAATGTAACATGCAGTAAAAAAAAAAAAAAAAAAAAAAAAAAAAATTAACAGGATTTATTAGCATTTACAATGCTTACAAAGAAAAAGACTTCTAAAAGCAATTTAGTTCAGATTTAAGAAAAAGCTCTAAGTAAATACTTATAATAAATCTATTTCCATATGTTCAGTTTGGACCAAAATTTAAGATAGCATTTGGTAGATATTTATGTCTGCGGTCTATTTGCAGTATTTTTATATAACCTCTGATTCTTGGGATATCCAGCCCCCATTTTCCTAACACAGCAGGGAAGACATATACATGTGGCCACTTAAATTAAAGGAAAAAATGGAGTAGGGAGATCCCAGGCTGCAAAAATATATACAAGCATTTACCTTTTCCAGAACTAAACACTTCTTCCATAAAAATATTAAATAGCCAAGCCCTATAGAACTAGGGCCAGGGCTACTTCAAATATAACTATTCTGTATTTTAAAAATATAGGGCAGAAAGCCTTTTGGGTGATATTTATATATTTTCACACAATATTTCTAGGTCCCTAAATGAATCATGAAGCATTATATAGAACCAAAAAAATGTATTTTCTTACATTATCTCTTAATTTAATTTCATAAATCTCTAGTAAATATTGTAGGTAACTACATTTCAGTATGAGAATTCACCTCAACAGGAAGTCTTTATAGAGGGCTTAATCTTCATTAGCCATATATTACCAAGTTCAGACTTATATAATGAACGGGTAGTTGGCAGACATTCGCTCTGTAAGACAAAGCAATAGCGTTTTTTCTCCCTACCAACAAAAAGGCAGAGTCCCTACTTTTAACAACCAGGGCTTTTAGAAACCACACAGTATTTCCTGGGGTACATGAAATAAAAAAACCATAGGGCTGGGGAAAGCCTAGCCTCCCCATTTACACTGAGCTTCTTGATGAGGCAACCCTTTCACTCATGTAAGTCTCTGCTTTATGATGGCAGTATCTTACAGTAGACAAGTTTAAAAAAATGTTTTTATTGTTGTTCCAGGATGTAAAAGGAAGAACATTAGGGACAAAAAATTGTTTTTCTTTTTTCCATATGGAACAGGGTTCTGCTGCTTATTCTTGGCTTAATATTACTTGTTCATGCTATGCCTCTGAAATGTGGCAAAAGTCCCTGATACATGAGCTATGAGGCTGTCCTCAGGGTTCAGCTATGATAGGGACTCAGCTGGCTTAGGCTTCATCCACTGCCAATGAAGTCAAATTTATAACAGCCACCTTGACAGTCGAAGCTAGGCCATGTTAAAATAATTAATTCCAGAGAACTTCAAAGTGCATTAATCAGTTAATAATGGAGCAATCTAAACTTAAATAGTCATGAGAAAAAAAGGAAACCCTGTTAAAAATTTTAGGGGTGAAAAGAATATTGCAGACGAGGGTTATCAATCCAGTTCATGACAATGTAAAGAATGGAAATGACTACTCCAACATATGTCAGAGAAATGATAACTTTGAAGACTTTTAATTCACAGAGAATATATTCCTGTGGTTACTGGATGTTATCTTCCTTTCTTTTTAGCCAGTACCACAGCTCTCCCTCTCAAATGAAAATCTGATGTCAAAAGCTGTTTCACTGACCTCTATTTGGACTAGAAAGCACTCTAGTCTTTCTAGTCTTAAACTCCTTAACAATAATTAAATACAACTGAAGTTGTTGGATTATGATAAAACTATAAAGCATCAATTATATAGCGGAACATATAAAAATCACCAGAGACATCTTTAGATGAAGTCAATTAAAATTAATTCTAATTCTAGGCTAAGTTTTTTTTCCTTTTATTTATTTATCCCCCACCACGCTGCCCAAAAAAAAGACAGGGTCTCCCTATGTTGCCCAGGCTGGTCTTTAACTCCTGGGCTAAAGGGATCCTCCTGCCTCGGCCTCCCAGAGTGCTAGGATTACAGGTATGAGCCACCATGCCCGGCCCTAGGTTAACTTCTTAAAACAATGAAGGAATCACAGTGTTAACATTGTTTGTAAAGTGTAGTATTTGTCAGGCAACTGAAACAATCAGACTTCCAAATGAAGTCATTTGCAGGCTGTGACCAACTTTTCCCTGAATTCAAATTGACAAAACTACTTTGTAGAGATGCAAGAGTCTTGCATCACTTCCAGGAATGATGTATGGATTCATGCTCCAGAAAGGAAAAACAACAGTCAAGTCAGACTAAAATGAGAGGGAGAACACAAGCCCGAATTTTGCTCACATCCCCAGAAGCAGGAGTAAGCTTGCACTTTTAACAAATGCCTCTTACCAAGAGGCTTAATAGGAAGATCTTGTATATTGCAGTTACCAAAGGATTCTGCATATCTGCAGAATCTCTAAAAGAAAAAAACACTACTCCCAAGTGAGACTTTTGACACATATAAAAAATTGTTGTTAAAGGAACAAACTAGTGGAATAAGACAAGGCAAATTTCATTGTTGTGTTAAAATCTCATGTTAAGCAAGGTTCTGACTAGTCATTTGCAGACCTGATTTCTGGAAACGCTGAGTAGAAATCACTGGGAGATAAATCTAAATGAGAACATTAATTTACTTACACTCAGATAACTCTCTAAAGAGCCATTGTCCAATTTTACAAGATGTGCAACAGGCAGAGAAGGACAAACATTGCAAATAAGTTCTTGCCCATTCATGGTGCAAGTTCTCAGAAGTTACTCTTGTCCAAATCCTTCTGTTTCTTCTATGGCAAACAACAGCTTTTCCTTCAGTTGCTCATAGCTCTTGTATGGTGGCAGGTCCAGGCGATTAAAACTAAAAGCAAGAATTGTTAGTTTGAGAAAAGGAAATATGCAAAGAATCAAATGAGTAGTGTAGTATACTACTTTATACACTACTATAGAAGCACAAAAATATACTACTGTGCTTCAAAGGATACCATCAAGAAAGTGAAATAACCCAAAAATGGGAAAAAATATTTGTAAATCATATATCTGATAAAGGACTGGTATCCAAAATATATAAAAAACTTAAAACTCAACAATATTTAAAAATGAACAAAGGATAGAGATTTCTCCAAAGACATACAAATGACCAATAAGCACATTTAAAAAATGCTCAACATCCTTTACCATGCAAATAAAAACCACAATGAGATACCACTTCACACCTGTTGGGATGGCTATTATTTAAAACACCAAAACAACAACAACAACAACAACAAAAAAAAACAGAAGAAAACAAGAGTTGAAAAGGATGTGAGGATGTGGAGAAATTGGAGCCCCTCTGCACTACAGGTAGGAATATAACGCAGTGTAGTCACTATGGAAAACAGTATGGCGAGATTCCCCCAAAAAATTAAAAATAGAATTACTACATGATCAAGGAATTCCACCTCTGGGTATATACCCAAAACAACTGAAAGCAGGGCCATGGACAGATATATCTATATTCTACCACAGTATACCTATGTTTATAGCAGCATAAACAGCCAAAAGGTGGAAATAATCTAAGTGTCCATGGACAGATGAATGTATAAACAAAATGTAGTATATCCAGACTATCAAATATTATTCAGCATTAAAAAGAAGGAAATGCTGACACATGCTACAACATGGATGAAAATTAAAGATATTATTCTAAGTGAAATAAGCCAGCCAGGAAAGGACAAATAAGGTATGATTCTACACTTACGAAGTACTAAAGAATCATAGAAACAGTAGTAGAATGATGTTTGCCAGGACCTGGGGAAAGGGAGTCATGGGGAGTCATTGTTTAAAGCAGCAGGCCGGGCGCGGTGGCTCACGCCTGTAATCCCAGCACTTTGGGAGGCCGAGGCGGGCGGATCACGAGGTCAGGAGATCGAGACCATCCTGGCTAACACGGTGAAACCCCGTCTCTACTAAAAATACAAAAAAAAAATTAGCCGGGCGTGGTAGCGGGCGCCTGTAGTCCCAGCTACTCGGGAGGCTGAGGCAGGAGAATGGCGTGAACCCGGGAGGCGGAGCTTGCAGTGAGCCGAGATCGCGCCACTGCACTCCAGCCTGGGCGACAGAGCGAGACTCCATCTCAAAAAAAAATAAAAAAATAAAAAAAATAAAATAAAATAAAGCAGCAGTATCCAACCTTTTTGGCACCAGGCAATGGTTTTGTGGAAGACAATTTTTCCATGGACAGGAGTGGGGAGGGGGATGGTTTCAGGATGAAACTGTTCCACCTCAGGTTAGATACTTGTAAGGAATGCACAATCTAGATCCCTCGCATGCACAGTTCACAATAGTTATTGCTCCTATGAGAATCTAATGCCTCTGCTGATCTGACAAGTGGTGGAGCTCAGCAGGTAATGCTCATTCACCCTCCACTTACCTCCTGCTGTGCAGCCCAGTTCCTAACAGGCTGGGGACCAGGAGTTGGGGACCCCTGCTTTAATGGGTACCATTTCAATTTTACAAGATGAAAAATGTTTTAGGTCTGGCATGATGGCCTGTAATTCCAGCACTTTGGGAGGCCAAGGCAGGAGTATTGCTTGAGCTCAAGAGGTCGAGACCAGCCTGAGCAACAAAGTAAGACTCTGTCTCTACAAAAAGTTTAGAAATTGGCCAGGTGTGGTAGCACATGCCTGTCATCCCAGCTACTTGGGAGGCTAAGGTAGGAGGACAGTTTGAGCCCGGGAGGTGGAGGGTGCATGAGTGGAGATTGAGCTACAGCACTCCAGCCTGGGTGACAGAGTGAGACATGTCTCAACAAAAGAAACAATTTTTGGAGATAGGTGATGGTGATGACTGCATAATGATATGAATGCGCTTAATGCCACTGAACTGTACACACTTAAAAATGGTAAATTCTATGTTATGTATATTAAACCCAACAATTAATTTTAAAAAGGAATGAAATACTGTATATGCTAGACCATGGATGAACCTTGAAAACATGCTAAGTAAAAGAAGCTACACACAAAAGGTTGTATATTTGGCTGGGGGCAGTGGCTCACGCCTGTAATCCCAGGACTTTGGGAGGCCAAAGTGGGTGGATCACAAGGTCAGGAGTTCAAGAACAGCCTGGCGAACATAGTGAAACCCCGTCTCTACTAAAAATACAAAAATTAGCCATGCGTGGTGGTGCATGCTGCCTATAGTCCCAGCTACTCGGGAGGCTGAGGCAGGAGAATCACTTGAACCCAGGAGGCAGAGGTTGCAATGAGCTGAGATCACGCCACTGCGCTCCAGCCTGGGTGACAGAGAGAGACTCTGTCTCCAAAAAAAAAAAAAAAAAAAAAGTTATATATTTATCGTATGATTCATTTTATATGAAATGTCCAGAACAGGAAAATTCATAGAGACAGAAAGTAGATTAGTGGTTACCAAGGGCTACACAGGGGGTAAAAGGGGAGTGACTGCTAATGGGTACATGGATTTTTGGGAGGGTGAAAAAATTCTGGAATTAGACAGTAATGATGCTTACATAACCTCATAAATATGCTAAAATCACTGAACAGGCCAGATGCGGCAGCTCACGCCTGTAATCTCAACACTTTGGGAGGCCGAGGTGGGTGGATCACCTGAGATCAGGAGTTTGAGACCGGCCTGACCAACATGGTGAAACCCCATCTGTACTAAAAATACAAAAATTAGCTGGGCGTGGTCACGGGCGCCTGTAATCCCAGCTGCTTGGGAGGCTGAGGCAAGAGAATTGCTTGAACCTGGGAGGCGGAGGTTGCAGTGAGCTGAGATCAAACCACTGCACTCCAGCCTGGTCTACAAAGTGAGACCCTGTCTCAAAAACAAACAAACAAACAAACAAACAAAAAAAACCCACTGAACCGAACTGCATAATTTAAGAAGGTGAGTTTTATAATCTGTAAATTATATATCAATAAAATTGTTACTTAAACACTACATGCATGTACAAAACATTATGTATAAAAACAAAAAGGAATAGACATTAGTAAAACAGTAAAGAGGTCAGATATCCAGGAAGGACCATATGTGACCACTAAAATATATCCCACAAAATAAGGTTCAAATATTGTTGACATTAGGTTGAATTCCAAAATATTAATATATTTGCTGTCAGATTAGGATTAGATTTAGTTTTCTACATTTTTAGAAATGTAATTAGATTTCAAATGAGAATATTTGTGGTCATGATGTTAGAAAGTAGGTCTCCTAACTTTCTTTTGCTGCCCTCAGAGAAAAGTTAAAATAACTCTAAATCCCACATTAAAAAAAAATTCAGATGTGAAAAAAGGAATTGATTGCAAATAGTTGTAAGGAATCATACAGGGGTGAACAAAATGCTCTTAAACTGGATTGCTATGATGGCTGTGCTATTCTGTAAATCTACTAAATATCATTTTTAATTTCTAGCTGGCTTTAAATAGCTACAGATAACTGGACAAAAGCTGTTTTCTCTATCCATTCTGATTGTACTTACCAGGTATGACTTCTGGGTAGCCAATTTTCTTTTCCAACTTTTTCAATGCAGAATTTCTGTGGTCCATTGCTCCCTAAAACATAGTGAAACCATAAACAGTTTGTTAGTATAGTGGATCTCAAACTGTGTTCCCCAATCCAACAAGCATCAGCATCATGAGGGAATTTGTTAGAACCATAAATCCTCAGGCCCCACACATCATCTTACTAATTCAGAAACTCTGGGTTAGGTGTGGTGGCTCATGTCTGTTATCCCAGTACTTTGAGAGGCAAAGGTGGGCAGATCACTTGAGGTCAGGAATTCAAGATCAGCCTGGCCAATATGGTGAATCTTGATCTCTACTAAAAATACAAAAACTAGCCAAGTGTGGTGGCGTATGCCTGTAATCCCAGCTACTCAGGAGACTGAGGCAGGAGAATTGCTTGAATCTGTGCAGCAAAGTTGCAGTGAGTCAAGATTGCGCCACTACACTCTCGCCTGGGTGACAGAACGAGACCTATCTCAAAAAAAAAAAAAAAAAAAAAAAACCCAAAAAACCCAAAAGCAACCAACAAACAAAAAAGAAACTCTAGGGGTCAGGCTCAGCAATATGTGCTTTAACAAGCTTCCGGGTGATTCTGGTAAGTGTAAAAGTTTGAAGACTATAGTTTGTTAATATAAGTCCCAAAGGAGAAAATGCAGTTTCATCTAGCATTCTTTAGCCGGAATAACACATTGTTATGATTAATAAAAGCTTACACAAGAACACACAAAAAGCTTAATTTTAGTAGTTTGAAAGACAATAACGAAACTACAATAAAACTTGATTTAAATACAGAATTGATAAAACTTTGTGAAATGTAAATATCCTAGTGAATTCCATATTATTAATGCTAGAACTTACAGGTCCTGTAGGGCATACCCTTACAAAAACAGATACAAGTATAAACATAAAATACTTGCCCCTCATTTACCTGCTGCTGGAGATAGCTGCGAATAGTGATCATAAAAACCAGTTTTTTAAAAGATCATTACTTTTCCCTAGGAAGCATTTATTGTTGGTTTCAATGACTGGTAATGCTACTAGATATTTTAATTAGAAGGGGGCAGGAACGCTAACTGTTCTGTAATGTGTGACACTGTCAGACACAAAGAACTTTCTCATGTCCCACCTGACTAAACCCTGTATACTAAGTATACCCAATATAAATTGTTAGTGCTTTTGTATTTAATAACACTGAATTGTTTTCACAAGTAGTTATGTAAAAAGTCCAGTAATATAGGAAACGTTATAAAAAAACACAGTTAAAATTATTCTGTGGTGTTCAACACATAAATTAAAATTAACTCACTCTGCATGTTCTCTCTACTCAATATATATATTTTTTGAGACAGAGTCTCACTCTGTCACCCTGGCTGGATGGCAGTGGCACAATCTTGGCTCAATGCAACCTCCGCCTCCTGGGTTCAAGCAATTCTCATGCCTTAGAGTAGCTGTGATTACAGATGTGCACCACCACACCCAGCTAATTTTTGTATTTTTAGTAAAGATGGGGTTTTACCATGTTGGCCAGGCTGGTCTTGAACTCCTGGCCTCAAGTGATCAACCCACCTTGGCCTCCCAAAGTGTTGGGATTACAGGCATGAGCCATCACATCCACCCTCTACTCAATATTTTATAGCATTTTCTTTTTTTTTTTTGAGGCGGAGTCTCCCAGGCTGGAGTGCGGTGGGGCAATCTTGGCTCACCACAACCTCCGCCTCCCAAGTTCAAGTGATTCTCCTGCCTCAGCCTCCCGAGTAGCTGGGATTACAGGTGCCCACTACCACACCCGGCTAATTTTGTATTTTTAGTAGAGATGGGGTTTCACTATGTTGGCCAGGCTGGTCTTGAACTCCTGACCTCAAGTGACCCACCCATCTCGGCCTCCCAGAGTGCTGGGATTACAGGTGTGAGTCACTGTACCTGGTCACATTTCATTTTTTATAAAAATTTTTTTTTTTTTAAGACACAGGGTATCACTATGTTGCCCATGCTTGAGTGCAGTGGCTGTTCACAGAAGCAGTTATAGTGCACTACAGCCTTGAAATCTTGGGCTCCAGCAATTCTCCTGCCTCAGCCTCCAAATAACTGGGACTACAGATGTGTGCCCACCATACCTAGCAGCATATTTAACTACATAGATGGAAAGGAGTTTCATTTAATAATGCACATTAGTATGTAACAGAAAGGATTCTGAATTGCTTTTAATAGATTTAAAATCAAATATTAAAAACTCTGACACTGTCCCTAAACCATACAACTTCTGTGTAGACTTTTGTACCTACGTTCCTATTTTCAGCCACCTTTCAAATGTTATGGTCTCCGAGGCTTTTTTACATGTTAGAGTCTTGGCCTGTAGTAGAATTTCATGACAGGAGATATATTCTGATACTATGCTTTTAAGATCTACCTCATTTTTCTCCACCTTGACCATCTATAATTTATTTTCGCAGGTGTATTATTCATACTTTATTTAGGTTACTTCCCTCCTTTTGTTATCACATATACTTAAGTCTATTATTTATCTTTCTCATCTGTTCTTTTATTTTCCAGTACTACTTGTTTTTTGTTTTTTTTTTTTTGAGAGATGGAGTTTCGCTCTTGTTGCCCAGGCTGGAGTGCAATGGTATGATCTTGGCTCACTGCAACCTCTGCCTCCCAGGTTCAAGCGATTCTCCTACCTCAGCCTCCTGAGTAGCTGGGATTACAGGCATGTGCCACCACGCCTGGCTAATTTTGTATTTTCAGTAGAGATACGGTTTCTCCATGTTGGTCAGGCTGGTCTCGAACTCCCAACCTCAGGTGATCCGCCCGCCTCAGCCTCCCAAAGTGCTGGGATTACAGGCGTGAGCCACCGCACTCAGCCTTTCCAGTACTTCTTATAGAGAATGGCTTTTGATCTTGTCTTAAACCTTTTCTTATAAGTAGGAACAAATATTTGACTTCTTAGGTATATCCTCTAACATAGTTGTCCCCAAATAGACATGTATTAAAACACATATTATTTCATTATAAATTACCTAAAAAATTTAATCCCTTATATTACAGTTAAGGCTATGTATAAGTATTTTCTAGGGATTGTCAATAGGTTATTTCATCCATAAATCAGTGTATTAAAGGGGATATTATGAATATATATTAATAAAAGTGGGATGTTGGATCCATCCCCAAGGTCAAGAAGCATCCCATTAAAGAATTACATACACCACCTCTAAAACTTTCTCTTCCTGTGCTGGGTGGAAGTTTAAACTAGATGGCTGCCTCTGCAGAAACCTTACAGACCAGGAGAGAATGAGATAATATTCAAAGTACTGCAAGAAAAAAATTGGCAGCCAAGATTACTATACCCAGCAAAACCATCCTTCAGACATACAGGAGAAATACAGTATTTCCCACACATGGGGAAATAGAAGGAATTCATCACCTTATGAGAAATGCTCAACGGACTCCCACATCTGGAAGTGAAAAGATGATAATCACTCTCATGAAAATACACAAAAAGTATTAATATAACACTCTGGTAGAGCAGATACACTAAGGGAAAAAAGAACCAAACCTTAGCACTATAGAAAACCACAAAAACCATAATGATAAACAATGAGAGAAAGAAAGGAACGATGGATATATAAAGCAACCAGAAAGTAATTTTAAAAATGACAGGAGTAAGTCCTGATCTATCAGTAATAACCTTGAATATAAGTGGATAAATTCCCTACTAAAAAGATATAGACTGGCTGAATAGATTTAAAAAGAAAAATGACCCAACTATCATATGCTGCCTCCAAGAAACTTGCTTTACCCGTAAAGACACATACAGACTGAAAAGGAAGGGATGAAAAAGATATTTCATGGAAATGGAAATCCAAAGTGAGCAGGAGTAGCTATACATATATCAGGCAAACAGACTTTAAATCAAAAACTATAAAAAGAGACAAAGGGCATTCTATAATGATAAAGGGACCAATTCAACAAGAGGATATGAGAGTTATATATGTACCCAACACCAAAGAACCCAGATATAAAAAGGAAATATTATTATATTAAAAGGGAAAGACAGACTCCAATACTAGTTGGGGACTTCAACATCCACTCTTAGCACTGGATAGATCATCTAGACAGAAAATCAACAAAGAAACATTGGATTTAAACTGTACTTCAGACCAAATGAACCTAACAGTCATTCATAGAACATTTCATCCAACAGCTTCAGAATACATATTCTTGTCATCAGCACATGGAACATTCTCCTGGGGAAACCACATATTAAGACCCAAAACAAGTCTCAACAAATTTAAAAGAACTGAAGTCATAACATCAAATATATTTTCTGAACACAATGGAATAAGACTAGAAATCAATAAAAAGAGGAACTTTCAAAATTGTATAAATACATGGTAATTAAACGTGCTCCAGAATGACCAATGGGGAAATGTAAAAGGAAATTTAAAAATTCCATGAAACAAATGCAAATGGAAACACAATATATTGAAAATTATAAAATATAGCAAAACCAATATTAAAAGGTAATGTTATAGCAATAAATGCCTACATCAAAAAAGTGGAAAGATTTTAAACAAATGACCTAATGATACACTTTGAGAAACCAGAAAAGCAAGAACAAAGCAAACCCAAAATTACTAGAAGGAAAGAAATAATAAAGATCAAAACAGAAATAAACAAAAATGAGGCTAAAAATGAAGACAAAAGATAGATGAAATGAAAAGTTGTTTTTCTTTCTGAAAGGATAAACAAAATTGACAAACCATTAGCTAAACTAACCAAGAAAAGACCCAAATAAATGAAATCAGAAACGAAAAGGGAGACATTACAACTGACACCACAGAAATACAAAGGACCTTTAGAAATTATTATGAACTACACACCAACAACTTAGAAAACCTATGGAAATTGATACATTCCTGGACACATACAACCTACCAAGACTGAACCAAGAAAAAGCGGAAAAGCTGAAAAGATCAATTATAAGTAACATGACTGAATCTGTAATAAAAAGTCTCCCATTTGCACTCCAGCCTGGGTGTCAGAGCAAGACTGTCTCAAAAAAAAAAAAAAAAAAAAAAAAAAAAAGCTGGGCACAGTGGCTCACGCCTGTAATCCCAGCACTTTGGGAGGCCAAGGCGGGCGGATCACAAGGTCAGGACATCGAGACCATCCTGGCTAACGCGGTGAAACCCCGTCTCTACTAAAAATACAAAAAATTAGCCGGGCATGGTGGCAGGCACCTGTAGTCCCAGTTACTTGGGAGGCTGAGGCAGGAGAATGGTGTGAACCTGTGAGGCGGAGGTTGCAGTGAGCCGAGATCGTGCCACTGCGTTCCAGCCTGGGTGAAAGAGCAAGACTCTGTCTCAAGGAAAAAAAAAAGTCTCCCATCAAAGAAAACAAAAGTCTAGGAACCAATGGAATTCTAACAAACATTTAAAGAAGAACTAATACCAATTCTTTTCAAGCTCTTCCAGAAAATAGAAGAGAGAATTTTTTGAAACTCATTCTACAAGGCCAGCGTTACCCTGATACCAAAACCAGACAAGGATACAAAAAACAAAAACAAAAAAAAAGGAGGAAAAGAAAAGAAAAGAAAACTATAGGCCAATATCCTTGATGAACACAGATGCAAAAATCCTCAATGAAATACAAGCAAATCAAATTCAGCAACACATTAAAAAGATCCAAAGGTTGCAAGGATGGTTCAACATATACAAATCAATGAACATAACAAAGTATATCAACAGAATGATGGGCTAAACCATATACTTCTCAATAGATGCAGAAAAAATATTTAATAAAATCCAACATCACTTCATAAGAAAAACTCTCAACAAGTTAGGCACAGAAGGAATGTACCTGAACATAATAAAGGCTATATATTACAAATCCACAGCCAACATCACACTGAACAGAGAAAACTAAAAGCTTTTCCTCCAAGATATGGAACAAGACAAGGGTGCCCACTTTCACCACATTTATTCAACAAACTGCCGGAAGTCCCAGCCAAAGCAATTAGATAAGAGAAAGAAATAAAGGGCATCAGAATTAGGAAGAAGTTGAACTATCCCTGTTCGCAGACAACATGACCTTATATACAGAAAACCTTAAAAACTCCACCAATAAAAAATTATTGGAACTGATAAACACATTAAGTAAAGTTGTAGGATACAAAATCAACATACAAAAATCAGCAGTGTTTCTATAAAACAACAAACTAGAAGAAAAAGAAATCAAGAAAGCAATCCTACTTACAATAGCTACAAACAAAAACCTAGAAATAAATTTAACCAAGGAGGTGAACGATCTCTACAGCAAAAACTATAAAACACTGACAAAAGAAATTGAAGAAAACACACAAAAAATGTAAAGACATCTCATGTTCATGGGTTGAAAAATTAATACTCCACTAATAACCGTACTATTAAAAATTTCTACAGATTCAATGTAATCCCTACAGAAATACCAATGACGGCTGAGTGTAGTGGCTCACGCCTGTAATCCCATCACTTTGGGAGGCCAAGGTGGGCGGATCACCGGAGTTCAGGAGTGCAAGACCAGACCAGTCACATGGCGAAATGCCATCTCTACTAAAAATACAGAAAGTGGCTGGGTGTGGTGGCGTATGCCTGTAATCCCAGCTACTTGGGAGGCTGAGGCACAAGAATCACTTGAACCCGGGAGGCAGAGGTTGCAGTGAACTGAGAATGTGCCACTGCACTCCAGCCTGGGTGACAGAGTGATACATTCCATCTCAAAAAACAAAAACAAAAACAACCAATGACATTCTTCACAGAAATAGAAAAAACAATCCTAAAACTCATACTGAACTACAAAGGATCCTGAATAGCCAAAGCCATCCTGAACAAAAAGCTGGAGGCATCACACTACTGGACTTCAAGATATACAACAAAGCTATAGTAACCAATACAGCATGGTACTGGCATAATAGCAGACACATAGACCAGTGGAACAGAAGAGAGAACCCAGAAACAAACCCACATATTTACATCCAACTGATTTTCAATAAAGACACTAAGAACAATCATTGGCTGGGCACAGTGGCTCATGCCTGTAATCCCAGCACTTTGGGAGGCTGAGGCAGGCAGATCACAAGGTTAGGAGTTCAAGACCAGCCTGACCAACATAGAGAAACCCTATCTCTATTAAAAATAAAAAAACTAACCAGGTGTGGTGGTGTGTGCCTGCAATCCCAGCTACTCAGGAGGCTAAGGCAAGAGAATTGCTTGATCCTGGGAGGCGGAGGTTGTGGGGAGCCGAGATCTCGCCACTGTACTCCAGCCTGGGCAACAGAGCGAGACTCTGTCTCAAAAAAAAAGAACAATCATTGGGGGAAAGGACACTCTCTTCAATAAATGGTACTGGAATAACAGAAATCTATATGCTAAAAATGAAAGTAGACCCCTTTCTCTCATAACATACAAAAATCAACTCAAAATGGATTAAACAGGAAAAATGCTTTAGGGCACAGGTCTGAGCAAAGATTTTTCTTTTCTCTTTTCTTTTTTTTTTTTTTTTTGAGACGGAGTGTTGCTCTTCTTGCCCAGGCTGGAGTGCAATGGCACGATCTCGGCTCACCTCAACCTCCGCCTCCTGGGTTCAAGTGATTCTCCTGCCTCAGCCTCCTGAGTAGTTGGGATGACAGGCATGCGCCACCACGCCCAGCTAATTTTTGTATTTTTAGTAGAGACAGGGTTTCTCCATGGTCAGGCTGGTCTTGAACTCCCGACCTCAGGTGATCCACCCGTCTCAGCCTCCCAAAGTGCTGGGCCTACAGGCACGAGCCACCACACCTGGCCCTGAGCCAAGATTTTATAAAAAGGACATAAAAAGCACAGGCAACAAAAATAAAAATAGACAAATTGGGTTATATGAAACTAAAAAGCTTTGGCATAGCAAAGGAAACAATCAACACAGTGTAGAGACAATCTGCAGAATGGGAGAAAGTATATGCAAACAATTCATCCAACAAAGAATATCCAGAATATACAAGAACTCAACAGCAAAAAAGAAGAAAAACAATGCATTAAAAAATGGGATATGAGCTAAATAGATATCTCTCAAAATAACAATGTTAAACATAACTAATCATCAGGGAGATGCAAATCAAAACCACAATGAACTATCATCTCACCTCAGTTAGAATAACTGTTACAGATTAAAAAATAACAAATGCTGGCAAGGATGTGGAAAAAGAGGAACTCTTATATACTGTTGGCAGGGATGTAAATTCTTCTTCTTCTTCTTCTTAACTTCTTGAGACAGAGTATTGCTCTGTCACCCAGGCTAGAGTGCAACCTCTGCCTCCCAGTTTCAAGCAATTGTTGTGCCTCAGCCTCCCAAGTAGCTGGAATTACAGGCGTGTACCACCTCTCAGCTAATTTTTTTTTTTTTTTTTTTTTTTTAGTATTTTCAGTAGAGACAGGGTTTCACTATGTTGGCCAGGCTGATCTCAAACTCCTGGCCTTAAGAGATCCACCCATCTCAGCCGCCCAACAACCATATGATCCAGCAATCCCACTATGGGGCATTCATCTAAAGAAAAGGAAATCAGTATGTCGAACAGACATCTGTACTCCCATGTCTACTGCAGCACCATTCACAAGGGCCAAGATAGGGAATCAACTATGTGTCCATAATCAGGTAAACGGATAAAGAAAATGTGGTGTATAAACAAACTGGAATACTTCAGACATTTTTTAAAAAAGCAAAATTCTGTCATTTATGACAACATAGATGAACATGGAGGACATTTTAAGTGACATAAGCCAAGCACAAAAAGATAAATACTACATGCTGTCACTCGTGAAAGCTAAGAAAGCCGATCTCATAGAAGTACAAAGTGCAACAGTGGTTACTACAGAAGGGTGGCAGGAATGAGGGGAGAGCCAAAGGTTGGTTAATAGATGCACAAGTACAGATCGGCAGGAAGAATAAGTTCTAGTGTTCTATAGCACTATACAATGACTATAATCAACAACAATTTACCGTGTGTGTGTGTGTGCGTGTGTATATATATATATTTATTTATTTTTGAGTTGGAGTTTTGTTCTTGTCGCCCAGGCTGGAATGTAGTGGCATAATCTCGACTCACTGCAACCTCTGCCTCCCAGGTTCAAGTGATTCTCCTGCCTCAGCCTCCCAAGTAGCTGGGATTACAGGCTCCCACCACCTCACCTGGCTAATTTTTTTTTTTTTTTTTTGTATTTTTCGTAGAGAAGGGGTTTTACCACGATGGCCAGGCTGGTCTCGAACTCCTGACCTCAGGTGATCCGCCTGCCTCGGCCTCCCAACGTGCTGGGATTACAGGCATGAGCCACCGCGCCCAGTGTATGTATTTTTAAGATAGGGTCTCACTCTGTCACTGAGACTGTAGTGCAGTGGCATGACCTTGGCTCACTGCAACCTTCACCTCCAAGGCTCAAGTGATCCTCCCACCTCAACCTCCTGAATAGCAGGGACTACAGGCATGTACCACCACGCTCAGCTAACTTCTAAATTTTCTGTAGAGACGGGGTTTCCCTATATTGCCCAGGCTTGTCTCAAACCCCTGGGCTCGTGTGTTCCTCCTGCCTCAGCCTCCCAAAGTGCTGGGATTACAGGTGTGAACCACTGCACCTGGACTGTATGTTTATAAATAGTTAGAAAAGTGAGTTTTGAATGTTCCCAACACAAAGAATTGATAAATGTTTGAGGTGATGGATATCCTAATTACCCCAATTTGATCATTATATATTGTATACATGTATCAAAATAAAAACTGTACCCCTAAATATGTACAATTATGTCCATTAAGAATAATTTAAAAAGTAAAAAAGAATAAAGATTTGAAACTAAAACAAACAAAATAAACTAGATAGCCTCTAAAATTCTCCAAACCACAATCTCACTGTTTCTGTCTTCTAACAAAAACTTTCCTAGAAATCACCCTTCTGAGACCTCTCTGTAGCACTGAAGAAAAAAATTCCTTCTAATTGCTTCTCAGAGAGTATACTATTTCTTTCTTCTTTTCACTCTCTGGTCTCTCCTTTAAATTGGCTTCCAGACTAATTCCATCTTTTCTTTTCCTTTGAGATGGAGTCTCACTCTGTTTCCCAGGCTGGAGTGCAGTGGCACGATCTCAGCTCACTGCAACCTCTGCCTCCCGGGTTCAAGCGATTCTCCCTGCCTCAGCCTTCCGAGTAGCCAGGGCTACAAGTGTGCGTCAACACGCCCGGCTAATTTTTGTATTTTTAGTAGAGACAGGGTCTCACCATGTCGTCCCAGCTGTTCTCAAACTCCTGAGCTCAAGCGATCCACCCAGCTCAGCCTCCTAAAGTGCTGGAATTATAGGCGTGAGGCTGTGCCTGGCCTAGGCTATCTCCTTCTGTCTTATCCCTACATGCAGATGGTTCTAGGCATTAGCCTTCTACTCCTCTCTGTATTCTATTTCTGCCTAAGACCACACATTCTCACAGCATCAAATGTCACTGCTCTGATGATTCAACTTCTTCTGTTTCCTCTTAACTCTAACTCATATATTGTTACCTCTACAGCTGCTTCCCTGGGGTTTTCTACTTGGTTGTCCAGCAGTTACCTTAAATTCAGCAGGTTCTAAGCTGCTCAGCATCCTCCCCCAACATCTACAACGATGCATACTCTTTATATTTCCTAACTTCTCCATTGCTCCATGTTCCATAACATGACAATTATTGCTGATACCCCTCTCTTATACTTCATTTTCTATTAAGCTCTCTACCTGTTTCTCCTTTGGAACTTTACCTAGTATCTACCCCCTCTTTTTCTATTTCTACTTTCATCTCCTGAGATCAGGTTCTCATCATTGCTGCAATGATTTCTTCTTATCTCTAGGTCCTCACCATCTTTTAATCCACACTGTATCTTCCTATCAAATCTTCCTAAATGCAGCTTGAGCAAGTTTTCCTCTCTTCAAAAAGTTCCACAGCTTCCAATACCCTCACGGTAATATCCAAATTCTTTTTCTGGCTTTTAAAGTACTTTCTAAACTGGTTCCATGTTCTGTATTCAAAATTACCTGCTTAGTTCTAATTTTGACTCTCTGCTTCAGTCTGAAGCAGGCTTTGGGATCTTAACTTCTCTGTGTATCCTCCTATGATACTTGGGATAATGTTGGTATTAAGGAAATACTTGAATTTACTTAAATAATTTACTGTTTAGTAACAAAGTGAATATTGCCATAGTCATTCATCTTAATATTCATTTTAAGCAGCAGATTGCTGTGTAACAGGCACTTTGCCAGGGGCAAGAAATAAAAAGATGAAGATATGAATCCATTTCTCAAAGAACTCCCAGTCTCCCAGGGAAGAGTGGTTTTAAACACAATACTAAAACTACAATCCACTATTGTATTATATAATGATCTTCTCACATCGTTAAATAATACAACCAATAGTGATTGACTCATAAGACACACATGTTTGGCAAATGACTAAATGAACAGATTTACATACAGAAGACTGCTGTCCTAATGAGTTAGCTGTGGGTTCTAGCTTGAGGGTTAAAAATTTCTACCGAGGTAAGTACTAAAAACTATTTTAAAGGTTATACAAATCCATGCTAACTGGGAATAGTTAAGAAAATGGCTATCCCTGTCTTTGTTGTTTCTAATAGGCTGTATACACATTTACGTAAAGCAGCATGATAAACAATTTTCTGTATAGGAAAAGTGATCCTGTATACATACCCATGAGATCAGCAAATCCTCCTACTGGCAATCGGCAGGTTCCAGTAACAAACTGCAGAAGTCTCATTCTCTTCTCATTATCAATTTCTTTAACAAACTGTTAAAAGTATATTTAAAGAGATATATATGTCATATGTTACATTCAGCACACTAAACAAGAAAGAAATATAATGATTTCAGATCTTTTATTTTTTTTAGAGGTGAGGTGTCCCAGGCTCTGTGGCCCAGGCTGGGGTGCAGTGGTGCAATCATAGCTGATTGCAGCCTCTAACTCCTGGGCAGTAGGCAGTCCTCCTGCCTCGGCCTCCAGAGTAGCTGGGACTATAGGAGCAAGCCACTGTATCTAGCTCATTTCAAATCTTAAAGGAAACTCTGGTGTCCACTGCATTAGATAATTACTTAACACTATGGATGGAGGGCCATTTCCATGTTTATCAAAGCCCCATCAACCTTTCCTTATATAAATCTTAGGACAATATACTTAAAGGGATATATAAAAAGTAAGATGGACTGAGACCAAGAGCTCCGTACTCACGCAGTTTTAAGATTAGCTCTTCTAGGGCAGCCCTTCCTGTGACTCCCCATCCCACCACCACCCCCCAGCCCCGGATTTGCCCGTCCTATAGGATATTCATGTGGCTACACAGGATACAGACCTTGAGTCAGTACAGACTTTTTGGTTTAATAAACAACTTTAATCAAACTCACAGAATTCTGATGCAGGATATATCCCAATAACCTCCTCTTCTCAATGTTCTTTAGGTTTTGGTATAGCTACACATAGCTAGAATTATGTGGTTTTTATTTCATACAATTCTGACTCAAAACAATAGGTTTCTAGAGAATGTTTCTAGCCTGTAGTATAACTGTTTTGCCTCAGCCAAAAACTTTTTTGTAAGGAATAATTTTTATCCTATTGTAGTATTATCAATTATCCTACAATTGTAATCCTACTTGTTATAGAAGCTCAGTTTAAGTTTCTCATACGAATTTTTTTACATGTATACCAGATTTTTTAAATTTTTGTAAAATATACACAACATAAGTTCTCGATTTTAACCATTTTGAGTGTAATTCAATGACATTAAGTACATTCACACTGTTGTGCAACCATCGCCACTATTTCCAACTTTTTCATCATCCCAAGTAAAACCTATGTACACATTAAACACAACTTCCCATTTTTGCTCCCTGCAACTTCTGGTAACCCATATTCTACTTTTGCCTCTATGAAGCTGCCCATTCTAGTAACCTCATGTAAGTGAAATTATACAGTATTTGTCCGTTTGTGTCTGGCTTACTTCGCTTATCTTAAAATTCATAATGTTTTTAAGGTTTGTTCATGTTGTAGCACATACCAAAAATCTCATTACTTTTTAGCACTGAATAATATTCCAACACAGACAGTCCCTGGCTTACAAATTTTTGACTTTATGATGGGTTTATTGGGTTTATTACTCCATCATAAGTTGAGGAGCACCTAGACTTATGATGGTTCGATTTATGATTTTTCAACTTTACAATGGGTAAGTTGTGACTTTACAATGTAACTTTACAATGGGTAAGTTATGATAAGGGTATTAAATGCATTTTCAACTCAAGATATTTTTGACTTATGATGGATATAAAGGATAAAACTCCAAGTCCAGGAGCATCTGTATATGTATATACCACATTTTGTGTGGGTAAATGAATGATGAATACTGGTGTACAAGTATCTGTTTAAGTCTCTGCTTTCAATTTTTTGGGCTGTATACCAAGGATTAGAATTCCTGGATCTTATGTTAATTCTATGCTTAAATTTTGAGGAACCACCAAACTATTTCCACAGTGGTGTGGTATTTCACACTATCACCAGCAATGTGCCCTTGGCAATGGTTGTTCTTCTCCACTTCAAAAATAATACTAAGTGTGATGTGGTATCTCATTGTGTTGTTTTTGTTTTTGAGACAGAGTCTTGCTCTGTCACCCAGGCTGGAGTGCAGTAGTGTGAACTTGGCTTACTGCAACCTCTGCCTTCCAGGTTCAAGTGATTCTCCTGCCTCAGCCTCCCAAGTAGCTGGGATTACAGGCATGTGCCACCATGCCCGGCTAATTTCACTGTGTTAGCCAGGACGGTCTTGATCTCCTGATGTCGTGATCCACCCGCCTCAGCCTCCCAAAGTGCTGGGATTACAGGTGTGAGCCACCGCACCCAGCCTCACTGTGGTTTTGATTTGCATTTCTCTAATGACTAATGATGTTGAACATCATATACCATGCTTAAGGCAGACATTTTTAGAGAGATACCATTATGATTCTAAACCAAGTCTCTTAAATTTTGCCTTCTGAACATTATATAATTAATGAAGTATAAATGATAAAAAACATACTACAGACAGTCCTATAAAACCCCAAAACCATTTAAATCAAATGTAGGTAAATTTTATCATCTCGAATTGTCTTACACTCTACTTTGGACAAAGATGCGAGGTATGTGTGACTTACTTGGCAATAGTCTTAAAAGGATGCTGTTATAATCTGTATTCATTTATTATAATGCATGGACTAAGGGGTCTATATACACTGGTACATTTTGACCTGTGACTCATTTCCATATGTGGTAAGTAAATTCTAAAAAATTATGCTGTGTCAACTAATAGAAATAAATTTAAAAACAAACCTGCCAAAACCACATGATTTGTTTGCTGGTCCTCGCATAATGACGGTAGATGGCATGTCTTTGCCAGTCATTCAAATCAATCTCTTGCATTCCACATAAAAGGACCTTTAGGGATGAAAAGACAAATTGTTTCCTAAGGTAACTGTACAAAAACAGCTGGACATAGGAAAGACTAAGATTAAGCAAAGCTTTAGAATAACAATCAGTAGCCTTTGACTTATCAACTATACATCAAGAATTATATCTACATTGCTCATGAAGACAAGGTTCCGTGCACGGTGTCATACATATACATATTCAGGGAAGTAAGTCACTCAATTGTAGAGAAGCTCTAATATTTGTACTTTGGAGGGGGAAATACTATTATTTATCTTTGGATAAATTATGATTTTCTTTAACCATTGGGGATGTTTCAAAACATTTTGCCCCAGTATAAAAATATTACAGTAACAGGAAAGATGGGAAAGTGAGTTAAAAGCAGACAACTTAAGGCATTATTTACTAGCATGGTACAGGGGAATGAAGGAAAATTCATTACCTCTAATTCCTTTGCATCAAAGTATTGCAAATATTGCTGGGGAAGAATTTCATTAAAGCCTTCAAAGAAAGCTTGTGTCTGTTCTTCAACACCTCGAGACAACCTCCACTCAGCTACCATTCTGGCAAACAAATATGAAAAAACCTATCAGGAAGTTTAGATCTTATCTTTAAATTCTGAGTATAAAAATAAATTTTAAAAAATTATAAAAAACTTAAAATATATTCAAAAATAGAACATAATGAACCCCCTGTACACATGTCCAAGCTTCATCACAATGCCCATCTATTTCATCTATGCCCCTACTCATACCCTAGATATCATATAATTTCATTTATTTATTTGAGATGAGGTCTCACTCTGTCACCTGAGCTGAAGCACAGTGGCACAATCTTGGCTCACTGCAGTCTCGACCTCCTGGGCTCAAGCAATCCTCCTACCTCGGCCTCCCGAGTAGCTGGGAATATAGGTGTGCAACACCACGCCTGGCTGATTTTTGGTTTTGTATGTAGAGATGGTGTCTCTCTGTGATGCCAAGGCTGGTTTTAAATATCTGGCCTCAAGTGATCTTCCTGCCTCGGCCATCCAAAGTGCTAGGATTACAAGCGTGTGCCACCATTGCCAAGCCGTATAATTTCTTTTTTTTTCTTTTCTTTTGTTTTTGTTTTTTGAGACAGGGTCGCGCTCTGTCACTCAGGCTGGAGTGCAATGATACAATCTGGGCTCACTGCAGCCTCCACCTTCCAGGTTCAGTCAGTTCTTGTGCATCAGCCTCCCGAGTAGCTGGCATTACAGGCGTGTGCCACCACACCCAACTAATTTTTGTGTTTTTAATAGAGACGGGGGTTTCATCATGTTGGCCAGGCTGGTCTTGAACTCCTGACCTTAAGTGTTCTGCCTGCCTTCTCCCAAAGTGCTGGGATTACAGGCATGAACCACCACGCCCAGCCCAAATAATTTCATTTTGAACAAATACTTCAGTATATGTCTCTACGACATGAGGATTATTTTTTAAAACAAATCATAAAAACATGACCGCATCATTATTTTATAAACCTAGAATTCTAAATCTAGTGACAATATCCTTCAAAAAATGAAGGTGAAATAAAGATGTTTTCATATAAAAGCTGAGAAAATGCATCGCCAAGAGATGCACACTAAGTGAAATGGTAAAGAAAGGTTTTTTTTTTAAAGCCAAAGGGAAACTATCTTAGATTAAAAAAAAAAATGAATCTGAGGAAAGAAATAAGGAGAGCCAGAGATAGTAATGTGAGTAAATATAAGATTATTTTTGAAAATAGTTAAAAATTAAAGCAAGAATAACAGTAACAAAGTATTATATTTGTGACACGTAGAAATAATATATGACAACAACAACACAAACAGCTGGAGTGAGGTAAATGGAATTATATTATTATGAGCTTCTTTTCTTTTTTTTTGAGACGAAGTCTCGCTCTTGTCCCCTAGGCTGAAGCGCAATGGCGTGATCTCGACTTACTGCAACCTCCGCCACCTGGGTTCAAGCGATTCTCATGCCTCAGCCTCCCAAGTAGCTGGGATTACAGGTGCCTGCCACCATGCCTAGTTAATTTTTGTATTTTTAGTAGACACGGGGTTTCACCATGTTGGCCAGGCTGGTCTCGAACTCCTGACCTCAGGCAATCTGCCCACCTCAGCCTCCCAAAGTTACAGGCGTGAGCCACCGCACCTGGCCTATGAGCTTCTTACATTGTACAAGAAGTAGTGTTTGGGTCAACAGGGATGTTAAAGATGCATATTATCATAATCATTAGAGTTGCCACTAAAGTTAAACAAAGAGGTATAGCTAAAAAACCAACAGAAGAGCTAAAAAAGAAAGTAAAAATTGCTTTATTCAAAGAAGGCAAGAAAGAACAAAGAAAGTTGGGAAAAATAAGAAACAAATAGCAAGGCGAGACAAATAGCAAAACAAATAGCAATGGTTAGACAAAAGTCCAACCAAATCAGTAATAAAATTAAACATAAATGTACTGAACACTCCAATTATAAAGTAGAGATTATCAGGATAAAAATAAGACCTGGCTGGGCACGGCGGCTCATGCCTGTAATCCCAGCACTTCGGGAGGCTGAGGTGAGGGGATCACGAGGTCAGGAGATCGAGACTTTCCTGGCTAACACGGTGAAACCCTGTCTCTACTAAAAATACAAAAAAATTAGCCAGGTGTGGTGGCAGGCGCCTGTAGTCCAGCTACTCAGGAGGCTGAGGCAGGAGAATGACGTGAACCCAGGGAGCGGAGCTTAGAGTGAGCCAAGATGGCACCACTGCACTCCAGCCTGGGTGACAGAGAGACTACGTCTCAAAAAAAAAAAAAAAAAAAAAACCTAACAAATACTTTTAAATACAATGAGAGTGGCTGGATGTGGTGGCTGACATCTGTAATCCCAGCACTTTGGGAGGCTGAGGTGGGTGGATCCCTTGAGTACAGGAGTTCAAGACCAGCCTGGGCAACACGGTGAAACCCCATCTCGTCGTGTGGGTGTGGTGGCACATGCCTGTAGTCCCAGCTGCTTGGCGGCTGAGGCTAGAGGATCGCTTGAACTTCTGGAAGTGGAGGCTGCCGTGAGGCAAGATTTCACCACTGCACTCCAGCCTGGGTGACAAAGTGAGACCCTGTCTCAAAAATATTGATAATAAAAATAAAACATAATAAATAAATAAAAAAAATAAATAAAATAGTGAAAAACACAACATTCCAAAATTTGTGGCTGGGCGTGGTGGTTCATGCCTGTAATCCAGGCACCTTGGGACGCTGAGGCAGGCGGATCACCTGAGGTCAAGAGTTCAAGACAAGCCTGGCCAACATGGCAAAACCCCGTCTCTACTAAAAATACAAAAATTAGCCAGGCGTGGTGGCGGGTGCCTATAATCCCAGCTGCTCGGGAGGCTGAGGCAGAAGAATCACTTGAACCCAGGAGATGGAAGTTGCAGTGAGCCAAGACTGTACTGCTGCACTCCAGCCTGGGCGACAGAGCAAGACTCTGTCTCGGGGAAAAAAAAAAAAAAGGTGTGGACTGGATGCGGCGGCTCATGCCTATAATTCCAGCACTTTGGGAAACCAAGGTGGGAGTATCGTTTGGATCCAGGAGTTTCAGACCAGCCTGGGTAACATAGTAAGACCCATCTCCTACAATAAATAAATAAATAAATAAATAAATAAATAAATAAATAAATAAATAAATAAATAAGCCAGGCATGGTAGTACATGCCTGTGGTTCCAGCTACCTGGAAGGCTGAGGTGGGAGGCTATCTGGAGCTCAGGAGGTTGAGGCTACAGTGAACCATGACTCTACCACTACGCTCCAACCTGGGCAACCTCAGAGTGAGACTCTATCTCAAAAAAAACAACAAAAAATTGTGGGATATAGCTAAAGAAATACTTAGTTGGAAATATGCAGCTTTAAATCCTTATATTAGAAAACAGAATGTGGGAGGATAGCTTAAGGCACGGAGTCTGAGACCAGCCTGTGCAAAATAGCAAGACCACATCTCTACAAAAATAAAAACAACCAAAAAATTTGCTGGGCACGGTGGCTTGTGCCTACAGTCCCAGCTACTCAGAAGGATGAGGCAGGGGGATCCTTTGATCCCAGGAGTTTAAGACTGCAGTGAGCTCTGATCGTGCCACTGTATTTCAGCCTCGGCAACAGAGCAAGACTCCGTCAAAGAAGAACGAAATCTAGACGTATCGTAAGAAAAGGTAAGAAGAGGGAGGGAAGAAGGGAAAGAGAAGAGTTTCTAAAATCAATGATCTGAAATATTTAAGAACTCCAACAATCACAAATAAAAAGACAACCCAATTTTAGAATGGATAAAAGATTTGGATACACACATCACAAAAGAAGAGCTACAAATGATCAATATGCATAGAAAAACGTACTTGACACCATTAGTCAAGGAAGAAATGGAAATTAAAACCACGAGATATTACTGACAATGCTGAACTGGCAAGAACGTGAAGCAACTCTCAAATACTACTAGTAGGACTGCAAAATGGCAAAAACACTTTGGGAAACTGGCAGTTTCTAATAAAGTCAAACACCTTCCCAGCGATTTCACTCCTAGGTATTTACTCAAGAAAAATATGTCCACAAAAAGGTATCACAAGAATGTTTATAGCAGCTTTACTCATAAAAGCCCCAGACTGAGAAACAACCAAAACATTTATCACCAAGAGAATGGATAAACAAATTTTGAGATATACACAGCATGGAATATTTCTCAGCAATAAAAAGGAATAAAATACTGATATAAACAATATGGCTGAATCTCACAAACACCAAATAAAAGAAAAAATCAGACACTAAAAGCTAGATATAAGAGTACATACTCTATGATTCCATTTTAGGAAGTTTAAGATCAGAAACAGTTATAGAAATAGAACTAAACAGAAATGGTTACCTACCTCTGGGGCTGGGAGAAGGGAGGTATGTATTGGCTGGCCCCTTATGGGGTCCAGAATAGAAAAAAAAGTTCCACAATTTGGGTCATATTTACATGGACATGATGCTATATGGAACAGTGTTTACAGAATTGGTAATTAAACGAGTGATCTAGCACAACTTCTCTCCATAAAATGCTCACATTTGGGCTGATATATATATTTGTCAAAATTCAACTTGTACACTTAAGATCAGTGCATTTTATTCTAAGGAAATTATACTTCTTAAAATAATACTAAAAACCCCCCAAACTCTGAAATTTTAAGCAAGCCATTATTGAAGTAGATACTAAAAACCTTTTTAGCTGCCCATTATCTTAAAATGTTATATTACCAGCAACAAAACTATTGAGAAACGTAGTACATCTCTTGGAATCTCGAATCATTACCTCTCTGGAATGCTATATATGTCATAAGAAAATCTAGACATATCATAACAAAAAAACTGGAGAATTGACAAAAACAAATTGACTACATTTTAAAAGCAGATTTCAAAATAAACTTTTAAAAGGATAGATTGTTGTCCAAGAAATAATGACAGTTCACTGTGTTAAATAGTATACTTTCAATTATGGAGGGAAAAACCAGGCAAGAAATGCAGAACCTGGAACTTAAGAAGTAAATATGCAAAATTTAACCCTGGCTGGAAAGAATTGCTATTGAGAAGGTATGAATGAACTATTAGCTCTTGAGACTAGTAGCATGAACCAATGGAAATAATCAGAAAGGATATACTATAAAACATCATTTTAGTTATAAATTTTACCCAACCTTATGATATGGTCTGGCTCTGTGTCCCCACCCAAATCACATCTTGTAGCTCCCATAATTCCTATGTGTTATGGGAGAGAACCAGTGGGAGATAACTGAATCATGGGGGCGGGCCTTTCTCATGTTGTTCTTATTATAGTGAATAAGTCTCACAAGATCTGATGGTTTTAAAATGGGAGTTTCCCAGCACAAGCTCTCTCTTTGCCGGCTGCCATTCATGTAAGACATGACTTGCCCCTCCTTGCCTTCCACCATGATTGTGAGGCCTCCCCAGCCATGTGGAACTGTAAGTCCATTAAACCTCTTTCTTTTGTAAATTGTCCACTCTCAAGTATGTCTTATCAGCAGTGTGAAAACAGTAAATTGTTACCAGGAGTGGGGTGCTGCTGAAGATAACTGAAAATGTGGACGCAACTTTAGAACTGGGTAACAGGCAGACATTGGAACAGTTTGGAGGGCTCAGAAGAAGACAGAAAAATGTGGAAAAGTTTGGAACTTCCTATAGACTTGTTGAATGGCTTTGACCAAAATGCTGACAGCAATATGGACAATAAAGTCCAGGCTGAGGTGTTCTCAGATGGAAATGAGAAACTTTTTGGGAAATGGAGCAAAGGTGACTCTTTGTATGTTTTAGCAAAGAGACTGGCAGCATTTTGCCCCTGTGCTAGAGACTGGTGGATTTGTACTTGAGAGAGACGATCGTACTTGAGAGAGATGATTTAGGGTATCTGGTGGAATAAATTTCTACGTAGCAAAGCATTCAAGAGGCGACTTGCGTGCTGTTAAAGGCATTCAGTTTTGTAAGGGAAGCAGAGCATAAAAGTTTGGAAAATTTGCAGCCCAACAATGCAATAGAAAAGAAAATCTCATTTTCTGAGGAGAAATTCAAGCTGGCTACAGAAATTTGCATAAGTAATGAGGACCCGAATGTTAATCCCCAAGACAATGTGGAAAATGTCTACAGGGCATGTCAGAGGTCTTCATGGAAGCCCCTCCTATCACAAGCCTGTAGGCCTAGGAGCTAAAAATGGTTTCATGGGCCGGGCCCAGGGTCCCCATGCTGTGTGCACTCTAGGGACTTGGTGCCCTGTTTCCTAGCTGCTCCAGCATGACTAAAAGTGGCCAAGGTACAGCCTGGGTTGTTGCTTCAGAAGGTGGAAGCCCCAAGAGTTGGCAGCTTCCACGTGCTGTTGAGCCTGAGGGTGCACAGAAGGCAAAAATTGAGGCTTGGGAACCTCCCTCTAGATTTCAGAAGACGTATGGAAATGCCTAGATGCCCAGGCAAAAGTCTGCTTGCAGGGGCAGGGCACTCACAGAGAACCTCTGCTAGGTCAGTGTGGAGGGGAAATGTGAAGTTGGAGGCCCATACAGAGTCCCTACTGGGGCACTGCCTAGTGGAGCTGTGAGAAGAGGGCAACCGTCCTCCAGACCCCAGAATGGTAGATCCACCAACAGCTTGCACCATGAGACTGGAAAAGCCATAGACACTCAACGCCAGCCCATGAAAGCAGCCGGTGGGGGGCTATACCCTGCAAAGCCCCAAGGGCAGTGTTGCCCAAGGCCATGGGAGGCCACCTCTTACATCAGGGTGACTTGCATATGGGACATGGAGTCAAAAGAGATCATTTTGGAACTTGAAGATTTGACTGCCCTGCTGGATTTCAAACTTGCATGGGGCCTGTAGCTCCTTTGTTTTGGCCAATTTCTCCCATCTTGAATGGCTGTATTTACCCAATGCCTGTATCCCTGAGTGTATGTAGGAAGTAACTAAGTTGCTTTTAATTTTACAGGCTCATAGGCGGAAGGGACTTCCCTTGTCCCAGATGAGACTTTGGACTGTGGACTTTTGAGTTAATGCTGAAATAAGTTAAGACTTTGGGGACTGTTGAGAAGGCATGATTGGTTTTGAAATGTGAAGACATGAGATTTGGGAGGGGCTAGGGGCAGAATGATATGGTTTGGCTCTGTGTCCTCACCCAAATCTCATCTTGTAGCTCCCATAATTCCCATGTGTTGTGAGAGAGAATCAGTGAGATAACTGAATCATGGGATCACGGGGGTGGGTCTTTCCCCTGCTGTTTGCATGACAGTGAATATGTCTCACAAGATATGATGAAGTGTTTTGTTCATTCGTTTGTTTGTTTTGAGACAGAGTCTTGCTCTGTTACCAGGCTGGAGTGCAGTGGTGCTATCCTGGCTCACTGCAATCCCCGCCTCCCAGGTTCAAGCCATTCTCCTGCCTCAGCCTCCCTAGTAGCTGGGATTACAGGCACATGCCACCACACCCAGCTAATTTCTGTATTTTTAGTAGAGATGGGGTTTCACCATGTTGGCCAGGATGGTCTCAATCTCCTGACCTTGTGATCTGCCTGCCTTGGCCTTCCAAAGTGCTAGGATTACAGGCATGAGCCACCACGCCTGGCCGATGATGAGGTTTTAAAAACAGGAGTTTTCCCTGTACAAGCTCTCTCTTTGCCTGCTGCCATCCATGTAAGATGTGACTTGCCCCTCCTTGCCTTCCACCATGAGGGTGAGGCCTTCCCACCCTCGTGGAACTGTCCATTAAACCTCTTTTTTTTGTAAATTGCCCGGTCTTGGATATGTCTTTATCAGCAGCAGGAAAGTGGATTAATACACCTTACAATATTCCCCATGAAAATATCTGCATATATATTTGAGATTCTTTTTAATGACATGTTATACAGCATAGCGGTTACAGAGTTGATGTTTAAAAGAGTGATCCTGCATGACTTTTATCCTTAAAACTCTTTTAAAAACACTTTAAAAAAACTTTTTAGAAATGAAAAATGACTGCCTACATAGGATATTGATTAGTACAGAGACAAATATTATTTTTGGAGATACTCTCCATTAGTATTAGTAAGCAATTATTAATGTGCTGTAGTCAAACAAAAAGTGAAATGTGAAAAGGAGCACTCTCACCTGATGTATTCCTCTTTATTTTCTTCTGTTACAAGAATATTGCCACCATTAGGTTTCAGATCATGACTCTTAATTTCACCTAGAATTTCTTTGTCAACGGAGAAGTACATTTCCAAATCACATTCCTCAATATTGTTTTCCCTGCACAAATGAAATTAGCACTATTTGTTATATCCACCAATTCAATCATAATTTATAAGTTTTTAACGAAAGGCCCATGTTCTTAAATAATTAATATTAAGCTATAACATCAAAATAAGAAGAAATAAGATTCTGTTCTAAGGTCATATTATTGCCGAAGATCTTGGGTGTATTTTTGTAAAATTTATCATATTGAATAAAAAGACAGGTTTGATATATAGATCATTTAAATACAATAAACCAATTATGTGCTTACAGTTTGGATAAGTTATCAATACTACACGGAATGCATATAACTATACTTTAATAAATTACATGGAAAAAGAAACTTACTTAACCCAGATGAGAGAATTGTAAAATTCTGGATCAATAGATTCTAAATCCTTGAGTCCAACTGGTTTGTTCAAGATACGCTTATAGAATGGTAAAGAAAAACCCGTGTCTATGAATTTCCCATGGAACAGAGCCTATGAAAAAAGGAAACAAGACCGCTTAAAATAACTGTACAATAATCATTTTATTTCAATATGTTAGATGAATTCTTCATTTAATAACTCTTCCCTGGGTCAGGCATGGTGGCTCACGCCTGTAATCCCAGCAATCTGGGAGGCCGAGGTGGGTGGATCACCTGAGGTCAGGAGTTCGAGACCAGACTGACCAACATGGAGAAACCCCATCTCTACTAAAAACACAAAAATTAGCCGGGCATGGTGGCACATGCTTGTAATCCCAGCTACTCGGGAGGCTGAGGCAGGAGAATTGCTCGAACCTGGGAGGCAGAGGTTGTGGTGGGCCGAGATCACGCCATTGCACTCTAGCCTGGGCAACAAAAGCGAAACTTTGTCTCAAAAAAACACTTCCCTGGCTGGGCATGGTGACTTATACCTGTAATCCCAGCACTTTGGAAGGCTGAGGCAGGTGGATTACCTGAGGTCAGGAGTTCAAGACCAGCCTGGCCAACATAGCAAAACCCCTTCTCTACTAAAAATACAAGAATTAGCCAGGCATGGTGGCGCACACCTGTAATCCTAGCTACTTGGGAGGCTGAGGCAGGAGAACTGACTGAGTCCGGGAAGCAGAGGTTGCAGTGAGCCAAGATCGTGTCACTGTACTCCAGCCTGGGTGACAGAGCAAGACTCTGTCTCAAAAATAAAAAACAAAACAAAACAAAAAACCACTTCCCTTTCTCTCATATGATCTGTTATGGCACCTAAGAGAAAATTTAGTATTGCTGAATAAGCAAAGTAAACATAATTCTTGACCTGCACTTACCATGGCAATAAATCTGCCAATAAAACGAAAATATTTCAGGTGATCTGGATTGATGTAAGAAGCGGGGTTTATCTGCAAGCAGTAGTTATCCTTCCCTGCATATTCAAACAGGCAATACATTGGGTTCAACACTTCATGTGACAAAAGAAAGAACCATTCTCTGAAATCAAAAGAAAATTTACGATGAAAAATCTTGTAGGTTACCAAGAAATCAAAGAACAGTGCTATAAAGTTCTCAGGGATCTATACCCCTCAGCTAGTGATAGTTTTCTAATCTCATGTTGATTTTTATTGCTTCTGTTCAAACTCACATCTGTTTCACAGAGTTGGTAGTATACACCATCTCTGGTAGATGGTAATATACACATTATTACATTTCAAAGAATCTAAGACAACATTGCACCTTTATTTGATGAACCACTAAATTGTATTTTCCAATTTTACCTGAGATACATCTTAATTTCAGAGATATTATAAAATGAAAATATTAGTCTTAGAATCAATGAAATACTATTCATAGGCAAATTTAAAATTCACTATTTACCCATGTGAGTAAAGTGGCTGAAATCAATCTAATATTCCATCTATTACTAAGTCCCATAATAATCCCCATCAAGTGCCACTTCTCCCTACACGTTAAATCAATATGAAAATTCTTCCAATTTCACAGAGGCAGTAAAGTTCTTAATTCCAGCCACTCACATATTAGAAAAATGCTGAGACTCTAAGTCAAATATTGTGAAAATATGAACCAATATTAACATAAGATTATGGTTACTAAAACTACGTAACATGGGTGATCTGGGGTAATACATGTGGCATAAGCCTGTAATCTGGATCTCTTTTCCTGTTAGTTCATGGCCTCTTGTGATAAGTGTATCTCATGACACACTTTAATATTGCTAGTTTATTTTCTTATTAGGAATGAATGATTGCTCTCCTCTTCAATTGCCTTTAACTTATACAAAATTACATGTTTCTACTCATATTTGTTATTTATCTATGATTATATCATATATTTTGAAATAATTTTATTTAAACTCAGAAACATAATATAAATAAGAACTACTAAAATGTAGCCACCAATTAGCGTGCACACAAAGACACAGGCTCTGAACTAGGTCATTAATAAACAATATTTCTACTCTTCACAATAATCCTAGAAATGTAGATATTAATATTCTTATTTTACAGATGAAAATATTTGCCCAACATCACACTATTGGGAGCAGAAAAAGATTCAAATCCCGTCTTGACCCCAAAGTCCTTGTCTTTGCACAATGCCAGCTCTACGCAAATTTTTAACCTGGTGTGATATATTATTATGGAATAAGCAAAGCAATTCTCATTAGAGACTATCTTCTAGGGTCCAATATTAAGCTCCAATATGAAGAAAGCAGAATTAAGACTTTCAACTCCTATTTTGTACAACCTTCTATATTTTCATGACAAATATACTAATCTCAGTTGGAAACTGAGTAACTATTACCTGTATCAGTAATCTGTGGTGGGGAAAATGACCTGATCACTATAAGGCCTTGTGTTTTCTGTGGAACAGATATAAGAGGTGGTAGACTTAACACTGGCTACTGGTTAGATGATACAAAGCTTGCATCCAGGCTCTACAATTTATTATGTGCCTTAGGTGAGTCTCTAAGCCTCTTCATCATCCTATAAAATTCTGTATCACAAGGTTACCCTGAAGATTAAATGAGTGATGTGGGTGAAATCAATCAGCTGTACATGACATAGAAAGTGCTGAATTAAATGTTTTTTGAAATTCTGTAGCTACAGCATAATAAAGGTATAATAATTTGACATATTTCATTTTCCTAAAATATAAGATTGAGAAAATAATACTTGCAAGTGAAGTGCAATGGTACCTTTGGAGGAAAGGAACTAAGTTCTGAGTATTCATATTATCACTACCTTGCTACACCTCCATAATCTAAACCTTCTTCTCCTGGAAAAATCACCCACAAACGTCTTCGCAGATCTTGGGGACTGAAGCTCATTATCTAAAAAAAAAATAAAGTAAAATAATTGGTGAAAAAAGCTATTGAAACACTGTCTACCACTTCTAGGTTTGACATCTCCTTCGTTATAGGTAACTGAAATCTCCCATGACACAGAAAGGTGTTCATGGTCTAGTCAAAACCACACATACAGAAAATACATTATAGTAACGTTTAATAATATTTTATTATATACATCTATATTTTTATATACTTTATACACGTGATTTTATTTATTTATTTACTTTTAGACAGTCTCTCGCTCGTTGCCCAGGCTGGAGTGCAATGGCACAATCTTGGCTTACCACACCTCCGCCTCCCAGGTTCAAGCGATTCTCTTGCCTTAGCCTCCCGAGTAGCTGGAACTACAGGTGTGCGCCACCACGCCTGGCTAATTTTGTATTTTTAGTAGAGACAGGGTTTTGCCATGTTGGCCAGGCTGGTCTCAAACTCCTGACCTCAGGTGATCCACCGGCCTTGGCCTCCCAAAGTGCTGGGATTACAGACGTGAGCCATCATGCCCAGCCGTGATTTTATTTTTAATGATGCTACTATTGACTTATAATGTTGCCTGTATCAATTACTTAGAACATAGATGGGCATGGTCAGAGGTTGGGTGGGGTTTTTGTGGTTTGGTTATTAGGTTTGGTTTTGACTCATAGCCAAAGGTACACGTAACAGCTAACTGGCTAACCGAGAAATGAAAACCAGTAGCTGCAGAGAGACCCAGTTAACTTTGGAAACTCATTCTCAGCAGCAACCTATAACTACCTACAAAAACTACTCAAATTTTGTGTCCCACTATAGGTGGTTAATAGGATCATCTTCATATTTGAAGGACAGTACATTACTGAGCTACAATCAATAGGTCATTTGGTTTCCTGCCACGTAAAACAAATTATTTGACCAAAATTGTGTGTGTATAGCACTGCATATATCAATTACTCTTACAAAAAAATACAGAAGAACATGGAAAGGGAGAAGTTGATATAATGCCTATACTTTATTGAGTGATAAGAATGAATTACCACACTTAAATATCCAGAGAGGATCAGTAAGTAACCTGTTTTTGCCAAGTTCTCTCAGTTCCCCCACAAAACCATCACATTTATGAATTCACATCCCACTCAAGCCAGAAAATCCCAGATGTAACAAAAAACTTCAATGCTTATGACATATGTACATTTATGCCAAGTATTCTACAAATAGTATAGGCTAGGTATACAACAACGCAAATGAGAAATGTCACAAGGTTAAAACTATCTTTAAATAATTCCTTTTGAGTTCCCGACCGCAGGCGATGGCTGCCGCTGGGGGCGCCCGGCTGCTGCGCGCCGCTTCTGCGGTCCTCGGCGACCCGGCCGGCCGGTGGCTGCACCACGCCGGGTCCCGCGCTGGAGCCAGCGGCCTGCTGAGGAGCCGGGGACCGGGCCGGAGCGCTGAGGCGAGACGGCCGCTGAGCGTGTCGGCAGGGGCGCGAAGCAGCTCAGAAGATAAAGTGACAGTCCCCTTTATAAACTGTGATGGTGAAACATTAACAACCAAAGGAAAAGTTGGTGATTCTCTGCTAGACGTTGTGGTTGAAAATAATCTAGATATTGATGGCTTTGGTGCATGTGAGGGAACTCTGGCTTGTTCAACCTGTCACCTCATCTTTGAAGGTCACATATATGAGAAGTTAGATGCAATCACTGATGAGGAGAATCACATGCTCGATCTGGCATATGGACTAACAACAGATCACAGTTGGGCTGCCAAATCTGTTTGACAAAATCTATGGACAATATGACTGTTCGAGTGCCTGAAACAGTGGCTGATGCCAGACAATCCATTGATGTGGGCAAGACCTCCTGAACTAGAACAAATAGGAATATTTTCATGGAATTTTACCTATTTTTATAATTATTATTTAAGTGATAAAATGAGAACATGGATGAGTGGATTCTGTATTATGACTAGCTTTACTATTTTAATTCACCTTGTATAACTACTGAATTTTGTCATTCTTGAAAGTATGCAGCTCTGCCTCTGCCTCTGCCTGCCTCTGCCTGCCCCTGCCCCTGCCCCTGCCCCTGCCCCTGCCCCTGCCCCTGCCTCTGCCGTCTCCCTCTCCCCACGGTCTCGCTCTCCCTCTCTTTCCACGGTCTCCCTCTGATGCCGAGCTGAAGCTGGACTGTACTGCTGCCATCTCGGCTCACTGCAACCTCCCTGCCTGATTCTCCTGCCTCAGCCTGCCGAGTGCCTACGATTGCAGGCACGCGCCGCCACGCCTGACTGGTTTTCGTATTTTTTTGGTGGAGACGGGGTTTCGCTGTGTTGGCCGGGCTGGTCTCCAGCTCCTAACCGCGAGTGATCTGCCAGCCTCGGCCTCCCGAGGTGCCGGGATTGCAGACGGAGTCTCGTTCACTCAGTGCTCAATGGTGCCCAGGCTGGAGTGCAGTGGCGTGATCTCGGCTCGCTACAACCTCCACCTCCCAGCCGCCTGCCTTGGCCTCCCAAAATGCCGAGATTGCAGCCTCTGCCCAGCCGCCAACCCGTCTGGGAAGTGAGGAGCGTCTCTGCCTGGCCGCCCATCGTCTGGGATGTGAGGAGCCCCTCTGCCTGGCTGCCCAGTCTGGAAAGTGAGGAGCGTCTCTGCCCAGCCGCCATCCCATCTAGGAGTGAGGAGCGCCTCTTCCCGGCCGCCATCACATCTAGGAAGTGAGGAGCGTCTCTGCCCGGCCGCCCATCGTCTGGGATGTGGGGAGTGCCTCTGCCCCGCCGCCCCATCTGGGATGTGAGGAGCGCTTCTGCCCGGCCGCGACCCTGTCTGGGAGGTGAGGAGCGTCTCTGCCCGGCCGCCCCGTCTGAGAAGTGAGGAGACCCTCTGCCTGGCAACCGCCCTGTCTGAGAAGTGAGGAGCCCCTCCGCCCGGCAGCCGCCCCGTCTGGGAAGTGAGGAGCCCCTCCGCCCGGCAGCCGCCCCGTCTGGGAAGTGAGGAGCGTCTCCGCCCGGCAGCCGCCCCGTCCGGGAGGGAGGTGGGGGGGTCAGCCCCCCGCCAGGCCAGTCGCCCGGTCTGGGAGGGAGGTGGGGGGGTCAGCCCCCCGCCCGGCCAGCCGCCCCATCCGGGAGGTGAGGGGCGCCTCTGCCCGGCCGCCCCTACTGGGATGTGAGGAGCCCCTCTGCCCAGCCAGCCACCCCGTCCGGGAGGTGGGGGGGGTCAGCCCCCCCGCCCGGCCAGCCGCCCCGTCCGGGAGGGAGGTGGGGGGGTCAGTCCCCCGCCCGGCCAGCCGCCCCGTCCGGGAGGGAGGTGGGGGTGTCAGCCCCCTGCCCGGCCAGCCGCCCCATCCGGGAGGTGAGGGGTGCCTCTGCCCGGCCGCCCCTACTGGGAAGTGAGGAGCCCCTCTGCCAGGCCACCACCCCGTCTGGGAGGTGTACCCAACAGCTCATTGAGAACGGGCCATGATGACAATGGTGGTTTTGTGGAATAGAAAGGGGGGAAGGGTGGGGAAAGGATTGAGAAATCGGATGGTTGCCGTGTCTGTGTAGAAAGAAGTAGACATGGGAGACTTTTCATTTTGTTCTGTACTAAGAATAATTCTTCTGCCTTGGGATCCTGTTGATCTGTGACCTTACCCCCAACCCTGTGCTCTCTGAAACATGTGCTGTGTCCACTCAGTGTTAAATGGATTAAGGGTGGTGCAAGATGTGCTTTGTTAAACAGATGCTTGAAGGCAGCATGCTCGTTAAGAGTCATCACCACTCCCTAATCTCAAGTACCCAGGGACACAAACACTGCGGAAGGCCCAGGGTCCTCTGCCTAGGAAAACCAGAGACCTTTGTTCACTTGTTTATCTGCTGACCTTCCCTCCACTATTGTCCTATGACCCTGCCAAATCCCCCTCTGCGAGAAACACCCAAGAATGATAAAAAAAAAAAAAAAAAAAAGTAGGTATGCAATTTTTATTTTGGTTATATTACAAAAATGTCAGTCAGATATTAAAAAATAGTTAATGTGATAGAAAAACCTTACATATTTTTTTCTGTTTGTTTAGCGACTTTAGCAAAATGTTTTCATATAATCTCATCTGTTTACGTAGAAGATAGGTTAAGGAAATATATTATTATTCCTGTTTGATGTAGGTGAAGGCAGAGATCTAACCTGGCTTGTTTAGGGCCATACCACTAATTAGAAAATCTGTACTAGAACCTGTGTCTTATTACTATAAGCTATTATGTTCAGACTGAAACTGGAGAAATTATGACAATTTATAGCAGTAGTTAAATCTGAATGTGTATGGACAAAAATATTTAATTGCTCAGTAAACTGCTTAACTTCAAAGATAGTTATTAACCTCATAAATATTTCAAAATTTTGATTCTGAAGTCTAAGTCTGAACGTAGACTTAACACTATCAAAGAAGTTTGATCTCTGTTTTGACCCAACTAGAGGAAAAATGATTGGATGGGTTTATTCTTTTCTAAGCAGAATGGTTTAACTTTGTACTCTTTGACAAACAATGCTGATTTCTAAATCTCTGCCTATAACAGAATGGAAACCTTATGAATGAATTGTGTTTCTCTGTCCTGAGCTGGAGAAGGGAATGAGCAGGCTGACACGTCGCACAGCCCCAGGTGGCGCCATTCTCTCATGCAAGGATGGGGCTCCAGGGTGAGCAGCGTGGGCTGCAGTGCGTCAGTCCCAGGAGGGAGGGAGTGGCGAGCACCACAGATTACCACATATGTGTGGAAGACATTTGTATCCTTATCTTTACTATAAATAAATCCATAAAAGTTAAAGAAAAATTCCTTTTAACAAATGTCTAATATGAAGGAAAAAAAATTTGTTTTCTCCTGTACTTTCCCCCATAACCAGTTGTGCTGTGTTAACAGAAGAAACACTATCCCAGAGCAATTTTATCCAACAACTATCCAAAGAAAATCTGATGCTAATTTTGCAATTAGTTTTGTTACCTTTAAGCAATCAAATTGTTCTCTTATATTTTTATTAACCAGTTATTTGATGGATGTCAAATCTAGGGTGACAGTTTTAAAAACTGTTTTAGAACCATCTAGTCAGTTATTTTGCAAAAGACTTTAGGTTTCAAAGTCAAAAGATAAAGGAACAGTTTAATCATGTTTTGCATCTTTCCAGGACTGGTAAGAGGTAAGCAAGTTGCTTCAAGAAACTCGTCCAACAGAGTGATAAAAGGGTGGTTATGAACATAAAATTAGAAATGGGCAAGGACTAGGGTGGGGAATGGCCTGTGACACTTACATCAGATCAAGGGGATGACTCATAATTCTCTAAATGGCCTCAGTAAAGCTCCACTTCCCACTAAAAAGTTTTCTGCTCCTACATAGCAGGATGCCAACTGGCTTTTTCCTTTAATGTCAATAACTGACGTTCCATTAGGAAATGAAAAAAACTGATTCTGAAAGCAAGTAGCCAGCTACCACCGTCTCAACCTCTTTTCCCTTTGCATTCAATTCCATACTTCTTGAAGCTGTAGTTGCTACAATACCACTGGTGCTTGAAAATAATCACTTCCACATCTGGCTATAAAACAAGGACTAACCAGATGTTTTCATTTTAAGACATTTTTTCACTAGTTATTTTAATCTTCTACATAACACAATCATTTTAACATTTAGTTGCAGTAGTTTATTAGTAATATCTGCAAGATAAAGGCGAATAGTAGACTAACTCAAGTTCTTTTTTTTTTTTTTTTTTTTTTTTTAATTGAGATGGAGTTTTGCTCTTATTGCCCAGGCTGGAATGCAATGGCACGATCTCGGGTCACTGCAACCTCCACCTCCCAGGTTCAGGTGACTCTCCTGAGTAGCTTTACAGGATTACAGGCATCAGCCACCAGGCCCAGCTAATTTTTATATTTTTAATAGAGACAAGGTTTCACCATCTTGGCCAGGCTGGTCTCAAACTCCTGACCTCAGGTGATGTACCCGCCTCAGCCTCCCAAAGTGCTGGGATTACAGGCATGAGCCACTGTGCCCAGCGAGTAAATTAACTCAAGTTCTGAAGACAAGTGAAAAAATCTGCTGACTACTTCTGAAAACTCATATATATCTTTTTTTAGATACTGTCACCAATGACCACTTTTTTTCCTGTTAAGAGTAACATATGCTTATTGTAAAAATCCAAGTAATACTGAAGTGTTAAAACAAGTCTTCCCCTCTCCTTTCTACAATCTGATAATGTTCATATGGGTATTTCCAGACCTTTGGCTACCAAAAACCTATTATCTTACCTATGCATTTATTTCAAATCATACCAGTTTAGAAATGGAAACCTGAAACACACACACACACACACACACACACACACACAAACCTATTATCTTACCTATGCATTTATTTCAAATCATACCAGTTTAGAAATGGAAACCTGAAACACACACACACACACACACACACACACACACACACCTTAAGCCCTAAGGTGGCTGGCAATGAGATCGCACTTGAAAAATTCAAGGACTTCAACTCAAGAAGTTCCAAACCATTCAGATTAAACTGACAGCACCAAAAGCGGGTCCTAAGCTAGCAGCCAGGGGAAAAATTATTGAGAGAATGAAACAGTACCTGTTGAAAGGAATCCTCAAACAATGTTTTTCTTGTCACTGTAATCTTTATGTGCTGTGGCATGGCCAGTTGCTGAAATAGAAGAATGACTTAAGTCAACTCTCATCATTAAAATAGCCTATCAAAAAAATCAAAAGGGGAAAGTTTTATTTACTTTTATCTTTCCTTACAGAAACAAGTAGACTATGAATATAAATTTATATTCAATAATGTTTACCAATGCATCTGTGAGTATTCATGCTAATTATAGATTAATATATGCAAACAGAAGAACCGCAAGATTGATCTCATATGCACACTGCTTACTTAATAATGTGTCAAATAAATCTTTACTTAATCTTATTTTCCAACAGTTAATCCAGATTCTTCTTGCTTCCATGGGTCCAGTTAATTACAAGAGTTTCAAGTGTAAAAATATTCATCATAGTAACTTTGACTAGGGCATTCATTTGATTTAGAACCCATAAAAAAATCATTAATTCCAGTAAATATCTATACATAAGAAATAGTTGATCACATCTGAAAAAAACACTGAATATAACATCTATGTATGGACATGTTCATGTATGTATGAACATGTATTTATCTATCAAAGTCAGTTATATCAAACGATAGATATAAAAATGGCTGGTGTCCAGGCATGCTGGTTTATGCCTGTAATCCCAGCACTTGGGGAAGATGAGGCAGGAGGATCATTTGAATCCAGGAGTTCAAAACCAGCCTGGGCAACATAAGGGGACCCTGTCTCTACTAAAAATTAGCCAGGTGTGGTGAAGTGCATCTGTAGTGTCAGCTAGCGAGAAGGCTGAGGCAAGAGGATCACTTGAGCCCAGGAGGTCAAGGCTGCAGTAAGCCATGATGGCACCACTGCACTCCAGCCTGGGTGACAGAGTGAGATCCTGTCTCAGAAAAAATAACACATAAAAATAAAGTAGCTGGTTACAATTATATCAGAAAATGCTTTAACTTACATTTGAAGATTTCTGCAATCTGAAAGTAATGGGTACTGAGGAAAAAGTGACAATGTTTGCTTATTCAGATGGTTTCAAGTTTAATTTTCTTCTTTAAAAAAAAGAAATATATATATATATATATATATTTACAGAAGTAAGGCCTCAATATGTTGCCCAGACTGGTCCTGAACTCCTGAGCTCAAGTGATCTGCCCACCTCGGCCTCCCCAAGTGCTGGGATTACATGAGGTTTAATTTTCTGAATAACCAAAGTCACAAATGATCTAATTGATAAATCTATTTATTTGCTCTAAAAATAGATGAAAGAGATTCTAATGCTTCCCATTTTACCTGTTTTTCTGTGAGTTAAGTATTTTCACAATCACTGTGTAATATAAGCAACACAACAAAGTTAAGGGAGTACAGAGATACAGTTCCAATACTAACCTGACACCAGAACCGGAAATACTGAACCTTTGCTTTGAAGTCCCGAACATAGGCTATCTGAGGTCCATTGTCTCTGAGAAAGAACAAGGATTAACAGGACATATATAGCTGCTTGTAAAAGATAATGCTGAAGGAAAGCAAAATATCCCACCCTCTCTCAGCACTTACTAACCAAATTCAAAAATATAGCATATTCCTAACAAAACCATTCTTTGCTTTTTGAGAGATATTTCCCCAAGAATACTTTTAAGTAACAGAAAAAACAAACAAAAAACTTTGATTTTGTTGAAACTACTGTTGTGGGATTTTCTTTTCTATGCTGCCAAATCTAAGAGGGCTAAGTAAAGGGGTTTCTATCTGAGAATGCTGTCTATCCCAACATCGATTCCCTCCTTTATCTTTAAGTAAAACCCTTGCTATTTAACTAAGTAGAATGCTACATATAATAAAGACTACATTTCTCTATATGGCCATGTGACTTAAGTCTCTAAGTGAAAGTGGCATATGAAATGTTCAAGAAGGATCTTTTTGGCCAGGTGCAGTGGTTCACACCTGTAAATCCCAGCACTTTGGGAGGCTGAGGCGGGTGGATCATCTGAGGTCAGGAGTTTGAGACCAGCCTGACCAACATGTTGAAACTCTGTCTCTACTAAAAATTATAAAAATTAGCCGGGTGTGGTGGCAGGTGCCTCTAATCCCATCTACTTGGGAGGCTGAGGCAGGAGAATCACTTGAACCTCAGAGGTCAAGGCTGCAGTGAGCTGAGATCGCACCACTGCACTCCAGCAAGGGTGACAAAGCTAGACTCCGTCTAAAATAAAAAAAAAAAAAGGAAGGATTTTCTAAAAGACAGCTAAAATAGCTAAAAAATGTGTGTGTGTGTGTGTGTGTGTGTGTGTGTTTATAATTTGCCCTTCCTCCAAATTCCAGCCTGGAGTGTGACCCTGATAGCTTAAGTTTCAGCAGCTGTCACAGACCATGAGGTCACTTTGAAGAATGAGACCATACTCTAGGATGGTAGAAAAGACAGAAGAATTTTAGATCACTATGACACCATGGGGTTTCTCAGCTAGCCTTGGACTTAATACCACTGCATTATCTCCCTCTTAAAAATTCAATGTATATCAGTGTAGAAATACAACTGATTTTGTACATTGACTTTATATTCTGTTACGCTGTTAAATTCACTTACTAGTTCTAGTAATTTTTTCTAGATTCTTCATGATTTTCTGTATACAAACGTTATTTGTGTGAGGGGAAAAGAGACAGTTTTACTTCTTCCTTTCCAATTTATACATCTTGTATATCTTTTCTTTTCTTTCTTTTTTTTTTGAGATGGAGTCTTGCTCTGTCTCCCAGGCTGGAGTGCAGTGGCGCAATCTCTGCTCACTGTAACCTCTGACCCAGAGGTTCAAGCGATTCTCCTGCCTCCGCCTCCTGAGTAGCTGGGATTACAGGTGCCCACCACCATGACTGACTAATTTTTGTATTTTTAGTAGAGACGGGGTTTAGCCATGTTGGCCAGGCTGGTCTCAAACTCCTGGCCTCAAGTGATCTGCCTGCCTGGGCCTCCCAAAGTGCTGGGATTACAGGCGTGAGCCACCGTGCCCGGCCTGTATTTCTTTTTCTCATCTCACTGCACTGGGTAGGAATACTGACACAATGTTGAATGATGTAATGACAATAGATATTCTTGTCTTACTCTTGATGTTCTATGGTATTTCATCATTAATTGTGATGTTGGCTGTAAGCTTTTGTTACATTTTTTTTTTCCAATAAAAATGTTTCTGGCAGGGCGCAGCAGCTCACGCCTGTAATCCCAGCACTTTGGGAGGCCAAGGCGGGTGGATCATGAGGTCAGGAGATTGAGAACATCCTGGCTAACACAGTGAAACCCCGTCTCTACTAAAAATACAAAAAATTAGCCAGGTGTGGTGGCGGGCGTCTGTAGTCCCAGCTACTCAGGAGGCTGAGGCAGGAGAATGGCGTGAACCCGGGAGGCAGAGCTTGCAGTGAGCTGAGATTGTGCCACTGCACTCCAGCCTGGGCAACAAAGCGAGACTCCGTCTCAAAAAAAAAAAAAAGTTTCCAAGGTAGCTGAGAGTTTCTCATAAATTTGCATTGTATTATGTCAAAAGCTTTTCCTGAAATTATCGTATGATTTTTCTCCTTTAACCAATTTTGTTTGTTTTGACATGGAGTGTCACTCTGTCACCCAGGGTGGAATGCAGTGGCCTGAAACCTCATCTCTACTAAAAATACAAAATTAGCCAGGCATGGTGGCGCATGCCTATAATCCAAGCTAATCAGGAGGCTGAGGCAGGAGAATTGCTTGAACCAGGGAGGCCGAGGTTGCGGTGAGCCGAGATTGGGCTATTGCACTCCAGCCTGGGCAACAAGAGTGAAACTCCGTCTCAAAAAAAAAAAAAAAAAAGAAAAGAAAAAGAAAAAGAAAACATTTCCATCACTTGTATTTTATGAATAAATTTGAATAGGACTGATTAATTTATAACTTATAAGTTTGATGAACTTTACCAGTGACACCATCTAGGCCAGAATTTTCTTCATGAGAAATCTATTTTTTTTTTTTTTTTTTTTTTGAGACAGGGTCACACTCTGCCACCCAGGCTCAAGTACAGTGGCGCGATCTCGGTTCACCACAGCTTCCTGGGCTCAAGCAATCTTCCCATCTCACCCTCCTAAGTAACTGGGACTACAGGCATGCACCACCACACCCAGCTAATATTTTGTATTTTTTGTAGACATGGGTTTCACCATGTTGCCTAGGCTGGTCTTGAACTCTTGAGCTCAAGTGATCTGCCCACCTCGGCCTCCCAAAGTGCTGAGATTACTGGCATGAGCCACTGGGCCTGCCCTTAAAAATTATTTAATTATGCATTTGATTTATCAGCTATAGGGATATTTAGACTTACTATCTGTTCTTGTGTCCATTTTGGTGACATATCTTTCAAAGAATTTGTCCATTTGATCTAAAATGTTAAAGTTATTGGCATAAATATACCCTTTATTATCCTTTTAATGTCTATAAAATATACAGTGATGTCCCTCTTTTTTTCTCTATAGGTTTAATTACTAAGGGTTGTTAATATTATTAATGTTTACCAAAAATTTATCTTCTAGCTTTGGGCGCTCCATTGTTTCTTTTCCACTTCACTGAGTTCTGCTTTTATTTATTTCCTTTCTTGTACTTACTTTAGGTTTAATAACTTGCCTTTTTCTAGCATCTGAATGTAAAAGCAGAGATCACTGACTTTATCTTTCCTATATTCTCATCTACTTCTTTAAAACAAAAGTTTCCCTCTGAAGACTACTTTAGTTAAATTCCACAAATTGTGATATGTGGTGTTTTAATTATTATTCAAAATAAAATATTTTCTGATTTTTCTTGTAACTTCTTTTTTGAGCAATGGTAATGGTGTGGTGTAAGTCCCGCTGGACTATTTTTAAATAATGGGGACAAATACACTTCTATCTTACATAAACCACTATTATTTTAGTGTTTTCTATTATATGCACCCAAACTTATTGTAACTAAAATGAATGATAGAATAATATTATCGGTAATTTATTCCCATATCTAAATTACCTCTGTAATTTCATTAATACCAAATTGGCCTGATTTTCCAGTTTCTGCTTTAAACATAAAAGTTGTTAATGTGTAGAAGTATAAAATTAGAAAGTAATAGGGAACCATCTTTGCTCTAAGAAAGCCACACTATAAGAAAACTACAGAGCAACATTCCTTATGAACACTGATGGAAAAATACTAAATAAAATATCAGCAAAAAAATCTCAGCAGCATATTAAAAGCACACTTTAATCCTTTTGACTAAGTAGGATTTATTCCTGGAATGCAAAAAAGGCTCAACCTATGAAAAATCAACATAATATACCACATTAACAGAATGAGGGGGGGAAAAATCACATGATCATCTCAATTGATACCAAAAAAGGATTTTACAAAATTTAATACACTTTCATGATAAAACACTCCACAACAGGGATAGGAAACACTAGGAATAGAGGGAAACTACCTCAATATAATAAAAGGCACATATAAAAATCTAACAGCAAACATCACATTCAATGGTTAGAAGTTTTTTCTTTAAGATGAGGAACAATATAAGAATGCCTATTTTCACCACTTGTAGTCAACATAGTATCCAGAAGCTCTAGCCAGAGGAATTAAGCAAGAAAAATAAATAAATAAATAAAAGATACCCAAATTGGGAAGAAGAAAACTTATCTGTTTTCAGAAGCTAAGATCTTTTACGAAGAAAACACTAAATATTCCACAACGAAAAACCCTGCCAGAATAAGTGAATTCAGGAAAGTAGCAGCATACAAAGTCAACACAAAATAGTTCCATTTCTATATACTAAGAATAAACAATATAAAAAGAAAATTAAGAAAACAATTCCATTTACAATAGCATCACAAAGAATAAAAAATACTTAGGAATTAATCAAGAAGGCAAAAGACTCGTACACTGAAAACCACAAAACACTGCTGAAAGAAATCAAAGAAAACACAAAGATATCCACATTCATGGATTGGAAGACTTAATATTGTTAAGATGACCACACTACCCCAAATTGATACAGATATTGAATCTGTATTGATCAATATAGATTTTATTGATTCTGTACATTCAATAAAATCCCCTATCAAAATCCAAATGACTTCTTTTTTTCAGAAATAAAAAAATCCATCCTAAAATTCATATGGAATCTCAAAGGACCCTGAATAGTCAAAAGCAGCTTGAAAAAAGAACAAAGTTGGAGGACACATACCTTCCTGATTTGAAAACTTGCTACAAAGCTATAGCGTGGTATTGGCAAGTCAGACATACAGACCAACAGAATAAACAGCCCAGAAATAATCCCTTGCATATATGGTAAAATGCTATTGACAATGGTGCCACAGTCAAGCAATGGGGAAAGGACAGTCTTTTCAACAAATGGTGCTTGGGAAAATTGGACATTCACATTCAAAAAGATGAAGTTGGACCCTTACCCAACACCATATACAAAATTTAACTTAAAATGGATAAAAGATCTAAATGTAAGAGCTAAAATTAAAGAACGTCTCAGGCCAGGCGCGGTGGCTCATGCCTGTAATCCCTACTCTTTGGGAGGCTGAGGGGGTGTGGATCACGAGGTCAGGAGTTTGAGACCAGCCTGACCAACATGGTGAAACCCCGTCTCTACTAAAAATACGAAAATTAGCCAGGCGTGTTGGTGCGTAGCTAAAACCCCAGCTACTCAGGAGGCTGAGGCAAAAGAATCGCTTCAACCCAGGAGGTAGAGGTTGCAGTGAGCTGAGATCTTGCCACTGCACTCCAGCCTGGGCGACAGAGTGAGACTCTATCTACAAAAAAAAAAGAACTTAGGGCAAAGCTTTATGACACTGGATTTGGAAATGATTTCTTGGATATGACACCAAAGGTACAGGTGACAAAGAAAAAACGGACAGGCTGGGCGCGGAGCTTCACATCTGTAATCCCAACACTTCAGGAGGCCGAGGCGGGCGGATCACCTGAGGTCGGGAGTTCGAGATCAGCCTGACCAACAAGGAGAAACCCTGTCTTCTACTAAAAATACAAAATTAGCTCAGCGTGGTGGTGCATGCCTATAATCCCAGCGACTCGGGAGGCTGAAGCAGGAGAATCGCTTGAACCCAGGAGGCAGAAGTTGTAGTGAGCCGAGATCGCACCATTGCACTCCAGCCTGGGCAAAAAGAGTGAAGCTCTGTCTCAAAAAAAAAAAAAAGAAAGAAAGAAAGAAAAAAAAAAAAAAAGAAAAAACAGGCCGGGCACGGTGGCTCACGCCTGTAATCCCAGCACTTTGGGAGACTGAGGTGGGTGGATCACGAGGTCAGGAGATCAAGATCATCCTGGCTAATGTGGTGAAACCCCGTCTCTATTAAACAAAATACAAAAAAAAAAAAAAAAATTAGCTGGGCATGGTGGCGGGCACCTGTAGGCCCAGCTACTTCGGAGGCTGAGGCAGGAGAACGGCGTGAACCCGGGAGGCATAGCTTACAGTGAGCCGAGATTGTGCCACTGCACTCCAGCCTGGGTGACAGAGAGAGAGACTGTCTCAAAAAAGAAAAGAAAAGAAAAAATTGACAAATCAGACATCAAAATCTAAAATGTTTTATACATCAAAGGGCACTATCTACAGTAAAAAGGAAACCACAGAATGGGAGAAAATAATTGCAAATCATGTATTTGATAAGGGATTAACACCCAGAATATATAGAGAACACCTAAAACTCAATCGCAAAAGAAAAAAAAAACAACAACAAATGGGCAAAGGACTTGAAGAGACATTTCTCCAAAGAAGATACACAAATAGCCAAGAAGCATATGAAAAGATACTCAACATCACAAACCATTAGAAAAATACAAAGAAAAACCACAATGAAATACGACATTAAGGATGACTATTTAAAAAAATATATGATGATGATGAAGAAAAAAAAAACAGAAGAGGGCCGGGCGCGGTGGCTCACGCCTGTAATCCCAGCACTTTGGGAGGCCGAGGCGGGCGGATCACGAGGTCAGGAGATCGAGACCATCCTGGCTAACACGGTGAAACCCCGTCTCTACTAAAAATACAAAAAAATTAGCCGGGCGTGGTAGCGGGCGCCTGTAGTCCCAGCTACTCGGGAGGCTGAGGCAGGAGAATGGCGTGAACCCGGGAGGCGGAGCTTGCAGTGAGCTGAGATCGCGCCACTGCACTCCAGCCTGGGTGAAAGAGCGAGACTCCGTCTCAAAAAAAAAAAAAAAAAAAAAAAAAAACAGAAGAGTTGATGAGAACGTACAGAAATTGGAATTCTTCTGCACTAGGGTGGAAATGTAAACTGGCACAGACACTGAAAAACAGTATGGTGGTTCTTCAAAAAATTAAATACAGAATTAATATTTAATCCAGCAATAGATACAAAAGTCATCCTAACCCTAACCCTAACTTTTGGGTACAGATACAAAAGTCATCGAAGTAGGAACTCAAACAGATACTTGGTTTTTGGTGTTTTTTCGAGACGGAGTCTCACTCTGTCACCCAGGCTGGAGTGCTGTGGCATGATCTTGACTCACTGCAACCTCTGCCTCCTGGGTTCAAGCGATTCTCCTGCCTCACACTCCCGAGTAGCCGGGATTACAGGTGTGCGCCACCATGCCCAGCTAATTTTTGTATTTTTAGTAGAGATGGGGTTTTGCCATGTTGGCCAGGCTGGTCTCCAACTCCTGATATCAGGTGATCCGCCTGCCTTGGCCTCCCAAAGCGCTGGGATTACAGGCATGAGCCACTGCGCCTGGCCTCAAGCAGAAAATTATATACCAATGTTCAGAGCAGCATTATTTACAATACCCCCCAAAAAACAGAAACAATGCAAATATCTGTGAATAAACAAAATGTGATATATACATACACTGGAATATTATTCAGCTTCAATAAGGAATGAAAATGTTGATACATATTACAACACGGATAAATCTTGAAGACATGACCTTAGTGAAATAATCCAGAGACATAAGCATAAATATTGTATGACTCCAATAATATGAGGTACTTCGAGTAGTCAAATTCATAGAGAAAGACAGTAGAAGGCTGGTTACCAGGTCTGCTAAAGTTATTGTTTAAAGGGTACAGTGTTTCAGTGTGGAATGATGAAAACATTCTGGAGATGGATGGTGGTAATGATTATGCCACAATATGAATGTGCTTAATGCCACTGAACTGTACACATAAAACAAGAAACTTTAGGTTATATATTTTCCCACAAAAGAAGTCATAAAGCACATAAGCAAATCAAAAGGTTACTTTCTCAGAAATGGGGTGGGGGAGAAGTAATGAGAGCTTTTTTAACGTCAAAAAGTTAAGGGAATGAAAGAAGCTGAAAATCAGAAATCAGAGATTAATTGGTAAGCAGTACAATACCTATAAATTCTAAATAGTTTCATTTAGTGCTGTGTGAACAAATGGTAACAAATATGAAAATCTCTAGGATAAAATATCCAAGAGGGAGATGGAAATGCAAAATACTTAATGAACAGAAACCTATTGTCAAGCTAACTCAAGAAATACTAAGACTTCCACTCCTTGCTAATACAAATCTTTATATCAAAATCTGAAGGACTAGTATTTTACTCTTAATCTACAATGTTTAGAAAACTTACAGGGCAGATTTTCCTGTGCGGGGATCTATATAGGTGGTAGTTCTTCTATTGTGGTCCACAAAATATGGAATTCCATCCACTGTGAATCTCATTTCCCAACCTTCAGGTAAGGGCTTTTCATTTAATTGACTACGAAACACAGGAAAAAACATAAACAAAAATATTAAAGAGTTGCTTGTTTGCCAAGTACAGAAGCTACAAATGTCAACAAACATAGCAGAAATCTTTTAGAAAACCATTCAGTTCAGTAATTCAGTTGTATACTAGACATCTCTATGTGGACATCCTACAAACAGGTTAAACTCAAAGTCCATCAAACACAACTCAAGTCTTCTGCCGTCTACTTGGCTTATGTTCCCCATTAGCTAATGACTCATCCTAAACATCTTGTTAACCAAATTCTAACCATTCTGCCTTAGAAATCTTCACGTTCATCTCTATTTCCAATCCCCAACACCATCCTTTCTCTGGCTTTGTTTCTCTCCTGCTTTTTTTTTTTTTTTTTTTTTAGATGGAGTCTCACTCTGTCGCCCAGGCTGGAGTGCAGGGGCACGATATCTTGGCTCACTGCAACCTCCACCTCCCAGGTTCAAGCGATTCTCCTGCCTCAGCCTCAGCTAGGACTACAGGCGCCTGCCACCACGCCCACGCCCAGCTAATTTTTGTATTTTTAGTAGAGAAAGGGTTTCACCATGTTGGCCAGGCTGGGTTTGAACTCCTGACCTTGTGATCCTCCCACCTCAGCCTTCCAAGGTGCTGGAATTACAGGCGTGAGCCACCGCGCCCAGCCATCTTCTGCATTTTTTGAACAGCCACCTAACTCGTTTTCCTTATCTGATCTCACTCTAGGCCTGCTCTTATACTGATACTGCTAACAGAGTATCATCCTAAAACAGAGATCTTATTTAAATTAGTTATCTCTGTAAAGTACTATCACTGTTCCACCATTACCAATGATTAAGATCTAAAGTTCTTCATATGGCATTCACTCAGCCTCTGTACGCTGGCCTCAATGTTCCCTTTGCACCCAAACCTCTAACTCCCTTTCATGAATCCCATGATTTCACAGTGTAGGCCACTCAGCACTTCCTTAAATAAGATATGATCTGCCACACCTCCAAATGAAGCCTTTCCTTTTGTCCCATATTATCTACTGTTTTTCTACTAAGGCAACTCAAAAAAAGATTCTTTTAAGAGAAAGAATCTCACTCTGCTGCCCAGGGTGGAGTGCAGTGGCATGATCATAGTTCACTGCAGCCTCAAACTCCTGGGTTCAAGCAATCCTCCCACCTCAGCCTCCCTAGTAGCTAGGACTACAGTTGTATACCACCACACCCGGTTAAATTATAAAATTTTATGTAGAGACTGGTCTCACTATGTTCCCCAGGCTGGTCTTGAACTCCTGACCGGAAGTGATCCACCTATTTTGGCCTCTCAAAGCACTGGGATTACAGATGTTGAGACACTACACAAGGCCTAATATGTTATTTATGAAGTATTCCATGCCACCTCCTTAATACCTATCTTTATACCTTAAAAACTCTTGTGACCCTAGACAAGCTGCTTAATCTCTCTAAACTTTAGGTTCTTTGTCCATAAAACAGAGACAACAATGTCTATGAGACTAGATGAGGAACAAATAAGACAGGTAAAAAGTGACAGTGAGCCCAAGTTGTAATTGTTATTACTCCTACTACAACTATAGATTGATCGTTCTCTTTAGGTCTTCCAAAAGTATTTCCTACATACTGCCAGGACATCTTTTAATCAAGTATTTCAGTTTGTGTGTTTGGCAACAACTTCCCACCAGCTGGGCAACATAGAGACACCGTCTCTACCCAAAAAAAAAAAAAAAAAAAAAAAAGCTGGGTGTGGTGGCCCATGCCTATAGTCCAAGCTACTTGGGAGGCTGAGGCAGGAGGATTGCTTGAGCCCAGGAGGTCAAGGCTGCAGCAAGCCATGATCATGTCACTTCACTCCAGCCTGGGTGACAGACTGAGACCTTGTCTCAAACAACAACAACAACAACAACAACAAACCTGTATTCACTTAACTGAATACAAATGTCAGATAAAACAGACTACCAAAAATGTAAAAAAGAGGATTCTCAATTGTTATACTTGCAAGATAGGCTCAGTAACAAGTTGTTGTCTTGAAAATAAATTAGATAGAACTAGGTCATCTGTGTTGTTAAAGCAGAATTCTAACTTTAGCTATAAAACTTTAAACATCTAAGAGGAAACAAAAAAATGGTAGCAAATTATAGAAAGGTGACTTCTTCAATCTATTCTTAGAAAATTCTAAAGAGGAAGAAAATGTTATCTATGAAATTCTTCATTCTTCCTTTATGGAAACTGAATAAATTTAAGTAAATGCAGTAACTCCATTTAAAAAGAAAATGGTCATTTGTTGGTAGGCAGAAAAAACTATTTTAAGTTGAAAGCATATCTTTTTTTATTTATTTTTAGTTTTAGTTTTTTGAGGCAGAGTCACACTCTGTCGCCCAAGCTGGAATGCAGTGGTATGATCTCAGCTCAGTGCAACCTAAACCATACCTTCAGAACAAAAGTTTTTAAAACTTTTGAGCCATGGAATATCTGTTCTCAAATTATAATTATACCAAAAGAGAGGTCTGGCCTTTGCCCTCAGCAACTTGGTAGTGATGTTTAGGCCCTTGGAATGCACTGCGTATTGGGAATATCTTTGTTTGCCTGGAGGCTTTGATCACTGGACAGTCAATAATGTGATTTATAATGGAGGCTGTGGGACATGGAGCATCAGTTCCGACCTCTGGAGGAACTAGAGACTAAAGGGCATTAGCTCAAATCTCCAGTAAGGACTGGAGACAAAAGGTCAGCCAAGAGGGCAGTACCTGATCAAGCCCCAATAAAAACCCTAGACACCAGAGACTTCCCTGGTTGGTGATACTCGACCTCAATGTGTACGGTCCCACAACAATGCTGGATGTTCAGAGCCTCCCAGACTCTGCCCTGTGCACCTATTCCTTCTGCTGATTTTATTTTGCAGTCTTTCTCTAGAATAAATGTGACTATAAGAGGTTTCAATGAGTTCTCAGTACTTCTAGTAACTTATCATACCTAAGAGTGGTGGTGGGGGCCCCCAAATTTGTAGACAGTTGGTCTGGAGTCATCCTGTGGACCCCCAATATTGTAGCTGATGTCTGAAGTGAGGGCAGCAGTTTTGTGGAGGACTGTGCCCTCCGACTGTACAGTCTGCCAAATTCCTTGCAGAATGGAACCCTCTAGCAGTCTGATAAATGCATAATATTACAGACTGTTATGGGTTGAACTGTGTCCTCCCTCCAAATGCACGTTTATATCCTGGCCCTCAATAACTCAGAATGTGACCTTATTTGGAAACAGAGTTACTGCGGATGTATTAAGATGAGGTCATACTGAAGTACTGTGGGCCACTAATCCTATAGGACTGACGTCCTTATAAACAGGAAATTTGGGTACAGATAGACATACAGACAGGAAGAATGCCATGTGAAGACTGGATTCATGCTGCCACAAGCCAAGGAGCTACAAGAAGCCAGGAGAAAGACCTGGAACAGATCTCTTCCTAGTATCTTCTGAGTGAGCATGGCCCTGCTGACATCGTGATCTCAAGCTTCTAGCCTCTAGAACCCTGAGACATACATTTCTATGGTTTAAGCAACCTCCTCTGTGGTACTTTGTTAAGGCGCCCTAGCAAACTAATATGCATACTATTATAACATGTTACAAAGATAAACCATTATATATACATAATTGTCAAAACATTATTTCTGTAATCCCAGCTACTCAGGAGGCTAAGGCAGGAGGATCGTTTAAAGACAGGAGTTTGAGAACAGCCTGGGCAACAAAGGGAGACCTTTGTGATAATGTACATATATCTCTTTATTAATAAATTAGCAAGTCCTTGTAATTATGTGTGTAAACAAGTATTTAGAGATATCTGCAACAACAACAGAATATTTTTTTAACACCCTTTGACTTCTACTGATGGCAAACTCCTAGGCATTCTTAATCCTACATGGTAGTAGCCTACATTCATAATGGAAGAAGATACTAAATTTCCAGTAAAGAGTAATGAAACTGAGTATGTATTTTCTTCCTCCTTGAAGCCACATACCCTAGATTCTTAACCAGTGATCTCAGGTTAAGAAACCCTGATTTAGAATCACTAATCTGTTCTTAGTAATTAAAAATAATATATATGTTAATAAGTATATTCTCATGTGCCAGATAATTTTTTTTGCTTTTCTATTGTTTTCTTTTTTTTTGAAACAGCCCTCAACCTGTCCTCCAGGTTGGAGTGTACTGGCACAATCACAGTTCACTGCAGTCTCGACTTCCTGGGCTCAGGTGATCCTCCCACCTCAGTCTCCCGAGTAGCTGGGACTACAGGTATACATGCCAACACACCCAATTTTGGGGATTTTTTTTGTAGAGACAGGGTCTCACTGCATTACGCAGGTCTTCCTGGCCTCAAACAATCCTCCCTCCTTGGCCTCCCAAAGTGCTGGGATAATGGGCATGAGCCACCATGCCCAGTTAAAGTTTTTTCCTGCACTTTGAAGAAATCTTCAAACTTTCCATTAGATGAAAATAATAGTATAATTTTCTCTTTCCAAAGTATGTAGGTGATTAATGTTTTAGGTCTTTGGCAAAAGAATATGAACTTTGATCTTCTTCAGTTGTTAGAAATAAGGTATAATCTTTAAGAGATTAAATATACACAAGTAACTATTCTTACCCTTGACTTCTGGGGTCTTCCCATTGTGTAATTCGTGTGTTGTGGTTGACGAAATATACTCTGCCATTGCTGTCTGTTCTCTTCTCTTTGGGAAGGGCAGGGGCAGGGGAAAGCAAAGCATTAGCATTGGCATAGTCTTCTTGCTCAAGGAAAAATAAAATTATTTGAATTTGCCCATTTCTCATTTCATTGTTTATTTTATAGTTTTTAAATCACAGCTTTAAAAGGTTTAATTTATTGACTATTAAATGCACATCCTTACTGAAGTTATAGAAATATTACATCTTAGAAGCTAAGTAGACGTACTTTATAATGTCCTAACCATAGGACCTTTCTACTCAATCCAACCAACAGCAGCAAGAATAATGAACAGTTATTTAGTTTTTTAGACAGGACCTTCATTTTATTCTTAATAGTCCCATAGGGTAGGTGAATTCATCTTTATCCTTAAGATAAGAAAACTCAGATAGGTTAAATAATCTACCTGAAACCTCAGAATTAAGTAGCAGAGATGAGATGGAAACTCAGGTCTCCATTTAGGGATTTTTTTTTTCCCATACCACATCATTTCATTCATTAAAATATAGTAAGGTGCCAGGCGGGGTGGCTCAGGCCTGTAATCCCAGCACTTTGGTAGGCCAAGGCAAGTAGATTGCTTGAGCTCAGGAGTTTGAGACCAGCCTGGGCCATATGGTGAACCCTCATCTCTACAAAAAATACAAAAAAATTAGTGGGCCGTGCTGGCAGCCCACTAATATATATATTTGATATATATTAAATATACATTTGTATATATAAATACACACACACACACACACACACACACACACACACACACATATATATATTTTTTGGAGACAAGGTCTCACTTTGTCACCCTGGCTGGAGTGCAGTGGCGTGATCTCAGCTCACTACAGCCTTGACCTCCCAGGTTCAGGTGATCCTCCTGCCTTAGCCCCACAACTTGTACAACTTGATTTTTAGAAACTAAGCTTTTTAAAAAGTTTGAATCCATTCTGTGATCTTTAATACATCAGTTATTCATTTTGAGACATGTTGAACAAATAAAAAAATTAGGATACCAGAAGAGTCCTATCTTTTGAAGAATTAATTGGTAATGGGACAGAGAAGCAACTTCCGGGGCTAAGGCAGGAGGGTCACCTGAACCTGGGAGGTCAAGACTGCAGTGAACTGAGATCATGCCACTGCACTCTAGCCTGGGTGACAAAGTGAAGCCCTGTCTCAAAAAAAAAAAAAAAAAAAATATATATATATATATATATATATATACACATACACACACACACACACACATACACACACACACACACAATATATAAAAACATATATAAAATAAGGAATATAATGTAATTTGGGAGTGTGTATATATACATACATATATATACAAAATAAGGAATATAATATAAGGTATATGCTAGGCATTATTCAACTAAAAAATACTTCTTTTCTTAATACACTTAACATATCTCGTTCCTTAATATACCCAGTTCCAAAATCCTAAATATCTACAGTAACTTTCTATACAAGGGATAGGAAGCAGAACTCAGTTCTCTAATTACTGCATCTAAAGCTGCTGCTTGTTCCCCAACTGCCTCTTGCTTTAGGATTCTCCCTGTTTTCGTGTTCCCAGTGTACAAAATTTTACCTGCTTTCCTGAAATCTCCCCATTAAGGTTTAGAAGATGTGGATATTGGCCGGGCGCAGTAGCTCATGCCTGTAATCCTAGCACTTTGGGAGGCCGAGGCGGGCGGATTGCCTGAGCTCAGGAGTTCAAGACCAACCTGGGCAACATGGTGAAACCCCGTCTCTACTAAAATACAAAAAAAAAAAACAAAAAAAAAAACTAGCCAGGCATGGCGGTGTGCACCTGTAGTCCCAGCAACTCGAGAGGCTGAGGCAGGAGAACTGCTTGAACCCGGGACGCAGAGGTTACAGTGTGCTGAGATGGATTACAGCCTGGCGACAGAGCAAGACTCCGTCTCAAAAAAAAAAAAAAAAATGTGGATATCATTTTCTCTTTTAATAAACAAATTAAGTAGACTTGAAATTTTAACAGTTCTGCTGTTTTTGAATTACTGACTTCTCTGTCCCATTACCAATGAATTCTTCAAAAGATGGGATTCCTGCTGTATCCTAATTTATTTGTTCAACATGTCTCAAAATGAATAACTGATGTATTAAAGATCATAGAATGAACTGAAACTTTTTAAAAAGCTTAGTTTCTAAAAATCAGCATTTTAAACAAAAATTTAAGCTTAATCCATGTTGACATGGCTAATTTTTATTTCCTGTGGTTTGAAAAATTGGTTAACTATTGGTCCTGCGCTGTGGCTCACGCCTGTAATCCCAGGACTCTGGGAGGCTAAGGTAGGCGGATGGCCTGAGGTCACGAGTTTGAGACCAGCGTGGCCAACAGGTCGAAACCCCGTCTCTACTAAAAATACAAAAATTAGCTGAGCATGGTGGTGGGCATCTGTAATCCCAGCTACTAGGGAGACTGAGGCAGGAGAATCGCTTGAACCCGGGAGGCAGAGGTTGCAGTGAGCCAAGATCATGCCATTGCACTCCAGCCTGGGCGACAAGAGCAAAACTCCATCTCAAAAAAAAAAAAAAAAACAGGAAAAGAAAAAAGAAAAATTGGTAACTATTTTTCAAATTAACACTTGAGATCATCTGGATCAGTTTTAGGCCAAATTATAGTCTTGTCAAGTTCGTATTTGGTAATATTTAATTTTATTTCCAACATAATTCCATGATTTCAAGTAGTAGTGATAACAGAGGTTACAATGGATGTAACTAGTGAGTATCACAAACCTGCTTCTGACATTTAAAGCTACTTTCTATGTCAGCTTAGCTTAAAATGAAAATAGAATTCCAATGTGCATAATATACAGAAAAGTGGGACTCTGCCTCTCATGACACAGGTTTTGCTGGTCAAGGCTTCTTCAGTGCATAAGCTTATCACCAACTCAAAGGCTGTCTCTAAAGAAAAACATAATCACCCACAGTGTTACAGCTTGCTCTTGTTAACATAACAGCAAGATAAGTTCATGTCTTGGCAGTCGCATTAAATTTTAAAAATTTATTTGCAGAATCCAGAATTCTCTCTTTCTTCTTCTTCTTCTTCTTTTTTGAGACGGAGCCTTGCTCTGTCACCCAGGCTGGACTGGAGTGCAGTGGTGCGATCTCAGCTCACTGCAGCCTCGACCTCTCAGGTTTAAGCAATTCTCCTGCCTCAGCCTCCCAAATAGCTGGTACTACAGACGTCCACCACCACTCCCAGCTAATTTTTGTATTTTTTGTGGAGACAGCGTTTCACCATGTTGGCCAGGCTGATCACGAACTCCTGACCTCAGGTGATTCACCCGCCTCGACCTCCCAAAGTGCTGGAATTACAGGCATGAGCCACCGTACCCGGCCAGAATTCTCTTTCTTGTTTAAAAATATATATCCAAATAATTTTATAACCTAAAAATAATACCCTAAGTATATAGCTGAGCACATACTCAACTTTTTTCTCTCTTTCTTTTGGTTTTTTGAAAGAGTATCACTCTGTTGCCCAGGTTGGAGTGCAGTGATACAATCACAGCGCACTATAGCCTTGACCTCCCGGGCTCAAGCAACCCTCCCACTTCAGCCACCCAAGTAGCTGGAACTACAGGCATGCCACACCCAACTAATTTTTGTATTTTTTGTAAAGATGGGGTTTCACCATGTTGCCCCAGCCTGGTATCGAACTCCTGGACACAAGCCTTGGCCTCCCAAAGTACTGGGATTACAGGCGTGAGCCACTGTAATGGCCATTCATCTTTTATCTGTCAGCAAAGTTCAGATTTCAGGCCAAGATTTTCCTTTCAGAAGATAACATGAGGCAAGAGAAAATTAATAGCAAACATTTTTCTCATATATATTCTAAGTATATGCTGCTGAGATCAGCCTTAACACATTTGTGAACTGAAGGCTCATCTACTTAATGAGAGGAAGTGCTGTGGCTGTAGAACGGATTTCTGACTTTGTTGAAAAATCACATAATAAACAATACTGAAATTACTGAACATCAAATCCAAATGCAGATTAGAACACTCCCTGACTTGATGAATAAAACAGTAAAAAACAGTCACTTCTTGTCATTCTATGTATTCTTTCACAGTAACTAGGAAAATGAGAGAATATCTTCATACTTGATTGGCGAAGCACCTATACAAAGCCCTATTAAATAATACTGGTGAACCAAAAGTACTCTTTGTTCTTTATCCTCTATAGTATTTTCATGTGTTAAAAATTCTTCACTGCCTAGCTAGGCATGGTGGCACAAAACTGTAATTCCAGCTACTCAGGAGGCTGAGGCATTGCTTGAGGCCAGGAGTTCAAAGCTGTAGTGTGCAATTACTATGCTGGAGAACAGCCACTGCACTCCAGCCTGGGCAACACAGGGAGACCCCCATCTCTAAAAAACCAATTATTCACTGAGCTTATGAGGTAGGAATGTCTAGTCCCAGCATATAAAAGTCTGAAAGGGTGCAAGCTGTAAGATGGGATTCTATCAACCTGGGTCAATCCTGAAGGTATGTTGGGTGGGTTGCTTCATCTGATATAGTACCAGTGCTGTCACTGGTTCTACAAGTAAGGTATATGCCCCAAAGGCAGCAAGTTATAAAGCAGTGCTCAGTCTGAGTAGGATAATCATAAACATCTGTAGGAAGGGACACTACTTCAACATGAGGAATGTGAAACCTAAAAATAAGCAGACCGTAAAATAGCAGAACAAGACTCTAATAACCTGGCTAAGCTGGATCTTTAACACAGTATTTTAGCGAAGTGTTGTTGGCTAAAGTAAAAATGAGAAAGATCTGGATGATAAAGAAAATGATGAATACAGAAGGCAAGGACCAACTTGCAGGAAAGACTTTTCTGATAAAGGAAACGCAGCTCACAATTCAGCTTTCTATAAGCAAGAGGCATTTTTTTCTACACCTGCCCTAGAGAAGGAGTAAAACAGTTTTGTTTCTGACCATAACCATGAAGCAGGTCATATTTTTTCTGCAACTTTTTTTTTTTTTTTTTTTGAGACAGGGTCTCACTCTGTTGCCCAGGCTGAAGCACAGTGGCAAAATCTTGGCCTACTTGCAGCCTTGACTTCCCAGGCTCAGGTGATCCTCCCACCTCAGCCTCCCAAGAAACTGGGATTAGGAGGTGTTCCACCACACCCAGATTATTTTTTGTATTTTTTTATAAAGACAGGTTTTCGCTATGTTGCCCAGGCTGATCTCCAACTCCCGGGCTCAAGCAATGTTCCCACTTCAGCCTCCCAAAGCGCTGAGATGACAGGTGTGAGCCACCATGCCTGGCCTGCAATAAAATTAAGAGGATAAATACATATCCTTTGGATATATCATTTTAGTGCATGAGTTTTTTTCTCCTTCTCTAACATAAGACATACAACTCTAGAAATAAAGCTGGGAAACTCTAGAAATAAAACCTTCCATGTCTGGGAATGCAATCTGACAGGTTAAGTTTAATATGCCTTGTAAGGGCAACATCCCCTCTTCTAAAGTACTTCATACTAACCATTCACTGACCACTCTTAGGCTTCAGTAGAGACAGAGGAGTCCTTAACTCCAGGCTGCCAAGCTTTGGTAAAGACAGAAATTCACAACTTGCTTTCTTCTTTTTTTTGAGACAGGGTCTTGCTCTCTCACCCGGGCTGGAGTGCAATAGTGTGATCTCGGCTCTCTGAAGCCTCAAACTCCCAAGCTCAAGCGATCCTCCCACGTCAGCCTCAAGAGTAGCTGGGACTATAGGCAAGCACCACCATGCCTGGCTAATTTTTTTTTTTTTTTTTTTTTTTTTGAGACGGAGTCTCGCTCTGTTGCCTATGCTGGAGAGCAATGGCGCGATCTTGGCTCACTGCAACCTCCGCCTCCCGGGTTCAAGTGACTCTCCTGCCTCAGCCTCCTGAGCAGCTGGGATTACAGGCACGGGCCACCAAGCCCACCTAATTTTTTTGTACTTTTAGTAGAGACAGGGTTTCACCATGTTGGTCAGGCTGGTCTTGAACTCCTGAACTGAAGCGATTCACCTGCCTCAGCCTCCTAAAGTGTTAGGATTATAAGTGTAAGTCACTGCATCGGGCCCACAACTTTCATATGTCCTCCTGTTGTTATAAGCTAATAACAATAACAGTTATATGTATGGCCTAATACATTTTTTACCTTTTTGACTCACAGAAGTGTTTTGAGAATAGATACCTTTAAATAAGAGCAATGAGATTTCTCAAAGAAAAGCTTATACCCCCAGTAGCATTTATTAACCAGACTCATGTGATCTTGACACACCAACATTTTTTCTCCATAACTCAGTACTGCTAGAACAATGTATCTTGGGGACCAACTTTTCCCAATCTAGAAATATCACTTTCTGAATTTATCCCAATATTATGAAGTATCTTCAGCTCTTGAAGACAAAACTCTGGTTCCACAATGGGCTTTATGTTGTTTTCCACTTTCTATTATAATATATTATTATCTTGCTTCTATGCAAAACTTTCTATACTGCCATCTTTATTCTGAAACCTTGCTATATAATGCTGTGAGTATTACATAACACTATAAAATAGAACCTAGTAGGGTAGGTCCAGCTTAAAGTCTATTAAGGTCTATTTTAATAACTAAGGTATCAGATATACTCAATAACAGCACATGCTCTTGAGCTCCATGGTGTAGGGCATGAAGTTGACACCTTCACATGTGCTCCTTCCACTCTTCTATCAGATAATGCCAACTTAACCAAACTCTGAACCTTGTTTTAGGAGAACCAATGTGATTACAATTTTTTAAAAAGCTTTTTATTTTGAATTAATTATTACTCACAGGATGTAAAAAATTGCACAAAAAGTCTCACATATACTTCATTTTTCTCCGATGGTGACATCTTATATAACTACAGTACAGCATCAAAACCACAGAAGTGGCATTGGTACATTATTGTTAACCACAAACATTGTTAAATTTTCACCATGTTTAAAAGCTGAATTCATTTCTGTAAATATATAGTTCTATGCATTATCTCATGTATACATTATTAATGTAATCACCTATTACCAAAATCAAGATACAGAATCATCTTGTGGATCTTGATGGAATCAAGATGATGGAATCATCATCATCACGTAAAACCCCCTTATGTTACCTTTTAATATTTGAATCCACTTCCCACCTACCCTGTTTCCTGACAAGTACTAATATGTTCTCCATCTCTAGTTTTGTCATTTTGAGAATGTTACATGAATTGAATCACACAGGATGTGATCTTTTGAGACTGACTTTCTTCATCAAGCAAATTACTCTTGAAGTCCACCCAGACCTACTGGTGTATCAATAGCCCATTCCTTTTTTATTGCTGGGTGATCAGTATCTTTAAACTGTAGAAGAGTAAAATAATTATGAGCGTCAATAAAAGTTTATAAAGAGTCCACTTAATGTTTGGGGAATTTAATGCCTGTTTGTGAATTAAACTGATACATATATTAAAAAAAACTTCCCAGACATTCACTCAAGCAAGAGCACAGTATCAGACATAAATATCTGTTTTAAAATGACACAATTGGAAGAGAACAAAAATGAAATGACAGAACTCAATGAAGAAACTCATGTGACTTACCCCATCCAGGTGGCAATGGACCAAGAGGATCAAATTCTTTACTTTGTGATGTAGCAAATAAATCTTGATTCTAAAAAGAACCAAAAAGTGATGAAACTATTAACAACTTAACAAATTATCTGACAGCAAGCTTATGAGTTCTGATTTCCCTTCCCTGGCAATGTATAACACAGAGAGTTTGTATCTTAAAGAAGTGTCACATGGTTATGGATAAATGCCAATATACTTTGGTTTGGTTTAAAAAAAACCTGTGCAAACATTACCTAACATTTAAAATTATTTAAAATTAAAATACTATACATATATGTAATCCTCATCCCCAAAATGACCATTTTTCCTTTGTGCTACAAATTTTACATCAATAATATAAAAATTAGAAAAATATATAACCCCCCCAAAAGTCATTTACAATACCAGTACCCAGAATCATCATATGACTATGAAAAATATTATATGTGTAACTCAAAAACAGAAGATCAAATACAGAACATGTGACATACAAAGAATTATGAGAAGAGAGTTGGGGGAACAGGAAGAGTGGGCTGCCAGATGAGTGGAAGGAAAGGTTTCCAGCTGGAAAGTGTTAATGAGCCTAGAACTGTATGGAAGACTTCTTAAAAGTTCTGTTTCCAATGATCACATTGGTGGAGAGAAAGATTTGGCTAGATAAGATGAAAGCAAAGTAAGAGTCAACCTTTGGAAAAAGAAAACAAAAGTCACACCGACTCTGTGTAGAGATATTAAGTCTGTTTTGATTTAAATGTATAATTAAGTAGAGATAATTATGTGGTCACCCAGTAAGACTTGGTTAAACCCTTTCTTCTTCAGTAAGATAAACAAGAGTCTAACTGCATTAAAAATAATTTTACTATGGGGAAGAAAAAAAAACAAGTAAAACAGGACAATGAATCCCACATTCCCACATACCCAGCACCAGGATTCAACACTTATCAAGACTTTGCCAAGTTTCTTTATCTCTTTTCTCCTGTTCTTTGTTGAAGCGAAAATCAAACATTATTTCACCTCTACTACATATTTTAGTATGTCTCTCTAAAATTTGTGGACTTTGTGGACATTTTCTTTTCTTTTTTTTTTTGAGATGGAGTCTCACTCTGTCGCCCAGGCTGGAGTACAGTGGCACGATCTCGGCTCACTGTAGCCTCCGCCTCCCAGGTTCAAGTGATTCTCCTGCCTCAGCCTCCTGAGTAGCTGGGATCACAGGCACGCGCCACCACGCCCAGCTAACTTTTTGTATTTTTAGTAGAGACCGGGTTTCACCATGTTGGTCAGGCTGGCCTCAAACTCCTGACCTTGTTCGTGATCCACCCGCCTCGGCCTCCCAAAGTGCTGGGATTACAGGTGTGAGCCACAGCGCCCAGCTGACATTTTCTTACATAATCACAATGTCATTATGACATGTGGTAAAGAATCAATGTTAATTTTATCATCCAATACCTAATCTGTAATTAAATGCATGATTGCTTATTTGTTAAAATCAGGATCCAAACAAAGTCCTTATGTTACATTTGGTTGTTTCTCTTAAATCTCAATATAGAGCAGCTCCCCTGCTATCTCTTCTTGTTTCTTTACCCACCCCTACAACCCCATGTCACTGGCCTACTACAGAAACCTGGTTGATTGATGAGGTTTTAAAGGATATGAGCTATATTACACTACTGATATAATAACTCTTGGATTTAGTGCTGTCGAGAACTGCCTTGCTCCTCCTGACAGACATGATTATGAGAAGATGTGAGAACAGGGAGGCCAGCGGGAAACACTACAAAAGGTCTGAGCCCAAGTTACAGATGAGGTCTGAAAAGTTTGGCACGTGACATACTGTACTGACAATTTTAAGACTGAAGCCAACCCCACTGGCTCTCCCTGGACGGATAAACTAGGGACATGCACAATTAAGCCATGGACCAGGAAGAACCATTACACAGTGTTTTACTGTCAACCATATCCACTCTGAGACTTAAAATGCTGGGTGTATGACAGTTTCTGTATGCTAGTAAGAGTCACAACAACAATGGTGGACAAAGGCCACTTCATATACTCAATAAACAGACTATTTCTCAGCAACACCCCATCATTTTTAAAGTAAATGTTATTAAGGATGTTAAATTAATTCACTTCAGCTTATATCTTTGGCTATGTTAACTAAAATAGGCTGTTTAGATTCTATGTAATTTCAAACCACTCCACATCAAGTACAAAGAGTAAAAATTTCAGAAAATTGTTCAGATTATATTGGAATGGGCGGGGGGACAGGATGATGAAGGAGAAGCTGTACTTAAAAAACAAAAAAAAATTCCAAAGACTCCGAGTACTAAATCGGTCAGGATTACAGTAGTCAAAACACACCGTTGGTTCTCCAGAAATCTGCTAAATCTCTCTTTTAAAAGAATGCTTTGAAAGATTGTGTAATGCAAAAATGAGATAAAGGGTACATATACAGAGGTGAATATGAAGGAGAGAAGAGATGGGAACTAACATTTCTAAGCATTCAGTACATGCCAAATATATTGGAACTTTATTTTAAAGAATCCTCAGAAAAACTCTGAGGCAATTTTATATCTGTATTTATTTTACAGATAAAGGAAATAAGTCTTGATGAGGTTAAGTAACTTACTCAAAGTCATATGGAGAAAGTAACTGTGGAACCAGGATTCGAACCCAGATGTGTCTAACTGCAAAGCCCATGCTCTTTCCACTGAACACCCATGTGGAAACTAGTTTTAAAGAAGGCAGGCAAGCTAGGTATTCAAACCTAGAAGAAATTTGGCCAGGCATACCACAGGTGATTATAATTTAGAAAGGAAGGAAGAAGTAAAACAGCATAGAAAAAAAAAATGAAAAGAAGGGTAAAGTACACAAGAGACAAAATTCATTTCAGCTTTAAAACCACTGGGAGGGGAAATATAGTTAGCATCTGTTTAGAGAAAGTGGCAGGAAAAAATTGTTATATGAAAGAAAAGTACCTGAGTCATAACCAAGGAACAAAGGGAAGGCTGCTGATAAAGGTGAATTTGTCTACAGCAGTGAGTGCTATTATGATGATGAGGTATAAGGAATAGACAAGAATATGAAGAAAAGGGATAAAACTATGCCTAGTTAGGAAACGAATATGAAAGGTGCTATTTTACTCTGATGAATTCTAACAGGGATGATACCAATGGCAGTGGAGGGGAAGAGATGGTGATGGAGGGTGCATTTTCTCCTGAGCTCCTTAAGGCTTGATTTTCTTCGTTTAGGTTCTATATAACAAATCCATCTTGTTTGGCATAGAGAATCATATTTCTCAATGGATTATTTTCCTTTTCCTCAAGACAAAAGATCAATGATACTGTATGACTTGAGAGATTATAAAATTCCTAGCACCAAAGACTGCATAGCAAAGGAAGATTTTGGAGTACTTACACTATTACTGCAATATTGCTCTACAGGAAAATATGTAAAATTTAAACCATTTGTTTCTAGAAGGGAAATGATTTTATATCAAAGATAATAAAGATTTAAAGCCAGAATAATATAGTAAGCATACTCCTATAAAGGATCAAATTTCTTCAGTCTCCCAGAGTACCAAATAATTTATTAGGTAAGCCTTATCTCCAAATGGTAAAAAGTGGTTAAACTCTATCATCAGTTTTGCACAACCACTTTAGAGTCAGATGCTCTTAGACCCAAGGCACTAGTAAATTTAGAAATGTTTTAATTATTTTCAAGCTGCTTGGGTTTATTTTCACTACTCTATTGTTCATGAATTTTAAGTTGTCCTAACTTATTTTTTGCTTATTTTTGACATTAAAAAGAAGAGGAAGTTGGACTTAAGCAAATTACAAAAAGGAAAAACTAGATCACACACAGAATACCCCAGACAAGGTCTAAAAATAATACCTACTAACAGCAACAACTGGGTTGCCATGCTACTTGCACCTTCTTTTTAGTGCTTTCCATGACATATGCTGGAAGGGGCTAGAAACAAAATACTCTTATTAGTTTATTAAACAACAGGCTGCTCACCCCATAAATGAATCTCTGGTTAAACTGCTGCATTGCTCCTTGAAGCTGACTACGCTGTAGCTGCCATTGTTCATAGTTCCGGACGGATTCCAGTGTTGGCCTCTGCCACGTTGTTGTTCTTGTGAAATGGTCAACATAATAAATACGTCCCATGTTGTCAACCCGCCGTTCCCAGCTAAATCAGAAAAAAAAAAAAAAAAAAACAAGCTAATTCAACAAATACTTGTGGAACAGATAGAATATTTTACCTTGAGAAACTACTTTTGATTTATCTGGAGTCTTTTATGTATTTTTAAATAGTTTGTAAGTGAACTTAAGAGAAATGTTTCTAAAAATTTATTTCTTGAAAGTTCATAAGATGCATTAGTCAGGTTCTTAAAATGCAATACATATTTAGTGAGTAAGTCTCAAACAGTCATTAAGTTTTGAGTTTCTTTTCAATGTTGTTTTTACTGTTTCAATCATAATAGGGACACAAATTAAATATATAGCTTTGGACAGATATCAAAAAGCACTTTTTGGCCAGGTGCAGTGGCTCACACACCTGTGATCCTAGCACTTTGGGAGGCCAAAGCAGGTGGATCACTTGAGGTCAGTAGTTCAAGACCAGCCTGGCCACCAGGGTGAAGCCCCATCTCTACTAAAAATACAAAAAATTAGCCAGGTGTGGTGGCGCAGATCTGTAGTCCCAGCTACGCGGGACGCTGAGCAGGAGAACTGCTTGAACCTATGAGGTGGGGGCTGCAGTGAGCCGAGATCATGCCAATACACTCCAGCCTGGGCAACAGAGTGAGTCTCCATCTCGAAAAAACAAAACAAAACAAAACAAAACAAAACAAAACACACACACACAATTTTTCGCAAGAACACAACTAACTTCCTATCTTTTTTTTTTGGAGACAGAGTTTCCCTCTTGTTGCCCAGACTGGATGGAGTGCAATGGCGCGATCTTGGCTCACCGCAACCTCTGCCTCTCGGGTTCAAGCGATTCTCCTGCCTCAGCCTCCTGAGTAGCTGTGATTACAGGCATGCGTCATCACACTTGGCTAATTTTGTATTTTTAGTAGAGACAGGGTTTCTCCATGTTGGTCAGGCAGCTCTCGAACTCCCGACCTCAGGTGATCCGCCCACCTCGGCCTCCCAAAGTGCTGGGATTACAGGCGTGAACCACCACGCCCAGCCCACTTCCTATCATTTTAAATGGGTACAAATATGTAAGTAAACATTGATACAAATGTTCTAAATAAAACATTTGAAAGAATTGATTGTGTTGATTATGAACATAATTCATAAATGAATCGAATGACTTCACGATTTCTACCTGCTTGGTTATTTAGGGTGGTTTCCAATATTCTGATGTTATATAAATAATAAAATAATGAATATTCTTAATGTAGCAAATTGTTTCTTCCTTTGAATTGTTTCTTTAGGATAAATTTCACAGAGAGGATTATGAAGGGTATGTATTAATACATAATTATGGTGGGCAGATGCAGGGAGGATGACAGGGGCTGGCTCTGTTGCCCACGAGTACAGTGGCATGATCACAGCTCACTGTAATCTTGAACTCCTGGGCTCAACAGATCCTCCCACTTCAGACTCCTGATTAACTAGGACTACAGGTACATGCCACCATGCCCAGCTAATTTCTTTTTCTTTCTATAGCGATGGGGTCTCACTATGCTGCCCAGGCTGGTCTCAAACTCCTGGCCTCAAGCGCCCATCCTACCTTGGCCCCCCAAAGTGCTAGGATTTCAGGCATCAGCCACTGTGCCTAGCCCTGGCAGCAACTAACAACGTAAAGTTCCTCACCAACACTTGATATTATCTGCTAATTTAATAACTAAAACAGTACCTTTTCAGGGTATATTTCCTTCAGATTACTAACAAGGTTAAGTATTTTTCCATGTTTGTTACTGACTTTCCTCTGGATTAAAAAATATTTTTTCTTCAATTATTTTATATATATATATATTTTTTTTGACGGAGTCTTGATCTGTCGCCAGGCTGGAGTGCAGTGGCACAATCTCAGCTCACTGCACCTCCACCTCCCAGGTTCAAGTCATTCTCCTGCCTCAGCCTCCGGAGTAGCTGGGACTACAGGCGCGCCACAACACCCAGCTAATTTTTGTATTTTTAGTAGAGACGGGGTTTCAACATGTTGGCTAGGATGGTCTCGATCTCTTGACCTCGTGATCCCCCCACCTCAGACTCCCAAGGTGCTGGGATTACAGGCGCGAGCCACCGCGCCTGGACTGTAATGTTAATGTTAATGTTAAAGGCTTAACACCATGTATTAATATATCCTTAACTTCCCCAATTAATTTGAAATGATTTTGCTATTATAGTTTTTTAAATATAATAAGAACTTCATTTTAATATATGACTGGGCTCTAATTCTTATTCATTTAAATAATTACTCTTGAAGAAACTAATACTTAAACTACAGTATTAGTAAACAGGTAAACAGTTTAGACAAGAAAAGTTAAGGAAATTTTTTTTTTTTTTTTTTGAGACAGAGTCTTGCTCTGTCGCCCAGGCTGGAGTACAGTGGCGAGATCTCGGCTCACTGCAAGCTCCGCCTCCTGGGTTCATGCCATTCTCCTGCCTCAGCCTCTCAAGTAGCTGGGACTATAGGTGCCCACCACCATGCCTGGCTTTTTTTTTTTTTTTGTATTTTTAGTAGAAACGGGGTTTCACCACGTTAGCCAGGATGGTCTCAATCTCCTGAGCTCGTGATCCTCCCGCCTCGCCCTCCCAAAGTGCTGGGATTACAGGCGTGAACCACTGCGCCCAGCCCACCTAAGGAATCTTTAGGTCAGAAATGAGTGAAAATAGGGCCAGGCATGATAGCTCACGCCTGTAATCCCAGCACTTTGGGAGGCCAACGCGGGAGGATGGCTTGATCTCAGGAGTTTAAAACCAGCCTGGGCGACATAGCGAGATGTTGTTTCTATAAAATAAAGAAAAGAAGAAAGAAATATGCGTGAAAACAAAAATTGTTTATCAGGCTCTGAATTAATCAGTTGTCTAGCTCTCTTCTTTTTAATTTGTACTTACCACAAAACAAAGTGGACAGAGAAAGGGCTGACAAGAAAAAGTAAAACAGAAATGTAGGGAAGATTATACAGATGTAATCCACAATTCTGACTAAATAAAATTATTCTTTTTAAATTCAGATACTTACCCAGGAGGTAGAGGTTCTGGTCTATCCCATGTTGTTCTTTTCTCAACATGATCTACATAGTAAACTCGCCCGTGCTGGTCCACTCTCTGCTCCCAACTTAAATACAAAATTAAAAGGCTGGTAAAATACTTGCATGAGTTACCCGGCTTTTTAATCCTGTCTTTGCATTTCCATTAAATGACCATTATTGAACTAAGGCAAATAAGGACGTCAGTTTAGAAAGATGATACAAATACAATTTAGGAATAAAGTGAAGAAATGTAATCTTCAGGCAGTGGCACACAGTGAATTCAATTTCTTCTATGCAAGTATCTGCTCTAGGAGAAAACATATTCCTGAAGAGGCTTGAGGTCGGTCTACCTAGGATAATGAAGTCACTCTCAATCAGGGTATAATCAGGATTTGAGTGGAAAGAAATGGCCAGGCGCAGTGGCTCACACCTGTAATCCCAACACTTTGAGAGGCTGAGACGGGTGGATTACTTGAGGTCAGGAGTTCAAGACCAGCCTGGCCAACGTGGTGAAACCCCGTTTCTACTGAAAATACAAAAATTAGCTGGGCATGATGGTGGGCACCTGTAGTCCCAACTACTCAGGAGGCTGAGGCAGGAGAATCACTTTAACCTGGGAGGCAGTGGTTGCAGTAAGCCAAGATTGCATCATTGCACTCCAGCCCGGACAATAGAGTGAGACTCCATCTCAAACAAACAAACAAAAAAATTAGCTGGGCATGGTGGCAGGTGCCTGTAATCCCAGCTACTCAGGATGCTAAGGCAAGAGAATCACTTGAACCCGGAAGACGGAGGTTACAGAGAGCTAAGATCCCACCACTGCACTACAGCTTGGGCAACAGAGCAAGATTTCATCTCAAACAAACAAACAAAAAATAAACAAGAAAAAATTACACCTGAGTATCTTAAAAACAATCTATGAAAATAATCTTAATAAATATTTTTCCCTCGCCCTCTCCCTCTCCCCACGGTCTCCCTCTCCCCACGGTCTCCCTCTCCCTCTCTTTCCACGGTCTCCCTCTGATGCCGAGCCGAAGCTGGACGGTACTGCTGCCATTTCGGCTCACTGCAACCTCCCTGCCTGATTCTCCTGCCTCAGCCTGCCCAGTGCCTGCGACTGCAGGCGCGCGCCACCACGCCTGACTGGTTTTCGTATTTTTTTGGTGAAGACGGAGTTTCGCTGTGTTGGCCGGGCTGGTCTCCAGCTCCTAACCGCGAGTGATCCGCCAGCCTCGGCCTCCCGAGGTGCCGGGATTGTAGACGGAGTCTCGTTCACTCAGTGCTCAATGGTGCCCAGGCTGGAGTGCAGTGGCGTGATCTCGGCTCGCTACAACCTCCACCTCCCAGCAGCCTGCCTTGGCCTCCCAAAGTGCCGAGATTGCAGCCTCTGCCCGGCCGCCACTCCATCTGGGAAGTGAGGAGCGTCTCTGCCTGGCCGCCCATCGTCTGGGATGTGAGGAGCCCCTCTGCCTGGCTGCCCAGTCTGGAAAGTGAGGAGCGTCTCTGCCCAGCCGCCATCCCATCTAGGAAGTGAGGAGCGCCTCTTCCCGGCCGCCATCACATCTGGGAAGTGAGGAGCGTCTCTGCCCGGCCACCCCGTCTGAGAAGTGAGGAGACCCTCTGCCTGGCAACCGCCCCGTCTGAGAAGTGAGGAGCCCCTCTGTCCAGCAGCCATCCCGTCTGGGAAGTGAGGAGCGTCTCCGCCCGGCAGCCACCTCGTCCGGGAGGGAGGTGGGGGGGTCAGCCCCCCGCCCGGCCAGCCGCCCCGTCTGGGAGGTGAGGGGCACCTCTGCCCGGCCACCCCTACTGGGAAGTGAGGAGCCCCTCTGCCCGGCCAGCCGCCCCGTCCGGGAGGGAGGTGGGGGGGTCAGCCCCCCGCCCGGCCAGCCGCCCTGTCTGGGAGGGAGGGAGGTGGGGGGGGTCAGCCCCCCGCCCGGCCAGCCGCCCCATCCGGGAAGTGAGGGGCGCCTCTGCCCGGCCACCCCTACTGGGAAGTGAGGAGCCCCTCTGCCCGGCCAGCCGCCCCGTCCAGGAGGGAGGTAGGGGGGGTCAGCCCCCCGCCCAGCCAGCCACCCCGTCTGGGAGGGAGGTGGGGGGGGTCAGCCCCCCGCCTGGCCAGCCGCCCCATCCGGGAGGTGAGGGGCGCCTCTGCCCGGCCGCCCCTACTGGGAAGTGAGGAGCCCCTCTGCCCGGCCAGCTGCCCCGTCCAGGAGGGAGGTGGGGGGGGGTCAGCCCCCCGCCCGGCCAGCCGCCCCATCCAGGAGGTGAGGGGCGCCTCTGCCCAGCCACCCCTACTGGGAAGTGAGGAGCCCCTCTGCCCGGCCAGCCGCCCCGTCCAGGAGGGAGGTGGGGGGGGGTCAGCCCCCCACCTGGCCAGCCGCCCCGTCCGGGAGGTGAGGGGCGCCTCTGCCTGGCCGCCCCTACTGGGAAGTGAGGAGCCCCTCTGCCCGGCCACCACCCCGTCTGGGAGGTGTACCCAACAGCTCATTGAGAATGGGCCATGATGACAATGGCGGTTTTGTGGAATAGAAAGGGGGGAAAGGTGGGGAAAAGATTGAGAAATCGGATGGTTGCCGTGTCTGTGTAGAAAGAGGTAGACATGGGAGACTTTTCATTTTGTTCTGTACTAAGAAAAATTCTTCTGCCTTGGAAAAAAAAAAAAAGAAGAAAATAATCTTAAAATAATCAGTAGAGATTAAAATGGGATTATGAGCACAAATTTTCTCAGTTTTCTGAATTATCTATCACTTTGCTATAATGATTTTTCTTTTTTCCCCAAGATGGAGTTTTGCTCTTGTTGCCCAGGCTGGAGTGCAGTGGCAAGATCTTGGCTCAATGCAACCTCTGCCTCCCAGGTTCAAGCAATTCTCCTGCCTCAGCCTCCCGAGTAGCTGGGATTACAGGCGCCCGCCACCACACCCAGCTAATTTTTTGTATTTTTAGTAGAGATGGGGTTTCAGCATGTTGGCCAGGCTGGTCTCGAACTCCTGACCTCAGGTGATCAGCCCGCCTCGGCCTCCCAAAATGCCGGTATTACAGGCGTGAGCCACCATGCCCAGCCTATAATGATCTTCTGATGAAAAAAATAGTTTGATATTAAAAAGGGATTTTTTTCCCCCTTAAAGAAAAAGGCAATTGGAATTAGGTGATTATTTTATTAATTGGCCTTGGTTAACTTTCAGGGTCCTTTGATGAAAAAATATATTTTTCCACTTTGCCCTGAAGATTTCAAATATGGTGTGTTTTCCTTGTTCATTTTGACTCCAGATCCCCCAAAATCAGTTACAATAACATAAAAACAGTTGGCTGGGTGCTCATGCCTGTAATCCCAGCACTTTCAGAGGTTGAGGTGGTCGGATCACTTGAGGTCAGGAGTTCGAGACCAGCCTGGCCAACATGGTGAAATCCCCTACTAAAAATACAAAAATTAGCCGGGCTTGGTAGTGCACACCTGTAATCCTAGCTACTAGGGAGGCTAAGGCAGGAGAATTACTTGAACCCAGGGGGCGGAGGTCGCAGTGAGCCAAGATCACACCACTGCACTCCAGTCTGGGAGACAGAGCACTCCATCTCAAAAAAAAAAGAAATTAAAAAACAGTCATCAAAACAATGGAGTTTACTGTTGTTTACTGTTATTTTCCTTATTAATAAGTAGGCTTATGAAGAATCCTAAAGACAACATATGTTAATTTAAAAAGTTACTCACCCAGGTGGCAAGGGAGCTTGAGTTACAGGATTTAATGGCCTAGGGCCTGAGCCTCCAGATATAGTAAGAGGAATTATTAATCCAGATGTTGCTCCTTCAGATGTATTTGTATTTGTATTTGTCGGTGGCAGAGAGCCTGTACTAGACCCATCACTTTCAGAAGTGGCAGATGGTGAACCATTGACAGATGCTATAAAAGATTTGGGGAAAATAGGAAAAGAATCTTTTATTTTCTAAAATTCAGGATAGAATTTTAACTGTAAAAAATAAAAGGCAGATGATAAATATAAAACTTAAGATGTAGATGCACAGGTGAAAATTACTTAAAGAAATGAGTAATGGGAAATAACCAACGCTGCCAGTTAATAGGCTTGTTTACTTTTTCGGTCCTGTCTATCCCTATGTCCCATTACTAATCACGAAGCATGTACAGGTTCTCTGATCTCCTGATGTCACTGGAAATAAAAACTTTTAGAATAGGAAATTATTAATATTCCTTGGTATTTTAAGTTCATTTATTAATTTTCCAGCTCCTTAAAACTGCTTTCCTGTGAAACCCTGCAGATTACAGACCAATTTTTGATGTTGGTTATAATATGGAAGGTCTGATAAGAAATAACATTCTTACAGATAGTTAGTAGTCATACATTACACCTTTAAGAAATACTTGTGGACAAAACAATGTCTAGAGGAAGTCACCAAGATTATAATAAAGACATCTTAAAGACTCAGAATATACAATTAATCAAATTATCTATAAAAGGGGAAGATGTGGCTGCAGTGGCTTACGCCCGTAACTCCCACACTTTGGGAGGCCGAGGCAGAAGGATCACTTTCAGCTCAGGAGCTCCAGACCAGCCTGGGCAACATGGCAAAACTCCATCTCTACAAAAAATATAAATATTTAGCCAGGCATTGGTGGCTCATGACTGTGGTACCAGCTACTCGGGAGGCTGAGGCTAGAGAATCACTTGAGCCTGGGAAGTAGAGGTGGCAGTGAGCTGAGATGTCACCACATTCCAGTCTGGATGACACAGTGAGACCCTGTCTCAAAAAATAAAAAAATAAAAAGGAGAAGATGTATAATTGAATAGAAATTCACTTAAAATTATTTGCAGAGAACTAATGTACTTTTCTAGTAATATTTGGTTTAACTACACTGCATTCCCTGCCCACATATTAGCAGAGAGAAACAATAAAAGGTAAGATTAAAGATTTGTTCTGGCTATCAGAGAAGTGGATAGTCTAACTGTAGGTGTTCACATTTTTACTACCTAAAATATGCTTGTTTGTTGTGTACTTTTTATTTAAAATCTGGGTCATTTAGCATTGTTGGGTTTTCGTTTACTAACTTTTTAAAGGATATACTAGGAATAAGCAACCAAATCCTTGAGTATTTAGTATATTTATGTTATAGTTACAAACCATTTAAGAAAGGTACAATGTTATTGCCATGTTATCTGCACCGCCTATACTTTATATTACGCACATGTCATTTTCATTCTCAGTAGAGCACTGCCTCAGTAATGTCACCTTGAACAAAAACTTAGGAAAAAGGCACTTTTGGTTACCTACAGAAAGATCATTCTTTTCCAAAATCTTAAATGTAAAAATACATGCAGAAAATTCACCTAAAAGAATTTCCTGACACTTAACTGAGGATTAATTGCCAACCAGGACATTATTTCCGAGAGTATTGAGAGCTGGAATACAAACCTGGTCTACGTGGGGTGGGTGGTGGTGGTCGTGAAGGTCTTGGAGGTCTAGAAGGTTTAAAACCACCATTTGAGAGTGATGGAGAATTATTCCCACTGACTCTCCTATTTTCACCAGCTCCTGCATCTTCAGGGTCATCTGATCCATTTGTGCTCACTCTGGATAAGAAGAGGGGAAAAGGAAGGGGGAGAGAGAAATAATGAATACTCCTTGAATTTAAGAAAAAAAACAGCAGGAGGATGAAAACTTCTAAGTTTTTAAGAGCTTCAAAACTTTTTAATTTCTGGTCAGCCTTATTAAATACATAAAGAGCCTTTGGGTAGAATCCTATATAACCCCCAGAGTTCATCTAGAGATAGAGTGATGGGTTGTCCAAGGGCATAGGAACACTTGTGGCCATTCAGAACTATTAGGTATGCTGGTTCATATTTCAAATAAGCCTTCAGAAGGCCCTATATGAACAGGAACAAAGTCAAGTTCTCAAAATCCTTAGGGCACTATTTTATCACAAGCACAGATAACTTTACCATTGTTGTTTCTTGATTTCCACTGGCTATTAATTCAAGTTTGAGGCAGGTCTGGTTTTCCCATGCTAGGAGAACAAAGTGCACGTATTTCCCAGGGACTAGGCCCTGATATCCCCCAGCTCAGTACAATGGTACACAAAATGTTCAAAGCTAGTGATTTAGAGTAGAAGTAACCACAGACTTTTCTTTAAAGGAGCTGTCATTTCTTCAAAGCAATGACATCAACTGGAGGGATAGAAAGGAGGGAAGAACACTAACAGGAAATGTCAGACTGAAAGCTACTGCTACTGTTGGCTAAATATAGCTGATTCCTTTTCCTTCCAGAGGGGCTCTAGTCATAGATTAGAAACAAGGGCATAAGTAGCCAGTCTGCAGATGTCTCAGCCAAGGCTCTGGTATGTACTACCTCCAAACCACTACACGGTACTAACCCATACTCCTAGGAATTTCAGAATAAGCCTGAACAAAATAAAATCTAATAGATTCAACTAACAGAGGCCAGGTGCTGTGGCTCACGCTTGTAATTGCAGCACTTTGGGAAGCTGAGGTGAAAGGATCACTTAAGCGCAGGAGTGACAGATCAGCCTGGGCAACATGACAAGACCCTGTCTGTACAAAAAAATTTAAAAAGTAGCTGGGCATGGCAGGGCACGCCTGTAGTCGAAGCTACTCAGGAGGCTGAGGTGGGAGGATTGTTTGAGTCTGGGAAATGGAGGTTGCAGTGAGCTGAGCTTGCGCCACTGCACTCCAACCTGGGAGACAGAGTGAGACCCTGTCTCAAACAAACAAAGAAACAGAGAGGCAGTACCATGTATTAAATTTTTTTTCTGTAAAACATGTATTGCAATGATTTATTTTTAATAAAAACAGTATAACATGATGTTTTGATATACATAGTGAAAAAAAGTACTACAGTCAAGCTAATTAACATCTCTCTCTCCTCACATAGTTTTTTTTTTCCTTTTTTTTTTTGAGACAGCGTCTCATTCCATCGCCCAGGCTGGAGTGCAGTGGTGTGATCTCAGCTCGCTGCAACCTTCACCTACCAGGTTCTAGCAGTTCTCATGCCTCAGCCTCCCGAGTAGGTAGGACTACAGGCACCTGCCACCACGCGCAGCTAATTCTTTTGTGTATTTTGTAGAGACAGGGTTTCGCCATGTTGCCCAGGCTGGTCTTGAACTCCTGACCTCAAGCAATCCTCCCTCCTTGGCCTCCCAAAGTGCTACAATTACAGGCATGAGCCACTGCGTACCAGTCCTCATATTTTAAAAGACATTTTCAAACTGTGTACCACAGAAATCCTTTAGGGCCTTTCTATTCAAAGTGTGGTCTTTAAACCAAACGGACGAGCACTATACAGGAGCTTGTCAGAAATGCACAATCTTCAAAACTATTCTAGACCTACTATATCAGAGCTAGCATTTTAACAAGATCCCCAGATTATATATGTGGACAGTAAGGTATGACAAGCACTACTTTGGGGGTTCCCCAAATGCTTATAATAGAGGGAACACCTCAGTAATTGGCAGTCAGCACCTGATTAGTGTTGACTACCTGCAGAACATGGTCTGAATGCAGAAAGAGTCAGCTTTGACACTGCTTCTCTTCTTCTAAGTGAGGTTTCCAAAACCATTTTAAGACTGCGTATTGCCTCTCCATGCTATTTTAAGACGTTCCTAACTAGTTTGAAAGAAGAGTTCCTGCTGCTTTTTAAATAACAGATAACAACGAGTAGAATAGACCAAAAATTGGGAAATTAAGGTTTCTAGCTCTGACTCTGCTACTGATGAGTTATGTGACCCAAGAATGCATCCTAAAATGTATTATCTTGACTACAAGATGCCTAAAAATCTTTCAGCTAGAAAATTCATACTAAATTGCACATTCAGTGCTAGACAAGTTTTAGGGATATGTGAGGGAGAAGGAACATTCAGTGCATGAGATAAACCTACTATGATAAAGGTACAGCAGAAACAGGATTCCAAAAATGCTATGATTTGTTGCTGGGGATTAAAATTTGGGGAATTTTAACATCAATGCTGTACACCCTTATAACATTTTGATCTCAATTTTTCAATGGAGTCATCTGATAACCCGTACAACTCCTTAAATTTCCTTGATACTTAGAATTGTTCCTCTTCCTAGATCTTGAACTCTAAAATCCCTCTAACTACAACTTCCTATTTATTCTACCTGCCTCCTACAGTATCTTTTATTCAGTCTCATCACAACCTTCAACTCCTTCCAGAATCTTTACAGTTCATCAGCTCACTTCACACCTCACTTGGGCTTCATCATAGGCTACTTTCCCTAGTAGTTTCAATTCCTTCACCCTTGCCCAACTGCTTCCCCTCCCAGAAATTCTTCCACCACAACTAACCCCTCATCTACTTTTTACACTACTATTCTCTCAGACCAACAAGTAATGCTGGAGAATGTTCCAGTTGAGAAGTCAGGTGTATTTTAGTGGAGTAAATAAACTAAGTAAAGTAGCATATTAAAGGGCAGGCTGCTCTACAAACAATTCTAATAAATTTTCCACTGGGCCCAGTAAAGAAAAGGTCAGAGGTTTTCACTACCAATTATTAAAGACAAAAACTCTTTTTCTCCCCTCTTATTAAAAAGAAGAAATCGGCCAGGTGCAGTGGCTCACGCCTGTAATCCCAGCACTTAAGGAGACCAAGGTGGACAGATCACTTGAGGTCAGGAGTTTGAGACTAGCCTGGCTTATATGGCGAAACCCCATCTCTACTAAAAATACAAAAATTAGCTGGGTATGGTGGCATGCGCCTATAGTCCTAGCTACTCGGGAGGCTGAGCTGGGAGGATCGCTTGAACCCAAGAGGCTGAGGTTGTGGTAAGCGGAGATTGTGCCACTGCACTCCAGCCTGGGCAACAGAGCAAGACTCTGTCTCAAAAAAAAAAAAACCCAAAAACAAACAAACCAAAAAATCACAGCTCAAGACTCCTGGGAGCTAGGGAATTATAAATGACGGATGACTTTGACAACCTAGTAGTAAAACCATGGGTTTAATGAGATTAGTGTGCTGGTATTAAAATCAATGGGAATAAAGAAATTAATAATTTGGTAGGACAAAAAGCTCTAAGTCCTATACAATCATACAGACCTAGGCAAAAGATAGAAAAAAATTAAAATTGTGCTTCAGTCTATGTATTTGTATTTATAGAGTAGTATTCAAATACCTAAAACTGGATTATGTCAAAGAGACCAAGCCAACATTGGCTACAGCTGACATTATTCAACAACTTTAATTGGGTTATCTATATTGCTTAGAAATCAATCAGTTTCTACATCTCTAATCCACTCCTGGACCCATCCCCAGTGCCCCTTGCAAACCTTTTCCATCTCCTCAAATTGCTAATACCAATCTGTAGCTATCCCTGACTCTTCCTCTTCCCTAAAAATAATGATTATCTGCTATCCCTCAACTTTCTCCCATACCTTAAAATTTCTCTGTGCCACTAACCATCTTCATCTGTTTCCCATGTCTGAAAAAGTCTCTCTCCCCTTCTTCAAGGATGATTTGCCTATCATGTCCTGGATGGCAGACTATATCCTCTAGGACTGCCCAACATCTTTTAATGCTTTCTTGCATCTTCATTATATTCCTTTCTTATAGACCTTTTGTCTTACTCTACAAATATAATCAAGCACCCAAACCTAAAATGTTTCCTCAATCCTATCTGTTCCTCAAGCTGTCTTCCCATTCCCCTTTCCTTCACTATACTCTTTTTTAAAATGCAGTTAATATAGTTAGTGCATTTTATTTTATTTTTCCCTTGGGGTTTTCCTCTGTCACCCAGGCTGGAGTGCCATGGCACAACCATGGTTTACCACAGCCTCAGCCTCCCAGACTCACATGATCCTCCCGCCTCACCTCCCAGGCTCATATGATCCTCCCGCCTCAGTCTCCTGAGTAGCTGGGAATACAGGCATGCACCACCATACCCAGCTAATTTTTGTATGTTTTTGTAGAGACAAGGTCCTGCCATGTTGCCCATGCTAGTTTCAAACTCCAGGGTTCAGGCTATCTGCCCACTTCAGCCTCCCAAAGTGCTGTGATTATAGGCATGAGCCACTGCGCCTAGCCCCCATTTTAATTTTTAAAACAGACTTTCAAAGAATAAAAGTAACTTCTAATTATAAAATAAAAATTATCTGCCATCCTACATCCTGGAGATAATTACCACCAAGACATAGGACTATCTCTTGTCAGTCCTTCTCATTGGATGTGACTGCAATCACACACTGTATAATGGTTTCATATTCTGGGTGGGTTTTTATTTGGTTAGTTACTCAATACATATTGGGCATTTCCCCCAAATTACTGAAAATCATTTTGAATGACTGCAGAAAATTATATATAGACATACTACAATTTAATCGCTTTCTTTTCATTGGTCTTTTTGGGTTTTTTTTTTGAGACATTGTTTCACTCTGTTGCCCAGGCTGGAGTGCACAGGCACAATCACTGCTCGCTGCAGCCCTGACCTCCCCAGGCTCACGTGATCCTCCTATTCCACAGGCACATCCAACCACACCTGGCTAATTTTTGTATTTTTTGTAGACACAGGGTTTATCCATGGTGACCAGGGTGGTCTCAAATTCCTGGGCTCAAGTGATCCACCCACCTCGGCCTCCCAAAGTGTGATTACAGGCGTGAGCCACCATGCCCTGCCTGGATTTCTTATTTCTTTTAGACAGACTGCAGAATAGAACAACCAAGACAAAACATGCAAATATTTTGAAAGCTGAAAAATATTGGTTGCTTGTTTGTTTGTTTTTTTGAGACGAAGTCTCGCTCTTGTCCCCCAGGGTGGAGTGCAATGGCACGATCTTGGCTCACTGCAACCTCCGCCTCCCGGGTTCAAGTGATTCTCCAGCCTCAGCCTCCCAAGTAGCTGGGAATACAGGCACCTGCCACCATGCCCGGCCAATTTTTGTATTTTCAGTAGAGATGGGGTTTCACCATGTTGGCCAGGCTGGTCTCAAACTCCTGACTTCAGGTGATCCACCTGCCTCAGCCTCCTAAAGTGCTGGGATTACAGGCGTCAGCAGCTGCGCCCGGCCTAAATTGTTTCTTTTTAATAGTGTTTTTTTGTTTGTTTTTGGTTTCTGAGACAGATTCTTGCTCCGTCACCCAGCCTGGAACGCAGTGGCATGATTTCAGCTCACTGCAACCTCCATCTCCCAGGTTCCACAGATTCTCCTGCCTCAGCCTTTTGTGCAGTTGGGACTACAGGTGCAGGCTACCATTCTGGACTTATTTTTTGTATTTTTAGTAGAGACGGGGTTTCGCCATGTCACCCAGGCTGGTCTCGAACTCCTGGATTCAAGCAATCCACCTGCCTTGGCCTCCCAAAGGTACTGGGATTACAGGCATGAGCCACTGTGCCTGGCCCTAAAAAATAGTTTTAAAGGTAATAATTGACCTGTTCTCCCATTTGCTGGACATTTTCAAATTATGTACCGCAAAATAAAAACACCCATTTCACCATAAAGTTTTAAAATCTTTGCCAATTTGGTAAGCAAAAATATTAATGCTTTTTAAAATTGAAGATGAACAATATTTCATATAATTACAGGTCATTACAGTTTCTTCTTTCATGAACTATATATATGTTTTTTGTACATTTATCTATTACAAGGGAATAATTTTGCCTATTTTTAAGAGATCTTTACAACCTGAGAATACTGAGCATCTCATATTGGTTAAATATTTCCTTTGCTTTTGATAATACATTTTTAAATTATAAGAGTTTTATATTTCTATATAGCTAAATTTATTCAGCAATGAATTAACTATTCATATTTTCTTCTAGAGGTTTTAGTTTAATTTTTTAAAATCAATTTAAAAGTCAACATCGAATCTACTCTCATCTTGGGATAAGCTAAGGCGTTAACCTGATTTTTCTTTTCTTTTTCCAAACAGCCAGTTTTCCCTAGCTTATTAATCTAAGACTTAATTCTCTTTTGCAGTGTTTGATAGTGTTAAATGTCCCATCTTTTTTTTTTTTGACATAGAATCTAATCTTGCTCTGTCGCCCAGGCTGGAGTGCAGTGGCATGATCTCAGCTCACTGCAATCTCCACCTCCCGGGTTCAAGCAATTCTCCTGCCTCAGCCTCCTGAGTAGCTGGAATTACAGGCGCATGCCACCACACCCAGCTAACTTTTTTCTGTATTTTTAGTAGAGATGGGGTTTCACCATGTTGGCCAGGCTGGTCTTGAACTCCTAACCTCAAGTGATCCGCCCACCTTGGCCTCCCAAAGCGCTGGGATTACAGGAGTGAGCCACCGCCACCGGCCAAATGTCCCATCTTTTAAAGAACATTTTTCTCTTAATTTCTGTGACAGTGCTTTTGTAATCTTGTACTCCCACTTCTCATCATCCCTTTTTTGGTTTGTCCTCTTCCTACCATCCACTAAATATAGATCTCTATGATTGTGTTCTTGTTCTCCTTTTCTTTCTCCACAGATTTTTCCCTAGGATCTCAAATTCCATGATTTCTAAGGTTATCTCAGAGAATGATTCCCAAATCAATCTCTACTCTTTATCTCACTCCCATCCTCTAGTATCAAATTATCAACTAAATGCAGGAGATCTAGAATAACTCTCCCATCCCAAGGCCCTCCCTTTCTCCCTTTTTTTAAAGACAGAGTCTTGCTCTGTCACTCAAGCTGGAGTGCAATGGCGCAATCACAGTTCACTGCAACTTTGAACTCCTGAGCTCAAGGGATCCTCCCGCCTTAGCCTCCTGAGTAGCTGGGACTACAGGAGCATGCTACCTCACCTGGCTAATTTTTTATTTTATGTAGAGATGGGGTCTCGCTTTGTCCCTCAGGCTGGTCTCAAACTCCTGGGCTGAGGCAATCTTCCCCTTGGGCCTCCCAAAAAGCACTGGGATTATAGGTGTTAGCCACCATGCCCTGCCAGGTCCTCCCGTCCCTCTAAACATTCTCTTCCTATGGTCTTCCTTCCTTCTTAGGTTTTGGTTCTATGAACGATACTGCTGTCTTTCCCAGGCAATTTTACATTTTTCCTCCCTGTGCCTCTTGACACTCAGTATCTAAGTCCTGTTGATCCCACTTTCACATTCTCCCTCTACTCTTCCACCATTATTGCCTCAGTTCTAGCCTTCGTTACCTCTCAATAGATTATTGTAACAAATTTCCATATAGGACTTTCAACCTTCACTCACCACCACATAATCCAAACTATATACCACTGTCAAAATATTTTTTCCTACAGAGTTCTGATCATACAATCTCCTGTTCAAATATTTTAGGCTGGGCGTGGTGACTCACGCCTGTAATCCCAGCACTTTGGGAGGCCAAGAAGGCCAAGAAGATCACCTGAGGTCAGGAGTTCGACACAAGCCTGGCCAACATGGTGAAACCCCATCTCTACTAAAAATACAAAAAATTAGCCAAGTCTAGTGGTGCACGCATGTAATCCCAGCTACTCGGAGGCTGAGGCAGGAAAACTGCTTGAACCCAGGAGGCAGAGGTTGCAGTGAGCCAAGATCGCGTCACTGCATTCCCATCGGGGCGACAGAGCAAAACTCAGTCTTAAAACAAAACAAAACAGAACAAAATCAAATTATTTTAAAAGACATTCCTTTCCTTTAAAAAAAAAAATTCTGTAAGTCTTTACTTGCAAACCTCCATCTGGTCCCAACCTATCAAACAATAAAAATAACATTTATTAATGGCTAAGCACTTACTTGTATATCATCCCAACTTCAGGTGGCAGTAAAGCATGATAGTTACAAGCTCAGGCTCTGAAGGTAAGGCAGTTCCAGGTTCAACTGTCCCACTTAACGCTATTAACTCAAGCAAGTTACTTTCCCTTTCTAAGCCTGTTTTCTCATCACCTATAAAAATGAGACAATAGTACCTAACTCATAAACGTTTAAGGACTAACTGAAGGAAGAAGAGACATGTTGAGCATAGTGTCTATCATATAAAGGCAAATAAATATATATTGACTGAGTCTTCTTTCTAATCACCAAATGCCATTTCTCCCTTGAAATTACTGCACCTTTAGCCAAATATTATGATTAAAGATTTCCTACAAAACAACCTGTGTTTTTCACCACCTTTGTTTTTCTTCTTTCCATTTAGAATTCCTTCTTCCCTCCAATTCCTCTAAGACATGCATATACAGTTTATAGCTCTGTTTTAAGGTCTTAGGTCAAATATTATTTCTTCTATTAAGGCTTTATACATTTTACTTTACACACTATTTAATTTACATCTTTTAAAACAATCATGTATTATTTTCTAATAATAAACATAAAAACAACAGTTCAAAAAAAACAAGATTCAAAGCAGCTCTCAAAAGGGTATGAAATTAAGACAGACTGACAGTTCTAGCAAATTCTGCACGCTTGGACTTTGGGGAAACAGACTTCTTATATAATGAAAAATTATATAAGAAGTCTGTTTTTACTATCTGTTATTATTTCCCAGAATAGTTATAATTTGCAAAAACGTGTGTGTCTAACCATAGTGTTCTCAAAATGTAGACCCTGGTCTAGCAGCATCAGCATCACATGGAAATGTGTTAGAAATGCAAATCTTGAGTCCCACCCCAAATCTAATGAACCGGGTGATTCCAATGTGCTCTAAAGTTTGAGAAGCAGGGCCATACTAAAATAGTACTGGCGGTTTATTTTATTTATTTTAATAAGTTTAAGTTCTTTTAGTAAAGTGTGAGGCTAAAACTAAAAATAGATTTTGAAAATCAATCCGGAAATCTATACAGTATACAGAATTGTCAGTGGAACCAACACCACCATTGGCTTTGAAAAGCAATTAGCTGGCTGGGCATGGTGGCTCACACCTATAATCCCAGCACTTTGGGAGGTCCGAGGTGGGCAGATCACTTGAGGTCTGAAGTTCGAGACCAACCTGGCCAACATGGTGAAACCTCATCTCTACTAAAAATACAAAAAATTAGCTGGGCGTGGTGGTGCATGCCTATAATCCCAGCTACTTGAAAGGCTGAAGCAGGAGAATCACTTGAATCCGGGAGGTGGAGGTTGCAGTGAGCTGAGATCACGCCACTGCACTCCAGCCTGGGCGACAGAACGAGACACGGTCTCAAACAAAAAAGAAAAAAAAAGAAAAGCAATTAGCTGCTAATTATGTGCTACTATAACTTTGTTCCCCTATTCCACAATCTTACAAACATCTGCTAATTTCAACATACATATACATCTGACCTATAAATAAGTTCATAAGTTATGGACAGGATAGAGAACCTCAGACAACCAAAATGCTATTATAGTACAATCAGGTCATAAATGTTCAAATCAAAGAGTAACAATCAAGAAGGCACATGTGCTGGGCGTGGTGGCTCATGTCTGTAATCCCAACACTTCGGGAGGCCGAGATAGGGCAAATGCTTCAGGTGAAAAGTCTGAGACCAGCCTGGGCAACAGAGCGAGAGCCTGTCTTTAAAATATAATAATAAACTTAAAAACAAAAAAAAAGAACGCACATCTAACGACAAAATCTTGAAAATCAGGCACCAATAATCTTGGTACTTCATAAAAATAAACAAATAGAAGACAACACTGAGAAACATAAAATATCCAGACATGCTGTGGGGAAAACAGATCAATAAATACATTTATGATACAGACAGTGCTTGAATTAAGATCAAAAGCTAAAATAACCTAAGGCTATTAGTAAACTTCCTAAACGATAACTATGAGGATGGAGGAAAGGATGCGAAGCGCCTGTCCACTACATATATACTTCCCTGCCTTTTAGTTTTATAGTCATGAAATCTGCAAACAAAAGCAAAGGAGAAAAGGCAGTCACAGCTATGACTACTACTCATTATTGTGTAGTAACATTTAAACAGCTTTTGACAGTTTACAAAATGCTTTTCAAACCCGTCATCTCAAAGGTGTGTGTGCTCTGGAATAAAAGCTGATGCACAGGAACTTATGCTTAACACAAAAGACATACTCAAAGATTTGTCAGGCAGTCTCAGAAACCCAGAAGACATTGTTCCCCAAATTATTTATGACAATGATTCACTTAGGAAGATAAAAAGCATTGATTAAATAGCATTAAGTAGGGGATCCAGCAATGCCTTTATAATAAATTTAAAGATGTCCAGAGTACAAGTGGTTTGATGAAAATACTGTTAAGAAAGAGACTTGCAGAAAACAAACAAGCAACAACACACTGGCATAACAGAACCTTTTACATACCCACTTATTATACAAAGATACAGGTTTATTGTGTAAAAGAAGAGGTAAATGATCAAAGCAAACTGAAATACTAAAACATTTTATGCGGGAACTTTCAGGAATTCAAGAAATCTTCTACTAAATATAATAATACTAAAAAAAGACAAAAGAGACATAATAGTATTCAGTCTACAGATATTTATGTAATTTTTTAAACCTGTCCTATTGCTTTTTTTTTTTTTTGACACAGGGTCTAACTGTCATCACTCTGAGTACAGTGGCATGATCTCAGCTCACTGATCTCCCCAGCTCAAGTGATCCTCCCACTTTGGGCACCCTCCCCACTCCAACAGCTGGGACTACAGGCACGTGCCACCAGGCCTAACTACTGTTTTTTAATTTTAATTTTTCTGTTTTGTTTTGTTTTGTGTAGAGATGAGGTCTCACTCAATTGCCCAGGCTGGTCTCAAACTCCTAGGCTCAAGTGATCCTCCTGTCTTGGCCTCCCAAAATGCTGGGATTACAGGTGTGAGCTACCATGACCGGCCCCATTGATTTTAATCACAGTAAAGAATAAAAGTATCTGTTATTTTCTAGGCAAGAAGTTACTGCTCAATATTCTACATCTCGTGAGATTAATATAGATGATTCTTCATCATAAGAATGTGAAAGCAGATACCTATTAGGTAAGACACAACAGCTTTATAAACTTTGATTTTCCTAAAGATCTTGATGAGTTGTCTTTAACTTTTTATTATGAAAACCTTCATATATTGGCCAGGTGCAGTGGCTCATGCCTGTAATCCCAGCACTTTGGAAGGCTGAGGCAGGCAGATCACGAAGTCAGAAGAATGAGACCATAGTGGCCAACATGGTGAAACCCCGTCTCTACTAAAAATACAAAAAATTAGCTGGGCATCATGGCGGGTGCCTGTAATCCCAGCTACTCGGGAGGCTGAGCCAGGAGAATTGCTTGAACCTGGGAGGTGGAGGTTGTAGAGAGCCAAAATTGTGTCACTGCACTCCAGCCTGGGTGACAGAGTGAGACAACACCTCAAAAAACAAAAAAAACCCAAAAAACTTCCATATATCTATCGGCCAGGCATGGCGGCTTATGCCTGTAATCCCAGCACTTTGGGAGGCTAAGGCAGGCAGATCACTTGAGATCAGGAGTTCAAGACCAGCCTGGCCAATATGGCAAAACCCCATCTCTTACTAAAAATACAAACAGCCGGGCATGGTGGTGTATGCCTGTCTTGAGTAGTCCCAGCTACGCAAGAGGCTAAGGCAAGAGAATTGCTTGAACCCGGGAGATGGAGGTTGCAGTGAGCTGAGATCGCGCCACTGCACTTCAGCCTGGGTGAAAGAGTGAATCTCCATCTAAAAAAACAAAAAAACAAACAAAAAAAAAACCCATAGATGACAAATGCAGATAGACTAATACAATAAACTCCCATGTACCTACCAGCACAGCTTCAACAACTATCAGTATTTTGTTCTACTTTCTTCACCTATCCTCCTCTGCAGCATCTGACACTGTAACATCCCATCTTTGTGGATAATTTTCCCTTACAGTCTGTGACATTACTTTTCTCGTTCTTCTCCCCTTCTGACTACTCCTCCTGTGGTTCATCATCTTCTTCCTACTCACTGCTTATGCAATTTGAGAAAAACAAAGAATCAAATGGAATTTTATAATCACTGCACTCTGTGGTTAAGACATGCCACTCACTACTTTAAAAGCAGAATCATCTCCTTTCCTAATTTTATCTGCTGTTACCGATTTCCAGGATAACCAATAAGCAGTCTAAGTTAATTCACACAGCCCAAGGCTTTCAACACCTTTTAGATGAAGGGGGCCTGCCCCTCCATACCTGTGGGTATTTCTCGTCAGGTGGAGACGAGAGACTGAGAAAAGAAATAAGACACAGACACAAAGTACAGAGAAAGAACAGTGGGCCCAGGAGACCGGCGCTCAACGTGTGAGGACCCGCACCAGCGCTGGTCTCTGATTTCCCTTAGTATTTACTGATCACTATTTTTACTATCTTGGTGAGGGGAGTGTGGCAGGGCAACAGGGTGATGGTGGGGAGAAGGTCAGCAGGGAAAAATGTGAGCAAAGGAATCTGTATCATGAATACGTTCAAGGAAAGGTACTATGTCTGGATGTGCACAGAGGCTAGATTTATGTTTCACTTTACACAAACATCTCACTGTAGCAAAGAGTAACAGAGCAGTATTGCTGCCAGCATATCTCACCTCCAGCCACGGGGCGGTTTTCTCCTATCTCAGAATAGAACGAATGGTTGGCTTTACACCCCGACATTCCATTCCCAGGGACGAGCAGGAGACAGAAACCTTCCTCTTATCTCAACTGCAAAGAGGCCTCCCTCTTTCACTACTCCTCCTCAGCACAGACCCTTCACAGGTGTTGGGCTGGGGGATGTAAGGTTTTTCCTTTCCCACGAGGCCATATCTCAGGCTGTCTCAGTGGGGGCAAACCTTGGACAATACCCAGGCTTTCTTGGGCAGAGGTCCCTGCGGCTTTCTGCAGTGCATTGTGTCCGTGGTTAATCGAGAATGGAGAATGGCGATGACTTTTACCAGGCATACTGCCTGCAAACATATTGTTAACAAGGCACATTCTGCACAGACCTAAATCCATTAAACCTTGAATCAATACAGCACATGTTTCTGTGAGCACGGGGTTGGGGCTAAAGTTACAGATTAACAGCATCTCAAAGCAGAAACAATTTTTCTTAGTACAGATCAAAATGGAGTTTCTTACGTCTTCCTTTTCTACATAGACACAGTAACAAACTGATCTCTCTTTCTTTTCCCCACATTTAGGTCCAAACTTGAACGCAGATAGGCACATGAAAGTGCTAAACCTGGGCTAACAGCAAACAGTTGGTACAAAGCTCTGCCCCTTCTAATGAAGGCCCAGATGATACCATAGCTAGTGGTGACCTTCACATATGTGTAAAGCTCCTATCTCAGTTTTTCTGGAATAGAAACTTAACAGCCCAATGATGGCTCTGGAGTTTAGAACACCCTGCCTCTGAAAGGGTGCCAGTATATTTATTTTCTACAAGCTGAAGAAGTATCAACAATTTGGTTATCCCTAGCCCACTCCAGATAGCTCTAATCCGATAAGCTAAGAGTCTTCAATCTTTTGCAAATATTTCCCTTCTTGAGTTCTGAATTCTTTCTGACACTCTTTTATTCTTATATCATGAACCTGAAGTTTACACTAAAATGAATATTTAGGAAATCTATCTCTCCGCATTCTGTGGTAAGCAATCAGTGAATGCTTACCTTGTTTCATCCTTGGATCTGGAGCCATCATCATTCTGAGAAGCACCTTTAACATCAAAGTTTAAACAGAAAATGAGTTTCAAGAGAGTAGTTTTCATGTTTTTTCTTTTCTAAACATGCCATGTAAGCAAAGCCTTTTATTAGATCTTTGTAATAAAGAACATACTATAACTTAAATTCCAACATGACTTTAAAAGGAAAAATGTGATTTTCATGACTGCAAAAAAAGTCTGCCAAAATTTTGTGCAAATGCTTAATAATTAATGGATACGGGATGTTAATTACAAAGGTATATTACTCATGCACTACTATTCCTGCCTTTTTTTTTTTTGAAATATGTCTAACTCTAATTTAAACCTAGTGTTTTAACCATCTTTGTATCCCAAATACCTCATAAAAAAGTGCTGATCGCCAGCAGAATAAAATCGATTCCAGAAACAGAAAAACCCATAACGTCTCTCTTATTGCAGGGGCCTGGAAAACAGCTTAAAAATTAGGAAAGCCACAAATGGGAATCCAAGTTGCCAAAAATTAATGCCACAATATTCTTATTTTCTTCTTGCTTTATTGATGGAAAATATCCTTAGGATTCAGTCCAGATCTTTTTACTGTAACAGTGTTGGAGGAGCCAGGTGCAACAGCTTACACCTGTAATCCCAGCATTTTGGGAGGCCAAGGTGGGCGAATCACCTCAGGTCAGGAGTTCAAGACCAGCCTGGCCTACATGGTAAAACCTGTCTCTACTAAAAATACAAAAATCAGCCAAGAGTGGTGGCAGGCACCTGCAATCCCAGCTACTTGGGAGGCTGAGGCAGGAGAATCGCTAGAACCCGGGAGGCAGAATTTTCAGTGAGCCAAGATCGCGCCATTGCACTCCAGTCTGGGCAACAAGAGCAAAACTCCCGTCTCAAAAAAAAGAAAAGTGTTGGAGGGAGGGTGCTAAAGGTAGGTACATTTAAAGAAGCAAAACAAATGGTAAACAGGGAAAGAGAAAGAAAAATTATCACATGTAGAAACAAGAACTCAAGTTCGACCACCTAGGTCCATTTAGTAAAGGAACAATAGGCCCTGGATAGAATCATAGTTTAAACAGGGAAATTATTACCATATTACAACAAAGCATAATTGGTGGATTAATTTAAAAAATACTGAGTCACCACTATACTATACCATACTTAGCAAAGTTGGTAAATGTCTCATCCAGTCTAGAAATATATTATCTTTAAAATAGTATGTGAATAAAATGTTGTCTATACAATGGAATTATTACTATTTGGTAATAAAAGAGAACAAACTAATGAAACACGCTATATCATGGATGAACCTCAAAAACATTATGCTAAGTGAAAGAAGCCAGACACAAAAAACAGATATTTTATGATTCCATTTATACAAATGTCCAGAAAAAGACGAATTTTTAGAGATAAAAAATAGAGGCCGGGCGTGGTGGCTCACACCTGTAATCCCAGCACTTTGGGAGGCCAAGGTGGGCAGATTGCCTGAGGTCAGGAACTTGAGACCAGCCTGGCCAACACGGTGAAACTTCATCTCTACTAAAAATACAAAAATTAGCTGAGTGTGGTGGCGGGCGCCTGTAGTCCCAACCACTCAGGAGGCTGAGGCAAGAGAATCACTTGAACCTGGGAGGCAGAGGTTGCAGTGAGCAGAGATCACGCCACTGCACTCCAGCCTGGGCGACAGAGTGAAACTCCGTCTCAAAAAAATATATATATAGATTAGTGGTGGTTGCCTGTGGTTGACAGTGAGAAGGGAAGCTCCTGTAAACAGGCAAGAGGGATTTTACTGAGGGGATAAAAATGTTTTAAACCTAAATTACAGTGATAGTTGAATCCCTCACTTAAGTTACTAAAATTCATTAAGCTGTACACTTGAAATGGGTAAATTTTATGTTGTATAAAATACAACTCAATAAAGATGTTAACGTGGTTAAAAAAAAATGGTACGATGAAATACATTTTGGCTATAAAGGGTAAATTTCAGTTTAAGAATGTTTTAATATGGAATATAGTCCCCTAAAATGGCTTATGAATGGGACATAAATGAAATCAGAAAACCACAACAAAATATCCAGCATAAGTTACTAAAATGTGTCTATTAGTATTTCACTTTTCTCAAAATTAAGAAAATCATTAGGAATAATCCATTTAAGTCTACCATTATTTGCTACTTCTAAAACCTTCTCACTACAGTGACAAAGAACAGTATTTTAATCACATGAGTTCTGAGGGCAGACTGCCTAGGTTTGTATCCTAGCTTTATCATGTACTTTGTGACCTTACAAAAGTACACTTGACTTCCTGTACTTTTCCTGCATATATAAAATGGGGATGACACCTACTTCATAGAGTATTTATAAGAATTAAACATGTAAACATTTAGCACAGTGCTAGCACATATAAGCAGTCCATAAATAATAACTATTATTTCTCAAAATTTACATCTCATTAGGAAAGTCTAAGCAAGGGCCATTTTTCAATATACATATTTTTTCTTGACAAAGGGTCTTGATGCATTGTCCAGGCTGGAGTACAGTGGCATGGTCATAGCTCACTGCAGCCTCAACTTCTCAGGCTCAAGCAATCCTCCCACCTCAGCCTCCCAAAGTGGGAGGATGCATGGATGCATGCCACCACAAAATCAGCTACATTTTTTAAAGATTTTTTTGAATACATGGAGTCTCACACCATGTTGTCCATGCTGGTCTCAAACTCCTGGACTCAAGTGATCCTCCCGCCTTGGCTACCCAAAGTGCTGGGATTACAGGTGTGAGCCACCATGCCTGGAATATTCACTCTTTTATTTCACTCCAATATAAAGTGAAGCCATAACTATGAAATTTATGGCATAAATTATTTAGATCTTATCCTCTGCTTACAACCAGAGAATAGTTAACAACAACAACAACAAAAATCTAACACTTATACAATGAACGTCCAAGAAGAGAACAATGGTTATTCTTAACCACTGCATTTTACAAACGTATTGCCCTTTAAAGGTATTCCCAATCCAAATTTCCTCAAGAAAATTCGTCAGATTGCTAAATGCACATGTTTTACCCACAAGAAACTTTGGAAGATCTACAAAGATCTCTTCTACTCAGTAAGCTCGTCAAAATGACCTGCCCTCCCACCACAAAATAACTAGCTCCTAGATAAAGCGGTTTAACACATCGTTCCTATTTCTTGGGTGTCTAGCAATCTCAAAAACAAAAAAGTGAACTGAAGCCAGGTATGGTGGTGAGCACCTGAAGTCCCAGCTACTCAAAAAGCTGAGGCAGGAAGACTGCTTGAGGCCAGGAGTTCAAAGGTGCAGTGTGCTATGACCGTTCCTGTGAATAGCCACTGAGCTCTAGTCTGGCAACACAGCGAGATCCTGTCTCAAAAATAAAAAAACAAAGTGAACGAACACAAGTATGCAGTGAGCAAATGTGAAAAACTGGGTTATCCAGAGGGCCATTTTCAATCCTCAGATGGATTAGAAAGCCTTGGGCCAGCAGCAAACCTGTGGTGCTGAACCAGAGCCTGCCACAATAGGCTGGCAAGGGTCTGATCCATTTTACAAATACACAGGTAGGAAAGGAGTTGAAGCGTTCCCAGTTCAGTGGTACACCCTAGCAACTAGCAGAAGCAAAAGAAATGTTCTCTGGGGCAAAGAATCCCCAATTTAGGCCCTTAAGATTCCAACAGATTAAGATCAAATATAAACTTGCAATCGAAGAACAAACGCAAATGAAAACAAACCTCAATGAGGAAGAGACAAAAAACCATTTATATACCCAAGGATTTCAGACACTGGAATTATCAAATGGAGAATGTTTTAAAAAAAATTCCTATGTATCAAAAAAAATTACAAGGAAGAAATCAGAAACTATCAAAAACAAGCATCAGCAATTCTACTCCTAGGTATATATCCAAAAGAAATGAAAACATATTTCTACACAGAACCTTGTACACAAATGCTTAAAGCAGCATTATTTATAATTCATAACAGCCAAACGGAAATAAGCCAAATGTCTATCAATGAATGAATGGATAAACAAATTGTGGCACAAGTATACACAGTAGAATTATCATACAGCCATAAGAAGAAAGGAAGTACTGACACATTCTACAACTTGGATGAACCTCAAATTCATTATGCTAAGTAAAGAATCCAAACAGAAAAAGTCACGATTCCTTTTATGTGATATATCCTGAATAGGCAAATCCATAGAGACAGAGAGCAGATTAGCAGTTATCACGGCTTGGGAGAAGAAAGAAATGGGTTTTTTTTTCTAAGGTGACAAGAAAGATCTGAAACTAGAGACAGATGGTGGATGTATATCATTGTGAATACACTAAACACCATTAAGGTGTACACTTTATATAACCGTTAATTGTATGTTATGTAAATTTCATCTCAGTTTTAAATATCCTAACAAATAGCATATTTGAAGAAGCAATTAATATGTAAAGGTGAAAATAAACATACCCCAGCAATTCTACTCTCGAGCATACACCCAACATAAACGTTAAATCTGTTTATTAATAAACATATGCAAAAATGTTCAATGTATCACTGTTCACATGGTTTAAAAAAAAAAAAGCTAAGCAAATGTCCTTTGATATAAAAATCTTAAAACCCGGTACATTCACTCAACAGATTACTATGCAGCAGTAAAAGTGAATGGCCTACGGACACAATTATATGACTAAATCTTAAAAGGCCTGTAGTCCCAGCTACTCGGGAGGCTAAGGCAGGAGAATGGCGTGAACCGGCAAGGAGGAGCTTGCAGCGAGCGGAGATAGTACCACTGCCCTCCAGCCTGGGCGACAGAGTGAGACTCCGTCTCAAAAAAAGAAAAAGGCAACACTGAAAATTAGCTGAGTGTGGTCGTGGACGCCTGTAATCCCAGCTACTCGGGAGGCTGAGGCAGGAGAATTGCCTGAACCCGGAAGGAGGTTGCAGTGAGCCAAGATCGTGCCACTGCACTCAAGCTGGGGCAACAGTGGAAGACTCCGTCTCAAAAAAAAAAAAAAAGGCAACACTGATATTTTCATAGAGCTCAAGAGAAACGTACAAGTAATGCTTATATATCACACATAGGATAAAACTTTTAAAGACCACAGAAATGACAAATTCAAAGTTCAGAATAGTGATTATCTCGAAAGGAAAGGAAAGGAATAATATAGGAAGAAACATACAGGTGGATGCAATGATATTGTTAATACTCTAATTCTTAAGCTGTGTGATAGTTTCAGGGATGCTCATTTTATTTTATATCTTACACATATTAAATATGAGAATATATACCAACGGGCTTTGTAAATTGTAAAAATGAAGAACACAGTAGTCTTCACTGAAATTCACAATGACCATATCATAGCCTCAATACTTCAATTTTTACAGTACCTCTCATAAAGTAAGACAAAAACATAACATACATGTTGAAAGGAGTTTTACAGCCGGGCACGGTGGCTCATGCCTGTAATCCCAGCACTTTTTGGGAGGCCAAGGCACATGGACCACCTGAGGCTGGGAATTTGAGACCAGCCTGACCAACATGGAGAAACTTCATCTGTACTAAAAATACAAAATTAGCCGGGCGTGGTGGCGCTTGCCTGTAATCCCAGCTACTTGGGAGGCTGAGGCAGGAGAATTGCTTGAACCCAGGAGACGGAGGTTGCGGTAAGCCGAGATCGCGCCATTGCATGCACTCCAGTCTGGGCAATAAGAGCGAAACTCCGTCTCACAAAAAAAAAGAAAAAAAGAAAAAAAAGAAAAGAAGAAAAAGAAAGAAAGGAGTTTTACTACCTTTTGTGGGGAAGTAAATTATTTAATATTCTGAGCATACATAGACATATGTTCAAATGTAAGTCAAATTTTTAAAACTAACATTACAGCAAAGTTTATCTCTATAAAATTAGTTGGTACCCAGACCAGTTGAGATCTAGTAACTTCAAATAATATTTGGTAAAGCAAAAAATTTAGGCTACTTTCTTAGAATTTATTATTCTAGTAAGAAACATTATCAGTATATTCACATATGAGAATGGTTTACCCTAACGTTAAGCGGAACTACAAAAACTAGAGCCTAACATAACAAAGCATCAAAATTTAAAAGGAATGGAATGTATAGAATAAGAACCAGAAGTCACATATTCCAAAAACTCTCCCTAAATTAATTTTAAACACATCCAGAGTATACATGATAAAAAGTAAAGATCTCTACTATGTTCCTATTTTATAATCAGGAAGTTAAAAGTGGCCGGGAGTGGTGGTTCGTGCCTATAAACCCAGCACTTTGGCAGGCCGAAGCAGGAGGATTGCTTGAGCTCAGGAGTTTGAGACCACCCTGGGCAACAGAGTGAGAACCTGTCTACAAAAAATACAAAAATTAGCTGGGTGTGGCTGAGTGCGCCTGTAGTCCTAGCTACTGGGGAGGCTGAGGTGGAAGGATCACTTGAGCCCAGGAGGCGGAGGTTGCAGTGAGCCAAGATGACACCATTGCACTCCACCCTTGGCAAATGAACGAAACCCTGTCTCAAAAAAAAAAAAAAAAAAAGTTGAAAGTAAAATGCATTTTTCTTTCTCTTTAGGAAAACTAGTATTAGTCTTTGGCAATAATACTTTTCTGTGTTTCTTGTTAGAGGTCGTAAATGGGAAGACAGATATTAAACAAGTCACCAAAAAAACCATCCCACAAAAAGAAAAAAAAAGATGAATGAGAACCTCTGGCAGATATGAACTGCCCACACCTGATTTGTTACTTCAGATCTGTGGGCTATAAGAATAAGTCAACCTTTAAAAAAAAAAAAAAAAAAAAAAAAATGCTGGGCCAGGCGCAGTGGCTCATGCCTATAATCCCAGCACTTTGGGAGGCCTAGGCAGGCGGATCAACTGAGGTTCGGAGTTCGACACCACCCTGGCCAACTTGGTAAAACCCCATCTCTACTAAAAATACAAAACTTAGCCAGGCATGGTGGCGCATGCCTGTCATCCCAGCTACTCGGGAGGCTGAGGAAGGAGAACTGCTTGAACCCGGGAGGCAGAGGTTGTAGTGAGCCGAGATCATGCCATTGCACTCCAGCCTGGGCAACAAGAGCGATACTCCGTCTCAAAAAAAAAAAAAAAGTCAGCCGGGCGCAGTGGCTCACGCCTGTAATCCCAGCAACTTTGGGAGGTCGAGGCAGGCGGATGACCTGAGGTCGGGAGTTCAAAGCCAGCCTGGCCAACACGGAGAAACCCTGTCTCTACTAAAAAATACAAAATTAGCCAGGCGTGGTGGTGCATACCTGTAAACCCAGCTACTCAGGAGGCTGAGATAGGAGAATCACTTAAACCCGGGAGGCGGAGGTTGCAGTGAGCCGAGATCACACTATTGCACTCCAGCCTGGGCAAACAGAGCGAAACCCCATCTAAAAAAAAAAAAAAAAGTCTACCTAAATAGCAAATTAAAATTAGCCAGGTGTGGTGGCAGGTGCCTGTAATCCTAGCTACTCTGGAGGCTGAGGCAGGAGAATCGCTTGAACCCAGGAGGCAGAGGTTGCAGTGAGCTGAGATAGTGCCACTGCACTCCAGCCTGGGCGACAAGAGCAAGACTCCGTCTCAAAAAAAAAAAAAAAAAAAAAAAAAGCTAGGAAGAGGTCTAGGAAGACCTCTTCCTAGAGACTCATGAAAGCAGATTAACTCTGTACTTCATTGAAGGAAAACACCATAACAAATTATGTAAAGAAAACATTATAACCGAGACTTGTAGCGAGATATTAAACTAGTTGAAAGTAGGGGAATATAAAGCCAGCTAGTTTTAAAATAAAACTTAAAGAAAAAGAAAAAACAAGTATACTTTGTTTCACTTGGAAAAAGTTTATTTATATAACTGCCATTTTTAGAAAATTTATCCACCAAAAAGAAAGAACCAAAAATGTGTCTGTAAGTACAGTAGGCCTCCCCTTAGCTATGGTTTTAATTACCCACAGTCAACTGTGGTCCAAAAGTAGGTGAGTACAATAAGGTATTTTTCCCCCCAAAGGTCCAAACAAAGCTAAAAAAATGAAGTATTTTTGGAGTGAAAGTGAAACTGAGAGATGACATTCATAAAACTTTTATTGTAGTATATTGTTATAACTGTTTTCTTTTCTTTCTTTTGAGACCGAGTTTCGCTCTTGTTGCCCAGGCTGGAGTGCAATGGCATGAACTCAGCTTACCACAACCTCTACCTCCCGGGTTCAAGTGATTCTCCTGCCTCAGCCTCCCGAGTAGCTGGGATTACAGGCATGCGCCACCACACCCAGCTAATTTTGTATTTTTAGTAGAGACGGGGTTTCTCCATGTTGGTCAGGCTGGTCTCGAACTCCCAACCTTAGGTGATCCGCCTGCCTCGGCCTCCCAGAGTGCTGGGATTGCAGGCGTGAGCCACCACGCCTGGCCAGAGTCTCGCTCTGTCACCCAGGATAGAGTGCAGTGGCACTATCTTGGCTCACTGCAACCTCCACCTTCTGGTTTCAAGAGATTCTCCTGCCTCAGCCTCTCGAGCAGCTGGGCTTACGGGTGCTCGCCACCAGGCCAGGCTAATTTTTATATTTTTAGTAGAGACGGGGTTTCACCATGTTGGCCAGGCTGGTCTCAAACTCCTGACCTCATGATCAGCCCACCTCGGCCTCCCAAAGTGCTGGGATTACAGGCGTGAGCCACCGCGCCCAGCAATTATTAAATATTTTACATTAGTAATAGTTTCATCTTCTATGGGCGAAGCTTAGGACACTATAAATACTGAGGTTTAGGGCAGTTTAACAATGTAACTTGTATTTTATCTTCCAGACTTCCAATTTATGTATAGAAAATTGTGACTATTATAGAGTTCTTGTGAACAATAATCAAAGTGTCAACTCCAAATCAGTATAACCATTTCAGAAATTTCTTTCCATCCTCACTAGCCCCAGAGAACTAATCTGGAAGACATATTAGGTCCTGCTACTTTATTTTTTTTGAGAGAGAGTCTCACTCTGTCACCCAGGCTGGAAGTGCAGTGGTGTGATCTTCGCTCACTGCAACCTCTGACTCCTGGGCTCAAGTGATCCTCCCACCTCAGCCTCCCAAGTACCTGGACTACAGGCACGTGCCACACACATGGCAAATTTTTTTATTTTTTGCAAAGATGGGGTTCTGTTATGTTGCCTAGGCTGGTCTCGAACTCTTGGGCTCAAGTAACCCTCCTGCCTCAGCCTCCCAAAGTGCTGGGATCAAGGGGTGTGAGCCACTGTGCCCAGCCTGTCCTGCTATTTTTAAAAGTCATGAGTCAAAGAGGAAGTAGGAAGTCTTTCAACAAAGTAGAAAAAGAATAGCACCTGACAGCTGCAAAATGTTTCATAATGCAGTTCCTAAGTAAACCAAAAGATCTTCGTCAAACTCATCAAGAAATCCATTAATCTGCTCTTTCATTGTCTTCAGGCCTCTAAAATCTATGTTTCAAGTGAAAATACACTTAACACATTAGGAAGTGATGGAAATATCTGATGGGAAAACAGTAGGAAAAAGTTCTATTAAATATGCTAGCTGTGTAGCCACTAACTCAGGTGCCACCACAGTTTATTTTCCTTTAACACACACTAGTAAATCAGAAATTGTAAGATTTACTAACACACATATAATGAATTAGTATTGTCAAAAGGTATCTCTGTAAGTGTAGCCTACAGAAGTAGAAGGGGAATGGTAAATGGATCTCAGCTTGTAATGGCTGGGTGGTACAGTGTTAAGAAGGATTTAGAGGCCGGACGCAGTGGCTCACGCCTGTAATCCCAGCACTTTGGAAGGCTGAGGTGGGCGGATCACCTGAGGTCAAGAGTTCGAGACTAGCCTGACCAACACGGAAAAACCCCATCTCTACTAAAACAAACAAAAAAACCCCACAAAATTAGCTGGGCGTGGTGGCGCATGCCTGTAATCCCAGCTACTTAGGAGACTGAGACAGGAAAATCGCTTGAACCCAGGAGGCAGAGGTTGCGGTGAGCCGAAATCGTGCCATTGCACTCCAGCCTGGACAACAAGAGCAAAACTCCGTCTTAAAAAAAAAAAAAAAAAAAAAAAAGGATTTAAAGTCATATTTAAACTCAACCCCACACTGCTACAGACAATAAACTCTGTCTGCCATTGGCACAGTTGGCGGTGTGGCATCTAACCCATATTAACTGCCATAGCTGGCCTACAGAATAAATACTATATAAATCAACTCATTACTCATGGAGGCAAATGTGATTCAACTTCTATTTGGCTAATTTTTCAACTTATGTAAAAATATACATGCTTTTATTCATAGAAATAATACACTAAAAAGAAAATGTTTAAAGTGATCAATGTCTATTTTTTAAAAAGAAAAAAACATTTCTTTTTTTTTTTTAAAGAAACAAGGTCTCACTCTGTCACCTAGGCTGGACCGCAGTGATGTGATTACGGCTCAGAGCAGCCTCAACCTCCAAGCTCAAGCAATCTTTCTGCCTCAGCCTCCCAAAGTGCTGGGATTAGAGGCGTGAGCCACCACACCAGCCAGAAAAAAACATGTTATTAATCTGAAAAAAAAAAATCAAAATAATTACATACAGCATACTACAATGGCTATTTTATTTAAGAAGAATCATTAAAGACCTTAAAAAGGTAGTCACTTACTTTCTGAACATGTAGTTTCACCATTGGTAACAACTTCAGACTCTAACTGTAGCCCATCAAGACAAATTGACAAGTCTCCTATTGTCTCTGTTGGCTCTTTGTCACCTCCAAGCTGCAAAGTCACAACTACTTCTTCAACTGGAAGAAAATAAAGTTACAGAAAAAATGGTCACTTTTTTCCCAGTTAAGGCATCTTAACTGTTAAAAATTAACTGTTAAAAATGTGATGTCTGAGAAAATATAACTATATGTGCATATAAACTGTTTAACTATGCTTTACCCAAGGTTTGAACACTTTTGACACCAAAACACTGTATCTTTTAAAAAGGACAAAATATGCTAATGTTTCATATTCATGATGTAAAATAGTATCTCCATCGTTTATTATGTTCATTCCATCCTTGTAAGACTATAGTATAAAATGGGCTAGCATAAGAATAAAGATTATTTAGTAATATATACCTGAATTAAATTGAGTAAAAACATAATTTAAGGATAAATTATATCTAATAAGTCCTAAATGAGAAAATTTTTAGAAGTATGTTTTAGATAGTCGAGGGGTAGAAAAAATGTGTTTTAAAATGATATATTAATTAAAACAAGCTACACATATTTCTATATTATATAAATATACATATACAAATAAAACCACAACATCATAAAATGAGGACATTTTAAAAAATAAGCATTTAAAGCTGGATGTGGTGGTACCTGCCTATAGTCCCAGATATATCAGGAGGCTGAGGCAGGATAATCACTTGAGGCCAGGAGTTCAAAACTACACTGTGCTGCAACTGCACCTGTAAATAGCCACTGCACTCCAGCCTGGGAAACAGAGTGAGTCCTTGTCTCCCCATGTCCCTCCCAAAAAAAAAACATCTGAAAAGGAAATCTGTAAAAATATTCATTTGATTTGTCTCTGAAGTGGGATTTTTATTTTTTTCTTTCATCTCTGCTCTATATTTTAGTTTTTCCACAATTAACTATGTATTACTTTACTAATATCTATTTACTAAGTAAATAAATATTTACTAAAAATACTGAATCCAAAATGAATGGTCAAACCAAGGTTACTCAGAATACTTTCAATAGTGTAAAATTCTTCTATCTGTTCATCCTATAACCAAGTAAAACTTAAAAGTATGAGAGAACATGAGTCATTATGCATGTTTGACATATAAATTTCTTCCAGAAAAACAAACAGCTAAGTGCAATTTCCATTAGTCTTACATACATACGTTTCATATTGTTTGACTTTAATGTTTCATAAATATCTAATGCAGCAGTTCCCAACAAAACATCAGATTTCAGTGTCTGGTGACTCCACACACGAAAATGTAATTTACTCACAGGGGTAACGATACTAAAAGGGAAAAAAGAGGGAAAAAATATTATTTTTATTGAATATCACAATGAGATCCTAAATAAATTACAATTCAGTTTTAAAGTCTAAAGTCTTCTCACTGCACCCCTTACAGTTTACTATACAATCAATATTGGCCTATGTTCAGTAATCTTATGAAAATTATCTGAATGCTACACGCTTACATGGTCATTTTCACTTGCAGTTGAACTACAGAAGTAAATTCATACACATATTGTCAACAAAAGTAAAACTGCTTATCCTGCAACAAACTATTGGAAAACTAGTTTTACTTTAGTAGTACAGAAGAGTAACTTTACAAATTAAATCCTTATGTCAGTAGTTTACAGAGCTTGAAGTTATTTTATCTTTATAGTAACCCTATGAGATGGGAATTATCACTTCCTTCTTCAGATACAGAAACTGACATTCAGAGATAAAGCAAATTGCCTAAGGTCAAATAGCCAGTAAGTAGCAGAACTGTAATGTGAATAAAATCCTGACATTAAACTTTATATTAAAAAGTTCCTCAAGTCAGCTACATGATTTGAAGATTACATTACATACATCAAGTTTCACACTGCTAGAGGCAAGTTGCCCAGTCCAACTATCAAATATAGACTCACTCATACCTTGCTAAATGCCAATAAGGAATACTCTCTATAATGGTATTTCCAAAGTAAACTGGGAAATTTGAATTTGCAATACACGTAGAATCAATGTTAGAGTCAAGGATCAGAAAGCTAGGAGCACTATATAATCTACCACAGTCCTATGGTTCAATGATATAAAGACAAATTCCAGAAATGTTTGAATTTCTCTATATCTCATTCTCTCTAATGTGATCAAGTTTGAGGGGACAAAGAAACACTTTCCTCCTTTGAAGTCTACCTGTACCTATTAACCACCACCATTTCAACGGCAATGGGTAGATTAAACAAACTAAAAATTCCACACTGCTCCTCTTCTTAGGGGTTACAATGTATTCATTCTTTTCAAAATTCTCAGATGCTACTTTCAAGAGAGCTCATATTATATATTGTATTAGGAAAATATTTCTCGGCCAGGCGCAATGGCTCACGCCTGTAATCCCAGCACTTTGGGAGGCCGAGGTGGGAGGATTATTTGAGGTCAAGAGCTTGAGACCAGCCTGGCCAACATGGTGAAACCCCGTCTCTACTAAAATTACAAAAAAATTAGTTGAGAGTGGTGGCGCATGCCTGTAATCCCAGCTACTCAGGAGGCTGAGGCATGAGACTTGCTTGAACCCGGGAGGTGGAGGTTGCAGTGAGCAGAGATCGCGCCACTGCACTCCAGCCTGGGTGAGAGTGGAAAAAAGAAATTCTCTATTAGTCAATTTAGAAATCATAATGGGGATGAAATAAAAGGCAAATAAATTTAACTTTACTATTTTTAATATGGAAGAAAGGTACATAAAGTATACTGTCAAAGATAATCAGTCTTAATTGTTTCAATTCAATTCTCGAAAGCAGTCTGGAAAGCCTGCTACACGACAATGGAAAGTGATAAAATTCCAGGCCAATTTGCTGCAACTTAAAAATTCAGGAAAATAACTTGAATTGTAAGTTTCCCAAATGTTTGTGATCAAGAACAGCACTACCACATAGAACTACAAAGAGAGTTTTTTTCTTAACTTTTAAATCACTAAGGAGTTCATGACATTAACAGCTTAAGAGCCTCCAAGTGCATATCAAGTACGCACTCAAAGCAGTTGGAGGAAATTAGGTGACCATCTAATTCAACTGAACATCTCTGGTAATCATGGAGGCTGCGACCTTTTATAGATACCACTTGGTAAAGGAAAAAATATATATGAGATGGGAACTCGCTACTTTGCCCTGGTTAATCTCGAACTCCTCCTGGGCTAAAGCACCTTATCCTCCCCCCTTATCCTCCCAAGTAGCTGGGATTGCAAACATGTGCAATCATTCCCAGCCTCATGTGTTTTCTTGAAATTTTTTTAATACATTGTTTCATTTTGACTCAATCTACAATGAGCCATTAATTAAAAACAGAAAGCCTAAGAAACATTTATGTTGAAATAAACACAGATGAGGAACATCGGAATGATACGGGCCTCAAGATGATCTTCCATAAATTCTTTTTTTTTTTTTTCTCTTTTTTGAGACGGAGTTTCACTTGTCACCCTGGCTGGAACGCAATGGCACGATCTCAGTTCACTGCAACCTGCAACCTCCGCCTACCAGGTTCAACCAATTCTCCTGTCTCAGCCTCCCGAGTAGCTGGGATTACAGGCACCCACCACCACACCCAGCTAATTTTTGTATTTTTAGTAGAGATGGGGTTTCACCACGTTGGTCAGGCTGGTCTCGAACTCCTGACCTCAGGTGATCCTCCCGCCTTGGCCTCCCAAACTGCTGGGATTACAGGAGTGAGCCACCATGCCTGGCCAAATCATTTTTCTTCTTTTTTTTTTTTTTTTGTTTGTCTTTTTGTAGAGACAGGGTCTCGCTACGTTGCCCAGGCTAGAGTTCAGTAGCAATTCACAGGAGCAATCATATCAAACTGCACCTTTGAACTCCTGGCCTCACACAATCCTCCTGGCTCAGTCTCCCAAAGAGTTGAGATTACAGGTGTGAGCCACCACACCTGGCTCCATGTGTTTTCTTCTATTTTAATTTTAAAAATTAAAATTAACCTTCAATGGCTGTCAATATCTTAGATTATAATGCCAACATTTAGGGCTTTGTGTTAAAACTGAGCTATATCCTACTTCTATGAATCTACACTACAGATATAAACACCAACATACAAAGATATATGCACATGGATGTATCTGCAATACTGCCTAATAGCACAACATTAGAATCAATACAGAACTATTAAAATATAGTCCACCCATATTAAGGAATATTACAAAGCTATATAAGGGATGCAAGATCCATATGTACTCAGGTAAAGAGATCACCATGATATTAGTGTTAAGTACAAAAAGAAAGTTGTAGAATAAAATGTATAGTAGTAGTCCTAGCTACTTGAGAAAAAGGCTGAGATGGGAAGACTGCTTGAGCCGGGAAGGTTGAGAGCACTCTGGACAACATAGCAAGACCCCATCTCATTCAAAAAATAACTAACTATAGTATAACTGGCACCGTAATTTAAAATACTAAAAAACTGGCCAGGCACAGTGATGCATGCCTGTGGTCCCAGCTACTTGGGAGGCTGAGGCAGGAGGATCTCTTGAGGCCAGGAGTTCAAGGCTGCTGTGAGCTATGATAGCGCCACTATACTCCAGCTTGGGTGACAGGGTGAGGCTCTATCTCAAAATAAAACAAAGAAAAAACTAACTAAAACACTATTTTTAAAAATTAAGTTAAAAAACGGGGGGGGGGGGAGTACTCATAATCCCTTAATTCAACCCAAAGTTAATAAAAAGTGCTGCCAGAAATCTTTTTAGGTCCGTGACCATGGGCTCTCTTCAGCTATTGTTCAGTGACAAGAGCAATATCATCACCAACTAAACTAGAGAAGGTAAAGAAAGGGAGTGACTATAAAAACAGCTATCTAAAGAGAAACAAAAAAAGCAAACCAGAAGGAGTCCTAGGAAAAAGAAAAAAAAAAAAAAAAAGAAGAGAGAAAGGAGGAACAACAAAAAAAACCAAAGTGAGAAACATTTTTTTAAATTGTATTTCCAATCATCTACTAAACAAAACATACTACAGAAAAATACTTCCAAGCTTACACTGTAAGGGGTTGCTTCCACTTGGGACTGTTTGTGTTGTTGCATTTTTCTGTCTTCTTTGACTGTCCATCTACTGTGACCTCTACGTAAGGACTTGGTCCAAACCAATTCTTCTTATTTTCCTTAAGTTTTGCTGAGATGACTATGTAAAAGAAATGAAAAACATTTCAATAGTTGAGATGTTAATTCACTCATGAAATCAATTTAACTTCATAATTAGGCAGATTTACTAAATTTACTCAGAGAAGCAGTTTTGCTCTAAAATACTTACCAATTTTATTCACTCATAACCTTTGTACTTCCTCCCATCCTAGTAAATAAATATAGAGGTTCCCCGTACCATCAACCCAAATTCCCATCAGTAGAATTCCATGGTATCAAAAGTCCAGAACTCAGATCAATTAAAAAGTACACATATGGGCCAGGTGCAGTGGGTTACACCTCTAATCCCAGAACTTTGGGAGGCTGAGGCAAGAGGATTGCCTAAGCTCAGTAGTTGAAGACCAATCTGGAAAACATAGCGAGACCTCATCTCGCCTAAAAATCAAAAAAATTAGCTGGGCACAGTGGCGTGTGCCAATAGTCCCAGCTACCTGGGAGGCTGAGGTAGGAGAATCGCTTGAGTCCAGGAGGTCAAGGCTTCAGTGAGCTATGGTTGTGCAACAGCTTGGGCAACAGGAGGAAAAATTTAAAAAGTACACATATGGCTGGGCAGGGTGGCTTGCACCTATAATCTCAGCTACTCAGGTGGCTGAGGCAGGAGGACTGCTTGAGCCTAGGTGTTTAAGACCTGCCTGGGCAGCACAGGGAGACCATATCTCAAAACAAAATGTATGCATTGACAAACATGGTCAACAAACATCTGAATGCCTACCATGTGTCAGATACTGCTCTAAACTCTGTCCCTAAAGCAATTAACAGTAAAGAAAAGGATCTGGCTTTCAAGGAGATTATATTCTAATTAAAGTATTTATGATGAAGAAAAACAGGCTGATGTGACAGAACATGACTTGGTAGTAAGGAAGGCCTTTGAGAAGACTTTTAAGCAACCATCCAAATGACAAGGAGCCAGCCATGGGAAGACTGGAGGTGGGAATAAGACAGCATTCCAGAGAGAGGCAAATGAGTATGGCATATCTGAGGGAAAGTATAGCAAGCACAGGAAGGAATGGTAAATGAAGGGAGATAAGCTTTGTATGGGAGCTTTATAAACCAAGATAAAGAATTTGCAGCTGGGCGCAGCGGCTCACATCTGTAATCCCAGCACTTTGGGAGACTGAGGCGGGTGGATCACCTGAGGTCATGAGTTTAAGACCAGCCTGGCCAACATGGCGAAACCTTGTCTCTACTAAAAAATTTCAAAACTTAGCCAGGTGTGGTGGCAGGCGCCTGTAATCCCAGCTACTCAGGTGGCTGAGGCAGGAGAATTGCTTGAACCCGGGAGGTGGAGGTTGCAGTGAGCCGAGATTATGCCACTGCACTCCAGCCTGGGCGACAGAGTGAACCTACGTATCAAAAATAATAATAATAATGATAATTTAGATTTTATTCTGTGTGTTGGAAAGCCAATGGAAGAATAAGAACTACAAACTAAGATTTTTTTTAACATCTCATATTATCTAAGGAAGAGCTTCCTATGTTGTGCATCTTGAGATACAAACTCCTTAGCCTTCACCCTTTAGTTACCTTTGCCATAAAATAGCTTTGTCCAAGCCCCTTACAGGGTATAACAAGTAGAAATCTAGCAAAGCACCCCATGATTTCCATAGGTGGCAAGTCATTGCTCCCTCATAGATGAGGTAACTACAACCAAGGAAGTACCCACCACCCAGGTTATCTACTCCACCACCCAGGTTATCTACTGTAGCAGCAAAGTTCAGAGAATGCCAATGCTCATCAAAGTTAAGGAACCCTTGGAGTTGTCAGAGGAGTTTATATAGTAGCTACTTAAGAAGCTTAATATAGCCGGGTGCGGTGGCTCACGCCTGTAATCCCAGCACTTTGGGAGACTGAGACGGGCGGATCACGAGGTCAGGAGATCGAGACCATCCTGGCTAACATGGTGAAACCCTGTCTCTACTAAAAATACAAAAAATTAGCCGGGCGTGGTGGCGGGCGCCTGTAGTCCCAGCTACTCGGGAGGCTGAGGCAGGAGAATGGTGTGAACCTGGGAGGCGGAGCTTGCAGTGAGCCGCGATTGCGCCACTGCACTCCAGCCTGGGTGACAGAGCAAGACTCCATCTCGAAAAAAAAAAAAAAAAAAGAAGCAGCAGCTTAATATATAGTCCAAAGTCTGGATATCCAAGCAGGCATAGTCCCAGGTGGTGGCCCTGAAACTCTGACTTTATATATATCAAATACTTCCATCCTTTTAGGCTTATGTGCCTTTTTGCTGGCATTCAAGCTAGCCACAGAATGACAGACTGAAGAAAAAGAAGAGTTGCAAGAGAAGGCTAGACAAATAGACAAGATCAAGCATGGTGGTTCACACTTGTAATCCCAGCACTTTGGGAGGCTGAGGCAGGAAGATCACTTGAGGCCCAGGAGTTTGAACAAAGCCTGGTCAACATAGTGAGACCCCCGTCTCTACAAAAGATAATTTTAAAAATTAGCCAGGCATGATGGCGTGCACCTGTAGTCCCAGCTGCTGGGGGGAGGCTGAGGCAGGAGGATCGCTTGAGCCTGGGAGGTCAAGGCTGCAGTGAGCTGTGATTGCACCACTGCAATCCAGCCTGGGCAACAGAGCAAAACTGTCTTTAAAAAAAAAAAAAAAAAAATTGTTTCAGATGCCAGATGCTGAGACATCTAAGTGGAAACATGAAATAGAAAGTCTTTTTCAGAATAAAAAATATTCAAGTGGAGACCAGAGCTATCTCTGATTAAAATGTAATAGGCCGGGCACGTAATACCAGCACTTTGGGAGACCCAGGCGGGAGGATCACTTGAGCCCAGGAGTTTAAGACCAGCCTGGACAACACAGTGAGACCTCATCTCTATTAAAAAAAAAAAAAAAAAAAAAAAAGTACTATTAAATAAAAGCTCTAGTGCTTAATATAGAGCCAAATTTAATCACAGGATTACACAGAAAAACATAAAATTTCTACTTTTAATACATTTCTGGTCTAAGAAAAGGTGAAATAGCCCAAACAATTATACATACACTCATTATATTTCAGGGCCTCTTGTGGCACTCTGAAACTGATTAAACCTAGAACAAAGAGCAACGCAAGGCTGACAGGAAGGAAATGATCTGCCCCTATTGGGGCTTTCTAGGATTCAAACTCTTTTTTTTTTTTGAGACGGAGTTTCGCTCTTGTTGCCCAGGCTAGAGTGCAATGGCACAATCTTAGCTCATTGCAACCTCCGCCTGCCGGGTTCAAGCGATTCTCCCGCCTCAGCCTCCCAAGCAGCTGGGGTTATAGGCACGCGCCGCCACACCCAGCTAATGTTTGTATTTTTAGTAGAAACGGGGTTTCACCATGTTGGTCAGGCTGGTGTCAAACTCCTGACCTCAGGTGATCCACTTGCCTCGGCCCCTCAAAGTGTTGGAATTACAGGCGTGAGCCACTGTGCCCAGCTGGATTCAAATTTGTGAAAGCAATTTTGCTACATAATCCTACCAAACCCCACTGAAACCTCTTTTTTTTTTTTTTTTTGAGACAGGGTCTGGTTCTGTCACCCAGGCTGGAGAATAGTGGCACAATCTCAGGTCACTGCAACCACCCCTACCTCCTGGGCTCAAGCCATCCTCCCATCTCAGCCTCCCAAGTGGCTGGGACTACAGGTGCATGCCACCACATCCAGGAAATTTTTGTATTTTTTTCTGGTAGAGACAAGCTTTTGCCATGTTGCCCAAGTTGGTCTTGTACTCCTGGGCTCAAGAGATCCACTTACCTAGGCCTACCAAAGTGGTGGAATTACAGGCATGAGCCACCAGGCCTGGCCTAACAAACTTTACATGGGGGTGGAGGGGCACCAATTTTAGTATTTACCATGTGCCTGCACGTAAACGTCATTTCAATATCAATACCTATTCTGCGAAACAGGTATTACTGTCCTAATTTTTACACATAAAAAGAGAAGCGGCCGAACGTGGTGGCTCACGCCTGTAATCCCAGCACTTTGGAAGTCTCAGTCAAAAGGATCAACTGGGGTCAGGAGCCAGCTTGACAAACATGGTGAAACCCTGTCTCTACTAAAAATACAAAAATTAGCCAGACATGGTGGCAGGCGCCTGTAATCCCAGCTACTCAGGAGGCTGAGGCAGGAGAATCACTGGAACCCGGGAGGCAGAGGTTGTAGCGAGCTGAGATCATGCCATTGCACTCCAGCCTGGGTGACAAGAGTGAAACTCCATCTCAAAAAAAAAAAAAAAAAAAAAAAAAAAGACAGAAGCTCTGTGAAATTTAAAAATTTGCCCAAGGGTCACACTGCAAAACCTGGACAGGAGAAATTATTTCAGTATTCAAATCTCAAAGTCTAGATTGAACAAAACCTTGTGTTATAGTCATAATATTACAAATATAAAATAAATCAATGTACTACTTTCTGAAAACTAAAGTCCCATAGTAAATTAAACAAAAAAATAAAAAACTATACATTATAAACCGGAAGAAAAAGGACCAGAAAAATGTCAGTCTCATCTGACACCTGGGCTACCATGAGAGGCCTCTAAACAACTGTTTTTACTTTCACTTCTCCAATCCAACCCCTCACAGCCACCAGAATTATTTTCCTAGAATAGATGTGATCATGTCATTAATGTCATTACTTAAATGATTCTTTATTGCCTGAAAAATGAAGTTTAAACTCTTATGGGGCATTTTACCTTGCTTAGTATGCAGCTATAACTTACCCTTCCAGCCTCCTACTAAAACAAATCTTACCAAAGTTCTATATTCTAGCCACCCTTAGTTATTTGCTGTTCCTCACATGGGCCATGTACTTTCATTCCTCTAAACATGCTGCTCCCTCTACTCAGAATGATCCTTTTTTCTTTTATACCCATTAAAATTATATTTCCTGAGAGATAAACATCCCCCTTCTCTTTGATTGAAGGCTTCTTTAATCCTAAGAAGTTAAATTATTTCCACCTCCATGCTTTCAGAGTATTTCCATATTTACGTATGGCTCCATCAGCTTTTCATTTTGTCTTACTAGTTTTTACTCATTTAACTCACCCCGCGAGCCTCTTGATTGCACAGATATAGCCAATCTTTACAATTTCTGGAGCACTCTGGGATTTAATCTGAGAGGTATTTAATATACATGTTGAACCAAATTGTTATTAGTCATGGTAGAAAACAAAAGTTTCCCTGCTTTCTAGTCTCTGTCTCTCTGCTTTATTATAATCACTTGCTGGCTATCTCACTCTCCCATGCATGTGCTCTCTCTCTCTCACACATACCCACATACTAATGCAAATAGTTTTCATGGCTTAAACTAATGTTCCTCTGATCCTTCTGTTCTGAAGGTCAGTGCTTTGAACTGATTTCAGTTCTTCAATGTATCTCTCTGATACAACATAAACATTTTACAATACAAATACAAAAAAAGAATGGATCCATAGCTTATCCAACCTACTTTGGATAAGCTACAGAGAACAAGGTACAACAAAAAACAGTGCCAAAACTAAATAAATAAGCGGAATAATGAACCAGGTAAGAGATCAATCCAGTTGAGCAACAGCTACCTCTTTGGAAGAACTCTGCCCTGCCTGTGGAGAACTAAACTCTAAATCACAAGTATAAAATTCTTAGTTTGCTGGACTGTTAAAGGAATAAAAAAAAACATAAGTATAAGGGATCTTTTTGGTCCCTGAACAATCAGAGCTAAATATATTGCACTGTAATAAATTTGGGAAATGCAGTAATATTTAATTACGATTAATAATAACTAAAATCAAGATGACATCTCTTTCTTAATTTGGAGTAAAGACGAGAATATAAGAAATTTCTAGCAAATACCAAAGTTTCCTTATTTTGCCCAATGCTAGCATACAACAAACATCAAATAAAAAACACAGATGAGCCAACACCCCAGTGGAGAAGCTGAGGTCAACATGAGATTTGAAATATTTAAAGTGGATACAAAACTATTTCAGCAATGCAGACAATTAAGTGTGTTGTTGTGGGTGATGGTGCTGTTGGTAAAACAACACAACAAATTTCCATCAGAATATGTACCAACTGTTTTTGACAACTATGCAATAACAGTTATGACTGGTAGAGAACCATATACTCTTGGACTTTTTGATACTGCAGAGCAAGAGGATTATGAGGGATTATGACTGCTGAGTTATCCACAAACAGATGTATTTCTAGTCTATTTTTCAGTGGTCTCTCCATCTCTCCATTTTCATTTGAAAATGTGAAAGAAAAGTGGGTGCCACTGTCCAAAGACTCCTTTGTTGCTTGTTGGGACCCAAATTGATCTCAAAGATGACCCCTCTACTATTGAGAAACTTGCCAAGAACAAACAGAAGCCTATCACTCCAGAGACTGCTGAAAAGCTGGCCCATGACCTGAAGACTGTCAAGTACGTGGAGTGTTCTGCACTCACGAAGAAAGGCCTAAAGAATGTATTTGACGAAGCAATATTGGCTGCCCTGGAACCTCCAGAACCGAAGAAGAGCCGCATATGTGTGCTGCTAGGAACATCTCTCCAGAGCCCTTTCTGCATAGCTGGTGTTGGCATCATACTAAAAGCAATGTTTAAGTCAAACTAAAGCTTAAAAATTAAAATTCGTTTTTGCCATAATGACAAACGCACTGCACCTACCCACATGTACTCATGTGAGACAAGGCCCATAGCTATGCGCCGCCCCCCCGTATCCCTAGCCCAGTACTAGTTAATTTTGAGTAATTGTATATTGTCAGAAAAGTGATTAGTACTAGTTTCAGTTTTGTTGTTTCAAGATATATATATGTATTTTTAAAGCAAGGCATGCTTGTGGATGACTCTGTAACAGACTAATTGGAATTGTTGAAGCTGCTCCCTGATTCCACTCTGGGACATCTTAGTGGTTTTTTTCCCCCTCCTCCTTTTTAGGGGGGAGGTTTGTTTTTCAGTCTTTTTTTTTTTTTTTAATTCATTAACCAGTGGATGGCCCTTAAGGTGAGGAGGACCGATTGATTCCACAGTCTACTTCCTAGGTCTAGTTGAGAAAACATGTTCCCCATCTGGGGCTTTTAGGAAGGAGTATAGTAAATGCCTCATTTAATAACATACTCCTTTTAGAAAGTTAGTTGCCTTTTTACTCCACCCTTGAGTAGATCCAGTATTTGATGAAACTCGTGAAAGTAGGTGGAAGCTGTCTTACCCCTCCTCTTTTCTAGGAGACTCTATATGTGACTGTGACTTTCAAGGACATTTGTTTGCCATTTGCTGATTTTTTTGGAAAGTTAATTTCTTAACTTCTTTCACTAATAAATGAAGAAAAGTACTGCACCTTTGAAACAGAACAAATGGGTTGAGCTTGTAATTTTAAAAAAAATTTCCCGGTCAAAAAAAAGAAAAAAAGAAGACACAGATGAGTTCAGTATAATAGCTGAGGTTATATATAGGCATAATTAAATGGGAAACAGGTAAATAAAGACAGGGAAGGACATAAGAAAACAGACTTACATCCAAGGTAAAGACCCTGGCTAAATGATAAGAAGAAACGAAGAGCTGATTCAAAACATCCAAGACCAGCCTGGGCAACACAATGAGAACGTGTCTTTATAAAAAATTTAAAAATGGGCTGGGAACAATGGCTCACGCCTGTAATTCGACAACTTTGGGAGGCCGAGGTGGGTGAATCACTTGAGGTCAGGATTTTGAGACCAGCCTGGACAACATGGTAAAGCCTCATCTCTACTAAAAATACAAAAAGTGAGCCAGGCACAGTGGTGCATGCCTGCAATACCAGCTACTGGGGAGGCTGAGGCATGAGAATTGCTTGAACCTGGGAGGCGGAGGTTGCAGTGAGCCAAGATCAAGTCACTGCACTCCAGCCTGGGTGACAGAGCGAGACTCTGTTTCAATAAATAAATAAATAAGTAGGTAAGGGGGTGGGCATGGTAGGCAGAGATTGCAGTCAACTGAGATCGCGCCACTGCACTCCAGCCTGGGCGACAGAACGAAACTGTCTCAAAAAAAAAAAAAAAAAGAAAAATTTTTTTCTCTAACTTTCTAAAACACAAATCTAACCACCCTTTGATACAAACACTGATTACTTCCCATCTCCATCTCCCTTAGCAATAAATTTTTTTTTAAGGCACACCTGAAAGACACAGCCATTCCCATTCTCAGGGCTCCCCTATTATAGGAGCTTTCATGGGTATTAGGGCAAGTTTTGTGTACTCTCTTCTTTCATGTGTCTTGCTCATGCTGTCTCCTCAAAGGGTCCTTTTCTACTTTTCTGCATTTAAACAGCAGCAATCCTAGGTCAGGGAAAGTGGCTCAGGCCTATAATTCCAAAACTTATGGAAAGGCTGGGAGCATCACTTGAGGCCAGGAGTTCAAGACCATCCTGGGCAACATAGCAAGACCTTGTTTCTACAAAAAAAATTTTTTGGCCGGGCCCAGTGGCTCACGCCTATAATTCCAGCACTTTGGGAGGCTGAGGTGGGCAGATCACAAGGTCAGGAGATCAAGACCATCTTGGCCAACATGATAAAATTCCGTCTCTACTAAAAATACAAAAATCAGCTGGGCTTGGTGGCGCATGTCTGTAATCCCAGCTACTCAGGAGGCTGATGCAGAAGAATTGCTTGAACCAGGGAGTCAGAGGTTGCAGTGAGCCAAGATCACGCCACCACACTCCAGCCTGGCAACAGAGCGAGACTCTGTCTTAAAAAAAAAACAAAAACACAATTTTTTTTAATTAGTCAAGTGTGGTGGGTGGTACACGCCTGTAGTCCCAGCCACTATAGAGGATGAGGCGAGAGGATTGCTTCAGCCCAGGAGGTTAAGGCTGCAGCGAACCGTGACTGTGCCACTGGAGTGTAGGGGTGCGATCTTGGCTTACTACAACCTCTGTCTCCCAGGTTCAAGTGATTCTCCTGCCTCAGCCTCCCGAGTAGCTGGGATTACAGGCACGTATGACCACACCTGGCTAATTTTTGTATTTTTTAGTAGAAACAGGGTTTCACCATGTTGGCCAGGCTGTCCTGAACTCCTGACCTCGGATGATCTGCCCGCCTCAGCCTCCCAAAGTGTTGGGATTACAGGCGTGAGCCACCATGCCTGGCCAACCCTGTCCCTTAAAATAAATAAATAAATAGCAGCAATCCTTCAAACACCACCTTCTTTCCCAGTGACTCTAGTCAAATACTGATCTCTTTTTCCTGACCAGTTATCCCTTCTTGCCATTACAATACATGGTGACATTTGTTTATTTTTATTTATTTATTTTTTTGAGACAGTTTCACTGTTGTTGCCCAGATTGGAGTGTAATGGCATGATCTCAGCTCACCGCAATCTCCGCCTCCCGGGTTCAAGCAATTCTCCTGCCTCAGCCCCCCGAGTAGCTGGAATTACAGGCATGTGCCACCATGCCCAGCTAATTTTGTATTTTTACTAGAGACAGAGTTTCTCCATGTTGCTCAGGCTGGTCTCGAACTCCCAACCTCAGGTGATCCGCCCACCTCGGCCTCCCAAAGTGCTGGGATTACAGGTGAGAGCCACCACGCCCAGCCTGACATTCATTTTTTACACTTGCATATTTATTCCTTCCTTGATTCTAGAAAGGCATTGAGGCAGCTTACAATAAAACAAATACTATAACTGACCCATTAAGAGATTAAAACCCATGATGTCATTAAGGAGATTTGTGCAAAATACTTAGTTCTAAGCATTCTAGCATCAAAACTAAAGAAGTAACTCAATGAATTATGAAGGGCATTTGATTCTATTAAACTTGGCACTTCTGTCTTTTATCTTATGTTCTCTGTTTCATATCTAATAATATGTTTGCTGAACTATTATCCATTATTCATGGTGTGTTTGTTTTTTGCCCTACACTTGAGCATTCTCAGAATATTTAGACCCAATTAGCAAGCAATGAATTAAAAAAAGAAAAAGAAAAAAATTTATAAAAAAGAGAATATTTAAGGCCAGGCGCGGTGGCTCACGCTGTAATCCCAGCACTTTGGGAGGCAGAGGCGGGTGGATCACCTGAGGTCAGGAGTTCAAGACCAGCCTGACCAACATGGTGAAAACCCGTTTTTACTAAAAATACAAAAATTAGCCAGGCATAGCGGCGGGTGCCTGTAATCCCAGCTATCTGGGAGGCTGAGGCAGGAGAATTGCTTGAATCTGGGAAGCGGAGGTTGCGGTGAGCCGAGATCACGCCATTGCACTCCAGCCTGGGCAACGAAAGGGAAACTGTCTCAAAAAAAAAAAGAAAAAGAATATTTTACACCCAAGATTTTAAAAATCTGAGATGTGGCTGAGTGAGGTGGCTCACACCTCTAATACAAGCAATTCAGGAGGCTGAGGTGGGTGGATCACCTGAGCCCAGGAGTTTGAGACCAGCCTGGGCAACAGAGCAAAACGCCATCTCTATAAAAAATACAAAAATTAGCCAGGTGTGGTGGCGCACACCTGTAGTTCCAGCTACTCAGGAGGCTGAGGTGGGAGGCTCACCTGACCCCGGGAGATCAAGGTTGCAGTGAGCCATGATCACGCTGCTGCACACCAGCCTGGACGACAGGGTGAGACCCCATCTCAAAAAGAAAAAAATCTGAGATGGCTATGGATTACGACTTTTTGAGGTGCAATTAGTGTTTATCATCACAGTAAAAAAAAAAAAAAATTCAATAACGATGATAGCAAGTAAGACACTTTATGCAAAGAAAAAACTATTAATCATTGTCTCTGAGAATAATTTACTATTTTTTTAAATCAGTAAAAAATAAAATGTATATTACTTATGTAATCTGAAAAAGTACAGAATGTTTTAAAGGACTGTTCTAATAAAAGCTTTCAACTTTAAGCTGCCAAAAAGAAGTCATAAGAATTCTGGTCTGATATAAGTCAGCTACTCAAGCTAGATTGAGGATGAGGGGTGGGGAAAAAAAACTGGAATCTGGCCTTAATTAAGAAATAGTAATATCTTTCTTTAAGAAACAGATACTGCTAAGGAAAGATACCAGAGTTAGCGAAGGAAATCCGAAAAAATTCTATGATGTGGTTACCTTAAGACAGTATTATTTTTATATTCAATCACCTTTAGGTTTTGAGGAAAATAGTAATGCTAAGATATGATCTGTGACCTAATCTATTCATAATCCAGAAGAAGCTATAAGCCAGGCATAGTTGAAACTAAAATACAGGGGATGATAATTGTTCTATAATCAATAAATGCTATCAAATTAAAGGGAGAGAGACTGAGGTTTTCATTGTGTGATAGAAATACATACACATCTGAGGAAAATCCAGTGACTCATTCTAGCTAGTACAAATGGTTCACATATAAAGACTTACAGGCCGGACGCGGTGGCTTACGCCTGTAATCCCTGTACTTTGGGAGGCCGAGGTGGAGGTGGGTGGATCCTGAGGTCAGGAGTTCAAGGCCAGCCTGGTCAAGATGGTGAAACCTCGTCTCTATTAAAAATGCAAAAATTAGCCAGGCTTGGTGGCGGGCGTCTATAACCCCAGCTACTTGGGAGGCTGAGGCAGAGAACTGCTTGAACCTGGGAGGCGGAGGTTGCAGTGAGCCAAGATTGCACTACTGCACTCCAGCCTGGGCGACAGAGACTCTGTCTCAAAAAAACAAAAAAAACAAAAAACCTACAAAGACACCATATGTAGACAGAGGGTGAAGGGTCTTAGCTCATACTAAAGAAACTCTATACCATAGTCTAAGAGAAGTACCTAAGGTTTTTGAGCAGGAATGAAACATATTGGATGGCATATTAAAAACATTAATCTGAAAGTGATACATGAAATGATTAGAGGAAGAAATAAAGACAGAGATATTAATTAACAATAGCGACAGAGGTATTAATTTACAATAGCAAACAAAGGACGTGAACAGACATTTCTCCAAAAAAGATACAAAAATGACCAATAAGCACATGAAAAGACAATATCATTAGCCATCAAAGGAGTACAAGCCAAAACCACAATAGGGAGCTGGGTAGGGTGGTGCATGCCTGTAGTCCCAGCTACTCAGAAGGCTGAGGTGGCACGATCACTTCAGCCTAGAAGTTAGAGATTGCAGTCAGCCATGACTGCACCACTACACTCCAGCCTGGGTGACAGAGCAGACTGTCACCTGGTCTCAAAAAAAAAAAAAAAAAAATTAAATGGATAAAACATATGCGCGCACGCACACACACAGAGTAAAATACTACTTCACACCCACTAGAATGGCTATCATAAAAAAGATAATCACTGGCAAGAATGTAGAGAAATCGGAATCCTCATATATTGCTAGTGGGAATGCAAAATGGTGCAGCTGCTTTTAAAAATAATTTGGGCCCGTGCAGTGGCTCACGCCTGTAATCCCAGCACATTGGTAGGCCGAGGCAGGTGGATCACCTGAGGTCAGGAGTTCGAGACCAGCCTGGCCAACATGGTGAAACCCCGTCTTTACTAAAAATACAAAAATTAGCTACACATGGTTGTGCGTGCCGGTAGTCCCAGCTACTCAGAAGACTGAGGCATGAGAATCACTTGAACCCGGGAGGTGGAGGTTGCAGTGAGCCGAGATCACACCACTGCACTCCAACCTAGGCAACACAGCAAAACTCTGTCTCCAAAAAAAAAAAAAAAAAAAAAAAAAAGAAAAGAAAAGAAAAAAATAATAATAATAATTTGGAATTCCTCAAAATGCTAATAAACATGGATTCCATATAACCTAGGAATTTCACTCTTAAGTATATACCCAAGAAAACTGAAAACATACATTCTCACAAAAACTTGTACACAAATGTTTATAGCATTTTTCATAAAATCCAAAAAGTGGAAACAACCCAAACATCCCTCAACTGAAGAACGGATTTTTAAAATTTCGTATACTCATACAATAAAATATTTAGCAAAAAAAGGAATTAAGTAATGATACATGCTACAACATGGATGAACTTTGAAAACAGTCTGCCCAAAGAAGACACAAAAGGCCACACACTGTACAATTCCATTTATATGCGAGATCCAGAATAGGCAAATCTAGAGACAGAAAGATCAGGAGTTGCCTGGGTTTGTGGGTGGATGGGTTAAATGGAGAGTGACTGCTAATGAGTACAGGGCTTCTTTTTGGAAGGACGAAATTATTTTAAAGTTGATTGTGGTGATGGTTGCTGAACTCTGTGAATGTACTTTTGGGGTTCAGAAACTGATATCCCAAAATATGGTGCTTTGACTTGCTGAACTAAGTAAGTCTCTCAAGGTCTCTCTGACCCCTGCAGCTCCCCTCCCTCAATCTTCTTTCTCTCAAAGTACAGCATGAAGTTGTTTTCTGAAGTTCTCTTATCTGCCTAAGTCCAGATCCACCAAAGAAGAAAACAATTACAATTACCTTTGTTCCCGTCCCTGAGTTTTCAATAACTAGACTTGTATAGCAGGAATATAAAAACTGAAGTCTTTTTTTTTTTTTTGAGATGGAGTCTCGCTCTGTCGCCCAGGCTGGAGTACAATGGCATGATCTCGGCTCACTGCAACCTCCGCCTCCTAGGTTCAAGTGATTCTCCTGCCTCAGCCTCCCAAGTAGCTGGGATTACAGGTGTGCACCACCACGCACAGCTAATTTTTTTTATTTTTAGTAGAGACGGGGTTTCACCATGTTGGCCAGGCTGGTCTCAAACTCCTAATCTCAGGTGATCTGCCCACCTCGACCTCCCAAAGTGCTAGGATTACAGGTGTGAGCCAGCGTGCCTGGCTGACTGAAGTCTTTTAACAGACCTGGACCTGGAGAGACTTTTGTCATAAACCACTATCTATTCTGTGGGCCAAACAGACTTTGTCCCAGGCCATTGTACATTCTTCGAGCCCTCTGAATTCCCCTAAAAATCATTTACCATCCCTCTAAAATCATCCACACTTCCCCATCTCCCTTTCCCCTATGAAGAAGAGTATATAACCATTTTGTACCCCATTGCATGATGGGGTAATCATTCTGTGATCCATCCCACCCCTACCCATGCATGCTAATAAGATGTACGCCTTTTCTCCTATTTATCTGCCTTTTGTCAGGCCCTAGTGGGAGGATCATTTAAGCCCAGGTGTTCGAAACCAGCCTGGGCAATATAGTGAGACCCCATCTCTACAAAAAACTGCAGAATTTGCTGGGCATGGTGGTGCACGACTGTAGTCACCACAGCAGGAGGTTGCATGATTGTGTCATTGTTATAAGTAAATAAATAAATGGGTAACCTGTAGGGGATATGAATTATATCTCAATAAAGCTGTTAATACAATACCAAACAAACATAATTAGCAACTACCCAGGTACCCATGTTGAAGGAAAAAAAAACTGTAAAATATCCAAGAATATTCTACAATAAAAATTACATATCTATATATCTTCATTCATTCATTCAGCAAATATTAATTGAGCACCTGACATGTAACAGCCATTAAATATTTTGTTCTCTTAAGATTTTTTTTTTTTTTTTGAGACAGTCTCACCCTATCACCCAGGCTGGGGTGCAGTGGCGCAAACTCAGCTCACTGCAACCTCTACCTCCCAAAGTCGTGATTCTCACGCCTCAGCCTCCGGAGTAGCTGGGACAGCAGGTGTGCACCACCATGCCCAACTAATTTTGTATTCTCCATGTTGGCTTGGCTGGTCTCAAACTCCTGGCCTCAAGTGACCCGCCCACCTCAGCCTCCCAAAGTGCTGGGATTACAGGCATGGGCCACCATGCCTGGCCCTCTCAGGATTATTTTTTAATCATACGGGGAAAAATAAAGTAAAGCAGCCGATGTTTCTAAAACTTACCAGTGATCTGAAGCTGTGATTTCATGGTGAGGCTACCCATTGAACCAAGTTGTGATCCACTGTCAGACATACCACCAATAGGTTGGAAAACCTGAACATGGCAAAGGAGACACTGTAAACATCAAAAATTCCCATTAAAAACATACATAAATAGTGCTAACCTGGCTATTTATTACTGAAGACCATGTAACAAAGGCCTTTACATTACTAAATACAATTTTCAATTCTAGTCTTTATCCTACCTAACTCATTGGCAAAATCTGACATGGCTGTTCATCCCCTCCTCCACGTTTTACTTTCTTCCCTTCAGTTCCCAAGATATATTCTCCAGGTTTGTGTCCTACCACACAGATTGTTCCTTCTCAGTATCCTCTGATGATTCCTTTTCTCCATTATCTTAACGCTAACATATCCTAGAGCTTAGTTCTTGGTTCCCTCTTCTATCTACACTCATTCCCTTGAGGATATTACCCAGTCCCAAGTAGGTAAGACTATAAGTGGGTGCCACCATGCTCGCCTAATTTTTTTAATTTTTGGTAGAGACAGGATCTCACTATATTGCCCAGGCTGGTTTCAAACTCCTGGGCTCAAGTGATCCTCCCACCCTGACTTCCCAAAGTGCTGGATTACAGCGTGAGCCACCACACCTGACCAAATTACCCATTTAGAAGTCAATGCTTGTTAGTAATACAGGGGCCAAGAGAAGACTTCCCCTTTGCCCAGTGAAGGTTCGCTGAAAATCGTCTGACAAAACGCAGGCAGATAAATTGGAGAAAAGGCATACATAACTGTTAGCATGCATGAGTTGGGGTGGGGTGGATCACAAAATGATCACCCCATCACGCAATGGGGTACAGATGATTATAACCTGGAGGATATTACCTATCCAGATAGCTTTAAATAGCACCTATATAACATGTCCCAAGCAACTTTATTTACTTATTTATTTTTTGAGAAAGATTCTCACTCTGTCACCCAAGCTGGGGTGTTCTGGAGTGCCTCCCGGGCTGGGGGGGTCCTTCTGCTTCAGCCTCCTGAGTAGCTGGGACCACTGGTGCACACCACCACTCCCCAACCAGGAGGTCAAGTCTGCACTGAGCTATGATCACACCACTGTACTCCAGCCTGGGCAACAGAGGAAGACCCTACCTCAAAAAGGAAGAAATAAGATACAATAAAAAACAAAATCAAACTAAATGTACTTGGCACTTACTGTTTGCCAGGCACTATGGAAGAAGTACACAAATACAATAAGGCAAACAAAATGCCTTGAAACTGTAAACGCTGTCTTGAGTTTTTATGCAAATTTAGGTTTCTGTTTAAAAGTTTAAATATAAAACAATTATGATGGCTTCTCAATTCTGCAAAAATGAAATAGAACAATAATTCCTACTGAGATGAACCCTATAAAATCCAACCTACTTCATTCTGTGCTTACATACAAAAATGCTCAAAGCTAAAATTTCGTCTCAACCATAAGGACTAGCTCATTTTCTTGGCATAATACATATATTTTTTCCTTTACCTTGTTTATTTAAATTACACTATTTCAGATGTTTTATAACCAAAATCTGCTAAAAGAACCCTCTTATTTTAAATATGAAAGGTAAACATCATAAAGTCAATAGAAGTCATCCAGAATACATTCAGAAATGAGATGTAACCTAAAAGCCTTAACACCATATTGCACAAGATATTATTCTGATTCAAATGGCTTGTTATGGACAAGGGTCCTCAAAGACATCATTATCACATTATGTAGTTATTACTTCCTCCTCAATATCCAAAAGCCTGATTGCCATAGAACGACAATATTTAAAAAAGTAAATTAAGGGGCAGTGAGAAAAGTCCAATATCTGGCTGCTGATATTCTGCATGATAAAGGTACTCATCTCCATCAACAGTCGCTCATCTCCACTAATAATTTATTGCAAGAAAATGCCCTAATAGTACAGTATAAATTATTCTAAATATAAATTAACATTACAAAGTTGCAAAAAATTTTAAATCTCTACAAAAATTAAGTATATTTTAAAAACTAAAATTAACTTCATGTAGAAAAGATTAATGAAAGCACAGACTGCAAACATTTTTAAGAACAATGACTCTCCAGATAATTACAGAGAATCATTATGGTAGAATTGTGAGGTGCTCTGCCAAAAACATCCTAGTAATTTCAATAATTTATGTACATATACATACTAGTTTTACATAACTAAAATTCACCAAGCATTTTAAATTCTTGAAAAGAATAAAAATCACTATTTGTATAATATCAAAAAAATTAGAAATAACGTATATTATCAATTGGCATATTCATATATTAAATAAATCACATATTCATACCACAGAACAGATTACTATGCAGGTATCAAAATAAGTAACTTATTAATGACTGAAATTGAAAGATCCCAAGAACATCTTTAAAGCTGCAGAACAACATGCATGAGTTGGGGTGGGGTAGATCACAAAATGATCACCCCATCAGTACGTACAGTATGATATTATTTTTGCAAACTACAACACTATATATTCCTATGGGTACAAATACTTGTAAATAAACACAGAAAAAGTATACATTCCACTCAGGAGGAGGGCACCTGTGTACTCAAGTACGTGGTCATAGGGAACTGTAGTTTTGTATGTACTGTTTGAAGTTCTAAAAATAAGACATGCATCATTGTTGACTTGTACAATTTTAAAAACAGCATAAAACAGAGTAGAAAAAAAAAGATAATCCACACTTCAAGTCCCATCCTCTCCCCTGAGCGCCAGATTCTTAGTTCTATTATTTACAACTGCATACATGGTTAAAATGATTAAATCTAGGCCGGGCGTGGTGACTCACTCCTGTAATCCCAGCACTCTGGGAGGCCAAGACGGGTGAATCACCTGAGGTCAGGAGTTCAACACCAGCCTGGCCAACACGTTGAAACCCCGTCTGTATTAAAAATACAAAAAATTAGCTGGGCGTGGTGGTGGATGCTTGTAATTCCAGCTACTCGGAAGTCTGAGGCAGGAGAATCGCTTGAACCCGGGAGGCAGTAAGCCAAGATTGCACCATTGCACTCCAGCCTGGGCAACAGGAGCAAAACTCCATCTCAAAAAAGAAAAAAAAAAAAGATTAAATCTAGGCTGGGCACAGTGGCTCAAGCCTGTAATCCCAGCACTTTGGGAGGCTAAGGTAGGTGGATCACCTGAGGTCAGGAGTTCGAGACCAGCCTGGCCAACATAGTGAAACCTCGTCTCTACTAAAAATACAAACATTAGCCAGGTATGGTGGTACACGCTTGTAATCCCAGCTACTTGGGAGGCTGAGGCGGGAGGATCGTTGAACCTGGAAGGCTGAGATTGCAGTGAACCAACATCGTGCCATTGCACTCCAGCCTGGGCAACAGAGCTAGACTTCATCTCAAAAAAAAAATAAATAAATGAAAAAGATTATTCTTGTCAATTCTATACCATGTATTACAGAAGACATTATAGCATGGTAATTATGTATGCCAACTGTGAAGTCAGACAGATCTAGATCAACATTCCTGAACTGTTACTCTGTGAACTTGAGCAAATTACTGAATTTCTCTAAGCCACACTTTCTTCATCCATAAATGTAGATAATCTATAATTTATAGTTTCATTTTAAAGACTGACAGAGTATCTGCAGAATTAAAGACAGTTGTAGGAAAACTGCCTGTTGCATGCAAGAGTGATGCCATCTTGAAGTGAAACCATCATGCTAACCAATTTTTTTTTTTTTTTGAGACAGAGTCTCACTCTGTCGCCCTGGCTGGAGTGCAGTGGCACAGTCTTAGCTCACTGCAACCTCCACTTCCCAGGTTCAAGCGACTCTCCTGCCTTAGCCTCCCCAGTAGCTGGGACTACAGGCACCCACAACCACACCTAGCTAATTTTTGTATTTTTAGTAGAGATGGGGTTTCACCATGCTGGCCAGGCTGGTCTCAAACTCCTGACCTCAAATGATCCACCCACCTTGGCCTCCCAAAGTGCCTGGCCCTGACCAATGTTTGATTCCTGCATACCAAGGTGTTCTTCAGCAGAGTCTTTAAACAATGCCTGTAACATAGATAACCCCTTAAAAAGATGCTTATCTAACCTCCCCAGTGGTCATGACTTTGAGTAATAAAGTCTGAAACATGACCACCTGCACATTACCCTAAAGGGATAATGTCCCTAATGGACACTTTCTAGTGGTTGTAGGGATCTACTATCTCATGGCCAACCAAGACATCACTTCTGTTCCTAAGTTTCTACTGAATATGTTTTTCTAAGAAACTGGATTTCTTAGTCTCTTTCCCATTTTCTTACAGTTAATCTTTTTCACCCTCAAGTGTTTCTCTTTTGTAGCATCTAGTCTGCAGTTCCTTTCCCAGGAAGTCAAAATTAGTGACTAAAATCTGCATATTCTTACTGCATTGTTACTCACACAGAGAGCATGGCATCAATTTTTATAATTCTAATTACTGTTGGCTCTTGTCCAACAACTGGTTTGAACTGCACAGATCCACTTATATGCAGCCTTTTTTCAACCACACACAGATTGAGGCCAGGAGCAGTGGCTCACGTCCGTAATCCCAGTACTTTGGAAGGCTGAGCAGGGAGGGTTGCTTCAGCCCAGAAGGTTGAAAGCAGTGTTGGCAACATAGTGAGACTTCATTTCTATTTAATTAAATTTTTTAAAAAAATAATACAAAATAAAAATAAAAAACACCAATTGAAAATACAGTACTCATGGGATGTGAAACCCAAGTCTATGGGAAGGACTTTTCACATACGCAGGTTCCACAGGGCGTACTTCAGAGCATGCACTGACGTGGTTATATGTGGTGGTCCTAGAAGCAATCCCCACATATACCAAGGGATGATTGTATTTATATTATGGGTCTCTCTTAGATTTTCATTTTAAGTTCTAGGACAGCAAAAGTGCTCTTATCTTCATCTCTTGTTTTCTGTTATAAGGGGACTAAAGTGAAACTTTATGCATTGTGTTTTCACTTGTTGCCTTTGTGTTATCTTCATAGACCTAAGAACAAAAAAACATTCTTTGTAACTTCACATTCATAATTAGAGACTCTTTTGACAGTGGTGAGTGTTTTGGATTGTAATAGATACTTTTAAGCCTTTGTATGTCTCAGTAAGAAAGATGTCCTAAATTCAAGTCCTTTTGAGGAGTTAGAGAAAACTTTGCCCTGAGTATCATAACTTTTTTGTGTATTGGTTGGACAGATATGTGAGAGCAAAATCCTGTCTCTACAGAAAATAAAAATAAATTAGCTGGATGTGGTGGTATGTGCCTGTTGTCCCAGTTAACGGGGAGGCTGAGGCACAAAGATCGCCAGAGACCAGCAGGTAGAGGCTGCAGTGAGCTGTGATAAGGCCACTGCAATCCATCTTGGGTGACAGAGCAAGACCTCATCTCAAAAAAAAAGAAAAGAAAGAAAAGAAAAGCAAGCAAACAAGATTTAAAAACAAACAAGCAAACAAACAAACTAAAAGCCTTCAGAAGACCAGCCTGGGCAATACAGTGAGACTCCCATCTCTACAAAAAATTTAAAAATTAGCCAGATGCAGTGGTGCATGCCTATAGTCCCAGCTACATGGGAGGCCAAACTGGGAGGACCGCTTGAACTCAGGAAGTTGAGGCAGCAGTGAACCGTGACTGCACCTCTGCATTCCAGCCTGGGCAACACAGTGAGACCGTGTCTCAAAAAAAAAAAAAAAAAAGCCTTCACAAGTACAGCGGTATGCAATCTATAGCTTTACTTAGCACTGTAAACCATTGTGACTGGAACCAATGAAGATACAGTTTGAATCTAAATCATGGCTGGGTGCTGTGGCTCACGCCTGTAATCCCAGCACTTTGGGAGGCCGAGGCGGGTGGATCACAAGGTCAAGAGATTAAGACCATCCTGGCCAACATGGTGAAACCCTATCTCCACTAAAAATTCAAAAATCAGCCAGGCATGATGGCAGGTACCTGTAATCCCAGCTACTTGGGAGGCTGAGGCAAGAGAACCGCTTGAACCCAGGAGGCGGAGGTTACAGTGAGCTAAGATCATGCCACTACACTCCAGTCTGGGTGACAGAGCGAGACTCCATCTCAAAAAAGAAAAAAAAAAATCTAGTAACAATATTTTAAAACTCTATTACCTATTAGTCTGTCAGTTACAAAGAAACTCAAAACAGGGTCTTTTTTTTTTTTTTTTTGAGACAGGGTCTCGCTCTGTTGCCTATGCTAGAGTGATCGAGCTCACTGCAGCCTCAACCACCTGGGCTGAAACAATCCTCCTGCTTCAGCCTCCTGAGTAACTGAGACTAACAGCCACATACCACAGGCCCATCTAATTTTTTACAGGGAGATAGAGACAGGGTCTCACTATATTGCCCGGGCTAGTCTCGAACTCCTGGGCTCAAGTAAGTCGTCCTCCTGCCTTGGCCTCCCAAAGTGCTGGGATTACAAGGATAAGCCACTGTGCCCAGCTGGGTCAATACTTAGCACTTTATAAATTTTTTTTTTTTTTTTTTGAGACAGACATTCACTGTGTCGCCCAGGCTGGAGTGCAGGGGCGCAATCTCCCCTCACTGCAACCTCTGCTTCCTGGGTTCAAGCAATTCTCCTGCCTCAGCCTCCCTAGTAGCTGGGATTACAGGCATGCATGACATCTGGCTAATTTTTTTTGTATCTTTAGTAGAGATGGGGTTTTGCCATGTTGGCCAGGCTGGTCTCGAATGCCTGACCTCAGGTGATCTGCCCGCCTCGGCCTCCCAAAGTGCTGAGATTACAGGCATGAGCCATCACACCCGGCCTATAAATCATTTATTTTGAGTAATGTTTACTACTACACTAGAAAAATGTGACAGACAGAATGCCCAATGTAGAAAGAAGGTGCTAAAACACTGCCAGAGGTAAAATTAACCTTAACATCTTCCTGAAAAGGCAGTGGAAACAAAAATGTGGAAAGGGATAGACATACTTCAGAAGATAATTTCAGTAATATCTTGTCTCTTAAGCAACAAACATTTATAGCCTTATTTTAAATATGTATCTTATTTATAGAGAAATTATTAAACAGGATATTGTGAAATTTGCTTGGTTTATTTTCAGAAATAACACATCCAACATAATCAGATATTTTTACAGGCCACATCTATTGTGACTTAGAAAACCTTTAAGTAATTTAATATAGCCCTATATTTTCTTAAAAGAATCCACCAAAATGACATTTCAGAAGACACAAAAAAACTAAGGAGAAAAACTGCTTGTGACAGAAAGTCCAGAGTTCAAAGAGCTAAAGTATATAGTGGTATTCAGAGAACTAAACCCTAATGAAGTCAAACTCTCAAACAATCTTACTATAAAATACAGAAGCATATGTGGTAAATCAGAAATACATACCGAGTAGTATGTCTCCCTTGGACAGGGCTACTCTGTCATGTTCCCAAAAACACTACTCAAGTGAAAAACTAGATCCCATTATCTAGGGGCACAGTAGCAAAGACTAGCTAGAAGGAACACAGGAACATTTTTAGATCCCATTCTCTGCTAATAATCACAAAGGACCTTAGCCAGGTGTGGTGGCAGGCACCTGTGATCCCAGCTACTTGGAAGCTGAGAATTGCTTGATCCCAGGAGGCAGAGACTGCCATGAGCTGAGATCACACCACTGCACTACAGCCTGGACGAGAGATCAAGACTCTGCCTCAAAAAAAAAAAAAAAAAAAAAAAAAGGAGCCGACTTTGGTGCATGGGCTACTGAAGGTATTGGTAGAAGGAATAAAAGTTTATTTAGATTGGAGCAGAGGGTAAATACCCATTTCCATAATTTAATTTCTCAGCAAAGCAAGTGGGAAGAAACCCAAAACCCCTCATGATAGGGAAGGCGGTTGCTTTCCCATTTACTAGGAAAAATTGACTTAATTGACTTAACAAGGAGGTAGAATATGAACCATTCTCTACCATGTAACAGTGACACTTTGGTTCTGAACATCACACAATGATCTCAGAACACTAAAAGCTCCTTTCCCATTTTCCAACCAAATACATCAGTATGGATTCTAAAGCATATGCAAAAAAGGACAATTATACTGTTCAAAGAGAAAAAGGGGAAGCTACAACTTTCGAGGTTCAACAGTATGAACACAGAATTTAAGGAAATTGGCACCAGGATCTAACTTTTAGCATTCATTTGCTGGTTTGAACTCTGTACCTAATATTCCAGAAGGTGATTTCTTCCCCTTTCTGACAAACAGCTTTCTGACAAACATTTCAAAATTAACTATTATTACAAGTTGTTTCTAGCTTTGACTACTGCTAGAGTTTAAAGCATTTGCCACAATAAATATAAATATTGTTGTACTACTATAAGTATTGTTCTCTTGCAAACAATGCTTGTGTGAAATTATACATCTAATTATATATAATGTTGAATTTCCTGGCTCTAAGGAATCCTTGTTTCTGGCCAGAGGTGGTGCTTCATGCCTGTAATCCCAGCACTTTGCAAGGCCAAGGTGAGCGGATCACCTAAGGTCAGGAGTTCGAGACCAGCCTGGCCAACATAGTGACACCCTGTCTCTGCTAAAACAAAACAAAAAAAAAACAAAAACCACACACACACACAAAATTAGCTGGACGTGGTGGCATGTGCCTACTGTGGTCCCAGCTCCTCGGTAGGCTGAGGCAGGAGAATGGCTTGAATCTCAGAGGCAGAGGTTACAGTGAGCTGAGATCACACCACTGCACTCCAGCCTGAGCGACAGAGTGAGACTCAGTCTTAAAAAAAAAAAAAATTCTTGTTTCTGACCATCTCTAAATATCTATACATTCTCAAAATATAAGACCCTAATAGCCAGGTGCGGTGGCTCACGCCTGTAATCCCAACATTTTAGGAGGCCGAGGCAGGTGGATCACGAGGTCAGGAGATTAAGACCAACCTGGCTAACACGGTGAAACCCCGCCTCTACTAAAAATACAAAAAAAATTAGCCAGGTGTGGTGGCGGGCGCCTGTAGTCCCAGGTACTTGGGAGGCTGAGGCAGGAGAATGGCAAGAACCCGGGAGGCAGAGCTTGCAGTGAGCTGAGGACATGCCACTGCACTCCAGCCTGGGTGACAGAGCGAGACTCCGTCTCAAAAAAAAAAAAAAAAAAGACCCTAATATCCACCATGCCTCATCCTTCCAGCAAACTTTCCTCAGATCATTTCTAAACATTATTTAAGAATTACAGGCAGCTGGACACGGCGGCTCACGCCTATAATCTGAGCACTTTGGGAAGCTGAGGCGGGTGGATCACAAGGTCAGGAGTTCAAGACCAGCCTGCCCAAGATGGTCAAACCCCGTCTCTACTAAAAATACAAAAATGAGCTGGACATGGTGGCGCATGCCTGTAATCCCAGTTACTCAGGAGGCTGAGGAAGAGAATTGCTTGAAGCCGGAAGGCAGAGGTTGCAGTGAGACAAGATCGCGCCACTGCACTCCAGCCTGGGCGACAGAGCAAGACTCTATCTCAAAAAAAAAAAAAAAAAAAAAGAATTACAGGCCTCGGCTGGTCCAACTGCACTGGTATTTACAACTAACTGATTACAACCAGTTACAGATTTCTTTGTTCCTTCTCCACTCCCACTGCTTCACTTGACTTAAAAAAAAAAAAGAGGCCGGACACAGTGGCTCACGCCTGTAATCCAAAAACACTTTGGGAGGCTGAGGCAGGTGGATCACCTGAGGTCAGGAGTTCAAGAGCAGCCTGACCAACATGAATAAACCCCGTCACTACTATAAATACAAAATTAGCCGGGTGCAGTGGTGCATGCCTGTAATCCCAGATACTCGGGAGGCTGAGCCAGAAGAATAGCTTGAACCCAGGAGGCGGAGGTTGCGACGAGCCGAGATTGTGCCACTGCACTCCAGCCTAGGCAACAAGAGTGAAAACTCCATCTCAAAAAAAAAAAAAAAAGAATTACAGACCAGTCCTGGTGGCTCATGCCTGTAATCCTGGTACTTTGGGAGGCTAAGGTGAGAGGATCTCTTGAGCCTAGGAGTTCCGAGACCAACCTGGCCAACCCAGTGAAACCCCATTTCTATTAAAAAAAATAATAATAAATACACACATATATATATCAGCCAGGCACAGTGACAGTGGCTCATGCCTGTAATCCCAGCACTTTGGGAGGCTGAGGCAGGCGGATCACCTGAGGTCAGGAGTTCGAGACCAGCCTGACTAACATGGAGAAACCCCGTCTCTACTGATAATACAAAATTAGCTGGGTGTGGTGGCGCATACCTGTAATCCCAGCTACTCGAGAGGCTGAGGCAGAAGAATTGCTTGAACCGAGGAGGCGGAGGTTGTAGTGAGCCAAGATTGCACTATTGCACTCCAGCCTGAGCAACAAGAGCAAAACTCTGTCTCAAAAAAAAAAAAAAAAAAAAATTTATCAAGCCCAAGACTGGCATGGTGGCTCACGCCTGTAATCCCACCCCCAATACCTTGGGAGGTCAAGGTAGGAGGGTCGCTTGAGACCAGGAGTTCAACACCAGCCTGGGCAACATAGCAAGACACTATCTCTACAAAAAATAAAAATAAATTACCCAGGCATGGTGGTATGCACCTGTGGTCCCAGCTACTCAGGAGACTGACACAGGAGCATCACCAGAGCCTGAGAGGTCAAGACTATAGTGAGCCATGATCATGCCACTGCATTCCCGGCTGAGCAACAAAGTAGGACCCTGTCTGAAAAAAAAATTTAAAAAAGGACTGGGCGCGGTGGCTCATGGCTGTAATATCAGCATTTTGGGAGGCCGAGGCAGGCGGATCACAAGGTCAGGAGTTCAAGACCAGCCTGACCAACATGGTGAAACTCCGTTTCTACTAAAAAATACAAAAATTAGCCGGGCGTGGCGGTGCGTGCCTGTAATCCCAGCTACTCAGGAGGCTAAGGCAGGAGAATTGCTTGAAGCCAGGAGGCAGAGGTTTCAGTGAACAGAGATCATGCCACTGCACTCCAGCCTGGGCTACAAGGCAAGACTCTGTCTCAAAATAATAATAACAATAATAATAATAATAATAATAATAAAAAGAATTATTGGCTGAGCGTGGTGGCTCACACCTATAATCCCAGCACTTTGGGAGGCCAAGGCAGGTGGATCACTTGTGGTCAGGAGTTCAAGACCAGCCTGGCCAACATGGTGAAACCCCATCTCTACTAAAAATACAAAAAAATTAGCTGGGCATGGTGGCAGACGCCTGTAATTCCTGCCACTTGAGAGGCTGAGACAGAGAATCACTTGAACCCAGGAGGCAGAGGTTGCAGTATGCTGAGATCACGCCACTGCACTCCAGCCTGGGTGACAAGGCGAGACTCCATCTCAAGAAAAGAAAAAAGAATTATCAAGTAAACTGAAAGTCAATACTGAGTCACTGAGTAATATGTATATGCACTTTATTAACAAAATTCATGCATTTTCCTTAAAAGGAGCCAAAAAGCATTGTTATTCAGATTGTGTCAAAAACCTAGAATAAAATGACACAAATAAGAGTTTACATCCAAGAGCCCTCAATACTAGGAAGGGGAGAGGAACCAAATTACCACTTACCTATTAGGAAACAACTAGGATTATGAAAGCAAAGTCAATTCTACATTCCAATTTGAGTCTGTAGATTTTCACCTTAGTATTCTATCCCAAGATTAGCCCCTCCGATTAAATTCAAAAAGAAACAGAATAGAAATACTATTCCAAAGAAGGCAAAATACCACATACATCTTATTTGTTCTCACAGGTAAACAAATGGAAATCTAAGAAAGATTTATTGATTGTCCAGTAAGGCAAAGATTTTTGTAGATATGACACCAAACACGTTATTCATTAAAGAAAACAATTGAGAAATTGAGTGTTTTGAGTTTTTCTTTCCTTTTTTTTTTAGAGACAGGGACTTGCTCTGTTGACAGGGCTAGGGTACAGTGGTGTGATCATGGCTCACTACAGCCTGGAACTCCTGGGCTCAAGGGATCCTACTGCCTCATTCTCCCCCAAATAGCTGGGACTACATACAGGCACACACGCCAGGCGCGGTGGCTCATGTCTGTAATCTCAGCACTTTGGGAGGGCAAGGAGGGCGGATCACGAGGCAAGGAGTTTGAGACCAGTCTGGCCAACATGGTGAAACCCCGTCTCTACTAAAAAAACAAAAAATTAGCCAAGCATGGTGGTGTGCGCCTGTAGTCCCAGCTACCCGGGAGTCTGAGGCAGGAGAATCACTTGAACCCAGGAGGCGGAGGTTGTGGTGAGCAGAGATCGCACCATTGCACTCCAGCCTGGGCGACAAAGCAAGACTCCATCTCAAAAAAAAAAAAAATTAGCCAGGCATGGTGGCACACACCTGTAGTCCCAGCAGGAGAATCACTTGATCCTGGGAGGTGGAGGCTGCAGTGAGCTGAGATTGCGCCACCACACTCCAGCCTGGGCAACAGAACAAGACTCCATCTCAAAAAACAAACAAACAAAAAAAAACAGGCACACACCACCACGTCCAGATAGTTGTTTTTTTGTTTTGTTTCGTTTTGTAGACTTTGTTGGCCAGGCTGGTCTCCAACTCCTGGGCTCAAGCGATCCTCTCGCCTCAGCTTCCCAAACTGCTGGGATTACAGGCGCAAGCCACCATGCCTGGACTTAATGATGTCTTCTAAAGAGTCGAAGTTTCAAACAGGCGCAGTGGCTCACACCGGTAATCCCAGCACTTCGAAAGGCTGAGGCGGGTAGATTACTTGAGACCAGGAGTTCAAGACCAGCCTGGCCAACATGGTGAAACTCCATCTCCACTAAAAATACAAAAATTACCCAGGTGCAGTGACACATACGTGTAATCCCAGCTACTCAGGAGGCTGAGGCAGGAGAATCTCCTGAACCCGGGAGGTGGAGATTACAGTGAGCCACGATTGTGCCACTGCACTCCAGCCTGGGTGACAGAGTGAGACTCTGTCTCAAAAATAAATTTTAAAAGGGTCAAAGTTTCTAATTTTGATTGCACTCAACTTCTTGGGCAGGGCCGGTGGCTCATGCCTGTAATCATAGCACCTTAGGAGGCAAAGGCAGGAAAATCACCTGAGCCCAGGAGTTTGACCAGCCTGGGCAACAATGCAAGACCCCATCTCTATTTTTGCAAAAAAAAAAAAAAGACATCATTAAAAAAATGGAAAGACAAGCAATAGGCTAGGAGATAAAATCTGCAAAACACGTATCTGATAAAGGAGTTGTATCCAGAATTTACAATAAACTCTTACAACTGAGTAAGACAAACAACCCAAGCAAAGTGGATTACCTAAGGTCAGAACAGAAGATGTGGCCCAAAACTAGTATCTCTAGCATAGTTCAATGTTAATTTCATGATTTAAAATCACAGTTCACAGCAAAAAAGATAACAGGGAAATAAACAAAAAATATGTCATTGCTGTACTTGAGCCTATTCAGTCCTTCAAAAAATTACTAAAATATATAAAATGGAATATTACTCAGCATTTAAAAAGGAATAAAATTCTGACATATGGTACAACATGAAACCTGAAGACATTATGCTAAGTGAAATACACCAGACACAAAAGGACAAATATTGGCCAGGCGCAGTGGCTCACGGCTGTAATCCCAGCTGAGGAAGGTGGATCACAAGGTCAAGAGATTGAGACGATCCTGGTCAACATGGTGAAACCCTGTCTCTATTAAAAATACAAAAATTAGCTGGGCGTGGTGGCGCACGCCTGTAGTTCCAGCTACTCGGGAGACTGAGGCAGGAGAATTGCTTGAACCTGGGAGGCGGAGGTTGCAGTGAGCCAACATCGCACCACTGCATTCCAGCTTGGTGACAGAGCAAGACTCTGTCTCAAAAAAAAAGGGTGGGGGGGCCGGGTGCAGTGGTTCACGCCTGTAATCCCAGCACTTTGGGAGGCCAAGGCAGGCAGATCACGAGGTCAGGAGATTGAGACCATCCTGGCTAACACAGTGAAACCCTGTCTCTACTAAAAACACAAAAAGAAATTAGCCAGGAGTGGTGGCGGGTGCCTGTACTCCCAGCTACTTGGGAGGCTGAGGCAGGAGAATGGCGTGAACCTAGGAGGCGGAGGTTGCAGTGAGTCGAGATCGCACCACTGCACTCCAGCCTGGGTGACAGAGTGAGACTCCGTCTAAAAAAAAAAAAAAAAGGACAAATATTGTATGACTCCACTTTTACGATGAGGTGCCTAGAATAGCTGAATTCACAGAGACAGAAAACAGAATAGTAGTTACCAGAGCAGGGAGGAGGTGAAATGGATAATTATTGTTTAATAGGTACAAGTTTCAGTTCTGGATGATGAAAAAGTTCTAGAGACTGATAGTGGTAATGGTCACATAACAAGGTAAATGTACTTAATGTCACTGAACTGAAGACTTAACAATATTTAAAATGGTAAACTGTATGTAATGTGTATTTTACCACAATAAAAATAAAACTAGGATATTTTCCTAATTTTCTTTGTCCCTTAGAGATGAAAACATCAATTTCTATATAAAATCAACCAGCCAGGCAGAATGAACACACCCCATTCTCCATTCCCTTCCGAAACCTCAGAAAAAAATGAAATAAAGAAATAAAAAAACATAAACCCCAAGGGCTAAAACAAAGGGAGAGAAGATGATAGTAGAGAGATGTAAGCAACATTCTGGGTAACGAAAAACAGCAGCAGCAGGGTTCTGCACATTTCAATATATACAGAATATAGTTTTTAATTAAGACCTATAGTAAATAGCTTTCTTCCAAAAAACTTAAGAACAGAAAAAAATAATCTGTGTGTTTGCTTCAGCAGCACATATACTAAAAAATTAGAACACAGAGATTAGTACATCCTCTGAGCAAGGATATGGTTAAAATTCACCAAGTGTTCCATATTTTTAGATAAACAAATAAATAATCCAGAATCTCCTTTTGACTACTGACTGACTTTCCACAGAAGCAAATGCAGTTAATCTCTCTCTCACATTATTTTCCTTCCCATTTCCAAAACAGCTATAATTAAATGAACCACCTAAAAATCTCTTTTAATTGCAGAACAAATGAATTCCAAAAACTAGGTTAGACCATCCTTCAAAAATAAAAGGAAAGTGCCTTTTTCATTAAATGAGATTTAGATTTAGCTCATTTGACCCTACTGCTGCATTTCTATGACAGGCAATTTTCTGTACTTTTTTAAAGGCCCAGTTCAGTATTTTTATTCATCCATGAGAAAAACTTTGCTATATCTCAGATATTCTTTTTTTTTAAACATCTTTTTTTTTTTGAGACGGAGTTTCGCTCATCGCCCAGGCTGGAGTACAATGGCGCAATCTCTGCTCACTGCAACCTCTGCCTCCTGGGTTCAGCAATTCTCCAGCCTCAGCCCACCGAGTATCTGGGATTATAGGTGCGCCACCACCCCACCCGGCTAATTTTTTTGGTATTTTTAGTACAGATGGGGTTTCACCATGTTGGCCAGGCTGCTCTCGAACTCCTGACCTCAGGTGATCCTCCCGCCTTGGCCTCCCAAAGTGCTGGGATTACAGGCGTGAGCCACTGTGCCCGGCCTACATCTGTTTTTAATACAGATCTCAGATATTCTTAATACTCAGACTATACCTAACACACTATTCAGCTTACTTGCGAAAAAGACTATAGTCTCTAAAATAATGACATTTTGTATTTGGCCAAGAATAAGGAATAACTTCCCAGGTGTGTTAAAAAAAAAAAAAAGTTTCATGAGAAGTATAAACAGAACAAAATCTAAATCTTATTTAGAAAATAACATCCTAAAAATCACTTTCTCAGGTTATGCTGAACATATTCTACCTTTCTACATTTATTGGTTTCTTCAGACATTCTGAATCATAATTTTTTTTTTTTTTTTGAGACAGGGTCTCACTCTGTTGCCTAGGCTGGAGTACTGTGATACAATCACAGGTAAATCACTGCAGTCTTGACCTCCCAGGACCAGGTAATCCTCCCACCTCAGCCTCCTGGGTAGCTGGGACTACAGGCGCACACGCCACCATGCCCAACTAATTTTTTGTGTTTTTCGTAGAGACAGGGTTTCTCCATGTTGCCCAGGCTGGTCGTGAATACCTGGGCTCAAGCGATCTGCCCGCCTTGGACTCTCAAAGTGCTGGGATTACAGGTGTAAGCCACCGCGCCCAGCCATATCAGTTATCTCAAGTTTCTGCAGCAAAATTCTACATCTTTCTAAGAGCAAGCCATTTGTCATTGTTTCCAAACCTTGGTAAATATGAAAATTAAATGTACAAACTAAGGTCTAATGAAATATACCAGAGGTTAACCGAGATAACCAAAAACCCCAAACAAGAAATGTGATGAGCAATTACACTACTTTGGTGGTTTTTTCTTTTTGAGACAGGGTCTCGCTCTGTCGCCCAGGCTGAAGTGCAGCAGTTCAATCTCGGCTCATTGCAACCTCCGCCTCCCGGTTTCCAGCAATACTCATGCCTCAGCCTCCCAAGTAGCTAGGACTACAGGAGTGTAACACCACACCCGGCTAATTTTTTATATTTTTAGTAGACACGAGGTTTCGCCCTGTTGGCCAGGCTGGTCTCAAACTCCAGCCTCAAGTGATCCGCCCACCTCAGCCTCTCAAAGTGCTGGGATTACAGGTGTAAGCCACCATGCCTGGCCTGGTTTTTCTTTCTATTCTACTTGTGCAAGCTGGGAAATCGTAAGAAAACGTATGTAATCCATCAACAAGGACACTGTTGGGACTGAGTAAGGGATAAAGCAAGATTCACAACATGAAAAGAGGAATATAGCCTGTACACAATATCTTCCCATATCCCAGTTTGTACAAAAGTCAATAGAGAAAAAGCTTTCAAAATTGGCCCTCTTTAATGCAATCTTTTGTCTCTTATACAAGCTTTTCCCCCTTTATTTTCATTCCCACTGACACCTCCATAGCCTAGTCTCCCTGCCTCCAACCATAGTAAATACTACAGACCTCAATTTTGCCAAATAAATCTTCACAAAATACCATTTAATCCTATCAGCCAATAGGTCTCAAGGTTATTCAAAATAAGAGGCTTGACTCTTCTCAAATTTTCAAAACTTTTGCCTATTACCAGGCTCACACAAATCCTCTAAAATTAAACTCCACCCCCTGAAGTCCATTCCTGCCTCTGCACCTTGGCATATTCTGAATAACTAACTAACTTCCCTCCTTCTATCTGCCTTAATAATTATTCTACATACCTCTCATTCAGTACTAGACTGCTTTGAGGTATTGTTTGAACTGTTTTATTTATTTATTTATTTATTTTTGAGACAGGGTCACACTCTGTTGCCCAGACTAGAGTGCAGTGACATATCAGTGACATGATATCAGTGCAGCGACATGAGCTCACTGCAGCCTCAACCTCCTGGGCTTAAGCGACGCTTGCACTTCAGCTGGGACAACAGGCGCACAACCACCATCATGCCTGGCTGATTTTTATGAGGCTTTTTTGTAGAGACAGTGTTTCACCATGCTGCCGAGGCTGGTTAAATCTTTATGTGGGTAAGAACTTTCTTCTCAGAGGGCAGAGAACATGGGTTATGCTGCAGAAAGTCAAGCCCCAGATCAGAGGTTGTAAAGCGGCAAGCCACAAGACAAATTCTGCCCACAGTGGTAATTTGTTTGGCCCACAGTGTTTACACTATGAATTCATAAGTTGCCAACATTTAACAATAAAAATTTCTTACAAAATCTTGATTTCTAGCTTCTCCTTAGAAAAAAATTAAGATGTTCAGTCTGCACTTGGTCTGCACTCTCCCCAAGGTCAATAGTAAGCCAACACTGAATTGTACACTTTAAAGTAGTGAATTTTGCCTCAATTTTTTTTTTAACCTTCTGAAAACTTTCTTTTTAATTTTGAAAAATATAATGACGGGATCTCGCTATGTTGCTCAAGCTGGTCTCAAACTCCGAGGCTCAAGCAATCCTATCACCTTGGCCTCCCAAAGTGCTGGGATTATAGACGTGAGCCACAGCAACTGGTAAAAAAAAAAAAAAAAAAAAAAAAAAAAAAAAAAAATTTAACTACCAATACATTGTGAGTGTATTCCCAAGACCTTAAGTAGTATTTTTAAATTATTTTAATTGACAAAAAAGGTATATATTTATCATGTAAAACAGGTTTTATTTATTTATTGAAATAAAATAAAGACGGGGTCTCACTATGTTATCCAGGCTGGTCTCAAACTCCTGGCCTCAAGAGATCCTCCTGCCTTAGCCTCTCAAAGTGCTGGGATTATGGCATGAGCCACCATGACCAGCCCATAACATGTTTTAAAATATGTACACGTTGTGGAATGGCTAAATCGAGCTAAATAACATATACATAACCTCACATACTTACTTTTACCTCCATTGAAAAAAAAAAAAAAAAGGCCAGGTGCGGTGGCTCATGCCTGTAATCTCAGCATTTTGGGAGGCCGAGGCAGGCGGATCACCTGAGGTCGGAAGTTCCAGACCAGCCTGACCAACATGGAGAAACCTCGTCTCTGCTAAAAATACAAAATTAGCCAGGCGTGGTGGCACACACCTGTAAACCCAGCTACTTGGGAGGCTGAGGCAGGAGAATTGCTTGAACCCGGAGAGCGGAGGTTGTGGTAAGCCGAGATTGCGCCATTGCACTCCAGCTGGGGCAACAAGAGCGAGATTCTGTCTCGAAAAAAAAAAAAAAAAAATCACGCCAGGCGTGGTGGCTGACACCTGTAATCCCAGCACTTTGAGAGGCCGAGGCTGGTGGATCACTTGAGGTCAAGAGTTCAACACCAGCCTGGCCAAAATGATGAAACCCTATCTCTACTAAAAATACAAAAAATTAGCCAGGCGTGGTGGAGAGCACCTGTAATTCCAGCTACTTGGGAGGCTGAGGCAGGAGAATTGCTTGAACCCGGGAGGCAGAGGTTGAGGTTGCAGTGAGCCAAGATCATGCCACTGCACTCCAGCCTGGGCAACAAAAGTGAAACTCTATCTCAAAAAAAAAAAAAAAAAAAAATTGTAAGCCAAAGCTGCTTTAACAGCTGCTCCCTTGGAGGGGAATGAATTCCCTAGTTCACTTAAAGTCCCAATCTGATCTGTCATTACTTACTAAATGTTCATCCAGCCCTTGCAGGCATTTAAATTTACAATGCTCAGCCTAAATAGGTTTACTGAATGATTAATGAACTCAGATCATAACTTTAAGAAAGATAAGGTTGATGGTAATGATGATAATGAAAACAACGACTAACACTTCACACTGTGAGCCAAGTCTTGTTCAAGCAGAAACACATAATACCTATGTATATATGGTATTACTATTCCCAATTTACAGATGAGAAAACTAAGGCACAAAGAAGTTAGGCAAGTTGGCCAAGATCATACCACCAATACACAGTAGAGTCAAAATTCAAAATCAACCTAACTCCAGTAAATACTGTTAACTCCTACAATATAATCCTTTAGACTAAAATCCTTTCCTTTGTGACCAACTAAATTTGATTATTTGGAAAAATAATCAAGACAAAATTGTAGAACCTACTCTTTCTTTGCACGAATGAAGGCCTAACAAGCAAATCAAAGTTCACCTAAATGCAGATGGTTATTTCTGGAGCTTATCTTGTCTTAAAAAAATAAAAAATAAAAAGTCCATCCTGGCCAACATGGTGAAACCTCGTCTCTACTAAAATACAAAAAATTAGCCAGGCGTGGTGGTGGGCACCTGTAGTCCCAGCTACATGGGAGGCTGAGGCAGGGGAATCGCTTTAACCTGGGAGACGGAGATTACAGTCAGCCGAGACTGTGCCACTGCACTCCAGCCTGGCGACAAAGCAAGACAGCATCTTAAAAAAAAATAAAAAAAACAATGTTCTCTTGTAACTGACAAAGAAAAGGTTGCGGAATCCAGTAAAATAATAAACATTTTCTCAGAAAGCAAGCAAGTTAGTAGATATTTCTGGAGTGAGTTAAGCTCAATATGTAGACGAATTCTTAACCTGTAAGTGACGACGTAGTATTAAAATTCTTCTCTTTTCTGGGACAGAAGGATAGATCTATTAGGGTAAGCAATTTCCAGACATGGAAAAAAAAAATGCGAGTTGCTGGAGGGCAGAGACTGCTTTTTCACCATAAGTCCCTGCAATGTCTAGCATACAGCAGCACTTAAAATACATTCAATTATGTTAGGCCGAATGCCTATAATTCCAGCACTTTGGGAGGCCAAGGCAGGCGGATCACCTGAAGTCAGGAGTTCGAGACCAGCCTGGCCAATATGGTGAAACCCCATCTCTAGTAAAAATATAAAAAGTAGTTGGCCATGGTGGCAGGGACCTGTAATCCCAGCTACCCAGGAGGCTGAGGCAGGAGAATGGCTTGAACCCAGGAGACGGAGGTTGCAGTGAGCCAAGATTACGCCACTGCACTCCAGCCTGGGCGAGAACAAGACTCTGCCTCAAAAAAAAAAAAAAAAATACATTTGGCCAGGTGCAGTGGCTTATGCCTGTAATCCAGACCTTTGGGAGGTCGAGGCAGGTGGATTATTTGAGGTCAGGAGTTCAAGATCAGCCTCACCAACACAGTGAAACCCTATCTCTAGTAAAAATACAAAATTAGCTGGGTGTGGTGGCACATGCCTATAATCCCAGCTACTTGGGAGACTCAGGCAGGAGAATCGCTTGAACCCAGTGGGTGGAGGCTGCAGTGAGCTGAGATTGCACCATTGCACTCCAGCCTCAGCAACAAGAGAAAAACTCCGTCTCAAAAAAAAAAAAAAAGGAATACATTCAATTATGTTAAAGGAACCAAAAAATGTGAACTTAATTTCTTAAATTGCAATGCAATGAAACTCTTGTAACATTTACCAACTTCCTTTTTATAATAATCAATCACTGGCAAGGAAGTCTGTTTTCCTGACAAAATCCTTAAACCAGGAGTTTTATATTTGAGTACCCCTTGGAACCTAGCACAATAGCAGCTCAACAGATCCTTGTCAAATATTACAAACTTAAACTTTATATACTTATGTTTCCTACAGGTCTCTCAGTGCCAATGTTTAAAGTAGAACTTAAAAGGCCGGGTACGGTGGCTCACGCCTGTAATCCCAGCACATTGAGAGGCTGAGGCAGGCAGATCACGAGGTCAGGAGATCGAGACCATCCTGGCTAACACGGTGAAACCCCATCTCTACTAAAAATACAAAAAATTAGCCAGGCATGGTGGCGGGTGCCTGTAATCCCAGCTACTCAGGAGGCTGAGGCAGGAGAATTGTTTGAACCCGAGAGGCGGAGGTTGCAGTGAGCTGAGATTGCGCCACTGCACTCCAGCCTGGGTGGGTGACAGAGTTAGACTCCCTCTCAAAAAAAAAAAAAAAAAAGTAGAACTTAAAATAACATGGTTTCTCATTTATAAAGCATCAGATATTATGAAGCCCCCTTTTTTTTTTTTGAGACAAAGTATCCCTCTGTCACTCTGTCGCCCAGGCTGGAGTGCAGTGGCGTGAACTTGGCTCACTGCAAGCTCCGCCTCCCAGGTTCACGCCATTCTCCTGCCTCAGCCTCCAGACTGGGACTACAGGCGCCCGCCACCACGCCCAGCTAATTTTTGTATTTTTAGTAGAGACGGGGTTTCACCATGTTAGTCAGGATGGTCTCGATCTTCTGACCTCGTGATCCACCCGCCTCAGCCTCCCAAAGTGCTAGGATTACAGGGGTGAGCCACCGCGGCCGGCCGAAGCCTTATTATAAGATATTTCTGATATCAGTCATATATTGTGATGTCAACAAAGCCATGAAAAATCAGTGAGTTAGCACATAAAGCACAGAATATAATAGAGTGAGCTGGAAAGAACCTGAGAAATCATATTCAAAACATTCAATAGGTAAGTGAGGAAACCAGGCCCCGGGAGATTTAAGTGAGCTGCCCAAGATCACAGAATTTAAGTGACCAGTAATACCAATGGTAGAACGCAGGTTTCCTGAATGTTGGCTCAAATACCTTTCCACAAAGAACTGCTTTGTGAGCTTGAGATGAAATGGATATGCTGAGAAATATTTTAAAGATATTTTAAATACTTTAATAATACTTTTAAATATTTTTAAAATTGCTTTATAGTAGCTATCACAAATCATTCCACCACCTCCTTCCTTTCTCTTGATTATAAAAAAGAACAGGACCGGGCTCAGTGGCTCACGCCTATAATCCCAGCACTTTGGGAGGCAGAGGCGGGCAGATCACCTGAGGTCAGGAGTTCAAGAGCAGCCTGGCCAATGTGGTGAAACCCCGTCTCTACTGAAAATACAAAATTAGCCAGGTGTGGTGGGTGCACGCCTGGCCTCCCGAGTCCCAGCTACTCAGGAGGCTGAGACAAGAGAATCACTTGAACCCAGGGGGCAGAAGCTGCAGTGAGCCAAGATGGTGCCATTGCACTCTAGCCTGGGGAGGGGAAGACTCCATCTCAAAAAAAAAAAAAAAAAAAGAAGTGATTTTATTTCCTTTGGATATATACCCAAAAGTGGCAATGCTGGATCATATGTTAGTTCTATTTTACCAGTATCTTCCTATTCAGTTTTTTTTTTTTTTTTTTTTGAGACGGAGTCTGGCTCTGTTGCCCAGGCTGGAGTGCAGTGGTGTGATCTCGGCTCACCCCAAGCTCTGCCTCCCAGGTTCACACCATTCTCCTGCCTCAGCCTCCTGAGTAGCTGGGACTACAGGCGCCCGCCACCACACCCGGCTAATTTTCTGTACTTTTAGTAGAGATGGGGTTTCACCTTGTTAGCCAGGATGGTCTCGATCTCCTGACCTCGTGATCCGCCCGCCTCGGCCTCCCAAAGTGCTGGAATTACAGGCGTGAGCCACCGCGCCCAGCCTCAGCTTTCTTATCTAACAATTCACCTGCTCAACTTCATTCACTCCCTATTCTCTTACTGCTTAACTTTATGTTCTACTTTTTTTTCTTATCCAGTAGTCTTCCTTCTCTCCTGACCTTTTAAAGTGATATGTCTTGTCCTCATGTTTTCCTTCACAATACTACTGTCAACTTCTCTCACCTTGTGGATCTAGATAACATTTCTTTTCTTTTTTTTTTTTTTTTTGAGACAGACTCTCACTCTGTTGCCCAGGCTGGAGTATAGTGGCACGATCTTGGCTTATTGCAGTGTCCACCTCCTGGGTTCAAATGATTCTCCTGCCTCAGCCACCCAAGTAACTGGGAATACAGGCACATGACATCACACCCTGCTAATTTTTGTACTCTTAGTAGAGATGGAGTTTCACCATGTTGACCAGACTGGTTTCAAACTCCTGACCTCAAGTGATCCGCCCACCTTGGCCTCCCAAACAAAGTGCTGGGATTACAGGCATGAGCCACCGTGCCTGGCCAAGATAACATTTTAAGTCATGAATTCATTTCCTTTTCTAAAGATTTAATAGGTATTATTTTATTTGATCCACACAACAATGCCAGGGATGGAGACAGGAATCAATACTTACCTATTTTACAGATGTATAAACTGAGGTCTGGCAAGATTAAATAACTCGCCGAAAGTCACACAGCTTGTCAGTGGCAAAATCAAATCGGAACCCAGATCTTTTCTTTCCAAGTCCTCTATTCTTTCTGCACTGAACCATGTTGTCTTTTTTTTTTTTTTCCAAGACAGGGTCTCACTCTGTCAGCCAGGCTGGAGTGCAGTGGCGTGATCATGGCTTACTGCAGGCTCAACCTCCTGGCTCAAGTGATCCTCCCATGTCACCCTCCCAATCAGCTAGGATTACAGGTACACGCCACCACACCAGCTGATTTTTTTTTATTTTGTGTGGAGTCAGGGTCTCGCCATGTTGTCCAGGCTGGTCTCAAACTCTTGGGTTCAAGTGATCCTCCCACCTTCGCCCCCAAAGTGCTGGAATTACAGGCATGAGCCACTGCACCTGGCCATGTTGTCTTCTTTTTCATTACCCACCTCTTAATCCCACACATGCACATGTCTAGATAGTATACAGAGATAAACGTGTATAAAACAACACAAATAGAAAAGGTATGCATATGTATAAGGGATCTACAAAAACAGAAAAGTCAGAAAACCCAAATTAAGAGCACAGTGTGGCTCACAGGCTAATCCCTGCAGAGGCAGCTTTGGGTTTCAGAACCAAGTGAAGCTGCCTATATGTTCAACCAACTGATGCAGTTAGCATCAACACTGCTCTCTCCTCACAGCAGGTATAAGACCAGAGCTTGGCCACTGCATCACTCTTGCCCCCAATTTCTCTCACAGGATGACACCATACCTGAAGTTCTCACAGTTTGAGTCACTTCCTTGGGTTAAGGCGTTGTCTCCACAAGGCCACTGTGAAATGCATGGTACCTGAGAAAGGAAGGAGAGTCCATTAACACATTACTTCTATATTTGTTTGTTTGTTTGTTTGTTTTTGAGATGGAGTCTTGCTCTGTCGCCAGGTTAGAGTGCAGTGGCATGATATTGGCTCACTCCAACCTCCGCCTCCTGGGTTCAAGCGATTCTCCTGCCTCAGCCTCCTGAGTAGCTGGGACTACACTACGGGCGTGCACCCCCACGCCTGGCTAACTTTTGTATTTTTAGTAGAGATGGGGTTTCACCACATTGGTCAGGCTGGTCTTGAACTCCTGACCTCGTGATCCACCCACCTCAGCCTCCCAAAGTGCTGGGATTACAGGTGTGAGCCACCACACCCAGCTGACTTCTATAGTTAAACACATCAGATCTGCAATGACCTTGCGACTCTAAAAGCACAAAGTCTCTTTTAAAAATTTCATGGGATAGACAATTTTTAATGGAGCAGACAGGACAAAAGAAAGAACTGAGGGAAAATGATTCATACGTATTATGGGAAGATACCAATCTGAGTATGACGGCTATCTGGCAAAATGAGGATGGCCATATAAATACACCAGCCTATAAGGGTCACCATAATGATAGTCCCTGCAACTTGGAGACTCCTAGGGACAGGAAAAGAAAACGCACACCAAGGATCTGGATATAGTCAGTTCTGAAAAGAAGCAAAAAAGCTGAGCTGGCAGCAGTTTTTCAAGGACAGTACACTGCTAGACTGGAGGAGGATAGAGGCAGGAACAGCTTCTGGTTAACTGCTTCTAGTTGTGAGGATAGTTTCCAACTTAACGTTTTTAGCTGAAAGCCAACCTCCCAACCAGAGAATGCTGCAATTCAATTCTGTGAACCCCCTAACTAATTTATATTGACTCAAAGCCAGTATCATTTACAGCCATAAAAGTCAACATGCCTTTACCGAGTGCTTATTATGGGCCCATAATTTGGCTAAGTACTATAAATACAAAAAAAAAAACCTTACATACTTTTGTCTTAATTCTTATAAAGGAAACCAATGTCCAAAACCCAAAACAGAGACTTAGGCAACAAGAAAGAAAGTGGCAAAACAACAAAACAGATGACTATTTCCTATCAGTACTAACACGAATTTTTTTTTTTTCTTTTGAGACAGAGTCTCATTCTTGTTGCCAGGCTGGAGTGCAGTGGCACAATCTCAGCTCACTGCAACGTCCGCCTCCCAGGTTCAAGCGGTTCTCCTGCCTCAGCCTCCCAAGTAGCTGGTACTACAGGCGCATGCCACCACACCCAGCTAATTTTTTGTATTTTAGTAGAGATGGGGTTTCACCACATTGGCCAGGATGGTCTCGATCTCCTGACCTCGTGATCTGCCCGCTTCAGCCTCCCAAAATGCTGGGATTACAGGCGTGAGCCACCGCGCCCAGCCCTAACACAAATTTCTTAAGACAGAATGAATACAACAAAACTTACTCCTAAGCCAAAATTCCTTGTTAAACTCTTGCCTAAACAGTCAAGACGCATAGGCTAAAAATCTCCCTTTTCTTTTTCTAGTCTAATACCAGAAGCTCTTCAGTAGTGCACATTGATCTTGGTAAACCAGAGAATACCAGTCCCAGAGTTACAAAACCTAGTTCTAGTTCTAGTTCCTACTCTTAACTAGTTTCAGGTAAATTATTTAACCTTTAAAACAAACAAACAACAACAAAACAGAAAACTAAGAGATTGGAGTTATCTAAGAATAGCATATATCTGGCACATGTCTACTACCTACTAGGTAACTGTCCACAGGAGACATCACTGATCAACCATAATACAATTTCTCAGAGCACCTACAACCAGAATCCTTCCAAACACAGTGCTTCTGGCAGCTTCCAATTAGAGCTGGCCAATAAACCAAAATATATTTGCCATTATGGACTAGATAATCTCTGTAACTTCTCCCAACTCTAAAACTCAATGAGCAAGTTTCTACAGGCTGAGAGAAAGACACTCCCAACAAGCCTAGATCAATACTTCTGAGAGGCATAAATTTCAGTCCAAACTCCAAGTTCTAAATTAGCCAGGCTTGGTGGCATGCACCTGTAATTCCAGCTACTTGGGAGGCAGCTACTTGGGAGGCTGAGGCACACGAATCGCTTGAACCCGGGAGGTGGAGGTTGCAGTGAACCGAGATCGCATCACTGCACTCCAGCCTGCGTGGCCGAGCAAGACTCCATCTCAAAAATAGTAACAATAACAAACTTCAAGTTCTCTTCCAAATTACACCTGACATAGTTCTTTCTAATTTCTCAAAGATGCTAATGAACAATTCACTCTCATACTATACATGACATATATAACCTGGCAATATTATTCAGACTTGCTAATGGGTTCTTTTGACAGAAAAGGAGCCCTTTACCCAGATTAGCTCTAAAAAAAAGTCCTCATCTAAAAATATGTCAACAATATTGCACTAGTAAAAAGCTAAATCCAATCCTTTGATCATCCCCACAACCTCTCTCCAAGGTCAGGCTTTGTCACTTCTCAACTAGACTTCTGCAATAGCTACTCCTTCATCCTTTCGCTCATCACCAGAGCAATCTTTCTTTTTTTGTTTTTTGATACCTATCTTTGTCCTGCAGTACACAGCAATTTTCCTAAAACACATATGTACTCACATCATTTCCCTGTCGAAAAATCTGCATCTATTTCTTTTTTTTTTCCTTCCTTTTGGTAAAGATGGGATATCACCATGTTGCCCAGGCTGGTCTCGAACTCCTGAGCTCAAGCGATTCACCCGCCTCAGCCTCCCAAACTGTTGGGATTACAGGTGTGAGGCACTGAGCCCAGCCCTGTATCTATTTCTACCAACATAAAATTCCAAATTTTTAGCATTATACTTAAAATTTTTAGCCAGAGCACAGTAGCTTACACCTGTAATCCCAACACTTTAGGAGGCCAAGGTGGGAGGACCACTTGAACACAGGAGTTCAAGACCAGACTGGACAACGTAAAGAGAACCTTTCTCTACAAAAAAATTTTAAAAATTAGCCAGGCATGCTAATGCATGCCTGTTGTCCCAGCTACTCAGGGAGGCTGGGGTGGGAAGATCACTTGAGCTCTGGAGGTCCTGTCACTGCACTCCATCCTGCGTGACTGGGTGAGACCCAGTCTCAACAACAAAAAATCACTTTTCATATACTTGCTTCCTTTAACCTTTCTGACCTTGCGTTTCAAAGTGCTCTCCTTCCCCATTCCACTCCATACTCCCTGAACCCTTTTTGTTCCATAATCCTCTGAATTTACACAGAGCATTAAGGCATTCACTCAGCCTACCCTGTCCTTCTCTTTCCCCGCCCTTTTCACACTCCTACTCTTCATCTAAGACCCAATGTGGGTTCGGGGCAAATCTTGCCTCTTCTAACCAATCCTCCACCCAGCCACACACACAGAATTGGTCACTTCCTCTTTCGTCTCAAAGCTTTTCGACCTTTCCTTGGTAAGTCTACAGTACCATTTGCCCTCAGTGGTTTCCAAGACCATCAGAATTACATAAGGCATGTGTTAAAAATAAATTGGTTGAAGCCAACCCAGACCTACTAAATCCATCTCAGAAGGTAAGACCCTGGAATTTCTAAGCTCTCCTAATTATTCTAATGGTCAAATTTGGGGACTACTGGTTTGTCTGCCTCTCCCAATAAGTGAAAAGATGTATTTTTTAGGGCCAGGAGTGGCGGCTCATGTCTGTAAACCCAGCACTTTGGGAGGCCAAGGCAGGTGGATCACGAGGTCAGGAGTTCAAGACCAGCCTAGCCAATATGGTGAAAACCCATCTCTACTAAAAAATACAAAAAAATTACCGGGAGTGGTGGCATGCGCCTGTAGTCCCAGCTACTAGGGAGGCTGAGGCAGGAGAATTGCTGGAACCCGGGAGGCGGAGGTTACAGTAAGCCGAGATCACACCACTGTACTCCAGCCTGGGTGACACAGTTAGATTCCGTCTCAAACAAACAAAAAAAGATGTATTTTTTTCTAAAGAATGTAGAAATGTTTGATTCTAGAATACACTGAAGAAGTACTCTGTACTCATTTTTTTAATTTCATATCATATCCTTGGTGACTTGACCTGTATGCTGAATGTAATGGAATTCCTTTTGGACTCACAAAACTTAAATTCACGGTTCAAAGAAGCAGTAGAATTTCCACCTTCATTTCTAAATTTTTTTTTTTATTTTTTGAGACAGGGTCTCACTCTGTCACCCAGGCTGGAATGCAGTGGCAACGGTAACAGCTCACCGCAGCCTCGACCCCCCGGAATCAGGTAATTCCCCCACCTCAGCCTCCTGAGTATCTGGGACCACAGGCGCCCGCCACCACACCCGGCAAATCTTTGTATTTTTTGTAGAGACGGGGTTTCACGATGTTGCCCAGGCTGACCTCCAATTCCTGGGCTCACGTAATCCGCCCACCTCAGCCTCCCAAATTGCTGGGATTACAGGCGTGAGCCACCACACCCATCCCATTGCTTTTTTTTTTTTTTTTTTTTTTTTTTTTGAGACGGAGTCTCTCTCTGTCGCCCAGGCTGGAGTGCAGCAGCAAGATCTCGGCTCACTGCAGCCTCCACCTCCCGGGTTCAAGCCATTCTCCTGCCTCAGCCTCCCTAGTAGCTGGGACTACAGGCGCGCGCCACCACGCCCAGGATTTTTTTTTTTTTTTTTTTTGTATTTTTAGTAGAGACGGGGTTTCACCATGTTGGCCAGGATGGTCTCGAACTCCTGACCTCATGATCTGCCCGCCTCGGCCTCCCAAAGTGCTGGGATTACAGGCGTGAGCCACACACAGCACTCGGCCCATTTCTTAATCTTAAAAATAAATCGTAGCTTAAATAAACCTGTAAATACACATAGCAAGCTCTCAGCAGATCTGCCATGAGAACTTCACCTCAACTGATAAACCATTCCTTAGCCGATTTTGAGAATGGAAATACACTGCCTTTACATACTTCCTGAAGATCGAATTCTATCAGGAAAAGATGCAGGAGAACCCACCTAAGTGGGTGGCTGGCTCCAGGGTCTTACTAATTTTCAAGGCAAAAATCCCACAATTCCCCATCCCCCACTCCAAACCAAGTATACTGCAGCTGTGGAAGAATGGCAGAAAATGTAATAAGATTAGGATACGAATACAACCAAGAAAACAAGGTTGCGTTGTAATTGGGGATAATGAATTCCTGGCCCTTTACAAGTTCACCTGGTTACATGTCCAACTAACTTTAGGCCCAGCGTCTACTTCGGGCGCACAAATTCTGCGATTCTCTTTTCTGTCGCGGACGGGAACTGTCTTGGAAAACTTGAGTTCTCCACTTAAAAGTCATGTCATCATGTTTCGACCCTTAGAATACGTTCAACGGCTACTTTTTTCTTTTCTCTGCTAAAGAAAAGGGCACTCTCCGGAGGAAGGGCAGTGACAGCTCCACGTCTGCAAAAGTCGGCGCCGCCACGACGGTGGCGGACGTCGGGGAGGGCGCCGGAGCCGGGACCACCACGCCGGGGGGACAATGGAAGGAGGAGGCGAGTGGGAGAGAGAAGGGGAGGCAGCCGCTGTGCTGGGCCCTTCTAGCGACTGGGGGCTCGGAAAAGTCTCGAGAAGGCCAGCTGGGTGGCGGGGGACCCGGCCGCCGCCCCTCACAGGGCCACGTCGCCCGCGCCGGCCCCGGCCGCCGGGCCCCGCGCGTAGGCCGAACCGCTGGAGAGTGGCCCCAGGCGGGGCTGAGGGGCGAGGGGCCGGACGGTTCCCACGCCCGTCGTGGCCCAGCCCTTTCACAACTTGGAGCCCGCGAGGCGAAGGCCTCCGGGAGCCTGTGCCAGACATTGATCCCTCCGAACGTCCAGACAACCCACCCCCACCGCCCGGCCCGGGCCAGTAGCCCGAGCTCCCCGCGCCCCCGACAGACACCGGCTCTGGAAGAAGGAGCAGCCGCGGCTCTGGGGTCCCGACCCGCGCGTCCCACTCCTCTACCCTAGTTCTCCCCGAACATTCTCATCCGGACTCCCTCCCTCTCCCGAGAACTGCCCCGAGTTCGCCCACGGGTGTTTACCGGGACTCGGGGCGGCGGCGACTCCTCAGTCCCTAGACTAAGATGGCAGCCGGTCCCGAGCCCCGACCACAGCTACTAGAGCGAGTTAGCAGCTAAAGCGCAGGCGCCTGAGCGCGGAAGTGGCCTAGACTACAAGCCCCAGCAGGCCTTGCGCGCCAGCCGTCCGGCCCGCCCCTGGCTTGAAGAGCTGGCTGCGGTGGTAAATCAGTTAAATCCCAGTTTTCCTCAGCTCCAGATGAGATGGGCGCGAGCGGCTCCCAGCACCTCCAGGCTTTTTTTTTTTTTTTTTAACACCCCGCCCACCAGAGCCTATAAGGACTGTGATTCTCAAACTATGGTGTGCATCAGAATCACCTAGAGAGCTTATTAAAACTTACACTGCTGACCCCCACCCCCAGAGTTTCTGATCAGAAGATCTGGCATAGGAGGATAGGGTCTGATAATTTGCATGTCCAACAAGCTCTCTAGTGATACTGCTAGCGAGTGAAATCATAATTTGAGAACCAATGGGCTATATAGGTTAGTTTATAACTTAGTTGTTCTTTTTTCTTTTTCTTTTTTTTTCTTCTTTTTGAGATAAGGTCTCACCCTTCACCCAGGCTGGAGTGCAGTGGTGCAGTCATAGCTCACTACAGCCTCACACTCCTGGGCTCAAGCGAGCCTCCCACCTGGGCCTCCTGAGTAGCTGGGACAGCAGGTGAGCACCACCACACCCGACTAATTTTGTTCTATTCTTTGTAGAGATGGGGATGGGGTGGGGTGCGGATGGGATGGGGCGGGGATAGGGCCACGGTGTCGCCATGTTGCCCAGGCTGGTCTCCAACTCCTGGGCTCAAGCGATACTCCCTCCTCGGGCCTCCCAATCGCTGAGATTACAGATGTGAGCCACTGCACCTGGCCTGGCTTAGCCTTTAACAATGTACATTGAAGGCCGTGGTTAAAAAGAAAATAAAAGAAAAAAAATGTACACTTGAGAGTTACACTGACCGGATTCAAATCCTCCCTTTTCTACCTTTTAACTGGGTGCCCTTAGGGATGATGACAACAGCTTAGTGGAGCCAACGTGGCCTGGCCGGTATTCTAAGAGCTGATACCAAGCTCCCTTTATTCTCACAACAAACCTATTACAGAAATACCATTATTATCCCCATTTTACAAATATATAAACTAAGTCACATACTTGATAAGAACCCAGGCAGTCTGGTGTGAAAGTCCGTTGTCTTAACCTTCTTCATGGATTGCTTGTGAGAAATAATAGGCTATGCAAGCAGAGACTCAGAGGTATGACTAAGTGCTCAATACTTAGTGACCTTTGCTATTACTGTTTAGCCTGTTTCCTCCTAATGAAAATAGTATTTTGCCATCTGGAAAGTCACTTACATTTTTCAAAGTGACTTTTTTTTTTTTTTTTTTTGAGACAGAGTCTTGCTCTGTCACCCAACCTGGAGTGCAGCGGTGCAATCATAGCTCACTGCAGCCAACCTCCTGGGCTCAAGTGATCCTCTCACCTCAGCTTCCTGAGTAGCTGGGACTCCAGGCTCAAGCCACCACACTAGCCTAATTGTTTTTATTTTTGTAGAGACGTGGACTCCCTGTGTTGCCCAGGCTGTTCTCAGACTCCTAGGCTTGGCTAGGGTCAGTGGCTTACACCTGTAATCCCAGGAGTTAGGGAGGCCAAGGCAGGCAAATCACTTGAGGTCAGGAGTTTGAGACCAGTCTGGCCAACATGGTGAAACCCCGTCTCTTTTTTTTTTTTTTTTTTTTTTTTTTTGAGACAGAGTATTGCTCTGTCGCCCAGGCTGGAGTGCAGTGGCGCAATCTTGGCTCACTGCAACCTCCGCTCGCCTCCTGGGTTCAAGTGATTCTTCTGTCTCAGCCTCCCAAGTAGCTGGGACTACAAGCGCATGCCATCACGCCTGGCTAATTTTTGTATTTTTAGTAGAGTTGGGTGAGCCACCACGCCTAGCCTTGTGAAACCCCTTCCCTACTAAAAACACAAAAATTAGCCAGGTGTGGTGGCGGGTGCCTGTAATCCCAGCTACTTGGGAGGCTGAAGCACGATAATTGATTGACCCAGGAAGGGGAGGTTGCAGTGACCCAAGATCACGCCATTGCACTCCAGCCTGGGCGACTCAGCGAGACTCTGTCTCAAAAAACAAACAACAAAAGAAACATCCAGGCTGGGCGCAGTAGCTCACTCCTATAATCCCAGCACTTCGGGAGGCTGAGGCGGGTGGATCACCTGAGGTCAGGAGTTTGAGACCAGCCTGGCCAACATGGTGAAATCTTGTCTCTACTAAAAATGCAAAAATTTGTTGGGCATGGTTTGGAAGGCCGAGGCGGATGGATCAACTGAGGTCAGGAGTTCGAGACCAGCCTGGCTAACATGGTGAAACCCCGTCTCTACTAAAAATGCAAAAATTAGACCGGGCACGGTGGCTCACGCCTATAATCCCAGCACTTTGGGAGGCCAAGGCGGGCAGATCACGAGATCAGGAGTTCAAGACCAGCCTGGCTATCATGGTGAAACCCCATCTCTACTAAAAATACAAAAATTAGCCAGGCGTGGTGGCGGGTGCCTGTAATCCCAGCTAGTTAGGAGGCTGAGGCAGAGAATTGCTTGGACCTGGGAGGCGGAGGTTGCAGTGAGCCAAGATCGTGCTACTGCATCCATCCTGGGCCACAGAGCGAGACTCTGTCTCAAAAAAAAAATGCAAAAATTAGTTGCGCATGGTGGCACACCCCTGTAATCTCAGCTACTCGGGAGGCTGGGGTGGGAGAATTGCTTGAACTCAGGAGACGGAGACTGCAGTGAGCCAAGATCGCGCCACTGCACTCCAGCCTGAGTGACAGAGTGGAACCCCATCTAAAAAAAATAAAAAATCAAACTCCTAGGTTCAAGCCTTCAAGCCTCAAGCAAAGTACTTTCAAAACCACTTCATGTTTCCTGCAACATGCCTTAGGAAAGATTGCTAAAATACAGATTCCTGCGCCCCATCCTCATTCAGTTTCTCTAGTGCAGTGGTTTTCAAACCTCAGTACTTATCAGAATTGCCTGCAAAGTTAGTTAAACTGTAGGTTGCTGAGGCCACTCCTAGAGTTTCTGATTCAGTAGGTCTGGGGCGGGGCCTGAGAATTTGCTTTTTTTTTTTTTGGAGACTGAGTCTCACTCTGTCGCCCAGGCTTGAGTGGAGTGGCCCAACCTCCGCTCACTGCAACCTCTGCCTCCCGGGTTCAAGCGATTCTCCCGCCTCAGCCTCCCGAGCAGCTGGGATTACAGGTGCATGCCACCACGACTGACTAATTTTTGTATTTTTGTAGAGATGGGGTTTCACCATATTGGCCAGGCTGGTCTTGAACTCTTGAGCTTATGATCTGCCCACCTTAGCCTCCCAAAGTGCTGGGATTATAGGCGTGAGCCACCGCACCCGGCCAGTACAAGGTATTTTTATGACCATTATACAGAGAAGAAAACTGAGTGTGACAGAAATTAAATGGCTTGTTGAAGATCACTCAGCCAGGAACCAGGGATCTAACCCTAAGTCCTGTAGCTCCAGATTCTGTATTCACCTACAATTTTAAAAACTATGTAAGGTTAGGCAAAACTAGTCTATGGTGTTAGAAGTCAGGATACTGGTTACTCTTTGAGGGGAGGGTGTACCTGGAAGAAGGCACAAAGACACCTCTCAGGATAGGTAATAATGTTCTGTGCCCTGATCTGGGTGGTGTTACTGTTTCAGGAAAAGGGTCCTGATTCAGACCCCAAGAGAGGGTTCTTGGATCTCGTGCAAGAAAGAATTTGGGGCAAGTCCATAAAATAAAGTGAAAACAAGTTATTTATTTATTTATTTATTATTCTTTTTCAGACAGAGTTTTGCTCTTGTCGCCCTGGCTGGAGTGCAGTGGGGCAATCTCAGCTCACTGTAACCTCCGCCTCCTGGGTTCAAGTGATTCTCCTGCCTCATCCTCCCGAGTAACTGGGATTACAGGCGCACACCACCACGCCCAGCTAATTTTTGTATTTTTAGCAGAGGTGGAGTTTCACCATGTTGGCTAGGCTGATCTTGAACTCCTGACCTCAGGTAATCCACCTGCCTCGGCCTCCCAAAGTGCTGGGATTACAGGCATGAGCCACGGCACCCAGCCAATAATGAGTTTATTAAGAAAGTAAAGGGGCCGGGCGTGGTGGCTAACGCTTGTAATCCCAGCACTTTGGGAGGCTGAGGCGGGTGGATCACGAGGTCAGGAGTTCAAGACCAGCCTGGCCAACATAGTGAAACCCCACCTCTACTAAAAATACAAAAATTAGCTGGGCGTGGTGACGTGCGCCTATAATACCAGCTACTCCAGAGGCTGAGGCAGGAGAATTGCTTGAACCAGGACCCAGGAGGCAAGGTGGAGGCTGCAGTGAGCTGACATCGCACCACTGCACTCCAGCCTGGGCAACAGAGCAAGACTCCATCTCAAAAAAAAAGAAAAAGAAAAAAGAAAGTAAAGGAGGCCGAGCGTGGTGGCTCACACCTGTAATCACACCACTTTGGGAGGCTGAGGCGGGTGGATCACTGGAGGTCAGGTGTTTGAGACCATCCTGGCCAACATGGTGAAACCCCATCTCTACTAAAAATACAAAAAAAGTTAGGCGGGCATGGTGACGCACATCTGTAATCCCAGCTACTCAGGAGGCTGATGCAGGAGTATCGCTTGAACCCAGGAGGTAGAGGTTGCAGTGAGCGGAGATCCTGCCACTGCATTCCTGCCTGGGAGACAGAGCAAGACTCCCTCTAAAAAAAAAAAAAGAAAGTAAAGGAATAAAAGAATGGCTACCCCATAGTCAGAGCAATGGCTCGAGATGCTGGTCTAAGGATAGAGTTATTTCTTGATTATATGCTAAACAAGGGGTGGATTATTTATGAGTTTTCCAGGAAAGGGGTGGCCAATTCCCAGAGCTGAGGGTTACTCCCCTTTTTAGACCTTATAGGGTAACTTCTGGATGTTGCCATGGCATCTGTAAACTGTCATGGCACTGGTGGGAGTGTCTTTTAGCATGCTGATCCATTATAATTAGCATATAATGAGCAATGAGGATGACCAGAGGTCACTTTAATTGCCATCTTTGTTTTGGTGGGTTTTAGCCAACTTCTTTTTCGGCAAGGTCTTTATGACCTGTATCTTGTGCCAAACCCCTCTCATTCTGTGACTTAGGATGCCTAACCTCTCACGCCTGTAATCCCAGCACTTTGGGAGGCCGAGGCGGGTGGATCACAAGGTCAGCAGTTCGAGACCAGCCTGACCAATATGGTGAAACCCTGTCTCTACTAAAAATACAAAAATGAGCCAAGAGTGATGGCAGGCGCCTGTAGTCCCAGCTACTTGGGAGGCTGAGGCAGGAGAATTGTTTGAACCCAGGAGGCAGATGTTGCAGTGAGCAGGATCATGCCACTGCATTCCAGCCTGGGCAACAGAGTAAGACTCCGTCTCAAAAAAAGAATGAAGAATGCCTAACCTCCTGGGAATGCAGCCCAGTAGGTCTCAGCCTTATTTTGCCCAGCCCCTATTCAAGATGGAGTTGCTCTGGTTCAAAAGCCTCTGACAGTACACAGGCTTTCTCACTTTGTGAAAATTAATTAAGCCATATACTTATGATTTCTGCATTTTTCTCTATTCATATTATACATCAATAAAAGTTTACTTAAAACAAATATATGTTTTATTTTATTTCATTTTTATTTATTTACAGACAAGGTCTCTGTCACCTAGGCTGGAGTGCAATGGTGTGATCATAGCAGCCTCAAACTCCTGGGCTCAAGCAATCCTCCCGTCTCAGCCTCTAAATATATATTTTTTTGTTTTGAGACAGAGTCTTGCTCTGTCGCCCAAGCTGGAGTGCAGTGACGCAATCTTAGCTCCTGCCTCAGCCTCCCAAGTAGCTGGGATTACAGGCGCCTGCCACCATGCCCAGCTAATTTTTTTGTATTCTTACTAGAGACAGGGTTTCACCATGTTGGCCAGGCTGGTCTTGAACTCCTGACCTCTGGTGATTCACTGGCCTCAGTCTCCCAAAGTGCTGGGATTACAAGTGTGAGCCACCATGCCCAGTCCCAAATATATGTTTTAAATGGATATTGGCCAGGAGTAGTGTCTCATGCCCATAATTCCAGCACTTTGGGAGGCTGAGGCAGGAGGATCCTTTGAGGTAAGGAGTTCTAGACCACCCTGCAGAACACAGAGAGACTCCATCTCTAATAATAGTAATATAAATAAATAAATGAAACTCATTTTGTTTCAAAAATGCATCTCCAGCTGGGCGCGGTGGCTCACACCTGTAATCCCAGCACTTTGGGAGGACAAGGCGGGTGGATCACGAGGTCAGGAGATCGAGACCATCCTGGCTAACACGGTGAAACCCTGTCTCTACTAAAAAATACAAAAAATTAGCTGGGCGTGGTGGCAGGTGCCTGTAGTTCCAACTACTCGGGAGGCTGAGGCAGGAGAATGGCGTGAACCTGGGAGGCAGAGCTTGCAGTGAGCCGAGATCGTGCCGCTGCACTCCAGCCTGGGTGACAGAGCGAGACTCCATCTCAAAAAAAAAAAAAAAAAAAAAAAGCATCTCTTTCTACTACATATCAATGATTCTAAAACTTTATAGTGCACCAGAATCGCCTGAAGGACTTGATAAAACTCAGATTGCTAGGTGTCACCCAAGAATTTCTGAGTCAAGAAGCTCTGTTAGGACCGAGAAACTGCATTTCTCTTTTTTTTTTTTGAGATGGAGTTTCACTCTTGTTGCCCAGGCTGGAGTGCAATGGCGTGATCTCGGCTCACTGCAACCTCTGCCTCCGGGGTTCAAGCAATTCTCCTGCCTCGGCCTCCCGAGTAGCTGGGATTACAGGTGCCCGCCACCATGCCTAGCTAATTTTTTGTATTTTTAGTAGAGACAGGGTTTCACCATGTTGGCTAGGCTGGTCTCGAACTCCTGACCCCAGGTGATCCACCTGCCTGGGACTCCCAAAGTGCTGGGATTACAGGCATGCGCCACTGCGCCGAGCTGAGAAATTGCATTTCTAACAAGTTCCAGGTAATGCTGATGCCCACCTAGCATGATACTTTGAGAACTACTGGACTATGCTATCCTAACCTTCTTACTAATGCCAACAGGATGGGTCAGCTCTCATCTGCGAGGCAGCATCTAACAGGAGTTAGTAATTTCGGCTTCAGCGGCATATGTATCAAGGATCTAGTCCTTATTATGTCAATAAATTGCTTGTGGGGTGGGGGCGGGGGGGCAGGGGTTCTTAGGCAAAGTCACCTGAACCTCAGTATCCAAATCTCTAAATGAGTCTAATAGAACCTACCTCCTAGGATGTTGTAAAGATTCTAGAACATCCTGGGTTTGTAGTTGGTGATTGTCCAAGAAGAAGCCGAGTTTGTGAGGGCAGGGAATCCCAGCCTGGCCATTTCCTCATTCTCCCATGCTATGTGGCTCTAGCTCCCAAGTTCCCTGATCCAGAACTCAGCCTGGTCTTGGCCTGGTCAGAATGCAGGATCAGTGGTTGATAAAACTGAGCCACCTTTACCTTCCTTCTGCCTATGACACCTGTGCCAATCCAGGACAGGACTAGCCCTGCTAAAGCCGGGGCCAGAAACCTAGAGGAGCCTGTCACCAGCAAGGGAAGGAGGTTCCTAGGCCTCCTAGGAGAGGAGGAGGGCAGGAAGCAGGGATGCAGAGCTGGAAGGAGTTGGGAGAAAAACCCCAGCGGCCCACATGCCACCTGCCTCTTACCAGATTTCCCTGCAGAACACTTAGTCATGCTGCTGTCCCCCTCTTTCCTGGAGCCTCTTTGCTTTCACTTGCCAGAGGAAGGTTTGAAAAACTGTGTGTTAATGGAGAGAAGACACCACGAGACTTCTGAGGGCCTGAGATCTGGATCCAAAGAGACCACTTAAGGCTGGGTGTGATGGCTTATTATTTCTCTTTAAGAATGTTTACTTCTCTTTGAAATAAGGTACACAAGTTCTGTCCGTGGTCCCAGGTTGCCAGATTTAGAAAATAAAAATATAGAATGCCCAGTTAAATTTGAATTTCAGATAAACAACAGATAATTTTTAGTATCAATATGTGCAGCTATTGCATGTAACATACTATTACTAAAATTTTTCTCATTGTTTATCTAAAATTAAAATTTAACTGGGCATTCTATATTTTATTTGGCAACTCTACTTCCAAGGCTTTATAATACACTTTCTAGATCAGGGGTAATAAAGTTAAATGCCTCCTAGGACCATCCAGGTAAAATAAAAAATAACATTTAGGCCAGCCTCGATGGCTCACACCTGTAATCCCAGCACTTTGGGAGGCCAAGGTGGGCAGATCACTTGAGGTCAGGAGTTTGAGACCAGCCTGGCCAACATGGAGAAACACTGTTTCTACTAAAAATACAAACAAACAAAAAAAAATTAGCTAGGCGTGGTGGCATACACCTGCGATCCCAGATACTTGGGAGGCTGAGGCACAATAATCGCTTGAACCTGGCAGGTGGAGATTGCAGTGAGCCGAAATTGTGCCACTGCACTCCAGCCTGGGCAACAGAGTGAGGCTCTGTCTCAAACAAAACAAAACAAAACAAAACAAAAAACAAAAACCCACCTAGGCCAGGCACAGTGGCTCACGCCTGTAATCCCAGCACTTTGGGAGGCCGAAGCGGATGGACCACCTGAGGTCAGGAGTTCAAGACCAGCTTGACCAACATGGTGAAACCCCATCTCTACTAAAAATACCAAACAACTAGCCAGGCATGGTGGCAGGTGCCTATAATCCCAGCTACTCGGGAGGCTGAGGCAGGAGAACTGCTTGAACCCGGGAAGTGGAGGTTTCAGTGAGCCAAGGTCTCGCCACTGCACTGTAGCTTGGGCAACAGAGCAAGACTTTGTCTCAAAAACAAACAAACAAACAAAAAACCAAAAACATTCAGAAACAAATAGTAAATTGTAGTTAATGATAGGCATGCTGAAGTGTTTAGAGGTAGTGAACTCTGCAACTTCTTTGAAATGCATCAAAAAAATTAGATGGGACTGGGCACAGTGGCTCACACCTGTAATCCTAGCACTGAGGTCAGGAGTTTGAGACCAGCCTGGCCAACCTGGTGAAACCCTGTCTCTCCTAAAAATACAGAAATTAGCTGGGCATGGGGGCGGACGCCTGTAATCCCAGCTTCTTGGGAGGCTGAGGCAGGAGAATCACTTGAACCTGGGAAGCGGAGGTTGCAGTGAGCCGAGATCACACCACTGCACTCCAGCCTGGGCGACAGAGCAAAACTCTGTCTCAAAAAAAAAAAAAAAAAGCTGGGTGTAATGGCTCATGCCTATAGTCCCAACTACTCAGGAGGCTGGGGTGGGAGAACTGCTTGAGCCCTGGAGGTTGAAGCTCCAGTGAGCCTTGATCTTGCCACTGCAATCCAGCTTGGGCAATAAAGAGATACTCTCTCTCAAAAAATAAATAAACAGGCCAGGCACGGTGGCTCAGGCCTGTAATCCCAGCTCTTTGGGAGGCCGAGGCAGGCGTATCACTTGAGGTCAGGAGTTCAAGACCAGGCTGGCCAACATGGTGAAACCCCATCTCTACTAAAAACACAAAAATTAGCTGGGCTTGCTGCCACATGCCTGTAATCCCAGCTACTTGGGTGGCTGAGGCAGAAGGATTGCTTGAAACCGGGAGGTGAAGGTTGCGGTAAGCAGAAATGATGCCACTGCACTCTGGCCTGGGCGACAGAGTGAAACTCTGTCTCAAAAAAATAATAGTAAGATGGATGGGAGGAGAGATGGAGAAACAGATGAATGAATAAATATGCAACAAAGCAAATGTAGCAAACAGTTAACAATTGTAGAATCTAGGTAATGGGTAGATGAGCATTCACTATACAGTTCTTTCAACTGCTTTATATGTTTGAAAATTTTCATAATATAGTATTGGGAGGAAATCTTGCACAAGCAAAATGCAGCCCAAGCCTGAGCAACATAGCAAGACCCTGTCTCTACTAAACTAAAATAAAAACATTAGCCAGCTGTGTTGGCAAAAGGCTGAGGGGGGAGGATCAAATGAGCCTAGGAGGTCAAGGCTACAATAAGCCATGTTCGCCCGACTGCACTCAAACCTGGGTGACAGAGTGAGACTTTGTCTCAAAAACAAACATATAAACAAAAACCCAAAAAGGCTGGGCACAGTGGCTCACGCATGTAATCCCAGTACTTTGGGAGGCCAAGGCGGGTGGATCACTTGAGGTCAGGAGTTCGAGACCAGCCTGGCCAACATGGTGAAACCTCATCTCTACTAAACATACAAAAATTAGCCGAGTGTCGGGGCATGAGCCTGTAATCCCAGCTACTCAGGAGGCTGAGGCAGGAGAATCTCTTGAATCTGTGAGGCGGAGTTTGCAGTGAGCTGAGATGACCCCATTGCACTCCAGCTTGGGTGACAGAACAAGATTCCATCTCAAAAAAAAAAAAAAATGCAGTCGATTTTCACAGATGAATTTCCAGTCCCTGATCCATTTGCAGCCAGCTCCATCTTCTATTGTTCCTCTTTTTTGGGCTACAAACTAGCATGACTTTATTTACAAAGTTCCTTTCTCCTTGCTCTTTTCCCAATATTCCTCCTAATCGGGTTCAAGTTCCCTTCCTACTATTTATTTGCCATGTGACCTTGCCTCTCTGGGCCTCTGCTGACATCTGGAAATTGAGGTCAAATGTATTTTTTTTTAAATTTATCTTGACGCAGGAGTTTGGACCATTTAATCTGGGAAGATTTCCTCCTTCCTCCCTCCCCAAACCATAAGCCTTTTTTTTTTTTTTGAGACGGAGTTTTGCTCTTGTTGCCCAGGCTGGAGTGCAATGGTGCGATCTTGGCTCACTGCAACCTCTGCCTCCCGGGTTCAAGCGATCCTCCTGCCTCTGCCTCCTGAGTAGCTGGGATTACAGGCATGCACCACCACGCCCAGCTAACTTTATATTTTTAGTAGAGAAGGGGTTTCTCCATGTTGGTCAGGCTGGTCTGGAACTCCTGACCTCAGGGGATCTGCCCACCTCAGCCTCCCAAGGTGCTGGGATTACAGGCGTGAGTCGCTGAGCCTGGACTATCCATAAGCCTTTCAAGGAGAAAGAGCCAGTCTTGTCCATACTCATGTGTCTTCTGGCACGTAGTGACACCTTAAGGGTGCTCAGGAAATGCTTGAATGAAACCTCTCTGTAAACAGAAAGGAGGAGACAAGGACATATATTGAGTGCCCATCGTGTGTTTATGAACTAGATGTGCCTTTATTCATCCCACAGCTACCCAGTGAGGTAGGAGTCACTGTGATTCCCACTTTCATAGAGGAAGAAACAGGTTCAGAAGGCTAAAGTGACTGGCCAAAATTCACAGTGAATGCAAGAAACAGATCTGAGATTGGAACTCAGGACTGTCTCTTTCAACTTCATCACAACTGCCTCTTCCTGAATCAATGATAGGAAGAGTCTCTTTTTCTGTATCCTTCAAATTTTCTATACTGAATTAGAAGTAGGAAAAAAAAAGTTACAGGCCGGGCACAGTGGCTCATGCCTGTAATCTCAACACTTTGGGAGCCTGAGGTGGATGGATCGCCTGAGGTCAGGAGTTCAAGACCAGCCTGGCCAACATGGTAAAACTCCACCTCTACTAATAATACAGAAATTACCCTGGCATACCATGCCTGTAATCCCAGCTACTCGGGAGGCTGAGACAGGAGAATCACTTGAACCTGGGAGGCAGAGGTTGCAGTGAGCCGAGATCGCGCCATTGCACTCCAGCCTGGGTGACAGAGCAAGACTTCATCTCAAAAAAAAAAGAAAGAAAGAAAGAAAGAAAGAAAGAAAGAAAGAAAGAAAGAAAGAAAGAAAGAAAAAGTCTGGGCATAGTGGCTCACGCCTATAATCCCAGCAATCTGAGAGGCTGAGGTGGGCGGATCACGAGGTTAGGAGTTTAAGACCAGCCTGACCAACATGGTGAAACGCTGTCTCTACTAAAAATACAAAAATTAGCTGGGCATGGTGGCGCGCACCTGTAATCCCAGCTGCTCAGGAGGCTGAGGCAGAAGAATCGCTTGAATCCAGGAGGCAGAGGTTGCAGTGAGCCAAGATCACGCCACTGTACTCCAGCCTGGGCAATAGAGCAAGACTCCATCTCAAAAAAAAAAAAAGTTATAAAAATAGATCACCATAAGGAGCTCTCAGCACATCCCCCTGCAATTTTGGGGAGATTTGAGCTTCAGAGGGGCAACTGCAAGACTAAAGAACAGCCTTAGATAATAATCAGCATGTCAGAGCTTCTTCTAGTCCTGCTCATTATCCTCAGTTCCTTCTTTTCTTGTTCTCAAACCTAAAGTTATCCTTCTTCCAGGAAAGCCCCATTGGCCTATCTCTACAAATTACAGACCTGAATAATGTCTTGCCTAAAGTTCTCACTGGAGATTTCAGTCTCAAAAACAAACAAACAAACTTAACCTGCCTTACTTGCTTTTCTTTTTTTTCCTTTTAAAAATTTTTATCAGGCCGGGCGCTGTGGCTCACGCCTGTAATCCCAGCACTTTGGGAGGCCGAGGCGGGCAGATCACGAAGTCAGGAGATCGAGACCATCCTGGCTAACACAATGAAACCCCATCTCTACTAAAAATACAAAAAATTAGCCGGGCGTGGTGGCGGGCGCCTGTAGTCCCAGCTACTTGGGAGGCTGAGGCAGGAGAATGGTGTGAACCCGGGAAGCGGAGCTTGTGGTTAGCAGAGATCGCGCCACTGCACTCCAGTCTGGGCGACAGAGCAACACTCTGTCTCAAAAAAAAAAAAAAAAAAAGAATCAGCCTATATCATGCTTTGATTTGTTTCCTTTTAGTCACTTGCTTCTAGTTGATTTTAAAACCTATATAGCTAAAAGTCACATAGCTAAGCAGTATATAACTAGACTTCCACAACTTCCTTATAGATAACATCTCTGATGTATAGGTCACTGTGACAGTGGTTGCTTAAGTTGTTTTTCAGGAACTCACAGTCAGTTCTTATCCAGTTCAAGATAGCTGAGCCCACCGACCCTTCACCTCGGCCTGCTTGAGTATCTGATGGGTGACCTTTCGATGTTAGAGTGCCAAAAAGCCCTAAAGTCCATCCTTAGATCGTACTAATGATGTCATTTTGTGAACATGCATCCTATGAACCATAAAGCTTAACTGTGCTTGCACAGATCACCAATGGCCCCACTTTTCTTTACCTCCAATCACCTTTCCCTACACCTTGGACCACCTTGCTTCTTTATCCCATAAACATCCCTAAACCCTGTTTTCAGAGATGCAGATTTCAGACATGTTCTCCTATCTCTTCACTGGGCTGCCTTGTGAATAATCTCTTTATTGGCTGCAAAACTTATCATCTCAGTGATTGGCTTACTGTGCAACAGGCAGAACGAACCTGGTTCGGTAATGTTGATTTTTCAGCTGAGGCAACTATCCCAGAGTGGTTAGGTGACTTCCCTGAGATCAGCTAGTAATTGATGGAATCAGGATTCACATTTGATCGGCCCGACCTAGAGCCCTCACTCTGAACCTTTAAACCAACATCTTTCAAGGGGTTGGGCAGTGACAGATGTACACAAGATGATTTTAGGTGGTGCCATAAATGGTCATTTAAAACAACTTTTGCTGGGCGCAGTGATTCACATCTGTAATCCCAGCACTTTGGGAGGCTGAGGTGGGTGAGTCACCTGAGGTCAGGAGTTCAAGAGCAGCCTGGCCAACATGGCAAAACCCTGTCTCTACTAAAAATAACAAAAATTAGCCAGGTGTGGTGGCAGGCGCCTGTAATCCTGGCTACTCGGGAGGCTAAGGCAGGAGAATCGCTTGAACCCAGGAGGCGGAAGTCTCAGTGAGCCAAGATTGTGCCATTGCACTCCAGCCTGGGCAACAAGAGTGAAACTCCATCTCAAAAAATAAATAAATAACTTTTTTTTTTTTTTTTTAAATAGAGACTGGTTTTGCCATGTTGCCCAGGCTGGTCTCAAACTCCTGGGCTCAAGTGATCTGCCAGCTTCAGCCTCCGAAAGTGCTAAGATTATAGGCATGAGCCACCGTGCCCAGCCTAAAAATATGTTTTTATTGTGAAAAATATCAGAGATAGATAAGAAAAGAGAAAACAGTATAATGAATTTCTAGTGTCATAAGCTTCAAATACCAGTAACAATAGTTTTCAGACTGGGCATGTTTGTTCACACCTGTAATCCAAGCACTTTAAGAGTCTGAGGTGAGAAGATCACTTGAAGTCAGGAGTTGGAGATCAGCCTGGGCAACATAAAGAGACCCTCATCTCTAAGAAAAGGCTGGATGCGATGGCTCATGCCTGTAATCCCAAACTTGGGGAGAATGAGGCAGGCGGATCACTTGAGGTCAGGAGTTCAAGACCAGCCTGGCCAATATAGTAAAACCCTGTCTCTACTGAAAATACAAAATTAGCCAGGCGTGGTGGCGCATGCCTGTAGTCCCAGCTACTAGGGAGGCTGAGGCAGGAGAATGGCTTGATCCTGAGAGGCGTAGGTTGCAGTGAGGTGAGATCATGCACTGCACTCCAGCCTGGTGACAGAGCAAGACTTGGTCTCAAAAAGAAAGAAAAATAGTTTCATCTACTACCTCCATTGATGGCTTATTTCAAAGCAAATCCCAGACATCATATAATTTCTTCTGTCAGTATTTCAATAGATTGTGTGGTAGCTTTTTATCTTAGCAGTTGCATTCCTTAGTAATGTATGTACTGAAGCAGTGGGTGGCTAATGCATTGAGCTGGTCATTTCACAGATATTGCTTAGGATGTGGCTAAAGTAGGATTTTAGCTATTAAAACTATGAGATGCCATGTTTTCACTATCAGATTGGTCAGGAACAAAAAATTTGCTATCTCAACAGTGTTACCAAGCAAGTGAGAAACAGCCATACTCCTGATTGGAGTATAAATTGATGTGATGCCAATTGTGTGGTGGAAGGACAATTTGGCTGTATCTATCAAAATTTTAAAAATATATGTCAGGACTGGGCACAGTGGCGTATGCCTGTAATCCCAGCACTTTGGGAGGCCGAAGTGGAAGGATTGCTTGTATCCAGGAGTTGTGGACAACCATAGGCAACATAGCAAGACCCCATCTCTACAAAAAATAAAAAATTATTTGTGCATAGTGGCGCAGGTGTGTAGTCCCAGGTACTCAGGAGGCTGAGGCAGGAGGATTGCATGAGACCAGGAGGTTGAGGCTGCAATGAGCTGTGATCCTGCCACTGTACTCCAGTCTGGGCAATAGAATGAGACCTTGTCTTAAAAAAAAAAAAAAAAAAAAAAAAAAAAAAGACATAGGAGAAAATCTTCAAGACCTTGGGTTAGGCAAAGATTTCTTAGATATGGTGGTAGATAGAGCTCCCTCTCCCCTCTCCCCTCTCCCCTCCCCCCTGTCCCCTCTCCCCTCCCCCCTGTCCCCTCTCCCCTCTCCCCTCTCCCCTCTTTCCACGGTCTCCCTCTGATGCCGAGCCGAAGCTGGACGGTACTGCTGCCATCTCAGCTCACTGCAACCTCCCTGCCCGATTCTCCTGCCTCAGCCTGCCGAGTGCCTGCGATTGCAGGTGTGCGCCGCCACGCCTGACTGGTTTTCGTATTTTTTTGGTGGAGACGGGGTTTCGATGTGTCGGCTGGGCTGGTCTCCAGCTCCTAACCGCGAGTGATCCGCCAGCCTCGGCCTCCCGAGGTGCCGGGATTGCAGACGGAGTCTCGTTAACTCAGTGCTCAATGGCGCCCAGGCTGGAGTGCAGTGGCGTGATCTCGGCTCGCTACAACCACCTCCCAGCCGCCTGCCTTGGCCTCCCTAAGTGCCGAGATTGCAGCCTCTGCCTGGCAGCCACCCCGTCTGGGAAGTGAGGAGCGTCTCCGCCTGACCGCCCATCGTCTGGGATGTGAGGAGCCCCTCTGCCTGGCTGCCCAGTCTGGAAAGTGAGGAGCGTCTCTGCCCGGCCGCCATCCCATCTAGGAAGTGAGGAGCGCCTCTTCCCGGCCGCCATCACATCTGGGAAGTGAGGAGCGTCTCTGCCCGGCCGCCCATCGTCTGAGATGTGGGGAGCACCTCTGCCCTGCCGCCCCGTCCGGGATGTGAGGAGTGTCTCTGCCCGGCCGCCCTGTCTGAGAAGTGAGGAGACCCTCCGCCCGGCAGCCACCCCGTCTGAGAAGTGAGGAGCCCCTCCGCCCCGGCAGCCACCCCGTCTGAGAAGTGAGGAGCCCCTCCGCCCGGCAGCCACCCCGTCTGAGAAGTGAGGAGCGTCCTCCCTCCTCATCTGGGAGGGAGGTGGGGGGGTCAGCCCCCCGCCCGGCCAGCCGCCCCGTCCGGGAGGTGAGGGGCACCTCTGCCCGGCCGCCCCTACTGGGAAGTGAGGAGCCCCTCTGCCCGGCCAGCCGCCTCGTCCGGGAGGGAGGTGGGGGGGTCAGCCCCCTGCCTGGCCAGCCGCCCCGTCCGGGAGGCGAGGGGTGCCTCTGCCCGGCCGCCCCTACTGGGAAGTGAGGAGCCCCTCTGCCCGGCCAGCCGCCCCGTCCGGGAGGGAGGTGGGGGGGTTAGCCCCCCGCCTGGCCAGCCGCCCCATCCGGGAGGTGAGGGGCGCCTCTGCCCGGCCGCCCCTTCTGGGAAGTGAGGAGCCCCTCTGCCCGGCCAGCCGCCCCGTCCGGGAGGGAGGTGGGGGGGTCAGCCCCCCGCCCGGCCAGCCGCCCCGTCCGGGAGGGAGGTGGGGGGTCAGCCCCCCGCCCGGCCAGCCGCCCCGTCCGGCCAGCCGCCCCGTCCGGGAGGGAGGTGGGGGGGTCAGCCCCCCGCCCGGCCAGCCGCCCTGTCCGGGAGGTGAGGGGCGCCTCTGCCCGGCCGCCCCTACCGGGAAGTGAGGAGCCCCTCTGCCCGGCCAGCCGCCCCCTCCGGGAGGGAGGTGGGGGGGTCAGTCCCCCGCCGGGCCAGCCGCCCCGTCGGGGAAGTGAGGGGCGCCTCTGCCCGGCCGCCCCTACTGGGAAGTGAGGAGCCCCTCTGCCCGGCCAGCCGCCCCGTCCGGGAGGGAGGTGGGGGGTCAGCCCCCCGCCCGGCCAGCCGCCCTGTCCGGGAGGGAGGTGGGGGGGGGTCAGCCCCCCGCCCGGCCAGCCGCCCCGTCCGGGAGGTGAGGGGTGCTTCTGCCCGGCCGCCCCTACTGGGAAGTGAGGAGCTCCTCTGCCCGGCCACCACCCCATCTGGGAGGTGTACTCAACAGCTCATTGAGAACGGGCCATGAAGACAATGGCGGTTTTGTGGAATAGAAAGGGGGGAAAGGTGGGGAAAAGATTGAGAAATCGGATGGTTGCTGTGTCTGTGTAGAAAGAGGTAGACATGGGAGACTTTTCATTTTGTTCTGTACTAAGAAAAATTCTTCTGCCTTGGGATCCTGTTGATCTGTGACCTTACCCCCAACCCTGTGCTCTCTGAAACATGTGCTGTATCCACTCAGGGTTGAATGGATTAAGGGCGGTGCAAGATGTGCTTTGTTAAACAGATGCTTGAAGGCAGCATGTTCGTTAAGAGTCATCACCACTCCTTAATCTCAAGTACCCAGGGACACAAACACTGCGGAAGGCCGCAGGGTCCTCTGCCTAGGAAAACCAGAGAACTTTGTTCACTTGTTTATCTGCTGACCTTCCCTCCACTATTGTCCTGTGACCCTGCCAAATCCCCCTCTGCGAGAAACACCCAAGAATGATCAATAAAAAAGAAAAAAAAAAAAAAAAGATTTCTTAGATATAACAACAAAAGCTTAATCTATAAAAGGAAAAATTGGTCAATGAAACCATCAAAATTCAAATTTTTCTGTATCTTAAAAGACACCATTTGCTTTCTGTGCTACCCACGGAGGGGTCCATGTGACATTGTTCTGGATTCCCATTGTAACTTCAAGGGAAACTTTCACAATGTCCAGAGCCCTTGATGTCCTGCCAATGAAGAAAGAGGATGCCTTCAAGTTCCTTGTAGCAGGATAGCAGGAACCCACTTAGGTGGCATCAGCCTTGACTTCCAAATGGAACAGCACTTTTTTTTTTTTTTTGGAGACAGTCCAGCTCTGTCACCCAGGCTGGAATGCAGTGATGCGATCTCAGCTACTGCAACCTCCGCCTCCTGGGTTCAAGCGATTCTCCTGCCTCAGCCTCCCTAGTAGCTGAGATTACAGGTGCCTGCCACCATGCCCAGCTAATTTTTGTATTTTTAGTAGAGACGGGGTTTCACTGTGTTGGCCAGGCTGGTCTCGAACTCCTGACCTCATGATCTGCCCACCTCGGTCTCCCAAGTGCTGGGATTACAGGCGTGAGCCACTGCACCCGGCCACTTTTTTTTTTTTTTTTTTTTTTTGAGACAAAGTCACACTTTTGGCCAGGCTGGAGTGCAGTGGCGCCATATCGGCTCACTGCAATCTCTGCCTCCTGGATTCAAGCGATCCTCCTGCCTCAGCCTCCTGAGTACCTGGGATTACAGGCACACGCCACCATGCCTGGCTAATTTTTGTATTTTTAGTAAAGATAGGGTTTCACCATGTTGGCCAGGCTGGTCTCAAACTCCTGACCTCAAGTGATCCGCCTGCCTCAGCCTCCCAAAGTGCTGGGATTACAGGCATGAGCCACTGCGCCTGGCCAGAATAGCACATCTATAAGAGGAAAAGTGACAGCATCTACATCGTCAATCTGAAGAGGACCTGGGAGAAGCTTCTGCTGGCACCTCTTGCCATTGTTGCCATTGAGAACCCTGCTGATGTCACTGTCCAATCTTCCAGGGACACTGTCCAGCCAGCTGTGCTGAAGTTTGCTGCTGCCACTGGAGCCACTCCAGTTGCTGGCCACTTCGCTCCTAGAACCATCACTAACCAGATCCAGGCAGACTTCTGGGAGCCACGGCTTTTTGTGCTACTGACCCCGGGCTGACCACCAGCCTCTCATAGAGGCTTCTTAGGTACACCTACCTACCGTTGATCTGCATCACACAGATTCTCCTCTGTGCTATGTGGACACTGGCATCCCATACAGCAAGAGAGCTTCCTTAGTGGGTTGAATGTGGTGGAGCCTGGCCCGGGAAGTTCTGCACATGTGTGGCATCATTTCTCGTGAACACTCGTGGGAGGTCATGCCTGATCTCTGCTTCTACAGAGATTCTGAAGAGACTAAAAATGAAGAGCAGGCTGCTGATGAGAAGGCTGTGACCAAGGAGGAATTTCAGGGTGAATGAAGACTGCTCCAGCTTCTGAGTTCACTGCTACTCAGCCTGAGGTTGCAGACTGGTCTGAAGGTGTGCAGGTGCCCCCTGTGCCTATTCAGCAGGTCCCACTGAAGACTCAGCCTGCCATGCAGGCCTGGTCTGCGGCTTCCCCTGCTCAGGCCGCTGAATCACTGAATGGGTAAAAGCAACTATCGAATGGTTTTAAGGTATTGTTGCATGGGCTCTTAAGCAACCTGGAAATAAGGTTGATAGAAAATAAACACCAGTTTCTAAAAAAAAAAAAACTAGCTAGGCACGGTGGCTCATACCTGTAATCCCAGCACTTTGGGAGGCCGAGGCGGGCAGATCACCTGAGGTCGGGAGTTTGAGGCCAGCCTGGCCAACATGGAGAAACCCCATCTCTACTAAAAATACAAAATTAGCCGGGCATGGTGGCGCATGCCTGTAATCCCAGCTACTCGGGAAGCTGAGGCAGGAGAATCGCTTGAACCTGGGAGGCGGAGGTTGCGGTGAGCCGAGATAGCGCCATTGCACTCCAGCCTGGGCAACAAGAATGAGACTCCATCTCAAAACGAAACAAAAAAAAGGACCATTAATAAGTTGTTCATAGGCTGAGTGCGGTGGCTCATGCCTGTAATCCTAGCACTTTGAGAGGTGGAGGCAGGAGAATTGCTTGAATTCAGGAGTTTGAGACCAGCCTGGGCAATATAGCAAGACCCCATCTCTAAAAAAATTTTATTTTAATTGTTCACTTAAAATGTTTATTTATTTTTTTCCTTGAGACGGAGTCTCGCTCTATTGCCTAGGCTGTAACCTCCTCCTCCCGGGTTGAAGCAATTCTCCTGCTTCAGCCCCCCGAGTAACTGGGATTACAGGCTTGCACCACCACACCCAGCAAATTTTTATATTTTTAGTAGAAATGGGGTTTCACCTTGTTGGCCAGGCTAGTCTTAAACGCCTAACCCCAAGTGATCCGCCCACCTCAGCCTCCCAGAAGGTTGGAATTACAGGCGTGAGTCACAGCGCTGAGCCCTAAAATGGTTAATTTTATGCTATGTGAATTTTACTTTAATTTTTTTAAAGTCATCATCAAGAAAATGAAAGACAAGCCACAGACTAGGAGAAAATATCTGTATAATAAGTATATGATAAAGGACTTATAGTCACAATATACAAAGAGCTCTTACAACTCCGTAATAAGACAAACTACTCATTTTAAAAATGGACAAAAGACCCGAATAGACATTTCACCAAAAAAGATCCAGAAATAGCTAATAAGCACATGAAAATATGCCCGACATCATTAGTCATTAGTGAAATTGGGGTCCCTTTCTCTAAATCATCTTTAGACAAAAGCACAGACCTGCCTCCCTGGCATGTTCTTAACCTTGGCAAAATAAACTTCTAAATTGATTGAGACCTGTCTCAGAAACTTTTTGGTCAACACCAGACACAAAATATCGCATAGTCCATGTATATGGAATGTCCACAATGGGATGCCATTTTATTATTTTATTTTATTTTTTGAGACAGAGTCTTGCTCTGTTGCCCAAGCCAGAGTGCAGTGGCAAGATCTCAGCTCACTGCAAACTCTGCCTCCTAGGTTCAAGTGATTCTCCTACCTAGGCCTCCCAAGTAGCTGGGATTACAGGCACGTGCCACCACACCCAGCTAATTTTTTTTTTTTTTTGAGATGGAGTTTCACTTTTGTTGCCCAGGCTGGAGTGCAATGGCACGATCTCGACTCATGGCAACCTCTGCCTCCTAGGTTCAAGTGATTCTCCTGTCTCAGCCTCCTGAGTAGCTGGGATTACAGGCACCCGACACCATGCCTAGTTAATTTTTGTATTTTTAGTACAGACAGGGTTTCACCATGTTGGCCAGGCTGGTCTCGAACTCCTGACCTCAGGTGATCCACCCGCCTAGGCCTCCCAAAGTGTTGGGATTACAGGCATGAGCCACTGTGCCCAGCCATATATTTTTTTTTAATTACATAGAGACAAAATCTCACTATGTCACCCAGGCTGGCCTCAAATTCCTAAGCTCCAGTGATCCTCCCGCCTCAGCCTCTGAAAGTGCAAAGATTACAGGGATGAGCCACTTCACCCAGCCTATAATTTGAAAAAAAAAAAAAAAAATTGGTACAATTTACTGACCACCCCATGAATACATAATTGACTTTTCCCCTACTAGCTTCTTTTTCTCTTGCAACATGTGGATTCAGTAATGTGACCTCACCCTTCCTCTTTCCCCTCCAAGCCTGCTTTTCCCCTTGAAATATTGAAGCCCTGAAAATCATCTTTGGAGAAAGGCACAGACCTGCCTCCCTGGCACATTCTTAACCATAGCAAAATAAACTTCTCAATTGATTGAGACCTGTCTCAGATACTTTTTGGTTTAAACCAGTCACAAAAATATCACATATTCCATGTATATGGACTGTCCAGAAAAGGCAAATCTACAGAAACAAAAAGTAGCCTGGGTGAGGTGGCTCACGCCTGTAATCCCAGCACTCTGGGAAGCTGAGGCGAACAGATGGGTTGAGCTCAGAATTCAAAGCAGGCAGATGGTTTGAGCCCAGAGTTAGAGACCAGCCTGGACAACATGGTGAAACCCCATCTCTACAAAAAATTCAAAAATTAGCTGGGCATGGTAACATGCGCCTATAGTCCCAGCTACTTGGGAGGCTGAGGTAGGAGGATTGTTTGAGCCCAGGAAATCGAGGATGCAGTGAGCCATGATCTTACCATGGCATTCCAGCCTGGGTGACACAGTGAGATTCACTCTCAAAAAAAAAAAAAAAAAAAAAGGAAGCATAGGGGCATAGGGTGTCATGAGACCATGAAGAGCTAGCTTTTTTTTTTTTTTTTTGAGACAGAATCTCACTCTGTTGCCCAGGCTGGAGTGCAGTGGCATGATCTCGGCTCACTGCAACATCAGCCTCCTGGGTTCAAGCGATTCTCCTGGCACAGCCTCCCGAGTAACTGGGACTACAGGTGCCCACCAACATGCCTGGCTAATTTTTGTATTTTTTTTTTTTTTTTCTGAGATGGAGTCTTGCTCCGTCGCCCAGGCTGGATGCGGTGGCACAATCTCGGCTCACTGCAACTTCTGCCTCCCGGGTTCAAGCAATTCTCCTGCCTCAGTCTTCTGAGTAGCTGGGACTACAGGTGCACAGCACCATGCCTGACTAATTTTTGTATTTTTAGTAGAGACGGTGTTTCACTATGCTGGCCAGGCTGGTCTCAAATTCCTGACCTCGTGATCAGCCCACTTCGGCCTCCCAAAGTGCTGAGATTGCAGGCGTGAGCCACTGAGCCCAGCAATTTTTGTATTTTTAGTAGAGATAGGTTTTACCATGTTGACCAGGCTGGTTTCCAACTCCTGACTTCAAGTGATCCACCTGCCTTGGCCTCCCAAAGTGCTGGGAATACAGGCGTGAGCCACTGAGCCCAGCCCTAGAGCTAGCATTTAATCCAACTTAGGGGATAAGGGAAGTATCTTAAGCAATAAGAATATATTTTGTTGGCTGGGCGCAGTGGCTCATGCCTGTAATCCCAGCACTTTCGGAGGCCGAGGCAGGCGGATCATGACATCAGGAGATCGAGACCAGCCTGGCAAATGTGGTGAAACCCCGTCTCTACTAAAAACACAAAAAATTAGCCAGGTGCAGTGGCATATGCCTGCAGTCCCAGCTACTCAGGAGGCTGAGGCAGGAGAATTGCTTAAACCTAGGAGGCGGAGGTTGCAGTGAGCCGAGATTGCATCACTGCACTCCAGCCTGGGCAATAGAGCGAGACTCTGTCTCAAAAAAAAAAAAAAAAAGAATCTTTTGTTAAAATATTTGGCCTTTTGTGCTAGATCCTTGAAGCCCCTCTTGGAATAGCTTCAGTGCCAGAAGGTGAAAGATAAAAATATTGTTATTTAAAACAATCCCTTTTCAAACACACTTGAGTTTATATTTTGTTTTGTTTTGAGAGGGAGTCTCGCTCTGTCACCAGGCTGGAATGCAGTGGTGCGATCTCCACTCACTGCAACCTCTGCCTCCCCGGTTAAAGAGATTCTTGTGCCTCAGCCTCCTGAGTAGCTGGGATTACAGGCACGTGCCACCATACCTGGCTAGTTTTGTGTATGTGTGTTTTTTTTTTTTTAGTAGAGACGGGTTTTCACCATGTTGGCCAGGATGGTCTCAATCTCCTCACCTCATGATCCGCCCGCCTTGGTCTCCCAAAGTGCTGAGATTACAGGTGTGAGACACAGCGCCCGGCTGAATTTATGTTAATGAGAGGATTCGGGGAAAGTTCCAAGATAACCACAGGATGGGAGAGTGGCTGCCAGAGGATCCAACCATTAGTTCAAAGGGTTGAAACTTTCAGCCCCACCCCCAACCTCCAGGGAGGGTCTCTGAGTGAAGTTAATCACCAATGGCCAATTATTTATCAATCATGCTTACCTAATGATGCTTTTTTTTTTGAGACAAGAGTCTCACTCTGTTTCCCAGGCTGGAGTGCAATGGCGTGATCTCAGCTCACTGCAATCTCCACCTCCAAGGTTCAAGCAATTCTTGTGCCTCAATCTCCCGAGTAGTTGGGACTACAGGCACCTGCCACCACAACCGGCTAATTTTTGTATTTTTAATATAGATGGGGTTTCACCGTGTTGGCCAGGCTGGTCTCGAATTCCCGACCTTAGGTGGTCTACCTGCCTAGGCCTCCCAAAGTGCTGGGATTACAGGTGTGAGCCTCTGGGCCCAGCCTGACGCTTCCATTATAAACCAAAGCGACTGGGTTCAGAGAGCTTCTAAATAGCTGAACACCCGTAGGCTTCCAGGAAGGTGAATGAGAGCACATCCACACGCAGGAGGAGGAGGCGACACCCCATCTCCATAGGGATAAAAGCTCCCGTGCTCCAGACCCTTTCAGACTTTACCCTTTGTTCTCTCCATCTGGCTGTTTATTTGTATCGTTTGTAATGTATATGTTTCCCTGAGTTCTGTAAGTCCCTCTACCAAATTAATGGAACCCAGGGAGGGAGTTGTGGGAATCCTGATTTATGGCTGGTTAGTTTGAAGTTCTGGAGGCCTGGACTTATTACTGGCATCTGAAGTGAGGACAGTCTTGGGGACTGAGCACTCAACCTATGGGACCTGGTGTTATTTTCAGGTGGATAGTATCAGAGTTTATTTGGACTAGAAAACACCCAGCTGGTGTCCACTGCAGAACTGACTGATTGCCTGATGTGTGGGGAAAACCCCTATACATCTTGTGTCAGAGGCCTGTTGTGAGTATAGCGGGAGAAACTGAGTTTGTTTTTTCTGGTCATGGTGGTTGTACAACTCAATAAATTTACTATAAATCATTCAATTATACACTAAAAGTGTGTGCATTTTATGGTATGGCAATTATACCTCTATAAAGATGTCTTCAAGGCTGGGTGCAGTGGCTCACGCCTGTAATCCCAGCACTTTGGGAGGCTAAGGCGGGGGCGGATCATGAGTTCAGGAGTTCAAGACCAGGCTGGCCAACATGGTGAAACCCCGTCTCTACTAAAAATACAAAAAAATTAGCTGGGCGTGGTGCGTGCGTGTAATCCCAGCTACCCGGGAGGCTGAGGCAGGAGAATCGCTTGAACCAGGAAGTCAGAGCTTGCAGTGAGCAGAGATTGCGCCACTGCACTCCAGCCCGGCGACAGCAAGATTCCATCTCAAAAATAAAATAAAATACATAAAATAAAATAAAGATGTCTTCAAATATAAGGCCTCGGCCAAACGCCGTGACTCACATCTGTAATCCCAGCACCTTGGGAGGCTAAGGAGGGAGGATCGCTTGAGCCCAGGAATTCAAGACCAGTTTGGGCAACATAGGGAGACCCCAGTCTCTATAAAATACACAAAAATTAACTGGGTGTGCTGGTATGTGCCTGCCGTCCCAGCTACTCTGGAGGTTGAGATGGGAGCATTGGTTGAGCCCAGGAGGTTAAGGCTGCAGTGAGCCATGATCCTGCCACTGCACTCCAGCCTGGGTGACAGAGCGACACCCTGTCTAAGAAAAAAAAAACAAAGACTTCAACCTGGGAAGGTTGATTGTCTGCCCTCCCCGCCAAAAAAAAAAAAAAAAAAAAAGAAAAGAAAAGAAAAGAAAAACCAGCCAGTGGTTCCTAGCCATTTCATCTCTAAAAATTTATCTCTTAGATAAATATGCAATGAACAAAATAACTGATGAACATGGTTATTTGTCATAACAATGTTTGTAATAGGTAAACATTGGAAATAAAGTCAATGTTCAACAGTGGAGGACTAGATAAATTATGGTACTAGAAAAACTATGCAGGAACTAAAAAAAAAAAAAAAAAAAGAAGAAGAAGGCGGCAGGTATAGTGACATAAGCCTGCAATCCCAGCTACTCAGGAGGCAAAGGTGTTGAGAACTTTGCTCCTTAGTTCAGCTAAAACCAGGTCCTTGTCACACAACCAGGAAGAATTAGGAAAGTGGAGACATTGAAGGGTGAGGAGAATGGAATTCACTGGGTGAAAAGGAAAAAAGAAAAAAACTCTCAGCAAAGCGAGAGGCGAGAGGCGATCCTGCTAACGGGCCCCTACCTAGCAAATTGATTACCAGGCCACCACACAGGAACTGGAGAGGCTAGGCTACTCTCCGGGCATCCAGCTCGAACTTCCTGTGGCTCCACCCTGTTCTTCCAGTGTACAGGCAGGCCTTCCCCTTATCTGCCTCCTGCATCTATCAGCGGGAGGAGAGTTTCAGCCCAGGAGTTCAAATCCAGCCTGGGCAACATGGCCAGATACCATCTGAAGAAAAAATTTAAAAGGCCGAGCACAGTGGCTCACACCTGTAATCCTAGCACTTTGGGAGGCTGAGGCAGACGGATCACGAGGTCAGGAGTTTCAGACCAGTCTGGCCAGCATGGTGAAACCCCGTCTTCACTAAAAATACAAAAATTAGCTGGGCATGGTGGTGGGCACCTGTAATCCCACCTACTTGAGAGGCTGAGGCAGGAGAATTGCTTGAACCTGGGAGGCGGAGGTTGCAGTGAGACAAGATGGAGCCAATGCACTCCAGAGTAGGCAAGAAAGCAAGACCCCGTCTCGGGGGAAAAAAAAAAAGAATGAGGCATATGTACGAATATGATTAGTATTCAAACTATTTTATTTAGAAAATAGGCCGGGCGCAGTGGCTTATGCCTGTAATCCCAGCACTTTGGGAGGCCGAGGCGGGCAGATCACGAGGTCAGGAGGTCGAGACCATCCTGGCTAACACGGTGAAACCCTGTCTCTACTAAAAATACAAAAACCAAAAAAAAAAAAAAAAAATTAGCCAGGCATGGTGGCAGGCGCCTATAGTCCCAGCTACTGGGGAAGCTGAGGCAGGAGAATGGCGTGAACCCGGGAGGTGGAGCTTGCAGTGAGCCGAGATTGCGGCACTGCACTCCAGCGTGGGCAACAGAGTGACACTCCATCTCAAAAAGAAAAAAGAAAATAAATAGCCTGGCAAGGTGGCTCATGCCTGTTATCCCAGCACTTTGGGAGGCTGAGGCAGGAGAATTCCTTGAGGCCAGGAGTTTGAAACCAGCCTGGGCAACATAGTGAGACCCTGTCTCTACAAAAAATAAAAACAAATTAGCTATGCATGGTAGCTCGCACATGTAGTCCCAGCTACTCAGGGGTGGGGGTGCTGAGGTAGGAGGATTGCTTGAACCTAGGACGTGGAGGCTGCAGTGAGCCATCATCATGCCACTGCACTTCCAGCCACAGAGTGAAACCATGTCCCCCCACCAAAAAACAAACAAACAAACAAAAAAAGGCCAGGTGGCTCACACCTGTAATCCCAGAGCTTTGGGAGGCCAAGGTGGGCGGATCACCCGAGGTCAGAACTTCGAGAGCAGCCTGGCCAACATGGTGAAACCCCATCTCTACTAAAAATACAAAAATTAGCTGAGCGTGGCAGTGGGCACCTGTAATTCCAGTTACTCAGGAGGCTGAGGCAGGAGAATCACTTGAACCAGGGAGGCAGAGGTTGCAGTGAGCCGAGATTGTACCACTGCACTCCAGCCTGGGTGACAGAGGGAGACTCCGTCTCAAAAATAAAATAAAATAAAATGAATAAATAAATTAAATAAAATAAATGAAGTGAGTCAATTTAAAGAAAAATATGAGGCCAGGCCTGGTGACTTACACCTGTAATCACAGCACTTTGGGAGGCTAAGGGGGGCAGATCACCTGAGGTCAGGAGTTGGAGACCAGCCTGGCCAACATGATGAAACCCCATCTCTACTAAAAATACAAAAAAAAAATTAGCCGGGCGTGGTGGTGCACGCCTGTAATCCCAGGTACACGGCAGGCTAAGGCAGGAGTATCACTTGAACCCAGGAGGCGGAGGTTGCAGTGGGCCGAGATCGTGCCATTCATTGCACTCCAGCCTGGGCAAGAAGAGCGATACTCCATCTCAAAAAAAGAAAAAAAAAGAAAAAAAAAAAAAACAAGAACAACTATTGCTACTTGCAAAAACAGGAGAATTGCAGAAACATAATGATAGTGAAAGAAGCCAGACCAAAAAAATGCATACCATAAAAAATATACTTTACAATTTTATTAATTTATTTATTTTGAAACAGGATCTCTCTTTGTCACCCAAGCTGGAGTGCAGTGTGTGATCATAGCTCACTGCACCCTTGCACTCTTGGCTTTAAGTGATCCTCCCACATCAGCCCACCCCAAGTAGCTGAGACTACAGGCGTGAGCCACCACATCTGGCTAATTTTTTAAAAAGTTTTTGTAGAGACAAGGTCTTGCTGTGTTGCCCAGGCTGGTGTTGAACTCCTGAGCTCAAGTGATCCTTCCGCCTTGTACTAAAATATACCCTACGTTGCTGGGATCACAGGCATGAGCCACTGTGCCAGGCCTACTTTGTTTAAGTGTTTTAAGAACAGGCAAAACAGGCCAGGTGCGGTGGCTCACACCTGTAATCCCAACACTTTGGGAGGCAGAGGTGGGCGGATCACCTGAGGTCAGGAGTTCAAGACCAGCCTGACCAACATGGCAAAACGTCATCTCTACTAAGAATACAAAATTAGCTGGGCGTAGTGGCACAAGCCTGTAATCCCAGCTACTTGGGAGGATGAAGCAGGAGAATCACCGAATCACTTGAACCCAGGAGGCAGAGGTTGCAGCGAGGCGAGATTGTACATTGCACTCCAACCTGGGTGACAGAGTGAGACTCCATCTCAAAAAAAAAAAAAAAAAAAAGAACAAAAGAACAGGCAAAACAAACCTAGGGTGACAGAGGTAAGAATACTGGTAACTCTCAAGTGTCAGGAATTGGCTGGGAGAGATCACAAGAGAGGCTTCTAGGGGATGGGAAATGTTTCTTTGTTTGTTTGTTTTTTGAGATGGAGTTTTGCTCTTGTTGCCCAGGCTGGAGTGCAATGGCGCGATCTCAGCTCACTGCAACCTCCGCCTCCCGGATTCAAGCAATTCTCCTGCCTCAGCCTTCTGAGTAGCTGGGATTACAGGCATGTACCAACACACCTGGCTAATTTTTTGTATTTTTAAAAGAGACAGGATTTCACTGGGTTAGCCAGGATAGTCTCAATCTCCCAACCTCAGGTGATCTGCCCGCCTCGGCCTCCCAAAGTGTTGGCGTTACAGGAGTGAGCCACTGCACCTGGCGGGAAATGTTTATATGTTGATTTGGTTACACAAAAATCTATACACACACATAAATTATTTGAATTGTACACTTAATATTTGCTCAGTTTATTATATGTATATTATATTTCAACAGAAAATTAAAAATAATATGCAACAGGGAATGATGAGCATAAGGTTCAGGAGGATGGTTACTAGGGTTGGGAAAGAGGTTGGGTGGGGAGGGAGGTATATAGTCAGATGTAGGTTATTGTTAAGGTTCTACATTTTATTTTGGGATGGTGGCTTCACAAGTGACTGTCATTACTTTAAAAAACTAATTAAATAAAAAATTATTTCAAAATAATACAAATGGTACACATACTGATAGAGTTGTTATGCAGTGTGTCAATCAAGATTCTTAGTTGCAAACAAAACAAACCAACTCACTTCAGTTTAAACAGGAAAGAGTTATTACAGGATGTTGGGTGGCTCACAGAATCTCCATGAGGGGCAAAGCCATAGTATTGGGAGCTATGCATAGGTAGGAACAACTCCTAAAATCACCCTGGGGAGTCAGGCCAGAGGAGATGCCAGGATGCAAGGCAGAGACACTACAGCTTGTTCTGCCAACCCTGAGTTCTTTCTTTTTTTTTTTTTCTTTGAAACGGAGTCTCGCTCTGTTGCCCAGGATGGAGTGCAGTGGCGTGGATCACTCAAGCCCAGGAGGTCGAGGTTGCAGTGAGCCATGATCACGCTACTGCACTCCAGCCTAGGTGACAGAGTAAGACCACTTCTCAAAAATAAATAAATAGGCCGGGCGCGGTGGCTCACGCCTGTAATCCCAGCACTTTGGGAGGCTGAGGTGGGCAGATCATGAGGTCAGGAGATCGAGACCAGCCTGGCTAACACGGTGAAACCCCGTCTCTACTAAAAATTAGCCGGGCGTGGTGGCGGGCGCCTGTAGTCTCAGCTACTCTGGAGGCTGAGGCAGGAGAATGGCGCGAACTCTGGAGGCGGAGGTTGCAGTGAGCCGAGATCGCGCCATTGCACTCCAGCCTGGGCGACAGAGTGAGATTCTATCTCAAAAAATAATAATAATAATAAATAAATAAATAAATAGGAATAAAAATAATTTATCTTAAGCTGGCCTTGGTCATAAGAAGGAGGCATTCAGTCAGGCACATATGCTAGTTACTGCTGAACCCCTGATGAAAGAGATAAAATCTCGTTAAAGTTCCCTGATTAAGCCAGGTGCTGTGGCTCACGCCTGTAATCCCAGCACTTTGGGAGGCCGAGGCGGGCGGATCACCTGAAGTCGGGAGTTCGAGACTAGTCTGACCAACATGGAGAAACCCCATCTCTACTAAAAATACAAAATTAGTCGGGCATGGTGGCACATGCCTGTAATCCCAGCTACTCCGGAGGCTGAGGCAGGAGAATTGCTTGAACCTGGGAGGCAGAGGCTGCGGTGAGCTAAGATCCCACCCTTGCACTCCAGCCTGGGCAACAAGAGCAAAACTCTGTCTCAAAAAAAAAAAAAAAAAAAAGTTCCCTGATTAAAAAACAAAGCTGCCAGGAGTGGTGGCTCATGCCTGTAATCCCAGCACTTTGGGAGGTCAAGGCGGGTGGATCACCTGAGATCAGAAGTTCGAGACCAGCCTGGCCAACGTGGCAAAACCCCGTCTCCACAAAAAATACAAAAATTAGCAGGATGCGGTGGCGCAAGCCTGTATTCCCAGCTACTCAGTAGGCTGAAGCACGAGAATCGCTTGAACCTGGGAGGTGGAGGTTACAGTGAGCTGTGATCGTGCCACTGCACTACATACAGCCTGGGTGATAGAGGGAGACTTTGTCTCAAAAAAAAAAAAAAAAAACAAACAAAAAAAACAGAGGCCTGGCCTGGTGGTTCATGCCTGTAATCTCAGCAGTTTGGGAGGCTGAGGTGGGTGGATCACTTGAGGTCAGGAGTTCAAGACCAGCTTGGCCAACATGGTAAAACCCTGTCTCTACTAAAAATACAAAAATTAGCCAGGCATGGTGGCGGGCGCCTGTAATCCCAGCTACTCAGGAGGCTGAGGCAGAAGAATTGCTTGAACCCGGGAGGTGGCGGTTGCAGTGAGCCAAGATCACACCACTGCACTTCAGCCTGTGCAACAGAGCGAGTCTCCATCTTGAAAACAAAAACAAAAACCACGAAAGTTGGTGTCAAGCCCAGCACAGGGCAGAGCCTGCATGTGAGAGCTAAGTGGCTTCCGCTGTGGGGAGAAGCTTCCTGGGGCAGGGCAGGGCGTTGAGCAGCACCTGAGAGTCCGGAGGCATTGACAATTTATTATTTCCATCCAATAAAGCATTCATACCTTGCTGTCTTGCTTCATTTTCTTCCCCCAACAACCCGGAAGCAAATATTCGCTATTTCTGCTTGGCAGACGAGGAGATGAGGCTCAAGGGGTTGAGTAACTTGACAAAGGACAAATCAGTAGCAGAGCTAAAATTTTTGTTTAGGTCTTTTTTTTTTGAGATAGGGTCTCACTCTGTTACCCATGCTAGGGTACAGCGGCGCCATCACAGCTCACTGCAATCTCCACCTCCCGGGGTCACGTGATCCTCTAACCTCAGCCTCCTGAGTAACTGGGACTACAGGCTAGTGTATCACAGGACCGGCTAATTTTTGGTAGAGACGGGGTTTCCCCATGTTGGCCAGGCTGGTCTTGAACTCCTGACCTCAAGTGATCTGCCTGCCTCATCCTCCCCAAAGCGCTGGGATTACAGGTGTGAGCCACTGTGCCCAACCCAGCAGAGCTAAAATTTAAACCTGCTTCTCAGAGATAAATTAAGGAGCAAAGGAAGGCTTTGTTGGATAGCTTCCAGAGGTTGGGAATGTCCCTGGAAAGTGCTGAGATGGAGTCAATTCTGTTGACTGGGGACTCCTAGTAGATAAGCAAGAAATTAGTTGATAAGTTCTAGTGGTGGGGATGATGAAGACTGAGCACCCCAAGGGGAATGCTTGCGGAGTGATAAATAGTCCCTACACTGCCTTCTAGGGAGATCAAGGTTCCCCACGGGGCTTCTGTCTTAGGAGGTTCTATGAAAATGTAGTCAGAGCTGAATTGCCAGGAAAATGAAGAGACTGGGGGTTGCTACTTCATCTTTCCTTTTGGCCCTTCCTCATATAGCTCTCAACCTCTCCTCTTGATTAGTGGAGACCATATAATAATACAGCAATATTGGTTCCTATCTGCTGTGCATTTGCTATGAGCCAGACTCTTCTTATTTTTATTTATTGGTTTATTTATTTTTTGAGACAGGGTCTTGTTCTGTGGCCTAGGCTGGAGTGCAGTGGTACAATCACAGCTCACTGTAGCCTCAACTTCCCAGGCTCAAGCGATCCTCCCACCTCAGCCTCCCGAGTAGCTGGGACTATAGGCGCACATCACCATGCCCAGCTAATTTTTGTATTTTTTGTAGAGACGGGGTTTCGCTGTGTTGCCCAGGCTGGTCTCAAACTCCTGGGCTGAAGCGATCCACCTACCTTGGGCTACCAAAGTGTTGGGATTACAGGCGTGAGCCACTGCACCCAGCTTAGCCAGATTCTTTTCATGTATCATATGGAATCCTCATGATTATATAAAGCAAGTCCTCCCATCATCCTCATTTTAAGGAAAAGGAGGCAAAGTGTGATTGTATTCATTGTCTGTTGCTGTGTCAGGAATTACCCCAAAACTAAAAAGCTTAAAACAGCAATAAACATTTATTACCTCAGGTATTTTCTATAGGCAAGAAATTCAGGAGCTGATTAGTTGAGTGATTCTCACCAGAAACATCTCATAAGGTTCAAGATGTTGACCAGGGCTGCAGTCATCTGGAAGCTGGACTGGGGTTGGAGGATACAGTTTCAAGCGGGCCCGTGCACACGGCTGGCAAAGCAGTTGGCTGTTGGCAAGCAGTCTCAGTTACTTCTTGCTGTGTGAGTCCCTGCATTGGCTGTGCTTATAACATAGCATATAACATTGAGTGTGCTTATAACATAGCAGCTAAGTTCCCTTAGGGCAAGTGATCCAAGAGAGCAAGATGGAAGCTGCAGTCTCTTTGTTTTTTTGTTTGGTTTTGTTTTTGAGACGGAGTCTCGCTCTGTTGCCCAGGCTGGAGTGCAATGGTGCGATCTTGGCTCACTGCAATCTCTGCCTCCCAAGTTCAAGCAATTCTCCTGCCTCAGCCTCCTGAGTAGCTGGGATTACAGGCACGTGCCACCACCCCCGGTTAATTTTTGTATTTTTAATAGAGACGGGGTTTCACCATGTTGGTCAGGGTGGTCTCGAACTCCTGACCTCGTGATCTGCCTGCCTTGGCCTCCCAAAGTGCTGGGATTGCAGGCATGAGCCACTGCGCCTGGCTGTTTTTATTTTTTGAGACAGGTTCTTGCTCTATTGCCCAGGCTGGAATGCAGTGGTGTCATCTCAGCTCACTGCAACCTTGACTTCCTGGGCTCAGGCGATTCTCTCACCTCAGCCTCCCAAGTAGGTTGAGACCACAGGTGCTAATTTTCTTTTCTCTTTTTAGTAGAGGTGAGGTCTCGTTATATGGCTATGTTGCCTGGGCTGATCTCAATCTCCTGGACTCCAGTGATCCTCCCACCTTAGCCTCCCAAAGTGCTAGGATTACAGGCATGAGACACTGTGCCCAGCCTTGCATTGTCTTTTCTGACCTGGCCTCAGAAGTCACACCTGTTTCTGCAGTAGCCTGGTGGTTATGTAGGAAGAGAGAATCATTGAGGGCCATCTTGGAGGCCACTACCACGATGATAAGTAATTTGCCCAAGGTCACATACATGGGAAGCGTTAGAGGTGAGCTTTGAAGCCAGGAAGTTACTATGTCACAGTAAATATTAGTTTGAAGGAGTAGGGGCAGGCATGCACCCACAGGTCTCCTCTATCCTGGAGGCATTCATGCTTGAGATCCTGAGCTTCTCATTCCAATGGGCAGGTGAGTCAGACACTATCTGATGTGTCAGACAGACATTTTGTACAAGCAACATAATTTGACATTTTCTTTTTTTTTTTTTTTGAGTCGGAGTCTCTCTCTGTCACGCAGGCTGGAGCGCAGTGGCGTGATCTTGGCTCACTGCAACCTCTGCCTCCCAGGTTCAAGCGATTCTCCTGCCTCAGCCTCCCGAATAGCTGGGATTATAGGCATGTACCACCACGCTGGCTAATTTTTGTATTTTTAGTAGAGACAGGGTTTCACCATGTTGGCCAGCCTGGTCTCAAACTCCTGACCTCAAATGATCCACCCACCTTGGCCTCCCAAAGTGCTGGGATTATAGGCGTGAGCCACTGCGCCCAGCCTATTTGGGCATTTTTAAAAGACAGAAACAAACAAACAACAAAAAACAGCAAAAGATCGCACAGACTTGCACTTAATGGTAGACATGCTGAATTAAAGGGAATCTGACTGTGGCTCCAGCTTTGCCACTGACTTACTGAAGGACCTTAGGCAAGCTCCAGCCCCCTTTGGGGCCTTTGTTTTCCCATCTGTACAATGGAGCAGTTTGATTCCATGGACACTGAGGTCCTCTGGTTGGGTGATTCTGGGATTCTACGTAGAGAGCTGTTCACGGAGAAAGCCCAGGGAGTTCTTTCTCCACTTTCCCTGGCTTCATCTGTCCTTTGCTGAAGGGGAGCGGACCCCTCAGGTGCAAGGGGCACTCTTCTGGACCCAGGCCAGACCCAGCCAGGCTGTTCAGCCTTGTTTCACCCGAAGCTGGCTGGCACCATTGTTCCCCCATAAAGCTGGGCCCCTTTCCAGCTGCTACTGAACTCAGGGCAGGGGAGAGGCTCAAAGGACTCAGTTGTGTGGATTTCCTCCCTCCCCCAGGGCAGGCCTGGGTCACCCAACAGGCTGATTCAGCCCTTACAGAGGAACAAAAGAGATGAGATATGGTTTAGGGACAGAATTTGACATTTACCATTTTCCCTCATAAAAGTTAAAAGTAATCATCTTGGGGAAATCCCCTTATGCTTATTTATTTTACAGTTCAGGGACATTTTAAAAAATTGGGGCAAGGGCATTGTTTCCAATTTCAGTGCTTAGGGACTCATATTTTAATGATTCTATGATGCACATTTGTTTACCTTTTAATATCTTTGAAATTGGAATGCATGTAACAGTTAATGACATAATAAGCTAATTGCAGCATTTAAAAAGTACATAGGCCGGGGGTGGTGGCTCATGCCTGTGCCACCAGCACTTTGGGAGGCCGAGGTGGGCAGATCACGAGGTCAGGAGTTTGAGACCTGCCTGGCCAACATGGTGAAACCCCGTCTCTACTAAAAATACAAAAATTAGCTGGGCATGGTAGCGCATGCCTGTAGTCCCAGCTACTCTACTCGGGAGGCTGAGGCAGGAGAATCACTTGAGCTCGGGAGGCAGAGGTTGCAGTGAGCCGAGATCGCGCCACCACTGCACTCCAGCCTGGCGACAGAGCAAAACTCTGTCTCAAAAAAAAAAGAACATAAAATAGTGGTGTATATTACAATGATGGATCTTAAATTTGATGAACTAGGATAATTAGCTTCTGTTCTTGGATTCTAGGCCTGCTGGATCTTGGACCCCCCCTCAACCCCACAACCCAGTCTTTTCCACCACCCACAGGCTTGTCTTTATCCTAGCGTCATTGTCTTAACCCTCTGTCTCCAATATAATCCTTTGCACTTTTTTTTTAACTCAAAAATCTTTTTACAGAAACTCTTAAAAGGGAGGGGAGGCCCACCCAGGAGCTGGGGGCGCTGCTCAGCCACAGCCACGTTCCGTGTGGGCTGGGTATGGTGGCTGCTTCCCTGCAGAGGGCATGATTTCCTTATTTACTTTTGACCTTTACACTTTTTTTTTTTAACAGCTTTTCCTCCGCATAAGACCCTGAAGGAATGGTGAGGGGAGACTCTCCCCAACTTCTGATCAAGACAGAGATTATTATTATTATTATTATTTTTGAGACAGAGTTTCACTCTTTTTGCCCAGGCTGGAGTGCAATGGTGCGATCTCGGCTCACTGAAACCTCTGCCTCCTGGGTTCAAGCGATTCTCCTGCCTCAGCCTCCTGAGTAGCTAGGATTACAGGCATGTGCCACCGCCTCGGCTAATTTTGTATTGTTAGTAGAGACGGGGTTTCTCCATGTTGGTCAGGCTGGTCTTGAACTCCTGACCTCAGGTGATCCACCCACCTCGGCCTCCCAAAGTGCTGGGATTACAGGTGTGAGCCACCATGCCCAGCAAGACAGAGATTATTTAGTACCATTCGTACTAAATATGTGACATGAAAAGTCACAGAAGAAGGAAAACAAATTTAATTCCAACATTGTAGCAGGCACTACTATTCATGTTTTATCATGTTTTATGTATGTTAACTCACTTAATCCTTACAACCATTTATCAAGTAACTACGAGTGTGTCCCTATTTTACAGATGGGGAGCCTGAGGCACAGAAGTGCTACAGTCTGCTCAAGATCACATAGGTAGTTAGTGACCAGAGTCCAGGGGAAAAAAAGCAACATTTCTCTTTTGGCTTTTCTGCCAATTCTGTTTTTTTGTTTTTGTTTTTTTTTTTAGACTGGGTCTTGCTCTGTCACCCATGCTGGAGTACAGTAGCACAATCTCAGCTCACTGAAGCCTCAACTTAACCAGGGCTCAAGCAATCCTCCCATCTCAGCCTCCCAAGCCTCCCAAGTAGCTGGGACTACAGGTGTGTGCCACACCTGGCTAATTTTATTTTTTTTGCAGAGACGAGGTTTCACTATGTTGCCCAGGGGGGTCTCAAACTCCTGGGTTCAAGCAATCCTCCTGCCTCAGTCTCCCAGAGTGCTAGGATTACAGGTGTGAACCACCACACTCAGCCCCTTTCTGCCAATCCTTGCCCCAGAGATAACAGGTCATAAATGTGGTTTATATCCTTCTGATGCAGGGTATTTCTCAGCCTTTTCTTTTTTTGGACTCACGGCAGGGGCGCCCTGTCTACTTGGCCTGCCGCACTCACCCCCTTACAGGAGGGAGCACGTGAGTGAGTGCGGGATCTGGCCAGCCACTCCAAGCACTGACACAGGAGCAAGCTCCATGCGGGCCCGTGGACACACCAGGTGTATTGCCTCAAGGGGGACATGGCGGCATCCAGGCAAGGATGCCTGCGACCCTGAAGCCCCAGAGAGGGTATTAGTGTGCTAATTAGCTCTTTTAGTTCCACTGTCCACAGCCCCCTGGATGGTCGGTGTGTTAGCAGCTCAGTCGGCCCCTGGCCCTGTCACTTGGGGTAGCTGCCGTCCTAGAAGGGCAGAGGGCCAGTGTGACAGCCTTTCAGGGTACCCGCACTTGGTGGGTCCCGAGCTCTTGTCCAGTGTTCAAGAAGAATGAGGTCACGTGGAGGACTGAAGGGTGATGAGGGCAGATAATTTTACGGAGTGACGGAACAGCTCACAGCGGAGAGGGGATGCGGGGGTGGGGGTGGTTTCTCTCTCCTTGTGGCTGGGTCTGGGGCTTTTTATGGCCTCAGAATGGGGACTACATGCTGATTGTGAGTATGCAAAAAAGGTTAAAGCAAAGACATCACTCAAAGGTGGGCATGGACAGTGTCAAAAACCAATTAGGAAAGGGTAGGTAAATGTAAACTAGGTGAAGGGTGGGGACCAATCAGAGGAAAGCGCACCAAATAGGAAGACAGGTTCTCAGTCTCATTCGTGGATTTGACTTGTAGCTTGGCTTTCAGGCTTCAAGCTGTCTTTGTCTTGGAGGTGGAGTTTCGCCAGGGACCTGCCCCGTCTGCCTAGGCGTTTGTCTGCCTCCTGCCGTGATCACTTCCAAATCTTATTTTTATGCATTTGTGGCATAAACATGTAGAAATACATAATTTTGCTCTACATGGGGGCCATGTTGTTCTGCAACTGGCTTTTTCTACTTAACCCCGTGACTAAGAGATTTATTTTCTCTCTTTCTCTCTCCTTTTTCTTATTTAATTAAATTAATTAATTTCTTTATTTTAAGAGACGGGGTCACACTCTGTCACCCACGCTGGAGTGCAGTGGCATGATCTTGGCTCACTGCAGCCTAGAGCTCCTGGGCTCAAGTGATCCTCCTGCCTTAGCTACCCAGTAGTGGGGACTACTACGGTGAGTGCCATCACACCCAGCTAATTTTTTTGTTTGGTATTTTTTTTGTAGAGATGGAATTTCACCATGTTGCCCAAGCTGGTCTTGAACTCTTGAGCTCAGGCAATCCGCCCACCTTGGCCTCCCAAAGTATTAGGATTACAGGCATGAGCCACCATGCCTGGCTTCTCTCTTTTTTCTTTTTTTTTAAAATAGAGACAGGGTCTTGTTATGTTTTAGCAGACTGGTCTCAAACTCCTGGCCTCAAGTGACCCTTCTACTTCCACCCGTCAAAGGGCTGGGATTACATATGTGAGCCACTGTGCCTGGCTGAGGTTTCTTTTCTATGTAGATACATATAGAGTTACTAGTTTTTTTTTTTTTAGATGGAGTTTCAGTCTTTCGCCCAGGCTGGAGTGAAGTGGCGCAATCTCGGCTCACTGCAACCTCTGTCCTCTGGGTTCAAGCGATTCTCCTGCCTCAGCCTTTCAAGTAGTTGGGATTACAGGCGCATGCCACCAAGCCCGGCTAATTTTTGTATTTTTAGTAGAGACGGAGTTTCACCATGTTGGCCAGGCTGCTCCTGAACTCTTGACCTCAGGTGATCCACCCACCTCAGCCTCCCAAAGTACTAGGATTGTAGGTGTGAGACACCTTGCCCAGCCAAGTTACTAGTTCTTTATAACAGCTGCACAGTATTCCTTAGTATGTATATTATGAAAATACACTTAATGAGGCCGGACGTGGTGGCTCACGCTTGTAATCCCAGCACTTTGGGAGGCTGAGGCGGGTGGATCACGAGGTCAGGAGTTCGAGACCAGCCTGGCCAACATAGTGAAACCCTGTCTCTACTAAAAATGTAAAAATTAGCTGGGCATGATGGCGTGCGCCTGTAGTCTCAGCTACCCGGGAGGCTGAGGCAGGAGAGTCTCTTGAACCCAGGAGGTGGAGGTTGTGGTGAGCCGAGATCGTGCCACGGCTCTCCTGCCTGGGCAACAGAGCAAGACTCCGTCTCAAAAAAAAAAAAAAAAAAAAAGCATCATTATGTAGGCATGATTGATAAATAATTGGCCTTTAGTGATTAACTTCACTTTGAGCCCCTCCCTGGAGGTTGGGGGTGGGGCTGAAACTTCCAACCCTCTGACCAAATGGTTGGATCCTCTGGAAGCCAGCCCCCGTCATCCTGTGGTTATCTTGGAACTTTCCCCAAATCCTTTCATTAACGTAAACTCAAGTGTGTTTGAAAAGGGATTGTTATAAATAACAATCTTTTTATCTTTCACCTTCTGGCACAGGAGGCGGAGGTTGCAGTGAGCAGAGATCACGCCACTGCACTCCAGCCTGGGTGACAGAGAGAGACTCCGTCTCAACAACAACAACAAAAAAAAAAAAAGAAAAGAAAATACAACCAAGGGCCTCTGTGGTACCAGCCTCCATCCTCCATCCTCTGTGCTTCACGTGTCGCATTTCCACCTTTCCACCACAGTCTGTGCTCATAAGCATTTTTCCTTTTTTTTTTTTTTTGAGACAGGGTTTTTATCTGTCACCCAGGCTGGAGTATAGTACAGTGGTAGGATCATCGATCACTGCAGTCCTGAACTCCCAAGCTCAAATGTCCCAAGTAGCTGAGACCACAGGTGTGTGACCACCACGCCCTGCTAATTTTTAAATTTTTTTTAGAGATGGGGTCTCCCTATGAAACTAGTCTTGAACTCCTGGGCTCAAGCTATCCTCCCTCCTCAGCCTTCCAAAGTGTGCTGGGATTACAGGCCTGAGCCATTGTGCCTGGCTCTCTCTCTCTCTTTTTTTAAATTAAAAATTTCAACCTGCAGATTCTCACCTTCTTGTCTTTTAAATAAGGATAATAATCTCAACTTTGTAGGGAACTGTGAGAATTAGAGGGAATGTTTTTAAGGTGCCTGGCATTCAGAAAGTGCTTAATAAACAGTGCTTAATAAATGATGCCCAGTAAATAGTTCTGATTTAATTGTGAGATATTAAACGGGAACACTCTTGGCACCTCACTCGGAGAGGCTGATCACACATTGCTCATGGAAGAATACATTCCTTGAAGCCACAAACGTGAGGAAAAGGCCAAGAGAATCACAGAGACATTGGCCGTAACACTGTTAAGCCAGTAAAATAACATGAGCAGCTCCTGGGCCGGAGTGCAGTGGCGCCATCATCACTCACTGCAGCCTCGACTTCCCGGGTCTCAGGTGATCCTCCCACCTCAGCCTCCCAAGTGGCTGGGACTACAGGCATATGCCCCCATGCCCAGGTAATTTTTTTTTTCATGAAGGGCATGATAGTTTATTTTTTAAAATTGTACCACACTGATCATGATGACCAGCGTACACATGATAATGGCTTTTCTCTTGGGTTTAACATTACAGTATTTCTGCATACTGCAATGTTTCAATAGGACCAAGAATGTTAGAGAAAAAAGATCTTAGATGAAAATGAACACTAATAATTCTAGCGTTCTCCCCCATAGAATTAATGTAAACCCCTTATGAGTCAGTGGCATTATAATGTTATGTGGTTATGAAGAATGAAAGTTCTCTTAGAAGTAGGCAGCATGAATTTATACTTGTATAATTTATACTTATGCTTCCTTGTACTTTCATCTTTAGTTTTTATAATTTAAGCTATGTCCACCCTGGTTAAAGTACAATCATACAATACACCTCAGATAATTTCCATGCTACCATTGCACAAGTTTAGTGATTTTACTATTTTAAAAAAATAATAAATTTTTTTTTTTGAGACGGAATCTTGCTGTGTCACCCAGGCTGGAGTGCAGTGGTATGATCTCAGCTTCACTGCAGCCTCTGCCTCCCAGGTTCAAGCGATTCTCCCATCTCAGCCTCCTGAGTAGCTAGGACCACAGGCACATGCCACCACGCCCAGCCAATTTTTTTTTAAATTATACTTTAAGTTCTAGGGTACATGCACACAACCTGCAGGTTTGATACATAGGTATACATGTGCTATGTTGGTTTGCTGCACCCATCAACTCATCATTTACATTAGGTATTTCTCCTAATGCTATCCCTCCCCCAGGCCGCCACCCCCTGACAGGCCCCAGTGTGTGATGTTCCCCATCCTGTGTCCAAGTGTTCTTTTTGTTCAATTCCCACCTATGAGTGAGAACATGTGGTGTTTGTTCTTCTGTCCTTGTGATAGTTTGCTGAGGATGATGGTTTCCAGCTTCATCCATGTCCCTGCAAAGGACATGAACGCGTCCTTTTTTATGGCTGCATAGTATTCCATGGTATATATGTGCCACATTTTCTTAATCAAGTCTATCATTGATGGACATTTGGGTTGGTTCCAAGTCTTTGCTATTGTGAATAGTGCCACAATAAACATGTGTGTGCATGTGTCTTTATAGTAGCATGATTTATAATCCTTTGGGTATATACCCAAAGGGGATTGCTGGGTCAAATGGTAATTCTAGTCCTAGATCCTTGAGGAATCACCACACTGTCTTCCACAATGGTTGAACTAATTTACACTCCCACCAACAGTGTAAAAGCATTCCTATTTCTCCACATCCTCTCTAGCATCTGCTGTTTCCTGACTTTTTAATGATCGCTATTCTAACTGGTGTGAGATGGTATCTCATTGTGGTTTTGATTTGCATTTCTCTGATGACCAGTGATGAGCATTTTTTCATGTGTCTGTTGGCTGCACAGATGTCTTCTTTTGAGAAGTGTCTGTTCATATCCTTTGCCCACTTTTTGATGGGGTTGTTTTTTTCTGGTAAATTTGTTTGAGTTCTTTGTAGATTCTGGATATTAGCCCTTTGTCAGATGGGTAGATTGCAAAAATTTTCTCCCATTCTGTAGGTTGCCTGTTCACTCTGATGGTAGTTTCTTCTGCCGTGCAGAAGCTCTTTAGTTTAATTAGATCCTATTTGCCTATTTTGGCTTTTGTTGCCATTGCTTTTGGTGTTTTAGTCATGAAGTCTTTGCCCATGCCTATGTCCTGAGTGGTATTGCCTAGGTTTTCTTCTAGGGTTCTTATGGTTTTAGGTCTAACATGTAAGTCTTTAATCCATCTTGAATTAATTTTTGTATAAGGTGTAAGGAAGGGATCCATTTCAGCTTTCTACATACAGTTTTTCCAGCACCATTTATTAAATAGGGAATCCTTTCCCCATTTCTTGTTTTTGTCAGGTTTGTCAAAGATCAGATGGTTGTAGGTGTGTGGTGTTATTTCTGAGGCCTCTGTATTGTTTCATTGGTCTATACATCTGTTTTGGTAGCAGTACCATGCTCTTTTGGTTACTGTAGCCTTGTGGTATAGTTTGAAGTCAGGTAACGTGATGCCTCCAGCGTTGTTCTTGTTGCTTAGGATTATCTTGGCAATGCAATGCCCAGCCAATTTTTATATTTTTAGTAGAGATGGGGCTTCACCTTGTTGGCCAGGCTGGTCTTGAAAGCCCGACCTCAAATGATCCTCTGGCCGTGGTCTCCCAAAGTGCTGGGATTACAGGTGTGAGCCACTGTGCCTGGCCCCTGGCTAATGTTTTGGGATTTTTTGTAGAAACAGGGTTTCACCACATTGCCCAGGCTGGTCCTGAACTCCTGGGCTCAGGTGATCCTCTGGCCTCCGCATCCTAAACTGCTTGATTACAGGTGTGAGCCACCATGCCTGGCCTAAGCTTATGGGTTTTTGATGATACCATGAAGCTGCCATACCAGCCCTGGATAGCCTACCCACAAGCCAACCTCCAACTGCTTTGTCCGTGAGAAGCGTTTCTTTCTTTCTTTTTTTTTTTTTTGTGAGATGGAGTCTTGCTCTGTTGCCCAGGCTGGAGTGCACTGGCACAATCTCGGCTCACTGCAACCTCTGCCTCCCAAGTTCAAGTGATCCTCCTGCCTCAGCCCCCAAGTAGCTGGGATTACAGGCACGCGCCACCATGCCCGGCTAATTTTTGTATTTTTAGTAGAGACAGGGTATCGCCATGTTGGCTAGGCTGGTCTCGAACTCCTGACCTCAGGTAATCCACCAGCCTTGGCCTCCCAAAATGCTGGGATTACAGGCGTGAGCCACTGCACCCAGCCACGTTTCTTTTTTAATACACTTTTATTTTTTCCTTTCTATTTTATGCAGCTGAATCTAGTTTTTGTTGACACATCAACATTTAGTTTAGTCAAGGTTAGGCAATGTAATTCTGGTCACTAGGGAAGTTTATTTTATTTTATTATTATTATTATTATTTTTTGAGACGGAGTCTCGCTCTGTCACCCAGGCTGGAGTGCAGTGGCATGATCTCCACTCACTGCAAGCTCCGCCTCCCAGGTTCAAGCCATTCTCCTGCCTCAGCCTCCTGAGTAGCTGGGACTACAGGTGCCTGCCACCACGCCCAGCTGATTTTTTGTATTTTTAGTAGAGACGGGGTTTCACTGTGTTAGCCAGGATGGTCTGGATCTCCTGACCTCGTGATCCGCCCACCTCGACTTCCCAAAGTGCTGGGATTACAGGTGTGAGCCACTGCGCCCGACCTAGGGAAGTTTATTGACAAGTAGTGGGAGTAGGAGGAGAAGGAGAGCACATCTGGAAAAGTTTTCCTATCTTCTGACTCTGGCCATTGTTATAAAGGGGTGATAGTTTCGTCTGGAGTAACGTGAACATGTAGGGAGCCAGTTTGATGAGAGAGTCAATACCTGAGGGCAGGAGAATAGAATGACAGCAAGAACCTGGGTCCTTGATGAAGTCCACAGAGCGTCCACTGAATTAATATACCCTTGAGCCACCCAGCCTCCAGATTCTTGTTACATGGGATAATAGCATCCACTCTGTTGTTAAACCCACTTTGAGTTGGGTTTATGTTATTTGTAGCCAAAATTGTGACTAGAGCCAGCAGTATGATACGGTCCAAAGTGTGGCCATTGCAGTGGGTGGCGGAGACAAAGTGGAGGCCAGGGCCAAGGTGTGTGATGGGTCAACCTCATGGGATGTGAAATCGCCCGAGGAGACAGCAGGCTTGGGAGGAAAGGAAGAGTTTGGGGCAGGGGCTGAAGTCCTCAGCAAACGGAGAGCGGGAGGATGGCAGGAACTGCTTTTGTCTCTCTTGACTGGAGCAGGGGAAGAACACAAAAAAGAACTGGGAAGGCACGGTGGCTCATGCCTGCAATCCCAGCACTTTGGGAGGCCAAGGCAGGGTGATCATTTGAGGTCAGGAGTTCAAGACCAGCCTGGCCAACATGGTGAAACCCTGTCTGTACTAAAAATACAAAAACTACCCAGTCATGGTGGCAGGCGCCTATAGTCCCAGCTACTTGGGAGGCCGAGGCAAAGGAATCGCTTGAATCCGGGAGGTGGAGGTTGCAGTGAGCCCTGATCGCACCACTGAACTCCAACCTGGGTGACAGAGCAAGACTCCGTCTCAAAAAAAAAAAAAGAACTGTTTTTATTCTTTTTTTGTTTTTTTTGTGTGTTTTTTTGAGACGGGGTATCTCTCTGTCTCCCAGGCTGGAGTGCAGTGGTACCATCAGGGCTCACTGCAGGCTCTACCTCCCAGGCTCAAGCAATCCTCGCACCTCTTTTGGAGTAGCTGGCAATATAGGCGCCTGCCACCACACCTGGCTAATGTTTTACTTTTATTGTAGAGTGAGGGTCTCTCACTCTGTCACAAGAGCAGAAGTTTTGATGTGAAGAGGAAGAATGTGTCAAGCAAGATCGAATTGATTGTAAGAAACAGAGAATAATCCTGCCCCTCAGAGATCCTGCTTTGTGAAATGCCTGTTCAAGTCCTCTGCCCAGTCTTTCTTCCTTTCTTCTTTTAATGAGATTTGTCTTTTTCTCATTGACCTATAGGGATCCTGGTGTCAAGAAGGAAAAGGAAAGGAAGGGGCATCATCCTCCCTGCACACAAGCTCACAGACCTCTGTCCCCTGGCTGCTTCATGACCTAATTTCCTCCCCTCTGCCCTCAGCTCACTTTACTGCTGATTCAGCAACCTCCTTGCTACTCCCGGAATGTCCCAGACACATTCTCACCTAAAGGTCTTTGTTCTTGCTGTTTCCTTTGCACAAAATGTCTTTCTCCAAACACTTACTTTGGCCCTCAGTTCTCTGCCCTGCAAAGAGGCCTCCCAACACCCCTCCCCACAGTGTCTCCTACCTCCTGGTCACTCCCATCTCTTTTAGTTTTTTTCATAGCACTCACTGCCACCTGACATTATATGGTTCATTATATATTTAGTTTTTTGGTTTTTTTAGAGACAATGTTTCACTGTGTCACCCAGGCTGCAGTGTAGTAGCACAATCATAGCTCACTGTAACCTTGAACTCCTGGGCTCAAGCAATCCTCCCACATCAGCCTTCCAAGTAGGTGGAAGTACAGGCATGCACCACCATGCTCGGCTAATTTTTACAATTTTTTGTAGAGACAAGTCTTGCTGTGTTCCCAGGCTGGTCTTGAACCCCTGGCCTCAAGCGATCCTCCCATCTTGGCCTCCCAAAGTGCTGGGATTACAGGCATGAGCCACTGAGTTCCACCATATTTGTGTATATCTATACACAAATATCTTTATGTGTGTGTAGATAGATATGTTTTCATATATATTATATATGTAATATACATTTATATATGTAATGTTTATACATATGTAGTATAACTATGTAATGTTTATGTATGTGTAGAATAACTGTGTAATGTATGTATGTGTATGTATATATATATATATATATCCCCTCTAGGACATTAGCTCCTCAAGGACAGGGCTTTGCTCACTGCTGTAGCACAGTTCCTGGCCCTTAGTAGTGTTAAAAGAAAAACTAGCTGAATTAAACGTAAAAGAGTTTAATTGAGCAAAGAATGGGCAGCCTCCCAAGCCAGTGTAGGCTCAGAGACTCCCACGCAGCTGTCACTGGAAAGGGGTCCTAATCTAGACTCCAAGAGACGGTTCTTGGACCTCACGCAACAAAGAATTCAGGGCAAGTCCATAAAGTGAAAAGTTTATTAAGAAAGTAAAGGAATAGGGCCGGGTGCGGTGGCTCACACCTGTAATCCCAGCACTTTGGGAGGCTGAGGCAGGCGGATCAAGAGGTCTGGAGATTGAGACCATCCTGGCTAACACAGCGAAAGCCCGTCTCCACTAAAAATACAAAAAATTATCCAGCCGTGGTGGCATGCACCTGTAATCACAGCTACTCAGGAGGCTGAGGCAGGAGAATTGCTTGAACCTGTGGGGCAGAGGTTGCAGTGAGCCGAGATCGCGCCACTGCACTCCAGCCTGAGTGACAGAGTAAGACTCGTCTCAACAAAAAAAAAAGAAAGTAAAGGAATAAAAGAGTGGCTACTCCATAGGCAGAGCAGCAGCATGGGCTGCTCAACTGATTATACTTATCATTATTTCTTGACCATATGCTAAACAAAGGGTGGATTATTCATGAGTTTCCTGGGAAAGGGTTGTGCAATTCCTGGAAGTGAAGGTTCCTTCCCTTATAGAGTAACTTCCAGCTGTTGCCATGCATCTGTAAACTGTCGTGGCACTGGTGAGACTGTTTCTTAGCATGCTAATACATTATAATTAGTGTATAATGAACAGTGAGGACGACCAGAGGGCACTTTCATGGTCATCTTGGTTTTTGGTGGGTTTTGGCTGGCTTCTTTACTGCATCCTGTTTTATCAGCAAGGTCTTTGTAACCTGTATCTTATGCTGACCTATCTCATCCTGTGACTTAGAATGCCTAACTTCCTGGAATGCAGCCCAGCAGGGTCTCAGCCTTATTTTACCCAGCCCCTATTCAAGATGGTGTTGCTCTGGTTCGACCTATGAGTATAGCCTATGACACAGCCACGTGGTGGAAGAAGATTTATGAACAGAAAAAGGAAAATGTTGTTTCTGTAGAAACAACCAGATTGGTTATAGCATGGCGTTTTTGTCTTATTTGAACACGGTTTGAATAGCTGGCCACACCTGATTGGCAAAACTCGGTGACTGGCACAAGAGTAGGCTGCAGTCTGTTTACAATTCCATTTAGGTTATAGTTCACCATGTACAGAGAAACCTTTAGGCTGAACTTCAAAATATGTGAGGAGTCAGGTTTAGGCTAAACTTCACTTAGAAGTCAGTACTGAGTAAATGTTTGTTGTATGAATGAACAAATTAACCACTAATTATGATGGGAATGAGGAGGAAGAAGGCCCAGATGTGCAGCTGTCATCTAAACTAAGAAGGCAACTGTGTGTGGGAAGCACTTGACCCTAATAGGGTCCCTGGCTCCTTGCCTGAGTGAGATTAGGAACTTCAGAAAAGCTTTTCTCCACACCCCTCCACCTGGCTCGCCTCATCTTCCCAGCTGGTCACAGTCCCCAGAGGTTCATTTGCTTTGAACATCTCTGTAAAGCTCTGAAAGTGTTCTTTGTTTCGACATTTTCTCATTTTTTGCAAGTATCAGGCATGGACAAGCACCTTCTGGAAAACACATAACACTCATACACACATACACACTCAATCTAACACACATGCTTGGCCATATCTCATACTCTTATAACCCTCACCAGCTAACTTACCCACACACAGTCCTAATTATGCACAGTTGTAGACACACATGCTTACACTTGACCTCAAGGTCTCACTCCTCTGTCCCACACACTCACAGACATCCATAGTGTTACAGGAAAGGGGTCCCGATCCAGACCCCAAAGAGGGTTCTTTGATCTCACGCAAGAAAAAATTCAGGGCAAGCCCATAAAGTGAAAACAAGTTTATTAGGAAAGTAAAAGAATAAAAGAATGACTACTCCATAGGCAGAGCAGCCCCAATGGCCGCTGGTTGCCCATTTTTATGGTTATTTCTTGATTATATGCTAAACAAGGGGTGGATGATTCATCCCTCCCCTTTTAGACCTTATAGGATAACCTCCTAACATTGCAAAGGCATTTGTAAACTGTCATGGCTGCAGTGGGAATGTAGCAGTGAGGACGACCAGAGGTTACTCTCGTGGCCATCTTGGCTTTGGTGGGTTTTGGTGGCTTCTTTACTGCAACCTGTTTTATTAGCAAGGTATTTATGACCTGCATTTTGTGCAGATCTCCTATGTTATTCTGTGACTTAGAATGCTTTAAACCTGCCAATCACGGTGGCTCACACCTGTAATCCCAGCACTTTGTGAGGCCAAAGCAGGCAGATCACCTGAGGTCAGGAGTTCGAGACCAGGCTGGCCAACATGGTGAGACCCCCCCCCCCCAGGTCTGTACTAAAAGTACAAAAAATTAGCCAAGCATGGTGGTGCACGCCTGTAATCCCAGTTACTCGGGAGGCTGAGGCAGGAGAATCGCTTGAACCTGGGAGGTGGAGTTGTAGTGAGCCGAGATCACGCCATTGCACTCCAGCCTGGGTGACAAAAGAGAAACTCCACCTCAAAAAAAAAAAAAAAAAAAAAAAAAGAATGCCTTAAACCATCTGGGAATGCAGCCCAGCAGGTCTCAGCCTCTCATTTTACCCATTTCCTCTTTAAGATGGAGTCCCTCTGGTTCACACGTCTCTGACAATAGCACAGCATGTGCCCTCATGTATGTAAACCCCTGCCCAAGTTTCCACTTATACACCCACTCACACTGACAAACACATACACACACTCATTCATTCCCTCAAGCTCAGCTCCCATGGCATGTGCACATGGACCCATTCGAACACATATCCTTGAACACCTCTCCAGGTTTCATAACACACATACAAACAGGCAATGGCCTGGGGCAGTGAACCACACTGCTCAGAGCTTAGTATGATGACCTGTTCCAACAACAGTGATACCCACTGAACATAGGTCATGGGCTGGATATCCTGCACTTTGGGTCTTTATCTCACTCAATTCTCACAATAATCCCCTGAAAGCAGTGCTACTATCAGTCCCATTTCATAGATGAGGAAACTGAGACTCATAGGCATTAAATAGTAAAGCTAGGATTCTAATCCAAGCATCTGACTCCAGAGCTCACCCCCTTATCTGGTACGACAAAGTATATTTTTCAGAAATGGTCACAACATCTCCCATCCCTCATGCTGTTTGTGAAAAAGCAAAATCTTGGGACCCTAAACTCACTAAGCCAAAGGGAAAAGTCAAGCTGAGAACTGGGTCACGCAAACCCATCTCCCATCTCCCATTTGGTTCCTAAGTCAGAAAGCTACAAAGACAAAAGCTACATACCTCTCTCACAATTTGCCCATCTTTACCCTAAAACAGTTCTGTTGAATTTCACTGTGGCAATGTAAATTGATCATTATATTCACAGGCTTTTGACAAAGGACAGATAGAACTCAAAGGCAGCCCTGTGCTCACCTGAGACAAACGCATATCTGATTGCTTCCTCTGCCCTATTGTTTACATTATCTTATATAAAAATGCAGATTCACTGAGCCAGACAGAGGCATAAGTTACTATTTCTCTACCCCACCTCACATGTAAATTGTGTATTCAGTGAAAGGCTGATCAAAGACTCAAAAGGATGTAATCATTTGTCTCTTATCTAGCCACATCTTCCTCTCCCCCAATATCCACCCCTTCCCCTGTAAATACTGAAGTCCTCAAAATCACCTTTCGAGAAAGGCATAAACCTGCCTCCTTGGTACACATCCTTAACTTTGGCAAAGAAACCTCCTAAAATGATTGAGACTTGGCTTGGTCATTTTCATTGATTTACATCTTTTTTTTTTTTTTTGAGACGGAGTCTTGCTCTGTCACCCAGGCTGGAGTGCAGTGACACAATCTCAGCTGACTGCAACCTCTGCCTCCCGAGTTCAAGCGATTCTCCTGACTCAGCCTCCCAAGTAGCTGGGATTACAGTCACTCACCACCACACCCAACTAATTTTTTTTTTTTTTTTTTTTTGGTGAGACGGAGTCTGGCCCTGTCGCCCAGGCTGGAGTGCAGTGGCGTGATCTCGGCTCACTGCAAGCTCCACCTCCCGGGTTCACACCATTCTCCTGCCTCAGCCTCCCGAGTAACTGGGACTACAGGCGCCTGCCACTATGCCCAGCTAAATTTTTGTATTTTTAATAGAGACGGGGTTTCACTGTGTTAGCCATGATGGTCTCAATCTCCTGACCTCGTGATCCACCCGCCTCAGCCTCCCAAAGTGCTGGGATTACAGGCTTGAGCCACCGCGCCCGGCCACACCCAACTAATTTTTATATTTTTAGTAAAGACGGGGTTTCACCATGTTGGCCAGGCTGGTCTCAAACTCTCAACCTTAAGTGATCCACCCACTTCGACCTCCCAAAGTGTTGGGATTACAGGCGTGAGCCACTGAACCTTTTTTTTTTTTTTTTTTTGTTATTGAGATAGGGTCTTATTCTGTCTCCCAAGCTGGAGTTCAGTGGCATGATCACAGCTCACAGCAGCCTTGACCTCCCGGGCTCAGGTGATCCTCCTACTTCAATTATCTTTACATTAGGTAAAGATTATCTTTACAGGTGGGTGCCACCATGCTTAGATAATTTTTGCAAAGACAAGTTTTGCCATGTTTCCCAGGCTGGTCTTAAATTCCCGGGCTCAAGCAATCTGCCAGCCTTGACCTCCTAAAGTGTTGGGATTACAGGTGTGAGCCACTGCTCCCAACCATTTATTGATTTACATCTTCTAGAACCTTGTCACTCCCCCATCAACAGCTAGTTGCTGCACTTTGGATGTTTGTCTTCTCAAACTTTATGTTGAAAGTTGATCTCCAATGTTAGAGGTGGGGCCTAATGGGAGGTATTTGGGTCATGGGGGTGGATCCCTCATGAATGGCATGTTGCCATTCTCGTGTTAATGAGGAAGTTCTCGCTGTATTAATTTCCACAAGAGCTGATTGTTAAAAGAACCTGGCACCTTCCCCCTCTCTCCTCCATCCATTCTCTCACCATGTGATGTCTGCACACGATGGCTCCCTTTTACCTTCTGCTATGAGTGGAGCAGCCTGAGGCCATCACCAATCACCAGAAGCAGATGTGGGCACCATGCTTCTTGTACAGTCTGCAGAATCATGAGCCAATAAACTGATACAGCAGGTAGAAAGAAATTATGTAGGCAGATAGTGAGGGCAAAACAGTCCTCTGCAGAGCATCCCTTTTAACAAAAAGCAGCTCAAGAAATTATTTTTTTCTAACAAAGAGAAGCCTGAAAAATTGAGCTGCAAACATAGATAAGCAAGCTGGAAGCTTGCATGGGGAAATGCTGGCAGCTGTGCCAATAAAATTGGGCTACCTAGGCACCAGGGATATCCAACAGGGAGGCTCCATCTTTCCTTTGTTATCACGTGTACAGTAAAGGAATGGGCAACATGGGTAACAGGCCAGGCAAAGAACCTACCTGCATAATAAAAGATAAGGGTGGGGGCTACCAGAAATTTGTGCCCTATGCAAATGGCATACCTGGTCCAACCAATCTTTCACACCCTATGTAAATCAGACACTGTTTCCTCACCAGGCATCTATAAACTCCCTTGCATTTCACCGTGGATCTGGCAACCCATTTCTCTGGGACCCCTCTCTCCAGCAGAAAGCTATTCCCTTTCTTCCGCCTATTAAACTTCCGCTCTTAACCTCACTCTTTGTGTGTCCATGTCCTTTATTTCCTCAGCTGTGAGACAACGAACCTCAGGTATCACCCCCCAGACAACAAGGCCGCTTCAAAACCACTTTTCTTGATAAGTTACCAAGCCTCAGGTATTCCTTTATAGCAACATAAATGAACTAAGACAATAGTGTATGGCCCCTTCTCTTGAACTTGGGTGGGTCTTTGTGACTACCTCAACTAAATATGATGGAAGTGATGCCACATGACTTCAAAGTCTAGGTCATAAATGGTGATACAACTTGTGCCTGGCTCTCTCTCTTAGGATGCTTATCCTTGGAACCCTTGGAACCCAGCTACCATGCTGTGTGGAAGCCCAGGCCACATGGAGAATCCACATATCATATCCTTGCTGGAAGCCCCATCTGAGGTCCCAGGTAGCCAGCATCAACTGGCTATCAGGAGATCTTCAAGCTGACTCCAGCCCAGCCACCACCAGACTGCAGCCATATGAGAGACCTTGAGCAAGAATGGCCTAGTTGAGTCCAATCAATGCTCTCTCCCCAAGAAACAAAAGAAATGAATAATAAATGATTGTTGTGGCCAGGCCTGGTGGCTCATGCCTGTAATCCCAACACTGCGGGAGGCCAAGGCAGGTGGATCGTGAGGTCAGGAGTTCAAGATCAGCCTGGCCAAGATGGTGAAACCCCATCCCTACTAAAAATACAAAAATTAACCAGGCACCAGTAATCCCAGCTACTTGGGAGACTGAGGCAGAGAATCACTTAAACCCGGGAGGCGGAGGTTGCAGTGACCTGACATGGCGCCACTGCACTCTAGCCTGGGTGACAGAGCGAGACTCCATCTCAGAAAATAATAAATAAATAAATAAATAAATAAATAATTGTTTTATGCCAATAAATATGGGTGGTTTGTTATGCAGCAATGAATCACTGAGGCCAGGGCAGAGAATTACCCACAATCAGCCTCAGACCACGATGGGGAGGTGATGCCAATCTTTGTCCCTTTCTGGACCCTCTGCTTTTACCTCCAAGGTCCAGGATCTCAGACCACAACTCCCCATGATGGGCTCCTTCATAGCAAGTGAACACCGGCGCAGCAATCTCCCTATATGGGCATGAGCTCTCCAGGCCCCAGGCTCTCATCCACAGTTGACTCTGTGGTACTTTAGGCAGGTGCTTATCCCTCAGTTTTCTCTTCTGTAAAATGCACTGTCTGATGATCCCAGCCCTGCCCACTCACTCAGAGGCTATGAGGAGCCATCCTTGAAGCTGAAGTTTAAGGGGTTATTGCCAATGTTTGCATTTTAAGATCCAGGTTGGCAACTAGAACCACACAATGTCCTAAAAAGACCTTTCAGGACTATCGTATGCAGCATTCTATATATTATAGAAGGGGAAACTGAAATATTAATTGTGAACACAGTCCTGGCTCTGAATAAATGCTTATGAATATGAGGAGGTGCGAGAAGGGAGAAACAGGCAGCACTGGCCGAAGGATCCAACTCTTAATTCTTGAGAAGCCTCACTACTGCCCTCCTCCTTCTCTCTGCTCCTACGGTTCCCTGCCCATCTCCCCTTCCCCTTTTGGGTTGCCCCTCTGCCCAGGCCTGGAATGGGCACCTGGTGTGAACTCCTGAACTTGGGATGCCAGCCCTGGCTGATTTGCCTCCCTAAAGGCTCACTCCACCACCCTCCCAAGAGCTGTTGCCTTAGAACACTTCCTCCATGTGCTTACAATAAAAGGCATTTGAGAAGAAACCCATGGCTCTCCAAGATGACTCATTTCCTGGGAGGCATTGGAGCCCTGGGGTGCTGGTTGGGATGACCGCCTGAGCCACTCTTGCTGTTGCCCTTAGCACTTCAGCCTTCTCCATATTCTCCACCTCCAAGGCAGGACAAGGGAAACTGAGTCACCAGAGTCACAAGATCAGGCTTCCGCCCCACCTATCTCCCCCATCTTCTCTTCCCGTTTCCATCTGTATTAGACTCCCAGAGCTGCCATTATGAAGTACCACACATTTGGTGGCTTACAACAACAGAAATTTATTCTCTCACAGTTCTGGAAGCCAGAAGTCCAAAATCAAGGCATTGGCAGGGTGGGTTCCTTCTGGAGGCTCTGAGGAGAGTCTGTTCCCTGCTTCTCTCCTGGTTTCTGGTGACTGTTGGCAATCCCAGGTTTCCTTGGCTTGTAGATGCAACACTCAATCTGCTTCTGTCTTCACCATGTGATCTTCTCTATGTCTGTCTTCTTCTCTTTCCTTGTGTTGTAAGGACACTTGATGCTGGATTTAGGGGCCACCCTAATCCAGAATTGTCTCAACTCAAAATCCTTAACTTAATTACATCCACAAAGACTTTTCTTCCAAATAAGGTCACATTCGCAGATTCTAGGTGAACATATCCTTTGGGAGGAGGACCATCATTTAACTCAGAACACCTCTTTTCCCCGTATTTCTGGAATAAGGTAGAAAACCCTCCTAGTTCCTGGAAATTGGCAATTGACAGTGTTAGTGGTTCCTGGAGTAGCCCCTTCCTGTGGATCCTACTCCTGTTTTTGGCTGGATGGGTTCAACTACATTAGGAAGAGAGCAGGGTATGTGAGGTGGCCTCATTGACATCAGCAATAGGAAGAAGACAAAAGGAGGAGATAGGTAAATCATAAGCAACACAAGAATCCTGCAACGTGAGGACATTGAATGTAGAGGAAAATGACTCAGTTGGTGCTATGCAAATGAGAACCAAGGTTATCTAATGACAACCAATGCTCATTGGGATGATCCTGGGCCACTGAGAAAACTTCAAGTCAGGGATCAACAACCGATATGGGCCAGGGATGGGGACATATGTTGGCCTCGAGAACTTATGCACCATTCAAAGAAGGCAGCTAACATTTAGCTCACCCACCCATTGCTATGACAACATAAGTCCAGTTGCTAGATAATTTTCTCAAGAGAAGCTGGAAATATGGGGCTCCATGCAAACTCCCCCAGTTTTTATATTTATTTATTTATCTGAGACAGAGTCTCGCTCTGTCGCCCAGGCTGGAGTGTAGTAGCATGATCTCTGCTCACTGAAAACTCCACCTCCCAGATACAAGTGGTTCTCCTGCCTCAGCCTCCCAAGTAGCTGGGATTACAGGTGCCTGCCACCATGCCTGGCTAATTTTCATATTTTTAGTAGAGATGGGGTTTCGCCATGTTGGCCAGGCTGGTCTTGAACTCCTGACCTCAGGTGATCCTCCTGCCTCAGCCTCCCAAAGCGCTGGGATTACAGGCGTGAGCCTCTGTGCCCAGCTATTTTGTCCCCACTTTCTTACTCTGCCATGACTTTGCAAATGTGATCCCCACACCTGCACAGTTCTCTCTCTACCTGACTCATTTTGAAGACTTTGGTGGACGCCTCTTCCTCTGAGAGGTTCCCACGGCCCCTAGGCCTAGTGAGTCACCCTCTCCCCCCACCTTGGACTCTCTGCTCTGACCTGCCCTGGCATCCATGATCTGCATCGTGAACATTGGTGAGTCTTTTTTCCCCACTGGCTAGGAAATTCCTTGAGAGCAGGGCCCAGGTCTGAGTCATCTGTGTTGCCTGCCCTGAGTGGGGAGTTAACAATGTTTGTGGGATGAATGGAAGGGAAGAGGAAGGGAGTGGTGTCACAAACAGCTCTCAGATTACTAGCTGAATCTTGGGCTCCAGGTATCTGGCAGTTAAAGCACAGGTCAATGTTATAGGGATGATCTTAGCCGGCTGTGGTGGCTCACGCCTGTAACCCCAGCACTTTGGGAGGCCAAGGTGGGAGGATCGCTTAAGCCCAGGAGTTTGAGATCAGTATTGGCAACATAGTGAGAGACCCTTACTCTACAAAAATTTTTAAAAAAATAAAAAGAGCTGATTTTTGTCTAACCTAACAGAGTGTGTGCAAAGGTGAGGGTCTGAATATGTGTGAGTACTTGAGAATGTGTGAATGTATGTATGAAGTGTATGAGTGTGGATATACATGTGTGTGTGTTTGAGACGGAGTCTCGCTGTGTCGCCCAGGCTGGAGTGCAGTGGTGCGATCTTGGCTCACGGCGACCTCTTCCGGTGGGTTCAAGCTATTCTCCTGCCTCAGCCTTCTAAGTAAGTAGCTGGGTCTACAGGTGTGTACCAGCATGCCCCGCTAATTTTTGTATTTTTAGTAGAGACGGGTTTCACCATGTTGGCCAGGCTGGTCTCGAACTCCTGACCTTCAGTGATCCACCTGCCTTGGCCTCCCAAAGTGCTGGGATTACAGGCATGAGTCACCGCACCTGGCCTTATTTCTGTACTATGTATGTACATAGGTGCATGAGCATGAGTATTCGTGTGTGATGGTGGGATGTGTGAATGAGTATGTGTTTGAAGGTTTGTATGGATGTATCTGTAGGTGTAAACATGTTCACTGAATGGAACTCCATGGGAGCAGGGACTTTGTCTTGTCCTGTTTTTTTGTCCTTGCCTCTAGCACACTCAAATGAACATGTCTGGCACGGGGGTTGCAGCAGGGAGCATGATTGCAGGAAGGGTAGCCCAGTGGTTACCAGCAGCGACCCTGGAGTCAGACAGCATTGGTGCTTCCTAACTGTGGGCAAATCAACCACTAGGAGCCTCAGTTTTTCCATGTGTTAAATGGGTACCTACCTTATAGGGTAGCACCTATAAAGTAGGGCAACATCTACCTTACAGGGAAGTTCAAAGAGCTTAGAATTGTGTGTGGAGCATAGGATATAATAAATTTGGACTAGTATCATTATCCTGGGTGTCACTGTCAACACCCAGCAGTCCCAACAATGTGGCTTATGCCTGTAGTCCCAGTACTTGGGAGGCCGAGGTGGAAGGATTGCTTGACCCCAGGAGTTTGAGACCAGCCTGAGCAACATAGTGAGACTTTGTCTCAAAAAAAAAAAAAAAAAAAAAAGCTGGATGTGGTGATGCATGCTTGTAGTCCCAGCTACTGGGGAGGCTGAAGCAGGAGGATTGCTTGAGCTCAGGAGTTTGAGGCTACAGTGATCTCTGATGGTGCCATAGCATTCTGGCCTGAACAAGAGTGACACCCTGGCTCAACAAAACAGAACAGTACAGAACAAAAACATCCCAACAGATGCTTCCAAGGGCTAAAGCCCCTTCAAAACAAGTCCAAAGACCACTTACTAGCAACATTCATTGTTCTTCTCTGAACCTCAGTTTCTTCCTATGGGAGGGAGAGATAAGCTGTACTTTGCTTTCTCCCAGGGCAGCTGGGAGGTTATCATCACAGCGCTCCAAATCCTGCCCCTGGAGGGAAGGGTTTGCACTGCAGCAGTCTGAAGCCAAAGCTGGGAGCAGGGTGCCCTCTCCTGGCACAGTGGAGTCAAGGGCGACTCCAGCTGCAGGGCACAGGCTGACCTCGGAGGTCCAGGGGTGCTATCCGCAAAGGAAGGTGGGCAAAAGGGAGCGGTCTGGGGAGGGCACCTTACAGCTCCCTACTCTTGCAGCGTGGAGCCCGTGCTCCCTTTCTGTGGACTGAGCTCCTCTGCCTTAGGTCTCGCTCCAAGGACGTCTCCCACCCTGCCCCCGCCCCGTCAGACTGGACCAACCCCCCACTCCTCCCCATTACAAGTTCTCAGAGTGTTCCTTTTGCTTTTCTATCATCTGAGAAATGAAGGGCAGGGGCAGAACCCCTGGCTGTGTGACTCCTAAGGTCCTTGGACGAGGCTCTTAGCAAATATTAGGATAAAAGGGGCGTGGAAGCTCAGACAAGGCTGGGAAGTGAACCCAGAGGCCATCCAGCCCCACTGGGGAACGATCCAGCCTCAGCGGGGGACGTCAGAGACCTGGATTAGGGGACTCCCTGGCTCCACCCTGAGGAGAGCCAGGACTGTGGGCTGAAGCCAAGGGGCACCACAGCGTGGGTTCCGGGGCAGACATCTGGGAACATTAATTCATTCCCAAATATTGTGTGCAGTCTGTGTGCCAGGCACTGAGCTGGACCCTGGGGACACAGCAGCTGGCAAAGCCATACAGGTTTCTGTCCCTCCTGGAAGTAATGGGACAGGCACATAGTCAGATGATTTCGATATAATGATATAGAACCACACCACCTCACATCCCCCTTTTGGGGTGCCTCTTAAAGCCTGTGGCTTAGAGATGGCCCGCGGCTAGGGAGGGGCGCTCTCTTGTATTCTACGAGTCTGGAGGGCTCCCCCAACGGAAGAAACCCGGGGATGGGTGGGCCGGCAGCTCCTGGGACGCCCGACTCACAGCGGAGCCGCCTGGGATGAGGATTGAGGGAGAGAGGGGGGCCCTGTCCCAGGGTCTCTAAGAAGTCCCCCACCTCTGTACTCCCCAGCCCAGCGGTGAGTTCGAGGTGGGCCCAGGGGGCCTGGAGGGAGGGGCGTGGATAGAGCGGGAAAGGAGAGACCCCTAGCGGGGTGGACAAGAAGGGAGGAACTCCACAGAACTGCTTAATCCGGCTCCATCCCCATCAGCGGGCTTTCTCAGCGCCTGCACCCCTCTCTATCCCATCTCGAAGCCTCCAATTAATCCAGAGTGAGACGCAGGACCGCCGGGAGGCGAGCGGGGAAGCTGAAGCTAGGGCAGGCTAAAGCCCCGCGGCCAAAGGGCAGGCTCGTGCGCCCTCCGCCCCCTCTCCGCCCCTCCGCGCCCAGGACCTAATTGTTTGCAAAAGCAAACACGGAAAAGGCAGGTACAAAGGTCGGGAGGAGGGACCGGGACCTGCTTCTGCCTGGGGTTTCGACCTTCCAGCCAGAAGCTCCACTGGGGCCTGGACCTGGAGAAGGGACATCAACAGTTAACGTCCAGGGCAGCTTTCAGCGGCGTGGGCGGGGATCCCCAGGGAAGCCCTGTTAGCAGTTTCTTGTACATCCAGCCTGGTATATTTTCTGCATGTATAGGCAAATACCTGTTTGTGTGTTCTTTTCTTTCTTTTACATAAATAATCACATACTAGGCGCACCGTTCTGCACTTTGCTTTTTGTCCTTCATTATATGTTTTGTTGTTGGTTTTGTTCTTGTTGTTGTTTTGTTTGTTTTTTAGACAGAGTCTCACTCTGTTGCCCAGGCTAGAGTGCAGTGGCCCAATCTCGGCTCACTGCAACCTACCGGGCTTAAGCGATTCTCCTGCCTCAGCCTACTGAGTAGCTGGGATAACAGGCGTGTGCCACCACGCCCGGCTAATTTTTGTATTTTTAGTAGAGACGGGATTTCGCCATGTTGGCCAGGCCGATCTCGAACTCCTGACCTCAGGTGACCCGCCCGAATCAGCCTTCCAAAGTGCTGGGATTACAGACATGAGCCACCACGCCCGACTGTCGTTTTTTTAAAATACGGACAGGGTCTCGCTTTGTTGCCCAGGCAGAGTGCAGTGGCGCTTAGGCCTCAGGCTTGGGCCATCGCACTGGGCCACCATATCTTGAAGATCATTCTATATTGTTAGATAAACAGCTCATTTAAACAAAAAAATGGCTATCTGCATATTCCATCATGTGGACTGTACCAATATTTATTTAACAAGTCTTCCATGGAAGGACAATCTTTTGTTCTTAACGTCATTTTGCTCATGTGTGCAAACATCTTTGGAATAAATTCCTAGAAGTGGAACTGCTTGGTCAAAGGGCATGTGGGTTTGTAATCTTGTTAGTTATTACCAGAGTGTTGTTCATTAAGGTTGTGCCAATGTACAATCCCAAAACCAAAGTATGAGGAGGCCTGTTTCCCCACACTCTTACCAATAGTATGTTATTAAACTGTAAACTTTTTATCCATGTGATAGTAAACTTAAAAATAAAATTAATCAGCCGGGCATGGTGGCTCACGCCTGTAATCCCAGCACTTTGGGAGGCCAAGGCAGGTGGATCACGAGGTCAGGCGTTCAAGACCAGCCTGGCCAACATAGTGAAACCCCATCTCTATTAAAAATAAAAATAAAAATAATTAGCCTGGCGTGGTGGCAGGCACCTGTAATCCCAGCTACTTGGGAGGCTGAGGCAGGAGAATCGCTTGAACCTGGGAGGTGGAGGTTGCAGTGAGCCAAGATCGCGCCACTGCATTCCAGCCCGGGTAACAGTGTGAGACTCTGTCTCGAAAAAAAAATTCATCATTCAATTTCCCCAAGCCACATAGGGAGCCTGGACTTTCACCCCCAACCTGGCACTAAGAAGGCACCCCTCCACCTCCATGGTTCTTCTATTGTTTCCTTCCTTCCTTTCCCTCCCTCCTTCCCTTCCTTCCTTCCTTCTTTCCTTCCTTCCTCCCTCCCTCCCTCCTTCCCTCCCTACCTCCTTTTCTCCCTCCCTCCTTCCGTCCTGCTCCTCCTCTCTCTTTTCTTTTCTCTTTTTTTCTTTCTTTAATTAATTAATTCACTTATTTATTTTGAGACAGAGTCTTGCTCTTGTAGCCCAGGCTGGAGTGCAATGGCACGATCTCGGCTCACTGCAGCCTCCCCTTCCTGGGTTCAAGCGATTCTCCTGCCTCAGCCTCCCAAGTAGCTGGGATTACAAGTGCCTGCCACCACGCCAGGCTAATTTTTGTATTTTTAGTGGAGACAGGGGTTTCCTCTTGAAATCCTGACCTTGTGATCTGCCAGCCTCGGCTTCCCAAAGTGCTGGGATCACAGGCATGAGCCACCGTGCCTGGCCTAATTTTTTATTTTAAGAGAGGAGGTCTTGCTGTTAATATATTGCTCGGGCTGGCCTTGAATTCCTGGGCTCCAGCGATCCTTCCAACTCACAAGTAGCTGAAGTTACAGGGCGCACCAAAACTCCTGGCTCATTTTCATTATTAATGATAAAAGGTCAATCAACTAAGAAAACATAGCACTCCGAAGTGTGTATGTATGGAAAACAGAGCTGCAAAATATGTGAAGCAAAAACTAATAGATAGAAATAGATAAATCCGGCCAGGCGTGGTGGCTCACGCCTGTAATCTCAACATTTTGGGAGGCCAAGGCAGGTGGATCACTTGAGGTCAGGAGTTCGAGACCAGCCTGGCCAACATGGTGAAACCCTGTCTCTACTAAAAATACAAAAATTAGCCGGGTGTGGTGGTGCATGCCTGTAATCCCACTTATTTGGGAGACTGAGGCAGGAGAATCACTTGAACTCAGGAGGTGGAGGTTGCAGTGAGCTGAGAGTGTGCCACGGTACCCTAGCTTGAGCAGCAGAGGGAGACTCCATCTCAAAAAAAAAAAAAAACAAAAAACTGGCCAGGCGCAGTGGCTCACGCCTATAATCCCAGCACTTTGGGAGGCCGAGGCAGGCAGATCACCTGGGCTCAGAAGTTCAAGACCAGCCTGACCAACATGGTGAAACCCCGTCTCTACTAAAAATATAAAAATTAGCTGGGCATCGTGGTGGGTGCTTGTAATCCCAGCTACTCAGGAGGCTGAGGCAGGAGAATCGCTTGAACCCGGGAGGTGGAGGTTGCAGTGAACAGAGATCGCACCACTGCACCCCAGCCTGGGTGACAGAGCAACTCTCTGTGTCCAAAAAAAAAAAAAAAAATTGCCAAATTAATTACCCTTCAGAAATTTGGTTCCTAGTCTTGATACTCTCCAAAATTGGGTATAATTATGGATTTCAAATACTTAAAAAAGATTTTCTTTTTCTTTAGACAGAGTCTCTCTCTGTCACCAAGTCTGGAGTGCAGTGGCATAATCTTGGCTCACTGCAACCTCCACCTCCCAGATTCAATCAACTGTCCTGCCTCAGCCTCACAAGTAACTGGGATTACAGGTGCATGCCACCATGCCCGGCTAATTTTGTATTTTTAGTAGAGATGGGGTTTTGCCATGTTGGCCAGGCTGGCCTTGAACTCCTGACCTCAAGTGATCCACCTGCCTTGGCCTCCCAAAGTGCTGGGACTATAGGCCTGAGCCACCACACCTGGCCAAATCTTTTAAAATTTAACAGGTACTATTCACAATAGCAAAGACATAGAGTCAACCTAAATACCCATTAATAGTAGACTGGATAAAGAAAACGTGGTACATATACACCATGGAATACTATGCATGCATACAAAAGAACAAGATCATGTCCTTTGCAGGAACATAGATGCAACTGGAGGCCATTATCCTTAACAAACTAACCCAGGAACAGAAAACCAAATACAGCATGTTCTCACTTATAAGTGGAAGCTAAATAATGAAAACACATCAACAGAGAGAGGGAACAATGGACATGGCCCCTATTTGAGGGATGAGGGTGAGAAAAGGGAGAGGTTTAGAAAAAAAAAAAACTTAGGTGCTGTGCTTCGTACCCAGGTGATGAAATAATCTGTACACCAAACCCCCAAGTCACCAGTTTACCTATGTACCAAACTGGCACAGGTACCCCTGAACTAAAATAAAAGTTAAAAAAATTTTTTAATTTAATGGGTGACAAAACTTTGCCATACACTCACCAACAATGAACATTATCATTTTTAATTAAACCTTTTATTTTGAGATAATTGTAGATTCATGTGCAGTTGTAAGAAAACACAGGGGGCTGGGCACGGTGGCTCACGCCTGTAATCCCAATACTTTGGGAAGCCAGGGCGGGCGGATCACCTGAGGTCAGGAGTTCGAGACCAGCCTGACCAACATGGAGAAACCCCATCTCTACTAAAAATACAAAATTAGCTGGACACGGTGGCACGTGCCTGTAATCCCAGCTGCTCAGGAGGCTGAGGCACGAGAATTGCTTGAACTCGGGAGGAGGAGGTTGCAGTGGGCCAAGATTTTGCCATTGCATTCCAGCCTGGGCAACAAGAGCGAAACTCCATCAAAAAAAAACAAAAAACAAAAAACAAAAAAACCTCAGCATGTTGGGAGGCTGAAGCAGGTGGATCATTTGAGGTTAGAGGTTCAAGACCAGCCTGGCCAACATGGCGAAAGCCCATCTCTACTAAAAATATAAATATTAGCCGCGTGGTAGCGACATGCACCTGTAATCCCAGCTACTCAGGAGGCTGAGGCAGGAGAATGGCTTGAGCCTGGGAGAGGTGGAGGTTGCGGTGAGCCTAGATAGCAGACCCTGTCTCAAAAAAAAAAAAAAAGAAAAAGAAAAAAGAAACAAAGAAAACACAGAGAAATCCCAATGCCCTTTGCTCGCTTTCTCCCAATGGTGACATCTTGCAAAACCATAATAAAACATCTCAACTAGGATACTGACAATGATAAAGCAAAATCCAGAACATTCCATCACCACAAAGTTTCCTCATGTTGCCCTTTTACAGCCACATTTACCTCTCTCTTGCTCCCGTCCCCTACCTAATACCTGGCAACCACTAATCTGTGGTTCATTTCTATAATTTGGTCATTTCAAGAATATTATAGAAATGAAATAATATACTATGTAATATATTGGAATTGGTTTTTGTCACTCAGCATAATTCTCTAAGGATTCATCCAGGTTGCTGCATTTATCAAAGGTTATTCCTTTTTATTGCTGAGTATTATTTCATAGTATGGCTGTACCAATTTGTTTAACTGTTCATCCATTAAAAGAACCTGGCTGGGCGTGGTGGCTTACACCTGTAATCCCAGCACTTTGGAAGGCCAAGGCGGGAGGATCACTTGATGTCAGAAGTTCAAGACCAGTCTGGCCAACATGGTGAAACCCCGTCTCTATTAAAAATACAAAAATTATCCGGGTGTGGGAGCGTGTGCCTGTAATCCCAGCTACTTGGGAGGCTAAGGTACGAGAATCACTTTGAACCTGGGAGACAGAGATTGCAGTGAGCCGAGATCACACCATTGCACTCCAGCCTGGGCAACAGAGCGACACTCTTTCTCAAAAAAAAAAAAAAAGAAGCTGAAATAATAGGAAATTGGCTATATCAATTGCAATATATCCATAGGCTAGAACATTCTGCTGCTAGAGAGGTTGCATAAGGCCAGACTAAGGTGCTTGGACCTTCTCCTGAGACCAGCAGTCTCCAAAGTTTTGTTCATATGAACTTAACGGTACAAATATTAGCAAATATCTCATTAGCTGATATCTCAAAGCACGATATACAGTGAGGATGAGAGTCATCATTAATTAATGAGAGGGCATGTAAATTCACATTTCTTTTCTTTTTTTTTTTTTTTGAGGCAGTCTTGTTCTGTCACCCAGGCTGGAGTGCGGTGGCGCAATCTTGGCTCAATGCAACATCCGCCTCCTGGGTTCAAACAATTCTTGTCCCTCAGCCTCCTGAGTAGCTGAGTTTACAGACGTGCACCATCACGCCCGGCTAATTTTTGTATTTTTAGTAGATACAGGGTTTCACTATGTTGGCCAGGCTGGTCTGGAACTCCTGACCCCAAGTGATCCACTCGCCCCGGCTTCCAAAGTGCTGGGATTACAGGTGTGAGTCACTGCGCCTGGTCTGTAAATTCATATTTCAAAGTGTCTTTTTCATTGTTTTTTCAAATTTTATTACATTCCTTACAACATGGCTGATAAAGACCAGCATTCATACCAGAAAGAGACCTGTCAGCTGTGTCCTTTTCTACTTGTTTGCTGTGCTGGTAATTTTCACAGTATTTGGAACTTGCCATTTCTTTGCAGGAATATTTTGAAGCCATTTTTCTGTTCTCGTAGGAAAACCTAGTAACATGATCCTACGTTTAGTTAGACTGACACGACTCACTACACACTGCAATGCACTGCAGAATGCTGAAAGGGATGCGTGAGGACCCTGCTGCCCACCTCCCAGGCGTGGACCCTCGTTCCCTCAGGAAGTCTCTGCTTGACATCGGCCCTCATGACTCTCAGACAGAGATCAGATGTACAGATCAAGTGAGACCAATACATTTACTATGTCATAGAAGACCTTAATTCTTATTTTTATTTTTTATTTTTTGAGACAAGAGTCTCCCTCCGTCGCCCAGGCCGGAGTGCAGTGGTGCGATCTCGGCTCACTGCAAGCTCGGCCTCCCGGGTTCACGCCATTCTCCTGCCTCAGCCTCGCGAGTAGCTGGGACTACAGGCTCCCGACACCACGCCCAGCTAATTTTTTTTTTTTTTTTTGTATTTTTAGTAGAGATGGGGTTTTACCCTGTTAGCCAGGATGGTCTCGATTTCCTGACCCCGTGATCCGCCCGCCTCGGCCTCCCAATGTGCTGGGATTACAGGCGTGAGCCACGCGCCCGGCCAGAAGAGTTTAATTCTTTTCTCATTTTTAGGTTAAAAAATGAGTAGAGGCCGGGCACGGTGGCTCACGCCAGTAATCCCAGCACTTTGGGAGGCAGAGGCTGGCGGATCACCTGAGGTCGGGAATTCGAGATTAGCCTGACCAATATGGAGAAACCCCGTCTCTACTAAAAATACAAAATTAGCCAGGCGTGGTGGCTTATGCCTGTAATCCCAGCTACTCGGGAGGCTGAGGCAAGAGAATCGCTTGAATCCGGGAGGCAGAGGTTGGAGTGAGCCAAGATCATGCCATTGCACTCCAGCCTGGGCAACAAGCGCCAAACTCTGTCTCAAAAAAAGAAAAAACAAAATTAGCCAGGTGTGGTGGTGCGTGCCTGTAATCCAAGCTACTCGGGAGGCTGAGGCAGGAGAATTGCTTGAACCCGGGAGGTGGAGGTTGCAGCGAGCCTAGATGGTGCCACTGCACTCCAGTGTGGGCGACAGAGTGAGACTCCATTAAAAAAAAAAAATTCAGGGGAAAAAAAGCAATTAAAAAAACATAACTATAAAAATAATACAAATTACAAAACAACTATTTACATAGCATTTACATTATATTAGTTATAAGTAATCTAGAGATGATTAAAGTGTACGGAGGAATGTGCATAGGTTATATGCCAATACTGCCTCATTTTATATGAGGGACTTGAGCATAGAAGGGTTTTGGAGTCCACAGAGGTCCTGAAACCAATTCCCCCTTCCCATGCCTAGGATGACTGAATTATACAGCAGCAAAAATGAATATACTCAAGCTATATGCATGAGTCTCATAAATATAATGCTCACAGAAAAAAGCAAGTTGCAGAAGGGTAAATACGGTTGATATATAAAGGTGCTAAACACAGAAAGAACTATTTAATGATATACGGATGCAGTAAAAGTATAAGAAATGTATGCAAACTTACTTAAATTCAGGGTGGTGGTTACTTGGAGTAAGGCGAATGTTTGGGATGTCAGTAGGTACCTGACAAATGGCAACTTAACTTTGTTTTGGTTTTTTTGAGATAGGGTCTTGCCCTTTCGCCCAGGCTCAAGTGCTGTGGTGGGATGATAGCTCACTGCAGCCTCGATCTCCAGGCTCAAAAGATCCTCCCTCCCGCCTCAGCGTCCCAAGTAGCTGGGACCACAAGCGCGCGCCACCACGCCCGGCTAATTTTTAATTTTTTTTTGTAGAGTTGAGGTCTCACTGTGTTGCCCAGGATGGTCTTGAACTCCTGGGCTCAAGCGATCCTCCCGCCTTGGCCTCCCAAAGTGCTGGGATTACAGGTGTGAGCCACCGCGCCTGGCCTGCAACTTTACTTATAATAATCTGTGTGGCAGATGTCATTTGGCCCATTTTATAGATGAGGAAATTGAGGCACAGGGAAGTGAACTGGCGGAATTTCAGTTCCGCTGGGTTTTGACACTGAATCAACTGGCTGAACCAGCGAGAGGACGGCCCGGCTGGCTCTCAGGCCTCTCCCGGCGCTCCCTTCCGGACCGGTGAGTGAGACTCCTGGGGCCACGCCTTGTGAAATTCTGAGGCTTCTTTTCAGGGATCGAAATCCCCTCCCGGCTCCGCCCTGCGCGTTGGGCCCCGCCCCAGCGTGTCATGAATATGCAAGTGCGAGGAAGATATTTAAAGGCGTCGGCGCCACGCGCATATCCCTGCCCGGCGCTGCCCGCCCAGTTCCTGTTCCCAGACTGAGGCCCAGCCCCCTTCGCCCGTTTCCATCACGAGTGCCGCCAGCATGTCTGACAAACTGCCCTACAAAGTCGGTGAGTCCCAGGACCTGCAGCCGGTTGCGGCCGCCCGGGGCTTGTTCGTGGCGGGGGCTGCAGGGCCGACTCGGGGCGCTCTGGACCCCCTGGAATCGCAGCCTCGGCGCGTTTCTGGCCGCGCGAAGCCACCTGGAAGTTGGAGTTCTCGCGCGGCCATGAGCGGGCCGTTCCGGGTGGCCGTGGACTACAAGTCCCAGCATGCCCCGCGACGCCGGGGCCGCCGCGCGGTCTGCGAGCCGCAAACTGGCGGCGTGCTCCGCGGGAGAGCACACCTGGCCACGGCCTGGTACGGCTGGCACCTGCCGGACCCTGCTCGGGGGGCCTGCGCCCGGCCTCCTAGGCCTGGACCGGACCCTGTCCAGCTGGGCGGCCCCGACGAGCGTCCACCCCTCTCTGGGCCTCCTACAGGGACGGCGAGGGCACCCCGGAGGGTGTATGAGGAGAGGCCTGGAAAGCGAGCCCCAGGCCGGCTCGGGTCCTCCTCTCCCCTGGGACTTTGGGCCAGTTACCCAACCTGTGGGGTCCCCCACCCCGCCAGCAGGGGCAGCCTTGCCGAAATCTCGAAGAAAATTTGGAGTGGTTTGAAAAATCCTGCTGTCCCACCGATTGAAGTGTAATACAGGGATAGTTAACGTTTACTTAGTGTTTCCTGTGGGATCGGCACTGCCTTCTAGCTTTATTCTAGTCTCATGGCTCTGTAGGGAAACTTCTCATTTTATGATGAGAATCCTGAGGCAGAGGTAACTTGCCCTCAGTCTTACAGCTGGTGGTGATGGAGCAAGATTGGAACGCAGGCCATCTAGATCTCTGAGCGCACCCTTTCACCACTGTGTGCAAGCGAATACACGCGGAACAATCCTAGTGAATTTTCAGCAAAAACCAGTTCAGTTTGGCTGGTAGCTTTTCAAGTAACTTTGACACTATTGGACTGGGTGTGGTGGCTCACCCCTGTAGTCCCAGCACTTTGAGAGGCCGAGGTGGGCGAATCACTTGAGGTCAAGAGTTTGAGACCAGCCTGGCCAACGTGGTGAAACGCTATCTCTACCAAAAATACAAAAACTAGCTGGGCGTGGTGGCGGGCGCCTTCATTCCCAGCTACTCGGGAGGCTGAGGCAGGAGGACTGTTTGAGCCGGGGAGACGGAGGTTGCAGTGAGCCAAGATTGCACCACCACACTCCAACCTGTGCAACAGAGCAAGACCCTGTCCCAAAAAAAAAACAAACAAAAAAAGACACTATTAAGTCTGGAGAATGCCATCCACATTTATGGAAACACTTGCTGTATATCTGGTGATTTACGTGTGTTTACACAATAATCTTCATAGAGGTGGACGTAATCCCGTTATATAGAGCATGAAACTGAGGCCCTTGGGAGGTGACTTGCAAAGATTCTGTTGAAGTAGTTCATCAAGTTGCTACCAGAGTAGACTGTCTCCATTGTGTGGATGCTGAAACTGAACCCAGAAAGGTTATGTGAAGGTCACATCAATAGTAGAGCTGGAATGGGGGCTTGTCATACTGTGGAGAGATTAGTGGGTCAGGATTGGGGCCATTGGGTTGTGTGGGTGGAGATAAAGCTGGATTTGGGAAATGGGGAGCTTAGCTGGGTGGGGCTAGAGGAAGGAGGCCCTGCTGTATGCCAGATCTTGATCATATGGCATTATCTTTACTTAAGGCGCATAGCAAGCTAGGGATGATTATCCACACTTTACAGATGAAGAAACTGATGTTTACAGGGGCTCTTGCTGTTCCTCTTGGCTTGTCCTGGGGACAGGTGTTCCTGTGACTTTTGCAAGTCCTTAGCTCCAGAGATTGCAGCATCTAGCCTCTCCTGTGCCTTTGGAGTTGAGGGTCCCAGGGAAAACTGTGGGGCTGGCACAGTGTCCTCGAGGGCACTGAAGGAGTTATTTTTAGCTGGAGGGACATGTGGTGGTGGAGGGGTGGAGCTTAGCAGCACAGGGCATAACCCATTGTCCCATACAGCCGGGCCCCTCCCAGGAGGGGCCTTGAGAGGGGCCTCTGCTCTAGCCCTGCCTGGCTGCCAGTTCTGGTTCTGCGGTTAATTGGCTATGGAACCTGCAGCAAACTCCTCTCTGGGTCATTAGTAAATGCTGGGACTCAGACTAGGTTCAGATTTGTGTTGTTTTTCTTTGCCACCCTTGTCATGTGCCAGCCCCTCTCATGGATCTTTCATTCAGTTCTGACGACAGATATGGTCAGTAAACAGTTGCTGACCCCTTCTCTGAGCCAGGTCGTGCTGGAGACACAAAGGTGACCCAGAGACAGGGGTGGCACAGACATGCATACAGATAAAGTAGTATTGTCTCCATTTTATGTGAGCAGATCTGCCACTTGTCTGTCTCCACGGTCACCACCCCAGTCTGGTCTCTCTCCTTGCAGGTCTCCCTGGATCTCTTGCTCCACAGATCCACACAGCAGCCAATGGGGTCTTTTCAAAAGACAAATCTGGTCTCTGAATGCTGGTCCCTGAAAACTGTAGGTTCCCCACTTCACTGGGACTGAAGTCCCAACTCATCTTACGCCTCTATTTGAGTCACCCTGGTGCACTCTTGGTTCCTCTAGCACGGATATAGTAGGTTCTTTCTGTTTCCAGGTTTTTTTCAGCACCTACTGTGTGCCAGGTACTGTATTAGGTGCTTGAGAGGAGCCTTCCAGGCCGAGAACTGCTTGGGTTAAAGCCCTGAGGTGGAAATGAGTGGAGCTTGCCTGAAGTCAGTCAGGAAGCCTGTGTGTTGAACAGCTAGTGATGGGGGAAAGTGGAGAGATGGAGGAGGGGCAGGCAGTCATGCAGATAGGGCCCGAAGATTGAGGGAAGCCATTGGAGGGTTTGCTTGTTTAGTTTTGTTTACTTTAGTAGAGTAATGGAGGTGATGTAACTTAAATTTTTAAGAGCCTCCCTCTTCTGGCTGCTGTGGGGAGAATGGCATGTTAGAGCATGGGACCAGTGAAGAGAGTGTGGCAGTGTCCAACTGAGAAGTGGCAGTGTATTTATTTCTTTATTGTTTTTTTTGGAGACAGAGTCTCCCTCTCACCCAGGTTGGAGTGCAGTGGTGCTATTTTAGCTCACTGCCACCTCCGCCTCCCAGGTTCAAGCAATTCTCCTGCCTCAGCCTCCTGAGTAGCTGGGATTATAAGTGCCCACCACCATGCCCAACTAATTTTTGTATTTTTAGTAGAGATGGGATTTCACCATGTTGGCCAGGCTGCTCTCGAACTTCTGACCTCGGGTGATCCGCCCGCCTTGGCCTCCCAAAGTGCTGGATTACAGGCTGTGAGCCACTGCGCCCAGCCTGAGAAGTGACAGTTTAGATGAAGGTGGTGAGATGCAATTGGATTGCTTATATATTTCACTTGTTGAGCCAAAAACGTGCTGATTGAGGTGAAAGAGGAAAAGAGGAATCAAATCTTAAGTTTTTGGGCAGAGTAGCTGGTTGAATGGTGGTTTCATTTCCTAAAATGGGAAGATTGGGAGAGTAACCAGTAGTGGGGGCAAAGGAGCCATGAGGACTCCAACATGACACATAATAGATCCAACTGGACATCCAAGTGGAGGTGCTGTGGAGGCAGTTGGATCACATCGAGTCTCAAGTTCAGGGGAGTAGTTTGGGCTGGAGATAAATACGTGGGAGTCATCCACGTAGAGAAGGTATGTAAAGCCATAAGACTGGATGAGCTTAATTGGTAAACATAAGAGAACTGGGAGATGATGGAGCCCTGAGGGCCCCCAAACCCTAAAGTCTGTTAGCTAAAGAGGAACCAGGAAGGTAGGTGGAAAAGCACAGGACAGTCACAGAAGCCAAGTAAAGAAAGGGTTTCAGGAAGGAGGGCAAGTCATTCATGCAATCTGTGCTGCTGGTAGAAACATGGTCTTAGGTAATTTTGCATCAGGTATGGAGATCAGGCTGGTCTTTGGACGAAAGAGCGTTTTAGTGGAGTATGGAAGTCCTTAAGGAGGAGAGGGGATATGGAATCAGGCCCCATGGAGCAGGGACAGTGTAGTGACCAGCCCCACAGGGTTGGTGGGTCTCTCCCTGTGTGCGGCGACGAGAGAGTGTAGAAATAAAGATACAAGACAAAGAGACAAGAGAAAAGGCAGCTGGGCCCGGGGGACCACTACCACCAATGCGCGGAGACCGGTAGTGGCCCCGAATGTTGGGCTGCGCTGTTATTTATTGGATACAAGGCAGAAGGGGCAGGGTAAAGAATGTGAGTCACCTCCAATGATAGGTAAGGTCATGTGGGTCACGTGTCCACTGGACAGGGGGCCCTTCCCTGCCTGGCAGCCGAGGCAGGGAGGGAGAGGAGACAGAGAGAAAGACAGCTTACGCCATTATTTCTGCATATCAGGGACTACTAGTATTTTTACTAATTTACTACTGCTATCTAGAAGGCATAGCCAGGTGTACAGGATGGAACATGAAGGCAGACTAGGAGTGTGACCACTGAAGCACAGCATCACAGGGAGACGGTTAGGCCTCCGGATAACTGCGGGCGAGCCTGACTGATGTCAGGCCCTCCACAAGAGGTGGAGGAGTAGAGTCTTTTCTAAACTCCCCCGGGGAAAGGGAGACCCCCCCCCCCGCCGCCACTTCCCAGTCTGCTAAGTAGTGGGTGTTGTTCCTTGACACCTTTTGCTACCGCTGGACCACGATCCGCCTGGTAACGGGCGTCTTCCCAGACGCTGGCGTCACCGCTAGACCAAGGAGCCCTCTGGTGGCCCTGTCTGGGCATAACAGAAGGCTCGCACTCTTGTCTTCTGGTCACACCTCACTATGTCCCCTCAGCTCCTATCTCTGTATGGCCTGGTTTTTCCTAGGCTATGATTATAGAGCGAGGATTATCATAATATTGGAATAAAAAGTAATTGCTACAAACTAATGATTAATGATATTCATATATAATCATATATAAGATCTATATCTAGTATAACTATTCTTGTTTTATATTTTATTATACTGGAACAGCTCGTGTCCTCTGTCTCTTGCCTCAGTGCCTGGCGCCCACAGGACAGCTCATCTATTTTATTTTATTTTTTTGAGACCGAGTCTCACTCTGTCACCCAGGCTGGAGTGCAGTGGCATGATCTTGGCTCATTGCAGCCTCTGCCTCCCAGGTTCAAGTGATTCTCCTGCCTCAGCCCCTGAGTAGCTGGGATTACAGGCACCCACCACCACACCCGGCTAATTTTTGTATTTTTAGTAGAGACGGGGTTTCACCATGTTGGTCAGGCTGGTCTTGAACTCCTGACCTCAAGTGATCTGCCCACCTTGGCCTCCCAAAGTGTTGGGATTACAGGTGTGAGCCACCGCGCCCAGCCAACTCATCTGTGGTAACAGGAAAGAGTGCCTGGTCTGAAGCTGTAGATGACTGCTATAGGTGACTAGTGGATTCCATAGGGGAAAAGTGGCCTGGTTCTGAATTCATCTCAGTGAATTGGGAAGTGAGATTGTCATTCAATGGGGAAAGGTGTTGGAGGGTTGAGGAGAGTAGAAAATGGGAGTAAATTTACTAGGAAAATGTCATAGGATTGCTGCAATGTGCTATGTGTCTTTTATGGTCTTAATAAATGTGATATCTTGGCCAGGTGTGGTGGCTCACACCTGTAATCCCAGTACTTTGGGAGGCTGAAGCAGGTGGATCACGAGGCCAGGAGTTCAAGATCAGCCTGGCCAACATGGTGAAACCCCGTCTCCTCTAAAAATACAAAAATTAGCTGGGCATGGTGGCGAGTTCCTGTAATCCCAGCTATTGGGGAGGCTGAGGCAGGAGAATTGCTTGAACCGGGACCTGAGAGGTGGAGGTTGCAGTGGGCCGAGATCGCGCCACTGCACCCCAGCCTGGTCTACAGAGCCAGACTATGTCTCCAAAATTATTAATTAATTAATTAAATATGATGTCTTGGTGGGGTTGTGATTGTCCTCCTGCTGGGTTCAGTGGGTCCGGTGCAGTGGAGGGTCGGGTTTAATTGGGCTGAGAGTTTTGCCAAGTGAGTTCTCAAAGGGAAAGGGGGTAGAAGGGACACTAGAAATTGGTAGGATGAATTGAATAGAAGTTCTCACCTGACAGGCCACAGCCTTGTTGGAGCTTGGCCTCTGGAAGGAGAAAACCAGAAAGATGAGGCGTGGCTAGAGTTGGGTGCTTGAAGTCCAGATTTCCAAGGAGAGCTATCACTGGTGATGGCCTACTAGGGTAGGAGGGCTGGGATGGGTGGCTTGAGTTGAGGCACAGCCGGAGTGGTCTCTCATGAGGGAGGCGTGTTTCATCTCTGAAATTGTTAAAATGCACTGTAGGAAGCTGACTGACAGACAATTTTATTGATTATTAAATTCTTAGATTATTAAATTCTCTACAGAGTCCTTTGCCTCCCACCGCCTACCTCTTTGGGTGTTTGGCAGGATCTCAGCTTCCCTAAAGATAAAAATCACCAGGAGTCTTAGACCTGCTGAATCAGATTTTCCAGGGGAGATTTACAAGCATGCCAGAGGAACATCCCTTATCGGGGAAGTCTGCAAACTTTGACCTAGGGACTGACCTAGGGTATGACCTTGGAAATGGACCAGTGTGGTAGGGGAGAGAGGAGGGTGAGATGATCAGAGGGAAGAGTATTGAGATAGTGAGTTAGCTCATAATAATATCCTTCTTTCCTGCCTGAGAATTTGAACAAATTCGAGACATTTTAGGTGGCAGATAGCACCTGAAATACTTTTTGTTACTAGTAACCACGAAGCCAGAGGATGTAGATTAGTATTTCAGGTGGCAACACCTGAAATATTACCTTTTATTACTAATAACCTCAAAACCAGAGGATATAGATTAATATGAAATCCAAATGATCCTGCTTATTGAACCCCCAGATTCAGCAGTTACCCAATCAGTTGCAGGCAAGGTGGGCCAGGGTAGGTTGGTCTCTGGAAAAGCAGAGAACACCAGCTTCCTGCAAGTGGGCAGGTGAGTGCTTGCTTGCAAAAAGAAGGGAGAGCTAAGCTGAGCACACCATTTTTTCCTCTCCGTTTTACTGGTCAGACAAGCTCACCCCACCTCCCCTGGGGCAGAGAGGCCAAGAGCATTCGTTATACGGATGAGTTCCTCCAGGTGGAAAGAAACATCAGGAGTGGGGAAGCATTTTTACATCTAAAAGGAGATCAAGGAACTGTCAAATCCAAAATGTTAGATAGTATTTATAAGTGTTGAATCACGGAGAGTGATGACTGAGAGAGGAAGATGGAGAACCAGCAGCTAACATCTTTAGGGAGTCTTTAGGGAGTGAGGAGTGGCCTGGAGGTTGGTAGGTGTCAGCAGAAAGGCAGGGTAGTGGGAAGTATCATGTGAGCTATTTTTCAAAGGGACGCTTCTTTATGTTGTAATTTTTGTGTCCCTGTGTGATTAAATGTGTTCTCCCACAAGTCAGAAAGGTGCAGGTAGGCAGGGACCATGTCTTTCTTGAGTACTCTGGCTTCATAAATACTTGTTGCATGAGTGAGAGAATGCGGTGACAGAGTGCTAAGCCCTAGTGTGTTGAGTCCACACGTGGATTGGGGTCCATGCAGTGACCGCCCCTCTTGGTTGGTGGGATGAGGGGACTCACGGAACTCCCACCTGTTTCCTCCCGTAGCCGACATCGGCCTGGCTGCCTGGGGACGCAAGGCCCTGGACATTGCTGAGAACGAGATGCCGGGCTTGATGCGTATGCGGGAGCGGTACTCGGCCTCCAAGCCACTGAAGGGCGCCCGCATCGCTGGCTGCCTGCACATGACCGTGGAGACGGCCGTCCTCATTGAGACCCTCGTCACCCTGGGTGCTGAGGTGAGGCCCACAGCTGTATCACCCCAGAGTCCTTGCCCTCCCTGGGTTCAGCCAGGGAAGAAGACGACTGTGCCAGGGTGGGGACCTTCCAAGTGTGGAGCTGACCGCGGGCCTGGAGGGGCTCCTCCCTCTCACTCGGTTTCCTCCGTTTCCCAGTGCTGCCACCCCTTGTGGTGAGTGTTCTGCAGATTTTCTCCCTGGCTGGGAAGGTCACTGTTGGCTACCCTCAAGGCATCCTCCTGATGGATGCTCTGGCAGGAAAAATTCAACACCCATGTCCTACTTAGTCTCGTAAGGGCCAGCTTGCCTTGGCCCTTCGGGGGTCACAGGCCTACCCTGGACCCATCATGGCTGCTGGATGATGGCAGCTCTGATTGGTTCAGCCTGGGTCATGTGTGCCAATGATTAACAGCTCTCCTAAGGTCTCAGAGAGTCAAGAAGCAAGCTGGTTTCCCAAAGCAGGGTAGGGCAATGGAGCCAAAATCCACAGAGGGGCTCAGGGCTGAGTCCTTGGACCTCTTTTTTCTTTTCAGCATTCACTCTTGGTGGTCTGATTTTATAGCTTTAGACACTAACTGGTGATGACTGTCATATTTTTGTACTAGCCTGGACTTCTCCTGGAACTCAAGACTGGCATATCCAGGAGCGGGGGCGTTGACGCTCCCTGGAGGTCTAGTACTCATCTCAGGCAGAACGCGTTCAAACAGACTCAGGATTTTCTGCCCCCTCTTCTTCCCAAAGCCTTCCCCACCTGAGTAAATGGAACCTCTGTTCCAGCCTTCTGGGTTCTCTCAATTCACGAATCTGGGAGTCATCTCCTCCCCTCCCTTTCCTCCCCACTCCCAACTCCCTTTACTCCAACAAGTCATCCCTCCGCAAATCCTGTCAGTGCAGCCTTCGGAGTAGACCCAGGATGTGACAACTTCTCATCATCTCCACTGCTACTGTCATATTTCTTGTCTGGAGTCTTCTCCAACAGTCTCTGCAGTTGTCCCCTTGCTTCCACCCTTTCCCTTCCACACAGCACTGGAGTGAGGTTTTAAAACCTGAGTTGGATCTCGCCCCTGCTCTGGCTCCCATCTGCCCACCCAGCATCCCCAGCCTGTGATCCTAGAGCTTGCTGTGCCTAGATCCCAAGCCTCTTCCCACTACCCGAAGCTCTCCCTTTTCCTCGCCCAGCGTCCCTGGTGCTTTTGAGCCATCAGTGACCAACAGCCTTGTTTTGATGGCTCTTCTAGGTGCAGTGGTCCAGCTGCAACATCTTCTCCACCCAGGACCATGCGGCGGCTGCCATTGCCAAGGCTGGCATTCCGGGTAAGTCCTGCTTGCTTCTGAGACATGTGGAATTTGTGAAGGGATTCTGCCCTCTTTGCTTCACTGACTGCTAGAGCAACAGACTTCCTTACATATCAGAAAGGGAGAGGAGTCACCGCCACAAAATCCTAGCCCAGCGACTCCACAGGAAAGAGCTGCTTTGTCCCATCATCATCTAAAATCCTGTGGAAGTTGTTTATTGACCCAGGTCAAGCCGTGTAACCAGGAAGAGCAAGATCTTATGATTGGGAACTACATGATGAAGCGGAGGGGAAGTTCATTAAAGGAAGGATGTGGATCTCTTTCCAAAGAACTGGGGAGGGCTACGGGACAGAAAAAGAGGTTCACTGCCTAGGGTATGGCGGTCTAAAGGACTGAGGAAGGACCAAGACTAACGAGAATGGAGTTTTCACAGGCTGGGCACATGTCTGCTTGGACTTGGGGAGGGGAGTGGTTAGATCTGACCCAGTGATTAGGACATTCAAGATTGCTTCTAACCAACCACAGGTGGACAGGAGGGGGTGGCACAGCACTCCTTCACAGACTGACCAGGACTGAATGGGCATGATCCCCATTCCTCAGCCTTGGCACCGTGGCTTTCTTCTTTTTTTTTTCTTTTTGAGACAGAGTCTTGCCCCGTTGCCCATACTGGAGTGCAGTGGTGCGATCTTGGCTCACTGCAATTCTTAAGACTATTGTCTGCTCCAGTTGTGGGTAGAAGCAGCTGGCTCTGCTTGGCCAGCGTCCTTTGCTCACAAGAGGCTCCTGGGAACCCCACACCTGTGCCCTAGTCATGCCACATGGGAGGAGTGTGGGCTGGTGGTCAGTAGCCCTTAGTTCTGGTGTCTATTCTGGAATTTCATGTAGAGTGGCCTAAGTGCGTCTTAGCTCCTCTCTGGGCATCTGTAAGTGATGATAATGGTCATGCCTGCCTCACAGGGTTTCTATGAGGAAGAATGAGATGGGGTTTGGAGGATTTAGAGTCATGTCTGGCAGAAAGCAAGTACCCCACACATGGTAGCTGCTCGTAGTCATTTTTTGGCCAGACTTTGCCTGAGATTCCCCCACACAGAGGCTGCTAGTGCTCCAGTCCTTTCAGTGCAGAGCAAACCCTGGATCCTGCCTTGTGGATCCTGCTGAGGGGGAGGCGTTGTGGGGCATCAAGCCCTGGTCACTCAGGGTTGATGCCTCAGTCCTTGGCGCCCAGGCAGAAGGGGATGGGAAAGGAAAGAATGATTTCCTGATATCTATATCTGGGGCGGGGTTCTGTACATGGCTTCTGTCTCACTTAATCCATACTATTGTGAGCCCTGTTTACAGAGGAGAAGACTGAGGCTCAGAGAGGTGAAGTGATTTGCCCAAGGTCACACAGCTGGCAAGTGGCAGAGCCAGGGTTTGAACTCAGATCTATCTGGCTCCAAGTTGTGTCCTGACCACTGCTGAGTTTTCAGAGGGGCTGGAGGTGGCTGGGGATGGGAGTTGGGAAGGAGGTAGTTTTGGCTCTGCCAGGGTTGTTCCCTGGAGCAGGTACCAGTTGGGAAGTGCAGGCCCTGATGTGCCACTCACCCTCCAGTGTATGCCTGGAAGGGCGAAACGGACGAGGAGTACCTGTGGTGCATTGAGCAGACCCTGTACTTCAAGGACGGGCCCCTCAACATGATTCTGGACGATGGGGGCGACCTCACCAACCTCATCCACACCAAGTACCCGCAGCTTCTGCCAGGTGAGCAGGGCGGGGCATGTGGGCTGGGTGCTGGTGGCCTGGGTGGGGCCTGTTTGCCCACGTGATGGCCGCAGGCCTGGCAGGACTCCCATCACCTCAAGCAGCAGGATCTGGAAGATGGGAGGATGGCAGGCTCTGGCATTCATGCTGGGGCCTCCTGACTTCTGAGGGTGTGAGGCTAGGGCAGCTGAGCTGATGGCCCAAGGGCAGGCACAGACAGGGCCATGGTTGGGAATAGCTGGGAGAGAGCCAGCTTTGTTCAAAGCAGGTACGCAGAGTGCAGAGGCCCTGAGGCAGGAATGGCTGGAGTGTTCAGGAAACAGAAAAGAGGCCCACAGGATAGCAGTGAGCAAAGGGAGCCTTCACTGGGGGTATGGTGTGAACTTCGTGAAGACCAGATGTGTCAGGGCCTAATAGGCCAATAGAAAAGTGTTTGACCTGATTTGCAGAGCAAGGGGAAATAACTGGAGGGCGTTGAGAAGATTTCTCTGAGAAGATACATGTTAGAAATGGCTGCTGCATGGAGGATGGGTTGTGGTAGGGAGACTGGGAAGAAGCGACAGGGTCACGGACTAGAGCAGCGGCAGTGAGAATAGAGAAGCTGGGAGTTGTTCGGAGGCAGAGTCACTAGGCCTGGTGGTGGCTTCCCTGTAGGAGGGCGTTGGGGACTCCTCCCTCACGCGGGTCTGGGTGATTGGGGGGCCTGTGGGATCAGTCACAGAGATGGGAACCCAGAAAGAGGAATGGCTTTAGGGGGTAAAGATGAGGAATTTGCATGAGCACAGGTGTGGCATCTCTGAGGCTTGTCCTGTCCCCTCTTGTTTAGGCATCCGAGGCATCTCTGAGGAGACCACGACTGGGGTCCACAACCTCTACAAGATGATGGCCAATGGGATCCTCAAGGTGCCTGCCATCAATGTCAATGACTCCGTCACCAAGGTGAGCCAAGGGGCAGTGACAGCTCCCGCTACAGTGGCTGCAGCTCAGGACGAGGCCTCTGAAGAAGAGTGCCCAGGAAGGCTGAGGTTAGGGACATGAAGCCCTCATTTGAGGGGGCAAAAGCGGTTCTAGACAGGCTAATGAGTGCGTTTAAAAGGGGTGTCAGAGCTGGGTGTTAGGAGCTTTATGGCTTTGGGAAGAAGAGCTTTCAAGTTAAGCAAGGTCTTTGACCGGGCAATCTCTCCTAGTAACTGATGCCTAGGAAGGCTCCACACTGGCAGAGAAAGATTAGAGAGAAGCTCTTTGAGCCGATCGGGGTGAAGGGCTTGTGGGGGCATTGGGTGCTGGAGGGGTTCAGCCCAGGCCGGGATGCTTGGTGGGCCCATGATGCCTGGGCTCTTCAGAATACTCTGAGGCCAAGTTGTCCTGGCCCCAGGGCCTTGCCTGCCCCTATTGTCTCCTTACCCCCTTTCCTTTCAGAGCAAGTTTGACAACCTCTATGGCTGCCGGGAGTCCCTCATAGATGGCATCAAGCGGGCCACAGATGTGATGATTGCCGGCAAGGTAGCGGTGGTAGCAGGCTATGGTGATGTGGGCAAGGGCTGTGCCCAGGCCCTGCGGGGTTTCGGAGCCCGCGTCATCATCACCGAGATTGACCCCATCAACGCACTGCAGGCTGCCATGGAGGGTAGGATAGGGCAAGGGTTGGTTGTCAGCCACTGGGGCCAGAGGGAGGGGCAAGGCCACCGTAGATGACCCACAGCCACTGTCTCTGCACAGGCTATGAGGTGACCACCATGGATGAGGCCTGTCAGGAGGGCAACATCTTTGTCACCACCACAGGCTGTATTGACATCATCCTTGGCCGGTAGGTGCCAGATGGGGGGTCCCGGGGAGTGAGGGAGGAGGGCAGAGTTGGGACAGCTTTCTGTCCCTGACAATCTCCCACGGTCTTGGGCTGCCTGACAGGCACTTTGAGCAGATGAAGGATGATGCCATTGTGTGTAACATTGGACACTTTGACGTGGAGATCGATGTCAAGTGGCTCAACGAGAATGCTGTGGAGAAGGTGAACATCAAGCCGCAGGTGAGAAGCTCCCGCCTTGCCAGTGGGCTGGGCAGATGGGAGTGCAGAGGAGTGCTGGCTGCCAGGGAGGAGAGCTGAGGAGATGGTGGCAACCTGTGCAGGGGGGTGGGGAGAAGAGGGCCTAGCATCAGAGCCAGCCAGACATGGCAACCTTATCCTGCGGGCAGCCGGCATCCCTGAAGGTATCAGGCAGATGAGCTGTATGTGGTGAGGCTGTAGTTTTAGAAAGATCACTCTAGCTACTGTGTGCAGAATAAAAGCAACAATGGCGGGTGGTGGGGAGAGAGGCTTTTAGAGGAGGCGCGTAGAATCCCTGCAGGGGATGATGGCCGCCTCGGCTTAGGGAGTGCTGGGGTGGATGGACGGCATGTGGGGTCAGGATGAAGGCAGAGTAACAAAGGACACAGCTTTGGCCGGGCATGGTGGCTCACACCTGTAATCCCAGCACTTTGGAAGGCCGAGATGGGCGGATCACCTGAGGCCAGGAGTTCGAGACTAGCCTGGCCAACATGGTTGAAACCCCGTCTCTACTAAAAATACAAAAAAATTAGCTGGGCCGGGTGCGGTAGCTCATGCCTGTAATCCCAGCACTTTGGGAGGTCGAGGCGGGCGGATCACATGAGGTCAGGGGTTCGAGACCAGCCTGACCAATATGATGAAACCCCATCTCTACTAAAAATAGAAAAATTAGCCGGGTGTGGTGGCGGGCACCTGTAATCCCAGCTATTTGGGAGGCTGAGGCAGGAGAGAATTGCTTGAAGCTGGGAGGCGGAGGTTGCAGTGAGCCGAGATCGCACCCTCGCACTCCTGCCTGGTTAATAAGAGCGAGACTCCATCTCAAAAAAAAAAAAAAAAAAAAAAGGCCAGGTACAGTGGCTCATGCCTGTAATCCCAGCACTTTGGGAGGCCTAGGTGGGCAGATCACGAGGTCAGGAGTTTGAGACCAGTCTGGCCAACATAGTGAAACCCCGTCTCTACTAAAAATACAAGAAGTTAGCCGGGTGTGGTGATGTGCACCTGCAATCCCAGCTACTTGGGAGGCTGAGGCAGGAGAATCACATGAACCCAGGAGATGGAGGTTGTAGTGAGCCGAGATTGTTCCACTGCACTCCAGCCTGGGTGACAGTGCGAGACTCTGTCTCAAAAACAAACAAACAAAAAAATGAGCTGGGCATGGTGGTGGGTGCCTGTAATCCCTGCTACTCGGGAGGCTGAGGCATGAGAATCGCTTAAACGTGGTAGGCAGAGGTTGCAGTGAGCCGAGATTGCGCCATTGCACTCCAGCCTGGGCAACAGAGCGAGACTCCATCTCAAAAACAAAACTAAAAACAAAAAACAAAAAACAAAAAGGGACACAGCTTGAATCGCTGTGTGAGGAGCAGGCCCACGCACTGAGCTGGGAAAGAACAGGTTTGCATTGGGCATTGGGGCACTGAAACTGGAAGATGAGTTCTTATAGGGGGTGTGAAGTTTTACTTGAGTTGCAATTATTATGAGTTTATTTTTTTCTCTGATTATAAAAGTAGTATGTTTCTGGAAGACATTTTGGCTTTGGATATCAACAGCTTTAAAGTTAAGCAACCTCTTTGACTGGGCAATCTCTCCTATAATTGGTCCTTAGGATAATTAAATATGTATGTAGAGATGTTCATCATTTTTTTTTTCTTTTTTTGAGATGGGCTCACTCTGTTAACCAAGCTAGAGGGCAGTGGCATGATCATGGCACACTGCAGCCTTGACCTCCTGGGCTGAAGGAGCTGATCCTCCTGCCTCAGCCTCCCAAGTACCTGGGACTACAGATGTGCACTACTACACCTGGCTAACTTTTTATTTTTTGTAGAGACGAGGCCTTGCTGTGTTCCCCAGGCTGGTCTCAAACTCCTGAGCTTAAGTTCTCTCCCAAAGTGCTGGGATTATAGGCGTGAGCTGCCATACCAGGTCCACCACATTTTTTAAAGGGAGAAAAGCCCACTTATGTGAGGTTCTTTGAGTTGGTGCTGTGCCGTGTTTGAGATATGATAAGGAAGATACAGACACAGAGTTGGCCAAAGCCCTGACACCCACCCAGTCACAGCCACACCAGAAGCCCAAGTCCCAGAGAGGCAGACAGGCAGCTCTATGAACCCACATCCCCTACACTGCTCCTCTTGGGTGCTCTGCTCCTGCGTGGGAGTTCTCCTTGGCTAGGTCCTGCGCTAGTCTAGGGTGTCAGTTCCCGGCTAGGCAGAGGGCACCTCCATCTCTGCCTAGAAGGCCTGGCACTCATCACAGTGTGGGGGTGGCCAGGGTGTGCTTCTGTGGCAGCCACACCCCTGACAGCCATCTGTCTAGACCTCCTTTTGCAAAGGCATCACAGGTGAAACCTGCTACATTGGGGTGATGGGCACCTTTCTGCCAAGCTGCCCTCCAAAGCTGGACTCTATGCCCACCCTCAACATCCTTGACAGTCTTGCCAACCTTCTGCCCAACATTATCTCTTGTCCGTCCTCTCAAGGGCCTCTGTACTCAGGCCATAATTGACCACTCCCTGAATACCCACTGCAGCTCCTACTTCTGCTCATCTGTCCAGACAGCTGCATTTGTTTGGAACAGAACACATGCCCTTCTCCTTGTTCATCTTCTCAGCCCAGCTCAAGAGACCCCCTTCCGGCCAGGCGTGGTGGCACACACCTGTAATTCCAGCACTTTGGGAGGCCGAGGCAGGCGGATCACTTGAGGTCAGGAGTTTGAGACCAGCCTGGCCAACATGGTCAAACCCTGTCTCTACTAAAAATACAAAAAATTAGCTGGGCATGGTGGCTCATGTGTATAGTCCCAGCTACTCTGGAGGCTGAGGCAGGAGAATCGCTTGAACCCAGGAGGTGGAGGTTGCAGTGAGCTGAGATCACACCACTGTACTCCAGCCTGGATGACAGAGTAAGACTCCGTCTCAGGAAAAAAAACAAAAAAAAAAAATTAATAAAATAAAAAAGAGACCCCCTTCCTGGCCAGCTCCTCTGGCAGAGGCAATGCCCACACTCTTAGTACAGACCCCTAGTGCAGCATCCATCACTGGCTTTGGTCTCTGACCCCACTGTTGTACCAGGAGGGTAGAGTCCAGGTTGATGTGTCCCTGCAAGGGGCTTAGATGGGTATCAGTGAGTGCTTATTGATTGAAGCATCAATCAATGCCTGATGGTCATCAGAGACCTTTTCTTGGATCGGTACTAGGCCTCTGGAGCAGCTTGGAACCTGGGCTTTTGGGGAAATGTTTGGGAGGCTGCCTGAGGGTGGAGGGATGGCAAGGGAAGAGCTGGGAGTGGGGAGAAAGCAAGTTTGTGTGTTCAGACAGCTGGGACAGACGGAGGACTGGGGCACTGAGGCTGGGGATTTCCATGTCACGTTCACTCACTAAACCAGGAGTTCTCAACCTTGGCAGTCACCTGGGAGCCACACTGTGGGCCACAGGAATAGGAGTCTCTGGGAATGAGGCCAAGGTATCTTTTTTTTTTTTTTTTTTTGAGACGGAGTTTCGCTCTTGTTGCCCAGGCTGGAGTGCAATGGCGCGATCTTGGCTCACCACAACCTCCGCTTCCCAGGTTCAAGCGATTCGCCTGGCTCAGCCTTCCTGAGTAGCTGGGATTACAGGCATGTGCCACCATGCCTGGCTAATTTTGTGTTTTTAGTAGAGACAGGGTTTCTCCATGTTGTTCAGGCTGGTCCCGAACTCCCGACCTCAGGTGATTCCCCCCGCCTTGGCCTCCCAAAGTGCTGGGATTACAGGCATGAGCCACCGTGTGTGGCCTGGGTATCTTCATTTTTTAAAGCTTCTGAGGTGATTCCAATGTGAGTGCCACGGCATTCAGCTTTTACTAAGCTGCATTCAAAACTATTTCATGGTTATTGAGAACATGGCATCTGTCCTCAGACCGTCCAGACTCAAATTGTAGCCTCCTCTTAGTGTGTGGCTCTGGACAAGTGACCTAACCCTTGTAAACTTCAGTTTCTGAATCTGAAATGGGGATGACAGCAGTACTGAAATCACAGGGTTGTTTCTGGGATGAAATGTGGTAGTTACCTGTAAAGGACTTAGTACAGGGCACATGACAGTGATCATAACGATAACATTAGCTGCTGCTTACTGAGTGCCTCATATGCGCCAAGCAAGTGTGAGCACATGAAGTTCTCACAGCAGAACTGTGCAGTCTGCAGCTCAGCATTTCTTTGTTGTTTTTTTTTGTTTTGTTTTTTGTTTTTTGAGACAGAGTCTCGCTCCGTCGCCCAGGCTGCAGTGCAGTGGTGCGATCTCGGCTCACTGCAAACTCCACCTCCCAGGTTCACGCCATTCTCCTGCCTCAGCCTCCCGAGTGGCTGGGACCACAGGCACCTGCTACCACGCCCGGCTAATTTTTTGTATTTTTTTTTTAGTAGAGACGGGCTTTCACTGTGTTGGCCAAGATAATCTCGATCTCCTGACCTCATGATCCGCCTGCCTCGGCCTTCCAAAGTGCTGGGATTACAGGCGTGAGCCACCGTGCCCCGGCCAGCTCAACATTTCTTAATAAATATTGGCTGTTATTTTTGTGCTAAGCCATGTGCTGGAGGTTGTTTTGGAGCAGTTCGGACGCCTCATGGGCACTGTTGGAGGCAGAGAGGCCTGCCAGATCAGAGGGTGGGCTGTGGGAGCGGGGCCCTGCCTGCCCTCACTGTTGCCCTGCCTGCGTGTAGGTGGACCGGTATCGGTTGAAGAATGGGCGCCGCATCATCCTGCTGGCCGAGGGTCGGCTGGTCAACCTGGGTTGTGCCATGGGCCACCCCAGCTTCGTGATGAGTAACTCCTTCACCAACCAGGTGATGGCGCAGATCGAGCTGTGGACCCATCCAGACAAGTACCCCGTTGGGGTTCATTTCCTGCCCAAGAAGGTGGGTTTATTCTTCTACCTCAAGCCAAGGGTCACGTGTCTAATCCTGGGATCCCCACACAGGGCTTGCCAGAGTTTATAAAGTGCTTGCCTGTCTGCCCTCTTAGAGGCCCTCATGGGGTCCTCTACAGTGCAGAAGTCATTCTCCCCATTGACAGAAGAAGAAACTGAGACCCACAGTGGGGAGTGGCTCCCTGGAGCACAGCAGAGTGGCAGGACCAGGTGGTGAGGAGAGCCTGGGCCTTGGAGCGGGACACACCCCATTTTGAATCTCAGCCCCACCACTTACAGGCTGTGTAATCCAGGCAAATTCTTTCTCTGTGTCTTCATTTTCTCATCTGTGAAATGAAGGTAATAGCAACCCCCTTCAGGATTGTAAGGATTTCCTGAGATCATGAACCCACACACCCACAGGGGCTAGGCAGGTAAATGAGTGATGCCAGCTGAACAAGGACTGGAAGAGCTGAAGGGGTAAAGGGCTGGTTGCCACCTAGGAACCCAGGTCCGTCTGACCAGGGCTTCTAACCTTTCAGGAGAGCCAGAGATACCAAGATCTCTATACAAAATGATTTTCAAATACAGGCAACTCATTAAAATTTTATTTTGATTTTGATTTTTTTGAGATAGAGTCTCACTCTGTTGCCCAGGCTAGAGTGCAGTGACATGATCTCGGCTTACTGCAACCTCCACCTGCCGGGTTCAAGCAATCCTCCCACCTCAGCCTCTTGAGTAGCTAGGATTACAGGCAGATGCCACCACACTTGGCTAATTTTTTTGTATTTTTAGTAGAGACGGGGTTTTGCCATATTGGCCAGACTGGTCTCGAACTCCTGATTTCAAGTGATCCACCCGCCTCAGCCACTGTACCTGGCCTCATTATAATTTAAAAAATAACTGGGTGGGTTAACTTGGACATGTGTATAAGCTGAGTGCAGTCTGCAGGCTGCACGTTGTGGCCTTGTAATAAGATGATACATCCCTGGCCAGGCGCGGTGGCTCACACCTGTAATCCCAGCACTTTGGGAGGCCGAGGTGGGCAGATCATTTGAGGTCAGAAGTTGGAGACCAGCCTGGCCAACATGGTGAAACCCCATCTCTACTAAAAATACAAAAAAATGAGCTGGGCATGGTGGCGCATGCCTGTAGTCCCAGGTACTTGGGAAGCTGAGGCAGGAGAATTGCTTGAACCCAGGAGGTGGAGGTTGCAGTGAGACGAGATTGTGCCACTGCACTCCAGCCTGGCAACAGAGTGAGACCCTGTCTCAAAAAAAAAAATGATACATCCCTAAGCATGGCATCTCACTATGGTCGTATGGTCTGCATAATCATGAAGATGAAGTCCTCTGACATGAAATCCAGTGCTCACCCTAACACCCCATGCAGTCCACCCTTCCCTGGGGTCAGGACAGATGTTTTAGTCCTGGCTCTTCTTGGCAGTTATACAGGTGAACTTTGCTTTGTCCCTTACCCTGTCCAATCCTCAGTCTCCTTATGAGCTAAATGGTAAGAGTAGCTCTTGCTCTTCCAGCCTTTTGCTGCTGGAGAAGCTGTGATGGGGTCTACATACCATCCCTTCATCTTTTGAAAGGCTGGTTCTACCAATTGAGGAAGACGCAGGAAGAGGCCTGGGGCATCTGCCTCCAGGGCCAGCCAACAACTAATCTCCCTGGAGCAATGTCTTGCTGGACCAAACATTTTACCCATAAGGACCTCAAGGCGTACCTTGTTCTGTGCAGCTGGTTGTGGGGTTGAAAGATTCTCACTTGATCCCTATCTAATCCCAGTTGGGAGAAATATGGCTGTGAGTTTGGTGAGAAATTGGTCAGGCCTTTGAAATGAGGGCAGGGTTGGAAGTGAAAGAGGCAAAGCTCCCGCCTCAGCACCTGACCCTGTCCTTACCACTTTTCTTCATCATTGCTAACATGTGGCTTGGGGACAGGACACTCTTGGCATCATGCCTCACATGCTGTATGCAGGCAAGGGACTAGGTACCTTGGTCAACAATGACAGAGAAGGCAGCCACCATTTATTAAGTCACCTACTGCACGAATGACTCTGAGTAGCACTGATCTTTGTAACAGCCTTGAGAGATGAGTGATCCATCCATCCTGCGAATGGGGAAAGTCAGGTGTAGAGACCGACTTGCTCTCACAGATGTTAAGTATCAGGCCAGGAATAGAACCTAGCTCTGTCTGTCCAAGGTGTTGACCTTAGGACGTGACACACACCTTCTGGTTCAGGGTGCTGGGAGAAGGAAAAGTTCTGGGCTAGTCCAGGCCAAGCAGAAGGTTGATTTCAATGTGTACTGTGGGGGTTGGAGGCCATCGTTCTACCTCTGGAACTGACGTGGACTCAGTTCTAGGCTGGGCCCTGGTCCTACTGTTGCCCGCCTCTCTGCTGAGCACATCACCTTCTGCAGGCTCTTTGCTTCATCTGAAGATACAAGGATAAACCGCACCCATCCTACTTCTTAAGGGTGTTTGGGAGGCTCTAATGAAACAGTAGATGTGAAACCACTTGGGAATGTAAAAGCTGTGGGCTGAGCTGTGGTCAGAGGCCGCCATGCCATCATGGGACAGGATGGGGTCCCTTAGGGGTAGGGAGAGGCCTACCTCATGAGAGAGTTAGAGGCTTGCTTGTATTTAACTCTTGCCTCTGTCCTCTTCGGTTTCTGCATAATCTCTTCAAAGCTGCTCTAGAGGCCATAAGCTGGGATGCTTGAGACACATTTTGGGGCTTTGAAGCCAGATAGACCTGGGTTCAAATCCTAGCTCTGTCATTCACTAGCTTGGTGACCGTGGACACGTCATTTCACGTTTCTGAACCTTGATTTCCTCATTTTATAAAAGGAGGATGGCAGTGGATTAGAATCCTTTTGGTCACAAGTGATAGAAACACTATTCAAACCAGTGTATCAGTTATCTTGCTGCATAACAATCTAACCCCTAGACTTACTGGCTTCAAATAATAAATATTTATTATTTCAGTTTCTGTGGGTCAAGAATTTGAGATCAGCTTAGCTGGCTGCTTCTGACTCAGGCTCTTTCATGAGGTTGCGGTCAAGATTTCTGCCAGGGCTGCAATCATCTGAAGGTTTGACTGGGTCTGGAAGATCCTCTTCACATCGCTGTTGACAGGAGGTCTCAATTCCTCATGCATGGGCCTCTCCAGAGGGCTGCTTATGCATCCTCAGGAGATGGCATCTGGCTTCCCCCAGAGTAAGTCATCCAGAGGAGAGCAAGGAGGAAGCCACAGGGTCTCTATGAACTTGTGTCCAAAGTCACACACCATCACTTCTGCTTTCTTCTATTCATTAGAAAGGAATCACTCGGTGGGGTGGGGGGAGGCGGTGGGGATTAGGCTCTAATTCTTAAAGGAGTATCAAAGAATTTATAGATACATTTTAATCAAAAAAAGCAACCAGTTTAATCCAAAAAAGAACTTTATTCTCGAATCTGCCAGGCGCGGTGGCTCACGCCTGTAATCCCAGCACTTTGGGAGGCTGAGGCAGGCAGATCACCTGAGGTCAGGAGTTCAAGAACAGCCTTACCAACATGGTGAAACCCCATCTCTACTAAAAACAGAAAGTTAGCTGGACGTGGTGGTGCACGCCTGTAATCCCAGCTCCTCGGGAGGCTGAGGCAGGAGAATCACTTGAACCTGGGATGTAGAAGTTGCAGTGAGCCGAGATCACGCCACTGCACTCCAGCGTGGGTGTCCGAATGAGACTTTGTCACAAAAAAAAGAACTTTATTCTCGGATCCAAACACTGGAAACCTAGGATTCCGTGTCATCATGGCTCTGTCCTTCTGTCTCTCGGATCTATCTTCATTTCACTTGTAAAATAGACTTGGAACTGGTGAGCTGAGATTGATAGATACCCTTCCCTGTTTAGGAATCCCAGTGGGGTTGGAGCACCTTGTCTCTGCCTGTCATGGAAAATATGTCCTGTGCATAGATCAATTCCAGAGAAGCGTTTTGGTTAGCTGCTTGAGTTGAAGAATGAGGAAGGAGATGTGATTGATGGTCCTGTCAAGCCACATGGAGGGGAGGGTGTGGCATGGTTCCCTTTTGAGGGGGGCTGGGCAGCCAAAACAACACATTAACTGAGGCTGGGTGTGAGGATAGAAAGAGTTAACATGAGTACCACACATGGCAGAAACCCTAACGGAACACTTCTGCCTCTATTGGCAGCCAGACGCGTGTAGGGGTCCCAGAAAATGGCACTGATTCCCGGTCTTCCTTTGTTTCTCCCCAGCTGGATGAGGCAGTGGCTGAAGCCCACCTGGGCAAGCTGAATGTGAAGTTGACCAAGCTAACTGAGAAGCAAGCCCAGTACCTGGGCATGTCCTGTGATGGCCCCTTCAAGCCGGATCACTACCGCTACTGAGAGCCAGGTCTGCGTTTCACCCTCCAGCTGCTGTCCTTGCCCAGGCCCCACCTCTCCTCCCTAAGAGCTAATGGCACCAACTTTGTGATTGGTTTGTCAGTGTCCCCCATCGACTCTCTGGGGCTGATCACTTAGTTTTTGGCCTCTGCTGCAGCCGTCATACTGTTCCAAATGTGGCAGCGGGAACAGAGGCCCCTCCTCAAGCCCCAGTCATGATGGAGGTCCCAGCCACAGGGAACCATGAGCTCAGTGGTCTTGGAACAGCTCACTAAGTCAGTCCTTCCTTAGCCTGGAAGTCAGTAGTGGAGTCACAAAGCCCATGTGTTTTGCCATCTAGGCCTTCACCTGGTCTGTGGACTTATACCTGTGTGCTTGGTTTACAGGTCCAGTGGTTCTTCAGCCCATGACAGATGAGAAGGGGCTATATTGAAGGGCAAAGAGGAACTGTTGTTTGAATTTTCCTGAGAGCCTGGCTTAGTGCTGGGCCTTCTCTTAAACCTCATTACAATGAGGTTAGTACTTTTAGTCCCTGTTTTACAGGGGTTAGAATAGACTGTTAAGGGGCAACTGAGAAAGAACAGAGAAGTGACAGCTAGGGGTTGAGAGGGGCCAGAAAAACATGAATGCAGGCAGATTTCGTGAAATCTGCCACCACTTTATAACCAGATGGTTCCTTTCACAACCCTGGGTCAAAAAGAGAATAATTTGGCCTATAATGTTAAAAGAAAGCAGGAAGGTGGGTAAATAAAAATCTTGGTGCCTGGAAGAATTTTGAGCCTTTATTTTATAGATAATCCTCTGCCAACAATGTATGCCATGAATAGGGGGTTATAGTCGTGCTGATGAAGCATTCACGGGGTACTCTGCAGTGGAACGGCTGTCTGTGGTCCTTAGGCTTGAAAGAATGGGTAAAGTGAAGAGGGAACTCTTTCGTTTTTTTTTGAGACAGAGTCTCGCTCCGTCACCCAGGCTGGAGTGCAGTGATGCAATCTCGGCTCGATGCAACCTTCGCCTCCTGGGTTCAAGCGATCCTCCTGCCTCAGCCTCCTGAGTAGCTGAGATCACACCCAGTTAATTTTTTTTGGGTATTTTTAGTAGAGACGGGGTTTTACCATGTTAGCCAGGCTGATCTTGAACTCCTGACCTCAAGTGATCTGCCTGGGATTATAGGCGTGAGCCACTGTGCCCGGCTGTTTGCAGTATTTTTAAAAGTGCACTAAGTGGGGACTCACATTAAGTTCTAAAGATACAATGTCAAGTAAAACCCTTAAGTCACACTCAATGGCCCATGATCAGTGAGGCATGAGGGGCTGAAAACTGCTCACTCTGGCTTAGATGCTCATCAGTGTGTCCTGCCTGACAATTAATTCTTACCTTTTCTTTTTCCCTGAGTGCACATAGTTTAAGTTGCATAAGTTACGTGTGTATGTGATGTGACTCTGCTGTAAATAGTGTACAGACTTTGGTACTTCAACTATTATTAGTACCGAATGACAGGGCACCCACTCCCAACTGACCACAACACAAGTGGTCAAAACAGGCTGAGATCTTGCACACTTGGGTGACAGGCATGGTGCAAGCATCTTTTAGAGTTGTTGTTTTTTTTTTTTCTAGACAGTCTCGCTCTGTTGCCCAGGCAACAGAGTGCAGTGGTGCTATCTCAGCTCACTGCAAGCTCCACCTCCCAGGTTCATGCCATTCTTCTGCCTCAGCCTCCCGAGTAGCTGGGACTACAGGCACCCGCCACCACGCCCGGCAAATTTTTTTTTGTATTTTTTTTTAGTAGAGATGGGGTTTCACCATGTTAGCCAGGATGGTCTCGATCTCCTGACCTCGTGATCCACCCGCCTCGGCCACCCAAAGTGCTGGGATTAGAAGCGTGAGCCACCGTGCCTGGCCTTTTTTTTTTTTTTTTTTGAGACAGAGTCTCACTCTCGTCGCCCAGGCTAGAGTGCAGTGGCACAATCTCAGCTCACTGCAACCTCTGCCTCATGAGTTCAAGCAATTCTCCTGCCTCAGCCTCCCAAGTAGCTGGGATTACAGATGCTCATCACCACACCTGGCTAATTTTTGTATTTGTAGTAGAGACAGGGTTTCACCATGTTGGCCAGGCTGGTCTTGAACTCCTAACCTCAGGTGATCTGCCCACCTCAGCCTCCCAAAGTGCTGGGATTACAGGCATGAGCCACCATGCCTGGCCTTAGTGCACTAAGTGGGGACTCACATTAAGTTCTAAAGATATGATGTATCTTTACATCATATGTAAAAAGGTATGGTCTTATTTATTCCTCATAGAGACTGGAATTCCCGTGTCTGAGGCTCTGAGAGGAGCCATAAGCATGAGCTGACTTTTGTATGTGGTAGGACTTAGACCAAAATCCAAGCCCCTTCCACACCAGCAAGGTCAGGTTTAGGAAGGGAGCCTGGATTCAGATTTCCCAACATTAGATCAGGAACTCTGGAACTGTAAACCAGAGGGCTACCCAGAGCCCTGCCTCAGTTCTTCTACTGGGGTGGCTGCTGGGACGATGACTTCACAGTAGAAAAAAGGAGAGGCTGCTGTTCTTCTAAGCCAGAGAGGTTGAACGCCTTCTGCTGCACAGCCGCTGCCTGTGTGTGCGCATGCTCCCTTCCCTCTAGCGTGTCTCCTCCCGGATGTGGGAAATGCTGTCAGAATGCTTCCTCCTGCCAGATCCCATGTAGCCCCCCACCTCCCTTCTTCCAGGAGTTCTGGTTTCTGTTATGCCAGCCTCTTCCTTTCCTGTTCGGAGGTGTCCTGTCAGTTCCCAGAACCTTTTGTTTCAGAAAACACAGCCCCTCTTTTCACATCTGGTCTCAGACTTACCTCTGATTTCAGGTCTGCTAATCTGTCACATGTGTGACACTGACCGGGTACCCACAATGAAAGATGATGTGTCTCCTGCTCCACCCCCAATACCCCAATACTCCACTCCTGATATCCGGGCTGCCCCCATCAAAGCTTCACGGAGAAAGAAGGAATTGGTCAAGGGTCCTGCAGTATCCAGGCCTAGCCCTGGTTGGGTTTTTTCCAGGAAAGAGATGAGAAGATGAGGCCTGTGGTTGGTGGAAAGTGGCTGTTTATGGAGCAGTGGACTGAACTTTGGAAAGAGGAGCCCTGGGTCTGCTGCTGACTCACTGTGTTCCCCGCAGGGACAGAAATACCTACTTCAGATGGCTGTCTTGACGCTCGAATGATAGAACATTAGTGAGGAGTTTTTATGCTGAGTTTTTTTTTGTTGTTTTTTTTTTTGAGACGGAGTCTTGCTCTGTCGCCCAGGCTGGAGTGCAGTGGCGCGATCTTGGCTCACTGCAAGCTCCGCCTCCCAGGTTCACGCCATTCTCCTGCCTCAGCCTCCCGAGTAGCTGAGACTACAGGCGCCCGCCACCGTGTCCGGCTAATTTTTTATATTTTTAGTAGAGATGGGGTTTCACCGTGGTCTCGATCTCCTGACCTCGTGATCTGCCTGCTTTGGCCTCCCAAAGTGCTGGGATTACAGGCATGAGCCACTGTGCCCGGCCTTTATGCTGAGTTTTAAGGACTGTATGAGACACCAGGTGGTGGGAGGGAGCTGTTTTGAGAGCAGGGAATTTAGGATACTTAGGAAATTAGAAAATTAGAGAAGTCATAGGATCTTGGAACTAAGGGAGAACCTTAGAGTCCTGTGGAGCAGAACCCAGCATTTGTATGTGGAGAAACGGAGGCCCAGAGAAGTTGTGACTTATCCGGGTCACTCTGCAGGTCTGGGTGTCCCACCCGAGTCCATGTCAGGGCTCTTTCTGCACACCAAGCCCCATGCCCACCTCTGTGTGACTGGCTGTGGTGGGAGGGGCCTCCTAGGCTAGAGGTGCTGGGATCCCTTTTCAGTCCAGAAATAATGAGCTTAGAGTGTCTGGAAGTAGCATGGACTAAAACCCAGGAAGGATCCACGGGGACTGTTGATGCCAGTGAGGACTCCAGGAAGCCGCTGTTGGGACAGCCCTGCTTTGGGAGTCTGAGGTTCCAGGAAACCCCAGGAATCCAGATTCTCATCCCTGAGACCTACTCAGGACTAGCCCAGGGGACCGAGCTAGGAAACCTGCTTGAGGTGGTAGAGGCAGCCAGGGGTGTGCAGTGGTCCGGGCGGGCTTCGATCAGTTCCAGGTTGGTTGCTTCTCCAAACTGGCTCCAAGACAGGCATGTGGCTCAAGTTGGTCTGGACTCAATCCTGGGACTTTAGGACTTTTGCTAGAAATCTGGTGTGGTGCAGGAGCGACTCCAGGATTCACTCTGTGGGCTGCTTGGACTCAGACTCCCCCAGGACTAGAGGCTGCTTCTCCCTGGTGGGAGGAGTTACAACCTTGCAAGGGTTCTAAAGACCCCCGGGTGCTGGGTGGTGGGCTTTTCCTGACAACTTCCATAAGTTATTGGAACCTAAATTCACACTGCTTAGCATCGTAATAGTCTGATCAACCCTGCTCAGTGTTCTCATACTTGCCCTATTACCAGGGAGAGAAATAGAGAGGTGGGTGCCTCCCTAGAGTATCCACCCACACTGTGTCCTGAATGCCCCTCCTCAACCTGTCTCTCGTGGGGACCTGCACCTGCTTTTCCTACTAACTGCTGGCTTGTATTTATTCCCCTAAAGCCTGTTCCGTAACCCAGTGTGGTTCTTAGACTTGAGCAAACCTCAGAAACACCTGGAGGGCTTATCCCCAGTCCTGATTCTGTAGGTCTGGGGTGAGGCCTTATAGTGTGCATTTTAACAACTTCCCCAGTGTTTCCCAATGCTGCTGGTGCACACCAAGTGTAGAATTTGCCTCTGTGCCTGTTGCACAGTAGGTGGAGGTGGCAACTGTAAAAGAGACCCAGCTATCCTAAAAACAGAAAAGGTACTGTCTTCAGTGGGGCTGCCAGGATTGGAAGGAATGTGAGCCTGTAGCTGCTCCTTTGCCCCCACGAAGGCCAGCTTGCCTTAGGATGAAGCCAACACAGACCGGGTGCAGCAGCTCACACCTGTAATCCCAGCACTTTGGGAGGCCAAGGCGGGCAGATCACCTGAGGTCAGGAGTTTGAGACCAGCCTGGCCAACATAATGAAACCCTAGCTCTACTAAAAAAAAATAGAATAAAAAAAAAATTAGCCGGGCATGGTGATGCACGCCTGTAATCCCAGCTACTCAGGAGGCTGAGACAGGAAAATCACTTGAACTGGGAGGTGGCAGTTAGAGTGAGTTGAGATCACACACTGCACTCCAGTCTGGGGGACAGAGCAAAGCCTCATCTCAAAAAAAAAAGGTATAAAGCCAACACAATTGAGAGAGAGTGACACATTCCAGAGAATATTTGAGTAGCTGAATCTAGACATGTTTTACACTAACTGGATCTAGCCCCTTTTTAGTGAAATGAACCCCCCAGAAAGTTACCTTCTTTCCCTAAACCCATCTCAATAGGTTGCTGTCTGACAATTCTGAGTCTCGCTGTAGTGGAGAAGACATTGAAGACACCAGGTTATAGAAAAACAACAGAGAAAAGAAGATAGAGGGCTGGGTGTGGTGACTCATGCCTGTAATCCCAGCACTTTGGGAGGCCGAGGCAGGCAGATCACCTGAGGTCAGGAGTTCGAGACCAGCCTGGCCAACGTGGTGAAACCCCGTCTCTACTAAAAATACAAAATTAGCCTGGCATGGTGGAGCACACCTGTAATCCCAGCTACTTGGGAGGGTGAGGTAGGAGAATCGCTTGAACCCGTGAGGCGGAGGTTGCAGTGAGCGGAGATCAAGCCACTGCACTCCAGCCTGGGTGACAGAGCGAGACTCCATCTCAAAAAAAAAAGAAAAAGAAAATAGAGAACTTGGGCCAGGTCCCCTCCCAGCTGCACCACGAAGGGACTGGATTCGCCCCCAAGACTGCCTTGTCCAATCCCTTCACGGTGCAGCTGGGAGGGAATTTTGCCCAAGGTCATACAGCAGTGAGGGGCAGTGCTGGAACAGGAATTTGTACCACCTGACTCTTTTAAAGAGACAAAGTCTCATTTTGTCATCCAGGCTGGAGTATAGTCACATTCATGGCTCACTGCAGCCTTGAACTCCCGAGCTCAAGCGATCCTCCTGCCTCAGCCTCCCAAATAGCTCAGACTACAGGCGTGTGCCACCACACCTGGCTAATTTAATTAAAAATTTTTTTTTTGTAGAGATGGGGGCTCGCCATGTTGCCCAGGCTGGTCTCAAACTCCTGGGCTTAAGCAATCCTCCTGCCTCGGCCTCCCAAAGTGCTGGAATTACAGGAGTGAGCCACCATACCCCAGCCCCTCTTGATTCTTTATCAATGCCCTATCCTGTACCTCTCATGGCCTCTTGAGTAAGTACTGACCCAAGAAAAGAAGATGCAGCTGCTTCTCTCCAGAAGCTCCACTAGTGAGACTACTCCCTGGGGTGGTGTTGACAAGGTCTCATTAGAGAGCTGGGGAGTCACATGGGGAGTCTGTTGGGTACACCTCTTGGGCCGAGTCTCTTGCAAGGTGTTGGCTCTACGCAGGCAGAGTCCCCTCTGCCTGGTTTTCAGTGGCCTGGTGTTTAAGGGCCTAGGCTCTGGAATGACATGGGCTGGATCTGAATCCCCATGCTGAGGTGTGAGGTCTATCTAGACACATTGCTTAACATCTTTGAGCCCCAGTTCTCTTATTTACAGTGATACTTAGGTCAAGACGTTAATTTGATAGTCTTGGTGTCATGCCTGGCATGAAGTAGCTGCTCAATAAATAATCACTGTTAGTATGGCACTATGATAACTGCAGACCACACAGGCCTCGAACAGTGAACAGCAGCCCAATATTTACTATTGCTCTGGTAGTCTATACAGCCATAGAGTCCACGAATTCTAAAGAGGAGCTCTGGAAAGTGTGAAAGCCTCTGGACTCCAATGAAGCTATTTGCTGGGCTCCCCAGGCAACAAGAAGGCATAATAATTGTCAACATCATCATTCTCACCATTAGAAAGTGCCACCTCCCAGACTCTACAACTCGTATATCCAGCTGGGAGAGCTTCTATTTCTCTGCAGGCAATCAATTAATAGAAACCTCCTTTCTGTAATGAACATGAAAGCATTTGACAGTTTTAAAGGATTTTACCAATTAAACAAAAGTCATTCCTTTTCCTCCTTCCTGAACCCAATACCCCCTCCCAACATACACACCTTCTACTCTTGGTACATGGAAGAAGAAAGGGTAACTCGTCTACTCTAGACTCATCTTAAATTGACTACAGATGGTTTGGCTAATTCAGTTCAAATTAAATTCTTTTCTTGCCTATCCTGTCCTCTTCGCAAATGGGAATTGGCCCTTGCAGTTAAATTTCTTTCTAAAGTTCCTACTGTATGACTGGGGTAATTTCTCAACAATGGCTGGTGATGTTAGATCTGTGGTTGCTCAAAAAGATGGAGGGGCTGGCTGCAGCGGCTCACGCCTGTTATCCCAGCACTCTGGGAAGCCGAGGTGGGTGGATCATTTGATCACCGTTCTGGGATTACAGGCTATGAGCCACCACACCCAGCCTGAACAAGTCACTTTTGATGCTACCATTTCCACGTTTACAAAGTGAGAAGTAAATCAGTCAGAGTATATTAGTTGCAAACAACAGAAACAACTCTAGCTAGCCTGAGAGAAAAAAAAGGTAGAGGGTTAGTCTCCTGGAGAGATTTGGGGACCTCAAAGGAAAGATTATACAATGTGCCTCCAAAAAAAAAAAAGGGTCACCACAAGGGCAAATGCATGATTTAATGGAGTTGGGACTTTCAGCCCCATCCCCCAACCTCTGGGGAGGAGAGAGGGACTGAAGGTCAAGTTGATCACCAATGGCCAATGGTTTAATCAATCATGCCTACGTAATGAAGCCTCCATAAAAACCCAAGAGGACAGGCTTCAGAGAACTTCCTGATAGCCAGACATGCTGGGGTTCCTAGAAGGTGGCAGGCCCAGGGAGGACGCAGAAGCTCTGCACCCCTTCCCATACCTCACCCTATGCATCTCTTCATCTGCAGCCTTTGTAATAGCCTTTATAATAAACTGGTGTGTTTCCCTGAATTCTTTTTGGTTTTTTAATTTTTGAGACACAGCCTGGAATGCAGTGGTGTGATCATGAATCACTGCAGCCTCGACCTCCTGGGCTCAGGCGATCCTCCTGCCTCAGCCTCTTGAGTAGCTGGGACTAGAGGCTTGTGCCACCATGCCTGGCTAATTTTATTATTTATAGAGATGGGGTCTCACTCTGTTGACCAAGCTGGTCTTGAACTCCTGGGCTTAAACGATCCTCCCACCTCGGCTTCCCAAAGTGCTGGGATTACAGGTATGAGCTACTGCACCTGGCCTTGCTTCCCTGTGTTCTGTGAGCCTCTCCAACAAATTAATTGAGCCCAAAGAGGGTTGTGGAAACCCCAACTTAAAGCCAGTTGTCAAAAGTTCTAGAGGCTCCACTTTTGACTGGTGTCTGAAGTGAGGGCAGTCTTGGGGACTGAGCCCTCAGACTGTGGGATCTGATGCCATCTCCAAGTAGATAGTGTTGGAATTGAATTGGAGGACACCTAGCTGGTGTCCACTGCAGAACTGATTGTTTGCCTGCTGGTGGGGGGAAATCCCCTCTCATTTTGGGGTCACACAAGTCTGTTGTGTGTTGATGACTGTTGTGGTGGTGTGAAAGCAGAGGGAAACATGGTTTGATAATTTTTTCCTGAACAATGGGACTGTCAGTCAAGGTGGACCACCCTTTCTTGGCCCCACATCAGGTGAATCAGCCTCTCCTGGGAATTACTTTGAATGGTCCAGTGCAAGGACTGAAGAGGTTGGAGCTGACATTCCTGTGGCTTTGCTTGGAAGACATTGTCCACTTGGCTCCTCTAGCACCCCTCAGGGGCTTTTTTTTTTTTTTTTTTTTTGGAGGCACGTTGTATAATCTTTCCTTTGAGGTCCCCAAATCTCTCCAGGAGACTAACCCTCTACCTTTTTTTTCTCTTAGGCTAGCTAGAGTTCTTTCTGTTGTTTGCACCTAAAATACTCTGACTGATTTACTTCTCACTTTGTAAACGTGGAAATGGTAGCATCAAAAGTGACTTGTTCAGGCTGGGTGTGGTGGCTCATAGCCTGTAATCCCAGAACTTTGGGAGGCTGAGGTGGGCAGATAGTTTGAGGTCAGGATTTTGAGACCAGCCTGGCCAACATGGTGAAACCCTGTCTCTACTAAAAATACAAAAATTAGCTGGTGTGTTGGCGCATGCCTGTAATCCGAGCTACTCGGGAGGCTGAGGCAGGAGAATCACTCGAACCTGGGAGGCAGAGGCTGTGGTGAACCCATATTGCGCCACTACACTACAGCCTGGGTGACAGAGCAAGACTCCGTCTCAAAAAAAAAAAAAAAAAAAAGGCTTGTTCAAGGCCACACTATGAGAACTTTGGGCACAAGTTTAAGGCTATGCCCTTCAGGAAGAAATGATCCTGAATCAATCAGTGGCCACAAAGGTAGGGCAAATCTTCCTAGGTCAAGTTCACCCTATGTGTGTGAGACAGAAATAGAATGAATAATGGTGTTGGAGACGGCGTTCCCAGATTCTCACAACAATCAAACCATAACTCTGAGTCACAAATGTGAGTTTCAGTTCTGGTCATTAGACCAGCAGAGTTTTGAGAGGCCCAGGACCATGCTCTTAGCACTTTAGGCTTGAGGAGGAATTCTGAAAAGGAGAAGGAGGTGGGGCGTGGTGGCTCATACCTGTAATCCCAGCACTTTGGGAGGCTGAGGTGGGTGGTTCACTTGAAGCCAGGAGTTTGAGACCAGCCTGGCCATCATGGCGAAACCCTGTCTCTACTAAAAATACAAAAATTAGCTACTTGGGAGGCTGAGGTTGGGGGATAGCTTGAGCCTGGGAGTTGGAGGCTCCAGTGAGGCAAGATTGCACCACTGCACTCCCACCTGAGTGACAGAGTGAGACTCTTTCTCAAAACAAACAAACAAACAAACAAAAGCAAGAACTGGCTGGGCCCAGTGGCTCATGTCTGTAATCTCAGCACTTTGGGAGGTTGAGGCAGGAGGATTGCTTGAGGCCAGGAGTTTGAGACCAGCTTGAGCAACATAGCAAGACCCCATCTCTAAAGAAAAACCAAAACTGATAGTCTGAGGGAATAGACCACATATGCTAACAACGGTTCTAACCTCTAACAAGAGACAATGGCCATGGGTCACTGGCCCATAAGCTCTGTAAGGAGAGGATCCATATTGGACTTCTTCACCACTATGTCCACAGCACCTGGCACACACTAGGTGCTCAATACACATTTGCTGAATGAATGAATGAATGGGTTGGTCTTCCATGTGGTTGTCTGGACCCAGCAGCCAAGTGGCTTTGTTACTAATCGACTGAGTCTTTAGCTTTGCATCCTGGCCTCACCCCTGGGGGCCAAATGGTGCCTGCTTGGTGAACAGTGTCTGGAAAACACGAGGAGTGACTGCGGTATCTTCCCAATATGACATTTACTCAGCAGCAACTGTGGTACGAGGAGTGACTGCGGTATCTTCCCAATATGACATTTACTCAGCAGCAACTGTGGTACAAGGAACAAAAGGTTCTTGCCCTGTAGGACTGCAACCTAAATAACAGAAAACAAAACAAGCATCTGGCAGCTTTCCTGTGTGGGGGTGTGTGTGTTTGTTTCTTGTGTTAAGGAACAGAGAGGGAACAGGACACTACCTTGGATTTATAACAAGAACAGGAATGATTATTTCCTTTTTTTTTTTTTTTAACCAGAGTTTCACTCTGTGGCCAAGTCTGGAGTGCAGTGGTGTGATCATAGCTCACTGCAGCCTCCAACTCCAGGGCTCAAGTGATTCTCCTGACTTAGCTGCCTGAGTAGCTGGGACTACCGGTGCACGCCACCACACCCGGCTAATTTTTAAAATTTTTTGTACAGACCGGTGGGGTGGCGGGGAGTCTCTCACTATGTAGCCCAGGCTGGTCTTGAACTTCTGGCCTCAAGTGATCGTCCAGCCTCGGATTTCTTTCTTTTTTCTTGTTTTTTTTTTTTTCTTTTTTTTTAGACAGCGTTTCGCTCTTGTTGCCCAGACTGGAGTGCAACGGCGTGATCTCAGCTCACTGCAACCTCCGCCTCCCGGGTTCAAGCGATTCTCCTGCCTCAGCCTCCCAAGTAGCTGAGATTTACCGCATGCGCCACCACACCCAAATAATTTTATATTTTTTGTAGAGACGGGGTTTCTCCATATTGGTCAGGATGGTCTCGATCTCCAGACCTCAGGAGATCCGCCCGCCTCGGCCTCCCAAAGTGCTGGGATTACAGGCGTGAGCCACCGCGCCTGGCCTCTTTCTTTCTTTCCGTTTTTTTTTCCCCCTGGGGAGAGGGGAGCACCTAGGAGGAAATGTGTGAGACTGAAAGGCTGTTCCTTTCTTCCTGGCTGGTCTGAATTTCCTGGTTTTGGAGGCAGCCTCGGGTGTTCCCAGGTTTAAAGGCAGGGGATAGCCTCGTTCCTAACCCCCAGGTCGGCAGCAGCGGTGACTGGGAGTGCAGCTGTGAGGCTGGGACGCCCGGGTTTCCTGAGCCCCGGGAGAGCAGCGCGGGACTCCGTGGCGAAGGGACCGAGAACTTTCGGGACCTTTACAGAAACAGCCGCACACCTTCGAGCAGCGTATATATATTGTATTTCGATTTTAGCCCAAGCCAGGTCTCCCTGAAGTCCCATCTCCTGGAACCTCCGCCCGCCTGCAGCCCTGGGAAGCCGCCCTGTTAGGGATCACCCGCCCGAGAAGCGCCCCGCGTCCCCGAAGCCCTGCCCGCTCGCGGCCGGGAGTGGGGGCGCTCAGCAGTTGAGGCTGAGCACGCGGCAGGAGCAGGCGCTGCGGAAGAAGCGGCACTGGCAGGAGGCGCACGGGTCGCAGCAGGCGGGTGCCGGCGGCTTGCAGCTGTTGCGGGTGGCCACGCAGGGCGCAGATAGGGGGGTCCGGGGCCGCGCCACTTTCTTCATCGAAGCCTCCTTCTGCGTGGGAAACGCCGGGGCTTTATGAGCCGGCCACGCCCACCCCTCCGGTCCTCACCTCTGCCTGGGAGCTCCTCGGGCTAGGGAGATCCCGGACCAGAGGTTTCCCCGCTGGCTTGCCCACCGCCCACCGCCCGCTCCCCCAGTCAGATTCCCTCACCTCCATCCCCATCCAGACTTACCTGGCTCTTGCCTGGCCCTGGTCGTCTTCTCCCTAGTTTGTGTTTTTTTTGTTTGTTTGTTTTTTGTTTTTTTTTTAGACAGGGTTTCACTCTGTCAGCCAGGCTGGACTGCAGTGGCGCGATCTCGGCTCACTGCAATCTCGATCTCGGGCTCAGGCGATTCTGCCACTTCAGCCTCCCAAGTAGCTGGGACCACATGTGCGCACCACCACGCTTGGCTAAATTTATTTTTATTTTATTTTCTATTTTTTTATAGACGGGGTCTCACTTATTGTCCAGGTTGGTCTCAAACTCTTGAGCTAAAGTGATCTGCCTGCCTCGGCCTCCCAAAGTGCTGGGTTTACATTACAGGCGTGAGCCACCGCGCCCGGCCTAAGTGGTTTCTCTTTGAACTTAAAATGAAACATGAACTTTCTTTTGGCCTTTGAGATTTGGCCTTTGCTTGCCTCTCCGACCCCTGTTAACTTCGCTGCCCCGCTGTGCACGGAACGCAGCAGGTGAGTTCCTGCTGCAGGAACCCAGCAGGAGCTGTCTTGGACACTGCTGCCACAGCTTGCTGCTGCTTTTCCTGGGAAGGAAATAGCCACTGGTTTTTGTACCTTCGATACAGGTAGCCACTGGTCATCTGTGGCTACTGAGTACGTGAAATGTGTCTAGTGCAACCTAGAAACTGAATTTTCAAATTTAATTTTAATTAATTTAAATTTAAAATGTAAAACTGAAGCAATATAAAAATATTCTTCCTCTTAAACACAACTTTTTAGTTAGAACTACATTTTATGCTTGTCAAAACTGAGCATTGGAATGAGATGTGCTGTAAACTATGCACCAGATTTCAAAGATTTAGCACAACAAAAAGAATAAATTATTTCAATAACTTTTTAAATTAATCACATATTGAAATGTTAACATTCTGAATACACTAGGTTAAATAAAATATTACAATTAATTGCACCTTTTTTTAAAAAAATATGGTTATCAACTGGGTGTGGTGGCTCATGCCTGTAATCCCAGCACTTTGGGAGGCCTAGGCAGGCGGATCACCTGAGGTCGGGAGTTTGAGACCAGCCCGACCGACATGGAGAAACCCGTCTCTACTAAAAATACAAAAATTAGCCCAGCATGGTGGCACATCTGTAATCCCAGCTACTCCCGGGAGGCTGAGGCAGGAGAATTGTTTGAACCGGGGAGGTGGAGGTTGCTGTGAGTAGAGATTGCGCCATTGCACTCCAGCCTGGGCAACAAGAGCAAAACTCTGTCTCAAAAAAAAAAAAAAAAAAAAAAAAAAAAGTGGCCATAAGCAAATTTAAAACTATGTAGCTCACATCACAGTTCTTTTTTTTTTTTTTTTTTTTTGAGAGCCAGTTTCACTCTTGTCGCCCTCCCAAAGTGCTGAGATTACAGATGTGAGCCACCGCGCCTGGCCTCACATTGTATTTCTATTGGACGCTGCTGCTCTAGGTTACTGAGTTTTTCACTCTATTTAAATGCTACTTCCTTACAGAGGCCTTCCCAGACCACTCTTCCCTTCAGTCTCATTACCGTGCTGTAATTTCTTTGCACTCTTTAACATCTGAATTTATTTACCTATTTATTGATTTACTTGCTGTTCACCTGTTTTCTCCACAAGAATGTAAACTCCATGAGACCAAGGATAAGATATATCTTTCTTATTCACTGCTATGTTCCCAGTGCTTAGCATATAAATATATTTGTCAGTTATATATTTTTATCTGTCAATAATCTCATCTTGCTTGTTCACTTTACAGCCAACAAAATAGGCCTAGAAAAGAGCAGGGACTTTCAAGATCACACAGTGCCAGATCCTACCTCCTAATACCTAATCCAGTGCTCCTTGCTTTGGTTACAGTTGATATGATAAACTGAGGCACACTAAGACAGGAATAAGGTGTGCATTTCAGCAATGCCTCAGTCCAGTATTTCCCAAAGTGGGAACCTGTGTTAATGGTGGTATGATTTTAGGTGGTACGTGAATGTTAAATGATCCTGAATTATACAATAAAAAAGGATTCTTTTTTCAATCTTTTTCAACTTGAAAGGGTCAGTTTGGTGCTAACGTGTCCTTAGTGCCTTTCTAACACTTTCTAATCTGCCTTTTTTGTTTGTTTGTTTGTTTTTGAGATGGAGTCTTGCTGTGTCACCCAGGCTGGAGTGTAGTGGTGCCATCTCGGCTCACTGCAACCTTCATCTCCCGGGTTCCAGTGATTCTCCTGCCTCAGTCTCCCAGGTAGCTGGGATTACAGGCGTTCACCACCACGCCCAGCTAATTTTTGTATTTTTAGTAGAGACGGGGTTTCACCATGTTGGCCAGACTGGTCTCTAACTCTTAACCTCAGGTGATCTGCCTGCCTCAGCCTCCCGAAGTGCTGGGATTACAGTTATGAGCCACCGTGCCTGGCCTAATCTGCCTTTTATTTTTTGTTTTATTTTATATTATTTTTGAGACGGAGTCTCGCTCTGTCACCCAGGCTGGAGTGTAGTGGCACGGTCTCGGCTCACTGTACTCTGCCTCCCGGGTTCACGCCATTCTCCTGCCTCAGCCTCCCAAGTAGCTGGGACTACAGGCGCCCGCCACCGTGTCCGGCTAATTTTTGTATTTTTAGTAGAGACGGGGTTTCTCCGTGTTAGCCAGGATGGTCTTGATCTCCTGACCTTGTGGTCCACCCACCTCAGCCTCCCAAAGTGCTGGGATTATAGGCGTGAGCCACCGCGTCTGGCCATTATGCCTTTTAACACAGAGATTTAGGCCTCAAATTTAGAGCCTTTGGTAGGCAATACCATCCATTCACCCAGAATTCACTAACAATGTTTTAACTTCCCCCCCCTCCGCTTTTGTTTTTTTTGAGACAGTCTTGCTCTGTCGCCCAGGCTAGGGTGCAGTGGTGTGATCTTGGCTCACTGCAACCTCTGCCTCCCAGGTTCAAGTGATTCTCCTGCCTCAGCCTCCTGAGTAGCTGGGATTACAGGCGTGCAGCACCATACCCAGCTAATTTTTGTATTTTTAGTAGAGATGGGGTTTCACCATGTTGGTCAGACTGGTCTTAAATTCCTGACCTGAGGTGATCCACCCTCCTTGGCCTCCCAAAGTGCTGGGATTACAGGTGTGAGCCACTGTGCCCGGCCAACTTTACTTATTTTTATAGTTACCTTCTATTTATGGTAAGTGATACTAGTTTTCTATCATAATTATATACAGTTGACCCTTGAACAATGCAGGGGTTAGGGGCACAAACTCTTTACACACAGTCAAAAATCCTTTTTTTCTTTGAGACAGGGTCTTATTCTGTTGCCCAGGCTGGAGTGCAGTGGTATGATCACAAGTCACTGTAGCCTCGATATCCCAGGCTCAAGCGATTCTCCTACCTCAGCCTCCTGAGTATCTGGGACTACAGGAGCACACCACCATACCCAGTTAATTTTTAAAATTTTTTGTAGAGATGAGGTTTCATCATGTTGCTCAGGCTGGTCTTGAATTCCTGGACTCAAGTGATCTGCCAACCTCAACCTCCCAAAGTGCTGGGATTATAGGTGTGAGCCACCGTGCCTGGCCCTCATATTATTTTTGACTCCTCAAAAACTTAACTACTAATAGCCTACTGTTGGCCAGAAGGAAGCCTTACTGATAACATAAACTGTGGATTAACATCTTTTTATGTTATATGTATTATATACTGTACTCTTATAATCAAGTAAACTGGCTGGGCATGGTGGCTAATGCAGGTAATCCCAGCAGTTTAGGAGACAGAAGCAGCGGATTGCCCAAACTCGGAGTTTGAGACCAGCCCGGGCAACACCGCAAAACCTCATCTCTACTAAAAATACAAAAATCTGCCAGGCATGGTGGTGCACACCCGTAGTCCTAGCTGCTTGTGGGGCTGAGGCAGGAGGATCACTTGAGCCTGGGAGGTTGAGGCTGCAATGAGCCGAGATGGTGCCACTGCACTCCAGCCTGAGTGACAGAGCGACACCCCATCTCTAAAAAAAAAAAAAAAAAAAAAAAAAAAATCAAGTAAACTAGGGAAAATAAAATATTATTAAGAAAATTATTGGATAAGTAGAGATCGATTATAAGAAAGAAAATATAAGGAAGTGAAAATACATTTACAGTACTGTACTGTATTTATTGATACCGTAAGTTTACTTCATCTGTTTACAAGATGTATTGTCTGTCTGAAATAGCAACCAAAGCTGCAGACCTCAACCTATAGTATCAATCAAGTAATTCAAGCAACTTTTTCTTGTAATGTCATGACTCTTCTTTGCTTCTTGGGAACACTTCCAGAATCACTAGTAGCACCTAGTATGGGTCCCTTGGTACTACTCAAGGTTTACAATATTGCATTAAACACATTGAAAAATACACGAGAACCTTGAGGGACCACATTTTACTGCAGTATGTGATTTCCTGGTGAGACTCCTTGTGCAGAGATGATTAGCTCACAGATCGTTGTAAGCACGTACTCGCAACACCTGAGCACGCCGCAATGGCAACAGGAGGTATCTTCACAATTATGATGGTAGTACAGTATGTACTGCAGTTGTTTACACAGTTATGATTTAGTACTACATCTTTACATTTGGTTATTTTCTTTCTATTTTGAATGGTATGTACTGTCTGTGTGTACATATGTTTTGGGAAATTTTAATTTTTTATAATAGATTTATGTATATTGTATGGTAGCAAGTGATAAAATAGACTAGTATCTACATATATTTTATGCATTAATGACATACTTTTTTTTCATTTTTAAAATATTTCTAGGTAACAAGATTCACCTGTTTTTTCTAATTGTCAATCTTCAAAAATATTTTCCAATTTAAAAAGTCAGCTGGGCAAGGTGGCTCACCCCTGTAATCCCAGCACTTTGGTAGGCTGAGGCAGGTGGATCACCTGAGGTCAGGAGTTCGAGACCAGCCTGACAAACTTGGCGAAACCCCATCTCTAATAAAAATACAAAAACATTAGCTGGGCATGGTGGCATGTGCCTGTAATTCCAGCTACTCGGGAGGCTGAGGCATGAGAATCGCTTGAACTCGCCAGGTGAAGGTTGCAGTGAGCCAAGATCACGCCACCAAACTCTGGCCTGGGCAACGAGAGTGAAAACTCCATCTCAAAAAAAAAGAAAAAAAAAAAAAAAGACATAAAATAACCGATGTATAAGTGGACCCATGAGCTCAAACACATGTGTTCAAGAGTCAACTGCATTTTTTAAGTTTTAATTTTTTGTTGTTGTTGTTTTGAGACAGAGTTTCACTCTTGTCACCAGGCTGGAGTGCAATGGCTCAAGCTCACTGCAACCTCCACCTCCCGGGTACAAGCAATTCTCCTGCCTCAGCCTCCCAAGTAGCTGGGATTACAGGCGCCCACCACCACGCCTGGCTAATTTTTGTATTTTTAGTAGAGACAGGGTTTCACCATGTTGGCCAGGCTAGTCTCGAACTCCTGACCTCAGGTGATTCACCCACCTTGGCCTCCCAAAGTGCTAGGATTACAGGCGTGAGCCACCGCATCCGGCCTAAGTTTTAATTTTAAACAAATAATGTTAAATAAATAGGTGGAACTCAGATATGGCAAAGTTATAAATGTGGTTCTGAAATGACTGAGATTTGGGAAACACCACATTCATCCAAAAGTATGAGTGATGGTGAAATTTCAGGCAGGGGCTAACTAGTAGAGGAAGTTGCTTTTCGTAACCTATTTTGCTCAGTGGACTTCAGCTCCCTGGGCTTCTGTGGGTGTCTGGCTCAGAGCTCAAGCCAGGAAGTCTTTAGTTGCTTTCAGTTTCTTTTGTTAATATAGGCCTGAAAAATCTTTCATTTAGTTCCTAGCCAGAGCCTGGGGGTCCTCCTTCTTTAAGTCCAGTCTCACCCCAACAATGAGAACTCCCAGAACTTCCCTGCCCTTACCTTAGAAGATCTTTTCTTTTCTGCTTCTTTTCTGCCGATCTGTTTGGATTTCTTGTTCAGCGCTTCAAAGAGAGACAAAAGGAGCAAAGTCAGATGTTTCTGGGGACGTTGAGCTGCAGTGAAGTGAGAGGGGCAGAGGGGGCTTGGGAAGTCACAATGTCAGGGAGAGGAGAAGAAGCGTGCTGGATGAGTCACACTGTAGGACTCAAGCCAGTAGGTTCTTGTTAGCCCGGCTGCTGATCTGGAGCCAGGCACTGATAGCAATGTGTCCTCTGAGGGAAGGCAAATGGGAAATCCAAGCAGGCACTGGGATCTGCCTGTGACGCTCTTGTGGGGCCTGGTCCCTCGACCTAGGTGAGCTTGGGCCACTCAGAGCCACCCCAGGTGCCCCTTCCTTCATCTCCATTGTGGCAGGCACAGGAACATTGTGATACCCAGAAAATGGACTCCTGTCTTTGTACACAGATGCACCTGTGTTTCCTATTTTCCATTCCTGAGAGCTCTGGAGCCAGGAGGACCTGATTTGAATCCTGACTCTGCCAATATAATGACTATGTGGCTGTGGGTAACTTACTTATCCTCCATGAGACTCAGTTTTTTCATCTGCAAAAAAGGTTCCATAATACCTGCCTTGCAGTATTGTCTTGAGGATAAATGAAGTCTGTTTATAAAGTGAAAAGTCTGTTACACTGAAGATCAATAAATGTTGATGTTCCTCCACTTCCCTGTCTGATATGTGTAGAATATCCTCTTTTCTTTCTTTCTTCTTCTTCTTTTTTTTTCTTTTGAGACAGAGTCTCACTCTGTTGCCCAGGCTGGAATACAGTGGTGCGATCTCGGCTCACTGTGACTTCTGCCTCCTGGGTTCAAGTGATTTTCCTGTCTCAGCCTCCCAAGTAGCTGGGATTACAGGCATGTACCACCACACCTGGCTAATTTTTGTATTTTTAGTAGAGATGGGGTTTTGCCATGTTGGCCAGGCTGGTCTCAAACTCTTGACCTCAGGTGATCTGCCCACCTTGGCCTCCCAAAGTGCTGGGATTCGAGGTGTGAGCCACTGCGCCTGGCCGATTATTTATTTATTAAAAAATTTCTTTTTTGAGTCAGGGTCTGTCTGTCACCCAGGCTGGAGTGCAATGGTGTGATCATAGCTCACTGCAGCATCGACCTCCTGGGCTCAAGCAATCCTCCTGCCTCAGCCTCCCAAATAGCTGGAACCATAGGCATGCACCACCATTCCCGGCTAGTTTTTGTTTGTTTGTTTTTGAGACAGGATCTCACTCTGTCACCCAGGCTGGAGTGCAGTGGCACAATCATGGCTCATTGTAGGCTCAAACTCCTGGGCTCAAGTGATCCTCCTGCCTCAGCCTCCCAAGTAGCTAGGACTACAGGCGCATGCTACCATGCCTGGTTAATTTTTGTATTTTTAATAGGGACGGGGTTTCACCCTGTTGACCAGGCTGGTCTTGAACACCTGAGCTCAAGAGATCTGCCCGCCTCAGCCTACGAAAGTGCTGGGATTACAGGTGCATGCCACGTGCCTTGCTAGTTTTTAAATTTTTCTGTTGAGACGGGGTCTCCCTATGTCGCTCAGTCTGGTCTTGAACTCCTAGGCTCAAACAATCCTCATGCCTCCAGCTTCCCAAAGTGCTGGGATTACAGGTGTGAGTCACCTCACCCAGCCTCAAATATCCTCGTTTCCTAGCAAAAGCCGAGGTAGTAAGGGATATTAGTTTTGAGCTTAGGTTCTGGAGTTAAGTACCTGATTTTGAATTCTGGCTTTGCCAGTTAAAAACTGTGTGATCCGTGCTAGTTACTTAATTCTCCTAAGCCTCAAGTTCCTCAACTGTGAAATATGAATAAAGACCATACTCACCTCACAGTGCCTACCACACGGTATGTCTATGATTATTATCAGGTGAAGTCAAACCAGATCTCCAATGCCAGGCTCCAGTGACCCTCATATTTTCCCCTGAGCCTTCATTCCCAACCCTGACATGACAGGACTGGTCCATCCCAGACTTGCATATGTTCTGGAGCATTTCCTGAAGTTTGTTACTGTTGATAGGAGTTCTGTGATTCATTAAGTTTCAGAAATGCTAAATTAAACAAAGTTCACCAAGTGTCTTAACTTCAGGCCTTTCAGAGCCTCTACCATATGCTAAGCTGCATATTAGACTGGTGGCATGCAGAGCTTTCCCAAACCAAATGAGTCAAGGGCCACCTTATTCTCCCAGGATTATTTCCTGGAACGAGCAAGAAGGAGCCGTGATCATGGCGGTGGATCCTGGTAGCACCCTGGGAAGCATGCTTGATCTCCTGCAGCCCCTCTCCTGGGCCAGAGCCCAGAGGCTAGGTGACTTACCCACAATAGAGACAGAAGGGAAATCCAGTAGGTTCACAGAGGAGTTGCTTCTCAGGCTCCTGTCATCTCGGAGCTTCTCCTCAGGTGGCAGGTGGCTGTTGGCAGTGAAGAAGCAGAGGAAGACCAGCAGGGTGGCCAGGAGTAGGCGGGTGACATCCATCCCAGGAGGCCTGAGTGGGACAGAGAAGGTGGTCAGGTGGGTGGGTCAGGGGTATGGTAAGAGGCCTTCCTGCTTTCTTTGTGCTTCTTTGGGCTGGTGTTTTGACCCTGTTAGGCAAGTGTCCTGGTGGAGCTGGAGGATTAGCAAGGCTTAGGATGGGGAAGGGGAATTGATGAGGGAAGAAGAGAGAAGAGAGATGGGAAGAGGAAGAGAGAAAGACAAGGAACAGAAGGAGATTGGAGCAAAGAGAAAAAGCAATGCATTGCACTGGTCTCTGCTGTCCAGAGGGTGGTGTGTTGGCTGCTTCTGTGTGTTTTTTTAATGTCTGTGGCCCCAGGAGACCCCAGGCCTGGGCAGAGTTGTTGAAAGGCCCCCAGTAGGGCCTCACAGTAGCAGAGATTTTATTAAGATGCACAGAATAAGGCTAATAAATTAAGTCTCAGTGAGAAAGATGAAGAGGTAAGTGGCTCCTTCAGACAAGCATATATGTTGGCTCATATCCTAGATTCCCAAACCCAGAGAGAACGAATGCAGGTATAGTTTGTGTCAGGAGGATGGACCTGTTGACATAGGCCCCCTGGATTTATGTATTTATTTATTTGCTAGCTGGATTTTTTTTTTTTTTTAGATGGAGTCTCTCTCTTGTTGCCCAGGCTGGAGTGCAGTGGCACAATCTCGGCTCACTGCAACCTCCACCTCCCAGGTACAAGTGATTCTCCTGCCTCAGTCTCCTGCCTCAGTAGCTAGGGCTACAGGTGCCCATCACTATGCCAGGCTAATTTTTGTATTTTTTGTAGAGACAGGATTTTACCACATTGGCCAGACTAAGCATTTTATATTTTCTAACTCTTTTTATTTTTTCTGAGACAGAGTCTTGCTCTGTCAGCTAGGCTGGAGTGCAGTGGCACGATCTTGGCTCTCTGCAACCTCCTCTTCCCAGGTTCAAGAGATTCTCGTGCCTCAGCCTCCAGAGTAGCTGGGATTACAGGTGCCCACCACCACACCTGGCTAATTTTTGTATTTTTAGTAAAGACGGGATTTCACCATGTTGGCCAGGCTGGTCTCGAACTCTTGTCCTCAAGTGATCCGCCAGCCACTGCCACTGCACCTGGCCTATATTTTCTAACTCAAGCTCATATAGTTTTTTTCTGTTGTCATTGTTTGTTTTGAGACAGAGTCTCACTCTGTCACCCAGGCTGGAGTGCAGTGGCACAATCTTGGGCCACTGCAGTCTCAACCTCCCAGGCTCAAGCCATCCTCCCACCTCATCCTCCTGAGTAGCTGGCACTACAGGCATGTGCAAACACACCTAGCTAATTTAAAAAAAATTTTTTTTTTTGTAGAGATGAAGGCTCACTCTATTACCCAGGTTGGTCTTGAACTCCTGGGCTCAAGTGATCCTCCCACCTAAGCCTCCCAAAGTGAGCCACCACTCAGCCATATTTGTTCATTTGTGTGTATGTGTGTGTATATATATATACACTATATATATAATACTATATATATAGTATTATATATCATATATTATATATACACACTATATATGTAATACTATATATATCATATATATAGTATATATATAGAGTATATATATAGAGTATATATATAGAGTATATATATATATATACACATATATATATATATATAGCATCCCCCTTCTAAGACATTAACTCCTCAATGAGAGGGGCTCTCCACCATCATTTCCAGCTTTATATTTTCTCACAGGAAGTAATAAATTCCAACCAAGCTTGGCTACTTCCTGGTCCCCATATGATGCTTGTCCTTGCCCACTGATCGCAGTGCTTAGCTTGCTATACAAACATTTATTTACTTATCATTTGTTAATGGTCATCAAAGCCCAAATGAGTGACTACAGTACTTATTTGCCCTTCTCACATTTCATATGGCATTTATCCAGTCTGGAGATAAGAATGGTTTTTACATTTTTAAATGATTCTATTAAAAAAAAAAAAGAATATCCAACGGAGACCCTGTGTGTTCCACAAAGCATAAAATATTTACTATCTGGCCTTTTACAGAAAAAGTTTGCCAACTCCGTCTAGATTGTAAGAATCATGATGGATTGGAACAAGAACATCATGTTTGCTCCATCAATATCTATTAACCGATAGAGCACTTAACTATTTCTTTTCTTTCTTTCTCTCTTTTTTTTTTTTAAGATGGAATCTCACTCTGTTGCCCAGGATGGAGTGCAGTGGTGTGATCTTGGCTTACTGCAACCTCTGCCTCCCAGATTCAAGCAATTCTCCTGCCTCAGCCTCCCGAGTAGCTGGGACTACAGGTGCTTGCCACCACGCCCAGCTAATTTTTGTATTTTTTGTAGAGACAAGGTTTCAACATGTTGGCCAAGCTGATCTCAAACTCCTGACCTCAAGTGATCTGCCCGCCTTGGCTTCCCAAAGTGCTGGGGTTACAGATGTGAGCCACCGCACCCAGTCCAACTATTTCTTCAGGTAAAGATATTGATGACCTTTATTAAAAGGCTAATGTGCCAATAATATTTCTCATTAATTTATCAGACTTCAGATTTGTTTTAGTACAGGACTGGGTCCTAATGAGACAAGAGCTAGGACTGGTAAACTTGGATTGTGGAGGCAGAGGAAAAATTACATCATGAATAGTTATCATAATGTTTTGAAACTTATTATTATATCATGCTGTCTAGAATTCATAAAGATTCAATATAGTAACATTTGGAATAGAAATATGAAATATTTGTAAACTAGATAATATTTTAGTTACATAAAATTAAATATATATTTAAAATTTTTATTCTGTATCATTGATCTCTTCCAAAAGCAATATTGTTTTTAATTTTTAGCTTCTGATTGTTGCTAAAAAGACCATTTTTCAAATAACAGCATCTAGCTTTAATGGGCATTAATTAGGAAGGCAAATTAGAAATAAATTCAACCCGGCTGGGCCGGCTGCTCACGCCTATAATCCCAGCACTTTGGGAGGCTGAAGCGAATGGATCACCTGGGGTCAGGAGTTCGACCTGGCCAACATGGCGAAACCCCGTTTCTACTAAAAATACAAAAATTAACCAGGTGGTGGCCTCCTGAGTAGGTGCCTATAAATCCACCTACTCAGGAGGCTGAGGCAGGAGAATCGCCTGAACCCAGGGGGAGGAAGTTGCAGTGAGCTGAGATCGTATCACTTCACTCCAGCCTGGGTGAAAGAGGGAAACTGTCTCAAAAAACAAAAAAAAAACAAAAAAAAAAAACAAAAAAAAGAGAGAAAGAAAGAAAAAGAAAGAAAGAAATTCAACTTTAAAAAACAAGGAAAGTAGTAGCCACTACCCAAGTTAAGAAATAGAACCCCCTCTCCCTCTCCCTCTCCCTCTCCCTCTCCCTCTCCCTCTCCCCCTCCCCACGGTCTCCCTCTCCCTCTCTTTCCACGGTCTCCCTCTGATGCCGAGCCGAAGCTGGACGGTACTGCTGCCATCTCAGCTCACTGCAACCTCCCTGCCGGATTCTCCTGCCTCAGCCTGCCGAGTGCCTGCGATTGCAGGCGCGTGCCGCCACGCCTGACTGGTTTTCGTATTTTTTTGGTGGAGATGGGGTTTCGATGTGTCGGCCCGGCTGGTCTCCAGCTCCTAACCGCGAGTGATCTGCCAGCCTCGGCCTCCCGAGGTGCCGGGATTGCAGACGGAGTCTCGTTAACTCAGTGCTCAATGGCGCCTAGGCTGGAGTGCAGTGGCGTGATCTTCGCTCGATACAACCACCTCCCAGCCACCTGCCTTGGCCTCCCTAAGTGCCAAGATTGCAGCCTCTGCCCGGCCGCCACCCCATCTGAGAAGTGAGGAGCGTCTCCGCCTGACCGCCCATCGTCTGGGATGTGAGGAGCCCCTCTGCCTGGCTGCCCAGTCTGGAAAGTGAGGAGCATCTCTGCCCGGCCGCCATCCCATCTAGGAAGTGAGGAGTGCCTCTTCCCGGCCGCCATCACATCTGGGAAGTGAGGAGTGTCTCTGCCCGGCCGCCCATCGTCTGAGATGTGGGGAGCACCTCTGCCCTGCAGCCCCGTCCGGGATGTGAGGAGTGTCTCTGCCCGGCCGCCCCGTCTGAGAAGTGAGGAGACCCTCTGCCTGGCAACCGCCCCATCTGAGAAGTGAGGAGCCCCTCCGCCCGGCAGCCACCCCGTCTGAGAAGTGAGGAGCGTCCTCTCTCCTCGTCCGGGAGGGAGGTGGGGGGGTCAGCCCCCCGCCCGGCCAGCCGCCCCGTCCGGGAGGGAGGTGGGGGGATCAGCCCCCCGCCGGCCAGCCGCCCTGTCCGGGAGGTGAGGGGTGCCTCTGCCCAGCTGCCCCTACTGGGAAATGAGGAGCCCCTCTGCCCGGCCAGCCGCTCCGTCTGGGAGGGAGGTGGGGGGGTCAGCCCCCCGCCCGGCCACCCGCCCCGTCCGGGAGGGAGGTGGGGGGATCAGCCCCCCGCCCGGCCAGCCGCCCTGTCCGGGAGGTGAGGGGCGCCTCTGCCCGGCCGCCCCTACTGGGAAATGAGGAGCCCCTCTGCCCGGCCAGCCGCTCCGTCTGGGAGGGAGGTGGGGGGGTCAGCCCCCCGCCTGGCCAGCCGCCCCGTCCGGGAGGTGAGGGGCACCTCTGCCCGGCCGCCCCTACCGGGAAGTGAGGAGCCCCTCTGCCCGGCCAGCTGCCCCGTCCGGGAGGGAGGTGGGGGGATCAGCCCCCCCGTCCGGCCAGCCGCCCCGTCCGGGAGGGAGGTGGGGGGGTCAGCCCCCCGCCCGGCCAGCCACCCTGTCCGGGAGGGAGGTGGGGGGGTCAGCCCCCCACCTGGCCAGCCGCCCCGTCCGGGAGGGAGGTGGGGGGATCAGCCCCCCGCCCGGCCAGCCGCCCTGTCTGGGAGGTGAGGGGCGCCTCTGCCCAGCCGCCCCTACCGGGAAGTGAGGAGCCCCTCTGCCCGGCCAGCCGCCCCGTCCGGGAGGGAGGTGGGGGGGGTCAGCCCCCCGCCCGGCCAGCCGCCCCGTCCGGGAGGGAGGTTGGGGGGTCAGCCCCCCGCCCGGCCAGCCGCCCCGTCCGGGAGGGAGGTGGGGGGGTCAGCCCCCCGCCCGGCCAGCCGCCCTGTCCGGGAGGTGAGGGGCGCCTCTGCCCGGCCGCCCCTACCGGGAAGTGAGGAGCCCCTCTGCCCGGCCAGCCGCCCCGTCCGGGAGGGAGGTGGGGGGGTCAGCCTCCTGCCCGGCCAGCTGCCCCGTCGGGGAAGTGAGGGGCGCCTCTGCCTGGCCGCCCCTACTGGGAAGTGAGGAGCCCCTCTACCCGGCCAGCCGCCCTGTCCAGGAGGGAGGTGGGGGGTCAGCGCCCCGCCCGGTCAGCCGCCCCGTCCGGGAGGGAGGTGGGGGGGGTCAGCCCCCCACCCGGCCAGCCGCCCCGTCCGGGAGGTGAGGGGCGCTTCTGCCCGGCCGCCCCTACTGGGAAGTGAGGAGCTCCTCTGCCCGGCCACCACCCCATCTGGGAGGCGTACCCAACAGCTCATTGAGAACGGGCCATGAAGACAATGGCGGTTTTGTGGAATAGAAAGGGGGGAAAGGTGGGGAAAAGATTGAGAAATCGGATGGTTGCCGTGTCTGTGTAGAAAGAGGTAGACATGGGAGACTTTTCATTTTGTTCTGTACTAAGAAAAATTCTTCTGCCTTGGAAAAAAAAAAAAAAAAACAAGGAAAGTAAAGGATGGAGATGTGGTGGAATGTGGTGGGAAGCTCTGATTAACAAAAGGCTCTTAGCAGGGAGTGGCGGCACAAGACTGTGTTCCCAGCTACTCGGGTGGCTGAGGTGGGAGAATCACCTGACCCCAGGAAGTTGAGGCTACAGTGAGCTGTGATTGTACCACTGCACTGTTACCCAGCCTGGGCAACAGAGTGAGACTCTATCTCAAAAACAAAAACAAATGAGCTCGATTAAGGCAAGTTACAAGAGGCATGTTATAAATTAGGAGGCGGTACGTGTAGTTATTTTGTGTCTTTGGGTTTTCCTTACCATAAATAATATACTCATGGGCCAAAAACTGTAATGGGAATTTCTACAAAGAAGTGAGAGTGGCCGGAAAATCTGAGTTAGAAAAAGAGGCCAGGCATGGTGGCTCACGCCTATAATCCCAGCACTGGAGGAAGCCACAGGGGGAGGATTCCTTGATCTTAGGAATTTGAGACCAGCCTGGCAACATAGAGAGACCTCATCTCTACAAAAAATTTTTAAAAAATTAGCCGGGTGTTATAGGGTCCAGCCCTACTGGGTCTGTGGGTTTTTTCTCCTCGTGTGGAGACGAGAGATCGTAGAAATAAAGACACAAGACAAAGAGACAGAATAAAATACAGCTGGGTCCGGGGGACCACTACCACCAAGGCACAGAGACCAGTAATGGCCCCGAATGCCTGGCTGTGCTGTTATTTATTGGATACAAGACAAGGGGGCAGGGTAAGGAGTGTGAGCCATCTCCAGTGATAGATAAGGTTACACAAGTCACGTGTCCACCAGACAGGAGGCCCTTCCCTGTTTGGCAGCCGAGGCGGAGAGAGAGGACAGCTTATGCCATTATTTCTTCTATGCATTTCAAAGACTTTAGTACTTTTACTAATTCTGCTACCACTCTCTAGAAGGCGGAGCCACGTGTACGGGGTGGAACATGAAAGCGGACCGGGAGCGTGACCGCTGAAGCACAGCATCACAGGGAGATGGTCAGGCCTCCGGAGGCTGCGGGTGGGCCTGACTGATGTCAGGCCTTCCACAAGAGGTGGTGGAGCAGTCTTCTCTAACTCCCCCTGGGAAAGGGAGACTCCCTTTCTCGGTCTGCTAAGTAACCGGTGCCTTCCCCGGCACTGATGCTACCACTAGACCAAGGTCCACTAGGTAATGGGTGCCTTCCCAGGTGCTGGCATTACTGCTAGGCCAGGAAGCCCTCTAGTGGCCCTGTCCGGGCGTAACAGAGGGCTCACACTCTTGTCTTCTGGTCACTTTCTCACCGTGTCCCTTCAGCTCCTATCTCTGTATGGCCTGGTTTTTCCTAGGTTATAATTGTAGAACAAAGATTATTATAATATTGGAATAAAGAGTAATGCTACAAACTAATGATTAATGATATTCATATATAATCACATCTATAATCTATTTCTAGTGTAACTATTCTTATTCTATATATTTTCTTTATTATACTGGAGCAGCTTGTGCCCTCGGTCTCTTGCCTTGGCACCTGCGTGGCTTGCCGCCCACATGTGTGATAGTACACACCTGTGGTCCCAGCCTCTTGGGAGGGTGAGGTGGGAGGGAGGATTGCTTGAACCTGGGAGGTTGAGGCTCCAGTGAGCTGTGATCATACCAAAAAAGAAAAGAAAGGAAGAAAGAAAAAGGTGGCAGGAGTTTGGGGAAGATTAACTTAGACCCAGGAACAGGATTGAGAACGAGGGGGCTGAGTCAACAGTCCAGTTCAATATTCACAAATCCAAGGGGTAGTGGGACAGCTCATGACCAGAGGCCAATATCCATGGGACTGGATGTCCGTGGACTGGCCAAAGTCCACAATGATCACTTGCTCTGAACACTTCATAATGTAGGTACAAGCTCAGTTCACCATCAGAGCAGCCACAAGCCTAATGTAAACACTAGTCACTGCACAATGGGTAGGCAAGAGATCTCACCAGGTCAAATCCCCAGCCTAACTCAGGACAAGTGAATCCTGGGGGTTAGTTTAAGACAAACAGACCAACCCCCGGCAAAACAGTTCTCCTGGTAGAACCATACAATTGGACTGAGTCTTGGATTGGTAAAGTCTCAGTGGAGTAAATCTTATTTGGGTATAATAGGGAGAGAGTTAAAGACCAGTATTCCTTACCTCAATTCTGGAGGGATATGTATATTCTAAATGTAATACAGGTCCATAATGTTTAGTTGTATTAGGATTCTTGGGGTCAGATGTTTTTTAGAATTCAGAACTTTGTGAACATTAGAAAAATAGTATCATCCATATATTATGTTAAACCACATATAATGGGTCTGGGAGAACCCTATAATGAAAATATTAATGCTTCTTTAGCAAAAAGGCATGGATCTTCATAATAGGCAGGATGAATACAGACTATGAATTGATTCACATCAATTCGGGACGGGTTTTGTTGCCAAATGTCTTCAGGTAAGTTCAGATTTTGCTGCCAAATGAGTTGCCAAAGGGGGAACAAAACCTTATACTTTTCAGGTTGTTGGGATTTTGCAATTACAGGTAAAGGTTTTTGGATCTGTACAGACCTTGTTGCTGTTATTACTCATTAGAGAAACACACTCCCTGCTATTAATACAGGACAATAATGCTAGGCCAGGCCCTGTGGCTCACGCCTATAATCCCAGCACTTTGGGAGGCCGAGGCAGGTGGATCACCTGAGGTCAGGAGTTCGAGACCAGCCTGACCAACATGGTGATAGCTCGTCTCTACTAAAAATACAAAAATTAGCTGGGCGTGGTGGCGCATGCCTGTAATCCCAACTACTTGGGAGGCTGAGGTAGAAGCATCACTTGAATCCAGGAGGCAGAGGTTGCAGTGAGCAAAGATTGTGCCACTGCACTGCAGGCTGGGTGACAGAGTAAGACTCTGTCTCAAAAAAAAAAAACAACGAAACAAAACAAAACAAAAAAACAGGACAATAATGCTGACAGCAATGAGTAGCTGTGTAACTGGGTTTCTCAACTGTCTCTCCACTCTGCAGTGATGAAGACTGTTATTTGATGTGTGATATCTCTGATGACAGTTCTCCTTTTAAATTCATCATCTGTATTTAGGACTTAAGATGAGTTTCTCTTCAGCATGGTGGATAAAAAGAAGGATCCAGACACACGAGTCAGATCACTTGGATGAACCTGTCATTTAAATGGCTGCCTGACCCTAGGTCCACCTGGGTCTCAGCTTTCTCAGTTTTAAGGGCCCGGCACTCACGCCTATAAGCCCAGCACTTTGGGAGGCTGAGGTGGGTGCATCACTTGAGGCCAGGAGTTTGAGACCAGCGTAGCCAACATGGTGAAACCCGTCTCTACTAAAAATACAAAAATTAGCCAGGCTTGGTGGTGCATGCCTATAATCCCAGCTACTTGGGAGGCTGAAGCAGAAGAATCGCTTGAACCGGGAGGCGGAGGTTGCAGTGAGCTGAGATTGTGCCATTGCACTCCGGCCTGGGCAACGGAGCAAGACTCTGTCTCTAAAAAAAAAATAAATAAATAAATAAAATAAAAATAAGAGCGTAGGGAAAAGAAAGAGAGATCAGGCTGGGCGCGGTGGCTCACGCCTGTAATCCCAGCACTTTGGGAGGCTGAGGCAGGCGGATCATGAGGTCAGGAGATCAAGACCATCCTGGCTAACATGGTGAAACCCCGTCTCTACTAAAAATACAAAAAAATTAGGCGGGCGTGGTGGCAGACACCTGTAGTCCCAGCTACTCGGGAGGCTGAGGCAGGAGAATGGTGTGAACCCAAGAGGCAGAGCTTGCAGTGAGCTGAGTGAGCCACTGCACTCCAGCCTGGGCAACAGAGCGAGACTTCATCTAAAAAAAAAAAAAAAAGAGAGATCAGGTTGTTACTGTGTCTATGTAGAAAAGGAAGACATAAAAAACTCCATTTTGATCTGTACTAAGAAAAATTGTTTCTGCTTTGAGATGCTGTTAACCTGTAACTTTAGTCCCAACCCTGTTCTCACAGAAACATGTGCTGTATTGAATCAAAGTTTAATGGATTTAGGGCTGTGCAGGATGTGCCTTGTTAACATGTTTGCAGGCAGTATGCCTGGTAAAAGTCATCGCCATTCTCCATTCTCGATTAACCAGGGACACAATGCACTGGACACAATGTCCGCAGGGACCTCTGCCCAAGAAAGCCTGGGTATTGTCCAAGGTTTCCCCCTACTGAGACAGCCTGAAATATGGCCTCGTGGGAAAGGAAAAACCTTACCGTCCCCCAACCCGACACCCATAAAGGGTCTGTGCTGAGGGGGAGTAGTGAAAGAGGGAGGCCTCTTTGCAGTTGAGATAAGAGGAAGGCATCTGTCTCCTGCTCCTCCCTGGGAATGGAATGTCTCAGTGTACAGCCGACCATTCCCATTCATTTTATTCTAAGATAGGAGAAAACCGCCCTGTGGCTAGAGGGGAAATATACTGACAACAATACTGCTCTGTTACTCTTTGCTACACTGAGATGTTTGGGTAAAGAAAAACATAAATCTAGCCTACGTGCACATCCAGGCACAGTACCTTTCCTTGAACTTACTCATGATACTAATTCCTTTGCTCACATGTTTCCCTGCTGACCTTCTCCCCACCTGTTGCCCTGCTACACTCCCCTCACTAAAATAGTAAAAATAATAATCAATAAATACTGAGGGAACTCAGAGACCGGCACCAGTGCGGGTCCTCTGTATACTGAGTGCCGGTCTCCTGGGCCCACTGTTCTTTCTCTATACTTTGTCTCTGTGTCTTATTTCTTTTCTCAGTCTCTCGTCCCACCTGACGAGAAATACCCACAGGTGTGGAGGGGCAGGCCCCCTTCATAAGAGGATAGGACTATATGACTCACTATAGAGTCTGAGGCACAGAGTGGAAACTTGACAAAAATTTGTTATATGAATGAAAGAATCTACCTTCTATCCTTAAATTCTATGAATCCTGTCTTAGTCTGTTTAGGTGACTATAACAAAATATCATAGACTGGGTGGTTTCTAAACAATGGAAATTTATTTCTCACGGTTCTGGAGGCTGGGAAGTCCAAGATCAATGTGCAGGCAGATTCGATATCTAGTGAGGGCCTATTTCTTCATAGACAACCATCATCTCTCTAATCTCACAAGGTGGAAGGGCTTTCCCTTGGGCCTCTTTTGTAAAGGCACTAGTCTCATTCATGAGGGCTCTGCCACCATGACCTAGTCACCTCCAAAAGGCCCCACCTCCTTACACTATCACCTTGGCAGTGAGGATTTCAACATCTGAATCTGAGAGGGCATAAACATTCAGAACATAGCAAATTCCTCATTTCCAATTCTTGCCTCCCTGTCATTGTGCCACTGGGCAGCTTAAATAGTTACACAGAGAAGGTCAGGCGCGGTGGCTCATGCCTGTAATCCCAGCACTTTGGGAGGCCGAGGCGGATGGATCACGAGGTCAGGAGATCAAGACCATCCTGGCTAACACGGTAAAACCCCGTCTCTATTAAAAAATACAAAAAAAAATCAGCCGGGCGTGGTGGCGGGCACCTGTAGTCCCAGCTACCTGGGAGGCTGAGGCAGGAGAATGGTGTGAACCGGGGAGGTGGAGGTTGCAGTGAGCCGACATCACGCCACTGCACTCCAGCCTGGGCGACAGAGCGAGACTCTGTCTCAAAAAAAAAAAAAGTTACACAGAGAAAGATTTATAAGGGTCACTTATTATGCTTCCTTAAGAGCTGAAGAATTTACAAATGCATAAGTGTGACTGAATCTGACTAAGTTGTGGAAAAGAGGGCATGGAAAGTCATGGAAAGTTTGTACAAGCCCACTGCAATTGTATTAATAGCAGTGAGTGTGTTCCTCATGAGTAGTAACAGCAATGAGGGTTTGTACAGGTCCAGTGCAATTGGTTGATGTAACCCAGGAGTCTTGTTGACGTGCGTGCACACATGTATGCTAATGTGCAAGATCTCTGCTTGAGGGAATATAAGAGACAACAGTGTTGAGATCATCCCTGAGTAGGGTACACTCAGCGTCCTGAGTGTGCACTGAGGGCATCCCCTTAGCGACAGCACTGGGGAGAGTATTGTATCTTAATCCTTCAGGGATAAGGCCTTGTTCCCCACAGCAAAGGAAAGGACTACAGTCTCCCAGTCATGTGGCATGGCTAAGTACCTACTGAGACAGAGGTGTAATGAGAGATGAGAATGGAAGAAGAGGCAAAGGCACCTCCACCTCCCGGGTTCAAGCGATTCTCCCATCTCAGCCTCCTGAGTAGCTGGGATTACAGGCATGCACCACTACGCCCGGCTAATTTTGTACTTTTAGTAGAGATCGGATTTCACCATGTTGACCAGGCTGGTCTCAAACTCCTGATCTCAGGTGATCCGCCCGCCTCAGCCTCCCAAAGTGCTGGGATTACAGGCGTGAGCCACCGCGCTCGGCCTTTTTAATTTTTTTGAGATGTGGTCTCACTGTGTTGCCCAGGCTGGCCTGAAACCCCTGGCCTTAGGTGATCCTCCTGCCTCAGCCACTCAAGTAGCTGGGACTATAGGGGCACCACTGCACCTGGCTCCCCTTTTAATTTTTATTTTAGCATTGTTTTAGTATTTTTTGTTTGTTTGTTTAAGTAGTCTTCTTGAAGACAGTGAACAGTGTCAGCTGCTGACCATACTAGGTGTTCATGAGGCACAACTCTGACAGCCTGCCCTGGGCTTTGCTAGTGGCACTAGTCAAGGCAGCCAGAGTGTCTGGGTAGCCAGCAAGCTGGCATTGGAGGGGAGGTGACTGGGCTCAGTTAGTCATAATAGTGGCTTCCACCAGCCCTGCCAAGCACCAATGGCCAGAGACCTGGGGGTTCTGTGTGAAGCTCATCCCTGTGAAGGACAGTGAACACAGATCAAGAAGTATCAGCTGGACCCCAGCACGGAGGAGCAACTGCAGACTTCAGCAGACTCATTCAGGTTAGTTAAGATGAAGGCAGGCTTTCCTTTGATCAGGCTTTTGGAAAAAAGCATATACTTGGGAAGAAAGGGAAATGATAGAGCAAGAGGGAATTCTTGACCTTGAAATCGTCTGTGAAACACTGTGCATATGTGATTTTTCAGGGGAGAGGGTCCGTAGCTTTCTCTGGGTCCATAATGGGTTCTCTGGGTCCATAATGGGTTCTCTGGCCCTGAAAAACTGAATCAAGTTGCTTTATGTTCTGCATATGTGAATAACGGATGCCCTACCTTTAAATGGCTTTCAGTGCTTCAGGGAAGAGAGACAAGTAACTAACAAAAGGAGGAGGGGGAAGTGTTAGAGTTGAGGCACAATTTGCCAGGCCCTGTGAAAAATGAAATGTAGGACCCCTTGTTAAAAAATTAAGAGATGGTGACAGGAGAGCATTAAACCAAGCCATTGGCCCTTTAAGCACGAGGCCTGGTGCAGCTACACAAGCTGCATGCTCATGAAGCCAGCTGTGGTTACAAGATTGAGAAAGTTGACACTGATCATATGACACAGTGGTTATGAAGAAGTTTGCGGATTAGGGGAAACACTACATTACACTCAGTAAAGTTTCAGCAGTAAGTCATATAATAATGAGACTGCTTATAGACATCACCTTCAGCTGTCTAACCAGGGCTCTGGGCATCGGATATCTCAGTGGAGGCGAGGAGATAGGGGATTGGGGGCGGGGGATGGGAATGCGTTTGGGGAGTCAAAGAATGAACCAGCATGTAAAAACCTGGGTTCTGGTCCCAGCCCTGCCACTAGCTCCCTGTGTGACTTCTGGCAAGTTACTTTCTCTCTATGGATAACTTTTTCTTCACCTGTATGAGAAAAAATTTGCATTATTAGATTTTTTTTTTTCGAGACAGGGTCTCACTCTGTCACCCAGGCTGGAGTGCAGTGGTGCCATCTCAGCTCATTGTAACCTCTGCCTTCAGGGTTCAAGCAATTCTCCCACCTCAGCCTCCCTAGTAGCTGGGACTACAGGCATGTGCCACCACACCTGGCTAATTTTTTTTTTTTTTTTTGTATTTTTGGTAGAGATGGGGTTTTACCATGTTGCCCAGGCTGATGAATTATTAGATTTTTAAGTTCTCTTCTAACGTTGACTTGCTGTTATTCCAAATGAGTGGCATCCCCTTCAGAGAGGCTACAACATATTCTGCTGAATATTTCTTTCTTTCTGTTTTTATAGATAGGGCCTTGCTCTGTCACCCAGGCTGGAAGGCAATGGCAAGACCATAGCTCACTGCAGCCTTGACCTCCTGGGCTCAAGCAATCCTCCCACATCAGCCTCCCAAGGAGCTGAGACTACAGGTGTGAGCCACCACGCCAGGCCAATTATTTTTTTAGTAGAGGTGAGGTCTCACAATGTTGCCCAGGCTGGTCTCAAACTCCTGGGCTCAAGAGACACTGCCTCCTCGGCCTCCCAAAGTGCTGGAATTACAAGCGTGAGCCATTGTGCCTGACCTGAATATTTCTTTTATGGTGAGGATTTGCCCTCTGAGAATAAATCTGACCTCTGAAAATAGACAATGATTTCCAGCTAACTCTGGTAAGAATAATAATGTTTTTGACTGAAAATGAGCTGTGGCCTAAGTAATGGGATTTTTATAACTTAAAAGTGGTTTTAGTTTTTAGCTAATATAACCAGAATTGAGACAGTCAGTAGAATGTTTTTCCCCAAAGTTGTAATATTGAGATGTCATAAGTTCATTCTAATGCTGCAAGTAGCTTAAAATATCTTTGAATTCTAGACATACCTTCAGAGGCAATTTTTTTTTTTTTAGATGGAGTCTTGCTCTGTCACCAGGCTGGAGTGCAGTGGTGCGATCTTGGCTCACTGCAACCTTCACCTCCCGGGTTCAAGCGATTCTTCTGCCTCAGCCTCCTGAGTAGCTGGGATTACAGGCGCCCATCACCATGCCAGGCTAATTTTTCTATTTTTAGTAGCGACAGTGTTTCACCATGTTGGCCAGGCTGGTCTCGAACTCTTGATCTCAGGCGATCTGCCCTCCTTGGCCTTCCAAAGTGCTGGGATTACACACATGTGCCACTGCGCCCGGCCTTCAGGGGCAATTTAAAAGTCATACAAGACAGGGCACCATGGCTCATGCCTGTAATCCCAGCACTTTGGCAGGTGGAGTCAGGAAGATTGCTTGAGACCAGGAGTTTGAGACCAGCCTGGGCAACACGGCAAGACCTCATCTCCACAAAAATTTAAAAAATTAGCTGGGCATGGTAGTTTCAGCTATCTTGGGAGGCTGAGGCAGGAGGATCACTTGAGTCTAGGAAATCAAGGCTGCAGTGAGCTGTGTTTGTGCCACTGCATTCCAGTTTGGGGAACAGAGTGAGACCATGTCTCAAAAAAAAAGTCATATAAGAAAAAGCATCGGCAGGGTACAGTGACTCATGCCTGTAGTCCTAGCACTTTGGGAGGCTGAGGTGGGTGGATCACGAGGTCAGGAGTTCAAGACAGCCTGACTAACATGATGAAACCTCGTCTCTACAAAAATACAAAAATTAGCTGGGCGTGGTGGCATGTGCCTGTAATCCCAGCTACTCGGGAGGCTGAGGCAGGAGAATCGCTTGAACCCGGGAGGCGGAGGTTGCAGTGAGCCGAGATCACACCATTGCACTCCAGCCTGGGCAACAGAAGGAGACTCTGTCTCAAAAAAAAAAAAAAAAAAAGCATCATGTAATGTAATAATCATAGCTTTCGTAATAAGATGGAAACCTGTTTCAATTGAGGACCATGTGAGGCAAATATCAATTTAAATCAGTCTTTTCTAAAAATAGCTATTTAGGAGAGAGGCATATACAATGTTAAACACAACGGGCTACATTGGCTTATGCCTGTAGTCCCAGCTACTTGAAAGCATGAGGCAGGTGGATCACCTAAGCCTGGGAGGTTGAGGCTGTGGTGAGCCATGATCATGCCACTGCACTCCAGCCTGGGTGACAGAGTGAGACCCTGTCTAAAACAAAAAACAAAAAACAAAAAACAAACAAAAACCAACAACAACGACAACTAAAACAAAAAAAACTAAAAACATAAAATGTTAAACTCACTAGATTTTTAAATTAAAGGGAGGAGTATAAAACAGGCAGAAAAGGAAAGGAGAGAGGAGAAAAGTACAGAGGAAAAGAAATAAATAGAAGAGTTGTGGGAATTGGACTTAATCAGTAAAGGGAGCTTCAAGTTTATCTGCAATTTTAAAAAATATAAAAGATGAAGGCCCGGCACAGGGGCTCACGCCTGTAATCCCAGCACTTTGGGAGGCTGAGGTGGGCAGATCACTTGAGGTCAGGAGTTCAAGACCAGCCTGGGCAACATGGCGAAACCCCATCTCTACCAAAAATACAAAAAATTAGTCAGGCATGGTGGCATGTGCCTGTGGTCCTAGGAGGCTGAGGTGGGAGGATTGCTTGAGCCCGGAGGCAGAGGTTGCAGTGAGCTGAGATTTCTGAATCCAGTGGGGCTGATTGCAAAGGAGACCCAAGGAACAGTGCCAAGTTAGATGCCAATTACCCACTTCGAGTCCTTTATTGTGGAGTCTGTTCATTACCAACAGAGTACTGTGAATATATGCCTGATGTTGCTCATTGTAGACAATGGTTAGAGAAGAATTTTCTAAATGAACTTGCAAAATTTACTGTAGAAAATTCACCCAAACAAGAAGCTGGAATTCGTGAGGGTCAAGGAACAGCAGGGGAAGAAGAGGAGAAGAAAAAACAGAAGAGAGGTGGAAGAGGCCAAATAAAACAAAAAAAGAAGACCATACCACAAAAGGTTACTAAGGCCAAAATTCCTAGAGCAAAGAAGAAATATGTGACAAGAGTGTGTGGCCTTGCAACTTTTGAAATTGATCTTAAAGAAGCACAAAGATTTTTGCTCAAAAATTCTCCTGTGCTGCCTCAGTAATGGGGAGGATGAAATTATTCGGGGAGACTTTACAGATGACATAATTCATGTCATTCAGAAAGATGGCCAGAAGTAGATGATGACAGCATCGAAGATCTTGGAGAAGTAAAGAAGTGAATTTGAAAATTTGTCTGCATTTAATGGCCTGAACTGAGAGTTGATATGGCCAAAGGGAGAGAGGCCTTTATATATACATATATATATATTTACTGTAGAATATATATATATTCTACAGTAAAACTGTAGACTGCCCTCGTCCTTGGCATTTTCACTGTTCTGTACAAGGTTGCTTGTTTTTTTAATTGCCAAAGTCAAATAAACAGGGAGACTGTCATGCTCATGCATGAATAGAATTTAGTCAAATAAAAAATTTTGGTCATTTGCTGGGCGTGGTGGCTCATGCCTGTAATCCCAGCACTTTGGGAGGCCAAGGCGGGCGGATCATGAGGTCAGGAGTTCGAGACCAGCCTGGCCAATATGGTGAAACCCCGTCTCTACCAAAAAAAATACAAAATTTAGCCAGGCACGGTGGCGCACACCTGTAGTCCCAGCTACTCAGGAGGCTGAGGCCTGAGAATCGCTGGAACCCGGGAGGTGGAGGTTGCAGTGAGCCAAGATCTGCCATTGCACTCCAACCTGGGTGACAGAGTGAGACTCTGTCTAAAAAAATAAAATAAAATTTGGTCATTTGGTACTGACTTTCTCTTTGTCTCTCTCTCTTTTTTTTTTTTTTGAGACAGAGTCTCGCACTGTCGCCCAGGCTCGAGTGCAATGGCGTGATCTCAGCTCACTGCCACCTCCGCCTCCCAGGTTCAAGCGATTCTCCTGCCTCAGTCTCCTGAGTAGCTGGGATTACAGGCGCCCGCCACCACGCCCAGCTAATTTTTGTATTTTTAGTAGCGACGGGGTTTCATCATGTTTGCCAGGCTGGTCTCGAACTCCTGACCTCGTGATTTGCCCACCTTGGCCTCCCAAAGTGCTGGGATTACAGGCATGAGCCACTGTGCCCGGCCTGACTCTCTCTTTCTGTCTTTTTAACTTTATTTTTTGAAAAACCCGGTAGACTTTTTATGTGGAGCATTTTTGTTGATTATTTTACTGATCTAAAGCTGAGTGATTTTTAAAAATAATTTGAATTTGGCTTCCTAACCAGTAATACGTCTCCTTGCTTCATTGACGTGACAGTTTTGAGATGGGTGTGAATCTAATAAATTTGTGGTTGAATTTGCTTTGTTGTTACAAAGTCCACCCTACGGGCACAATAACATACTGTTGGTAGGAGTTGTTCGAGCTATTCTGGAGATTATTTGATAAAGTATGCTAAAAGCCTTACAACCATGAATGTGCACTGTTTGAAACAGTAAGCCACTTCTTTGACATTAGAAGACGTTAGAAGAAATAACCAGCCTTGCGTAAAACTTATGGATGAAAGTATTCATCACAATATTATTTATAATGAAAAATTGCAAATGTTACAAATGAACAATTGGAAAATGATTAAACAAGTGATGGCACATTGTGTGGTAGAATATTATGCATATGTTTAAAGAATCATATTTTCTAAGATTACTTGGAAACATTTTGGTAATGTCAAAGGTGGGCACCTCAGACACATTTTAGACATTAATCATCATCACTGTTCTGAGTGGAAGGCCATTCAGAGAGGCTAGAGGTTCTTATTCTGGCTATAAATTATGTGAGTAAAATTCCGCTAACCAATGAAAAATACTGTACACCCATGCTCAAGATATAGTCCTGGAAATAGCAATTGAAACATGTCTTCTCACAAGAGAAGTTTTAATGACAAGAGAAGTAAAAATGACAGTTTTAATGATGCATTAGATGAATTTAAACTTTAAATCAGATGCTGCAAATTGGAAGGAAGACTTGCGGTGTTTGTTCTAAATTGCTGCGGACACTTCTAAGAAACTTAGAGCCCACAAAACCATTGTTTATTGTCATGCAAATTACGATCTTGAATGAGAGTTTTTTTGTTTGTTTGTTTGTTTTGAGACGGAGTCTCACTCTGTCGCCCAGGCTGGAGTGCAGTGGCGCAATCTCGGCTCACTGCAAGCTCCGCTTGCCGGGTTCACGCCATTCTCCTGCCTCAGCCTCCAGAGTAGCTGGGACTACAGGCGCCCGCTACCACGCCCGGTTAACTTTTCTGTATTTTTAGTAGAGACGGGGTTTCATCGTGTTAGCCAGGATGGTCTCGATCTCCTGACTTCATGATCCACCCGTCTCGGCCTTCCAAAGTGCTGGGATTACAGGCGTGAGCCACCGCGCCCGGCGAGAGAGTTTTTTTTTTTTTTTTTTTTTAATACAGTATTAGAAAAATGTAAAGTATTAGAAAGATGTAAAATTAAAAAATGAAATTCTGCATTAACTGTGAATTCTACTAAATAGAATTACTGGTGGAGCAAATTTATCCATCGAGACTATCTGGTATGTGTTACATATGTATTCTGTTGGTGCTGGCAGATGTCTGTGTGCCTGTATCAACATGTGCTCCATAGTTCTTAGCAAATGCAGTTTCAATCCATAGCTAGCCAGCAGTGGATGTTACCACAGGAAAATGCAGGACTAAAATTGTCCTTGTGTAAAAAAAAAATTCAGAATAATTTTTTCTCAACAACACTAAAATTATTTGATCTCTTGGGCTGTATCTACATACACGTACCGATTTCACTATTGTGACTGAATTGGCTAGTCTAATTGTTATGCCTAACAAATGCCAAATTGAATAATATTTTAATGGGTGGTTTGAATCTTCTGTAGACAACCTGCTTCAGAACTCTTCTTTGAGACCAAGAACCATATGGCAGGCCCAGACTGCCTGAGGGGTCCTGAGTTAGAACTTGAGAGAAGACTTGAGGCTGTGTCCCTTCTCAAGGGACAAAAGGACAAGACTCCTTCAGGCAGCTGTTTGTCAGTGTGAAATCTGTCTCCCTGTTCCACTGAAACAGGGGTCAGAGTCCAGGCTTCCCAGATGTTCATTCCCACAGTGTACAAGGAATACAATGCTGATAAGTGATGCTAAATGATTGTTTTAGATCTCCTGACATCATTCCCTTTAGGCTGTTTTATCTATCATTACTCAACAAAGACCTTAGTGGGTACTATATTGGTTTTGTTTATGCTCTCCAGAAATCACTTCTCTGCCTTTTCTCCTTCTCAGTAATCATGTCTTTTGATTTCTGAGTTCCTTTACCTGGGGTGCATTCTGCACCAGCACTCATTAAGCATAGCTGAAGCTGAGCTGATAGTCTGTGACATCTCTCAACAACTTTACAGCAGAAGGAGGGAAGAGGCTTTGATGTGAGATGAAATTTTCTGCAGAAGAGGATTAAGTCAGAACCAAGGAGATATAGCTGAGCAAATCTTAAGAATATGTATGCATTAGTTCTATTTGGAGAAAGTAGAAAAGGTTTTGAGACAGACATTTATGAAAGTGTTTTTCATTTGTTTTGTTTTGTTGTTTGTTTGTTTTTTGAGTGGGTCCCAGTAAGGCATCCAAAATAACCAAAGAAAACCCAAAATGAGTGGCTGGGTGCTGTGGCTCACGCCTGTAATCCCAGCACTTTGGGAGGCTGAGGTGGGCAGATCACCTGAGGCCAGGAGTTTGAGACTAGCCTGGCCAACACAGTGGAACCGTGTCTCTACTAAACATACAAAAATTAGCCAGGCGTGGTGGTGTGTGCCTGTTGTCCCAGCTACTCAGGAGCCTGAGGTGGGAGAATCGTTTGAACTCAGGAGGCAGAGGTTGCAGTGAGCCAAGATCGTGCCATTGCACTCTAGCCTGGGTGACAGTGAGACTCCGTCTCAAAAATAAATAAATAAATAAAATAAAATAAAATAAAATAAATAAAATAAAATAAAAAATTTAAAAAGGAAACCAAAAATGACTTCACTATGCCATCCCATTTAGCCTCTTTAATCTCCTCCAATGGAAACAGCAGAACAAAATGTTCCATATCACTGAAGCAGAGTGAACTCACCTACAATTGAAAACATTAACCTGAGCTTCCTTTAATGGGCATTAAAATGTGTGAATATGGATATCCATTCAGAAAAGTCAAACATTTACAAAGGAAAAGGAGAGTCTGCAATAAATGGAATTTTGGTCATCTGTTTCATCTCTAATAAATATGAAATGAACAAATGCTACACGTGCAGACTGATCCCTAAATCCTAAATTCTGCTCTGTAAGAGTTATTAGAAATCTGAAACCACAAGCAACTTTCTGAAGACATTTAAAGAAGCACTAAAGTGTGACTTTGGGGTCAGGGTCGATATTTAGGAGTACTTCTTTCTTAGATATACATATAGATATATTTATTTATTCGTTTACTGCTAGGCAATGGAAAAGGCACAGAGTAAAGAGAAAGAAGAAGCCACTAGTTAGCAAAAGATCAACTGCTTTCTTCACACTGAACTCCTCTTAACTACTCTGACCCACAAAAGTGAATCAAAAAAATCTGTTTAACTTTCCAAGAAAGGAGGGATAACTGTTAAGTCCTTTCAACTTTCCAAAGTAGCAGCAGCTTCACTCCTGAAAGCAGATTAAAGTTGCCATCTAAACTCACATCCTTTCCCGCAAAGAGCCCAGGCCAAGGAACTTCCTTTTTCACCTTGCAGCTGTGGAGATTTGCTGCTTGCTCATCTATAACTTCAAAGACAAGAACAAGAAAACAACCAATCATACTACAAAATTATTTCAAACTTCACCACATCTCGCAGGCAGGAAGGTTCTTTCAGATCCACAGTGAAAATAGGAAATGTTTCATCAGCTGAAAGGCAGCTGCAAGCAGATCAAGAGAGGTTTTACAAAAGAAGCAAAAAGTAAAGGGTATCCTTTATTTTACAGAGGAGCTCTCTAGCAACCCAGTTCATATAAAAGTTAAACTTAGAGAAGAAAATAGAATCTCTATAGGCGGCAGAAGAAAAGAAAATTGTTTCCTCCTACTTACAGTGCAAGTGACTGTGCCTCTATTAGCCCCTCTAAGGGTAGCCAAAGCAGAGCGTCTTTCCTGTCCTTGGATAGCAGAGGCAAGGCGTGTTGCTCTGAGATTTTTTAAAGATCCCAGGATCTCCCAGAGCTGGCTTCCCCACCTCATCTCTTTGCTTTCAGCCAAGCAAACGTCATGCCTTCATACTCATTCTGGTTGCCAGAAGTCTTGTGGTCTGTTCTTCCCATATTTCTCCCCATTCTTTAGAATTGGAATTGATGTTGACATTGAGGTTACAAGGGATTGGAAGGGAAGTGGTTGCATCAAGGATACTCCAAGGGCAGAGTTTAATGAAAATTTAATTCAGAATGGATCCCAAGAGAAGGAATAAAACAGTCTAATTGAGTTAACCTAGAAAAACAAGTCCTGCCAAAGAAGGGTCTAATTCAGCTTGTTTCAGAAATTCCGGGTGAGTTAAGGAGTAGTTGGTGGAGAAGCTAAACTCTTGATGGGCAGATTGCTGAGGCCGAGCCCACCTTATTAGTAAAATCTCTTTGGGACCTTTTTTTGCAGGAATATTGGTCTCATAATTTTCAGATTTCAGTCAAAGGGCTGTACTTACACGGACTCAAAAACTATGACGCTGCAGTTCTTTTCTTCTCCTTACTTAGTTGGTTTTCCTTGGACCAACTAGAATTTACAAGGTTATGTGAAAGCTGATCACACAAACTGGGTCATTCTTGTCATACCCAACTAAATCAGAGTCTAGGGACCAGGAGGGAAGAAGCACTTGGGGCACAGCACCTGCTCCATGAATTAAATTTTTCACAAGCCCAGCTGCTAAAATGGCCTGCTGTAACCCCAAGACTAGTTTAGTAGCTGCTGAAACATGACTTTAAGAATAGTTTTGCCTACCACCATCACTCACCAATCAGAGTTTGCCAGCTCCCAAATGCTTCTTTTTTCTCTTTTTTCCCCTTCTTTCCAAATGATTCTTTAGTGCCAATGAGCTTTCTTTCAAAACAGTATAGAACATTTCTCTAATAAAACTCCCAACCTTCTTTCTGTTCCTCAGACACACTGAAGACCACCTGGTTAGTGTGTATGCCTCAAACTGCAATCCTTGCTTCCAAAATAGAATGCTTTAAAGTTAGAGATTCATCGCTATGTTTTATTTTGACTTCAACAGTCACAATGTATTGCTTCCTGGATAATGTGGAGCTTAGAGGCTCTGCAGAAGAAAGTAGGTTAATATGGGGCCCTGCAATAAACATTGTCTGTTTTCGTGGTGATGGGTGCAGAAGAGTGGGATAGGGGATGGCACACCCCTACATTATCCTTATTTCTAGGAACCAATTTCTTTTGGTGATTTGTAGAGACAAGGGCAACTGGAAAGATAAGTGAATAGGGAGTCAGGAGATCTGGATTCCAGTTTAGGCTTTGTTACTTTCTCTCTGATCTTGGACAAGTCACATAAACTGTCTGAACACTGCTATCTCATCTACCAACCACACTGGGCTGAAAAGAGGATCCAATGAGATAATGTAGATGCCTTGAAAACTCTGAAGCATTCCACAAATGTGAATGTTTTCCAAATTTTAGTTCATTATATGACCCACCAAGTAAGGCTTTGGATAAAGAATTTGATTGGGAGGCCGAGGTGGGTGGATCACCTGAGGTCAGGAGTTCGAGAAGAGCCTGGCCAACATGGTGATATCCCGTCTCTACTAAAAATACAAAAAATAGCCAGGTGTGGTGGCAGGTGCCTGTAGTCCCAGCTACTTGGGGGGCTGAGGCAGGAGAATCGCTTGAACCTGGGAGGCAGAGGTTGCGGTGAGCCAAGATTGTGCCACTGCACTCCAGCCTGGGCCCGTCTCAAAAAAAAAAAAAGTATTTGAACACGGGGTTGGGAGGAGAAGAGGAACATACTGAGTCTGATGGATATTAGGTGGTGAGATGGGGGATGGGAGTGGAACTAAGTGGAAAAGAAAAAGCAGGGAAAGAAAGCAGAAAAGATATCAAGTTTCTAGAGAAAGACTTGGCCCAGGTGTCTTTGGGGGCTTAAATTATTCCCTTAGAAATAATTAGCCAGGAAAGTATTCTGGGAAGATGGCAGAGTAGGAAGCTCTAGGATTCTGTTTCCTTTCCTAACCAAAACTTGTACTGGCAGAATCTGTAACTATTTTAAAGCCATGGAGTCTATTGAAGGCTTGCAACTTCTAGGTGAAGGCTTGGATGGCAAAGTGTCCTTGGCACAGAGATAGCCTATAACAATAAAAAAGAAACAGCAACAATAACAAAAAACAGTAACAAAATAAAGTAAACCCTGAGGGAAGGGGAGAACCTGGTTTCTAGAGTTATCACATTATTAAACTAAAATGTCTAGTTTTCAACCAAAAAGTCACAAGGCATACAAAGAAAAGAAAAAATATGGCACATTCAAAGGAAAAAAGTCAACAGAAACTCTGAAAGTCCTCATGGCAGACCTACTAGACAAATATATTAAAACAATTGTCTTAGAGATGCTCAGAGAACTAAAAGAAGATGTGGAGAGTGAAAAAAACAAGTACAAGCAAAAGGGGAATATCAATAGAGATATGGAAAACCTAAAAAGAAACCAGAAAGTACAAGAACTTTTTGTAGTATTGATTAGTACAATAACCAAAATTTAAACATGCACTAGAGGGATTCAAAGGCAGATTTGATTAGACAGAAGAGAGACTCAATGAACTTGAAGATAGAACCATGAAAATTACTGAGTCTGAGGAACATAAATAAGATTGGAGAAAAGTAAACACTGCCTAAGGGACATGTGGGACACCATCAAGCAGAAAAACATATGCATTCTCTCAGAAGTCTAGCCATCCCAGAAGGAGAAGAGAGAAAAAAACCCAGAATATTTGAAGAAACATTGATTAAGACTTCCAAAGTTTGATTAAAGATATGAATATAAACATCCAAGAAGCTCAACAAACTCCAAGTAAGATGAACTCAAAGAGATCCACACAAAGATACGGTATAATCAAACTTTTGAAAGCCAAAACCAAAGATAAAATCTTGGAAACAGCAAGAGAGATGCGACTCATCACATACAATAAATCCTCAATAAAATCATTAGCAGATTTCTTATCAGAAACTTTGGAGGCCAGAGGCTGTGGGCTGACAAATTCAAAGTTCTGAAAGAAAAAACTGTCAACCAAGAATCCTATATCAGATTATCTCAATTGATGCAGGAAAAGCATTTGACAAACTCTAACATAATTTCATGATAAAAAAAAAAAAACACTCAACAAACTAGGAATAGGAGGACTGCTTCAACATAATAAAAGCCATATATGAAAAACCCACAGCCAACATCATACACAATGATGAAAGAATGAAAGATTTTCCTCCAACATCAAGAACAAGACAAAGATGCCTGCTTTCACCACCTCTACTCAAAATAGTACTGGAAGTTCTACCTAGAACAATTAGGCAAGAAAAAGAAAGCAAAGGCATCCACATTAAAAAGGAAGGAGTAAAATGATCTCTGTTCACAGATAATATGATCTTAAATGTAGAAAAGCCTAAAGATTCCACAAAACACTGTTAGAACTAATAAATCAGTTTAGCAAAGTAGCAGGATACAAAGTTATATCAGTTACATTTCTATATATTAACAATGAACAATCTGAAAAGGAAATTAAGAAAATGATTCAATCTACAAAAGCATCAAAAGAATTAGGAATTAACATAGCCAAGGGGGTGAAAGATGTGTACAATGACAACTATAGAACATTGCTGAAAGAAATTAAATAAGACATAAATATAAGCAATCTACAGATTCAATACAATTCCTAACAAAATCTCTAGGAGGTTTTTTTGGCAGAAATAGAAAAAAAAAACCCATTCTAAAATTTGTATGGAATCTCAAAGGACCCCAAATAGCCAAAATAATCTTGAAAAAGAATAAAGCTGGAGGACTCACACTTCTTGATTTCAAAACTTACTACAAAGCCACAGTAATCAAAACAGTGTGGTACTTGCATAAAGACAAATGTGTAGAAAAATGGAATAGAATAGAGAGCCCAGAAATAAACCTTTACATGTGTGGTCAAATGATTTTTGACAAAGGTGCCAAGGCCATTTAATGGGGGAAAGAAGAGTTTTTTTCAACAAATGGTACTAGGAAAACTGGATATCTACATGCAAAACAATGAAGTTAGACTCTTACCTAACACCATATACAAAAACTTACCCAGAATGAATCATAGACCTAAATGTATTAATAAGACCTGAAACTATAAAACTCAAGAAGATTTTCCCAGGCAAATACAATCACCTTATCTAGAGTTTCCCAAAATTCTTCAGCTGCCTTCGTATCAGCACTTGCATATTGCTCTCTCACATTCACATTATATAATGCATAATGACTTATTTTTAAGATGGGGGTCTCGCCATCTTGCCTAGGCTGGTTTCAAACTCCTGGGCTCAGGCAATTCTCCCACCCCAGACTCCCAAAGTGTTAGGATTACAGGCGTGAGCCACTGTGCCAGGCTGAATAATGATTCTTTTTTTTTTTTTTTGAGACAGAGTTTTCACTCTTGTTGCCCAGGCTGGAGTGCAGTGGTGCAATCTCAGCTCACTGCAACGTCCACCTCCCGGGTTCAAGCGATTCTTCTGCCTCAACCTCCCAAGTAGCTGGGATTACAGACACGCACCACCATGTCTGGCTAATTTTTTTGTGTATTTTTAGTAGAGACAGGGTTTCACCATGTTGGCCAGGCTGGTCTCAAACTCCTGACCTCAGGTTATCTGCCCGCTTCGGCCTCCCAAAGTGCTGGGATTATAGGCGTGAGCCACTGCGCCCAGCCATGGCCATGATTCTTGAATCATTTAAACCACCTAGAGCTAGCAGTAAATTCAATATCATAGTCAGGTTTAGCCTTTTCTTTCTTTCTTTCTTTCTTTTCCCTCCCTCCCTCCCTCCCTCCCTCCCTCCCTCCCTCCTTTCTCCTTTCCTCTCCTTTCCTTTCCACTTCTTTCCTTTCCTTTCTCCTTCCTTCCTTCTCTTTCTCTTTCTTTCTCTCCTTCCTTCCTTTTCTGTTTCTTTCTCTTTCTTCTTCTCTCTCTTTTCTCTCTTTCTCCTTCCTTCCTTCTTTCCTTCCTTCCTTCTTCCCTCCCTCCCTCCTCCTTCATTCTTCCCTCCCTCCCTCCTCCTTCCTTCCTTCCTTCATTCTTCCCTCCCTCCCTCCTCCTTCCTTCCTTCTTCCCTCCCTCCCCCTCCCTCCCTCCCTCCCTCCCTTCCTTTCTTTCTTTCTTTCTTTCTTTCTTTCATTCTTTCTTCTTTCTCAGAGTCTCACTCTGTCACACAGGCTGGAGTGCAGTGGCATTATCATGAGCCCACTTCAGCCACGACGTCCTGGGCTCTAGCAATCCTCCCACCTCTGCCTCCTGAGTAGTAGGGGCCACAGGCATGCGCTACCATGCCCAGCCAGACTTTTCTTTCAACATCACAAACAAACTTTTTGTTTTGGCCATGATTGTTATCGTGCTAAGAAAGATATACTTCTGTTGCCTGGTCTTCAATCTAGGTCATTAGAAGTTTCTCCATATCCCATATAGAACCTTCATGAACTTTTGTTAGTCTCATTGCCTTCAGTGAAGCAGATTCTTCTTTTTTCTTTGTTTTTGAGATGGAGTCTCACTGTGTCACCCAGGCTGGAGTGCAATGGCATGATCTTGGCTCACTGCAACCTCCGCTTCCCTGCTTCAAGCGATTGTCCTGCCTCAGCCTCCCAAGTAGCTGGGATTACAGGTGCCTGCCACCTCGCCTGGCTAATTTTTGTATTTTTAGTAGAGACGGGGTTTCACAATGTTGATCAGGCTGGTCTCAAACTCCTGACTTCATGATCTGCCCACCTCGGCCTCTCAAAGTGCTGGGATTACAGGCGTGAGCCACTGCGCCCGGCTGAAGCAGATTATTTAACAGCTTCGGTCACTTTGCTCTTGCTCTTCAAGATGGTAGCTATGGTGGAATGGGATATGCCTGACTGGTGAGCAATAATCATCACTGACTTTCTACCTTTGTAGCTCTTAATTACTTTAAATTTCATTTCCAGGTCAATCACTTGATGTGGCCTCTTACTGGCAACATTAGCCATGGATTTTGTACGCTTAGGAGCTATGATGAAAAAAACAACACAAGATTAAATCAAATGCGAGAGAAAATAATGTGCAAACAAGAGATGCGGTAAACATGAAATATATGAGGATACTGTGGGTATAACATGACATACTGTTTTACAGTAAACTGTTTGTTGTTGTTGTTGTTGTTTTTCTGAGTCTCGCTCTGTCACCCAGGCTGGAGTACAGTGGCGCAATCTCGGCTCACTGCAACCTCTGCCTCCTGGGTTCAAATGATTCTCCTGGCTCAGCCTCAGCCTCAGCCTCCCGAGTAGCTGGGATTATAGGCGCCTGCCACCACGCCCGGTGAATTTTTGTATTTTTAGTAGAGATGGGGTTTCGCCATGTTGGTCAGGCTGGTTTATAGGACCACTGTCATATATGCAGTCCGTCATATACACTTGGGCAACAGAGTGAGGAAGAAAGAAAGGAAAGAAAGGAAGGAAGGAAGGAGAAAAGAAAAGAAAAGAGAAAAGGAAAAAGAAAGAAAGAAAGCTGATAGCGCCCACTGGATGCCTGGCCTCAACCACAACTCTGGAAGACCTACTGCATTAAGGGTCAATTAGCACAATGGTCTAAAACAAAAGCTACCACCTTTCCCTTAGGACTCACTAGTTATGCTATATTTTTACTGATTCTTAGGCACTAGTGGTCTTGTCTGCTACTTAGAAGATTACAGACTGGCAGATTAAAGGCACTTCTCTGTGGGTCATGAGCCCTGGAGACAAATTGTAGCCACCAAACAGTCTGGATCACTGTTGTGGTGTACATGGTAAGGGCTCATTCTCTGATGAGACCAACTAGAATCAAGCTTTTGATCAAGCTTGTGCCACTCAGATGGCCACAGTTGCCACCTAGATCCATCATAACATTGGACATGGTGACACCATCATCAACTGGGCACAAAGTAAGGGACTCTGTGTTTCTGAATCAGAAGCTACCACTACATGCCAGATTTGTGACCTCTGCCAAAAGTTAGCCTATTTGTCTCATGGTGAAAGAGGCCATATTGCACTGAGTGTTGACTGGCTGCAGAGTGTTGACTGGCTCCTGGTAAATTGGTGACATCAGACCTTTCACCTCTTCCAAGCTATTCCACTGGTATCTCATCCCTGTTGACTTTTTCTCAGGTAATGGTTTTGCTGTTCTAGTCTGATCAGCCAACTGTGGCCACACCATTGTGGCCCTTGAAACTAATCTGTGTCATGATTTTGGCTTTCTGGATGGTGATAATACTGCATTTTTTAGTGCAAAAACTCATCAACAATGGGCTTATAGTCAAAGTATTTGGTAGCCAATTCATTCTCTTCAGACTGGTGGTACCATTGAGAGATGGAATAAACTTTTAATTAAAAAACAGCTTAATTGAGATGTAATTCACAGATCATAAAATTCACCCTTTGGAAGGTTTTTAGTTTATTCACAGAGTTGTGCAACCATCCTACAGTATGTAGTCTTTGTGGCTGGCTTCTTTCACTTAGCAAAATGTTTTCAAAGTTTATCCATGTGGGCCGGGCGCGGTGGCTCACACCTGTAATCCCAGCACTGTGGGAGGCCGAGGTGGGCAGATCATGAGGTCAGGAGATCAAGACCATCCTGGCTAACATAGTGAAACCCCATCTCTACTAAAAATACAAAAAATTAGCCGGGCATGGTGGTGGGTGCCTGTAGTCCCAGCTACTTGGGAGGCTGAGGCAGGAGAATGGCGTGAACCCAGGAGGCAGAGCTTTCAGTGAGCTGAGATCACACCATTGTGCTCCAGCCTGGGCAACAGAGCGAGACTCTGTATCAAAAAAAAAAAAAAAAAAAGCTCTTGTCCCATTCACAGTTGACTCTTCCAGATGAAAAATGTTGGTGTGAGTGGGGAAGAATTGGAGGAAAGGTGAAGTTACAGCTACTGGGTTGGGACACACTGACTTTGTAGCTGTGGAAGGAGAACAACGATCCCAGTACCTGGAGGGAGAACACGTTAAACTCCAGGAAGTGTGGAGAGGTAGGGAACAGTTAATGTTCTCTATGTCCCTTAGATCCAGCGCTGCAACCTGGCAAATAGTTACATGGTTTGTTTGAGGCACACTGTCATCAGGCTGCCAATCTCATCTGCTGCTGGGTTTGTCAAACCAGTCCATGTGCTATTAAAACAGAGAAACTCATGTGGACATGGCCTGACACTATGCCTTCTGTGCCTGGTGCTGTCAAAGGTGGACATACATCTACATACATGTACAAACACAGACTGGCACAACTATGTTTTAAGCTGACTCATACAAAATCATGTGCTTCTCCTGATGCCTGAGTGGCCTTGGTTATGCTATGTATGGTGATTACGACTGGCCTTAAACTATATACTGGATGTCTCAAATAAGACCTACAGATCCTCCTGAGACTTATTCACAGATGGTTGAATCTGGTACTCTGAGGTCAATACTGCAGGTTTGTCTCATCTTGCTGCTTGGGGATTTATTGACAGTGGTCTATGCTGTATGAGATAAATTGGACGGATTTGGTTCCAACCTCTACTAATCAGATTAATCAAAGTGGCCTACAGAATGGCATGCTCAAGTGAAAATCTCTCAAGAAGCCAAGATGATGTAGAACAGACGGTGGATGCTGTTGAGAGACATTCTGCCATGAGTCTCTTATGCTCCTCCTCATCTTATAGAGTATACCAAGAATGTAAGGTATTGACTTCTCTTTAGCCAGGCCATTTCTCAGGATTGTCTTTGCAGCAAGCAACTTTGAGCTGTGAAGTAATATCTCCCTGGGTTAAAAAGCAAGCTCACTTACTGCTTTCTATAAAACGTGGGTTCCCCAAACTCAGTGCTATTGTCATGTAACACATTTACCACATGTGTAGACCTTCATCTGGGCCTTTGTGTTGTCCCTGTTGGACTCAGGGAGCAAGAGCTGATGCAAAAGTTAATGCTCATGCTGCTTGCTGTATGGTGAATAATAAAGTTCATTGTCTCTGACCCGAGTCTCATATCTTCTGTTAGAATTCATGAAACAACAAGCTAACTTACTGGCTTATAAGTAGGGTAAAGTCAAATCCTACCCCTGACATATATGAGAGTTCCATTACTCAATGTCCTTGCCAACACTTGTTATGGTCAGTCGTTTTAATTTGAGAAATTCTAATAGGTACATAGTAGTATCTCATTGCAGTGATAATTTGTATTTCCCTAATGAGCTTATTTCCATCTGTATGAGCTTATTTCAATTTGCATATTTTTTGGTAGAGTATCTGTTCAAATCTTTTGTTCATTTAAAAAACTGGGTAGTGTTTCTTATTTTTAAAACTATATTCTGGATACAAGTTCTTTGTCAGATAAGTTATTTGTATATATTTTCTCCCAGTCAGAGGATTGAATTTTCATTGTTCTTAACAGTGTCCTTTGATAGAAGTTATTAATTTTGACAAAGCCCAATTTAATGTTTCTGTTATTGATTGTGCTTTTCTTGTCATATTTAAGAAATCTTTCCTTAACTCAAAGTCACAAAAGATTTCTTCTATGTTTTCTTTTAAAAGTTCTATAGTGTTAGATTTTACATTTATGTCTACAGTCCATTTTGAATTAATTTTTATATGGTGTGAAGTTATGAATTGAAGTTCATTTTATTGCATATGGCTAACTGTTCCAGTACCATTTGCTGAAAAGATTATATTTTGTACCTTGTGGGAAATCACTTGACCATACATGTGTGAGTCTATTCCTAGACTCTCTATTCTGAACTACTGACTTGTCTATCTTTATAGCAATACTACACTGTGTTGATTATTCTCCAAGTCTGGAAGTCAGGGAGAGTGAAGTCTTCAAACTGTTCTTTTTTGAAGTTGTGATTACTCTAAGTCCTTTGTATTTCCACATGAATTTTAGAATAAACTTGTCAACTTCTACTAAAACCTACTGGGATTTTGATTGGAGTTGTGTTGAATCTATTGATAAACATGGGGAGAACTGACATCAGAACAATATTGAGTCCTCTGATCCACGAATATGGTATATCTCTTTTTTTTTTTTTTTTGAGATGGAGTCTCACTCTGTCACCACGCTGGAGTGCAGTGGCACAATCTCGGCTCACTGCAACCTCCACCTCCTGGGTTCAAGTGATTCTCCTGCCTTAGCCTCCCGAGTAGCTGGGACTGCAGGTGTGCACCATCATGCCCAGCTAATTTTTGTATTTTTAGTAGAGATGGGGTTTCACCATGTTGGCCAGGATGGTCTCGATCTCTTGACCTCGTGATCCGCCTGACTCGGCTTCCCTAAGTACTGGGATTACAGGTGTGAGCCACTGTGCCCAGCCTGGTATATCTCTTTACTTATTTAAGTATTAATTTCTCTCATTAATGTCTTATGGTTTCAGTATATGAGTCTTGCACAGATTTATCATTAAAAATTTAATATTTTTGGTACTATTATAAATGGCATTTTTTAACACGTCAATTTGTATTGTCTTTGCTACAATATAGAAATAAACTAGTTTCTGTATATTAATCTTGTATGCTTCAAACTTGCTAAACTCATTTATTAGTTCTAGCAGAATTTTTAAGGACTTCATTGGATTTTTTACATAAACAATCATGTCTTTTGCAAATAAATAGTTTTACTGTTTCATTTACAAGCTTATTGTTTTTTATTCCTTGTTCTTGCCTTACTGAATTAACTGGAATGTCCAGTAGAGAGTTCAATAGAAGATGTGAGAGCAGACATCCTTGCCTTGTTCCTTATTGTAGAAGAAAACATTTGGTCTTTAATCAAGTATGGGGCCAGGTGCGGTGGCTCACACCTGCAATCCAAGCATTTTGGGGAGGCCAAGATGGGAGGATCACTTGAGGCCAGGAGTTCAAGACCAGCCTGGTCAACATAGCAAGACCCCATCTCTATAAAACATAAAAAAAAATTAAGTATGTAAGTTAGCTGTAGATTTTTTGTAGATGAGCTTTATCAGACTGAGGAAGTTCTTTTCTATTATTAGTTTGTTAAGACTTTTTAAAAAATCAGGCTGAGTGCAGTGGCTCATTCCTGTAATCCTAGCACTTTAGGAGGCTGAGGCTGGTGGATCACCTGAGGTCAGGAGTTTGAGACCAGTCTGGCCAACATGGCAAAACCCTGTCTCTACTAAAAAACATAAAAATTAGCCGGGCCTTGTGGTGTGCACCTGTAGTCCCAGCTACCCGGGAGGCTGAGGCAGGAGAATCGCTTGAACCCAGGAGGCAGAAGTTGCAGTGAGCCAAAGTCGTGCCACTGCACTCCAGCCTGGGTGACACAGCGAGACTCCATCTCAAAATAAAAAAGTTAAAAAAAAAATCAGAATAAATGTTGAATTTTCTCAACTTTTTAAATGTATTTATTGAAAATGTCATATAGCTTTTCTTTTTTAGTCTGTTAAAATGGCAAATTACATGGACAATAATGGTAAGCTGACATAAGAGACACCTCTAAAGAGGTACACGTCAGCTGAGCGTGTGGCTCACGCCTGTAATTCCAGCACTTTGGGAAGCCAAGGTGGGTGACCTCCTTACCTGAGGTCAGGAGTTCAAGAATAGCCTGCCCAACATGGTGAAACCCCGTCTCTACTAAAAATACAAAAATTAGCCGGGTGTGTTGGCACATGCCTGGGATCCCAGCTACTCAGGAGGCTGAGGCAGGAGAATCGCTTGAACCTGGGAGGTGGAAGCTGCAGTGAGCCAAGACTGCGCCACTACACTCCAGCCTGGGCGACACAGCAAGACTCCATTTCAAAAAAAGAAAAAAAAAAAGTAGGTGCACATCTAGTTGTTACATAAGTATTTTAAAATCAGTGGTTTTTGTATATGCCAACAAGAACCCATTAAAAATGAACAAAAACAAATCTCATTCACACCCAAAACAACAAAAATAAAATAATTAGGAATATATTCAAGCAATTATGAGAACTTATACAAAAAAAGCTATAAACTCTACTGAGAGACATGAGAAAAAACATGAATCAGCGGAGAGAGAAGCTATTTTCCTTCATGGTAAGAATTATTATTACAAAACAAGACTTCTCCAGATTAGAACATAAATTTAACATAATTTCCACCTAAATACCAATGTAATTTTAATTTCTTTTGTAAATTACATGTGAAGTTGATCTGAGAAAAACTGTGAGAATGATAAAATATTGAAAAAGAAGGATGATAAGGGGTGCACATCCTGTCAGATGTTAAAAAGTATTATAAAGCTATAATTTTAATGTATGGTACTAGAACCAGAATAGTTCAATAGAACAAAATAAAGTCTAAAAGTAGACAATAATGTTGATAAGAATTTTCTATATAACAAAGGTGCAGGCAGGGCGCAGTGGCTCACACCTATAATCCCAGCATTTTGGGAGGCCTAGGCAGGCAGATCATGGGATCAGGAGTTTGAGACCAGTCTGACCAACATGGTGAAACCCCGTCTCAATAAAAACACAAAAATTAGCGGGGGGTGGTGGCACGCACCTGTAATCCCAGCTACTCAGGAAGCTGAGGCAGGAGAATCACTTGAACCCAGGAGGCAGAGGTTGCAGTGAGCTGAGATTGTGCCATTGCACTCCAGCCTGGGTGACAGAGCGAAACTCGGTCTCAAAACAAACAAACAAACAAACAAAAACAAAGGTGCTATATTTCAGGAAGCCTAGTGGTAGGGCTGCCAAAAGTATAATGATAAAAAAAACATGCAGGATCCAATCTAGAAAGAAGGTTGAGACAAGAGCACAACTTTTAATACAAAATAAAAAGAATTAAGTGGCATATGGGACAAAAAATTAGGGAACTAAAATAATTCAAAGGAAAGAGAAAAAGTCTTGGTCATGTTTGCCAAGCTTTGAATATTAGACCTTGCTTTTTTCCCAGAGATTGTCAGTGCACCCTGGTTGTGCAATATCAACCAGGATTAGGCAGGTGTGGGAGCCACAGAAGCCACTCCACCACACTTTTAAGTCATTTCATTAGAGTCGCCTCAGAAGTCCTGGTGAGACAATCCTAGGAGTCCTCTTTGGCTGTCTTGCTTGATATTCTCAAGCAAGTCCATTCTGCTAGACGCCTGAATCTGGGTACTCCTCCCTTTTTAACTCCAGTCCCCACAGGGTCATTTAAGAAAATGTATGCATGTTTCTGATTCATTACTATATTATGATGATTATCCTTATAAACCCTTTTGACGTCTAAAAGCCTTAGAGCCACTCAACAGTCCTGTTTGGGCCAGTCTCCTGGAATATGAGATTCCTTCTGTATGGCCAGTGGTGCAGAATGGCTTTCAATGGAGAGAACAGTCTGGCAGTCTTAAGGCTTGGTGTGGTAAAGTCACTTGGATCCAGAGAAGGCATATGCACAGACACCAGCCCAGTCATCCCAAGGAGACAGCTTATCTTTCCCTAAGTATTTCTAAAAGGGTCTCCTGAGTAACTTTTGCATTACCATTACCTTAGAGCTTGTTAAAGATTCCTGGGTCCCACTTCAGATCTGCAAAGCAGGATCTTAGAATCTAAGGCCTGAAAAAAATATATATTTTACAAGTTTCTCTGCATGTTAGGCTTCTACAACGACATCTGTTCTGCATCTAGTTTCAGAGTTGCTCAATACGGCCCTCGAAGCAATGATTCTGAGTCATGGGTCCTTACTGGTTATTCAAAAGAAGCTCTGGAGCCCTAAACCACAAACGAAAACACCTAAGGCCTGGGCTACTTATTTGCTGTAGATCATAGCAGTTACAGCCTCATCCTCCTCCATCTGTAGCCTTTTTAAAAAAATTATCCTTCCTCCCTGTAGCCTACCATTGCCAACTCAAATTCTTTTAGGTTCTATGAGCTGTAACTGGGTATTTTCTATGGCAAAAACTGGTATCCTACAGCTAAAGATTCTTTATAGCCACATGCCTGGTCAATCTTTTCTTTATATTTATTTATTTATTTATTTTTGAGATAGGGTCTCACTCTGTTGCCCAGGCTGGAGTGCAGTGGCACAATTATGGCTCACTGCAGCCTCTACCTCCCAGGATCAAGCAATCCTCCCACTTCAGCCTCCCAAGTGGCTGGGACTACAGGCACATGCCACCGCACCTGGCTAATTTTTGTATTATTTGTAGGGACAAGGTTTTGCCATGTTGCCCAGACTGGTCTTGAACTCCTGAGCTCAAGCAGTCCACCACCTCGGTCTCCCAAAGTGCTGGGATTACAGGTGTGAGCCACTGTGCCTGGCCTAATCTCTTCATTACAGTGTCCTTTGCTCTTTTCTTTCTATTCCTTCCGCTATGCCCTAGAGACCTTCACTGCCAGAATTAGGCTCACACACACCTTCTTAGTCTGTATGGTTCCAGTTTTCTTTTTCTAAAATCTTTTCCACCTACTTTCTGCTCAAAAACCTAAAAGGACTCCTGGTATCATCCACATCAAGTCTAAATGTGTCTGTTTTCCAGGCCCTTTATAACCTATCCCATTTTGCTTATTAGACTTTACTTCTAACTATGCTACATATGCTTTCCATTTATTGCCCACATACGTATCCTGCTGATTTCAACCCATGGATCAGATTCATCTCAGTGTCCCTGGAACATGATAAAAAGAGGCAGGGTAGGGCCCAATAAATGCAAGCTGACTGAGTCAACATTTGCCATTTGTTTCCCTTTCTTTTTCTTTTTTTTTCTTTTTTTGAGACAGAGTCTCGCTCTGTCGCCCAGGCTGGAGTGCAGTGGCGCGATCTCGGCTCACCCTAAGCTCCGCCTCCCAGGTTCACGCCATTCTCCTGCCTCAGCCTCCCCAGTAGCTGGGACTACAGGCACCAGCCACCACGCCCGGCTAATTTTCTGTATTTTTAGTAGAGATGGGGTTTCACCGTGTTAGCCAGGATGGTCTCGATCTCCTGACCTCGTGATCCACCCGCCTCAGCCTCCCAAAAAGCTGGGATTACAGGCGTGAGCCATCGCGCCTGGCCCTGCCATTTGTTTCCCTTTCAACATCCTCTTTTTATATTCCACAAATTCTTCAAGTCCCACATTCTGCTTGAAGACCTCCTCAGTTTCTCCAGCTCTTATATTGGACTTCAAGAAAATTTATTTTTTTGCTTATCATAAGACGCCATTTTGAAAGGAATAAATAAGAAATAGACAGGAGACGGCCCCAGCCCGCGGGCTGCCGCCCGCACTCTCCATGAGACTGCTGGCGCCAGCGCCCGCCCGCGCGGCACCTGCGCGGAGAGGGCGCTTCGCGCTGACTCGGCGGCGGCGGCGGCGTTAGCTGGCCCTCGCGCTCTTTCCCTTCTTGGGGCGCTGACCCCGCCCGCTTGCTTGCTTGCTTGCCTGCCACTCAAGAGAAGGTGCCAGGGGACGCGGAGCGACGAGAGGCGTGCAGTCCCGGCCAACTCCGTCTCTGGCGTTGGCGCTGCGGTCGTGGCAGAGGACTACGGCGACAAGGACGAGGGCCGCTGTCCCAGCTCTCTGCGAGCTGCGCCGCTAGGCTCCGTTCCGCTGGCTGACCATGGAGTGCAGGCTGGGAGGCGGGCTGGAGTGATAGGGAAGATGTTTATAAATTCTTCTGTGGGATCAGAGGGCACGCCTATTATAACCAGAAAACTCCAAGTATAGCAGCAAGGATGGATAAACAGGCTCTATTAGGGCTAAATCCAAATGCTGATTCAGACTTTAGACTAAGGGCCCTGGCCTATTTTGAGCAGTTAAAGATTTCCCCAGATGCCTGGCAGGTGTGTGCAGAAGCTCTAGCCCAGAGGACATATAGTGATGATCATGTAAAGTTTTTCTGCTTTCAAGTACTGGAACATCAAGTTAAATACAAATATTCAGAACTAACCACTGTTCAACAACAACTAATTAGGGAGACGCTCATATCATGGCTGCAAGCTCAGATGCTGAATCCCCAACTAGAGAAGACCTTTATACCAAATAAAGCCGCCCAAGTCCTCGCCTTGCTTTTTGTTGCAGAATATCTCACTAAGTGGCCCAAGTTTTTTTTTTTGACATTCTCTCAGTAGTGGGCCTAAATCCAAGGGGAGTAGATCTGTACCTGCGAATCCTCATGGCTATCAATTCAGAGTTGGTGGATCGTGATGTGGTGCATACATCAGAGGAGGCTCATAGGAATACTCTCATAAAAGATACCATGAGGGAACAGTGCATTCCAAATCTGGTGGAATCATGGTACCAAATATCACAAAATTTTCAGTATACTAATTCTGAAGTGATGTGTCAGTGCCTTGAAGTAGTTGGGGCTTATGTCTCTTGGATTGACTTATCCCTTTTAGCCAATGATAGGTTTATAAATATGCTGCTAGGTCATATGTCAATAGAAGTTCTACGGGAAGAAGCATGTGACAGTTTATTTGAAGTTGTAAATAAAGGAATGGACCCTGTTGATAAAATGAAACTAGTAGAATCTTTGTGTCAAGTATTACAGTCTGCTGGCTTTTTCAGCATTGACCAGGAAGAAGATGTTGGCCAGGTTTTCTAAGCCGGTAAACGGAATGGGACAGTCATGGATAGTTAGTTGGAGTAAATTAATTAAGAATGGGAATATTAAGAATGCTCAAGAGGCACTACAAGCTATTGAAACAAAAGTGGCACTGATGTTGCAGCTACTAATTCATGAGGATGATGATATTTCTTCTAATATTGGATTTTGTTATGATTATCTTCATATTTTGAAACAGCTTACAGTGCTCTCGGATCAGCAAAAAGCTAATGTGGAGGCAATCATGTTGGCCATTATGAAAAAATTGACTTATGATGAAGAATATAACTTTGAAAATGAGGGTCAAGATAAAGCCATGTTTGTAGAATATAGAAAACAACTGAAGTTAGTGTTGGACAGGCTTGCTCAAGTTTCACCAGAGTTACTACTGGCCTCTGTTCGCAGAGTTTTTAGTTCTACACTGCAGAATTGGCAGACTACACGGTTCATGGAAGTTGAAGTAGCAATAAGATTGCTGTATATGTTGGCAGAAGCTCTTCCAGTATCTATCTCATGGTGCTCACTTCTCAGGTGATGTTTCAAAAGCTAGTGCTTTGCAGGGTATGATGCGAACTCTGGTAACATCAGGAGTCAGTTCCTATGAGCATACATCTGTGACGTTGGAGTTCTTCGAAACTGTTGTTAGATATGAAAAGTTTTTCACAGTTGAACCTCAGCACGTTCCATGTGTACTAATGGCTTTCTTAGATCACAGAGGTCTGTGTCATTCCAGTGCAAAAGTTCAGAGCAAGATGGCTTACCTGTTTTCTAGATTTCTCAAATCTCTCAATAAGCAAATGAATCCTTTCATTGAGGATATTTTGAATAGAATACAAGATTTATTAAAGCTTTCTCCACCTGAGAATGGCCACCAGCCCTTCCTGAGCAGCGATGATCAAATTTTATTTATGAGACAGTTGGAGTGATGATTGTTAATAGTGAATACGCGGCAGAAAGGAAAGAAGCCTTAATGAGGAATCTGTTGACTCCACTAATGGAGAAGTTTAAAATTCTGTTAGAAAATTTGATGCTGGCACCAGATGAAGAAAGGCAAGCCTCTCTAGCAGACTGTCTCAACCATGCTGTTGGATTTGCAAGTCGAACTAGTAAAGCTTTCAGCAACAAGCAGACTGTGAAACAATGTGGCTGTTCCGAAGTTTATCTGGACTGTTTACAGACATTCTTGCTGGCCCTCAGTTGTCCCTTACAAAAGGGTATTCTCAGAAGTGGAGTCTGTACTTTCCTTCATCGAATGATTATTTGCCTGCAGGAAGAAGTTTTTCCGTTCATCCCATCTGCTTCAGAACATATACTCAAAGATCGTGAAGCAAAAGACCTCCAGGAGTTCATTCCTCTTATCAACCAGATTACGGCCAAATTCAAGGTACAAGTATCCCCGTTTTTACAACAGATGTTCATGCCCCTGCTTCATGCAATTTTTGAAGTGCTGCTCTGGCCCGCAGAAGAAAATGACCAGTCTGCTGCTTTAGAGACAGACTTTTTCAGTGTTCACTTCAAAACTGTCCCAGTCTCTACCTATGACTCAACTCCAAAGCCACTTTCACATTTTTCAGGTGTTGGTTATAGCAACACTCCACTCTCTGGCATTAACTTTCTGTCTTAGACTGTTTTGTGCTGCTATAAAAGCATACCACAGACTGGGTAATTTATAACGAAAAGAAAGTTATTGGTTCACAGTTCTGGAGGCTGGCAAGTCCGAGATAGAAGGGCTGGCATCTGGTGAGGGCCTTTTTTGCTGTGTCATAACATGGTAGAAGGCATCACATGGCAGAAGGATAAAGAAAGGATGGAGGAGAAGGAGCAAGAAGGGTGAACCCACCCTTGCAATAATGATAGCAGCATTAGGTCTATTCACAAGCGTGGAGTCCTCATGGCCTAATCACCTCTTAGAAGTCTCACCTGTTGATACTGTTACAATGGCAACTAAGTTTAAAGTGACTTTTGGAGGGATAAACATTCTAGGAGGATTCTTGCTTGTAGTAGTATGTCAAGTGCTGACTGGTAAGTCCTACAGTCACTCAAAAGCAGTGCTGGAGTTGGAAAATCTTAATTTTGCAACCATCATAGTAAGAATTGATTCAAGTAAGAATCATCAATAGATGCAAGATATATGCACGTTCTTAAAGTATTTCCCCTACAGATTGCTTATTAGTTATAAGGGTAAAGAATGGAAATATCTCAATGGAGTGATCAAAATTAACAAGGGCAGGTGGGAAAACATCAGATAAACTCAAAATTAAAATAATTCTATCACACAAAAGAAGAATTTTTTTTCCTCAAAAATGTCAATGTCATAAAAGACAAAGAATGGCTGAGGAACTGCTCCAGATTAAAGGAGATTGTACTGAAGGAAAATAAATACTATATAAGACATTATTGGGTCAATTGTTAAAATTGTAAAATAGACAGTAGATAATGTATTGCATCAATATTAAAATATACTAAATAAGTTTATAGAAGTGATAACTGTACCATGGTTACTTAAGAAAATATTCTTATTCTTTGGAAATTCACAATGAAATATTTAGTAGAAAAGGGTCATAATGTATATGTATGAAATTTACTCTCAAATTTTATGTGTAAAAAAATGTGTGTGTGCATGAATGTGTGTGCACATTTGAAGAAAGAGAGTGAACACACAGGCACAAAATAATAAAGCAAATGAGACAATCAGAGATTGGGTGTATGGGAGTTGTTGCAATTTTTCTTACTAGTCTTGTAACTTTTCTTTATGAAATTATTTACAAATAAAAGTTTAAAGAATAATCTATTAGGTGAGTTTAATAATAAATTAGACTCAGCTTAAAGCAGAATTGGTGAAATGAAAGAAAATTCAGAAGAAAATACACAGACTAAAACATGGAGTTACAAAATGATGAAAAATACAGAAAAGAATGTAAAAGTCATATAGGACATAGTAAGCAGTTATAATCTTAGAAGGATAAGAGAGAGAAAATGGGACACAAGCAATATTTGAGAAGATAATTACTGAGAATGTACCAAAGCTTTATATACTTGATATCTTTATCTGGTTACAGATTCAAGAAATGCCACAAAGCCCAAGCAGCATAAATGTACACCTAGGCATGTGACTGTACATCTATAAAAAGCTAACGACCCAGAGAAAAATCTTAGAAGTAGCACAAGAAAAAAGTCAGTTTACTTGCAAAAGATCAAAAAGTAAGACTGACTGCTAATTTCTCAAAGGAAACAACATAACTCAGAAAACAATGGAATGATATCTTCAAAATGAAAGAAAATAACTAAGTTGGGATTCTACATTCAGCAAAAACATTTTTTCATAAATGAAGGTGGAAATAAAGACAATTTCAGACAAATAATACCTGAGAAAAATTTGTCACCCGTAGACCCATATTAAAAGACATTCTAAATGGTATTTTTCAGGCAGAAAGAAGTAATCTCAATGGAAGCACAAAACTGAAAGAAGAAATATAGAACAACATTAAGTTAACAACAGTGGGTAAATCTTAACAAATGCCAATTGTATAAAACAACAGCACTGACAACAATAACAACAACATTTTGTAGAATTTAAAGTATATATAAAATTAAAATATATGGCAATGAGGCCGGGCACGGTGGCTCATGCCTATAATTCTGGCACTTTGGGAGGCCGAAGTGGAAGGATCATTTGAGGAAGGCCAAACTGGGAGGATCATTTGAGATCAGGAGTTTGAGATCAGCCTGGGCAACAACAGTGAGACCCTGTCTCTATAAAACATTAAATAAAAATCAAGCCAGGCATGGTGGCATGCTCCTGCAGTCCTAGGTACCTGGGAGGCAGAGGCAGCAGGATTGCTTAAGTTCAGGAGTTCAAGGTTGCAGTGAGCTATAATCAAGCCACTAAGCTACTATACTCCAGCCTGGATGACAGAGCAAGACCTGTCTCTTTAAAAAAGAGAGAGAACACTACAAGAGAAAAATTACATATCAAATTTTAAAAATAATATACATGTAAAAATCTTAACCAAAATATTAGTGTACCCAAACTAGAAATATATAAAAGGACTAATACTCCATGACCAAATTGGGTTTATTCCAGGAATACAAGATTAAGTTATCATTCAAAAAAATCAGTCACTGTGGTTCATCATAAAATGAATAAGGTCCCCACAGCTAACAGCATGCTAAATGGGGAAAAACTGAAAGCCTTTCATCTAACATCTGGAACAAGATAAGGATGACTGCTTTCACCACTTTTATTCAACCTAGTACTGTTGCAGGATCCTCGGGGTGTCACTTTTCTGGCTGGAAACCTCTGTGGCTGGCGGCACCTTTGCCTGAGTTTTACTCAGGCCCGCTGGTTTTATTCTGCCCACTCAGCCTGGCAGGTTGTGCTTGGTCCACACTACTGGCCTGGATCCCATGCCTGCCAAAGGCAAGCCTGGCATGGAGTGGCAGCAGGTGTGTGAGTGAGCAAGCATGGGGGTCTGGCCACTGCGCACAGTCAAGCATGTCAGCTGCTGTGGGGCAGGCAGCTCCAGGTGCTGACATGGGTGCTGACTCTCTGTGAGGCTGCAACTGGACCAGGCACACTGCAAGCAGCTTCCACACCTGCCACTGGGGAATGTGGTGGCTCCCAGAAGCTTGGAGACTCCAGGAGTCACAGGGCCCCAAAGACGGAGTCATAGCCCTGGCTCAGGGAGCTCCCAGGTCTGGGCTCCCCAAAGGGCCACAGCTCTTCTATCCTTCTCTTCATCCTCAACATGGTGAGCAAGGGGCGTTTCAGCCCTGTTTGTGTTACACCTCTTTTAGTCCCACCATTTGGTAGGTCCCGAGTTCTTGTCTTGCATCCAGGAAGAATGAGGTGTGCAGACAAATGGAGGGTGAGCAAGGTGAAGAGAAGCTTTACTGAGTGACAAAATGGCTCAGAGGAGGCCCTGGAGTGGGCAGCATCTCTCTGCAGCTGGTTGTCCCAAAATCTGCTCAGCTCTGGCTGAAATGGGGGCTCTTATGGGCCTCAAAAGGGAGGAAGTGCACACTGATTGGTCCATGGGCAGCCATGGGTGGGCTGGGAAAGGCACCACTATTTCCCATTCTGGTCTGTGGGACTGGCAGCCAGGCTCCCAGCCTTCAGGCCCTCCCTTCCACCCAGGAGCCTGTCTGCCTCCCACTGCTGTCCATGGCACCCAGGTTATCATGCCAAGGGACACCTGCAGGCCAATGCCAAGCTTCCCTCGGCCCCTCCTTAGCTTCCCTCCCATTCTCATTGGTGCCCCAAATCCAGAGGGGCCCAAGGCAGCAAGGGACTGTCATGTCAACACTGCCCCAAGTGTATGCACACACGGCTGGGTTGTGACAGTGCCTGGGCCCAGCCCCAACCTTACTCCAAGACTGGAGTGGGTGCTGGGAGCAGGGAGAGGCCAGGCAGTGGGAGCAGACTTCTCTGAGCCTGGTTGGGGGTACAGGGGGGTCTTCCCAGGCTGCCAAGAGTGCAGAGATGCCTGGCTCTGCAGCTGTGGCTTGGGTGGCTGTAGCTGCATCCAGGAGGGTGGGGCTCCTGCCTGCTCCTGGACCACCCAAGAGCACAGGAAGGCCCAGGTCAGTAGCCACAACTTGGGCAGCTGTAGCTGCACCCGTGAGGGTAGGCCTCCTGCCTGCTCCGTGGAGTGGGAGGCCTGAGTCTGCAGCCATGACTTGGGCAGCTGTAGCTGCACCCGGAGAGCTCCCACCCCACCAACTTGGAAGGGGTAGGGCTCCCACTTGTTGCCAGCTCCCACCAGCTCTGTGCAATGTGCAGCTGGAGTGATGGCAGCAGCTGCTCCAGATGGACCACTGCTATCATCAGTACTACAAGTCCTAGCCAGAGCAACTATACAAAAGAAAGAAACAAAGGGCATCCAAATTGGAAAGGAAACTGTCCAAACTGTCCTTGGTTGCAGACACTATGATCTTATGTTTAGAAAAGCTAAAGACTCCACCAAAACCCTATTGGAACTGATAAACAAATTAAGTAGCAGGATACACAATCAACATACAAAAATTAGTATTATAGAATTTCTATATTTCAACAGTGAACAATTTGAGAAAGAACACAAAGCAGTCTCATTTACGATAGCTACAGAAAAAAATACTTAGGCATAAACAACCAAAGAAGTGAAAGATCTCTACAATGAAAACTATAAAACATTGATTCAAGAAATTGAAGAGGTCACCAAAAAATGGAAAGCCATCTCATGTTCATAGATTGGAAGAATCAATATTGTTAAAATGTCCATACTACTTAAAGTGATTTACAGATTCAATGCAGTCCTTATCTACACACCAGTGAAGGCCAGGTGCTGTGTATCGCTCATGTGTATAATCCTAGCACTTTGAGAGGCCAAGGTGGGAGGATCACTTGAGCCCAGGAGTTTGAGTCAACCGAGGCACACAGTAAGACCCTGTCTCTTCAAAAAATAAAAAAATTAACCAGGAGTAGTGGTGCACACCTGTAATCCCAGCTACTCAGGAGGCTGAGGCAGAAGGATTAATTGGGCCCAGGAGGTAGAGGCTTCAGTGAGCCGTGATCACACCACTGCACTCCAGCCTGGGTAACAGAGGGAGACTGTGTCTCAAAAACAAAACAAAACAAACAAAAAAATACCAATGACATTCTTCACAAAAATATTTTTAAAAGTCCTAAAATTTATATGGAACAGCAAAAGACCCAGAATAGCCAAAGCTATCCTGATCAAACAGAAAAAAGCCATAGGCATCACAAACCTGATTTCAAATTATACTACAAAGCTATAGTAACCCAAACAGCATGGCACTAGCATAAAAACAGATACATAGACCAATGGAACAGAATAGAAAACCCGGAAACAAATCTATACATTTACAGTCAACTCTTTAATAAATGGTGCTGGAGGCCGGGTGTGGTGGCTCACACCTGTAATCTCAGCACTTTGGAAAGCCGAGGCGGGTGGATCACGAGGTCAGGAGATCGAGACCATGGTGAAACCCGGTCTCTATTAAAAATACAAAAAATCAGCCAGGCGTGGTGGTGGGTGCCTGTAGTCCCAGCTACTCGGGAGGCTGAGGCAGGAGAATGGCATGAACCTGGAAGGCGGAGCTTGCAGTGAGACCAGATCATGCCACTGCACTCCAGCCTGGGCGACAGAGTGAGACTCCATCTCAAATAAATAAATAAATAAATAAATAAATAAATAGTGCTGGAAAAACTGGATATCCATATGAAGAAGAATTAAACTATACCCCCATTTCTCACCATATACAAAAATCAAATCAAAATGGATTAAAGACTTAAGTGTAAGAACTGAAACTATGAAACCACTAGAAGAAAACATTGTGGAAATGCTTGAGGATGTTGGTCTGGGCAAAGATTTCTTGAGTAAGACCTCAAAAGCACAAGCAACCAAAGCAAAAATGGACAAATGCAATAATATCAAGGCAAAAACCTGCACAGCAAAGGAAACAATCCATAAAGTGAAGCGATAACCTACAGAATGGGAAAATATTAATACACACTAGTCAACTGACAAGGGATTAATAACCAGAATATGTAAGGAACTCAACTCACTGGTTTAAAAAAATCCAATTTAAAAATGAACAGGCATTTCTCAAAAGAAGGCATACAAAGGGCCAACAGGCATATGAATAAATAGTCAATATCACTAATCATCAGGGAAATACAAATCAAAACCACAGTGAGATTTCATCTCATCTCCAGTTAAAATGGCTATTATCAAAAAGACAGAAAATATCAGCAGTAATGTTTGGGAAGAAGGAAAAGAAATTAAAAAAATAACAAATGCTGGTAAGGATGCAGAGAAAGGGGGATGCTTGTATTCTGTTAATGGGAATATAAATTAATACAGTCACTATGGAAAACAATATAGAGATTCCTCAAAAAACTAAAAATAAAACTACCATATGATCCGGCAATCTCACTGATAGGTATATTTCCAAAAGAAAGGAATTCAGTGTATCAAAAAAATATCTGCACTCCCATGTTTATTGCAGCCCTATTCACAATAACGAAGATATGAAATCAACCCAACTGTCCATCAACAAATGAATGGATTTAAAAAATGTGGTATATGGGCCAGGCATGGTGGCTAATCCTAGCACTTTGTGAGGTCGAGGCAGGTGGATCACGAGGTCAGGAGAAGTTTGAGACCAGCCTGGCCAATGTAGTGAAATCCTGTGTTTACTAAAGATACAAAAATTAGCCAGGCGTGGTGGCTTGCGCCTGTAGTCCCAGCTACTCTTGAGGCTGAGGCAAAAGAATTGCTTGAACCCGGGAGGCGGAGATTGCAGTGAGCCAAGATTGCACCACTGCACTCCAGCCTAGGTGACAGAGCGAGACTTTGTCTCAAAACAAAAACAAAAACAAAAACAAAAAAGTGGTATATGTACACAGTGGAATATTATTCTGCCATAAAAAAGAATGAAATTCTGTCATTTGCAACAATATAGATGGAACTGGAGGTCATCGTTAAGTTAGATAAGGCAAACACAGAAAGATAAATGTCACATATTCTTACTCACGTGGAGTTAAAAAAATCGATATCAGAAAGGTAGTGAATGGAATGGTGTTTTTGAGAAGGTGGGAAGGGTAGTAGGGAGGAAGATATAAAGTAGGGTTGGTTAATGAATACAAAAATACAATTCCAGGCCGGGCGTGGAAGTTCATGCCTGCAATCCCAGACTTTGGGAGGCTGAGGCAGGCAGATCACTTGAGGCCAGGAGTTCAAGACCAGTCCGGCCAACATAGTGAAACCCCGTCTCTACTAAAAATACAAAAAAAAAAAATTATCTTGGTATAGAGGCAGGCACCTGTAGTCCCAGCTACTTGGGAGACTGAGGCAGGAGAATTGCTTGAACCTGGGAGGCAGAGGTGGCAGTGAGGCGAGATGGTGCCACTGCACTCCAGCCTGCGTGACAGAGCAAGACTCTGTCTCAAAAATCAAAACAAAACAAAATACAATTAGAATAGAAGAAATAAGACCTTGTGAGAGGTGAAGCTGGCTGGGCTTCTGGGTTGGGTGGGGACTTGGAGAACTTTTCTGTCTAGCTAAAGGATTGTAAATGCACCAATCAGCACTCTGTGTCTAGCTAAAGGTTTGTAAATGCACCAATCAGTGCTCTGTGTCTAGCTAATGAGGTGGGGACTTAGAGAACTTTTTTGTCTAGCTAAAGTATTGTAAATGCACCAATCAACACTCTGTGTCTAGCTAAAGGATTGTAAAAGCACCAATCAGCACTCTGTAAAACGCAGAAATCAGCGCTCTGTAAAATAGACCAAGCAACAGGATGTGGGTGGGGCCAAATAAGGGAATAAAAGCAGGCAACCAGAGCCAGTAGCGGCAACCCGTTTGGGTCCCCTTCCACGCTGTGGAAGCTTTGTTCTTTCGCTCTTCGCAATAAATCTTGCTGCTGCTCACCCTTTGGGTCTGCACTACCTTTATAAGCTGTAACACTCACCGAGAAGGTCTGCAGCTTCACTCCTGAGGCCAGCGAGACCACGAGCCCAGCAGGAGGAATGAACAACTCCGGATGCGCCGCCTCTATGAGCTGTAACACTCACCACGAAGGTCTGCAGCTTCACTCCTGAAGCCAGTGAGACCACAAACCCACTGGGAGGAATGAACAGCTCTGGACATGATGCCTTTAAGAGCTGTAACACTCACTGTGAAGGTCTGCAGCTTCACTCCTGAAGTCGGCAAGACCACGAACCCACCAGAAGGAAGAAACTCCGGACACATCTGAACAACTGAAGGAACAAACTCCGGACACACCATCTTTAAGAACTGTAACACTCACCGTGAGGGTCCATGGCTTCATTCTTGAAGTCAGCGAGACCAAGAACCCACCAATTCCAGTCACACTTGTACTTGGTAGCACAATAGGGTGAGTATAATTAAGTATAATTTATTGTACCTTTCAAAATAACTAAAAGAGTAGATTTGGAATGTTCCCAACACAAATAAATGATAAATGCTTGAGGTGATGGATATTCCATTATCCTGATTTGATCATTACACATTGTATGCTTGTATCAAAGTATCACATGTACCACATAAATTGTACAACTATTACCTATCCATAAAAATAGAAAATAAATAAAATGAATAAAGTGTAAAAATCACAGGCTCATTTTAACTGATGAGAAAAATACATTTCATAAAATTCACCATCTGTTAATGTTTAAAAATTATATCAAACTAGAATTAGAAGAAAAATTCCTCAATCTGATAAAGAGTAACTACAAAAAGTAAACTTCAGCAACCATCATATTTAACTGAAATTATTGAGTGCTTTCTTTCTATCAGAACTAAGATAAGGATGCCTGCTATTTTCACTTTTATTCAGCATTGTTCTTAAGGTTTTACCCAGTCCAATAATTCAAGAAAAAGAAGTTAAAAAACGGGCCGGGAGCAGTGGCTCACACCTGTAATCCCAGCACTTCGGGAGGCCAAAGTGGGTAGATCACCTGAGGTCAGGAGTTCAAGATCAGCCTAACCAACATGGAGAAACCCCATTTTTACAAAAAATACAAAATTAGCCGGCATGGTGGCGTGTGCCTATAATCCCAGCTACTCAGAAGGCTGAGGCAGGAGAATCGCTTTAACCCAGGAGGCGGAGGTTGCGGCGAGCCGAGATTGCACCATTGCACTCCAGCCTGGACAACAAGTGCAAAACTCCGTCTCAAAAAAAAAAAAAAAAAAAGAATTTAAAAAATAACTATCTGAAAGAAATCACTACACACACTACACATACTACATGATTGTGAATCTATAAATAAACTATAAGAATTATTAAGTTAATTAAGCAGAGTTGCTGTATGCAAGTATAAATACAAAATGTTAATTATTATGTCAATATGCCAGCATCAAACAACTAAAAATGAACATTAAAATATGCCATTTATAGCCGGGCGTGGTGGCTCACGCCTGTAATCCCAGAACTTTGAGGCCAAGGCAGGTGGATCACCTGAGGTCAGGAGTTCGAGACCAGCCTAGCCAACATGGTGAAACAACCCCGTCTCTACTAAAAATACAAAATTAGCCGGGTATGGTGGCATGTGCCTGTAATCCCAGCTACTTGGGAGGCTGAGGCAGGAAAATTGCTTGAACCTAGGAGGCAGAGGTTGCAGTGAGGCAGGATCGTGCCATTGCACTCCAGCCTGGGCAAAAAAGAGCGAAACTCCATCTCAAAAAATAAATAAATAAAAATTAAAATTAAAATACACCACTTATAAGGCTGGGTGCATTGGCTCATGCCTGTAATCCCAGCACTTTGGGAGGCCGAGGTGGGAGGATCACTTGAAGTTAGGCGTTCGAGACCAGCCGGGCCAACATGGCGAAACCCTGTCTCTACAATAATGCAAAGATTAGCCACGTGTGGTGGCAGGTGCCTGTAATCCCAGCTCCTTGGGAGGCTGAGGCATGAGAATCACTTGAACCCAGGAGGCAGAGGTTGCAGTGTGCCAAAATCATGCCACTGCACTCCAGCCTGAGTGACAGAGTGAAACGGTGTCTCAAAAAATATATATATAATATACATATATGTATGCCACTTATAAAATAAATAGAAAATAATTAGGAATAAATCCAATGAATGATATACCAGGTTTCTACATAGAAAACTATAAAACATCAAAAAATTTTAATAAGACTTCAACTAGTGAAGGGATATACCATATTCATGGATCAAAAAATTTAATATTATAAAGACTTTCATATTAATTGATGGACAGATTTAATGTAATCCCAGTAAGAATTCCAGCAGGGTTTTTTTGGTGGAATTTATAAAGTTATCCTAAAGTTTATGTGGAAATATAGAAGTTCAAGAATAGCCAAGGCTCACGCCTGTAATCCCAGCACTTTGGGAGGCCGAGGCAGGCAGATCACGAGGTCAGGAGATTGAGACCATCCTGGCTAATGCGGTGAAACCCCGTCGCTACTAAAAATACAAAAAATTAGCCGGGCGTAGTGGCGGGCGCCTGTGGTCCCAGCTACTCGGGAGGCTGAGGCAGGAGAATGGCGTGAACCTGGGAGGCGGAGCTTGCAGTGAGCCGAGATCACGCCGCTGCACTCCAGCCTGGGCGACAGAGCAAGACTCCATCTCAAAAAAAAAAAAAAAAAAAAAGAATAGCCAAGGCAATCTTGGGGAAGATGAGAGGCATGAAAGACTTATTCTACCAAATATCAAAACTTATTGCAAAGTTACAGGAAATGGAAACAGGGTGCAAGTGGCAGAAAGACAGACTAATGGACAAATGGAAAAGAATGGAGATTCCAGAACAACACACACATATTAGATAGACAATGGATTAATAATAAAAGTGGGAACATAATAGTGTTTTCGGTACATGATGCTGGATTGATTGAATATCCATACAGAAAAAAAAGGGAAACTTGACCTCACATCATACCTGAAAATCAATTCCAGGTGGAACAACATTGCCAGAACTACATTGCCATTCACCACAATTCATCTAAATTAATTAAAAGTAAATAAAATTTAAAATTCATTTCATCGTATGTACTATTTCAGACAAGATTGACACAATTATTTTGGAAAACTGACAATATCTGTAAAATATTTCAGGGTGGTATGGCCGTAGACCATATGTAGTATTTCAATTGCTCAATAGCCATATGTGGCTAGTGCTATTTCAAGCGCTCAATAGCCATTCAGTGGCTACATGTTGGACAATGCAGGTATCAAATATTTCCATTATTGCAGAAAGTTCAAGTGGACAGTGCTTGCTGTTCTAGAAGATATAAGATAGAATATCTTTAAGACTGGGTAAAACAAAATTTGTTATAAGGGATTTTAAAAAGGCACTAATATTTATTTTGTTTTTACAATTTTATCATTATTTTAATCAAGTAACTTAGCTGTTTGAAACAAATCCTTAAGACAGTTCAATAGAACAAAATGAAGAATTACTCTATTAGGATAACCTGTGAACCAAGTTCAGATTATGTGAATTTGAATTCCATTGGAAGTTTGGCACCAGACTGAACACTGTTCTAAGTCAAAATTTTTAGTGTTCTAGAAGCCCTGAACATGTTTTCTCTCAGATTAAAAGTAGAAGCTTTATAACAGAACCTCATTAGCTTGACACTGAGTATGTTGAATGCAACTTAGCTTAGGTCACCAGTATCTCCTATAAAATTCCAGTTAGTGAAAGCAAATCAGCCTTGAGGCAAAGAATTTGAAACCTAGGCAACATGCGGGTTTGAAGAAAAAAAATCCTCTTTGGTGTGACAAACCACATTCCCTCCAGGTATATGGCTCCAGCTCCACTCGCACCCGAATCTATCAAAGGCAGCTGGAGACCAATTCTTGTCTCTCTAGTAAGATTGCTAGATTTCAGTTCCTTAAAATATCAAGCCAACAAGGTTTTATTACATCAAATGTTTGTATCATTTCAATGTGAAATTTTTTTATGCCTGTTTGTTATTAAGGTCTCATTATCTGTGAGATAAGTCACAAAAAAAGAGGTGAATGGTATAAGCCACTGCTCCAAAATTAACCCTATCAATTCTCGATTTCCACTGTGCACTTTGTGAAAAGCCGTAACTGCCAACAGGTTTAACCTTTACTCAAACACAGTCAGAATCCATATTGAGTTTAGATCAGGCAAGGAGTTCATAAGGAAGTTATCAACTCTTGTATGTCCAAATCTAAAGCCCTGCGTGGGCTCTGTCAGGTCCTTGTCACCCGCACTCCGGTGGCCATCAGACTTCTTGGGTGCCTGTCTATATTCAATGTGAAGTAAAAAATATCCCAAGTGTTATACCAAAATAGAGGCTGTAACTTAGAAGTATACTTTTAGCTTTCTTTTTAAATAAGACATTCTGGAGGAAAAAAGAAAGAAAGAAAGAAAGAAAATCAAGTTTGAAACACAGCTAACACTTATTTTGGCAAGATAGCAACCAAATCTAAAAAGCATAAACTAGGTGTCCAAATGTAAAAGGCATTAAAGAACAAACCACAGGGGGGGAAATTAAAGCCACACTGAACGAAAAGATACAGTATGTCTAACATTTTGGAATTGTAATTTAAACCTTAAGGGCAAAAGCTGAAAAATTATTCTTAGGTTGCTAGTAAGTGCACCCTTCCCTGTTTCTCCCAAATAAAATCAGTTTATTGTTTAATTGCACCCCAAAGCAAGTTCTCTCAGTACAAAGTAACTACTACATACACACAAAATGCTTGTTAATGTAATAATTTCCCTGGCTTATCCAACGTGCAATGTACATGACTTCAAAAACTACAATTTGGGGCAAGTGTACATGAAATGAGAAAACAGCTCTCCAAGTTTCAAAACCTGCTCTTACATTATTTATAGGACACTCAGATCATATTTACTTCTTGGTAAGATGTTGCACTGTCATTTGATTATCAGTCTACCCCACAATGTACATTACCAGATGCCAATTTGAGGGATGCCAATTTGAGGGACTAGAGATAAACCTTTAGTACTGTATTTCTTAATCGGCAGAATAAAGTAATTACAATTAAGTTTGCTTTACATCCTGTTGAAGACCTCTTTACAGCCTGAGGACCTAACACTATCTAGCAGGCTCCAAGAAATGCTCATCAGGTGAAATGATGGCACAACATTTAAAAAAAGGAACCAGTTACTTCAGCTTAAGTCATTCAGAGCCAAACATCTGAAGAATGACCAAAATCAAATCTTTATTTTTATAACTGTATAAATGTGATCCAAATGAAAAGGCACTAATCTTAAAAGCTTGAACATTTGGACTTCATTAGATTAGAAACTGCTTTTCAACAAATAACAATATATATTAAAGAGCATGACAATGCAAGACACAGAATGGGATGGGCCAGGATTGGGGTGAGGCAAGTGAGGCTCTTGCCTTGGACACAGTTCTTTAAGGGGGTGACAAAAAACTCAGTAATCAGGAGAAATAAACATTTGATGCAATATTTTAAAAAATCAAATTTAATGCAAAAAAATCCATGGTGAACAAAATATCAAAATCTAAAATAAAGACAGGAATCAGGATTTTTATTTTTTCTTTTGCCTGAAGCTCCAGTGTGACTCGACATAGCCTTGTGGGAGATGACATTTGCAACATGTACACAACAAAGGGCTCATATCTATATTTAAAGAACTCTTATAGGTCAATAAAAATGTCGGACAACCTAGTAGAGAAATGGGTTCAAAATCTGAACAGATATTTCTCAAAACAGGATAGTCAAAAGGCCAATAAATATGTAAAAAGATGCTAAACGTCATTAGTCTTCAAGGAATAAAAATTAAAATAAAGAAGCATTCCACTATACACCCATCAAAATGGCTAAATGTAAAAGACAGACAATACCAACCACTGATGAGGATGTAAGAAAAAACAAATCTCAGACATTGCTGGTGGGAGTGTAAAATGATACAATCATTTTGGAAAACTGACAATATCTGTAAAAGCGGAACACACATGTCCTATGATTCAGCAATTCTACTTCTAGATAGAAATGCACTCATATGTTCTTTAAAAAAAAAAAGTATTCACAGATGTTCCTAATGCTTCTGTTCAGTAATAGCCCCCAACTGCAAACACTCCATGTGTCCATCAATAAGACAATGGATAAATAAACTGTGGCATTTATCCATGTAAATTGTAGATAAATAAATTGTGGATAAACAAATAGATAAACAAATTGTGGTATTAATTCATGTAATACCACACAATAATGAGAACAAATAAAATATTACCATATACAACATAAATGAATCTCACAAACTTAATATTAAGCGAAAGAAGCCACGCATAAAAACACCTACACACACATATAAAGCCCCCAAACAGGCAAAATTTAATGTATGGTGTTAGAAGTCAGGTTAGTGACTAACTTTGGTAAGAAAAAGGGACATGAAGGGGGAATGAGGAGGCTTCTGGGTGCTGGTAATGCTCTGTTTCTAGATCTAGATTCTAGTTTTCTGGGCGTGTTCACATAGTGAAAATTCATCAATATGAACACTTTTCTGTAACTGTATTTTAAATCAATAAAAACTTAAAAGAAAATAAGGGGCTAGGCATGGTGGCTCAGACCTGTAATCCCAGCACTTTGGGAGGTTGAGGTGGGAGGTTCACTTGAAGTTAGAGACCAGCCTGGGCAACACAGCAAGACCCTATCTCTACAAAAAATTTAAAAATTAGCTGGGCATGGTGGTGTGTGCCTGTAATCCTAGCTACTTGGGAACCTGAGGGGGAGGATCACTTGAGCCCAGGAGTTCAAGGCTGCAGTGAACGATGATCACACCACTGCACTGCAGCCTGGGTGACAGAGGGAGATCCTGTCTCTGAAAAATAAATACATACATACATACATAAATACATAAAAAAGAAAATAAAAGTGTATCCAGGCCATTTAGGAGCCCAGGAAAATGGAAGATGAGGATTTAAAACGTTAAGCAATGACCGGGCTCGGTGGCTCACGCCTGTAATCCTAGCAGTTTGGGAGCCCGATGTCGGCAGATCACCTGAGGTCAGGAGTTCAAGCCCAGCCTGGCCAACATGGTGAAACCCCGTCTCTACTAAAAATACAAAAATTAGCTGGGTGTGGTGGCATGTAGCTGTAGTCCCGGCTACTTGGGAGACTGAGGCATGAGAATCGCTTTAATTTATTTACCATTGAGGAAATGCAGAAGCAGATCCTGGAGGCGGAGGTTGCGGTGAGTTGAGATCACGCCACTGCACTCCAGCCTGAGTGGCAGAGTGAGACTCCGTCTCAAAAAAAAAAAAAATTAAGCAATCAAGTAAAAAAGTTAGCTACCACAACATCAAGGGTCTGACCCCATTCTCTCTTCCCCAGCTATGGCAAATACTTTTAACCTGTCATGGTATCTACAAGAATTCTTGCTAGTAGAGGAGGCGAGTCTTTGTTTTCCCATTTGATTCATAGGAAGATGGAACCCCTGAGGCGGTCAATATGTAGATTAAAGTCTCACAGGTAGTTATACGCAGATGCAAGCCTGACTCTGGTCTCTTAATTCCTGATTATGAGCTTGGTGCACTACAGCCAGTTGTCAGGCTGCATGACCTTGCGGAGTCTGGGTTCCAAGCAATGAATGCCTTCACTAGGAGCCAGCAAGTTTTTCTCTGTGTCCCTAATTTATAATAATGCTGAGGATGAGAAATTTGTCCCTAACTTATAGAAATGCCAAGGACTAGGTATCTGCTTTAAGTCAGTTCTACCATGAAATAAGCAGATACCCACTCAGTGGTCACTGCGTACACTTCCCTGGACACACACGGGGTGTAGCTACAGGACATAAGGAGGCAATTTTACATAAATACTTTTCCTCTTTCTAAAAGCCCAATTACTGACTGTATTGAACAAGTCCTGAAGGCACTTGAGAGGAGGCTAACCCGAAGGAAGAGTGAAAATGCGTAACACCTGGGATCCCGTCTAGTACAGCTACTTCTTTTTTTCTATTTTTGAGACGGAGTCTTGCTCTGCTGCCCAGGCTAGAGTGCAGTGGCACGATCTCTGCTCACCGCAACCCCCGCCTCCTGAGTTCCAGCAATTCTCCTGCCTCAGCCTCTAGAGTAGGCACCCGCCATCACACCTGGCTAATTTTTGTATTTTTAGTAGAGACAGGGCTTCACCATGTTGGCCAGGCTGGTCTCAAACTCTTGACCTCGTGATCCACCTGCCTTAGCCCCCCAAAGTGTTGGGATTATAGGCGTGAGCCACTGCACCTGACCTGCTATGGCTATTTCTAAACAAGCCAAGAGAATCACACTTCTCATCCTTCCATCTTTTAAACAAGATTCAAATTGTGGGTTTGAATTAAAAAAAAAAAAAAAAGAATGTTTAAGTTCAGTATTTTTGCTTCAAGCTGATTCTTCTGAAAAATACCTGAATGTCAAATCCATAAGCACAAGTTTGGGGAACAGATGGAGACGGAACTGGTGACTCTCTAGCAGGCAATTTATAGCTGGATCCTACCTTTGTGGTGATGATCAGAGGGGCGTATGCCCTCCATAACACTCCCATTCTTCATCTTTTTCCTCAAGACAGCTGCCCTGTGAGCAAAATGCAGACCTCTAAGGGCTCTAGGGAGTACTTCACCCCTCAGAACCGGCTACGCAGGTATGGGAACTAATTACAGACTCTAGCTTTATAGTTCTTTCCAATTTCTTCCCAAAATCTGAATAAATCTCCCCAACACAACCAAAGTCAGGTTTCTCTCAACTCACAGTCTCTTTGTGTACATTTCCCCTATGAATCGTACTCTTTTTTATTTCAAAGATGACGTCCCGCCCGCATCTCCTCCCAGACATCTGAACTTTTTGTTTCCTATTTTCTATAAGAAATCTTCCTTTTCAGCCGGGCGCGGTGGCTCACGCCTGTAATCCCAGCACTTTGGGAGGCCGAGGAGGGTGGATCATGAGGTCAGGAGATCGAGACCATCCTGGCTAACACAGTGAAACCCCTTCTCTACTAAAAATACAAAAAATTAGCTGGGCGTGGTGGCGGGCGCCTGTAGCTACTCGGGAGGCTGAGGCAGGAGAATGGCGTGAACCCGGGGGGCGGAGCTTGCAGTGAGCCGAGATCACGTCACTGCACTCCAGCCTGGGCGACACAGCGGGATTCCGTCTCAAAAAAAAAAAAAAAAAAAGAAAGAAAGAAATCTCCCTTTTCAATGAGAGTTCTGGCTCTGGTTCCTCATCTCTTTTGCCCAACTCTTGGCTCCTTTTATTTCTCCGTGCCGGACTGTAATGGCATCTTTGCTAGAATGCTTACCCATAGGCAGAAGTGCTTGGAAGAGAAACACTCATAGTGGAACCAAGATATGGCAAGTTTTATGTTATTTTAACTTTGAAGTTTCCTGCAGGCTGTCTCAAAGAAGCAGAAACAGGCCCTTTCCCAGACTGCCTTCCAACCCAGAGCCAGTTACAATATATGGGGGTTATGGGGGTTACTGCGCTGGACAGTAAAATAGACTATTAAAAGTAATTGTTCCTCACTCGAGCTACTCCAGCAAAAAAAACAAAAAAACAAAAAAAACAAACAAAAAAAAGGTAATTGTCTCAATTTTGGCTATACCTGTCCTTATGTACTTGAATTTGCAAGAGCTCCAAAGCAACAGAGTCTGGTATATTCTGTTTTTTCAAAGCCCCAACCTGACAGAGGCTGAAACCAAATCCTTCAACCTGCAATTTGTCACTTTTAGGTAAATGTCGGTCAGCTTTCTTACATCTGTCTAACAGTATGTTGGAGTGACCAAATCAAAGGGCTGTAATGGGCCCACCATTCCTGGTAATTATCTTTGCATGGGGCCATCCTGCTGAGGGTTGTGCCTAAAGTGAAGCCATCAGCGTAAGTGCCCTGATCCTCAATGAGATCCCTGTGGCTTGAGGAGAGGAGACACAGATGCACTCCTTACCTTCATCGTGGATCAGATTCTTCCTCATTTTCACAGAGCCACTTGGCCAAAGGAACCATCTTATTCTCAGGGCTCAGCTCAGTTGGGAGACTCCCAGCCAAACGCTTCCAGGGCCTGGTTCCATTTACGCCCTGGGTTTGCTCTTTCCATTGCCCGTGTTGTCAGCTCAGTACAACATGGCTGCTCCTTCCATGAGGAGCAGCTCAGTAGGGTTCTGCATTCCTACAGCTCAGTAGGGCTCTGCATTCTGGCACAGTGAAGGGTACAGACCTGCAGCCTTTTTTTTTTTTTTTTCTGGTACCTTCTCAGCTGCCTGTCTACAAGGCATGGGCAGTGGCCAGCAACTACAACAATAATTTAGGCACTTAAACACTTTTGAAAATTCTGCACCCAAGCAAGAAACTGTGATTCTGAAACTCCAATTAGCAGAATGTACCAGGCAAAAATCATCCAGGCACATTGGCTTTCAGAAAGTTTTACTATAGAAGAAGCAAATAAACAACAACAACAAAAAAAATAAGGAGATGAGGAAGGAGGGGGATGGAGAAAGAGGAAAAAGAGGAGGAGAAGTCAAGCCCATAGATGTATCACTGTAGCATAGATATTGTACTGTACCAAAGCACCCGCTCAGAAAGTGAAAGAAATTTCTTCTTCCCTCCCTGGAGCTCACCTCTCTCTATACAGGGCCCTGTTCCAGGAAATCGTCAGTGGCTGCTCTCTGTGGTCAATAATAGATAATTCCAGATCAAAAGAAGTGTTCTGAAGTCAAGACGTAGTTTTTAGATCAATGGTTTTACAAGTGGAATCTGGGGGTCTCTGGTGGGCCTGCAAAATTCCTTCCAGTCGTTCAGTGGGCTGAGTCGAAATGCAAGCGTGTTGGGTGGTTCTTTCCTTTTTTTTTTTCCCTTTGAAACATATTTTCCACTGCAGATTTGAATGCACCAAAGCAAATATTTTTGAAAGGAGCTATAAATAATCACAAGGGATTCAGCAAAAACACCTCAAAGGTGTTTTTTGTTTGCTTGTTTGTTTATTTAATCTAGTAAATAGGTGAGACTCTTGTTCTGCTTAAGTAGTCTAAAGACTAAAAATTTCGAGACTCACCAGATTAAAAGATGAAAAGATGAACCTTGCAAAGTGCATCTTTTTCAGGGGAAGAAAGTAAGATTTTTTTCTTCTCTGGGTTTCCCATTTCCCAGTGTCATTTATTCCTGGTTCTCTCTCTCAGCACTGCTTTCTAGTTCAGGCCCACAGCTTGGAGTCAGGAGCAGCCACTATCAAAAATAATCCCTCTCTGCTGCCACTGGTATATTTATTTAGGGTTTTCCTCCAGGGAGCAGAAGTTCAGTTGTGGGGTAAAGGGGATATTAAATGTGGCTGCAGCTTGGGGAGATCTGTTTTTCTTTTTTCTTCATTCTAGTCCCATGGGAAGAGTTAACCTCAGGAAACTCTGGGCTGCTGGAGAAGAGTTTTGTGAGTTATCTAATAACCTGGTTGTCGGCCACATGGCACAACAAAGCTGTCCAGACATTTAGGTTCCTCGGTTGCCATGAGATAAAAATTTGCACTTATGCCTGCATCTACTTTTCCCTTTCTAACAGAGTAACATGCACATTTGGCTATTTGTTGGACTGATTTGCACGGCCATAGTTTCCTAGAAGGATTTTAAAACAGACTGGGCTGCGTACACTGCAGATAAACAGTTTGGAAGCTGTACATTAAAATGAACTTAGAGGTCTCTAGTTGGATTTTGGTGAAGTGTTTGCAACACCATTTACCTATCTGGATAATTCTGTCATGTACGAAGTACTCTCCAATAATTCAGATGTCCAATAATGCAGATCCTGTATTACCCATATGCTGTTAGCCCTTTCAATTCTTTGTGCAGGCTTACCTAGAAATAAAGGAAAAAATGTTCTCCCCACCTTGCTTGATAAGATAACAACAATGTGTTTGGTTTTTAATGTAACTGGAAAAAAAAAAAAGATGGAAGAAAAAAAGGCCAATTCCAACATCTGGATGAAATTTATTATATACCTCTCTGGGACCCCCTGGTTCCTGAATGATTTGGCTTATTATCCCTTTTCCAAGTCTTCAGAGACTCAATGACTCGAATGTCAGGGAATGATACTTTGCTGCCGGATACTACAAAGTTGGTTTAAAGAGGTTGTAGAAATGCTGTAGCTGTAACCAAGCTCCTCATAGGGGGAGGTGGGGCAGCACATGCCATGTAAGCATGCTCACATATTTCTGTGTGGATACCCAGTTGGAAAGTTATTTGCCACTTCTGGAGAAGCTGGAAGTTGTCGACTATACAGACAGATAAAGAGAGGGGTTGGTTAATGGGTACAAAAATACAGTTAGATACAAGGAATAAGATCTAGTGTTGGGTAGCACAAAAGGGCAACTATAGTTAACAATAATTTATTACATATTTCAAAATAAAAGCGTAGAATTGGAGTATTCCTAACACAATGATAAACGCTTGAGGTGATGGATATCCCAATTACCCTGAGTTGATCATTATATATTTTATGCATGTATCAAAATATCACATGCACCTTATAAAATGTACAACTATTATGTATCCATAAAATTTTTTTTAATGTTTTAAAGCTTGGGGGATCCAAGTTTGCTGCTTACTTCCAACCTGATGCATCACCAATCTGAGGCAGGCCCCAAACTGTGGCAACAAGGTATGAGGTAAGCACCACTTTAGTGCAGGGAGGGTAACCTGGTTGAGAAATTGGCTGATTTTCTGTAGTGTCTGCCATTTCTGTTCTTCACAAAAGAATAGACCATTCCTATCTTCCTCCACACTCACAATCCCAAAGGGTAACCAGGGCTTTTTGTTCTGGAGATCAGGCTTTCTCTCATCTCAGGAAAAAAAAAAAAAAAGAAGAAGAAAAAAAAGGAAAGGAAAAAGAGAAAGAAACAAAGAAAAGAAATTGAGCTGCGTGTGGTGGCTCATGTCTATAATCTCAGGAGATTGAGGCAGGAGGAGCACTTGAGCCTAGGAGTGAGCTATGATCACACCACTGCACTCCAGCTTCGGCAAGAGAGCGAGACGCTGTTTCAAAAAAGAAAGAGGCCAGGAGCAGTGGCTCATGCCTGTAATCCCAGCACTTTGGGAGGCCAAGGTGGGTGGATCACCTAAGGTCGGGGGCTTGAGACCAGCCAACATGGAGAAACTCCGTCTCTACTAAAAATACAAAATTACCTGGGCTTGGTGGCTCATGCCTGTAATCCCAGCAACTTGGGAGGCTGAGGCAGAAGAATCACTTGAATCTGGGAGGCAGAGGTTGTGGTGAGCCGAGATCGGGCCATTGCACCATGGGCAACAAGAGCGAAACTCCATCTCCAAAAAAGAAAAAAAAAGAAAGAAATCAGGCCAGGCACAGTGGCTCACGCCTGTAATCCCAACACTCTGGGAGGCCGAGGCAGGTGGATTACCTGAGGTCAGGGATTTGAGACCAGCCTGGCCAACATGGTGAAACCCCGTCTCTACTAAAAATAGAAAAAATTAGCTGGGCATGGTGGTGGGCACCTGTAATCCCAGCTACTCAGGAGGCTGAAGCAGGAGAATCGCTTGAACCTGGGAGGCAGAGGTTGCAGTGAGCTGAGATTGTGCCATTGCTCTCCAGCCTGGATAGCAAGAGTGAAACTCTGTCAAAAAAAAAAAAAGAGAGAGGAAGGAAGGAAAGAAAGAGGGAGGGAAGGAAGGGAGGGAAGGAAAGAAAGCGAAGAAAGAAATCAACAAGCTTTTGTTTTAAAAAATTAACCCAGTCTTAGAGGCAATAAAACTGTTTTGTCTGAGAGGAGGAAGGATTTGTAGGATTAGAAGAGGGCAGAGGAGAATTTCCTGAGCCTGGCTTTGAGGCATGGTGCTGAGGAGCACTGCAGCCTCCTTTTGTGGCCAGGTCCTGCTCCAGGCCTCCCACAGACCGCTGGGACCAGAGGGCCTTCAATGGGGATGACAGTGTGCTCAGGGAGGTAAGCAAAGGCACTGCTGATCCCGAGCCTCAGCAGAGGTCTTCATGCCATAGAGACACCTGGAGAAAGGGTCGTAGAATTGTTTTGGGCAAAGAGCGCCAGGGGTGACAGGCACCCTCAACTAAGAGACATCTTCCCCCCAATATGTGTAAGCTCCTGATAAAGGACCAAGATTGGATTTGCTACTCATTGTTGGATGGAAGCCAAGGGTATTTAATTTAGAAAATTAAAGAAATGTGACATTTCCACCACCTGTATGTCAGGGAACAAAGTAATACCTGTTTAACACCAGGCTCCACACTTTCCTTTAAAGTCTTTTAGGTTTCCTGGCTCAAAGAAGCCTCCAGCTTGATTTGTTGAACTGTGCCTCTCAGGAGCTGAAGGCAGGCAGTGTTCCAGGATATGTGCATATGGGGGTGCATGCTGCTCTGTGAAGGAGCTTTGCACTTGGGCCCCATTCCAGTCCCTCCCTTACCAATTCAATAGGAGCCTGAGTCAATGGTGGACTCAGACAAAGACATTCCCTGAAAAAGAGAGGAAAGGAAGCTGGGCAGAAGTTGCATGCAGGACTGGGATTGATCAGGATTGGGGCTCCCGAAGCCTTGCTGCGAAACACATCCTCAAGTCTGCGCTGCCTCCCGGTGGCCACACCAGAGCTCAGCTCTGCACTTGGTATGGAGAAAAGACTGCATGGGATGTGTGTGTTTCTTCCAGCTGGAGCTCTTTGGAGACTCATTAGAAACCTTGATGAGATACAGAATTCCGAAGGAAGAGGAAGCCTTAGTGAGGAAGGGGGTGAGTTCTGTTTACTCTGAAGTATCTGTGGAATACACTGAAATATAGATATCTAGGAATCTGTCAAAATAAAAATCTAAAGGTCAGGAGAGAGATCTAAACTAGACACGCAGATAGGAGTGTTATTATCATATACGTAGTAATTAAAACCAGGGGAACAGATGAGATCACCCAGGGAAAATGGGAATAGAGACAAGGGCTGAGTTCCAAGGACTACACTCTAGAGTGGGCGGAAAGGTTTGGTGATATCATCTTATGTATTTTTCTGGGGCTTTGGAATTTCTCAACTCATTATCATACTCATTATCTTTCATACTCATTACCTTAATTCTCATCTGGGAGGTTCTGTAAAATACCTGGTAAAACGAGGTGTGACTGGGATGATGCCAACACTGCAAGAAATCCAATCTGTCGGACAGGCAGGAGGTGGGGCCTGGACACAGTGTCACAAGGGATAGTGATTCCAAATGGTAGGCTTGAAGCCCCAGGTTAGCATCACACGGAATGACTCCTAAGAGCACTTGAAGCTCTTGCCTAGGCTATTGGTGAAGAGCATAGCTGGTCCATGGCGCTGGGTTAGAAAGGCTGTTGCGGGACAGTGGCCGACCTGACAAAAGCTCTGCAGCGGGAGCTTATCTCCAGAAGCAGATGCAGCCTGCCTGCCTCTGCGTGTCCTACAGGCAGCAGTCCACCGGACCGAGCTGAGGAATGGTCTTCCCAACTGGGAAGACAGGCATCCTTTCCAGAGACAGAAATATGGCAGCCAGAGTACTTGCTCCTTTCTGAGTGACTGGGGTTGGTGGGAGACATGAAGGCTGACCTGACCCTACAAGGAGGTCTGTAAGGCAGAGGGGTAGAATGCAAGGCAGAGATAAATGCAATGAGGTGACTCCTTTGGTAGAGTCCCCACTTCCTTCAATTGGTCTCACCTACTCTGAACGTACTTCCTCCCATAGTATTTCAGAGTTTCCCTGTGTTATAATGTGTTATTGTGCACCTATTCACATGCTCCCTTGAGTTCCTCAGGCTGTTCATCCGTGTGGCTTCTCCAGGGTTTGCCTAATACTTAGGGGGAGCAGGGCCAGATGTGGTGGCTCATGCCTGTAATCCCAGCACTTTGGGCGGCCGAGGTGGGCGGATCTCCTGAGGTCGGGAGTTTGAGACCAGCCTGACCGACATGGAGAAACCCCGTCTCTACTAAAAATACAAAATTAGCCGGGCGTGGTGGTGCATGCCTATAATCCCAGCTACTCAGGAGGCTGAGGCAGGAGAATCACTTGAACCCGGGAGGCAGAGGTTGCGGTGAGCCAAGATCACACCACTGCACTCCAGCCTGGGCAACAAGAGCAAAACTCCGTCTCAAAAAAAAGAAAACAAACCTTAGGGGGAGCAGTTAAGCTACCCACATGGCCAGAGGTTCTAGGCACTGGACCGTGGCTCTGCTCCTTATTGCTTGAGGTTTTGTTTAACCTCCCTGAACCTCAGTTTTCTCATCTGAAAAATGCCTCACGGTCGTTGTGAGAATTAGAGAATACTCAAAAAGTCTAAATGACAGCACTCGATAGCGTCATTATTGTGACAGTTTCATCTACTACAAATATATTATCCTGTCTTTTTAGAAATTTCCACCATTAAAATGACTCTTTAGGTTAAAGATCTCAGAGCCCTATCATAATGCTTATAGGGAGAAGTATGGTTCTTATTATATTATTGGTCATTATCATGATCCTGAATTGGTTTAGGTAAAGTAGAGGGCAGGAATGGGTCACAAATAGTAATTTTGTTTGGGCTCCGGGTGGGGGAAAGAAGTGTCTCCCAAACTTCAGTCATTTGAATAGCAACGTCAGGATTTCAACCATATCCCCAACCCAGCTATATTATTATTTACTCAATATTTTTCTTTAAATCAACTAATAACTTTTTCAAAGCTTAAATACATTTGTGTAAATTGGAAAATTTATAGCATGTTACTGTCATTTTTCATAAACAGAATATAATCCTAGAAAAAATTAATAATACAATGTCAATAAATTCTAAATAACTACTGTTACCAGGAGAACACTCCAGGCCTGAGGTCTATTTTCTTGATTAAAAAGGAATATGTTAAAAGGGAATAAGTTTTGGAATACGTTAATGATACATCAACCCCCACTGAGACTTTCTTCTAGATGAATCCAGGCTTGAAAGCAAATTAAAAAGGAAATTACTTTTCCATGATGTGATAATCTTATGCTTGTCCATCTACCGCCTAAAGTCATCTTCTGTTTAACTTAAACCATCTCACATACCACCAGCAGTACATGTTCTAAGCTTTCGGAGACAAAAGGGCTGAAAGCAGGCTAATGAGTTCCCCAAGTAAACTGAAAAAACTAAACTGGCCAACTTCACCTCCTTTACGATTTTGTGTAAATGCTCTACCATCTTGTGTATAATTTCGTCTTTGTATCCCCTTTGGGAACTAGGATAGAATGGCACACATAAATATGCTCAATAAATATCGGGATGCTGGGTATGGGTAAAATGGTAGCAGAACAAGTCGATCCGAATAGGACCCTGGAAGTGCGAGGGGAAGATGGGTTTTCTGAAATACACTCCCTCATCTCCCACAGCCAAACAATAACAGGCTCAGCCTGAAGTCTAAACAAGATGTGGAAATGCCATACACAGCAGAGGAGAATTGGTTCTAAGGACTGAACTATATGAATAATAGTTATTTCTCTCCTTTTGGACTTGGAGATCTGGCTTTTCATAAATAACTATATTTACTCTTGTAATGGTCCTGCCCCATTTTCAAGTGATGGAGTAACTCCGAAGTATCTTTCCCTCTTAAAGGTCATTTACAGTAAGTGATGTGCTTCAGGAGTGTCTTGCACTGAACTGAAAACAAACCATCAAGGAACACTCCTCACCTGCCATATCCAAAAGGCACTCTAGGTTTGTATCCACTGTAATATATCTTCTTGATTTTGTACAGATAACATTAGCAATGGATACATAACATCTGTCACTGCCATTTATAAAATAAAATATCTGAGTCTCTCAAAGGCAGTTTAGGAAATTCAGGATCCTCCTAAGAGAAAGACGAAAACACCATCAGTAGATTCTCAGCCCCAGGACAGGCCAGCTTAAAGTGATTGGGCTTGTGGACAGAGATTAAACTGACAAACCTTACACACTTGGCCCTAGCCTGGAGCAGGGGATTGATTTTTTCTCTGAGAAGAACTTTAGAGGCCAAAGGAAAAGACAAGTTGAAAAGAAATTCCTCTCTGAACAGTTACACAGCTAAGGCAAAGATTTCAGAATTCTGGCCCGAGAATCTTTCTTCCCAGCCTAGTTTAGTGCTATGACCAAATACAGAAAAAAGAACCAATTTAGGACTACCACCAGAATTATTTATTTATGACTCTCACACCCCTTTGTGGATCACTGATGGCAAGTTCTAAGTGACTGATTGATTGGTTCTCCTTTGTACCTCATTGATCAATCAGGGCATTCCCAAAGACTACTAATTATTTCAGTTTTCAACCCAAGTTAAACATAATCAGGAAGTTAAATCCTACTGCTTCGGATCATGAGGTCAGGAGATCGAGACCATCCTGGGTAACATGGTGAAACCCCGTCTCTACTAAAAATACAAAAATTAGCCGGGTGTGGTGGTGGGTGCCTGTAATCCCAGCTACTCAGGAGGCTGAGGCAGGAGAATCGCTTGAACCCAGGAGGTGAAGGTTGCAGTGAGCCAAGATCGCACCACTGCACTCCAGCCTGGCAACAGAGCGAGACTCCATCTCAAAAACAAAAACAAAACAAAACAAAACAAAAACAACCTACTGCTGCCAAAGCTACCCCAAATTCCAAAGTCAAATATAAGTGAATTGTGGATTGTCTACTGTCTAGAGAATTCTTACCAAGCTCCCAATAGAAAAATGAGAACTGGCCTCATTATTAAATCATGTCACCATCACTGGCCCATTTTCTTTCCAGCTTTGGTGATGACATCCTTGTATCAGCAGAGCAGAGTTAAATTGTCAGATTCCCAAAGCAATTTCCCTTTGGACTTACCTGTAGATATTACTGAGTAGGAAGGATCGGTGAACTCAGGGTCCAGGCTTTTGTTCAGTGACTTTGGTAGCCTGACCAAAGCTGTTCACTCCCTTCGCATTGCTTTTTATGCAACCCCGGACTATTAATGACTTCCAGCTGTGGGGCGATCCCTCTGACCACTCTGCCTGGCCTCCCAGATCTTCAGTGCTTTCATGTCTAAGAGGACTCTATATTTTCCTGCTCCATGACCTTCTCTGTCTCAGGACTCCTACCACCCAGGGTGCTGACAACTCAGCAAGGGTTTCCTTGGTGTGAGTTCTTTTGCTTATGGCACCTGAGCTATCACATTTCTAATCAGGAGCAGCCTGAAATTACGGTGCAAAAATTAAATTGTGGAGACTAAAGGCATTTGGTGCAACTGAATTTCAGGCAGAGTCTGAAGTTCCCTGGAGTAGAGCTTGCTGTGTGGGGGCCTCCTGCCCATGGCTTTAGAGCACTTTGATAATCTGAAATGTCTTTTAGCCATATTAAAGCTCTGGTAGAGCCAGCATCCAACAAATTTTCTGAACTAGAACTCCATCTGCTACCATTCTCCAAGCCTGAATCATGGCTTTGCCACTTACTAGCCGTGACCTCAGACAAGTTATTTAACCTCTTTTGGCCTCACTTTCCTAAGATGTAAAATGCGGGCAATGAGACTTACTCTACAGTGCTAATGTGAGCTTTAAACAAGCTACGATATGTATAGTACATGGTAGATGCTCAATGAATTTCACTTCCCTTAATTCTACCCTCTACATTTTAGAGGAAATCTGTTTACCTGCCTTACCTCTTGCTTAGTAGACAGGATGAGGCTTGGGTTGAAGAATATATTACTCGGGCAAGTCTAGAAAGGACGTGGGGTGGATACTGTAGATAGTCACAGGGATTGGTGTTTCTCTTCCTCAAATCCTAGGTTGTAATGATAAGACCAAGTGATTCTTTGACTTCAAGAATGCTTGCAATGTTCATTTCTGGGACAAGTCTCTCAGTAGGCACGACCAGAACTCCTTGTTAACATAGCCCAGCCCAGAACCTTGAAGATGGCAATGATTTTAATCTTACAGTATGGGGTGGAATAAGCTCAGCCACATATATACATGGCTTTTATATATGGCTCTTAAGAGCATAAGTAGTTGTCACAAGAACATGACATTTCCAGATCTATATTATGGATAATAATTTACGTGACTATCAACTTTTGAAGCAGGAATCGTCTCTTCTTCACGTTTATTCTCTTAAGTACATATTGCTTTGCATGTTGAAGTTGTTCATTAAATCAAATTGAATTGATTCAGTATCAAAGGACATGAAACTGAAGGAAAAAATGGAACTTAAAATTGTTGATGAGCAAGATCCAGACTGACCAAAAGAACCGAGAAGAAACCAAAGCTGAGCACTATCTTTTCTATATACCGGGCTTTGTTCATATAACTTTTATCTATGGACTTTCATTATCTTTTAGAAAGTTATCATTGCATTGGAAGACTAGCTTAGGAATGTGTTGTTAGTAGGATAGCTGGTTAGAATAAGGGCTGGAATAGATAGTTTTATTCCTAAAGCCATCCCTAGTTACCAGAAAGTGAGACTCTTCCTCACTGATTCCCTCCATGGAGTGGGTTAAGACAACAGTGTGCCACCAGCCATTATTTTCTTTTTCTCTTCATTTTTTTAGTAGAGATGGGGTCTCACTTTGTTGCCCAGACTGGTCTTTGAACTTCTGGCCTCAAGTAATCCTCTTCCTGCCTCTGTCCCCCAACCATGCCTGGCCCCACCCGCCATTGTATATTGCCACAGGGCTGAGACTTTGGCGGAAACCCGTCTGCCTGCTCTGCCTGGGAAAAGCACTATCCCTTAGGAGAATTTAAGTTTTAAGTCAGTTGTTACCTCTGCTGTGTTTTGTCCTTGGGGCTTATAGGGTATTTGCTGCAGTAGTTCATTAGTTAAAATTCTCCTTTTCCTTTTCCCTGAAGGCTTGGTTTTGCTACTTTCAGGCTTATTGGTATGATAATGAGAGCTGAAATGTAAGTGTTCCAAACTAGGGGAGAGAGAAGTAGAGAAAGTGATTTACTCTTAGAATGGATTGGGGTGTTTATAAACTGTTTTTTGTTGTTGTTGTTGTTTGAGACAGAGTTTAGCTATTGTCGCCTAGGCTGGAGTACAATAGCATGATCTCGGCTCACTGCAACCTCAGCCTCCCGGGTTCAAGCGATTCTCATGCCTCAGCACCCCAAGTAGCTGGGATTCCAGGCACCCGCCACCACATCTGGCTAATTTTTTTATTTTTAGTAGAAACGGGGTTTCACCATATTGGCGAGGCTGCTCTCCAACTGCTGACCTCAGGTGATCTGCCTGCCTTGGCCTCCCAAAGTGCTGGGATTACAGGCGTGAGCCACTGTGCCCAGCCCAGGGTGTTTATTCACTACCAGTGGTGTTGTTTCCTCTATTAGATTTTAACTCCTGAGTTCAAGGGCTGTGTCTTATTCACCTGTGTATCCCCACTGCCTAGGGGGTCTATGGTGGTGGTTCAATAAATGCTTACTGATTGATATATAAGTCAAATATAAGCAACATTCCAAAGAGTTACAGCTGTGAAATTGGTGGTACAGGTAATAAGCACTAGAGAAGCTCAGAAGAAGAAGTCATTGTGGGCCAGAATGGTCAGAGAAGGTTCTGCAGAAGGGGTAGAAATATTTCATGAAAGAATTTGACTCTCTGTACAGAGATGGAATGGAATATGGACAGTGCACAGACTTCCAAATCATTTAAACTCTGAGAGCCTCAGTTTCTCATCGATGCAAAAAGTGTTTTTAAAATGGGAACAGTAAACCTACATCATAAGCAAAGAGTAAATGAGATAGTTATATAAAGTAATTAGCACAGAATGTGATACACACAAAAGAATTTTCTTTCCTCTGTACTTTTTCTTTTACTGACCTGTATAGCCATCCCATTGGATTTGAAAGCTTTCCTGAGTCTTCTGGAGCTCCTGGTGCCATTTCCTTCATAGCTCCAGGAGCTCTCCAGACACCAGAGGAGATATTCCTAAGCCAGGGAGGCTTTGTTCACTCTCTATGGATAAATAAGATAGATAAGCACTCTAAATACTTTTTATTGTCTATCCTTGAGCACATATGACCATGTTGGGCATAGGGACTTTGGCTAGGCAAAACATTTCCAATTTTATCTCCATTTCTACTTCACAGAACTTTATTATTAGAAGAGCTCTGATAGGGCTCAGTGGCTCACACCTATAATTTGAGCACTTTGGGAGGCCAAGGTGGGAGAATTACTTGAGGCCATGACTTTGAGACCAGCCTGGGCAACATAATGAGACCTGCCTCTACAATTAATAAATAAATTAGCCAGACGTGGTGGCACATGCTTGTGGTCCCAGCTAGTCTGGAGGCTGAGGTGGGGAGAATTGCTTGAGCCCAGTAAGTCAAAGCTGCAGTGAGCCATGATCATGCCACTGCACTCCAGCCTGGGTGACAGAGACAGACTTTGTTTAAAAAAAAAAAAAAGTTCTTGGAGATAATACAGTATATAACTTTTATTTTACATATTTTTAAAAAACCAAAACAAATTTAGCCTAAAGCAATTAAGTGATTAGTTAGTGGCAGAACTGTGAAGTATAGTTGGGTGTCTTTTGATGTCTTTCCCAGTGCTCTTTCCAATATATCAGGCTATTATATACTTCTATATGTTGGAAAGTCCCATTCACTTTTCACATTTCCATCAACATTGGCAACCCAGTTTTTCGGCGAAATTCAGAGACATCCTATATGGGACCTTTGGCTTGTTTACCAAAGGACTAGGAAGATCAAGTGATTGATACAAGTTGAGAATCACTAATCTGAAAATCTGAAATGTTCCAAAAGCTGATGCTTTGTAAGTGCGGACATGAAGCTCAAAGGAAAAGCTCACTGGAGCATTTTGGCTTTTGGATTTGGGATGTTCGATCAGTTCATTGAGTTAACCATTTCTCTAAGGAGTCCTGGTTCCATGAATAATTTTTTAGGCCGGGCACGGTGGCTCATGCCTGTAATCCCAGCACTTTGGGAGGCCGAGGTGGGCAGATCACTTGAGGTCAGTTTAAGATCAGCCTGGCCAACGTGGTGAAACCCCGTTTCTACAAAAATTAGCTGGGCATGGTGGTGCACGCCTTTAATCCCAGCTACTCAGGAGGTTGAGGCATGAGAATCACTTGAACCTGGGAGGCAGAGGTTGCAGTGAGCCAAGATCATGCAACTGGACTCCAGCCTGGGTGACAGAGCAAGACTCCATCTCAAAAAATAAAAAATAAAAAAAATTAAAGAAAAGCAAACATATAGTAAAATGGAATTTTACGGTGTACAGTTCATTTTAATACAGGTCTAGATTCACACCACCACCACCACAAACAGGATATAGAACCGTTCCATCCCCACAAAAAGTTATCTTGTCTTTTTATTTGTTTATTTATTCATTTGAGATGGAGTCTCACTTTGTCATCCAGGCTGGAGTGCAGTAGCACAATCTCGGCTCACTGCAACCTCCGCCTCCCGGGTTCAAGCAATTCCCCTGTCTCAGCCTCTTGGGTAGCTGGGACTACAGGCACCTGCCACCATGCCCGCTAAGTTTTGTATTTTTAGTAGAGATGGAGTTTCATCATGTTGGCCAGGCTGGTCTTGAACTCCTGACCTCAGGTGATCCACCTGCCTTAGCCTCCCAAAGTGCTGAGATTACAGGCATGAGCCACTGTACCTGGCCTTGTCTATCCTTTTGTAGTCATATTCCATGTCTTCACCCTCATCCCTAACTAACCCCTGGCAAGCACTCATTTTGTCTCTATCACTATGGTTTTGTACTATAGTTTTATCTCTTTGAAGATGTCATAAAAGTGGAATAATACATTCTATGAACTATGAAATCATCAAGGAGTAGAGATATCTTTTTCTGGTAGTTTTTTAAACTATACACAACACACACACGTGCGCGCGCACACACACACACACACTCTTCAATCTTCTGAAATGACTGAAAGCAATGACACCCTGATATCAGGGTATGTGTATGTGTGTATATGTCTGTGTGTACTAAAACACAGCTATATACACATCTATATTTATCTTCTGTATCTATCAACTTACGTATATATTAAAAACATGACATCATACCGATACCTCCAGTTCCAATCTAACCCCACAGAATTCATTCTGGCCTGCCCCTTGTCTTTATAACTTCTTTCTCCTACATGATAAACCTGGTTCTCCTTATTGAATATATTTAGTTATTTGTTCAATCTTAATATGTACATAAAAGTAATTTAAGAATGCTAACCTGTACCAATGTAAGGAATAAATTTACTAATGAGTACAGTATTTACATACAATTTTTCATCTTTAACCTTCTAGATTATAGTCAAAATACTGTTTTCCAAAATTTCTTCTGTTAGTTCTTTTCTTTTCCATCCACCTCAGTGTGATAATATTATTCATTTGTAATAAAGTTAAGTTCATTTGTTCCTTTTTATTTCCATGTTGAGTTCGCCTCACAACCTGATTGATTTTTTAAAAAATTCTTTATTTCTGTGTATGTCAAATCATACCAGAGTATTATTTCGTACACTTATTCTTTTATTATTATTATTATTTGAGATGGAATCTCTCTCTGTTGCCCAGGCTGGAGTGCAGTGGCACAATCTCGGCTCACTGCAACCTCCACCTCCCAGGTTCCAACAATTCTCCTGCCTCAGCCTCCTGAGTAGCTGGGATTACAGGCACGTGCCACCACACCCAGCTAACTTTTTAGCAGAGAGGGGGTTTCACCATGTTGGCCAGGCTGGTCTCGAACTCCTAGCCTCCAGTGATCCACCTGCCTCAGCCTCTCAAAGTACTGGGATTACAGATGTGAGCCACTGTGCCCAGCTTACTTATTCTCTTATTCTAAGAGTCAGACAACAAAGTATACTCTGGGAAGAATCGTTCCCCTCCTCCATCTCTGCTACCCTATTCCATCCCTCATTCTTTCCACCGACCCCCTGTAGGTAAACAATTTTATTAATGTCTGGTTTATCCTTCCTGTATGTCCTTTGCACAAATAAGCAGATACATGTATATTTATTATATCCTTTATTACATAAAATGATACATGCTGTATTAGTTTGCTAGAGCTGCCATAACAAAATACTACAAACTGGGTTGGTTAAACAATAGAAATGTTAAGCAACAGAAATGTATTGTCTCCATTCTGGCAGCTGGAAGCTCAAAGTCAAGTTGTTGACAGGTTTGTTTCTTCTGAGGCCTCTCTTTGGCTTGCAGATGTTTGCTTTCTGACTGTGCCCTCACATGGTCTTTCCTCTGTGCACGTGCTCTTGATATCTCTCTGTGTGTTCAAATTTCCTCTTCTTTGGCTAGAATTACAGAGTAAGAAAAAGAAAAAGGTTAAAAACAAAACAACAACAAAACAAAAACAAATTTCCTCTTCTTATAAGGACACCAGTCAAATTGAATTAGGACCCATCCTGATGGCCTCGTTTTAATTTAATCACCTCTGTAAACCCTGCGTCTCCAAGTAGAGTCGCATTCTGAGGTGGTGGGTGTTAGGACTTCAACATATACATTTTGGCAGGAGGGACAAAATTTAGGCTATGACACATGCTGTAGACACTCTTTTGCACTTTGCTTTTTTTCACTCATGGAAATCACTCTATATCAGTTAATAGACATCATCCTGATACTATTTTACAGCTGCATAGTACCCCATTGTGTGGCTATTCCTTGATTTATGCACCCACTGTCCTATGCATAGGTATTTAGGTTGTTTCTCGTATTTTACATATACAAACAATGCTGCAATGAATAACTGTGTGCATATGTATTTTCATATTATTGAGATTCTTAAATGTAGGATTGCTGGGTCACAAGGGAAGTGCATCAGAATAGGCAAATTCATAGACAGAAAATAGACTAGTGGTTGCATGGTGGTGGGGCAGAGTGAGATTCTGTCAAATAAATAAATAAATAAATACAAATTCTTTAAAAAATTTTAAAAAATCATCATTTTTTTGCCCCCACTCCATCCTCTTGCTGCGGCTGTCTTCCTTTCACTTATGGAGAACCAAAATATTATGTGATAAAAAAGACTAGCATAGCACAGTCATCAGATCTGGGCTTCAAACCTGCCTGTCTTTCTGGAAAGGTCTTGGGACTCTGAGTAAAGTTCTTGGGGAGTCATAATAACAGAACTTATCTCAGTGCTGTTATGACAGAAGAGGTAACATGTGTAAAGTGCTTAGCACATCACCTTGTTCACTTGTTTCTTCTTTCATTTGACGAACATGGATGGATGTGTAATTAGAATTGTTCTCAGCGATGTCAGTGGGATGGATGGGCGGTGGAGAAGTATGGCACATGATTTTTTGGGGGACTTACTGTTTTATTCACGTTAAGCTCTAGGTTAAATCATACTTTTTGCTTCTTTCTCCAACAACTAAAAGGACATAGTTCTTTCTCTCATTTCTAAAATTGCTAACAATGTTTCTGGCCAGGACAGGTGGTTGTGCACATAAGAGACCGTTGTTAGGCCGCCCTTTTTTGTGTTCCCTCAGGGTACGTATCAAACAGAAGACAACTGATTTCTTGACTGTCTTTCTTAGTAGAAAGTAAGCTCCTCAAGGGCGGGAACTACAACTGGCTTATCTTTGAGTCTCAAATTCCCAGCAGAGTATTTGCTACATATTTCACATTCAAGAAATATTTATTTATTTATTTTTATTTTGAGACGGAGTCTTTCTCTGTCACCCAGGCTGGAGTGCAGTGGCGTGATCTCGGCTCACTGCAAGCTCCGCCTCCCGGGTTCACGCCATTCTCCTGCCTCAGCCTCCCAAGTAGCTGGGACTACAGGCGCCCGCCACCACACCTGGCTAATTTTTTTTTTTTTTTTTTTTTTTTTTTTTTTTTTTAGTAGAGATGGGGTTTCACCGTGTTAGCCAGGATGGTCTGGATCTCCTGACCTCGTGATCCGCCTGTCTGGCCCTCCCAAAGTGCTGGGATTACAGGCGTGAGCCACGGCGCCCAGCCAAGCGAAGGGATGGGTTGCCCCTCCACACCTGTGGGTGTTTCTCGTTAGGTGGAACGAGAGACTTGGAAAAGAAAAAGACACAGAGACAAAGTATAGAGAAAGAAATAAGGGGGCCCAGGGGACCAGCGTTCAGCATACGGAGGATCCCGCCAGCCTCTGAGTTCCCTTAGTATTTATCGATCATTCTTGGGTATTTCTCGGAGAGGGGAATGTGTCAGGGTCATAGGATAATAGTGGAGAGAAGGGCAGCAGATAAACACGTGAACAAAGGTGTCTGCATCATAGACAAGGTAAAGAATTAAATGCTGTGCTTTAGATATGCATACGCATAAACATCTCCATGCCTTACAGAGCAGTATTGTTGCCCGCATGTCCCACCTCCAGCCCTAAGGTGGTTTTTCCCTATCTCAGTAGATGGAACATACAATCAGGTCTTATAGAAGACATTCCATTGCCCAGGGACGGGCAGGAGACAGATGCCTTCCTCTTGTCTCAACTGCAAAGAGGCATGCCTTCCTCTTCTACTAATCCTCCTCAGCACAGACCCTTTACGGGTGTCGGGCTGGGGGACGGTCAGGTGTTTCCCTTCCCACGAGGCCATATTTCAGACTATCACATGGGGAGAAACCTTGGACAATACCTGGCTTTCCTAGGCAGAGGTCCCTGCGGCCTTCCGCAGTGTTTGTGTCCCTGGGTACTTGAGATTAGGGAGTGGTGATGACTCTTAATGAGTGTGCTGCCTTCAAGCATCTGTTTAACAAAGCACATCTTGCACAGCCCTTAATCCATTTAACCCTGAGTTGACACAGCACATGTTTCAGAGAGCACGGGGTTGGGGGTAAGGTTATAGATTAACAGTATCTCAAGGCAGAAGAATTTTTCTTAGTACAGAACAAAATGGAGTCTCCTATGTCTACTTCTTTCTACACAGACACAGTAACAATCTGATCTCTCTTTCTTTTCCCCACAGCCAAGAAATATTTGTTGAATATGTGAATAATAATATAATAATTGGAATAATCTCCTGTGTTTGTTCTGCTTACCACCTCCCTCAGTCTATATACATGAATCTGATCACTCAACAATTCAACCGTTATTGACAGCCTACTAGATGCCAAGCTATATATGCAGTGGACTGGAGGATACAGGGATGAAGGCATGCTCCCACCCTCAGGAAAGTGACATCAATTATTTAAGTTCAAGAATCATATTCTTCCTCTCATCAAAATGTTCAGTGGCTCCCTGTTGCTCAGAGAATAAAATCCAAACTCTTTAGTATGAAATTCAAGGCCTTTTTTCAGACTGGCCTTAGCTCTTCTTCCTATATTATATATTACTCCTGCTACCCATATGGTAGTGGCTTTTATTTCTGTCTACTCGGTATCCTTCCTAACAGATCCTCCCTCTCAGGCTGTGGTGACTGAGAGGTGGGATCCTTCTTTCTTGAGGTCTGATTCTCTGAATGAAAACATTCTTCCTTTTGCTTAAAAGAGCTCAAACATGAGCTGGGTGTGGTGGCATGTGCCTGTAGTCTCTGCTACTTGGGGGGCTGAGGTAAGAGGTTCACTTGAACCTGGGAGGTGGAGGCTGCAGTGAGGTGACATTGTGCCACTGCATTCCACCCTGGGTGACAAAGTGAGACCCTATCTTAAAACACAAAACAACAAACAAACAAAAACTCAAACAGTCACTTATTGACACACAAATCCTCCTGTTTAACCGACTGGTTTCCTTATTGCTTCCTGCATATAGCTGCTATTTCAGCTAGTACATTTATTCAGTTCCTCCTTTGGGAGGTCCTCTTCTCTCTCTCTCTCTTTTTTTTTTTGAGACGGGGTCTTACTCTGTCACCCAGGCTGGAGTGCAGTGGCACAATCATGGCTCACTGCAGCCTATCCGCCGGGCTCAAGTGATCCTCCCACCTTAGCCTCATGAGTAGCTGGGACCACAGGCATGCACCACCATGCCCAGCTAATTTTTTTTTCTTTTGTTTCTAAAGACAGGGTCTCCCTATGTTGCCCAGGCTGGTCTTGAGTTCCTGGTCTCAAGTAATCCACTTGCCTTGGCTTCTCAAAGTGCTAGGATTACAGGCGTGAGCCATGGCACCTGGCCTGGAAAGCCCTCCTTTAAGATCTCCACATATTTTTGTCCTATGAGTCCTTCCAGGCCAAGCTCAAATCCTACTTGCTTCCCAAAGCCTTTCCCTCCATCCTTTCCCCAGCATTACTATAGCTTCCTATGCTGAAATCCCTTTCTTTCATCAGCTGGAATATGCTGCTTATTTTGTTATTTTCCTTTTCACACATAGATCCTTTTTCTCTGTATGATTCCGATTTTAGTACATATGCTGCCGAAGCAAGCACCCTTTTTCTCACTGTAGAACAAGGGTTCTCAAAGTATGGTCCAGGGATCCTTGAGGGGTCCTTGAGGACCTTTCAGTGAGTACATGAGGTCAAAACTATTTTCTAGATGATACTAAGACAGTAGTTGCCTTTTTCACTCTGTTCCTCTCACAAGTGGAATTTTCTAGATAATATATGGCATATGATATCACAACAAGTTTTTTTTTTTTGTTTTTTGTTTGTTTGTTTTTTGTTTTTTTTTAGACAGAGTCTTGCTGTGTCACCCAGGCTGGAGTGCAATGGCACCATCTCAGCTCACTGCAACCTCCGTCTCCAGGGTTCCCAGAGTGTTGGGATTACAGGTGTGAGCCACTGCGCCCAGCCTCGTATCACAACAAATTAAATGCAGAAGCAGACATGATAATCCAGTTGTCTTACTAAGCCATACATTGAAGAGATTCACAGAAATCTAAAACAATACCAATCTTTTCACTACTTTTTTGTTTTAGAAAATATAGTTTTCAGCTGGGCGCAGTGGCTCACGCCTGTAATCCCAGCACTTTGGGAGGCTGAGGTCAGGAGTTTGAGACAAACCTGGCCAACATGGTGAAAACCCGTCTCTACTAAAAATAAAAAAATTAGCTGGAAGTGGTGGCACAAGTCTATAATCCCAGCTACTGGGGAGGCTGAGGCAGGAGAATCATTTGAAACCGGGAGGCAGAGGTTGCAGTGAGCCGAGATCGCGCCACTGCACTCCAGCCTGGGAGGCAAGAACAAAACTCCACCTCAAAAAAAAAAAAAAAAGGTCCCGAGACCAAGAAGTTTAAGAACTGCTAGTCTAGATTATAAGAAGGTGGAAAATGGGTCTAATGCTTCTTTGTATCTCCTGTAGGGGTAAAAGGAAAGCTACCCCTCTGCCCTCTGAAGATTCTGAAAATGAACTGAAAAAAGGCAGAGTCATAGGACAAAAGGCATGCACAATTTATTTTAACATGCATGAGAGGAAAATGATTGGGGAGTGATAACTTCACAACCCAATGGGGTACAGATGCTTATATACTCTTCTTCATAAGAGAATGGGAGATGGGGAAATGTGGATGATTTTGGGGGTAGAGTAAATGATTTTTAGGAGAATTCAGTGGGCTTGGAGAACATACAATGTCTGTTGGGCCTGCAGAGCAGACAGTGGTTTTGTCCTGAACAGAACAAAAGTCTGTTCAGCTGTGTTGATAAAACTTCACTCTGTCTTCCTGTGATGCGAGTTAAATTAATGAAAATTCAGAAAAGGGACCAGAGGTAACTCTTTTCTTCTTTGTCAGGTCTGGAGTTCAGGTGGATAAGGGAATAACAGAGTACAGCTACTTCTAGCATCTGCTGGTCTCCAAAGGCCTTTAATTTAAAATAATCAGCATACCAGGACGCCATATTTTGGGGTGAAATTCTCTGGTCTCCTTCACTTCATTGCCATGTACGTTGTAAGATTTCAATAAATTCCATAACATAATAAAATTAAAAAGTAAAAAAGAGGCCGGGTGTGGTGGCTCATGCCTGTAATCCTAGCACTTTGGGAGGCTGAGACGAGCAGATCATTTGAGGTCAGGAGTTCGAGACCAGCCTGGCCAAAATGGTGAAACCCTGTCTCTACTAAAAATACAAAAATTAGCTGGGCATCGTGGTGTGCACCTGTAATCCCAGCTACTCAGCAGGCTGAGGCAGGAGAATCGCTTGAACCTGGGAGGCAGAGGTTGCAGTGAGCTGAGATCATACCACTGTACTCCAGCCTGGGTGACAGAGCAAGATTCCGTCTTGGGGGAAAAAAAAAGTAAAAAAGAAAAAAGAAAGATCTCAATAAACATTAATTGATTATGAAGGTGTGGGAATCTGGGGGCACAAATGTCAATAAATGAAAGTTTTTTTTAGGGGGAACATTTTGTAATCATTGAGGCAGGAAAATAGGGTCTAGAGGCAGGGAACATAAGGCCAATTCCCACTTCAGCTAGGACAGGAAATATCCTCTCCATAGGGCATAGGCCAAGTAAATAGCTTTGTATCTTTACTTCATCCTCTCTATTTGCATAAGGCATACCTGAAGTAACCAATAGAATCCTCTAGAGGGTATTTAAACTCCCCAAAATTCTGTAATGGGGCCCTTGAGCCCCTACGCTCGTACCTGCTCCCACACTGTGGAGTGTGTACTTTCATTTTCAATAAATCCCTTCATTCCTTCCTTGCTTTGTTTGTGCATTTTGTCCAATTCTTTATTCAAGATGCCAAGAATCTAGACACCCTCTTAAATGTGACAATCATCTTAAATGTTACATTTTTTTTCCCTGGGTACAACTCTCCTAGGTATAATAATCTTACCTGTTTCTTCTGCTGAGTGTTCATGTGTGAAATAAAAAATGAGTATAAGGAACACTTTATTGAACCTGAGGGTGCTCATGGACTGTCAATATAGGGGAGAAGATATTGCTCAGAAAAATTTAAACCCTGCAAAAAGTTTGCCGGGAATGTTGATTTGAAAGTGCCCCCACCATAGAATGAGAGAGCTTTAGTGAGGAGGGCAAACAGCATCATGTAAAGTGCCCAAGATTAAGGAGAAACAGCTGGATGGCACAAACTATTTTAATTGTGTGGAAGATAATTGGCCCAACTGGTTTGTGAAATATTAGGAAACAAAGGCACACCAGAGAAAAACAAATAATGATGCAAAACTGCTGAAGCGCAACAATGAGATTCATTTCAACCTAAATTATGCCTTAAGGCACAGTCTCTGCAAACTAGGAAAGTATTTCTTTTTTTTTTTTTTTGAGACAGAGTCTCGCTGCATCGCCAGGCTGGAATGCAGTGGCGCAGTCTTGGCTCACTGCAACCTCTGCCTCCTGGATTCAAACGATTCTCCTGCGTCAGCCTCCCAGGTAGCGCGGATTACAGGGATGTGTCACCATACCCAGCAAATTTTTGTATTTTTAGTAGAGATGGGATTTCACCATGTTGGCCAGGCTGGTCTTGAACTCCTGACCTTCTGATCCGCCCGCCTCGGCCTCCTAGAGTGCTGGGATTGCAGATGTGAGACACCGCGCACAGCCCAGAAAATATTTCGATTAAAGTTTTCTAAACCTGCTTTGGAGCTTTAGGAAGTTGTAAATATATCAGATTTTGAAAAATGGTCTCCAATAAAACTTCAGTTCTCTTCCTTATTAGAGGATTTTATATTGTCTTGTTGTTTGATCAAATTTTCTATAAAGGCTTTGTGAGTTATAAGGTCTCTGTGACAGCTACTCAACTCTACTTGTCCAAAAGCAGCCACAAAGGTTTGTAAACAAGTGGGCACGACTGTCCAGTAATACTTTATTTATGAAAAAAGGGGGTGGGCCAGATTTGGCCTGCTTGCTGATGTAGTTTACCAACCCCTGATCTATCTGATCAAACCCAAATGCTTCACTCTGGCAGAACATTTCATCATTTGTCTCTGCCTAATCTTTCATTGTTTTCAACATTTAGTCTAGTTCCAGTCCAGATGTCCTCCCATCTCCCAAATGCTCTGCTCATTCTTGCTTTCAGAACTTTGCGTATGTGGATTCCTCATCAGCCTCTTCCCTACATTCCGCCTTTTCAAGTCCTACCCATCCTTTAAGTGTCTGACTATAGCTTCTTCATGATGCCTTTACGGGTAACTCCAACAAACATCCTTTCTCCTTTTTCTCAAGCTTTTGTGACTATCCATAACTCTTAGTATAGCAAAATATTTTGAACTCACTGTGGGGCCGTAATAAATCAATAAGTTAATGGAACCAGGAAGGAACCAGGCTGGTGGAATAGGGACTTAACCCGGTTTGTAATTCCTTTAAAGGGTGTGGAAAAACCGCAGCCACTATCTTGCAACTCCAGAAATGAAAGGCATGCTGGTTGCAAGATGGCTAAGAACAGCAGAGTGTTTCCCTTGGGCACCTGCAGAGGAAAGGCCTGGCAGTGAAAAATCACTGCCACGTATTCTTAGTATACAGCACAAGCTCACTTGTACATAGATCTCTCCAACACTGTCCTATAAAACCCTCTTGCCGGGCGTGGTGGCTCACACCTGTAATCCCAGCACTTTGGGAGGCAGAGGCGGGCAGATCATGAGGTCAGGAGTTAGAGACCAGCCTGGCCAATATGGTGAAACCCCGTCTCTACTAAAAATACAAAAATCAGCCAGGTATGGTGGCGAGTGCCTGTAGTCCCAGCTACTCAGGAGGCTGAGGCATAAGAGTCGCTTGAACCCAGGAGGTGGAGGTTGCAGTGAGCCGAGATCATGCCACTGCACTCCAGCCTGGGCGACAGACCCTGGGCGACTCCGTCTCAAAAACAAAACAAAACAAAAAACCCTCTCACATTTCTGCCTCTTGGCAGATAGCAGCTCTCTCACTACTGCCTGTTGCTGCTATAAAGCAGCATTCCCCTAATAAATTTCCTTCTGTTTTCTTTTGTATCTTTTTTTTTTTTTTTGAGATGGAGTCTGTTTGTGTTGCCCAGGCTGGAGTGCAGTGGCACAATCTTGGCTCGTTGCAACCTCCCCCTCCCGGGTTCAAGCGGTTCTCCTGCCTCAGCCTCCCGAGTAGCTGGGATTACAGGTGCCCGCCACCACGCCCGGCTAATTTCCGTATTTTTAGTAGAGACGGGGTTTCACTGTGTTGGCCAGGATGGTCTCAATCTCCTGACCTCGTGATCCGCCCGCCTTGGCCTCCCAAAGTGCTGGGATTACAGGCATGAGCCACTGCGCCCAGCCGCTTCTGTTATTTTATTTCTGTCTTAGTAAATTATTTTACTACCCAGGACTGTCACTGCACACGGCACTTATTTCAGGCACTTCAGTCAATTATAGTATGACAAAACACTAGCTTATATAGATCTCTGTCTTTTTATTTTTATTAAGAGACAGGGTCTCAACCGGGAGCGGTGGTTCACGCCTGTAATCCTAGCACTTTGGGAGGCTGAGACGGGCAGATCACAAGGTCAGGAGATCGAGACCATTCCTGGCTAACACGGTGAAACCCCGTCTCTACTAAAAATACAAAAAATTAGCCGGGCGTGGTGGCAGGCGCCTGTACTCCCAGCTACTCGGGAGGCTGAGGCAGGAGAATCACTTGAACCCGGGAGGCAGAGGTTGTGGTGAGCTGAGATCGGGCCACTGCACTCCAGCCTGGGCTACAGAGCAAGACTCTGTCTCCAAAAAAAAAAAAAAAAAAAAAAAAGGAGAGAGACAGGGTCTCACAGCCAGGTGTGGTGGCTCATGCCTGTAATACCAGCACTTTGGGAGGCCGAGGTGGGCAGATCACTTGAGGTCAGGAATTCAAAACTAGCCTGGCCAACATGGTGAAATCTCATCTCTACTAAAAATACAAAAGTTAGCCAGGTATGGTGGCACATGCCTGTTGTCCCGGCTACTTGGGAGGCTGAGGCAGGAGAATGACTTGAATCGGGAGGCTGAAATTGTGCCATTTGCACTCCAGCCTGGGCGACAGAGTGAGAGACTCCATCTCAAAAAAAAAAAAAAAAAAAAGAGAGAGAGAGAGAGACAGGGTCTCACTCTATCATCCAGGCTGGAGTGTGGGGTGCAGTCATGGCTCATTGCAGCCTTGAATTCCTGGGCTCAAGAGATCCTCCCATCTCAGCCTCCCAAGTAGTTAGGACTATAGGCATGAGCCAATTAGCCCAGCTATTTTATTTTATTTTTTTGTAGAGATGGGGTCTCACCCAGGCTGGTCTGAAACTCCTGGCCTCAAGCTGGTCTTAGCCTCCCAAAGTGCTGGGAACCTGGCCTCTAATTGTCTTTTTCAGGCAAATCCTGACTGGATGGCAGAAACCCACTCAGAGCTAGATTTACTGTAAAGCTAATTTAGCTTTAAAGAGCTTTGCTTGCTCAGTTTTCTGTACTTAATTTTGTATCTATAATTCTATATTCTCTTACTTAAAGAGGGCCTCCAAATTTGTACATGCTCCAGGGTCCATAAGCTCTGGGCTCACCACAAGGTCTTGTACAAAGTTGGTACAGCAGAGATTGCTAACCATCCCTCAATATCCATTTTCCTTGCTGGAATGCCAATCCTTCATGTTGTTGTGTAAGGAAAAAATACACATTTATCTTGTTTAAGTCACTGGTTTTTTTTGTTTTTTGTTTTTTTTTTTGGTCTCTCTGTAATAGCAGCTTAGATCTTGCATCATAAGCTGGCCACAGTAAGTGCTCAATAATATTTATTAAATTAAATGTGGCCATTAACTGCTGGGCATAGTTGCACTTGTAGTCCTAGCTACTAGGGAAGCTGAGGCAGGAGGATTGCTTGAGCCCAGGAGTTTGGGACCAGCCTGGGCAAGACCCCGCCTCTAAAATTAAAAAAATTTTTAAATGTTTTAAATGTGGCCATTAATTAGGAAATTGATGCAGACCTGCTATTCAGAATCATTCAGCTCCTCACCTTCCCAAAGAATTTTTGCTACGTTTGCATTTTATAGAATATAGATAGAAAGATAGGATATATTTACATCATAAAAGAATGTGTAGTTATAACTACATTTTCTCTTTTAGAGAGGCAATTTACTTTTGGAGCAACTATATAAGGCAAATTGGAGTAGCAGATTGTATAGGTGACCACTTACTTTGTTCGCTTGGGCACAGGTTATCAATACTTTGCTTACCAACTCCTAACTCGGCCCCCTGTTGTGTGGTAGGTGAATGGGGTTAATTGTACTATTCTCTCTACTTCTGTGTGAGACTAAAATTTTCCATAATAAAACGTTTAAAAATTACTTGGAACATCTGTAAAATATTTAGATTTCTAGGCTCCTCCCGTACCCCACCCTGCCATTTGGAGATTCTAAATTAGTAAATCTGACATGGGATTCAAGAAACTGCAATGTTAATAATCTCTATTTTTGTCCAGACCCAACCCCTGGCCCTCACCCTCAACCCCATCATGCAGTTGTTCCTCAGACCACTCTCTGATAAATAATCTAATAAAATGTCTCTTTCATTTCAAGCAACGCTTTGAAATGGAGATTTTTTCATTACAGATACTTGTTATTCTGTTAGATATTTTGCTTTGATTTTAAAATAATGCCCCTGCAGAGAGATCCCTCTACCCTCCAAGAATGACTGAATATGTTAGCTGTAGATCTCTCCCACTGTTCTGAAGGTAAATTGCCAAGAAATTTGTCAACTGACACATTAGAATACATCTGATTCCCTGTACCTGTTAGAAACCTTTAGGTTCAAACCAGATTTTGGGCTATTTTAATGATCTTCGCTGTACTTCTAAAATGTGTATAACCTACTCTTGAGCACTCTTCATATTTTGCCCTCCTCCTTTACTCTTGTTTTGTTACATTTTCCGGTTCCCCTCCAGAGAAAACCCCATACTCAGAATCAAAGGCAGTGATCTGTCTAGAGAGTCTAGGCAGATGGTTTTTTATAAAAGGGAAGGAAGAGCCAGTAGGAGATATTGTAGGGTATGTTTAGGAGGAGGACAGGATATATTTTGTCCTGGTTTTCAGCTCTGATTTGAAGTCTTCAGCAGATCACAGTACACTGCTTTGAATGTGAGTGGTTATTCTATGTCACAGCCTTTTCCATTCTCCTCAAGCCTTCTTTGCAGCACATGACCTTGTCTCCTACTTTAGGAAGGAAACGAAACTGCCAGTAGTAAATTCCCTTAAGCTCTATCTCCTCCACTTCTTTCTTTCAACTCACTAAAAGAGGAGTCACTCCCTCTGTTCAAGCCCACCCTTCTACTAGACCTCTTTGTTACACCTCTTTGCCCATCTTTTCTCTCTTTTTTTTTTTTTTTTTTTAAACGGAGTCCCGCTCTGTCGCCAGGCTGAAGTGCAGTGGCACAATCTGGGCTCACTGCAACCTCTGACCTCTGCCACCCAGGTTCAAGCGATTCTCCTGCCTCAGCTTCCCGAGTGGCTGGGACTACAGGCACATGCCACCATGCCCAGCTAATTTTTGTATTGTTTAATAGAGACGGGGTTTTACCGTGTTGGCCAGCATGGTCTCAATCTCTTGACCTCGTGATCCTCCTGCCTCGGCCTCCCAGAGTGCTGGGATTACAAGCATGAGCCACCATGCCCGGCCTTCTCTCTTCTATATTTACCTTCTTTGTGGAAATAGAACACTTTGGCTAAGCTCTTCAGTCTTGTTCTTTCTATTGTTCTTTTCTCCCTTCCCTCCTCCTGCCTTCCACACCCCTTCTCAAATTCCACTCTATTTCCTTTTTCAGCCCAACACTGCAGTGAAAAAGAGACAGTCTGTCGTCTTCCAGGAGCTTAGAGATTAGTGGGGGCCACAGATTAATAAACCAAGGAAGAGAAGGACATTCCAGACAGACAATAGCATATGTAAAGGCATAGAGGCCAGAGCAGTACAGCTCTTTCCACGAACTGTACCATGTGGTTAGAGGACTGGGAACAGATGTGGAGGATAGGGTGCCGAGATTGGAGAGAGTGAAAAGGGTCACATATGCCATGCTAACAAAGCTTTACTTGCAGTGCTAAGAGCCTGGATTTTAGTCAATGGGCAGTGAAGAGTTCTCTAACAGTGGTGAAGAGGAAAAGACTGGTGGGGAATTATATTAGAGGCAGGGCAATTAGTTGGAGATTATTGTAAAAGTTCAGCTAAGAAATGAAGAGGACCTAACCTAAGGCACTGGAGATGAAGAAGATTTTTTTCTTTAACAATAGCTTTAAGCAAATTGATTATAAAGTTCCTTGGTGTCATTTTCTTCATGCTTCCCATGTAGGGTTTGTTGAACTTCTTGGGTCTATGGGTTTATAGTTTTCATCAAATTTGAAAAATTTTGGGTCTTTATCTGCTCATTACTATTTGGTCATTATTTCTTTTTTTTCTGTACCCTCCCTTCTCCTTTGGGGTCTCTAATTACACGTATATTAGGCCACCTGATGTTGTCTCAAGGCTCGCTGATGTGCTCTTTTTAAAGTCTTTTTTCTCTATGTGTTTCATTTCTTATTGTTTTTATAGCTATGTCTTCAAGTTATTTAGTCTTTCCTTTGGCAATGTTTAATTTGCTGTTAATCTTATCCATTGTATTTTTCATATCAAATACTATATTTTTCATCTCTAGAAGTTAGACTTAGATCTTTTAAAATAACTTCCATGTCTCTACTTATCATTTTCAATCTTTCCTCTAGCTTCTTGAACATGTGGAATACAGTTATAAGAACTGTTTTAATGTCTCTGTCTACCAATTCTATCTTCTGTATAATTCTTGATCTGTTTTATTGATTTGATTTTTCTCCTCATTATGGATCACATTTTCCTGTTTCTTTGCAGGCCTGATAACTTTTTTTGAATGTCAGACATAGTGAATTTTATCTTGTTGGGGCTGGTACTCTGAGGATTGTTCCTTCTGCTCTTTTCTGGTGCTACTTTCTCCAGCCTCAGGTAGTTTCTTCAAACTTCTGTTCTGATCAGCACTAATTTCAGGAGGGGGACTAGAGAATAGGAAACAGGGGTAAAAGTCCAGGAAGTAAGTACGCTTAACTTTCTGAATTTCTCATATTGTTAGGCTAACAGAATTAAGTCTCGCTAGGATTCTTGGTAGATCTTAAGGAAATACTGCCATGCTGTAAAAGGACTGAAAAAAGATCAAACTTTAAGAATAGGTCACAGCCTATGATGAGAAGGGTCAAAAGTCAATTCATAAATAAATGACCCAGGAAGTCCCTGGATTGTTCTCTCTACTCTAGAGTCCTTTCTTTATTTGCACGACTAGGTGCTAACTTTGTTCCAGGTCTAAAACGTTTACCTCCTAATTCTAAGGGTGATGATCTTATCAACTCTAATCCTATCTTAAGGGACCAATTTGATTTTTGTATCTCACTGTATGAGTCAGAGAAAAAAGATTTTCTTTGTACATTTGAAAAGTTATTTGTGATTAAGACGTTACTGCTAAGCCCATATTTTTGATAACTCGCCAGGGATAGATTCTATTGACAATTATGAGTGTATGATGCCTTAATTTGTAACTTTTTTTTTGAGATGGAGTCTCAAAGTCTCCCAGGCTGGAGTGCAGTGGCATGACCTCGGCTCACTGCAAGCTCCGCCTCCCGGTTTCACGCGATTCTCCTGCCTCAGCCTCCCAAGTAGCTGGGACCACAGGCGCCTGCCACCATGTCTGGCTAATTTTTTGTATTTTTAGTAGAGACGGGGTTTCACCCTGTTAGTCAGGATGGTCTCGATCTCCTGACCTCGTGATCCGCCTGCCTCGGCCTCCCAAAGTGCTGGGATTACAGGCAATGAGCCACTGCACCCAGCCAACTTTTTATTTAAGGATGAAAGTGTGGGAAAATGTAAGCTGTTCCTGGAATATGATGAATATACTTTTCAAATCAACACACTCTTTCAGAGACGTTTTTCTTTACATAGAAGAGCAACTAGGCAGCCCTAGCACATTTTAAGAAAAGGGTTTAATAGCAGAAGCTCCAAGACTACCCCAAAGTAGTCAGATTCCAGCAAATCTTAGGAGGGAGGACAAGCCAAGGCATCTTCAAACAACAAGAACTGTAAATCAAAAAAGTGTCTAAGACAGGTCTCAATTGATTTAGAGGTTTATTGTGCAAAGGCTGAGAACACACCCAGGAAAAAGAGAAACAACTTACTACAGATCTGTGGCTTGTGTTGTCCAAAGAGGGTTTTGAGGACTTCAGTATTTAAAGGGGACGGAGCAGGCAGGAGGGGAAAGAGGAACAGCCAATTTATCTGGCACTCAGTAAATCTGCATTTTCTGTAAGATAACAAATATAGAGTAGAGGAAGAAGTCAAATATGCATTTGTTTCAGGGTGGCCAGAGGGATGATTTCTATTTTTATTTTTTTATTTTTTATTTTTTTTTTGAGACGGAGTCTTGCTCTGTCGCCCAGGCTGGAGTGCAGTGGCGCGATCTCGGCTCACTGCAAGCTCCACCTCCCGGGTTCACGCCATTCTCCTGCCTCAGCCTCCCCAGTACCTGGGACTACAGGCACCCGCCACCATGCCCGGCTATTTTTTTTTGTATTTTTTAGTAGAGACGGGGTTTCAGCGTGTTAGCCAGGATGGTCTCGTTCTCCTGACCTCGTGATCTGCCCGCCTCTGCCTCCCAAAGTGCTGGGATTACAGGCGTGAGCCACCGCGCCCAGCCTGGGATGATTTCTGTTCTTGTCTTTGTCCTCTACCTGGGAAGATAAGCGGTTAATTTACATTATTAGGGTGAGGGATATCCCCACCTGGGGATATTGGTGGCTTCTACATTGAAGTTATCTGTTTAGAAACGAAAGCAAGGCAGTTTTTTGCATGACTCAGTTCCCGAGCTTAACTTTTCCCTTTGGCATAGTGAGTTTGGGGTTCCAATATTTTCTTTTCTTTTCACAAACCCAAGCTTTCTGTTGAGCCTTCTTTTTAGAGACCGTGTTTGTCCTTTAATGCCTGCCTGACTTGGCTGTAGGAGAAAGGAGGAAACTGTCAGTAGCTCCGTGTTACCCTGTAGGAGGCACAAGAACGTTTGACAAATGGTTTTCCTACTTTGAAGACTAGCTGTTCTCTCCTCAGATATTTTCCAGTCAAAGTAAATTTCTACATCCCTTTAAAGAGCCGCAGCTTTTCTATAATGGAGAAAACTGGTGCCAGCTTCCAGAGAGGAAAAAGCTTAAATCTTCTAAAATCAATTATATATCAGGAGAAAAGACTATGGCCTGCACTTTGAAGTGTTCTATTTCTAGGCCTTCTCCCACTTGCTTAGAAACTTTACTCCATCCAAATCTCCCCTCCAAAGCAGATGTCAGTGAGAAAGAAGGGACACAGCACAAAGATATTTTTCTGATAGTAATTCCCAGATGTGAGCTGCCCAGAATGATGAAGTGCAGCCCTGCTGTCAAATCCCAGGGCAATCATGCTCTGAGTTCTCTTGACACATGCTTTCATGCAGTTTTAGCAAAAGAGGCCTAAACGGCCAGGCGCAGTGGCTCATGCCTGTAATCCTAGCACTTTGGGAGGCCGAGGTGGGTGGATTGCCTGAGCTCAGGAGTTTGAGACCAGCCTGGGCAACACAGTGAAACCCCGTCTCTACTAAAATACAAAAAAAAAAAAAAAAATTTAGCGGCTGGGTGCGGTGGCTCATGCCTGTAATCCCAGCACTTTGGGAGGCCGAGGCGGGTGGATCACGAGGCCAGGAGTTCGAGACCAGCCTGGCCAACATAGTGAACCCCATCTCTACTAAAAAAAAAAAAATATATACAAAACAAAAAAAAATTATCTGGGCGTGGCAGCGTGTGCCTGTAGTCCCAGCAACTCGGGAGGCTGAGGCAGGAGAATTGCTTGAACCCGAGAAGCAGAGGTTGCAGTGTGCCAAGATCGCACCACTGCACTCCAGAGCCCGGGTGACACAGCAAGACTCCATCTCAAAAAGAAAAAAAAAGAAAAAGGCCTAAACTTATGAACAGGTGACAGAATTCTATCCTTTTGACCACTACACTCTCGTGCTAAAATGACCTTTTCCACCCAAATCAAACATGATTTGTGGATGGGCTGTGATCTAAGGTGAGGATAATTAAAATATAACTGAGTTTTAGGTTTTTGTCCTAATGTAGTCATCCTAATATTTCAATGAAGGTGATGATAAGAGCAACACAATATATGCAGCTCTGTGCTTGTAGGTGACATGATGAGGCATTTTTAGAAAAAGCTGTAAGGAAAGCTTGACAAGAGGCTGAGTATGGTGTGAGCAGATGGACTAAGGTGTATGACGCGGAAGGGAATGGGTAGTCTGGACATTTTTTGCAGGCAGATTTCAAAGTGGTACTTTAGTAGTTGGGGTTCAAGAGGCTCTGAAGTGGGCATTTTTAACCCAGAAGTTAGGAATAACTGTGGAATGTAGCTTGGGAAATTGCTACTTCTACCATGGCTAGAAAAGTTACGGGTGGAATTCTAGTATGGGCTGGGAATAGACAAGGAAGTTATCTGTAAATAACTGTAAAAGCACGATCTATGTGTAAACCCATGCCAAACTGAAGTAATATGATTGTGTGTATAATTAATTGTCTATGGGTTAACTAATATTGCTATAAAGAAAATGAATTCAGGCTCTTTAAAAAATCTCCTTACTATTGGTCTAGGTAATTTAGATGGCAAAGGGATGTTGTTACAGGATGTCAGCTATGAAGGATTATGGTATTAATAGTCATTAAATGTTAACTAAAGTAGCAGCAAGTAGAACACCTGGGAAACATGGGCAGAGGGAGAGAAAGGATATGTAAAGGCAGAGGAGGGAAAGCTTTTCCTGGGCTTTCCCCTCAGAGGAGTGGCTGGCTGTGGTCTAGAGGTGAGTGCTCATGCCAGAAAAAAGAAAGAAGCCAGCAGATACAGAGAAGACTGGGAAGGCATGCATTCCTCTGACCCTATTGGTTTTAGGGAGCAAGTTTGGCAGGCTTCAGTTTGTTCTGCCCTGGAAAGAAGGTGAATATGGAATTTTATGGTTTGGCTTTTTGATTTTTTTTAAACCTCTGATTCCACTATCAGAAAAAATATAAGTTACAAAAGATGGCTGAAATGCAAATATTAAAAGAATCAGGCTGGGCACGGTGGCTCACATCTGTAATCCTAGCACTTTGGGAGGCCGAGGCAGGCGGATCACCTGAGGTCAGGAGTTCGAGACCAGCCTGGGCAACATGGCGAAACCCTGTCTCTACTGAAAATACAAAAATTAGCTGAGCATGGTGGCGCATGCGTGTAATCCCAGCTATTCAGGAGGCTGAGGCAGGAGAAACACTTGAACCTAGGAGGCAGAGGTGGCAGTGAGCTAAGATCACGCCACTGCACTCCAGCCTGGATGACAGAGGGAAACTCTGTCTCAAAAAAAAAAAAATAGATACAAAATAAGGCCGGGTGCGGTGGCTCACGCCTGTAATCCCAGCACTTTGGGAGGGCAAGACGGGCAGATCACGAGGTAAGGAGATCGAGACCATCCTGGCTAACATGGTGAAACCCCCATCTCTACTAAAAACACACACACGCACAAAATTAGCCAGGCGTGGTGGCACGCGCCTGTAGTGCCAGCTATTTGGGAGGCTGAGGCAGGAGAATTGCTTGAACCCGGGAGGCAGAGGTGGCAGTGAGCTGAGGTCACACCACTGCACTCCAGCCTGGGTGACAGAGCGAGACTCCATCTCAGAAAAATAAAAATAAAAAAAAGCCCAGCATGGTGGCTAACGCCTGTAATCCCAGCACGTTGGGAGGCCAAGGTGGGTGGATCACAAGGTCAGGAGTTCGAGACCAGCCTGGCCAACATGGCGAAACCCCGTCTCTACTAAAAATATAAAAGTTAGCTGGGCGTGGTGGTGGGCGCCTGTAATCCCAGCTACTTGGGAGGCTGAGGCAAGAGAATGGTATGAACCCAGGAGGCGGAGGTTGCAGTGAGCTAAGATCGTGCCATTGCACTCCAACCTGAGCGACAAGAGAAAGACTCTGTCTCAAAAACATGAATAAATACATAAAATAAAAAATAAATTAAAAAAAAAGAAGCAACCTCAAATGTAGATCATTAGTCAGTCACCTAGTGTAAAGATTTGTAGACAATACCTACCTTTTCCAGTTTTGTTGAAGAAACCTGGGAGTGAAGAAAGCTAGTGGTTCTTTAGAATCTGAATTTTTTTTTTTTTTTTTTTTTTGGGACAGAGTCTCACTGTGTCTCCCAGTCTGGAGTGCAGTGGCGTGGTCTTGGCTCACTGCCAGCTCCGCCTCCTGGGTTCACACCATTCTTCTGCCTCAGCCTCCCAAGTAGCTAGGGCTACAGGTGCCCGCCACCACACCTGGCTAATTTTTTGTATTTTTAGTAGAGACGGGGTTTCACTGTGTTAGCCAGGATGGTCTCGATCTGCTGACCTCGTGATCCGTTTTTATTTTATTTTATTTTATTTTATTTTTATTTTTTTGAGATGGAGTTTCTCTCTTGTTGCCCAGGCTGGAGTTCAATGGTGCGTTCTCAGCTCACTGCAACCTCCACCTCCTGCGTTCAAGTGATGCTCCTGCCTCAGCCTCCGGAGTAGCTGGGATTACAGGCATGTGCCACCACGCCTGGCTACTTTTGTATTTTTAATAGAGACAGGGTTTCTCCATCTTGATTGGGCTGGTCTCGAACTCCCGATCTCAGGTGATCCACCTGCCTCACCCTCCCAAAGTGCTGGGATTACAGGCATGAGCCATTGCGCCCAGCCTAGAATCTGAATTTTAAGACAGGATCAGCAGGGCATGTTGGCTTATGCCTATAATCCCAGCACTTTTGGGAGGCCAAGGTGGGATGATTGTTTGAGACTACCTTGGGCAACACAGTGAGACTCTGTTTCTACAAAAACAAACAAACAATTAGGCATGGTGGCACAAACCTGTGGTTCCAGCTACTGGGGAGGCTGAGGCGGGAAGACTGCTTGAGCCCAGGAGTTCAAGGCTGCAGTGAGCTATGATTGTACCACTGCACCCCACCCTGGGTGACTAAACAAGACTCTGGGTCTCTAAAGAAGGGATCAGGGCCAGGCGCAGTGGCTTATGCCTGTAATCCCAGCACTTTGGGAGGCCGAGGCGGGCAGATCACGAGGTCAGGAGATCGAGACCATCCTGGCTAACACGGTGAAACCCCGTCTCTACTAAAAATACAAAAAATTAGCCGAGCGTGGTGGTGGCGGGCGCCTGTAGTCCCAGCTACTCAGGAGGCTGAGGCAGGAGAATGGCGTGACCCCGGGAGGTGGAGGTTGCAGTGAGCCGAGACTGCGCCATTGCACTCCAGCCTGGGCGACAGAGCGAGACTCTGTCTCAAAAAAAAAAAAAAAAAAAAAAGAAGGGATCAGATCAGAGAAAGTGGATGCCTCATCATTGTCTACAACTGTATTTAAAACTTATTAGCCTGGTATTCAAAGCCTTCCATAAATTAGTCTTAACCCCTCCAACCTTATTTTCCTTTACTACCCAGTCTAGACCACTGATGAGTAACTTGTAGCCCACTAGCTTCCCAATCTAATTTCAGATTCAACCTTTCAGCTGGAAGAGTCCTAGGAACTTATTTAATCTGCTATGGGGAAAATTTTCTTGTCTTACTCTGGCTTGATATATTTCTTTGGTTGGAACTTCACCATCCTTTTGTGAAAGTGTAGGCTCCACAAGGGCAGGGACTGTGTCTGTCTGGCTCACTATGCATCTCCAGTGCCTAACACAGTGTCTGACACATAGTAGATACTCAATAAACATTTATTGAATGAATGAATAAAAGAATGCCCTAAAGGCCTGGAAGACTATAAAATTGGGATGGCCAGAGAGTGAGTTGGGGATAGGAAAAGAAGTATACTAGAAAGGCAGAACAAGGGCAAAGTCTGACGTAATCTTAAGGACGATACATTCTGGGCCAGGCACGATGGCTCAAGCGCGTAATCCCAGCACTCTGGTAGGCAGAGGCAGGCAGATTACTTGAGGTCAGGAGTTCGAGACCAGCCTGGCCAATATGGTGAAACCCCCATCTCCACTAAAAATACAAAAAAATTAGCCGGACATGGTGCCTGTAATCTTGGGAGGCTGAGGTAGGAGAATCGCTTGAACCTGGGAGGTGGAGGTTGCAGTGAGCTGAGATTGCACCACTGCATGCCAGCCTGGGCAACAGGGCAAGACCCATCTCAAACAAAACAAAACAAAAAGAATGAAGAATGATACCTTCTGTTTTGTTTGTATTGCTTTTAGAGACAGGGTCTTGCTCTGTTGCCCAGGCTGGAGTGCAATGGCATGATCATGGCTCCAGGCAGCTTTGAAATCCTGGCCTGGAGGGATCCTCCTGCGTTGGCCTCCCAAAGTGCTGGGATTAAAGGAGTAAGCCACCAGGCCTGGCCCAAGGATGATGCATTTTTGAGGCCTACAGGTGAGACAGCTTTGTGGGAATTTGTGGACAGAGAAAACGGTCAGAGCTAAGAAAGGGGCAGAATTAGAACAGTATTCAAAGAGGACAAATAATGGCAGAAACCCGAAGGACAGATTAAGCTGGATGAGGCTGGAGTCAGGAAACTAAGTAAAGAACCTAACACAGTCCGTGGCCATAAGAATAGACCAGAGGTAACTCATCAGAGAGACAACACAGAGGTGAAATCTATTGTTCTTATAAAGGACAGAAGAGTCAAAGGTGGCTTTAAAGTGCCTGGCTGGCCAAGTGTGGTGGCTCACGCCTGTAATCCCAGCACTTTGGGAGGCTGAGGTAGGTGGATCACGAGGTCTGGAGTTCAAGACCAGCCTGGCCAACGTGGTGAAACCCTGTCTCTACTAAAAATACAAAAATTAGCCAGGCGTGGTAGTGTGTGCCTGTAATCCCAGCTACCCAGGAGGCTGAGGCAGGGGAATTGCTTGAACCTGGGAGGTGGAGGTTGCAGTGAGCCAAGATCGCACCACTGCACTCCAGCCTGGGCGACACAGCAAGACTCCGTCTCGGAAAAAAAATAAGAAATAAAGTGCCTGGCCTAGTAAACAGCCACAGAGGTGATGATGGCAGCAGGAGTGGCAATCACAGAAACAGGGGATGCTGAAACTAGACCGGTCACCAAATCACCAGAAAAATTAACACCATAAAAAACTATAGTAGTAGGCCGGGCGCGGTGGCTTACGCCTGTAATCCCAGCACTTTGGGAGGCCGAGGCGGGTGGATCACGAGGTCAGGAGATCGAGACCATCCTGGCTAACACGGTGAAACCCCGTCTCTACTAAAAATACAAAAAATTAGCCGGGCGTGGTAGCGGGCGCCTGTAGTCCCAGCTACTCGGGAGGCTGAGGCAGGAGAATGGCGTGAACCCGGGAGGCGGAGCTTGCAGTGAGCCGAAATCGCGCCACTGCACTCCAGCCTGGGCGACAGAGCGAAACTCCGTCTCAAAAAAAAAAAAAAAAAAAAAAAAAAAAAAAAAAAAAAAAAAAAAAAAACTATAGTAGAGTGTTAAGAAAATAAAAACAATTAAACTTTAAACACTCTACCTATGAGGGCATACTAGCTGGGTGTGGTGGCTCAAGCCTGTAATCCCAGAACTTTGGGAAGCTAAAGTGAGAGGATCCCTTGAGCCCAGGAGTTTGAGACCAGCCTGGTCAACATAGTGAGACCCTGTCTCTATAAAAAAAAATTAGCTGGGCAGGGTGGCACACCCTTGTAGTCTCAAATACCAGGGAGGCTGAGGCGGGAGGATCACTTGAGCCTGGGAGGTCAAGACTGCAGTGATCCGTGGCTGTGCCACTGCACTCCAGCCTGGGCAACAGAGCAAGACTGTGTCTCAAAAACAAAAACAAAAAAAGGGAGAGCTATGAATGAGGACATACTGAATAAATATGCTGGATCCTTGAGTTCGATTTTTCTCCTCTCCTCAAATCTCTTTGTCCTCACTGGGGCAGAACTAGTCCTGGCCTCATGGGTAGCTGTTTCAACTGTTAACAGTTGTTCGAGCCTGGACACCCAAGACACTTAACAATTAGTGTCAACTCTAAGCACATGAGACACAAAAGAAGAATTTTTTTTTTTTTTTTTTTACCAAGTTTTGCCTGCATAGACTCCCGAGATCTGCCACATGAGCCTGCTTTGATGAACTCCACGATGAACTCTTTCCTGTCTCAGGGCTATAAACATGGCATTTCCTCTGCCTGGACTATTCTTCCCCCATTCTTCTCAGAACTAAATCTTACTTATCCTTCAGGTTTCAGTTTCAAAGTCATTTCCTCAGCAATCCCACATCTGAAGGATTTGAGTGATGTATGGAATTTATAGAAATGCTAATTATTATATGTAATAACAAACTCAAGCCAAAATTTTCTGGAATCATTTGTTGTAACAACAGTATTACTAACAATATGTTGACATTCACTATGCATAAATTATATTAAACAGAATAGTTCTTCCTCAAGAGACAACAATGAGAAATGAAACATGAATACAAAGTCTGAAATAGGAGACACTTGGGAAAGTCTGTTTTTCCTTTTCTAGTGTCTTTTCTAGTTTTTGCTTTTTGTTTTCATGTTCCTTCTGAGGCTCTCTTTCTCTTTTTTTTTCCTTCTTTTGTCAATGTGCTCTCTTTCCTTTGTCTTAGTGATACTAAATCTGCCCCTACAAATTCTAGCATTTATTGAAATCAAACCACATTTTTTTTCTTTTCTGGTAATCAGATCCAAATAGCCCACAGAAGAGTCATGTTTTTCTCAGATGTTGATACAACTACTACCCAACCAGCTCCTGTGACCTAGGGATCCCTTCTAGAAGAAAGAGGTACTCTAAGGCTCACATCTAGGACTCATAGCAGGCAACTCAGTAAATCATAGCCACTATTGTTCTCTGTAACAAATATCTGCTTCCCACTCCCACCTACAGACATAAAAGTATCTTTTAGGGATATCAAGTGCAATAAATAACATGTGTACAGATATTTAAAATACTTTTCATGGGCTGGGTGAGGTGGCTCATTTTATCTCTCTGAACTTCCATTTTATGATATGTAAAATGGAGATGATAATTTCTACCATGCAAGTTTGTTAACATAATTAAATGAGATCAGACCAGGCACGGTGGCTCATGCCTGTTATCCCAGCACTTTGGGAGGCCGAGGTGGGAGGATCGCTTGAGCCCAGGAGTTCGAGACCAGCCTGGGCAACATAATGAGATTCCGTCTCTACAAAAAATTAGCCAGGTGTGGTGGTGAGCACTTGAAGTTCCAGCTACTTAGGAGGCTGAGGTGGGAGGATCACTTGAGCCTGGGAAGTTGAGGCTGCAGAGAGCCATGATCACGCCACTGCACTCCAGCAAGATCCTGTCTCAAAAAAATAAATAAATAAAAATAAAAAATAAAAGTAGTTTTCATTCATGATGTCATTTAATTTTGTTTTTTTTTTTTCTTTCTTTTTTTTTTTTTTTTGAGACGGAGTTTTGCTCTTGTTGCCCAGGCTGGAGTGCAGTGGCGCAATCTCAGCTCACTGCAACCTCTGCCTCCTGGGTCCAGGCAATTCTCCTGCCTCAGCCTCCCGAGTAGCTGGAATTACAGGCGTGCACCACCACACCCGGCTAATTTTTGTATTTTTAGTAGAGACGGGGTTTCGCCATGTTGGCCAGGCTGTTCTTGAGCTCCTGACCTCAGGTGATCCACCCGCCTTGGCCTCCCAACTTGCTGGGATAACAGGTGTGAGCCACCTTGCCTGGCCTGATCTCATTTAATTATTTTAACAAACTTGCATGGTAGAAATTATCATCTCCATTTTACATATCATAAAATGGAAGTTCAGAGAGATGAAATGACTTTCCCAAGGTTATTCACCCAGTAATTCCAGAACGTAGAATCCAAATAGGGCCCAATTCCATGTTTTGTGGATTTTTTGATATAGGAGTTAAAAAGAAATTATTTAGGCAGATAGTAAGGGTGAGGAAGTCCTCGGTAAGGTTTCCCTTTTAATAAAAAGCAGCCCCCAAATAATTTATTTTCCAACAAAACGCAGACTATAAAATCAAGCCGCAGACATAAGCAAGCTGGAAGCTTGCCTGGGTGAATGCTGGCAGCTGTGACAATAGGAAAAGCCTTTCTCCCTCTTCAAAGCAAATGTGCATAAACATCCTGTATGAAATAATTCATCCTAGTGGGAAGTCATCAACCGCTCATAAGCCACTCTATCTATAGGTGATTTATATTCTAATCAGGTGTCAGAGAGTAGGCTAATTCAGGCTTTTATCATTTATTTGCCTGGGAAATTCCAAAAGACTCTAACAAGCCTTCATACCTCTTCTCTTTTCCTCCTTCAGTCCATTCTCCACACTGTTACCAGTAATGTTTTCAAGTATAGATCTGTTCTTGCCCTTCTCTACTTAAAAGTTTTCAGGCTGGGCACGATGGCTCACACCTGTAATCCCAGCAATTTGGGAGGCTGTGGTGAGTGGATTACCTGAAGTCAGGGGTTCGAGACTAGCCTGACCAACATGGCAAAAGCCCATCTCTATTAAAAATGCAACAAAATTAGCCGGGCATGGTGGTGGGTGCCTGTAATCCCAGCTACTTGGGAGGCTGAGGCAGGAGAATTGCTTGAACCTGGCAGGTGGTGGTTTTTCTAAGCCGAGATTGCACTACTGCACTCCAGCCTGGGGGAGAGCAAGACTCTGTATTAAAAAAAAAAAAAAAAAAAAAAGTCTTCCATGTGAACTAGGCACAGTGGCTCATGCCTGTAATCTCAGTGCTTTGGGAGGCCAAAGTGGGAGAATTGCTTGAGCCCAGGAGTTCAAGACCAGCCTGGGCAACACAGTGAGACTCCATCCCTACAAAACAAAAATTTTTTTAAGTCTTCTATTCGGCTGGGTGCAGTGGCTCATGCCTGTAATCCCAGCACTTTGGGAAGCCAAAGTGGGCAGATCACGAGGTCAGGAGTTCGAGACCAGACTGGCCAACATGGTGGAACCCCATCTCTACTAAAAATACAAAAATTAGCCAGGCGTGGTGGCACGTGCCTATAATCCCAGCTACTCAGGAGGCTAAGGCAGGATAATCGCTTGAACCCGGGAGGTGGAGGTTGCAGTGAGCCAAGATTGTGCCACTGCACTCCAGCCTGGGAGACAGAGCGAGATCCCATCTCAAAAAAAAAAAAAAAAAAAAAAAAAATTCTTCTATTCATCTTTCCAGGGAACATATCTGATTGGTCTTAAAAAACTAGACAATTATGTAAATGGTGGCTGGAACATCTATTTTTCTACAAAACTGAAAAAATGAACCTGGTTCTAGAAGAATATACAACAAAATAAAACATATGAAGTAGTGGAAAAAAAAGTCTTTGATGGCTCCTCTTACGGGCTGAATTGTTTTCCCATAAAAATCCATATGTTGAGGCCTGGCATGGTTGTTCATCCCTGTAATCCCAGCATTTTGGGAGGCCAAGGCAGGTGGATCACTTGATGTTAGGAGTTCAAGACTGGCCGGGCATGGTGGCTCACACCTGTAATCTCAGCACTTTGGGAGGGGGATGTGGGCGGATCACGAGGTCAGGAGTTCAAGACTAGCCTGGCCAACATGGTGAAACCCCATCTCTACTAAAAACACAAAAAAATTAGCTGGGTGTGGTGGTGGGTGCCTGTAATCCCAGCTACTTGGGAGGCTGAGGCAGGAGAATTGCTTGAAATCAGAAGGTGGAGGTTGCAGTGAGCTGAGATCGCGCCACTGCACTCCAGCCTGGGCAACAACAGCAAAACTCCATCTCAAAAAAAAAAAAAAAGGAGTTCAAGACCAGCCTGGACAACATGGTGAAACCCTGTCTCTGCTAAAAAGACAAATTAGCCGGGCGCGGTGGCACACACCTGTAATCCCAGCCACTTGGGAGGCTGAGGCAGGAGAATTGCTTGAACCCAGGAGGCAGAGGTTGCAGTGAGTTGAAATCATGCCACTGCACTCCAACCTGGGTGACAGTGAGACTCTGTCTCAAAAAAAAAAAAAAAAATTCATATGTTGAAGTTTGTTGAAGTTCTATGCCCTAGTACCTTAGAATGTGCCTGCATTTGGAGACATGGTCTTTAAAGAGGTAATTAAAGATGAGGCCATGGCCAGGTATGGTGGCTCATGCCTGTAATTCCAGAAATTTGAAAGGCCAAGGCCGGAGGATTGCTTGAAGCCAGGAATTTGAGACCACTTTGGGCATCATAGTGAGACCCCATCTCCAAAAAAAATTAGAAAAATTAGCAGGGCATGGTGGTGCACACTTGTAGTCCTAGCTACTTGGGAGGCTGGCATAGGAGGATCACTTAAGCCACAAAGTCCAAGGCTGCGGTGGGCTATGATTGCCTCACTGCACTTCAGCCTGGGAAAGAGAGTGAGACCCAGTCTCAAAGAAAAAAAAAGGCCCTAATCCAATATGACTTGCATCTTTATAAGAAGAGGAAATTTGGCCACAGACACATAAAGAAGGAAGACCAGGTGAAGACACAGATACAGGGAGAACACGGCCGTGGGCAAACCAAGGAGAGAAGAGAGAGGCTTCAGAAGAAACCAAACCTGCCAACACCTTGATCTCAGACTTCTAGCTTTCAGAACTATGAGAAAATAGATTTCTGTTGTTTAAGTCACCCAGTCTGCAGTACTTTGTTATGGTAGCCCTAACAGACTGATACAATTTCCCAATGTCTACAACATAAAATGCAAACTTCTTCTTTTCTTTTCTTTTTTTTTTTTTTGAGACAGAGTCTTGCTTTGTCACCCAGGCTGGAGTGCAGTGGTGTGATCTCGGCTCACTGTAACCTCAGCCTCCCAGGTTCAAGTGATTCTTGTGCCTCAGCCTCCTGAGTAGCTGGGATTACAGGTGTGCACCACCACACCCGGCTAATTTTTGTTTGTTTGTTTGTTTGTTTTTTGTTTTTGAGACAGAGTTTTGCTCTTGTTGCCCAGGCTGGAGTGCAGTGGCGTGATCTCGGCTCACTGCAACCTCTGCCTCCTGGGTTCAAGCAATTCTCCTGCCTGAGCCTCCTGAATAGCTGGGGTTACAGGTGCCCATGACCACGCCCAGCTAATTATTTATATTTTTAGTAGAGATGGGGTTTCACCATGTTGGTCAGGCTGGTGTTGAACTCCTGACCTCAGGTGATCCACCCACCTCGGCCTCCCAAACTGCTAGGATTACAGGCATGAGCCACCGCGCCTGGCCAATTTTTGTATTTTTTAATTTTGTATTTTAATTTCAGCCGTATCTGCTATGTCCATTCTCTTCTAACCTCTAGTTTCTTCTTTATTAGGTTTATTTCAGACTCCCAATTTTGTCTAAACATGAGTGTTCCTGTCTGGCATAAGTCTAATTTATGGAGGAGGCAGGGATTCTTTCTGTCTCCCCCACCCCATTTTCTCTTACTCATTGTTCTGTTATGCTTAGACTGTTTGTTCTTTAAAGAAGACTACTAGAGTCCAGAGTCAAAGCTAAGCGGCAAGGATCTTTACTACAAGTTCGAACCTGGTCCTTCTATTTCACCGCATACAAGAGGGCCTTGAAAAATGCAAGTGTTTGCTTTTTATAGCCTGAAAGTTACAGGGGAACAAAGGAATTCTTTTGGTTCCTGCTCTTTCAGTAAAACTTTAAACGGCTGTCCTTTTATCGGAGACTTTCCTGGTGGTGTTTGTACTGGGCTCAGGAAGTTTGAGAGATATATGGCAATATGTGGTGGGATGGGAGGATGGGATGTGTTTGTACTGGGCTTGTTTGTTTTGAGCTCGGGGCTGAGGAATGTGCCTGGCTCCTTTCATTTCCTCCTTCTTCTTTTCAGGTATTTTTAGAGCCAATCTTGGGTCTTATAAGTCTGATTCTGTTTCAGCGTTTACATGTTGGTATTGGGCTCTGAGTACTATGAGTTGTACAGTGTCAAACTTTTTTTAACGAACCGCAAAATTCTGTTAACAACACAAGGTCCTACGGTAAGCAGAAATAGTAGACTTAGCAGGGGTCCAAGGAAGGGGGCTAACAGAGAAAACATAGATGAGTTCTACCATTGGTCTGCAGCTGAAGCAAACTGCCGTGTTCTTACTTCTGTGCTTAACTTGCGTAACTGTTGGACCTGGTCTTCTACAAGCCTTGATTCATTTATGTAGAAACAACAGTCTTCTTTTAGAAACATACACGTACTTCTTTTTTCAGCAGTGAGTAGGTCTAAGGCCCTCCGGTTCTGCAAGGTTACCTGTGCTAGGGACGTGAGCTGCCGCTGGAGGGAGGCAAGGGACTTAGCTGACTCCTCCATAGCAACGGCAAATTGTTGGTACAGCTTGTTACTTTCTATGAGGGTGTGACTTAGGGCTCCTCTAGCCAGTCCGGCCGCCATGAAGGATGCGGTGAGGGAGATTCCTGCAATGAGGGGGAGAAATATGGCTTGTGCAGGTCTCGGTCTAGGGTCTGGGTGAATAACAGCACTAGTCCAGTTACTGGTATACCTTAGGAACTCGCCGGCAGTAAGTAGAGTTAACCGGGGAACTAATGTGACAGGAAGACACAGTAGGTTGGTAACAGAGGGGCTTGATAGGTTTTTAGATAATGTTCTATTACACCAGAAGAATATGCCTGACGGAGCCCTTAAGGTGATGTTAGGGGGCGTTGCAGTGATGTTGCAGAGGCTGGAATTAGTTCTTGAGAAACAGTAGGGTCTTGACTGGGGTTTAGGTATAGTGGCACGTTAGGGATAGGGGCATATGAGAGGTTTTGGTGGTTGTTAGCTTGGGCAGAGGTGGAGGATCCTCATGGCAGGGGGACAGCGGTTAGCGGTGGACGCCTTAGAGTGGCACACAGAAAGCAGCCAGACAGGCTGTGAAGTCTTGTAAGGTTGGCAAGTTCTAATCTTTCTTGCAATAATTTTAACTAGGAAAAAGGACGTAAATCTTGTGTCAGGCGGTTTTCTTGTCGCTGGATATTTCCATGGACCAGGGGCCGTACCTGCACTAGACCTTGCCACAGATAGAGGTGACTGCTAGGCCATGTGGAGGCGGAGGAGTAGTATACAGCCTCGTGTTGAGGCGTGGTCTAGCGGGAGTTCTAGGGGTCTTTAACTATTCATGTATATGAAAGGTCTCTATCTTGTCTGTGATGGAAGGGCCATCTGGTATCTCTCTGTTCTTTTCTACCTCACCATTGGTATTTATGGATGTTACAATAGTTATAAGGGCAGCCGGCACTTTGGTGCCACCAATAATGCTTACAATTGTATTTAGTCTGATCATACTTGAAGCATATTATTGGTGCCACTGGTTTGGCTACTGGGAAATCGGTAAAATTTAGTAAAATTGGGCTATTGTACCTTGAGGAGGGGCAATCTGCACTGGCCACTAGTTTCCTGGGCTTATGAGGTTGCCTAGGGTGGGTTTGGTTTTCATAAAGCCAGAATCTCCAGATAAAGGAATTAGGAGCTGGCTTTTATGTTTTCTCCAGCGGCCACTAGGGCAACCAATGTTAGAGTTAGACTACCTAACTGCATGTTTGCAGTGAGCTATGCTGCCGGCGCAGGGTGAGTTTTAAGGGGTTGTTCTTAGCTCTGTCCACAGTCCACGTGTCCGGTGCTTCAGCCGCCGCCATGATTGGCCTCAGAAGGTCGGAGGTTGGGTCCACTGGCTTGACGTGGGTGTAGTGGATCCACGACGCAATGCCTTCTACTTTCAGGGCGGTGGGTGTGGTCAGGAGTACTTGGAGTGGTCCTTTCCACCTGGGCTCTAGGGTCTCTTGTCAGTGTCGCTTAACTAGGACCTAGTCTCCTGGCTGGTACGGATGGGGTGTCGGTGGGGGACTGGTCTCATATAGCTCTTTCAGCTTGGGCCAGATTTCTTGGTGAATTTTCTGTAAGGCTTGTAAGGAAAATAAGAATTTAGAGACATTTTCTGTTTCAGACTTAAGCAGGTCATCTTTTAAGCTAGGAACTAGGGGTGGAGGTCTGCCATACATGATTTCGTAAGGGGTAAGGCCTAGTTTGTAAGGGGTATTATGGGCCTGGAACAGAGCATAGGGGAGAAGGACTACCTAATTAGCGCCAGTCTCTATAGTCAATTTAGTTAAGGTCTCTTTTAAGGTCCGATTCATCCTTTCTACCTGTCCTGAACTCTGGGGCCTGTAAGCGCAATGTAGTTTCTAATTTGCCCTAAGGATGGAAGCTAAGTCCTGACTTACTTTAGCGACGAAAGTGGGCCTATTATCTGACCTTATCTGGATGGGGAAGCCATACCTGGGAAGGATATCTTCCAGAATTTTCTTTGCTACGACTTGAGCAGTTTCTCTTTTGGTTGGGAATGCTTCAGTCCACCTTGAAAAAGTATCTACAAAGACAAGTAAGTACTGGTACTTATACTTTCCTGGCTTTATTTCAGTAAAATCTACTTCCTAGTGGATACCGGGCCTGGTTCCCCTGAGCCTTGTTCCTGCTGCAGCTTGAGATTGGGGGTATGCGTTGTTAAGCTGGCAGACTTTGCAACTTGTCACGATACTGCTGGCCGTCTCAGCTATATGTCTGATTTTGAGCTTGGAGCGTCTGATCAGGTCTATCATCCGCCGGGCCCCCAGGTGGGTGGTTCGGTGGATGTGTTCTAACACTTGTTGTCTTAATTTTTCTGGTAGGATGGTTTGGTCATTGGTATCAGTCCACTACCTATTCTGGATTTGTTTCAGGGGAAGTTTGTCAATACACTGGAGATCTTGTTCTGAATATTCAGGGAAATATGGCAAGTCCTGGGGGCCCGGGTCAGGGAGCTGGAGTGCAAGGAGTCGGCTGGGAGCCTTCGCCACATTCCTTGCAGTTTGGTCTGCCAGAAAGTTGCCTTGAGCAGTTGGAGTAGTTAGTTTCTGATGCCTTGGGCAATGTACAATGGCTAATTTTTCTGGCCTCCATAGGGCTGTTAGCAGGGCTAGGATCTCTTGCTTGTTTTTTTATCTTTTTTCTTTTAGTCGTCAGTAACCTTCGCTCCTTGTAAATGGCCTTATGTATATGCGCTGTTGCAAAAGCATATCGGCTGTCTGTATATACTGTAAGCTTTTTCCCCGCCCTTAAGGTAAGAGCTTGGGTGAGCGCTATCAGTTCGGCCTTCTGGGCCGATGTCCTTGGGGGCAGGGGTTCCGCCCAGATTACCTCAGTCTCTGAAGTTACTGCCGCTGTAGCGTACCTCTGGCCTTGATGCATGAAGCTGCTCTTATCAGTGAACCAGACGAGGTCGGTGTCAGGAAGTGGGCGGTCTTGCAGGTCTTCTCGAACTCCGTGCACCTGAGCTAGTATCTTGGTGCAGTCATGGAGTGGGGCGTCCAGGTCCGGGTTGGGCAGCAGCGAGGCAGGGTTTAAGGTCGTTGGGGGCAGGAAAATTATCTTGTGAGGATTTAGTAGTAGTCCTTGGTAGTGGGTGAGCCGGGCGTTACTTATCCATCGATTAGGTGGCTGTTTGAGTACACCTTCGATGGCATGTGGAGTAACGACCCGCAATTCTTGCCTTATGACAAGTTTATCAGCATCTTGCACCATCAGAGCCGTGGCTGCAATCATTCGGAGACAAGGGGGCAGTCTCTTACCTAGTGGCTAGCCCCTTTACAGTAAGCACATTGGTCTTTGCTCAGGTTATCATGCCGGGGGGGGCCACCTAGGTTGGGTGTACTCTGGCTGTAGATGCTCTTTCTGTACCACTGCTGCCAGGACCTTGGTCATTTTTTCAGTGGCCTTAAATTGCTTTTTCTCTGGAGTATCTCTGTTATTGTAAACCTGCTGGGCTATCTGAAGGAGGTCCTGAATCCGCTTTCTCTCTAAGTCTTCTAATTTCTGGAGTTTTCTCTTAATATCTGGGGCTGCCTGATTTACGAAAGACATTACAACAGCTGCCTGACTTCCTGGAGCCTCTGGATCTATGGGGGTGTACTGTCTAAAAGCTTCCATTAATCTTTCTAAGTAGGTAGCTGCTCTCTGTCTTTTCTTGCAGAATAGAATATACTTTAGCCAAATTAGTGGGCTTGCGAGCAGCTGCCTGGAGACCTGCCATTAGAGTCTGGCGATAAAGGTGTAGCCGTCCTCTACCTTCTGCCGTGTTGTAGTCTTACGCTGGCCTGGTCAGAGGAAAGGTTGCGTTTATGAGGTCGGGGTTGGCAGTCGGTTGACCGTCGTCCTCCGGGACCAGCTTTCTAGCTTTTATCTGTATTCTCTTTCACTTTTCCGTGGTGAACAAAATTCGGAGGAGCTGCTGACAATCATCCTAAGTGGGCTGGTGGGTGAACATGACACTTATCTAGTAAAGCCAGTAAATCTTTGGGGTTGTCTGAAAACCGAGCACTCTGAGTTTTCCAGTTATACAGATCACTGGTGGAGAATGGCCAGTACTGGAGCCTGGGGATTCCTGTGTCATCCGGGGGTCCTATTTCCTGAAGAGGTAAAGCTACCGTGGAGTCAGGCAGCTGAGGGGGGCTAGTCCACGAAGTGCGCCTTCGCGTCTTTCTTGCCGGCCTTTCAAAGTTACTTTCTTTTTCAGCGGGCCTGTGTGTGCCGGCCACCTCCTGTCCGCCTGCTCCTTCCTGCAGCTCAGCCAGGGGGGCTGGGGCCTGGGGCCCGGAGGGGTACGGAGGGGGTTCTGTGAACAGTGGGTCCTTGCTGTCAGGTAGAACAGGATGGGGGGGGCAGTTGGTTGCTTCGATTTTAGTGGTCGAGCAACCAGTGCCTTACAGGGTTCAGAGGCCAATTAGAAAGGGGACAGCCAAGGAGGCAGGTTCTTAACAAGGTCCTGCCATATGAGGATATATGGGATTTGATCTAAGTGGCCCGCACGCCTAGGTAGGAAAATCTTGGACTTTACCTTAGTGATGACAGCAAGTCGGAAGGTCCTTTCGGGCAGCCACCTCACATCAAAGGCAGGCCATTCGGAGCAACACAGAGTAATTAGCTTTCTTTTCCTGATTTCTATACTAAGATCATGGCCCTTTGCTCTAACTTCTTTGAAATTACTCGTAAGGAGAGATAGAGGAGTGCTCTGGGTATTACTTATCCTGTAATAATTTGTAGTCTTTTCCTGTAAAGGAATGTGGGTTTGAATCCTTGTAAAGGAAATCTGATCTGACTTATTAATGATATCTAATCGCAGGCGCACTTTGGCAGCCTTGGTCAGAGGCAGCTGCTGCCCGCCAAACCGGGGCAGCTCAGATCAGGCCAAACTGGGGCAGCTCAGATCAGAGACAGCTGCTGCCCGCCCAACCGGGCAGCTCAGATACGGCTGCTGCCCGCCAAACTGGGGCAGCTCAGATCAGAGACAGATGCTGCCCGCCAAACTGGGGCAGCTCAGATCAGAGACAGCTGCTGCCCACCCAACCGGGCAGCTCAGATACGGCTGCTGCCTGCCAAACTGGGGCAGCTCAGATCAGAGACAGCTGCTGCCTACCTAACTGGGCAGATCAGATACGGCTGCTGCCCACCAAACCGGGGCAGCTCAGATCAGAGACAGCTGCTGCCCACCAAACCGGGGCAGCTCAGATCAGAGACAGCTGCTGCCTGCCCAACCGGGCAGCTCAGATACGGCTGCTGCCTGCCAAACCGGGGCAGCTCAGATCAGAGACAGCTGCTGCCTACCAAACCGGGGCAGCTCAGATCAGAGACAGCTGCTGCCCGCCCAACCGGGCAGCTCAGATATGGCTGCTGCCTGCCAAACCAGGGCAGCTCAGATCAGAGACAGCTGCTGCCCGCCAAACCGGGGCAGTTCAGATCGCAAGCGCGCACCGGAAGCCCGGGTCGGAGTTAGCTGCCTGGATCGCGGTCACGCTGGGGCAGCCTAGATTAGAGACAGCTGCTGCCCGCCAAACCGGGGCAGTTCAGATCGCAAGCGTGCACCGGAAGCCCGGGTCGGAGTTAGCTGCCTGGATCGCGGTCGCGCTGGGGCAGCCTAGATTAGAGACAGCTGCTGCCTGCCAAACCGGGGCAGTTCAGATCGCAAGTGCGCACCGGAAGCCCGGGTCGGAGTTAGCTGCCTGGATCGCGGTCGCGCTGGGGCAGCCTAGATTAGAGACAGCTGCTGCCCGCCAAACCGGGGCAGCTCAGATCAGAGACAGCTGCTGCCTGCCAAACCGGGGCAGCTCAGATCAGAGACAGATGCTGCCCACCAAACCGGGGCAGCTCAGATCAGAGACAGCTGCTGCCCACCTAACTGGGCAGCTCAGATACGGCTGCTGCCTGCCAAACCGGGGCAGCTCAGATCAGAGACAGCTGCTGCCTACAAAACCGGGGCAGCTCAGATCAGAGACAGCTGCTGCCTGCCAAACCGGGGCAGCTCAGATCGCAATATAGATCAGATGAGAGCCAGGGGACGTCTCCTACCGGTCTCCGCTGGCCGTCCTATAGCGTGTCCGCCAGGACTGTGCCAGCTCCAGTTTCAGACCTCGCGAGTCACAGATTCGGATTCAGAACAGACACAGACAGACAAACGGAGACGAGCCAGCTCACCTATCAGTAGATCGATCCTAGCAGATCTGTTGACCAGGGGTCTGGTGGGCTTGGGGAATCCCGGACGGGCCCCCAGATGTTATGCCCAGACCGTTTGTTCCTTAAAGAAGACCACCAGAGTCCAGAGTCAAAGCTAAGCGGCAAGGATCTTTACTACAAGTTCGAACCTGGTCCTTCTATTTCACTGCATACAAGAGGGCCCCGAACAATGCGAGTGTTTGCTTTTTATAGCCTGAAAGTTACAGGGGAACAAAGGAATTCTTTTGGTTCCTGCTCTTTCAGTAAAACTTTAAATGGCTGTCCTTTTATCGGAGACTTTCCTGGTGGTGTTTGTACTGGGCTCAGGAAATTTGAGAGATATATGGCGATATGTGGTGGGATGGGAGGATGGGATGTGTTTGTACTGGGCTTGTTTGTTTTGAGCTCGGGGCTGAGGAATGTGCCTGGCTCCTTTCAGTTCTGATTTTCTCCTGCTGTAGAAGGGCTGCCTCTATACAACCAGTGCAGAAAATTGTGGTCAGGAGTTCAAGGCCAGCCTATGTAACCTCAAGTACACATTGTCCCATTTTAGCAACCCAAGAAGAAATTTTTTTTTCTTTCTTTTGGGAAAAGACTCTAACTAACCTTTCTGGGTCATATGCCTGCTGCTTGGACCAATTACTGTTGCCAGGGGAATGAGGAACTATGATTGTCCGGGCCTGAGACGAATTCTTCATGCTGCCCTCCCCTCTACTCCTGGCCACACATACATATACTTTGGCTAGTGGTGATGGGGTAGTAGCATCTTCCCAGACAAATTTATTAGCTATACCATACGTTAAAGTGAGTGCTGACAAAGACTTGTACACAAATGTTCACAGCAGCCTTGTATAGCTAGAAACTGGAAATGACCCAAATGTCCATCGAAAGTTGACTAGATAAACAAAGTATGGTATATAAATCTTTTTACATTAATTTTTCAAATTAGTTTTTTAATTTTTTTAGAGATTTAGTCTTGCTCTGACACCCAGGCTGGAGTGCAGTGCCATGATCATAGCTTAGTGCAGCCTTGAACTCCTGGGGTCAAGTGATCTTCCTGCCCCAGCCTCCCAAGCTGAAGGAGGCCTACCCCTGCACACCTGTAGGTATTTCTCCCAAGGTGGAGACAAGAGACTGAGAAAAGAAATAAGACACGGAGACAAAGTATAGAGGAAGAAAAGTGGGCCCAGGGGACCAGCGCTTAGCAGGTGAGGACTTGCACCAGCACTGGTCTCTGAGTTCCCTCAGTATTTATTGATCACTATCTTTACTATCTCGGCTGGGGAATGTGGCATAACTATAGGGTGATGGTGGGGAGAGGGTCAGCAGAAAAACATGTGAGCAAAAGACTCTGTGTCATCAATAAGTTTAAGGAAAGGTGCTGTGCCTGGATGTGCACGTAGGCTAGATTTATGTTTAACTTTACATAAACACCTCAGGGCAGTAAAGAGTAACAGAGCAGTATTGCCGCCATGATGTCTCACCTCCAGCCATAAGGAGGTTTTCTCCTATCTCAGAATAGAATGTGTGGTCGGTTTTATACCGAGTCATTCCATTCCCAGGCATGTGCAGGAGACAGATGCCTTCCTCTTAACTGCACAGAGGCCTTCCTCTTTCACTAATCCTCTACAGCATAGACCCTTAACAGGTGTCAGGCTGGGGGGCTGTAAGGTCTTTCCCTTCCCATGAGGCCATATCTCAGGCTGTCTCAGTGAGGGGAAACCTGAACAACACCCAGGCTTTCTTGGGCAGGGGTCCCTGCAGCCTTCTGCAGTGCATTGTGTCTCTGGTTAATAGAGAATGGAGAATGGCGATGACTTTCACCAAGTATACTGCCTGCAAACACATTTTTACCAAGGCACACCCTGCACAGCCCTAGATCCATTAAACCTTGATTGAATACAGCACACGTTTTTGTGAGCACAGGGTTGGGACAAGAGTTACAGATTAACAGCATCTCAAAGCAGAACAATTTTTCTTAGTACAGATCAAAATGGAGTTTCTTTATGTCTTCCTTTTTCTACATAGACACAGTAACAATCTGATCTTTCTTTTCCCCACACCAAGCAGCTGGGAATACAGGCAGAAGCCACCACACCCGGCTAATGTTTTGTTTTGTTTTGTTTTTTTGTAGAGACACGGTCTCGCTATGTTGCCCAGACTGCTTTCAAACTCTCCTGCCCTCAATTGATCCTCCCACCTTAGCCTCCTGAGTTACTGTAATGCCACCATGCCCAGTATTTGTTATATAAGTCTAATTAAACCTTAGCGAAAAACAGAATGAACTAATGTACAACAACATGGGTAAACCTCAAAAACATCATGCTGAGGGAAAGAAGCCAGACACAAGAGTATATAGTATATTATTCCACTTAATTGAAACTTTAGGAAAGACAAATCTAATTTATAGTGACAGAAATCCATAACAATTGCCTTGATATGTGTGTGTGCACTGGGGGCGGGGGGTATGGGATTGACTGAGAAGAGGCACAAGCGGAGTTTCTGAGGTAATATTGTGTCTGGAATTGGTTCCTTCCGGTGGGTTCTTGGTCTCGCTGACTTTCAAGAATGAAGCTGCGGACCCTCGTGGTGAGTGTTACAGTTCTTAAAGATGTTGTGTCTGGAGTTTGTTCAGATGTTCAGATGTGTCCAGAGTTTCTTCCTTCTGGTGGGTTCGTGGTCTTGCTGACTTCAGAAATGAAGCCACAGACCTTCGCAGTCAGTGTTACAGCTGTTAAAGGTGGCACGTCTGGAGTTGTTTGTTCTCCCCAGTGGGTTTGTGGTCTTGCTGACTTCTGGAATGGAACCACAGACCCTCGTGGTGAGTGTTACAGCTCATAAAGGTAGTGCTAACCCAAAGAGTGAGCAGCAGCAAGATTTATTGTGAAGAGTGAAAGAACAAAGCTTCCACACTGTGGAAGGGGACCCGAACGGGTTGCCACTGATGGCTCAGGTGGCCAGCTCTTATTCCCTTATTTGGCCCTGCCCATGTCCTGCCGATTGGTCCATTTTACAGAGTGCTGACTGGTGGGTTTACAAACCTTTAGCTAGACAGAAAAGTTCTCCAAGTCCTCACTTGATGCAGAAAGTCCAGCTGGCTTCACCTCTCAATCCCCCCTCTAAACAGGACAACCCAACTGCTGTTGGGAATTGGGCAATGACCACTCTAGCTACTTCCTGCTGGATAGGGGTGAAGAAGGGGCCCTGCAGTTGTAGTGTCCTCCAGAGGGGAACTCTTTAGGCCAGTGAAAGGGACCGCAGATTGGTCCAGGGGTCCTTGGTAGAAGTTGTTAGTTGAGCTCATTCGGGATTCCATTTGTAAGACCATCTGTAGCTTGATGGCCTCGATCGTAGAGGAAACAAATTTGACAAGGAGGTTAAAAATACAGGGCCTGAAGGCAAGTAATAGCAAGATGGCTGCCACAGGACCTAGAAAGGGGAGAAGCCACGTTGCTGAACTCCAGAGGTTGGTGTAAGAGTTTGAAGGCCATTGTCTGATTTCAGAAACCTTTTCCTGTAAACGCCGGGTGGCATCTTATACTATCCCTGACTGGTTAGTGTAAAAACAACACTCTTCCCCTAAGAAGGGGCAGAGTCCTCCTTTCTCAGCAGTGAGGAGGTCTAGGCCTCAGTGGTTTTGGAGAGTCAATGCTATCAAAGAGTCTATTTGGGATTGTAGAGTAAGGATAGAATTCGTTTTTTCTTGCAAACTGTCTGAGAAATCCTTTGACAGTGTGTGGTAGTAGGATAATACATGTTACACTGTTAACTTTTAGCAAATTTTACTTTAGTTGAAAACCTTGTAAGTTTGGGATTTTAATTTTTCTTTGCTATTAATAAAACCTTGTTCAGTTCATATTAACTCAGAATTGGTATAGATGGCTCCTTCCTGATTCTGTAAGTACTTTAAGGTTTGGCTGAGTGCAAACAGCTCACATATTTGAGCAGACCAATTATTAGGCAATTTTCCTAATTCTGCTTCTACAAGAGTTTCCTTATCACTTACTGAATACCCATTGTGTCTTTTTCCCTTAATCGCCTGGGAGGAAACATCTATCTCCTGTCCTGAAGGGAATTCCTCCTTGGTCTGGTCAGACCTTTGTATGGTAATTAATTAAGATTTAGATCCCCTGTTAGGAAACTTGCTGGGTTAAGGATTTTTGATAGGAAGGCTATGGCTTGTCAGTGGCCTCAGTGCTTTCGCGCTATACCCTTGTTTACACTAACAACAAGATGGTATTGGAGTGTTATAGGGTTACAGAGAAGGCCTTCAATTATCAATTATAGGTTTTAACTTTACCCTGGCTTTTAAAGGAATAGGGTACACTGTTTTTTCTTTACTACTTCTATCTCTTTCTCTTTGACTCCTTTGCCTCTTCCTCTATTTCCTTCTCTCTTTCTGTCTTCCCCCACCCCTTTTCTTTCTGACTCCCTCTTTGTCTTTATCACTTCATCTCTCTCTCTCACTTTCTGTCTCTGTCTCTCTCTTTAACTCTCTGTTGGTCTTTCCCTGCCCCTGCCAGCCACTTATGCTGCTGTTCTCCCCTTCTCCTTCCCTTTTGTTCTCCCCTCTCACTTCCCTTCAGCAGTGTAAGACTGCCACCTCTTTGGGGTTTTGCACTGCGTGCAGTAACTCCATCTGCCACCTCTTTGGGGTTTTGCACTGCGTGCAATAACTCCATGGTTTCCTTGTGATATTTAATGGGGGTTTCCCCAGAGGTTAGAAATTCCCTTTTTTCCATATTGCAGCATAGGCATGTAGGATTAGATAAGTATACTTACTATCTGTAGAAAAGTCTCCCAATTACAACTGAAGAGGTGGGAGAAATACCTGGTTACATGCTGTCCCAGGATTCCTCAGATGGTAACAGACCTCGAGGACAGCTGTCCGGGACAGGAGATTAACACTGAGAAAGCCGCGCCAGTGTCCAGGAAGAAGTCAATTTCCTGGCCCTTAATGGTTAAACGTACCCGGGGCTCAGTGAGGGTGATGACATGAGCTGGCGCTTGCCCCGGGCACCCTCAGTCCTGTTGTTGGATCATCTGGTTGGGGGCTTCTCGCCCAGAGAACCTTTGTCCTCTAGGGCAGCGTGCCTTCCAGTGATTGCCTCGGCATAGTGGACATGGGTGAGGGGGCAGCTTGTTTCTTGTTGGACAATCTTTTTTAAGGTGTCCTTGCACACCACTGATAACAAGCCCTACTGGGTGATTGACCTGCTCCATTTTCTCTCCTTTCTGAACCACCAAGGTTTGTTTGTCTGAGGGCCATGACTAAGGCTGCAGCCTTTCTCTGATCTTGCTTTTCCTTTTTGGCCTGTTCCTCTTGGTCTCTATTATAGAACGCTGAGGTTGCCAGGTTTAATAATGCCTCCAGATTTTGTTCAGGGCCCAGGGCTCACTTTTGGAGTTTTCTCTTGATATCTGTGGCTGATTGGGTAATAAACTTATCTTTTAGGATCAATTGGCCCTCGAGTGAGTCAGGCGATAGGGGAGTATATTTTCTTAAGGCCTCTCATAGCCACTTGAGGAAGGCAGAAGGATTTTCTTAGTTTCCCTGAGTTATGGTGGACATCATCGAATAATTCATGGGCTTTTTCCTAATTCTCCTTAATCCTTCTAGAACACAGGTCAACAGATGTTTACAACTCCAGTCCCCATGATCTGAGTTGAGGTCCCAGTGGGGATCCATACAGGGGACAGCTTGCTGACCGGTAGGGAATTTGTCCCTTTCTTCAGCTGTCATTCTATCATTTACTTGACTAAGATACCAGGTATCTCCAAACTCTCAGGCTGCAGCTAAAGCCACATTCTTTTCATTAAAGGCCAGGGTTTGATCTAACAATAGCATGACATCTCTCCAAGTGAGATCGAAGGTTTGCCCTAGACCCTGTAGGACATCTGTATACCTACCAGGATCATCTGAAAACTTCCCCAGCTCTGCCTTGATCTGCTTTAAATCAGAGAGGGAGAAGGGGACATGTGCCCAGGTTGGGCCAAATTCCCCTCCCCCTACAGCTTGAAGGGGACATAACTGATAGCCTGGAGGCTTTTGTGGTCCCTGGGAGATTTCTTTGATTGTTTCCTTCTTGGTGGGGGAGATTAGAGGAGGATTATCATTAATAGGAAGGGGAGTTATAGGGAGGCTAGGATACGGGGGTAAGCTGAGAGGTCTTCCTGTGGGATGTAAATTGCAAGCTTTGCATAGTTGCGTATTCTCCTTCAGTGAAAAGAAAGCTTGGACATAAGGTATTTCACTCCATTTGCTTTCCCTCCTACAGAAAAGGTCAAGCTGCAGGATAGTATTGTAATTTATACTTCCCTCAGGTGGCCATTTTTCCCCATCAGAGAGAGAATATTGGGGCCAAGCCATAGTGCAGAAAAAATTGAGCCACCTCTTTTTCAGGATTTGCAGGTCGAATTGGTCCCAATGGCTTAGGATGCATTTCAAGGGTGAGCCTGTTGATGCCTGAGTGTTTCCCATCTGAAAGACAAAACCACCCATGGTTTTGGTTTGTTTGTTTCTCCCCCTGCCGAAGAACCCACAACGGTCCCTGGACCCTGCTGATCAGAATAGTTGCACTCACCGACGCAGCAGCACAAACACTAGTTTTCCTCCTAGACCACAAGGAGGACCGAGGAAAGTCGGATTTACTGGCCCTTACCAATGCATTCTTAAAAACCTGTGCCCTTGCCTGTTCTCCTAGACCACAAAAAGGACCAAGAAAAATTGGATTTAGTGGCCCTTACTGACGCATTCTCAAAAACCTGTTAGAGTCCTAAGTGTTCTTCTGTTAGTATTGGGACTTTACCCCATCCTATAAAGATGTTATGCCCCAAAAATGAAGTGGAGGGCCATACTCTGAGGGAGGGAAGGGATCTCCAGGGTTGGAAGACTGATGCCTTTTGTCCTCACTTGAACAGGAAGGATATCACTTCTGAGGCTCCCCATATCCTAGCTTCAGGAATAGCTTTTGTTAGGCCTGCTAGTCTGAGGAGGGATACTAAAATTCCAGATAAGATAGTCCCCTGCCCCCAACGGGGCTTTGGGCAAAAATTGTGTCTTTCTGATTAGTGAGCCTGGGTGCCTAAAGAAGGGAATAGAGTCCTGTAGTTTATACTAGAGATCATTCTTATAGGAGAAACTAGAAAAGCACCAGAGACAAGGAGTGGTTTTTAGAAGTGGGACTAGCCTTGGAGAAGAGAGGTGAGAGGAAGTTTGTCTGACAAGCATTAGGACCCAGGAGGCAAGGGTCAGGATAGATAGGATAGATGGGCGAGTCTCACTTGGGCGACATGACTTTGAGAGTTCCACTCATGGCTGCAGTGTCAACCGACTTGTTGTTGGGACCCCAGAGCTGAATGGCTTTCCTTTCTGTCAACCCTTGGCTCAGCCCGGAAGTACAGGGAAAGCGGCAGCTGGTTCCAGGCAAACCAACGCTCCCAACTATGAAGAGTTGGGGGTTGTTAGAGAGCGCTTTCCCAGAAAGCCTGACACCCATGTCTTTAGTCTGGTGGCTGCACTAGTCGCTTTTAACTGGTCGACAGGTGCCCAGTATTTAACCCCCAAATTCTAAGGAAAAATAGGACAGAATAGCAAGTGAAAGGGTTCCAAAGGTACTCACTGCTTGGTGACTGTCCTGGTGGAGTCACCAAAATGTGTCCCATCTGGGTTGTCAAAATGTGTCCGGAATTGGTTCCTTCTGGTGGGTTCTTGGTCTAGCTGACTTCAAGAATGAAGCTGCAGAACCTCGCACTGAGTGTTATAGTTCTTAAAGATGGTGCGTCCGGAGTTTGTTCAGATGTTCAGATGTGTCCAGAGTTTCTTCCTTCCGGTGGGTTTGTGGTCTCGCTGACTTCAGAAGTGAAGCCGAAGGCCTTCACAGTGAGTGTTACAGCTCTTAAAGGTGGCACGTCCAGAGTTGTTTGTTCCTCCCATTGGGTTCATGGTCTTGCTGACTTCAGGAATGAAGCCACAGACCCTCATGGTGAGTGTTACAGCTCATAAAGTTAGTGCAGCCCCAAAGAGTGAGCAGCAGCAAGATTTATTGTGAAGAGTGAAAGAACAAAGCTCCCACACTTTGTTCGAGTTAATTAAAAAGAAAAAGAAAATTAAAAGAAAAAGAAAAAATTCTATAAATTGTTGTTGGTTACCTAGATGTATAAATTTGTCAAAAGTCACACTGTGGAAGGGGACCCGAGCGGGTTGCCGCTGCTGGCTCGGGTGGCCAGCTTTTATTCCCTTATTTGGCCCCACCCACATCCTGCCGATTGGTCCATTTTACAGAGCGCTGACTAGTCCATTTTACAGAGTGCTGATTGGTCCGTTTTTACAGAGCGCTGACTTATGCATTTACAAACCTTTAGCTAGACACAGAGCACTGATTGGTACATTTTTACAGTGTGCTGATTGGTGTGTTTACAAACCTTTAGCTAGACACAGAGTGCTGATTGGTGCGTTTTTACAGAGTGCTGATTGGTGTGTTTACAAACCTTTAGCTAGACAAAAAAGTTCTCCAAGTCCCCACTCGACCCCACTTGACCCAGGAAGTCCAGCTGGCTTCACTTCTCAATATAAAATTCTAGGCCAGGCATGGTGGCTCATGCCTATAACTCCAGTGCTGTGGGAGGCCAAGGAAGGAGGATTGCCTGAGTGCAAGAGATTGAGGCTGAAGTGAGCTATCATTGCACCACTGAACTCCAGCCTGGATGACAGAGCAAGACTCTGCCTCTAAAAGAATGAAAGAAAGAAAGAAAGAAAGAGACTAAAGATTGATCCCATAAATATGTACAATTATTAGATATCAAAGAAAAATTAAAAAGAAAAAGAAAAAATTCTATAAATTGTTGTTGGTTACCTAGATGTATAAATTTGTCAAAAGTCACCAAGACACACTTGAAATTGGTGCATTTTATTGTATATAGATTATCCTTGATAAAGGTAATTTTAAAACATATTTATATAAGTGAGTGCTGAGGCCAGGTGCTGTGGCTCACACCTGTAATGCCAACACTTTGGGAGGCTGAGGCGGGAGGATGACTTGAGGCCAGGAGTTTGAGACCAGCCTGGGCAACATGGTGAAACCCTGTCTCTATTAAAATTTCAAAAATTAGCCAGGTGTGGTGATGCATGCCTGTAATCTCAGCTACTTGGGAGGCTGAGGTGGGAGGATGGCTTCAGCCCAGGAGGCAGAGGTTGCAGTGAGCTGAGATTGTGCCACTGCATGCCAGCCTGAGTGACAGAGCCAGGCTCTGTCTCTAAATAAATAGAGGGCTGAGATATTGTGATAATAATCATAATACTGATCTTTCAGGATAAAGTCGAATCCCTCTTTAGTCAGACTTCTAACTGGTCCTGCTGCCCCATCTCTCACTGTGTCCTTTTCCTATAATATAGTTTGGCATAGCAAATTAATTGCAGTTCCCTAAAAATTCCAACCTGTTTTCCTGCCTCTGAGTCTTTACACATGCTGCTCCCTCTGCCCATCATAGTCTACCAGGCAAACAGCTCTTCTTTTAGGACTCAGCTCTAGCACCATCTGTCCTGCCTTTTTAGATTCCTTCAGGTAGAATGTACTAACCCCTCCTTTTCTTTGCGGCATACCCTGAACATTCAATTGCACGCAGGTGGGAAAGAAGTTTCTTCCACAGAAATAAGCTTAGGGGTGTTTGAAACATTTGAAAAATTGAGATTGTGCCAAAATTCCTTAAGTGTGTACTGTGTGTCTGAAACAGTATGAGATGTTTTCATCTCCTGGTTGGGACTATTTGTTCAGCAACATTTTGCATTTCTCAAGCATCTCAAACATTATCCCACATTTTTTAAATTATGAAGAACTTTCCTGCTCTTCATAAACTCATATGTATTTCAAGGGAAGTATGTATTTCATATGTATTAAACCCACATGTGTTTCAAGGGAAATTTAATCCCTGTTTGATTAATTCCCTCTGTCCATCACGGTTTTACTTTTAAGAGCTATTTGATGTTCAAGAAGCCATTAGAACCCCCATAATGTCCATTTCCGAGAAAAGTGATGTGGGTAAAATTAAGCAGAACCAAATGTTAACAAAATCGTTAAGTATTAAGCAGAATCCTAATGAGGAACATTACACTACCCTGTTTTTACTTTTCAGACTCCAATAAATCAGTGATGACTGGAGAGGCCCTCACATGTTTATTGCATATTTTCTCCCAAGGGACTCTGAGGAGTTGAGAGAAGGAATAGTTTAACGTCATTCTGTTTCCAGCAATATTTCAGTCTAGATTTTCTGAAAACCCTCAGCCACAAGATGCCTAAAATTGAGGACTAAAATATCGTAAACATTATTTTAAATGCATATTGCTCTCTGAAGAAAGTAAAAGTCTAGGATTGATCTCTCTCTCTTCCTCTCTCTCTGTCTCTCTCTCTCTCTTTCCAGAGACTAAAAATAAAGAGGGATCTAGGCCAGGCACGGTGTCTCACGCCTGTAATCCCAGCACTTTGGGAGGCCAAGGTGGGTGGATCACCTGAGGTCAGGAATTTGAGACCAGTCTGGCCAACATGGTGAAACCCCATCTCTACTAAAGATACAAAAATCAACCAGGCATGGTAGAGTACACCTGTAGTCCCAGCTACTCAGGAAGCTGAGGCAGGAGAATCACTTTAACCCAGGAGGCAGAGGTTACAGTGAGCTGAGATCACGCCATTGCCATTGCACTACAGCCTGGGGGACGGAGAGAGACTCCATCTTAAGAAAAAAAAAAAGGCTCTAAAACTGGAGGATAAACACAAATTGTTCCTAATCCTATATATAAGGGAGTGGAGGAGATTGCTTATCTCAGAAATCAAGGACCTGGTATTCTGACAGACACACAGTAATAGAAAATGAAGCAGGATATTAGAACTCAAATGTCCAGGGAAAACTTGGACCTTAGTCAAAAAATGAACTAGTTTTTCCACCATCATAGAGAAATAATGAGGAAGTATGCCTTGTTCTGCATAAAAAATTTTTAAAAAGGCTTCCTTAAGAATGTATAACCATAGGCCCACCCGCAGGTGGATTTGAGGATCATATTTACACTAACCACATGTTTTTAGAACCTTCAAGCCAAAAAATTAAAGTAAAAAATTAGTCCTACGTTGAGGTATTCGACAAGAGCAAATACTCAATCTCTCTGGAAAGACATAGCCCCAACCCAGATCACACAAAATTCACAGAAAAAGCCCTGCCAAACATAAGCTCTTAAAAATTATAAAATGTGGCCAGGCACAGTGGCTCACACCTGTAATCCCAGCACTTTGGGAGGCCAAGGCAGGCGGTTCACAAGGTCAGGAGTTCGAGACCAGCCTGGCCAACGTGGCAAAACCCTGTCTCTACTAAAAAAAAGTACAAAAATTAGCCGGGCATGGTGGTGGGTGTCTGTAATCCCAGCTACTCGGGAGGCTGAGGCAGGAGAATTTCTTGAACCGGGGAGGTGGAGGTTGCACTGAGCCAAGATCGTGCCACCGCACTCCAGCCTGGGCGACAGAGCGAGACTCCGTCTCAAAAAAAAAAAAAAAACAAAAAAAGAAAATTATAAAATGCCGCCATCACTACTAGCACTACTAGCCACTCCAATCTTTCTTTCTTTTTTATTTATTTATATTTTTATCCTGGGTACTTGCAACCCAGGATAACTGGAAAAGACATTAGAAAGGGTGTCCGTATCATAGTTTCAAAATTCTTTTCCATAATTTAAAATCTCAAAGTCATGCTCTGTTAAATTAAGTAATCCATAATCATAAAACATCTGAGTCATTTCTAGGTAAGTTAAAATACTGAAACATTAATTATTAAACATAAGTTTAAGTTTATGTACTTTGACTTTTATATGGTATGGAAATAACTAATATATTTAGATGTTAATAAACAAAAATTTAAGGCTAAAAATTACAAAATGTTTTTCATCTACAAATACTAGTATACAACAGTTCAAAATTACTTACTTCCCAGGTTTTTCACCAGAAATTAGGGTTACTAAGAGTTAAAATTGTAGTTAATATATGTAATGAAAACTGCTAGATATGAAAGAAACAATTCTATATAGACAGCATATAAAGAAAGAAGGATGTGTTTCTTATTTTAAAAAAAGTTAAAAAGAGGCTGGGCGCAGTGCCTCACGCCTATAATCCCAGCACTTTGGAAAGCCGAGGTGGGTGGGTCACCTGAGGTCAGGAGTTTGAGACCAGCCTGGGCAACATGGTGAAACCCATCTCTACTAAAAATAGAAAAATTAGCTGCGTGTGGTGGTGCGTGCCTGTAATCCCAGCTACTTGAGAGGCTGAAGCAAGAGACTCGCTTGAACCCAGGAGGTGGAGGTTGCAGTGAGCAAGGTTGCGCCACTGCACTCCAGCCTGGGCAACAGAGCAAGACTCCGTCCCAAAAAGAAAAATAAATAAATAAAAATTTTAAAAAGAGATAGAGTAATTTTTTCTTTCACATGACAAAATACCGTGTGTGGTCAAAATGATGAAGAAGAAAGAAAGTAAATTTTTGCCCTAAGCTAGAATACTCCCACCCCCCAAAAGAAATGTACAAAACTGAAGGTTTAGACAAGTTGTAAATGGTTTGGGAAAGATTAGTCTGATGAAAGAAATTTTGTGTGTGATCAAGTTAGCTAAAATTAAAAGAAAATTATTTGTAAATTTTACTAAAAATTGAACACTAATTCAAAAGCACACTGACACAAGGCCAGAGTTGGGGTCCCTATTTGAAGCAACAGGGCGTTCTTGAACATTGATTTGCTCTTTAAGAAAAATTGTAGGGCCAGGCGCGGTGGCTCACGCCTGTAATCCCAGCACTTTGGGAGGCCGAGGTGGGCGGATCACGAGGTCAGGAGATTGAGACCATCCTGGCTAACACTGTGAAACGCCATCTCTACTAAAAAAAAATACAAAAAATTAGCCTGGCGTGGTGGTGGGTGCCTGTAGTCCCAGCTACTTGGGAGGCTGAGGCAGGAGAATGTCATGAACCCAGGAGGTGAAGCTTGCAGTGAGCCGAGATCGTGCTACTGCACTCCAGCCTGGGTGACAGAGTGAGACTGTCTCAATTAAAAACAAAACAAAGCAAAACAAAAATTGTAAAACGTTTTTCTTTACCTTCCTAGTAACTGGCCTAGGAAATAGAGATTCCATTTTGTGTTTCATCAATTTCTGTGCTTTGTGCCTTTAAGATCTTTTGTCACTTTGGTTTCATTTCATAGTGACCTGTGGCCTCATTTTGATCAAGCGTTTTAAACCTTTGATATTTGACAAGCTACTCAAAATTAAATTTCAATTTTTATTTTATTTTTATTTTTTGGCGATGGAGTCTCACTCTGTGGCCCAGGCTGGAGTGCAGTGGCGCAATCTCGGCTCACTGCAACCTCTGCTCCTGGGTTCAAGCGATTCTCCTGCCTCAGCCTCCCGAGTAGCTGGGACTACAGGCGCGCACCACTGCGCCCAGCTAGTTTTTGTATTTTTTTTTAAAAGACAGGGTTTCACCATGTTGGCCAGGCTGGTCCTGAACTCCTGACCTCGTGATCCGCCCGCCTCGGCCTCCCAAAGTGCTGGGATTACAGGCATGAGCCACCGCGCCTGGCTCAAATTTTAAAATCAATTATTTTTTACCCAAACGTAGACATAACAGGAACCCCTAAGGTCTGAGAAAGACATATTAGGCTTATTTGGTATGCTAAAATCACACAGGAAGCATTGTCACATTTTAAAATGGTGTTTAACTTTGAGTTGTATTTACATAAATGTATTATTAATATTAAATTAATATTAATAACACATTATATATGTTAATATTAATGTGTTTCCCAATCATATATTCCTAAATTCTGACATGTCTTAGTATATGTTATCACAGTCATAATTATGGTTATTATATTAAATTGTTTTATGCCACACAAATAACCAAATTTCTTTGCCAATTGCATCTTTAATTATGGCTACCCTAAGTTTTTGTAGTCCACAGTTATTGTCTTTTTTTTTGAAACAGGGTTTCATGGCATGATCAGGACTCACTCTCACTGCAGTCTCGACCTCCTGGGCTCATACAATCATCCTGCCGCAGTCCCCTGAGTGGCTGGGACTACAGGTGTGCACCACTATAGCCAGCTAATTTTTTAAAAAATTTTTAGTAGAGATGAGGTCTCACTATGTTGCTCAGGCTGGTCTCGAACTCCTGAGCTCAAGCGATCCCCCCACCTTGGCCTACCAAAGTGCTGGGATTACAGGCGTGAAGCACTGTACCTGGCTCACATTGTCTTAAATCCTTCTTATAATAGGCCTAAGTACCTAGCTCCTATTTATAGTTATTCTTGTCTGCATTAACAAATGTTTTACCAGTTCTCTAACCCAGATTTTGATCACATGACACGTCTAGGTTTTTGTTTTTGTTTTTCAGAGATGGGACTCACTATACTGCTCAGGCTGGTTTCAAACTCCTAGGCTCAAGTGATCCTCCAGCCTCAGTCTCCCAAAGTGCTAGGATTACGGGCATGAGCCACCACACTCAGCCTGCTTCCAGATCTTATCCATAGACTTAACCAGTACTACCAAACGTCAATAAGAGACTCTGATAAAGATCTAACAGGTGCCTGCTTGTCCTTCTCACCCTGCTTGGTCCAAATTGTTTAAACTGGCCATAAGTCTGCCAGCCACGTGAGTCCCACTGAAGGACTAGATGGACCCACCCTAGCAACAATAAGGGACATAGCATAAGTTGGTCATCAGTGCTGCCTACAACAGGTTTCAACTAAAAGGAGGAAATGTTGAATTATGCCCCCAGTTAACAGACAAGATGGACTCCTTGCGGTTCAAAAGTAAAAGCAGACCCAAGAGGCCATGGCAGGGCAAGGGAGTGCTCATGTTCTCTGTGACCTTAGAAAGCACCGCAAAACCTGGTTTTCTGCAACCAAGTCAAAGAACAATGCCTGGAAACAACTATAGCTGGGAATTTCCCAACTGACCCCCAAGAGACCACCTGGTGCCAACCAACTAACCACCTGAAACAAGCCTATTAAGAGAGACTGGTGATTTTGGGCTTAAAGGCCATCCAATCAAGACTCTGTTCCTCATTCTCCTGATTACCCTCACCTACCATGCAGGTTTTGTGTATATAATCTCCAACTCTTCACCCACCCCAAAACTTCAGAGCACATTTTCAGTTTGCATGGAAGGCTACATCTCCTTAGTCTGCAGATTGCTTTGATAGATAGATTGATTGATTGATTGATTGGAGACTGAGTCCCGCTCTGTTGCCCAGGCTGGAGTGCAATGGCGTGATCTCGGCTCACTGCAACCTCCGCCTCCCGGGTTCAAGCGATTCTCCTGCCTCAGACTCCCGAGTAGCTGGTGTCAGGCCTCTGAGCCCAGGCCAGGCCATCGCATCCCCTGTGACTTGCACGTATATATCCAGATGGCCTAAAGTAACTGAAGATCCACAAAAGAAGTAAAAACAGCCTTAACTGATGACATTCCACCATTGTGATTTGTTCCTGCCCCACCCTAACTGATCAATGTACTTTGTAATCTCCCCCACCCTTAAGAAGGTTCTTTGTAATTCTCCCCACCCTTGAGAATGTACTTTGTGAGATCCACCCCTGCCCACCAGAGAAAAACCCCCTTTGACTGTAATTTTCCATTACCTTCCCAAATGCTATAAAACGGCCCCACCCCTATCTCCCTTTGCTGACTCTCTTTTTGGACTCAGCCCGCCTGCACCCAGGTGAAATAAACAGCCATGTTGCTCACACAAAGCCTGTTTGGTGGTCTCTTCACACGGATGCGCATGAAAGCTGGGATTACAGGTGTGTGCCACCAGGCCTGGCTAAGTTTTATACTTTTAGTAGTGATGGGGTTTCACCATATTGGCCAGGCTGGTCTCGAACTCCCGACCTCAGGTGATCTACCTGCCTTGGCCTCCCAGTGCTGGGATTACAGGTGTGAGCCACAGCGCCTGGCCAGCAGATTGGTTTTAGAAAATAAAGTTCTCCTTTTTCCTCTGCAGAGTTCATGGTCTTTTATTAAACATGCATAATAAAAATTGTGGAGGACTTTCATTTTTTGTTTCTGGAATGTTTCATTTTTTTTTTTAGCCATTATTTCCTTTGTAACCAGAAAATATAAATTTCTATTTAAAAATACTAGGTGCTTTTTTCTTCAAGATGGCAGATTAAAAGCTTTCAGCATGCATTAGCCACTTGGAAACAACAAAACAGCGCATAAAGACCAACTATGAGAGCTTTAATTCAAGAAGGAAGACAGGAATTCACTGAAATGGTAAACAATAACCCAGACCCTGGGGAGGAGAAGGTGGACAAGCAGCCTCCGTGGTGGTGTTTGGCTGATAAATGTGAGTGAAGCTCCAGTATATGACAGGGACAGTCGGTCTCCCTCTATGACTCACCTTTCCTCTACGGATCTGTGCAACCCAGGCCACGGAAAAACACTCGTTTCTCCCAAGCCCTGGGAGACAGAGAAAGGGAAAGATACTGGGAAAAGTGCAGACAGTTTCCCAGATCTGGGGCCAAGAGGAGGATGCCATTTTTATTTTTATTTTTATTTTTTGAGACGGAGTCTCGCTCTGTTGCCCAGGCTGGAGTGCAGTGGCACTATCTCGGCTCACTGCAAGCTCCGCCTCCCGGGTTCACGCCATTCTCCTGCCTCAGCCTCCCGAGTAGCTGGGACTACAGGGGCCTGCCACCACGCCCGGCTAATTTTTTGTATTTTTTTTTTAGTAGAGACGGGGTTTCACCGTGTTAGCCAGGATGGTCTCGATCTCCTGACCTTGTGATCCGCCCGCCTCGGCTTCCCAAAGTGCTGGGATTAGAGGATGCCATTTTTAATCCAGGCTCATACAAAGCCAGACATTGTTTGGCAACCTGGCAGTGGCAGCCACAGCAGGCATTTTAGTCTCACGCTAGAGATTAGAGTGCTTGCTCTGGAATGGGGGAAGGGCCCCACAGCCAGAATTGGTCACTAAGTGTGAAGAGTGCCCCAGCCATAAACACTGAATTAGGCTGTCTCCCATCATAGGACTGGAGTGAGAGGAGAGTTGCTGAAGCTGAAGTTTCTTACCAGTGGTGAGACTTGCAGCTAGGGACAGCTTTGTGACCTGGAACCAGTCTGCATGTGTCATTGCTTAGTGCCCCAACCTGCTCCCTTGGTCAGTTGGGGTATAGTGTCCCACCAGCTCCAAGAAGCAGAAGAGAGGGGCAGACCCTACACCCCTGGAGATCTAACCCTTGGTGCAGTCCACCCCTATGGGAGGGGGAACATGGCCTGCCAAAGCCCCCCTTGGGTCACAGGAAATGCAAGCTCAGCACCAGTTGCTGAAGGCAGTATCACCAAAGCCCATAAATAGACATAGAGAGAAGGTCATCTCTCTCCCCTTACCCTTGTCCTCAGTGCACTGTTGTGGACTTGACAGCGGCTGTTCCCAACAGGGCTGGGGAGCATGGGCTTAAAGAAACCACTTCTTGGGCTTCTCCGGCAGCTTCACCTTCACTGAAGGTGAATACCCTGAAGGAAAGTGCTTTTTGTGATTGATTCTCCATTGCTTCCACCCGCACACCTCCCTGATGGCTCTTACTCTTAAACACCATCTACTGGACGGCAACTGAATTATACCACTGAACAAAAGTGCATGCATCGCTACAACAAATAATGTTTCAGAAAGCCACTGCATGAACTTATCTACAACCAAGGAATCTGTACAGAGCCTTGGCACCCTGAAAACACCCAGAAATAAAGCCAATCAATCATAGACAACATACACCACAGTCATGCCAACAAGGGAAAAAAAGAATAAAAAATCAAGAAGCCACCAGGTGCAGTGGCTCATGCCTGTAATCCATCCTAGCACTTTGGGAGGTCGAGGCAGGTGGATCACCTGAGGTCAGGAGTTTGAGACCAGCATGACCAACACGGCGAAGCCCCATCTCTACTAAAAATACAAAAATTAACCGGGCATGGTGGCAGGTTCCTGTAATCCCAGCTACTCGGGAGGCTGAGGCAGGAGAATTGCTTGAACTGGGGGGGTGGAGGCGGGGGGCAGAGGTTGCAGTGAGCCGAGATCACACCACTTCATTCCAACCTGGGTGAAAGAGCAAAACTCTGTCTCAAAAAAATAATAAGAAATAATAATAAGAATCAAGAAGCCCCATCCAAATGATAGCAAAATCAAAAAAAGGAAGTGTCAGTTCCTTCAGATGAGAAGGAACCAGGGCAAGAACTCCAGGAAAACAAAAAGCCAAAGTGTTTAGCCAAAGGACCCCATTGGGTCTCAAGCAATGGATCCTAACAGATATAGAATTTAGAATATGAATGGCAAAGAAACTCAATAAGATCAAAGAGAAAGTTGAAATCCAACACAGGGAAGTCAGAAGAACTATCAAAGATTTGAAAGATAACACAGCTGTATTAAGAATGAATGAAGCAATTTCTCGAATTAAAAATTCACTAACAGAATTTCAAAATATAGCTAGAAGCCTTAACAACACACTATACTAAGTAGAAGAAAGAATTTCAGAGCTCAAAGACTGGTCCTTTGAATCAACCCAGTCAGACAAAAATAAACATAAAAAAATTTAAAAAAAATGAACAAAGCCATCAATAAATATGGGATTATATAAAGTGACCAAATTTATGACTTACTGGAATTTCTGAGAGAGAAGCACAAGTAAGCAACTTGAAAAATATATTCAAGGATATAATTCAGGAAAATTTCCCCAATCTGGCTAGAGAGTTCAATATGCAGATACAAGAAATCTAGAGAATTCCTGTGAGATAGTATGCAAGATGACCATCCTCAAGGTCCATAGTCATCAGAGTATCCAGGGTTAATGTGAAAGAAAAAATCTTAAAGGCAACTAGAGAAAAGCATCATATTACCTATAAAGGGAAAGCCATCAGACTAACAGTGAATTTCTCAGCAAAGACTTACAAACAAAAAGAGACTGGGGGCCCATTTTTAGGATTTTTTTTTTTTTCAAGTAGAGACAGGATCTTGCTCTGTTGCCCAGGCTAGAATACAGTTGTGCAATCATAGCTCACTGCAGCCTCAAACTCCTAGGCTCAAGTGATCCTCCTACGTCAGCTTCCTTAGTTGCTGGGATGACAGGTGCATGCCACAATGCCTAGCTAATCTTTTTTAACTCTTTGTAGAGACAGGGTCTCGCTTTGTTGCCCAGACTAGTTTTGAACTCCTGGCCTCAAGCAATCCTCTTCATAAATGAAGGAGAAATAAGGTATTTCCCAGACAAATAATTGCTATGAGAATTTGTCACCACCAGACCAGTCCTACAAGAGATGCTTAAGGGAGTTCTAATTGCAGAAACTAAAGAATGATGCTTGCTACCACAAAAGCACATAGCCCACAGACTCTATAAAGCAATTACACAATCAAGATTATAAAGCAATTAGATAACAACACTACAATGGCAACAAAACTTAACATATCAATATTAACCTTGAAGTAAATGGTCTAAGCACTCCACTTAAAAGACATAGAGTGGCAGCCAGGTGCAGTGGCTGATACCTGTAATCCCAGCACTTTGGGAGGCCAAGGTGGGTGGATTATGAAGTCAGGAGATCGAGACCATCCTGGCTAACATGGTGAAACCCCGTCTCTACTAAAAATACAAAAATTAGCAAGGTGTGGTGGCACGCACCTATAGTCCCAGCTACTCAGGAGGCTGAGGCAGGAAAATCACTTGAACCCGGGAGGCGGAGGTTGCACTGAGCTGAGATCGTGCCATTGAACTCCAGCCTGGGCAACAAGAGTGAAGCTCTGTCTCAGAAAAAAAAAAAAAAAAAGATATAAAGTGGCAAGTTGGATTAAAAAAAACAAGATCCATCCATTTCTTCTGTCTTTAAGAGATCCATCTCACATATAATGACACCTATATGCTCAAAGTAAAGAGACAGAGAAAGATTTATCGTGCAAATGGAAATAACAAAAAAGCATAAGGATCGCTATTCTTGTATCAGATAGAATAGACTTTAAATGAACAACAGTAAAAAAAGACAAAGAAGGGCATCACATAATGATGAAGGGTTCAATTCAACAAGAAGACCTAACTATTCTAAATATATATGCACCCAACATTGGAGCAGCCAACTTTATAGAATAATTACTTCTAGACCTAAGAAAAGACTTAGACACACAATAATAGTAGGGGAGTTCAACGCACGTTTGATATTATTAGCCACATCACAAAGGCAGAAAACTAACAATTGTAATAGCAGGCACATCATATGGCAAAAGGAGGGGAGAGAGACAGAAGTTACCACACAATGTTTTTTTTTTTTTTTCTTCCTGAGACGGAGTCTCACTCTGTCACCCAGGCTGGAGTGCAGTGGCACAATCTCGGCTCACTGCAACGTCCACCTCCTGGGTTCAAGCAATTCTCCTGCCTCAGCCTCCCCAGTAGCTGAGATTACAGGTGCGTGCTGCCACACCCAGCTAATTTTTATATTTTTAGTAGAGACGGGTTTCACCATGTTGGCCAGGCTAGTCTCGAACTCCTGACCTCGTGATCCGCCCACTTCGGTCTCCTAAAGTGCTGGGATTACAGGCATGAGCCACCACGCCCAGCCGGCGCCACACATTTTTAAATGACCAGATGTTGTGCTATTGTGAAGACAGCACCAAACCATGAGAGATCCAACCCCATGACCCAAACACCTCCCACCAGGCCCCACCTCCAGCACTGGGGATTACAATTCAATGTAAGATTTGGCCAGGGACAAATATCCAGACAATATCAGTATCTTACAGGAAATATGATAATTTACACCTTTTATTTTCTATCTTTCCCAATACTGTTATATCACAATATATTTTACTAAATCAATATTTCATGTTAACCTTATTATGACTTTCCTATACTAGTGTGGTTTACTTCTGGATCAATTAGACATATTATGATCACATTTCCTTTCTCTCTCTTTCTCTCTCTCTCCCCCTCTTTCTTTCTCTCTTTTTCTCTCCTCTTTCTCTCTTTTTCTTTCAATGGGATCTCTCTCATTCAGGCTGGTCTGGAACTCCTGAACTCAAGTGATCCTCCTACCTCAGCCTCCTGAGCAGCTGGGGTTACAGGTGCACGCCACCGTGCCCAGCTACATTTCCCTTCTTATACGATTTTTGGTTTTTCTTGGAATTAACAATTGCCTCAGTTTTTGTTTGCCAAATTTTCTGTCATTATCACTAATTCTTCCAGAATTTCCAACATAAATGTAAAAATGCCTACATTATTTTCAACACTGTCAAACATGTCAGATACTCTATCAGGTTCACTGGAAACAACCCCTTGAGCACTTCTTTCTCCAGTCTCTCTAACTCTGCATACAGCTGTCCTCTTGGGACTTCCTTCTGCTTCCTTCCTAGGTTGATCCCACTTCCTAAAACCTATTCCCTTTGTCTTTCTTTTTTATTGATACATAATATTGGTACATATTTATGGAGTACATATGATAGTTTTTTACATACATAGAATGTATAATGACCAATTCAGGGTATTTAGGATATCCATCATCTTCAGCATTTATCATTTCTGTGTGTTCAGAACATTTCAAGTTGTCTCTTCTAGCTATTTTGGAATACATAATATACTGTTGTTTAACTATAGTCACTTTACTCTGCTATTAAAAATCAGAACATATTCTTTCTATCTAACTGTATGTTTGTACCTATTAACCAAACTCTCTTCCTCCCCACTCACACACCCACACCCCTTTTAGCCTGTGGTAACTAACATTTTACTCTCTACTTTCATGAGATCAACTTTTTTTAGGCTCCCACATGAGTGAGAATATGTCATATTCGCCTTTCTGTGTCTAGCTTATTTCACTTAACATAATGACCTCCAATTCCATCCATGTTGCTACAAATTACATAATTTATTTACTTATTTATTTATTTTTGAGACAGGGTCTCACTGTGTCACCCAGGCTGGAGTGCAGTGTCGTGATCATAGCTCACTGCAGCCTTGACCTCCCAGGCTCAAGCGATCCTCCCATTTCAGCCTTCCAAGTAGCTTGGACTACAGGCACTCCACCATGCCCAGCTAATTTTTGAATTTTTTTGTAGAGATGGGGTTTTGCCATGTTGCCCAGGCTGGTCTCAAACTCCTGAGCTCAAGTGATCCACCCACCTTGGCCTCCCAAAGTGCTGGGATTGCAGGCATGAGCCACCATGCCCAGCCTAATTCATTCTTCGCACCCTGCATTTTTTTTTTTTTTTTTTTGAGACAGAGTCTCACTCTGTTGCCCAGGCTGGAGTGCAGTGGCACGATCTCGGCTCCTGCAAGCTCCGCCTCCCTGGTTCTCATGCCATTCTCCTGCCTCAGCCTCCCAAGTAGCTGGGACTACAGGTGCCCGCCACCATGCCTGGCTAATTTTTTGTATTTTTAGTAGACACGGGGTTTCACCATGTTAGCCAAGATGGTCTCGATCTCCTGACCTCGTGATCCACCCACCTCGGCCTCCCAAAGTGCCGGGATTACAGGCGTGAGCCACTGCGCCCTGTCTCCCCACCTTTTTTTTGAACGGGCTGTTGCTCTGTTGCCCAGGCTGGAGTGCAGTGGTGCAGTCATGGCACACGGCAGCCTTGAAATTCTAGGCTCAAGTGGTCCTCCTGACTCTGTCTCCTGAGTAGCTGGGACTAAAGGCACAGGCTGCCATGCTCAGCTAATTTTTTATTTTATTTTTTGTAGAGACGCGGTCTCACTGTGTTGCCCAGGCTGGTCTCGAACTCCTGGCCTCAAACAGTCCTCCCACCTTGATCTCCTAAAGTGCTGGGATTACAGGCATGAGCCAACATGCCCAGCTTTCAGTCTTTTTTACTGCCACATAATATTCCATTATGTATATATATCACATTTTCTTTCTGTCATCCACTGATGGACACAAAGTTGATTCAATATCTTTGCTATTGTGAATAGTGCTGCAATAAACATATGGGTGGAGCTATCCCTTGATATACTGATGTCTTTTCCTTTGGATAAATACTCAGTAGTGAGACTGCTACCTCGCATGGTAGTTCTACTTTTAGTTTTTTTGAGAAATCTCCATACTGTTTTCCATAATGGCTGTACTAATTTACATTCCCACCAACGGTGTGTAAGTTTCCTCTTCTCTGCATCCTGATCAGCAACTTTTTTTTTTTTTTTAAATCTTTTTCATACTAGCCATTCTAACTGGGGTGAGACAATATCTCATAGTGGTTTTGATCCCCCCCCCCTTTTTTTTTAGACAGAGTTTCTCTCTTGTTGCCCAGGCTGGAGTACAATGAGTACAATGGCACGATCTCAGCTCACTGCAACCTCTGCCTCCTGGGTTCAAGCGACTTTCCTGCCTCAGCCTCCTGAGTAGCTGGGAGTATAGGCGTGTACCACCATGCTGGCTAATTTTGTGTTTTTAATAGAGACGGGGTTTCACTATGTTGGCCAGGCTGGTCTTGAACTCCTGACCTCAGGCCCATCTTGGCCTCCCAAAGTGCTGGGATTACAGGCATGAGCCACCATGCCTGGCCTTGATTTGCATTTCTATGATGATTAGTAATATTGAGCATTTTTCATATACTTGATGGCCTTTGTATGTCTTCTTTTGAGAAATGTCTGTTCAGATCCTTTGCCCACTTTTAAAAATGGAATTGTTTTTGCTGTTGAGTTGTTTGAGTTCCATGTATATTCTGGATATTAATCCCTTGTTAGATGAATGGTTTGCAAATATTTTGTACCATTCAACAGGTTGTTTCTTCATTCTGTTGTTTCCTTTGCTGTGCAGAAACTTTTTAGTTTAAAATAGTCCCATTTGTCTATTTTTGTTTTTGTAGCCTGTGCTTTTGAGGTCTTAGTCATAAAGTCTTTGCCTAGACCCATATCCTAGAGTGTTTCCCCATGTTTTCTTCTAGTAGTTCTACAGTTTGGAGTACATTTAAGTCTTTAATGCATTTTTGAAGGGAGCCTGCCCCTCCACACCTGTGGGTATTTCTCGCAAGATGGAGACGAGAGACTGAGAAAAGAAATAAGACACGGAGACAAAGTATAGAGGAAGAAAAGTGGGCCCAGGGGACCGGCACTCAGCAAGTGAGGACCTGCACTGGCACTAGTCTCTGGTTCCCTCCATATTTATTGATCACTATCTTTACTATCTCGGCGAGGGGAGTGTGGCGGGGCTATAGGGTGAAGGTGGGGAGAGGGTCAGCAGAGGAACATGTGAGCAAAGACTCTGTGTCATAAATAAGTTTAAGAAAAGGTGCTGTGCCTGGATGTGCACAATCGCTAGATTTATGTTTAAGCTTACATAAACACCTCAGTGCAGTAAAGTGTAACAGAGCAGTATTGCCGCCATGATGTCTCACCTCCAGCCATAAGGTGGTTTTTCTCCTGTCTCAGAATAGAATATATGGTCGGTTTTACGCTGAGACATCCAATCCCAGGGACGTGCAGGAGACAGATGCCACGCTCTTATCTCAACTGCATAGAGGCCTTCCTCTTTCACTAATCCTCCTTAGCACAGACCCCTTACGGGTGTCAGGCTGGGGGGCTGTAAGTTCTTTCCCTTCCCATGAGGCCATATCTCAGGCTGTCTCAGTGGGGGGAAACCTGGACAATACCCAGGCTTTCTTGGGCAGGGGTCCCTGCAGCCTTTCACAGTGCATTGTGTCCCTGGTTAACAGAGAATGGAGAATGGCGATGACTTTCACCAAGTATACTGCCTGCAAACACATTTTTAACAAAGCACATCCTGCACAGCCCTCCCTTAAACCTTGAGTCAATACAGCACATGTTTTTGCGAGCACAGGGTTGGGACATGAGTTACAGATTGACAGCATCTCAAAGCAGAACAATTTTTCTTAGTACAGATCAAAATGGAGTTTCTTTTGTCTTCCTTTTCCTAGATAGACACAGTAACAATCTGATCTCTTTTTCTTTTCCTCACACTTCCCCCTTTTCTTTTGACAAAACTGCCATCTTCATTATGGCCTGTTCTTGATGGTTGCTGTCTCTTCGGAGCTGCTGGGTACACCTGTAGACTAACAGCAGACAGAATAGGCACACAAGGATTAATATGAAATTTACAATAGTGGAACTTCTGAGGGTTTTAACCCAAGTGGCAGGGTTAAGATTTGTGAAGCCATCAGCAGCTCCTGCGATTGCCTAAGTTCCTGGTACGAAATGTAAATGGGCTTTTGATACTTTGAAAATTTGCTCTTTTAATTTTGAAATGTCTAAAGTAAGATTATCTTCTCTTCCCTGTAGATGGTGTCTAACCATGTCCCAGTGATGCTCAGACTCATTATAGGCTCGGGGTGTAATACAAAAATCTGACGTATTCCAGTCACAGTGTAACTGAAAACGATTTCCAAGTTCATGAGCTTATCTCCCATCCAAATGACAGTTTGTCTAAGATCATTAATTGGGTTTGACAATTTTTGATCAATACCAGATTGTGAATTCCACAATCTCATAGAATTTTTTTGCCAATTGTTAACAAAGCGTACTGTCTGAACAGAAGAGTGCAATGCAACTTCTGCCACAGCAGCCGTAGCTGTGACTGCAATTAATCCCATAATCACTGCAATCAAAGTAAAAATTGTTATGCCTAGACCGTTAGTTCCTTAAAGAAGACCACCAGAGTCCAGAGTCAAAGCCAAGCGGCAAGGATCTTTACTACAAGTTCGAACCTGGTCCTTCCATTCTACAGCATACAAGAGGGCCCTGAACAATGCGAGTGTTTGCTTTTTATAGCCTGAAAGTTACAGGGGAACAAAGGAATTCTTTTGGTTCCCGCTCTTTCAGTAAAACTTTGAACGGCTGTCCTCTTATTGGAGACTTTCCTGGTGGTGTTTGTACTGGGCTCAGGAAGTTTGAGAGATATATGGCGATATGTGGTGGGATGGGAGGATGGGGTGTGTTTGTACTGGGCTTGTTTGTTTTGAGCCTGGGGCTGAGGAATGTGCCTGGCTCCTTTCATTCCCCCCCTTTCTTTTCAGGTATTTTTTAGAGCCAATCTTGGGTCTTATAAGTCTGATTCTGTTTCAGCATTTACAGGTTGGTATTGGGCTCTGAGGACTATGAGTTGTACAGTGTTAAATCTTTCTTTAACGAAAGAAAGATTCTGTTAACAACACAAGGTCCTATGGTAAGCAGAAATAGTAGACTCAGCAGGGGTCCAAGGAAGGGGGCTAACAGAGAAAACATAGATGAGTTCCACCATTGGTCTGCAGCTGAAGCAAACTGCCGTGTTCTTACTTCTGTGCTTAACTTGCGTAACTGTTGGACCTGGTCTTCCAGGAGCCTTGATTCATTTATGTAGAAACAACAGTCTTCTTTTAGAAACATACACGTTCCTCCTTTTTCAGCAGTGAGTAGGTCTAAGGCCTTCCGGTTCTGCAAGGTTACTTGTGCTAGGGATGTGAGCTGCTGCTGGAGGGAGGCAAGGGACTTAGCTGACTCCTCCATAGCAACGGCAAATTGTTGGTACAGCTTGTTACTTTCTATGAGGGTGTGACCTAGGGCTCCCCCAGCCAGTCCGGCCGCCATGAAGGATGCGGTGAGGGAGATTCCTGCAATGAGGGGGAGAAATATGGCTCGTGCAGGTCTTGGTCTAGGGTCTGGGTGAATAACAGCACTAGTCTAGTTACTGGTATACTTTAGGAACTCGCCGGCAGTAAGTAGAGTTAACCGGGGAACTAATGTGACAGGAAGACACAGTAGGTTGGTAACAGAGGGGCTTGATAGGTTTTTAGATAATGTTCCATTACACCAGAAGAATATGCCTGACGGAGCCCTTAAGGTGATGTTAGGGGGCATTGCAGTGATGTTGCAGAGGCTGGAATTAGTTCTTGAGAAACAGTAGGGAAACTTTTCTTGACTGGGGTTTAGGTATAGTGGCACGTTAGGGATAGGGGCATATGAGAGGTTTTGGTGGTTGTTAGCTTGGGCAGAGGTGGAGGATCCTCATGGCAGGGGGACAGCGGTTAGTGGTGGACGCCTTAGAGTGGCACACAGAAAGCAGCCAGACAGGCTGTGAAGTCCTGTAAGGTTAGCAAGTTCTAATCCTTCTTGCAATAATTTTAACCAGGAAAAAGGACGTAAATCTTGTGTCAGGCGGTTTTCTTGTCGCTGGATATTTCTATGGACCAGGGACCGTACCTGCACTAGACCTTGCCACAGATAGAGGTGACTGCTAGGCCATGTGGAGGCGGAGGAGTAGTGTACAGCCCCGTGTTGAGGCGTGGTCCAGCGGGAGTTCCAGGGGTCTTTAACTATCTATGTATATGAAAGGTCTTTATCTTGTCTGCGATGGAAGGGCCATCTGGGATCTATCTGTTCTTTTCTACCATTGGTATTTATGGATGTTACAATAGTTATAAGGGCAGCCAGCACTTTGGTGCCACTAATAGTGCTTACAATTGTATTCAGTCTGATCATACTTGAAGCATATTATTGGTGCCACTGGTTTGGCTACTGGGAAATCGGTAAAATTTAGTAAAATTGGGCTATTACACCCTTAGGAGGGGCAGTCTGCACTGGCCACTAATTTCCTGGGCTTATGAGGTTGCCCAGGGTGGGTTTGGTTTTCATAAAGCCAGAATCTCCAGACAAAGGGATTAGGAGCTGGCTTTATGTTTTCCTCAGCGGCCACTAGGGCGACTAATGTTAGAGTTAGACTACTTAACTGCATGTTTGCAGTGAGCTATGCTGCCGGCGCAGGGTGAGTTTTAAGGGGTTGTTCTTAGCTCTGTCCACAGTCCACGTGTCCGGTGCTTCAGCCGCCGCTGTGATTGGCCCCAGAAGGTCGGAGGTTGGGTCTACTGGCTTGACGTGGGTGTAGTGGATCCACGACACAATGCCTTCTACCTTCAGGGCAGTGGGTGTGGTCAGGAGTACTTGGAGTGGTCCTTTCCACCTGGGCTCTAGGGTCTCTTGTCAGTGTCACTTAACTAGGACCTAGTCTCCTGGCTGGTACGGATGGGGTGTCGGTGGGGGACTGGTCTCATATAGCTTTTTCAGCTTGGGCCAGATTTCTTGGTGAATTTTCTGTAAGGCTTGTAAGGAAAATAAGAATTCAGAGACATTTTCTGTTTCAGACTTAAGCAGGTCATCTTTTAAGCTAGGAACTAGGGGTGGAGGTCTGCCATACATGATTTCATAAGGGGTAAGGCCTAGTTTGTAAGGGGTATTACGGGCCTGGAACAGAGCATAGGGGAGAAGGACTACCTAATTAGCGCCAGTCTCTATAGTCAATTTAGTTAAGGTCTCTTTTAAGGTCCGATTCATTTTTTCTACCTGTCCTGAACTTTGGGGCCTGTAAGCGCAATGTAGTTTCTAATTTGCCTTAAGGATGGAAGCCAAGTCCTGACTTACTTTAGCGACGAAAGCGGGCCTATTATCTGACCTTATCTGGACGGGGAAGCCATACCTGGGAAGGATATCTTCCAGAATTTTCTTTGCTACGACTTGAGCAGTTTCTCTTTTGGTTGGGAATGCTTCAGTCTACCTTGAAAAAGTATCTACAAAGACAAGTAAGTACCGGTACCTGTACTTTCTTGGCTTTATTTCAGTAAAATCTACTTCCTAGTGGATACCAGGCCTGGTTCCCCTGAGCCTTGTTCTTGCTGCAGCCTGAGATTGGGGGTATGCGTTGTTAAGCTGGCAGACTTTGCAACTTGTCACGATACTGCTGGCCATCTCAGCTATATGTCTGATTTTGAGCTTGGAGCGTCTGATCAGGTCTATCATCTGCCGGGCCCCCAGGTGGGTCGTTCGGTGGATGTGTTCTAACACCTGTTGTCTTAATTTTTCTGGTAGGATGGTTTGGTCATTAGTATCAGTCTACTACCTATTCTGGATTTGTTTCAGGGGAAGTTTGTCAATACACTGGAGATCTTGTTCTGAATATTCAGGGAAATATGGCAAGTCCTGGGGGCCCGGGTCAGGGAGCTGGAGTGCAAGGAGTCGGCTGGGAGCCTTCGCCACATTCCTTGCAGTTTGGTCTGCCAGAAAGTTGCCTTGAGCAGTTGGAGTAGTTAGTTTCTGATGCCTTGGGCAATGTACAATGGCTAATTTTTCTGGCCTCCATAGGGCTGTTAGCAGGGCTAGGATCTCTTGCTTGTTTTTTATCTATTTTCCTTCAGCCGTCAGTAACCCTTGCTCCCTGTAAATGGCCTCATGTATACGCGCCGTTGCAAAAGCATATCGGCTGTCTGTATATACTGTCAGCTTTTTCCCTGCCTTTAAGGTAAGAGCTTGGGTGAGCGCTATCAGTTCGGCCTTCTGGGCCGATGTCCTCGGGGGCAGGGGTTCCTCCCAGATTACTTCAGTCTCTGAAGTTACTGCCGCTCCAGCGTACCTCTGGCCTTGATGCATGAAGCTGCTCTTATCAGTGAACCAGACGAGTTCAGCGTCAGGAAGTGGGCGGTCCTGCAGGTCTTCTCGAACTCCGTGCACCTGAGCTAGTATCTTGGTGCAGTCATGGAGTGGGGCATCCAGGTCCGGGTTGGGCAGCAGCGAGGCAGGGTTTAAGGTCATTGGGGGCAGGAAAATTATCCTGAGAGGATTTAGTAGTAGTCCTTGGTAGTGGGTGAGCCGGGCGTTACTCATCCATCGATTAGGTGGCTGTTTGAGTACACCTTCGATGGCATGTGGAGTAACGACCTGCAATTCTTGCCCCATGACAAGTTTATCAGCATCTTGCACCATCAGAGCCATGGCTGCAATCATTCGGAGACAAGGGGGCCACCTGGCAGCTACTGGGTCTAACTTCTTTGACAGGTAGGCAACTGGCCTCCGCCAGGGGCCTAAGTTCTGAGTTATCACCACCTTGGTGACACCTTTATTCTCATCCACGTATAAGTGGAAGGGCTTGGTAACATCAGGTAGTCCTAGTGCAGGCGCGGAGAGTAGGGCGGTTTTAATCTGTTGGAAGGCCAACTCGGCTTCGTCTGTCCAATTAAATGGCTGTTGCCTCCGTGTTGCCTGATACAAGGGTTTAGCCAGTTCTGCGAACTTAGGTATCCATAGTCTGCAAAATCCTGCCGACCCTAGGAATTCTCTCACTTGTCGGGTGGATTGTGGCCTGGGGATCTGCAGAACAGTTTGTTTCCGGGCGTCTGTTAGCCAGCGCTGCCTTCCTTTAAGCAGGTACCTTAGATATGCTACTTCTGGCTTACAGATTTGAGCTTTCTTTGCTGAGGCTCAGTAGCCTAGATTCCTCAGAGCTTGTAAGAGACCTTTGGTCCTTTGGATGCAAGCTTCTTGGGTCTCAGCAGCAATTAGGAGGTCATCAACATACTGTAGTAAAATTATTTCCGGGTGTTTACGTCGGTACTTACCTAGGTCTTCATGGAGGGCCTCATCGAACAGGGTAGGAGAGTTTTTGAATCCTTGCGGCAGCCTGGTCCATGTCAGTTGGCCACTTATGCCTTTATCAGGGTCATTCCACTTGAAGGCGAAGAGCTTTTGGCTCTGAGGGGCTAAAGGCAAACTGAAGAAAGCATCTTTCAAATCTAAAACAGTGTACTATTGATGTTTAGGGTTTAAGGTACTTAGGAGGGTATACGGGTTAGGTACAGTTGGATGTATGTTCACAACTTTCTTGTTGATTTCTCTTAAGTCTTGTACAGGTCTGTATTCTCTACTATTAGGTTTTCGTACTGGCAACAATGGAGTATTCTAGGGTGAGTGACATGGGCGAAGGACCTCTTGGTCAAGGAGCCAGCGGATATGCGGGGCAATCCCTTTCTTGGCCTCTAGGGACATCGGGTATTGGCGTACCTGCACGGGGTCTGTCCTAGGCTTAAGTTCAATAAATAAGGCAGGATGGTGTTTTGCTAGACCTAAGCCCTCCGTTTCCGCCTACGCTTCTGGATATTGCTGGAGCCAGGTTGCTATGTCCTGGTCAGGGGCTGCTTTCTCCTCGTGGAGCCAGTACTCATTTTCTAGGTTTATAGTCAGGACGGACACGGGTCGATTGTGGGAGTTGGTCACGATGGGCCCCTCAGGGAGGAAATGGATCTGTGCTCCTATTTTAGTTAGCAGGTGTCTCCTTAATAGGGGACAGGGGCTTTTAGGGATGACCAGGAAAGAATGGGTTACATTCTTGGCTCCGAGGTTTACTGTTCTTTGTGTTGTCCATGGGTATTTCTTAACTCCTGTGGCCTCTTGTACCTATGAGGATTTGGAGGATAATTTCCTATTAGTTTTAACTAAGACCGAGTGCTGTGCTCCTGTATCGACCAAGAACTGGACTGGGGACCCCTCCACTTGCAAAGTTACCTTAGGTTCGGGGAGGGGGTCCGAACCTCGTCTTCCTTAGTCTTCGTCTTGAGTGACTAGTACGGGTGTAGACTTAGGGGGTCCCTGTCCTCGTGGTTCCTTTCTGGGGCAGTCTCTTACCCAGTGGCCAGCCCCCTTACAGTAGGCACATTGGTCTTTGCTCAGATTATCATGCCGGGGGGGCCGCCTAGGTTGGGTGTACTCTGGCTGTAGATGCTCTTTCTGTACCACTGCTGCCAGGACCTTGGTCATTTTTTCAGTGGCCTTAAATTGCTTTTTCTCTGGAGTATCTCTGTTATTGTAAACCCGCTGGGCTATCTGAAGGAGGTCCTGAATCCGCTTCTTCTCTAAGTCTTCTAATTTCTGGAGTTTTCTCTTAATATCTGGGGCTGCCTGATTTACGAAAGACATTACAACAGCTGCCTGACTTCCTGGAGCCTCTGGATCTATGGGGGTGTACTGTCTAAAAGCTTCCATTAATCTTTCTAAGTAGGTAGCTGGGCTCTCTGTCTTCCTTTGCAGAATAGAATATACTTTAGCCAAATTAGTGGGCTTGCGAGCAGCTGCCCGGAGACTTGCCATTAGAGTCTGGCGATAAAGGTGTAGCCGTCCTCTACCTTCTGCCGTGTTGTAGTCCTATGCCGGCCTGGTCAGAGGAAAGGTTGCGTTTATGAGGTCGGGGTTGGCAGTCGGTTGACCGTCGTCCCCCGGGACCAGCTTTCTAGCTTCTATCTGTATTCTCTCTCGCTCTTCCGTGGTGAACAAGATTCGGAGGAGCTGCTGACAATCATCCTAAGTGGGCTGGTGGGTGAACATGACACTATCCAGTAAAGCCAGTAAATCTTTGGGGTTGTCTGAAAACCGAGCACTCTGAGTCTTCCAGTTATACAGATCACTGGTGGAGAATGGCCAGTACTGGAGCCTGGGGATTCCTGTGTCATCTGGGGGTCCTATTTCCCGAAGGGGTAAAGCCACCGTGGAGTCAGGCGGCTGAGGGGGGCTAGTCCGCGAAGTGCGCCCTCGCGTCCACCCCGCCGGCCCATCAAAGTTACTTTCCCTTTCAGCGGGCCCGTGTGTGCCGGCCGCCTCCCGTCCACCTGCTCCCTCCCGCAGCTCAGCCAGGGGGGCTGGGGCCTGGGGCCTGGAGGGGTACGGAGGGGGTTCTGTGAAAAGTGGGTCCCCGCTGTCAGGTAGAACAGGATGGGGGGCGCAGTTGGTTGCTTGGATTTTAGTGGTCGAGCAACCAGTGCCTTACAGGGTTCAGAGGCTAATTGGAAAGGGGACAGACAAGGAGGCGGGCTCTCAACAAGGTCCTGCCATATGAGGATATATGGGATTTGATCTAAGTGGCCCACACGCCCAGGTAGGAAAATCTTGGACTTTACCCTAGTGATGACATCAAGTCGGAAGTTCCTTTTGGACAGCCACCCCACATCAAAGGCAGGCCATTCGGAGTGACACAGAGTAATTAGCTTTCCTTTCCTGATTTCTATACTAAGATCATGGCCCTTTGCTCTAACTTCTTTGAAATTACTCGTAAGGAGAGATAGAGGAGTGCTCTGGGTATTACCTATCCTGTAATAATTTGTAGTCTCTTCCTGTAAAGGAATGTGGGTTTGAATCCCTGTAAAGGAAATCTGATCTGACTTATTAATGATATCTAATCGCAGGCGCACTTTGGCAGCCCTGGTCAGAGTTAGCTGCCTGGATCGCGATCGCGCTGGGGCAGCCCAGATCAGAGACAGCTGCTGCCCGCCAAACCGGGGCAGTTCAGATTGCAAGCGCGCACCGGAAGCCCGGGTCAGAGTTAGCTGCCTGGATCGCGATCGCGCTGGGGCAGCCCAGATCAGAGACAGCTGCTGCTCGCCAAACCGAGGCAGTTCAGATTGCAAGCACGCACCGGAAGCCCGGGTCAGAGTTAGCTGCCTGGATCGTGGTCGCGCTGGGGCAGCCCAGATCAGAGAGAGCTGCTGCTCGCCAAACCGAGGCAGTTCAGATTGCAAGCACGCACCGGAAGCCCGGGTCAGAGTTAGCTGCCTGGATCGTGGTCGCGCTGGGGCAGCCCAGATCAGAGAGAGCTGCTGCCTGCCAAACCGGGGCAGTTCAGATTGCAAGCGCGCACCGGAAGCCCAGGTCAGAGTTAGCTGCCTGGATCGCGATCGCGCTGGGGCAGCCCAGATCAGAGATAGCTGCTGCCCGCCAAACCGGGGCAGTTCAGATTGCAAGCGTGCACTGGAAGCCCAGGTCAGAGTTAGCTGCCTGGATCGCGATCGTGCTGGGGCAGCCCAGATCAGAGATAGCTGCTGCCCGCCAAACCGGGGCAGCTCAGATCAGAGACAGCTGCTGCCCACCAAACCGGGGCAGCCCAGATTGCAATATAGATCAGATGAGAGCCAGGGGACATCTCCCACTGGTCTCTGCTGGCCGTCTTATAGCGCATCCGCCAGGACAGTGCCAGCTCCAGTTTCAGACCTCGCGAGTCACAGATTCGGATTCAGAACAGACACAGACAGACAAACGGAGACGAGCCAGCTCACCTATCAGTAGATCGATCCTAGCAGATCCGTTGACCAGGGGTCTGGTGGGCTTGGGGAATCCCGGATGAGCCCCCAGATGTTATGCCCAGACCGTTAGTTCCTTAAAGAAGACCACCAGAGTCCAGAGTCAAAGCCAAGCAGCAAGGATCTTTACTACAAGTTCGAACCTGGTCCTTCCATTCTACAGCATACAAGAGGGCCCTGAACAATGCGAGTGTTTGCTTTTTATAGCCTGAAAGTTACAGGGGAACGAAGGAATTCTTTTGGTTCCTGCTCTTTCAGTAAAACTTTGAACGGCTGTCCTCTTATCGGAGACTTTCCTGGTGGTGTTTGTACTAGGCTCAGGAAGTTTGAAAGATATATGGCGATATGTGGTAGGATGGGAGGATGGGATGTGTTTGTACTAGGCTTGTTTGTTTTGAGCCTAGGGCTGAGGAATGTGCCCGGCTCCTTTCAAAATGAATCTTTTGAATCTATTTAGAACTCCTTTTAATACTTCAGTCAAAATATGGACAGATGGCGAAGCCTCCCACGGTCGGTCCATGGACACAGGAATCCACACGCCCTCTCTTGCTCTCACTAGTAGAATACGGTGCTGCCAATTAAAAGTCAAATCAATGCAAGTAAACAACCTACAATTTTCACAGGTTATAGTTTGGTAATCTGGTTTAATAACTATGTTTCCTACAATTAGCATATAAGGGGGTTTTACACAACTTTGCAAAGGAATTTTCAGACTGGAATTTAGGTCAATAGTATAAGATGGCTTACGGTCTTTTGTTCCTATAACTTGATTTCCAGACCAAATTCCAATGTGGTGCGAGGCCACATAAGCCTCCATAATTCTAGATGTTCAGGACCAATGACAGGACTTATTATCTTTGGTCTTGTAGCAGAGATTCCTTTTTCTCCCCATTCCCATGGGTAGGGAGATTCTAACCTTTTGTACTTATTTTTATCTAAACCTTCTCTGAAGTCACTGTTCACAGCCGGACTCACATGTGCACTGGAACAAGATTGAGTTTGTCCTGTGCAACTGCGGTAGAATTGACCTCGAGATGCCCAATCTATAATAGTTCTGAATTCATTGTTTTGTAGTATCACTGCACTATCAGCCACACATTCTTCCCAAACTAAAACTTCTGGGCTTTTTGATCCTTTGGGAATTTCCTTGGGGCAAGGCTTCCCCTTAGACTTAGATTATAATGATCTTTAATAAGAAGGGTCCTGTAAATAATTTACCTGTGGCCTGAGTGACATTCCACTCCCCATGTGATAAGTAAATCTACTGGTGGTACTGACAGTAGGTACTTCTACCAACCAATTTTGGGTTTCAGGCATTAAGCATCCTTGTGCCCTCCCTAGGCAAATAGGAGGATAATGATACTCAATTGAAATATTCATCATCATTCCTTCTTCCTCGAGTTGGGCAGGGCAACGATCCTCTATGGGGCCAGGTACCCATGCACTATTATTAACATATACTTCAATAGGATTATCCATCCATGTGACTGCCCGAATTAAGGGTGGGAAAGGCACATAGGCCCAGTAGGTATAATTAGTTGCAGCTGCTCCTGGAGACATGGGGTGACTTACCACTGTTGATACAATCATCAAAGCTGCAAGCAGCATACTCTCTGGAGTTTGTGTCACCCTTGTGTTCTCTAGGCTTTTTTCAGAGAACTGTGTCAGCTTTTTCTTTTTTTTTCTTTTTTTTAATTTTTATTGATCATTCTTGGGTGTTTCTCACAGAGGGGGATTTGGCAGGGTCATAGGACAATACTGGAGGGAAGGTCAGCAGATAAACAAGTGAACAAAGGTCTCTGGTTTTCCTAGGCAGAGGACCCTGCGGCCTTCCGCAGGGTTTGTGTCCCTGGGTACTTGAGATTAGGGAGTGGTGATGACTCTTAACGAGCATGCTGCCTTCAAGCATCTGTTTAACAAAGCACATCTTGCACCACCCTTAATCCATTTAACCCTGAGTGGACACAGCACATGTTTCAGAGAGCACAGGGTTGGGGGTAAGGTCACTGATCAACAGGATCCCAAGGCAGAAGAATTTTTCTTAGTACAGAACAAAATGAAAAGTCTCCCATGTCTACCTCTTTCTACACAGACATGGCAACCATCCGATTTCTCAATCTTTTCCCCACCCTTCCCCCCTCTCTATTCCACAAAATCGCCATTGTCATCCCAGCCTGCTCTCAATGAGCTGTTGGGCACACCTCCCAGACAGGGTGGTGGCCGGGCAGAGGGGCTCCCCACCTCCCAGCAGGGGCGGCCGGGCAGAGGCGCCCCTCACCTCCCGGACGGGGCGGCTGGCCGGGCAGGGGGCTGACCCCCCCACCTCCCTCCCGTACAGGGCGGCTGGCCGGGCGGGGGGCTGACCCCCCCACCTCCCTCCTGGACGGGGCGGCTGGCCGGGCAGAGGGGCTCCTCACCTCCCAGTAGGGGCGGCCGGGCAGAGGTGCCCCTCACCTCCCCGACGGGGCGGCTGGCTGGGCGGGGGGCTGACCCCCTCCAACTCCCTCCCGGACAGGGCGGCTGGCCAGGCGGGGGGCCGACCCCCCCATCTCCCTCCCGAATGGGGTGGCTGGCCGGGCGGGGGACTGACCCCCCCACCTCCCTCCCGGATGGGGCGGCTGGCCGGGCAGAGGGGCTCCTCACTTCCCAGTAGGGGCGGCCAGGCAGAGGCACCCCTCACCTCCCGGATGGGGCGACTGGCCGGGCGGGGGGCTGACCCCCCCACCTCCCTCCCGGATGGGGCGGCTGGCCGGGCGGGGGGCTGACCCCCCCACCTCCCTCCCAGACGGGACGGCTGGCCAGGTGGGGGGCCGACACCCCCACCTCCCTCCCAGACGGGGCAGCTGGCCTGGCAGGGGCTGACCCCCACCTCCCTCTCGGACGGGGTACCTGCCGGGTGGAGATGCTCCTCACTTCCCAGATGGGGTGGCTGCCGGGCGGAGGGGCTCCTCACTTCTCAGACGGGGCAGCTGCTCGGCGGAGGGGCTCCTCACTTCTCAGATGGGGCGGTTGCCGGGCGGAGGGTCTCCTCACTTCTCAGACGGGGTGGCTGGGCAGAGACGCTCCTCAGTTCCCAGATGGGGTCGCGGCCGGGCAGAGGCGCTCCTCACATCCCAGATGGGGTGGCGGGGCAGAGGCGCTCCCCACATCTCAGATGATGGGCGGCCGGGCAGAGACACTCCTCACTTCCTAGATGGGATGGAGGCCGGGAAGAGGCGCTCCTCACTTCCTAGATGGGATGGCGGCCGGGCAGAGATGCTCCTCACTTTCCAGACTGGGCAGCCAGGCAGAGGGGCTCCTCACGTCCCAGACGATGGGCGGCCAGGCAGAGACGCTCCTCACTTCCCAGATGGGGTGGTGGCCAGGCAGAGGCTGCAATCTCAGCACTTTGGGAGGCCAAGGCAGGCATCTGGGAGGTGGAGGTTGTAGCAAGCTGAGATCACGCCACTGCACTCCAGCCTGGGCACCATTGAGCACTGAGTGAACCAGACTCCGCCTGCAATCCCGGCACCCGGGGAGGCCGAGGCTGGCGGATCACTCGCGGCTAGGAGCTGGAGACCAGCCCGGCCAACACAGCGACACCCTGTCTCCACCAAAAAAGTACGAAAACCTGTCAGGCGTGGCGGCGCGTGCCCGCAATCGCAGGCACTTGGCAGGCTGAGGCAGGAGAATCAGGCAGGGAGGTTGCAGTGAGCCGAGATGGCAGCAGTACAGTCCAGCTTCGGCTCGGCCTCAGAGGGAGACCATGGAAAGAGAGGGAGAGGGAGACCGTGAGGAGAGGTGTCAGAGGGAGACCGTGGAAAGAGAGGGAGAGGGAGACCGTGGGGAGAGGGAGATGGAGAGGGAGAGGGAGAGGGAGAGGGAGAGCGTCAGCTTTTTCAATTGTGCCCAAGTCGGTGGCTCCGCTTTCTTGGTGGATGGCAACTTCATCTGTTCTTCCGATATCACCATTTTGTTCATCTGGTGAGTCGATGGTGCTTGACTGTGGTGTCTCCATCTCTGCAGAGGTGCTTTTCTTTGCATCCCCGATGGGTTCATTGTAGAATTTCAAATGTCTAATTGGTATCTAAACAGGAAGCTGATTTACCCCTGGTGAAACACAAACAAAATCTCTCTCCCATGTTACCACCTTCCCTATTTCCCATGTTTTATTTTTGTTGTCTTTCCACCAAATTAGTTTTCCTTCATGTGGGCTGTTCTTTTTACCAGTAAGATGTTGTTTTGCAGACGTAGTAGTCTAATTTCTATAAATGTTAAAAAAATTTAAAGTATAGAGTGCTAGATTAAGTTGCATCTGAGGAGTGGTGTACTCCTTACTGTCTCCCCCTACTTTTTTGTTTTGTTTTTTTTTTAAGCTTTTTTTTTTTTTATTGATCATACTTGGGTGTTTCTCACAGAGGGGGATTTGGCAGGGTCATAGGACAATAGTGGAGGGAAGGTCAGCAGATAAACAAGTGAACAAAGGTCTCTGGTTTTCCTAGGCAGAGGACCCTGGGGCCTTCCGCAGTGTTTGTGTCCCTGGGTACTTGAGATTAGGGAGTGGTGATGACTCTTAACGAGCATGCTGCCTTCAAGCATCTGTTTAACAAAGCACATCTTGCACCACCCTTAATCCATTTAACCCTGAGTGGACAGAGCACATGTTTCAGAGAGCACAGGGTTGGGGGTAAGGTCATAGATCAACAGCATCCCAAAGCAGAAGAATTTTTCTTAGTACAGAACAAAATGGAGTCTCCCATGTCTACTTCTTTCTACACAGACACAGCAACAATCTGATTTCTCTATCTTTTCCCCACATTTCCCCCTTTTCTATTCGACAAAACCGCCATCGTCATCATGGCCCATTCTCAATGAGCTGTTGGGTACACCTCCCAGACGGGGTGGTGGCCGGGCAGAGGGGCTCCTCACTTCCCAGAAGGGGCGGCCGGGCAGAGGCGCCCCCCACCTCCTGGACGGGGCGGCGGCCGGGCAGAGGCGCCCCCTACCTCCCTCCCGGACGGGGTGGCTGGCCGGGTGGGGGCTGCGCCCCACCTCCCTCCCAGATGGGGCAGCTGGCCGGGCAGGGGCTGCCCCCCACCTCCCTCCCGGATGGGGCGGCTGCCGGGCGGAGACGCTCCTCACTTCCCAGAAGGGGCGGCTGCCGGGCGGAGGGGCTCCTCACTTCTCAGATGGGGCAGCTGCCGGGTGGAGGGGCTCCTCACTTCTCAGACGGGGCGGCTGCCGGGCGGAGGGGCTCCTCACTTCTCAGATGGGGCAGCTGGGCAGAGACAGTCCTCACCTCCCAGATGGGGTCGCGGCTGGGCAGAGGCACTCCTCACATCCCAGACGGGGCAGTGGGGCAGAGGCGCTCCCCACATCTCAGATGATGGGCGGCCGGGCAGAGATGATCCTAACTTCCTAGACATGATGGCGGCCGGGAAGAGGCGCTCCTCACTTCCCAGACTGGGCAGCCAGGCAGAGGGGCTTCTCACATCCCAGACTATGGGCGGCCAGGCAGAGACGCTCCTCACTTCCCAGACGGGGTGGCGGCCGGGCAGAGGCTGCAATATCAGCACTTTGGGAGGCCAAGGCAGGCGGCTGGGAAGTGGAGGTTGTAGCTAGCCGAGATCATGCCACTGCACTCCAGCCTGGGCAACATTGAGCACTGAGTGAATGAGACTCCGTCTGCAATCCTGGCACCTCGGGAGGCTGAGGCTGGCAGATCACTCGCGGTTAGGAGCTGGAGACTGAAAGGAGCCGGGCACATTCCTCAGCCCCGGGCTCAAAACAAACAAGCCCAGTACAAACACATCCCATCCTCCCATCCCACCACATATCACCATATATCTCTCAAACTTCCTGAGCCCAGTACAAACACCACCAGGAAAGTCTCTGATAAGGGGACAGCCGTTCAAAGTTTTACTGAAAGAGCGGGAACCAAAAGAATTCCTTTGTTCCCCTGTAACTTTCAGGCTATAAAAAGCAAACACTCGCATTGTTCAGGGCCCTCTTGTATGCTGTGGAATGGAGGGACCAGGTTCGAACTTGTAGTAAAGATCCTTGCTGCTTGGCTTTGACTCTGGACTCTGGTGGTCTTCTTTCGGGAACTAACGGTCTGGCCATAACATCTGGGGGCTCGTCTGGGATTCCCCAAGCCCACCAGACCCCTGGTCAACGGATCTGCTAGGATCGATCTACTGATAGGTGAGCTGGCTCATCTCCGTTTGTCTGTCTGTGTCTGTTCTGAATCCGAATCTGTGACTCGCGAGGTCTGAAACTGGAGCTAGCACAGTCCTGGCGGACGTGCTATAGGACGGCCAGCGGAGACCGGTGGGAGACGTCCCCTGGCTCTCATCTGATCTAAATTGCAATCTGAACTGCCCCGGTTTGGTGGGCAGCTAACTCTGACCCGGGCTTCCGGTGCGCGCTTGCAATCTGAACTGCCCCGGTTTGGCGGGCAGCAGCTATCTCTGATCTGGGCTGCCCCAGCGCGATCGCGATCCAGGCAGCTAACTCTGACCCGGGCTTCCGGTGCGCGCTTGCAATCTGAACTGCCCCGGTTTGGCGGGCAGCAGCTATCTCTGATCTGAGCTGCCCCAGTGCGATCGCGATCCAGGCAGCTAACTCTGACCCGGGCTTCCGGTGCGCGCTTGCAATCTGAACTGCCCCGGTTTGGCGGGCAGCAGCTATCTCTGATCTGGGCTGCCCCAGCGCGATCGCGATCCAGGCAGCTAACTCTGACCAGGGCTGCCAAAGTGCACCTGTGATTAGATATCATTAATAAGTCAGATCAGATTTCCTTTACAGGGATTCTAACCCACATTCCTTTACAGGAAGAGACTACAAATTATTACAGGATAGGTAATACCCAGAGCACTCCTCTATCTCTCCTTATGAGTAATTTCAAAGAAGTTAGAGCAAGGGGCCATGATCTTGGTATAGAAATCAGGAAAGGAAAGCTAATTACTCTGTGTCGCTCCGAATGGCCTGCCTTTGATGTGGGGTGGCCACCCGAAGGGACCTTCCGACTTGCTGTCATCACTAGGGTAAAGTCCAAGATTTTCCTACCTAGGCGTGCGGGCCACTTAGATCAAATCCCATATATCCTCACATGGCAGGACCTTGTTGAGAACCCGCCTCCTTGTCTGTCCCCTTTCCAATTAGCCTCTGAACCCTGTAAGGCACTGGTTGCTCAACCACTAAAATCCAAGCAACCAACTCCCCCCCCCCATCCTGTTCTACCTGACAGCGGGGACCCACTTTTCACAGAACCCCCTCCGTACCCCTCCGGGCCCCAGGCCCCAGCCCCCCTGGCTGAGCTGTGGGAGGGAGCAGGCAGACGGGAGGTGGCCGGCACACACGGGCCCGCTGAAAGGGAAAGTAACTTTGAAGGGCCGGCGGGGCGGACGCGAGGGCGCACTTCACGGACTAGCCCCCCTCAGCCGCCTGACTCCACGGTGGCTTTACCCCTTCGGGAAATAGGACCCCCAGATGACACAGGAATCCCCAGGCTCCAGTACTGGCCATTCTCCACCAGTGATCTGTATAACTGGAAGACTCAGAGTGCTCGGTTTTCAGACAACCCCAAAGATTTACTGGCTTTACTGGATAGTGTCATGTTCACCCACCAGCCCACTTAGGATGATTGTCAGCAGCTCCTCCGAATCTTGTTCACCACGGAAGAGCGAGAGAGAATACAGATAGAAGCTAGAAAGCTGGTCCCGGGGGACGACGGTCAACCGACTGCCAAACCCGACCTCATAAACGCAACCTTTCCTCTGACCAGGCCGGCGTGGGACTACAACACGGCAGAAGGTAGAGGACGGCTACACCTTTATCGCCAGACTCTAATGGCAAGTCTCCGGGCAGCTGCTCGCAAGCCCACTAATTTGGCTAAAGTATATTCTATTCTGCAGGGAAAGACAGAGAGCCCAGCTACCTACTTAGAAAGATTAATGGAAGCTTTTAGACAGTACACCCCCATAGATCCAGAGGCTCCAGGAAGTCAGGCAGCTGTTGTAATGTCTTTTGCAAATCAGGCAGCCCCAGATATTAAGAGAAAACTCCAGAAATTAGAAGACTTGGAGGGAAAGCGGATTCAGGACCTCCTTCAGATAGCCCAGCGGGTTTACAATAACAGAGATACTCCAGAGGAAAAGCAATTTAAGGCCACTGAAAAAATGACCAAGGTCCTGGCAGCAGTGGTACAGAAAGAGCATCTACAGCCAGAGTACACCCAACCTAGGCGGCCCCCCCGGCATGATAATCTGAGCAAAGACCAATGTGCCTACTGTAAGGGGGCTGGCCACTGGGTAAGAGACTGCCCCAGAAAGGAACCACGAGGACAGGGACCCCCTAAGTCTACACCCGTACTAGTCACTCAAGACGAAGACTAGGGAAGACGGGGTTCGGACCCCCTCCCCGAACCTAGGGTAACTTTGCAAGTGGAGGGGTCCCCAGTCCAGTTCTTGGTCGATATGGGAGCACAGCACTCGGTCTTAGTTAAAACTAATGGGAAATTATCCTCCAAATCCTCGTGGGTACAAGGGGCCACAGGAGTTAAGAAATACCCATGGACAACACAAAGAACAGTAAACCTCGGAGCCAAGAATGCAACCCATTCTTTCCTGGTCATCCCTGAGAGCCCCTGTCCCCTATTGGGGAGAGACCTGCTAACTAAAATGGGAGCACAGATCCATTTCCTCCCTGAGGGGCCCGTTGTGACCAACTCCCACAATCGACCCGTGTCCGTCCTGACTATAAACCTAGAAGATGAGTAACGCCCGGCTCACGCACTACCAAGGACTGCTACTAAATCCTCTCAGGATAATTTTCCTGCCCCCAACGACCTTAAACCCTGCCTCGCTGCTGCCCAACCCGGACCTGGACGCCCCACTCCATGACTGCACCAAGATACTAGCTCAGGTGCACGGAGTTCAAGAAGACCTGCAGGACCGCCCACTTCCTGACGCCGACCTCGTCTGGTTCACTGATGGGAGCAACTTCATGCATCAAGGCCAGAGGTACGCTAGAGCGGCAGTAACTTCAGAGACTGAGGTAATCTGGGCGGAACCCGTGCCCCCGGGGACATCGGCCCAGAAGGCCGAACTGATAGTGCTCACCCAAGCTCTTACCTTAGGGGCGGGGAAAAAGCTGACAGTGTATACAGACAGCCGATATGCTTTTGCAACGGCGCATATACATGGGGCCATTTACAGGGAGCGAGGGTTACTGACGGCTGAAGGAAAAGAGATAAAAAACAAGCAAGAGATCCTAGCCCTGCTAACAGCCCTATGGAGGCCAGAAAAATTAGCCATTGTACATTGCCCAGGGCATCAGAAACTAACTACTCCAACTGCTCAAGGCAACTTTCTGGCAGACCAAACTGCAAGGAATGTGGCGAAGGCTCCCAGCCGACTCCTTGCACTCCAGCTCCCTGACCCGGGCCCCCGGGACTTGCCATATTTCCCTGAATATTCAGAACAAGATCTCCAGTGGATTGACAAACTTCCCCTGAAACAAATCCAGAATGGGTGGTGGACTGATACTAATGACCAAACCATCCTACCAGAAAAATTAGGACAACAGGTGTTAGAACACATCCACCGAACCACCCACCTGGGGGCCCGGCGGATGATAGACCTGATCAGACGCTCCAAGCTCAAAATCAGACATATAGCTGAGACGGCCAGCAGTATCATGACAAGTTGCAAAGTCTGCCAGCTTAACAATGCATACCCCCAATCTCAAGCTGCAACAGGAACAAGGCTCAGAGGAACCAGGCCCGGTATCTACTGGGAAGTAGATTTTACCGAAATGAAGCCAGGAAAGTACGAGTACCGGTACATACTTGTCTTTGTAGATACTTTTTCAGGGTGGACTGAAGCATTCCCAACCAAAAGAGAAACTGCTCAAGTCGTAGCAAAGAAAATTCTGGAAGATATCCTTCCCAGGTATGGCTTCCCCGTCCAGATAGGGTCAGATAATGGGCCCGCTTTTGTCGCTAAGGTAAGTCAGGACTTGGCTTCCATCCTTGGGGCAAATTGGAAACTACATTGCGCTTACAGGCCCCAGAGTTCAGGACAGGTAGAAAGGATGAATCGGACCTTAAAAGAGACCTTAACTAAATTGACTATAGAGACTGGCGCTAATTAGGTAGTCCTTCTCCCCTATGCTCTGTTCCGGGCCCATAATACCCCTTACAAACTGGGCCTTACCCCTTACGAAATCATGTATGGCAGACCTCCACCCCTGGTTCCTAGCTTAAAAGATGATCTGCTTAAGTCTGAAACAGAAAATGTCTCTGAATTCTTATTTTCCCTACAAACCTTACAGAAAATTCACCAAGAAATCTGGCCCAAGCTGAAAGAGCTATATGAGACCAGTCCCCCACCGACACCCCATCCGTACCAGCCGGGAGACTAGGTCCTGGTTAAGCGACACCGACAAGAGACCCTAGAGCCCAGGTGGAAAGGACCACTCCAAGTACTCCTGACCACACCCACCGCCCTGAAGGTAGAAGGCATTGCGTCGTGGATCCACTACACCCACGTCAAGCCAGTGGACCCAACCTCCGACCTTCTGGGGCCAATCACAGCGGCGGCTGAAGCACCGGACACGTGGACTATGGACAGAGCTAAGAACAACCCCTTAAAACTCACCCTGCGCCAGCAGCATAGCTCACTGCAAACATGCAGTTAGGTAGTCTAACTCTAACATTAGTCACCCTAGTGGCCGCTGAGGAAAACATAAAGCCAGCTCCTAATCCCTTTGTCTGGAGATTCTGGCTTTATGAAAACCAAACCCACCCTGGGCAACCTCATAAGCCCGGGAAATTAGTGGCCAGTGCAGATTGCCCCTCCTCAGGGTGCAATAGCCCAATTTTACTAAATTTTACCGATTTCCCAGTAGCCAAACCAGTGGCACCAATAATATGCTTCGAGTATGATCAGACTAAATACAATTGTAAGCACTATTAGTGGCACCAAAGTGCCGGCTGCCCTTATAACTATTGTAACATCCATAAATACCAATGGTGGGGTGGAAAAGAACAGATAGATCCCAGATGGCCCTTCCATCGAAGACGAGATAGAGACCTTTCATATACATGGATAGTTAGAGACCCCTGGAACTCCCGCTGGACCACGCCTCAACACGGGGCTGTATACTACTCCTCCGCCTCCACATGGCCTAGCAGTCACCTCTATCTGTGGCGGGGTCTAGTGCAGGTACAGCTCCTGGTCCATGGAAATATCCAGCGACAAGAAAACCGCCTGACACAAGATTTACGTCCTTTTTCCTGGTTAAAATTATTGCAAGAAGGATTAGAACTTGCCAACCTTACAGGACTTCACAGCCTGTCTGGCTGCTTTCTGTGTGCCACTCTAGGGTGTCCACCGCTAACCGCTGTCCCCCTGCCATGGGGATCCTCCACCTCTGCCCAAGCTAACAACCACCAAAACCTCTCATATGCCCCTATCCCTAACGTGCCACTATACCTAAACCCCAGTCAAGAAAAGTTTCCCTACTGTTTCTCAGGAACTAATTCCAGCCTCTGCAGCATCACTGCAATGCCCCCTAATATCACCTTAAGGGCTCCGTCAGGCATATTCTTCTGGTGTAATGGAACATTATCTAAAAACCTATCAAGCCCCTCTGTTACCAACCTACTGTGTCTTCCTGTCACATTAGTTCCCCGGTTAACTCTACTTACTGCCGGCGAGTTCCTAGGGTATACCGGTAACTGGACTAGTGCTGTTATTCACCCAGACCCTAGACCGAGACCTGCACGAGCCATATTTCTCCCCCTCATTGCAGGAATCTCCCTCACCGCATCCTTCATGGCGGCCGGACTGGCTGGGGGAGCCCTAGGTCACACCCTCATAGAAAGTAACAAGCTGTACCAACAATTTGCCGTTGCTATGGAGGAGTCAGCTGAGTCCCTTGCCTCCCTCCAGCGGCAGCTCACGTCCCTAGCACAGGTAACCTTGCAGAACCGGAGGGCCTTAGACCTACTCACTGCTGAAAAAGGGGGAACGTGTATGTTTCTAAAGGAAGACTGTTGTTTCTACATAAATGAATCAGGGCTTGTGGAAGACCAGGTCCAACAGTTACGCAAGTTAAGCACAGAAGTAAGAACACGGCAGTTTGCTTTAGCTGCAGACCAATGGTGGAACTCATCTATGTTTTCTCTGTTAGCCCCCTTCCTTGGACCCCTGCTGAGTCTACTATTTCTTCTTACCATAGGACCTTGTGTTGTTAACAGAATTTTGCGGTTCGTTAAAGAAAGGTTTAACACTGTACAACTCATGGTCCTCAGAGCCCAATACCAACCTGTAAACGCTGAAACAGAATCAGACTTATAAGACCAAAGATTGGCTCTAAAAAATACCTGAAAAGAAAGGGGGGGGGAATGAAAGGAGCCGGGCACATTCCTCAGCCCCGGGCTCAAAACAAACAAGCCCAGTACAAACACATCCCATCCTCCCATCCCACCACATATCGCCATATATCTCTCAAACTTCCTGAGCCTAGTACAAACACCACCAGGAAAGTCTCCGATAAGGGGACAGCCGTTCAAAGTTTTACTGAAAGAGCGGGAACCAAAAGAATTCCTTTGTTCCCCTGTAACTTTCAGGCTATAAAAAGCAAACACTCGCATTGTTCAGGGCCCTCTTGTATGCTGTGGAATGGAGGGACCAGGTTCGAACTTGTAGTAAAGATCCTTGCCGCTTGGCTTTGACTCTGGACTGTGGTGGTCTTCTTTCGGGAACTAACGGTCTGGGCATAACAAGACCAGCCCGGCCAACCCAGCGAAACCCCGTCTCCACCAAAAAAATACGAAAACCAGTTAGGCGTGGCGGCGCGTGCCTGCAATCCCAGGCACTCAGCAGGCTGAGGCAGGAGAATCAGGCAGGGAGGTTGCAGTGAGCCGAGATGGCAGCAGTACAGTCCAGCTTGGGCTCGGCATCAGAGGGAGACGGTGGAAAGAGAGGGAGAGGGAGACCGTGGGGAGCGGGAGATGGAGACAGAGAGGGAGAGGGAGGGGGAGAGGGAGAGGGAAAGGGAGAGTTCTTTTTTGTTTAACCAATTGAGTTTTGAGTGTTCTATTAGTTCTTTCAACTATGGCCTATCCTTGGGAATTATAGGGAATTCCTGTTGTATGTGTAATTTTCCACTGATTTAAGAATTTTTGGAATGTTTTACTACAGTATCCTGGCCCATTGTCAGTTTTAATTTTTTCCAGAACTCCCATGAGAGCAAAACAATATAATAAATGTCTTTTAACATGGGAAGTACTTTCTCCTGTCTCGCAAGTTGCCCATACGAAATGTGAATAAGTATCAACTGTCACATGGACAAATGATAATTTTCCAAATGAAGATACATGTGTGACATCCGTTTGCCATAACGCATTAGGACATAGACCTCTGGGATTAACTCCTGCCTCTTGAGTGGGCAGGTGTAGGACTTGACTCTGGGTGCAATGTTGTACAATATTTTTTGCCTGTTTCCATGAGATATCAAATTTATTTTTAATCCTGCTGCATTTACATGAGTCAAAGCATGAAGTTCTTGTGCTTTTATGAATGCAGATGATACCAGTAAGTCAGCTTGTTCATTTGCTTTAGTTAAAGACCCTGGTAAATTAGTGTGTGCTTGAATGTGAGTAATACAAAATGGGAAATTTCTTTTTCTCACAGTTTGTTGTAATAAATTGAACAGCTGGTTTAACTGATCATCCATACTATATTTGATTAGGGCTGTCTCAACATCCCTTGTAGCCTGTACTACATATGCAGAATCTGATACAATATTAATAGGCGGATTAAAATCTTGTAACACTGTAATGACTGTAACCAACTCTGCTCTTTGAGCCCAGTGATATTGAGTTTCGATGACTTATTCTTTTGGCCCAATGTAAGCTGCTTTTTCATTGCTGGAACCATTAGTAAACACTGTCAGAGCATTTTCTAAAGGTTCATGTCTGGTAATTTTAGGTAAAATCCAAGTAGTCAATTTTAAAAACTGGAAGGTTTTTGTTTTTGGGTAATGATTGTCAATAATTCCCACAAAATCAGCAAGACCAGTCTGCCATGTACAAGAATTGATAAAGGCTTGTCTAACCTGTTCCTTGTTTAAAGGAACAATGATTTTGTCTGGGTCACTTCCACACAATGTTATTATTCATAACCTTGCCTGACCAATTAATGTAGCTATTTGATGCAATGTAAAAGTCTTAATTGTACTGTGAGGAAGGAATGACCACCCCACAAGATCAGTATTTTGAACAATGATGCCTGTCAGAGAATGTGCAGTAGCAAAAATCAAAAGTTGGAGTGGGACCAAGGGATCTATTCTGTTTACTTGTGCTGACCAAATTTTTTCTTCAACTAATTCAATTTCTTTTGCTGCCTCTGGGGTTAATATTCTTTTACTATTTAAGTCCGGGTCCCCTCTTAAGATAGAGAACAAATTTGACATGGCATAAGTAGGAATGCCTAAAATTGGCCAAATCCAATTAATATCTCCTAGCAATTTTTGAAAGTCATTTAATGTTTTTAATGTGTCTTTTCTTATTTCTATTTTTTGTGGTTTAATTTTTCTATTTTTTACCTGCATCTATGTTAACTGGGATTGGCGGCCCTATTTTTGCGGATCTGTTGTTGTACCCCATCAATCCACCAGGTCTTAAATTGTAAAAATTAAGAAGGTGAGAGTGATGATTTGGCCAAAATTTCCCAGTCATAAGGAATAAGTCTATTTCCATGAGCAATGGAATCTAATAATGTTCTCATATAAGGAGAATTGGGTCCATACTGTTTTACTCCCTCTTTCATGTCTTTTAGCATTTTTATAGAAAAGGACTCATATCTGGCATCAGCTTGGGGAGGCCCCTTCTCCAGGTAGTATGGGCTCTAATATTACTTGAAATTAAAACGCCTCAGTATCTCTCCTTGTTTTCTTGCCTTCTCAATAATTTCATGTAATGCACCATCCTGTCCACTAGGTGGTGGTGTAGGATTAAGTCTCATAGTGGGCAGCTGAGGCTATATCGCCGTGCGTGCCCTGTGGTGCTGGAAACGTTCCTGGCTGTCCATACTGATTTTCTGGGGGGCGGCTGATACTGAAGTTCGGCTGGAGGTCAGTATTGATAGGGTACTGGCGGTTGGGTCTTACTTTCTACCAGCTGATATTGTGAATACTGTATCTGGATTGGCATTGCTGTGATAGAGACTATCCTTTTCTATCTGATATTCTCTTGGGGTTTGTACTTGTCTAACCTGCATTTGAGGTTGTAATGTTACGGGCATCTGAACTGTGGGAGGAGGAGTTGGCCATCGTGGTTTAGACTCTGATGGCCCCAATAGTTCTAGACCTTTTCCCCTCAATTTTGATGGTTCATAATATATTACCTCCTGTAATTGGTTGTAGTCAACATTTTCCGTTGACTGAGCCATTACACTCTTCTACCCTTTTTTTTTTTTTTTTTTTTTTGAGACGGAGTCTCGCTCTGTTGCCCAGGCTGGAGTGCAGTGGTGCCATCTCGGCTCACTGCAAGCTCCACCTCCCAGGTTCACTCCATTCTCCTGCCTCAGCCTCCCGAGTAGCTGGGACTACAGACACCTGCCACGACGCCCGGCTAAGTTTTTGTATTTTTTTAGTAAAGACAGGGTTTCACTGTGTTAGCCAGGATGGTCTCGATCTCCTGACCTTGTGATCCATCCGCCTCGGCCTCCCACAGTGCTGGGATTACAGGTGTGAGCCACTGCGCCCAGCCAGACTCGTCTACCTTTTTATACTGTGAACTTTCCGTTACTTTCTCGAATTCTGTCCCTGCCTCTTCCTCACAATCTATTACACAGCTTTCAGGGGCATCAGAAACTGAAACGCTATCTTCTTCTGTTTGAAATGATTCTAAACCTATTTTAATAATGGCCCAATCATTCCATACTGTAAGTGGGATGATTTTATCCTCCCTATTTGCTTGTTTTAATTCTTTGCCAATTTTTTCCCAATCTTTTAGATCTAACGTTCCCTATTCTGGAAACCATAGGCAGAATTGTTCTATTGTTTGAAATAGCATGATTAGATTTCTGTGGAGGCTCTAACTCCCCCTCTTCTTAAAATAACTTTAATAAAGCTGAGATAAGAGGCATATTTGCTTTCAGTTTGACCCATTCTTACCCTGGGTTTCTCTGAGTGCACAAGCTTACCGCAAGGCTGACCATGGAAGTCTTCGGGAATCTCTCGTCGATTTGTCTTCAATGATCACACTCTAGCGTATCTTCACCGTAGAGAAAGGAACCCACATTGGGCACCAGATGAAGAGGGCCTGCCCCTGCACACCTGTGGGTATTTCTCGCAAGGTGGAGACGAGAGACTGAGAAAAGGCAATAAGACATAGAGACAAAGTATAGCGGAAGAAAAGTGGGCCCAGGGACCGGCGCTCAGCAAGTGAGGACCTGCACTGGCACTAGTCTCTGGTTCCCTCCATATTTATTGATCACTATCTTTACTATCTCAGCGAGGGGAGTGTGGCGGGGCTATAGGGTGAAGGTGGGGAGAGGGTCAGCAGAGGAACATGTGAGCAAAGACTCTGTGTCATAAATAAGTTTAAGAAAAGGTGCTGTGCCTGGATGTGCACAATCGCTAGATTTATGTTTAAGCTTACATAAACACCTCAGTGCAGTAAAGAGTAACAGAGCAGTATTGCCGCCATGATGTCTCACCTCCAGCCATAAGGTGGTTTTCTCCTGTCTCAGAATAGAATATATGGTTGGTTTTACGCTGAGACATCCAATCCCAGGGACGTGCAGGAGACAGATGCCACGCTCTTATCTCAACCGCATAGAGGCCTTCCTCTTTCACTAATCCTCCTTAGCACAGACCCTTTACGGGTGTCGGGCTGGGGGGCTGTAAGGTCTTTCCCTCCCCAGGAGGCCGTATCTCAGGCTGTCTCAGTCGGGGGAAACCCGGACAATACCCAGGCTTTCTTGGGCAGGGGTCCCTGCGGCCTTCCACAGTGCATTGCGTCCCTGATTAATAGAGAATGGAGAATGGCGATGACTTTCACAAAGCATACTGCCTGCAAACACATTTTTTTTTTTTTTTTTTTTTTTTTGAGAAGGAGTATCGCTCTGTCGCCCAGGCTGGAGTGCGGTGGCACGATCTCGGCTCACTGCAAGCTCTGCCTCCTGGGTTCATGCCATTCTCCTGCCTCAGCCTCCCGAGTAGCTGGGACTACAGGCGCCTACCACCACGCCCAGCTAATTTGTTGTATTTTTAGTAGAGACGGGATTTCACCGTGTTAGCCAGGATGGTCTTGATCTCCAGACCTCATGATCTGCCCGCCTCAGCCTCCCAAAGTGCTGGGATTACAGGTGTGATTTTTTTTTTTTTTTTTTTTTTTTTTTTTTTTGAGACGGAGTCTTGCTCTGTCACCCAGGCAGGAGTGCAGTGGCTCAATCTCGGCTAACTGCAAGCTCCGCCTCCCAGGTTCATGCCATTCTCCTGCCTCAGCCTCCCGAGTAGCTGGGACTACAGGCGCCCGCCACCACGCCTGGCTAATCTTTTGTATTTTTAGTACAGACGGGGTTTCACCATATTAGCCAAGATGATCTCGATCTCCTGACCTCATGATCTGCCCGCCTCGGCCTCCCAAAGTGCTGGGATTACAGGCATGAGCCACTGCACCTGGCTGCAAAAACATTTTTAACAAAGCAAATCCTGCACAGCCCAAAATCCCTTAAACCTTGAGTCAATACAGCACATGTTTTTGTGAGCACAGGGTTGGGACAAGAGTTACAGATTAACAGCATCTCAAAGCAGAACAATTTTTCTTAGTACAGATCAAAATGGAGTTTCTTTTGTCTTCCTTTTTCTAGATAGACACAGTAACAGTCTGATCTCTCTTTCTTTTCCCTATACATTTTGAGTTGATTTTTTGCATATGGTGAGAGATAGGAGTTTAGTTTCATTCTTCTGGATATGGATATCCAGTTTTCCCAACAACATTTTTCCCCAATGTATGTGCTTGGTACCTTTGTCAAAAATCAATTGGCTGTACGTGGATTTATTTCTGGGTTCTCTTTTTGTTCTCTTGGTCTGTGTTTTTATATCAATACCATGCTGTTTTGGTTATTAGAGCCTTGCAGTATATTTTAAATTCAGGTGGTGTGATGCCTCTAGCTTTGTTCTTTTTGCTTAGGATTGCTTTGACTATTTGGACTTTTTGTTCCATACAAATTTTAGGATTTTTTTTTTCTGTCTTTCTTGTTTTACTAGAGCATATCCTCCAGTGCTTTCCTAAGAAAAGTTATGTGGGGATGAGGGGTAAATTTCTGATCCTTGCATGCCTAAAAATATACTGATTTATTCCTCATACTTGACTGATAATATGGCTTAGTATAGGAGTTCTAGATTGAAAACGTATTTTCTCTCAGAATTTTGAAAGCCTCCCTATATCGTCTTCTAGCCACTAATGTTACTACGGACAAAAATGCTATTCCTATTACCTGCTCTTTCATAAGTAACCTGTTGCCCTTTCCCTGCCCCCTCCTCACCTCCTATCACCAAGATTTTTGATTTTCTCTTTATCCTTTGTGTTAAAAAATTTCATGATTATGTGCCATAATGTTTTTCCTTTGTTTTGTTTTCTTTCATTATGCTGGGCACTCAGCAGGCTCTGCCACTCTGGAAACTCAGTTTCTTTGGTAATTTTCTTCCATTTCTTCTGTATTTCCAGAACTCCTGTTAATCTAATGGTCGACCTTATGGATTCATCCTCTAATTATCTTTTCTCTTTTATTTTTCCATTTGTATTTCTGTTCTACTTTCTGAGAGATTTCCTCAACTTTATATATTAAGACTTAGATAAATTATTTATTTTTCTATTATTATTATTTGAGAACAGGTCTTGCTGTATTGCCCAGGCTGGAGTGCAGTGGCATGATCATAGCTCACTGCAGCCTCCATCTCCTGGGCTTGAGCAGCCCTCCTGACTCAGCCTCCTAAGTAGCTGGGACCACATGCATGAGCCACCACAGCTGGCTAATTTTTTTTCTTTTTTTTATTATTTATTTATTTATTTATTTATTTATTTATTATTTTTTTGAGATGGAGTCTCGCTCTGTTGCCCAGGCTGGAGTGCAGTGGTGTGATCTCGGCTCACTGCAAGCTCTGCCTCCTGGGTTCATGTCATTCTTCCGCCTCAGCCTCCCTAGTAGCTGGGACTACACGTGTTCGCCATCATGCCCGGCTAATTTTTTGTATTTTTAGTACAGATGGGGTTTCACCATGTTAGCCAGGATGGTCTCGATCTCCTGCCCTCGTGATCCGCCCGCCTCGGCCTCCCAAAGTGCTGGGATTACAGGCGTGAGCCACTGAACCAAGCCTAATTTTTCTTTTTAAAAGAATGTTTAGCAGAGAAGAGGTCTATCTAATATTGCCCAGGTTGGTCTTGAACTCCTGGCTTTAAACAATCCTTCTACCTTGGCTTCTCAAAGTGCTGGGATTACAGGCATGAGCCATAATGCCCAGCCAATTTTTCTATTATATTTTTAATTCCCCAGAGCTGTTACTTATTCTATTTTTTTTAGAGCATTTTATCTTTGCTTTATGGATGCAGTATTTTCTATTATCTCTCATAGACTGCTTATTGTTTTTTAAAAATATTTTTCTGTTCTCTTCAGTTTCTGTTCCCTTTGAGTTTCTTTTTTCTCTATTTGATGCTGTCTTTCCTGGTGGAGGTTTATCTTAAATATCTGGTGACCCTTTGTTGTCTCTTCATATTTAAGAGTGAGTCACTAAGTATTTGGAAGCTCTATGTTAACAGGAAGTTTATCTGTAGGATGATAAAGTCGGTACCTAGGTGTTTTGTTGGGGGACCTCAAATATCAGTATGTATAGATCTTTCCTCTGGGGTTAATTAATTAAAATTAATTCCCTGATATCTTGCCTGGAGAATACAAGCCTTGCTGTCAGCATTCCTGGAGTAAATTTCAGCAGGAGGACTGAGTGCGCTTCACCATTCAGCATGTAGACAATTCATCTAATCTCTGTTTTCAGTCTGAAATCCTCCTACCTTAGCCTCCCTGCTATTATATCTTTAGCTGTGCCTGGTATCTCAGTGTCTGGAACTTCTCTACCTCAATTTTGTCCCAGGGGCTGCTAGGGAGATGAAAGGGTAGTTGTCTAAGTGAGTAGGATGGAGAAAAAGACCTGGCAGTTTCACTTCCTATAAAGGCTTTCAGCCAAACCCTCTCTCTTCTGCCTCTCACATCACCTCTGATCTGCTCTGTCCCAGTCCTGACACTCTAGTGTTCTGCAGTACGAATCTGTTTGTCCCTTGTTAGTATAACCCTCAGCAAACATTTAGAATTGTTTTCTCAGCTCAGCTATGGTTTTCCATCTTCCAAAAATGTGTTGATATCCTTAATCTGCTATTGATTTCTTTCTTATTCTCTTTGTCTGTAGACTGGTAACCCTAAAAATGTTAACTCACTGTCACTTCAGTGATTTGGGGAGTGAACAGGGATAAACATATGTGTTTAATCTGTCCAAGCATAAACAGAAGTGCAAGACTGTCAAGATGTCCACTCTTTGCTCCTATTAAAAAAAGTTAGAACCAGAAAATTCATAGATATGGCTGGGCGAGGTGGCTCACGCCTGTAATCCAGCACTTTGGGAGGCCAAGGCGAGTGGATCATGAGGTCAGGAGTTCAAGATCAGCCTGGCCAAGATGATATAACCCCATTTCTACTAAAAATACAAAAATTAGCCGGGCACAGTGGCAGGCGACTGTAATCCCTCCCAGCTACTTGGGAGGCTGAGGCAGAAGAATCGCTTGAAGCTGGGGGACAGAGGTTGCAGTGAGTCGAGACTGCACCACTGCACTCCAGCCTGGGCGACAGAGTAAGACTCTGTCTCAAAAAAAAAAAAAAAAAAAAAAGAAAGAAAGAAAATTCATAGGTAAAATATAGATAAAATTCTACTCTCATACGCCAATGTGGAAAAAGTAGGAGTCTGAGATTTGCGGTACATGTGTCCAAGCCCTGTTATTATCATTTACTGGTCTGAAGCTAGGTAAGTTAAATTTTCTGACCATCTGTTTCCTCATCTGTAAAGTAGTGATAATCATCCCTAGATAGTCTATCTTACTTGTAATGATGAAGTAAAATAATTGATATAAATATATAAACATCAAATATATATCATTTATCATAAACTCTATTAGAAGTAGGCACAGTTAAATATATTTTCAGAGGCACTGTAACATAGTAGAAAGAATATGGGCTTCAGATTCACACAGACTTGGGCTCAAATTCCATCTCTGTTACTCACTGGGTTATGTTGGGTAAGTGACTTACACTCTCTGAGCCTTCGTTAACCTGTTTATAAAATGGGTATAATACTTTTAACCTGACAAGGCTGTTGTTGAGTATTAAATGAGATAATGCATGTAACATCTATAGGGCCTGACACTTAGTAAGTACTCAACAGATATTAATTCTTCCATGTTGGCCCCTAATTTGAGACCAGCTTTTTTTTTTTTTTTTCCCCAGGCTTAATTCAGTTTGTTTTTCTTGTATAAAAACCCTATGCTGTAGCCACAGCTGGAGCCTGGGTCCTCTGCATGGAGACTCTGGTGTGGGTCTTGACGAGGTGGTCAGTGAATTCCTGATAGGGAGACTTGGTGAATATAGTCTCCTTCCAGAGGTCGAGGGTCAGGTAGCTGTAGGTCTTAGAGATGGTGTCAAAGGTGGCCTTGGCGAAGTTGCCAGGGTGGCAGTGCAGCCCCTGGCTGAGGTGTGGCAGTCATCAATACCAGCCATCATGAGGAGCTTCTTGGGCACAGGTGCGGAGACGATGCCAGTGCCCCTGGGTGCAGGGATGAGGTGCACCAGCACAGAGCCGCAGCGGCCTGTCACCTTGCAAGGGACGGTGTGGGCTTGCCCATCTTGTTCCGCAGTAGCCTCTGCGCACGGGGACAATGGAGTGCTTGGTCAGGATGACGGACCCGCGGATGGCAGTAGCCACCTCCTTGGAGCACTTAACGCACAGACCGACGTGGCCATTGTAGTCCCCGATGGCAACAAACGCCTTGAACCTGGTGCGCTGGCCGGCGCGGGTCTGCTTCTGCACCGGCATAATCTTCAAACCCTCTTCCTTGAGAGAGGACCCCAGGAAAAAGTCAATGGTCTCAGATTCCTTGATGGGCAGGGAGAAGAGACATCCTCCAGGTACTTGATCTTCATGTCCTTGACCAGGTGGCCCAGCTTGGTGACGGGCATCTACTCCTTATCCTCGGCCTTGCCTCTGCGAGCTCCATGGCCTCGGCTACGGCCCCGTCCACGGCCGTGACCCTGGCCCCGGATGCCACCGCCGAAACCTCCGCGGAAGCCACCGCGGTTCCCCATCCCTCCCAGGGCTGCGGGGGCCTCCGCCCGGCCTCCGCCCGGCCTCCGCCCGACCTCCGCACCCCACGCCCTGCCCCCCTGCACAGGCGTCATCCGCCATTTGGGGATTTGTTGAAGAAGAGCTTTTTTATACTAACATGAAAATCCTGAGCTTGTATTTCATTAGTTCATGCTAAACTACATTGATAATTAGCATCTTAGATCATCAATAGTCCTCATAAAAGTTTATTTAGTTGCTGTTTTCCCAGGACCAAATTATAAGGTGAATAGCCCAAATTAAAAGGATTCCTCATACAAGACCTTTGAAGTCAATTGGCTATTGCTGAGGCATCTTTAGCATTTCATTATGAAATAAGATGTGAAACTTGTAACAAATATCAAGAGATCAGAGGCTCTGGAATATTGAGAACAACTACAACTCAAAAAATTATTTTAAACGTTTGTTTTTTTGGTTTTTATTTGATCCTCATACAAATCTAGACTCCACAGTCTTTTTTATCCTGTTTAAAGATGAATTAACAGAAACAATGAGTAAAGAAGCTTCCTTTACTCAACTTCCTTGAGTACTTCCTTGAGTTTCAAGGAAGTCTCAAATTCCTTGAGACTGATCTATCTGTGGAAAACAACCAAGAACTCCAACCTTGGTCTTTTGTCTCCCAGTTTAGTGCTCTCTTTTTAAAAAATATGGTAAAATACAAATACCATAAAATTTATCTTTTCAACTATTTTTAAGTATATTCACATTGTTGTACAACCAATTTCCAGAACTCTTTCCATCTTGCAAAACTGGAACTCTGTACCTATTAGACAACAACTCTCTCTTCCCCCCTCTCTCCCTAGCCCCTAGCAACCGCCATTCTACTTTCTCTTTCTATGAATTTGACTATTCTAGGTACCTCAAATAAATGGGATAACACAGTATTCGTCTTTTTGTGGCTAGCTTATTTCACTAAGCATAATGTTCTTGAGGTTCATCCATATTGTGGCATGTATCAGAATTTCCTTCCTTTTTAAGGCTGAATGATATTCTATTGTATGTACACACCATATTTTGATTACCCATTCATCCACTGATGGACACCCGGGGTGCTTCCCAGGTATGAATAATGCTGTTGTGAACATGGACATAAAAATATCTCTTTGAGACACTGCTTTCAGTTTTTATTTTTATTTTTTTTCTGAGACAGAGCTTCGCTCTTGTTGCCCAGGCTGGAGTGTGATGGCACGATCTCAGCTCACTGCAACCTCTGCCTCCTGGGCTCAAGTGTTTCTCCTGCCTTAGCCTCCTGAGTAGCTGGGATTACAGGCGCCGGCCACCATGTCTGGCTAATTTTTTGTATTTTTAGTAGAGATGGGGTTTTACCATGTTGACCATGGCTGGTCTCAAACTCCTGACCTCAGGTGATCCGCCCGCGTCAGCCTCCCAAAGTGCTGGGATTACAGGTGTGAGCTACCATGCCCAGCCCTTTCAGGTTTTTTTTTTTTGTTTTTTTATTTTTATTTTTTAAATATACGTAGTAATTGAATTGTTAGATTATATGGTAATTCTGTTTAAAAATGTTTGAGGAACAACCATACTCTTTTCCATAGGGCTGCATCATTTTACAGTCCTGCCAACATACACAAGCGTTCCAGTTTTTCCACATCTTGATAATATGTGTCATTTTCTGGAGGTTTTTTTTTTTAATTAATAGCAATTCTACTGGGTGTAAGGTAGTATCTGATTGTGGTTTTCTTAAGAGTTTTGAAGTCTTCTGTACAGATGGCAAGATACTAAGTAACCTTGGATAACATCATCAAAAAACATTCATATTCTTTTTTTTTTATTATTTTTTTAAAGAGAACAGGGTCTTGCTGTTACCCAGGGTGGAGTGCAGTGGTGTGATCATAACTCACTGCAGCCTCGAACTCCTGAGCCCAAGAGATTCTCTTGCCTCAGCCTCTTGATTAGTTGGGGCCACTGGCACATGCCACCATGCCCGGCTAATTTTTTTTAAATTACTTTTTTGTAGAGACAGGGTCTCACTATGCTGTCCAGGCTGGTCTCAAACTCCTGGCCTCAAGCAGTCCTCCTACTGTGGCCTCCCAAAGTGTTGGGATTACAGACATGAGCCACTGCACCCAGCCTCAACAAATGTTTACTGAGCTCCTAATAGGTGCTATGCACTGTGCTGGGTACTGGGGTTATAAGTCTCTTAAGAGCAAGGGAGAAAGATGGGCAATGAATAGTGACCAAGGTGCTGAGTGTATACAAGGTACACTTAATTACTTCTTACTGAAAGTCTGCTAATCTTTCAAGAAGACTATCAGGTGCTTTTATGGCTCACGCCTGTAATCCCAGCACACTGGGAGGCCGAGGTGGGAGAATCACTTGAGGCCAGGACTTTGAGACCAGCTGGGGCAACACAGTGAGACCCCCATCTCTACAATTTTTTTTTTTAATTAGCTGGGTGTGGAGGTACTTGCCTGTAGTCCTAGCTACTTGAGAGGATAAGGCAGGAGGATTGCCTGAGCCCAGAAGTTTGAGGCTGCAGTGAGCCATGATCATGCCACTGCACTCCAGCCTAGGTGACAAAGTGAGACCCTGTCTCAAAAAAGCAAAAACAAAAACTGATCACCTCCTTTTATAGTGAATCATAAAAGGAGTATGTAAAACATATTTATTTCCTATGCTCACATCCAATTATTCCAAACAGAATACAGCTGGGAGGTTTTCCCATCCTCTCTTGGGAAGGAGGCGACATTCAAGAAGTGAAGACTGGTGCAAGTTAGTAATTAGCACTTATACCTATCACCCCATATGGGTGCCTGCATTCACAAACATGTGCTAGGTTTTGGGAAAGCAAAGAAATATGAGTAAGGTACAGATCCCGCCCTCCAGGATCTCAAAGACAGCTACAACATAATATAAGAGCTGTAATAGAAAAAAGACAAGTAGAGAGAAAGGAATCATTTTTTTCCCTTGTAGAGAAATCAAAGGCTTCTTTAAAAAAGTAAAGTCTAGATCTGGATCTTAAAGGATGACAGGAGTTCATCAGATTCCGGGAACAGGAGGGAAGGACGTTCTAGAGAGGGAACAGCATGGAAAAAATGAAATGGCACAGCATGTTTATGAAATATTAAATGATTTAGTATGACTGAAACAGCATACACAACTGAGAATGGTAAGAAGGGTAGACAGTAGCATGGTGAGAGGGGCTTGGAGGCAGACTGTGGAAATCTATTCTTCTGAAGGTAACACAGAATTAACTGATTTTTAGGCAAGGGAGCAGCTTGATTAGTGTTTTTTTCCCGGCCCCAGGAAACTCGATGGGCTAGATGGAGGATGAACTGGAGTTATAAGAGAACCAAGAAAAAGATATGGGAGAAGGAGGTCAGGAACTAACCAAATAAGATCTCAAAGACCCTTGTTTTGTTCCACAGCAGTCATTGAGGATGACTTGTTGTGAAAAATACCCAGAGCTTTTTATTTGTTACAGAGACAGGGTCTCACTATATTGCCCAGGCTGCTCTCAAACTCCTGAGTTCAAGTGATCCTCCTGCCTCAGCCTCCCAAAGTGCTGGGATTGCAGGCATGAGCCACCATGCCCAGCCATTCAAAGACTCCTGGAGCAGAGCACCAGAGCTGAGGAACTCACGTATTTGGCCTCCAAAACCAGAAATCTGATTTTCCTAAAGCATGTATCATGGAACAGATACTTGAGGATTGATTCACAATAACCAAATTCATAAGAGATTGTGGTATAAAGGATAATCCTAATTTACTAATGTACATTCATTCATTCATCAAATAGTTGTAAAGAACCTACTTTGTGCGAAGCATTATTCTAAGGAACTAGGGACATAGCTGTCATTAACAATTTCCTATCCTCACAGTTACAGTCTCTGTGGAATATAACATAGAATGTATGTTTCCAGTGAGTAAAATATTTGTTTGCTGTCTAGAGCATTTCCTTCCCAGTGCAAAGGAACCAAGGATTTTAAGTCACTAATGAAAATGTTATTTGGCAAATAATCTTCTGATCATTTGAAAAAAGAGATGGTATTAAGACCCATTTCATTCAGGTCACAGGTAAGGCCTGAGCTTATCTTCGCTCTAGAACAAGTATACCTCCCTAATGACTAGCTTTTAACCATGTTCTTTGGATTCATAATTTCTCTATCCTGAACATTGCTGAATGGAATAAGCCATCCTGGCTTATTCTTCTCCTTCTGGGTTCCAAGTAAACCATTTCAATTCTAACATATTCTTTCAGACATATTATAATACAACTGAGATTAATTACGTTAGCTTTGGTCATTTTTACTATATATGATGAAATAAAGGCTCCAACCTCAACTATTTCATTGTAAGCAATGTAATTTTGGGGACTAATGGGTTTTCAACCATTAATTCAGTAAATATTTATCAAATATTTATTTATTATTTTTTTGAGACGGACTCTCGCTCTGTTGCCTAGGCTGGAGTGCAGTGGCTGGATCTCTGCTCACTGCAACCTCCACCTCCCGGATTTAAGCAATTCTCCTGCCTCAGCCTCCCGAGTAGCTGGGATTACAGGTGCCCACCACCATGCCCAGCTAATTTTTGTATTTTTAGTAGAGACAGGGTTTCACCATGTTGGCCAGGCTGGTCACGAACTCCTGAACTCAGATGATCCGCCCACCTCGGCCTCCCAAAGTGCTGGGATTACAGGCATAAGCCACCGCGCCCAGCCACCAAATATTTATTAAGTGACTATGATGAGTCAGGCACTCTGCTAGGTGCTGGGAATATCAGAGTTAACAAGACAGATTTTTGTACTATGTTCAAGAAATTTGCATACATTCTAGTAGTGAAGTGAGATTAAGAAAACTACAAGTATACAACAGACAAATTAAACAAATTGTGGTGAGTGTTATGAAGGAACAAGAGAAAAGCTGCAGTATCCCAAAACTGATGACAATCACCTGGACCAGGCTAATGGCAGTGGCGAGAGAAGAGATTGTATTTGAGATCTATTTTGGACATTGAATCAACAAGACAATAGTGAATTGAATGAAGAAGGTGAGGGAAAGGAAGGAATCAAGGCTAACTCCTGGGTTTTGACTTAAGCAACTGGGTAAAGAGCAGTACTCTTAACTGAGATGAGGATGACTTGCTGTGGAAAATACCCAGATTTTCTATGTGGAAAATCTTGCATTTCCACAGAAAATCTGGCTATAATCCACACAGAAAATACCAATTTCTATGTGGATTATAATTTTTATCTTAATCATGTTTTCTGTAAGTTAAATATTACCCATGAGGATGTGTGACCTTGCTTACTAAATAAAAAGAGTATTGCACTAAGAATCATGAGATCTGGGTTCTAGTTCAAGTTCTGTCACTATTTAACTTTAAGTCACATTCTCTACAGGCCTGCTATTTTATGGGTCAAGTGGAGACTGTGGAATAGTTCAAAGCCAATGAAAACATATAATTAAGCATACAATTGAAGTACTATCATCATTAGCTTACTGTTGGGCAGTTGGAGATCTGGGGTGGTATTGAGCATGGCCCAGAATGAAAAGTCCAATAGTCTTGTTTCTGTATCTCTGCTTGGTGTGTGTGTGTATTCCATAACTTGGCTTCTGTATTTATAAAACAAAATTACAGTATTTCTCTCACAGGTATTGAGAAGAAAATCCATAAGTGTCTATATGCATTGCAGATTCCTGGAGGAAAGAAGTTATGAAAATATAAATTATTTGTGTTGTTAGTAGGATCAATCTCTTGGAAAATCAGGAAAAGTTTAGCTATCGTTGCTTTGTGACTTTTGCCAGGGAATCTTGGCTTTTCCTAGAAAAGAAATTGCTACCTTGGAGGAAGCCTGAAATCTCTGAAGGAAGTCTTCTTGCACATAGCCAGTTCAGGGAGATTACACCTGGTACCATGCTGTAAGGGAAAATAAATTTTTTCATAAAAGTGGTCAAGAGTATTTGCTAAACACAGCAGCATTTCCCAAACAGGGAGTGAAGGTACAATGAGGTCTCATTAAGACTTTCTTGGCTGGGTGTGGTGGCTCACGCCTATAATCCCAGCACTTTGGGAGGCTGAGGCGGGCAGATCACGAGGTCAGGAGATCGAGACCGTCCTGGCTAACACAGTGAAACCCCATCTCTACTAAAAATACAAAAACAATTAGCCGGGCGTGGTGGCAGGCGCCTGTAGTTCCAGCTACTCAGGAGGCTGAGGCAGGAGAATGGCATGAACCCAGGGGGTGGAGCTTGCAGTGAGCTGAGATCGAGCCACTGCACTCCAGCCTGGGCGACAGAGCAATACTCCGTCTCAAAAAAAAAAAAAAAAAAAGACTTTCTTAGTTCTCTTAGTGTCTTCGTTAGTGTGAACTAACAAGCTAACTTCCTTGGTGTGATCTGAGTAACTTAAGTTAGTGTGAACTAACTTCTTTGGTGTGATCTGAGTAACTTATTTTTTAATTAAAAAAAATTTTTTTTTTTTTTTGTAGAGATGGATCTGTGTTGCCCAGGCTGGTCTCAAACTCCTGAGCTCGAGCGATCCTCCCACCTCGGCGTCCCAAAGTGCTGGGATTACAGGTGTGAGCTACCATGTCTGGCCCACAGATCATTTCATAAGCTCCTTTTCCACTTGTCTTCTTTCATTTTTCCATTTCATTTATTTTTCCTTTATCTGTCATTTTTGTAGTTGAACAGGCTTTTCCAAAACTTAGGCCACACTGTTTCCCTCTCTTCTCTTCAAGGCATCCCACTTAAAATGATTTGGGGACTGTCATGTACCAAATGTTTCTCTCTCAAAGATCCAAAAAATGATGTACACCAGTGGTTCTCAAACAGGGGTGATTCTGTCTCTCCCAGGGGATATTTGGGAGTGTCTGGAGACATTTTTGGTTGTCACAACTAGGGGGAGGGTGCCACTGGCATTTATTATATAGAGGCTGGGATGCTGCTAAACATCTTACAATGCACAGAACAACATCCCACAACAAAGAATTATCTGGCCTGACAAAGAATTGTCTGCCAATATGTCAATAATGCTGCCATTGAGTAACTCTGGTATGCACAAATATCAGTAGCTGAAAATGACTGAGGTTTGGTGGCACTAGTCCAGGCTCCTTAGGGATTCAGATTCTCAAGGTGGTAAAGGGGCAGCCACTGGCATCAGATTGTCTGGACTTGGATTCCCAGGTTACCTGTTTTGCTGGCTGTATATGGCTTCTGACTAATTATTCAGTGCCACAAAAGCAGTTTCCTCATCTGGAAAAAGGGGCTAATAAACCATCCATCTCACTAAGATGTAAGCTCCTTGGAGGCAAGGAACTGCCATGCTTAGATTAGGGACTAATATCCAGTAGAAAGTACTAGGTGTCTGTGGATTATCTCACACAGTTGTGTTGAGACCTAAAGCAGCAAATATGATTAAGTAATGTGGAACACAGTGAAAAGAGATGCAGCCCGTGATAGCAGGAAGCCGGCTGGCACTATTAACTAGGATGTGCTGCCCTGTTGAACACTAACAATTTCAGAACACCAACATCAGACAAGGCCATTCTGTGAGCACGGTGGGTCCAAACAAAAACAAAACCACTCCACAATGATGTCTGAATATAAACAAACAAAAATAAACATTGTGCCAACCACAAAAAAATGACCAGATATAAGGCCGGGCATGGTGGATCACGCCTGTAATCCCAGCACTTTGGGAGGCCAAGGTGGGCGGATCACCTGAGGTCGGGAGTTCTAGACCAGCCTGATCAACATGGAGAAACCCCGTCTCTACTAAAAACACAAAATTAGCTGGGCATGGTGGTGCATGCCTGTAATCCCAGCTACTTGGGAGACTGAGGCAGGAGAATCGCTTGAACCCAGGAAGTGAGGTTGCGGTGAGTCGAGATCGTGCCATTGTACTCCAGCCTGGGCAACAAGAGCGAAATTCCGTCTCAAAAAACAAAACAAAACAAAACAAAAAAACCAGGTATGCTCCTATCTCCTATCTCTATCCTTTTTTTTTTTTTTTTCTTTGAGACGGAGTCTCACTCTGTGGCCCAGAGCTCTGTCGGCTGGAGTGCAGTGGTGCGATCTCGGCTCACTGCAATCTCTGCCTCCCGAGTTCAAGTGATTCTCCTGTCTCAGCCACCTGAGTAGCTGGGATTACAGGAGCACGCCACCATGCCCCGCTAGTTTTTGTATTTTTAGTACAGATGGGGTTTCACCATGTTGGTCAGGCTGGTCTCGAGCTCCTGATCTCGTGATCCGCCCACCTCGCCTCCCAAAGTGCTGGGATTACAGGTGTGAGCCACCGTGCCCGGCCTTTTTTATTATTACCATTATTTTGAGATGGAGTCTAGCTCTGTCGCCAGGCTGGAGTGCAGTGGCTTGATCTTGGCTCACTGCCACCTCCGCCTCCCGGGTTCAAGCTACTCTGCTGCCTCAGCCTCCTGAGTAGCTGGGACTACAGGCGCGCACCACCACGCCTAGCTAATTTTTGTATTTTTAGTAGAGATGAGCGTTCACCATGTTGGCGAGGATGGTCTCGATCTCTTGACCTAGTGATTCGCCCGCCTTGGCTTCTCAAAGTGCTGGGATTACAGGCATGAGCCACCGCGCCCAGCCAGTTCTACTTTCCTATTATGTAAGAATTATAGGCTGGGAACAGTGGCTCACGCCTGTAATTCCAGCTACTCGGGAGGCTGAGGCAGGAGGATCGCTTGAATTCGGAAGGCAGAGCTTTTTTTTTTTTTTTTTTAAACCAATTGCAGCTTTAGCCTCGCTTGGTTCTACCTTCCCTCCTTCCTTCCTTCCCTCCCTCCCTCCTGCTTTCTTTCTTTCTTTCTCTTCTTTTTGAGACGGAGTCTCACTCTGTCACCCAGGCTGGAGTGCAGTGGCGCAAACTCGGTTCACTGCAACCTCTGCCTCCCGAATTCAAGCGATTCTCTGCCTCAGTCTCCAGAGTAGCTGGGATTATGGGCGCCTACCGCCACACGCGGCAAATTTCTGTATTTTTAGTCGGGACAAGGTTTCGCCATGTTGGCCAGGTTGGTCTTGAACTCCTGACCTCAGGTGATCCGCCCGCCTTGGCCTCCCAAAGTGCTGGGATTACAGGCGTGAGCCACCACGCCCGGCCAGTTCTACTTTCTTATCATGTAAGAATTATAGGCCAGGCGAGCTGGCTCACGCCTGTAATTCCGGCTACTCGGGAGGCTGAGGCAGGAGAGTCGCTTGAATTCAGGAGGCAGAGCCTGCAGTGAACCGAGATCGCGCCACTGCACTCCAGCCTGGGCAACAGAGCGAGTCTCAAAAAAAAAAAAAAAAAAAAAAATTATTAAATTACCCAATCATAGAATTACCCCCACCTCCTGACTGCATCTAATCCAGAGAGAAGCTCTGCTTCCTTAAACCCTGCCCAAACCCTGTAAATTCTTTCCAACACCCTCTTCCAAAGACGTCCCGGTGTTTCCCACGGCGTACTGCCCTACTTGCAAGACCATAAACTCCACTTTGTCCAGCTACAGGAGTGTTCTCGATGGTCTTTGGCTGGAGGGCACAGCCGCAGTGAGAGCTCCCTAAAGGGTCGCTGCTGTTGTTAGGTCTCAAGGGAAATTGCGTGGCGCACCCACAGCGTTCAATCAGATTTCATAAACAAGTATTCTGAGGCTCCCCGACAGCTGCCTCTTGCGTGGTTGTTTCTCCTCAGGAGATGTTATCTCTCCTGGGGGAAGACCGGGAAGATACTTTGGTTTCTGACCTCCCAAGCAGAAAACCAGCCGTCAAATTTCTTACGAAGTAAAAACCCTTAGGGAGGTGCGCGCCTCTAGCTCCAACTCAGAATTTCTCAAACACCATGACGCCCGGGGGTCATGTGGGAAACTAAAGCTCCAGCGGGTTCATATGACTCAGTGTCTAACCCACTACCCTAACCCAGGAGGAAGGGACCCCAATTCACTCTACAAGCAGCGCAAAAGAATGCTCCAAAAGGCTGAGGCAATATCAACAACCGAACGTTCTTCCGGCTGCAGCTCGTTCACACGCCGCGTACAGGTCGCTGGGCGGCGACAGCGCAAGCGCAACCCTCTTATAAGTGGACTACAAGTCCCGGCATGCCTGGCGACGCGGCGTCGCCTGGTAACTCGCGCCACACGAAGCGCGTTAGGTTGGCTCTTCTGCGCGCCTGCGCCTTGGCGAGCTCTGCGCAGGCGCATTTCCAACGCTTGGAGGAGAGGGCGGGGTGTCGTTTCCTTTCGCTGATGCAAGAGCCTAGTGCGGTGGTGGGAGAGGTATCAGCAGGGGCAGCGCTGCCGCCGGGGCCTGGGGCTGACCCGTCTGACTTCCCGTCCGTGCCGAGCCCACTCGAGCCGCAGCCATGTCTGGAGACGAGGTGAGGATCTGAGCCCGGCGTAAGGGCTAATGATTGAGGCGAGAAGCCTAACCCACTCCAGTGTGGGAGAACGGGCCTGCGGCCTAGCAGCCGGCCGCCGCCATGTGGGGCAGCCGCGCCTAGGCGGCCCGGAGCGGCAGAGCCGGCGAGGACTCCGGAGCCGCAGGCTTGGCCGCAGCCCGCTTTCCTCAGGGCGGCAGCGCTGAGGCGGACCTCCTGCCGTGGTTGGCGTTTCCGGAATGGAGAGCACACGTTGAGTCGTCCTCCCGGAAGGGGCTCGAATGCCCGGTTAATAACCCCGAACGAGACTGGGGCTGGCGATCTCTGCATTCCTTTCTGCTGGGCACTGCCGCCCCAGCTCGCCTCACTGGGTGCCGGGGGTGCCAGGGGTGCCGCGAGGAGCCTCTCTTGGCTTGGTATAACGCCCTCGTTAAAACTTTCTAGGCTATCTTGTCGGGGCCGGTATCCCGCCCTTGTTTGCCTTCCTAGCATTGTTTTTTAAAAAGACGAGGGGGTGATGGGGTTAGAACGAGAGAAAAAGATTCTGCAGCCTCAGGAAGTGACTGACCTTCCCGGAAAGTTTCCGGGCGAGCCCCTGAGCTTCCCTTAACAGAGGGCTACCAGCGACGTGAGCGGGAAGTGCGGGCTGTGAAACTGGCTGGATCTTTTTCTACCGTGGTACTTGGATCTCAGTGAATTTCCTCGAATCCCTTTCCCTCAGATTTATCCTAGTTGATATAACGTCTAACGACTTAAAATGAAGTTGATGTTAAGTACTCCCAGTAGGTATTGCTTAACATTGGGGGAGGCCCCGTAAGTTGTTGAGAATTTCCTCAGGCAATAGGAAGCCTTGATCACAAGGGCAAAGGAATGGTCGAGAAAGGCCAGTAAATGTGCTCACAGGAAGTAGAATAATCTCCAGTTTGATTAGAGTTAAGGGGTGAACACTTGCCAAGCAGGTAATGACTAGTTCTTGGAGGGCTGTGAAGACGAAGTTAAGGAATTTGGAATATATTCTGGACGGGATTCCAGTCTCTTACTTGGTTCTCACAACAGTCCTGTAAAATAGGTCTATTGTGCCCATTTTAGAGATTAAAATTTTGAGTGTTACAGAGTTGTATAATGCCCATGATCAAATACTAAGTGGCTGAACCAGTAGAATTCCAGATTGACTAGGATCTTAATGGCTTAGAGAAACTGAAAGTTTGTATATGGTCCTTGGCGGTTATAGACATTGCTCTAGGCTGCTGTATTTCAAAAGTTCTGAGAGTGGCAGTGTTTCACACTTGTTTTGTTTCTACTCATTTTTCAAACTTCTCATAACCTTTGGCAAATACAGTACTTAACGTGTGCAAGATTCCATGGGGTGTTATTCTGTGTATGGGTCAACTAGATGACACACAAGGTAGAAATAGGACCATCAACGTAGTGACTTGGAGGGCTAGAGGGATCATTTTTAGCAGTGGGATTAGGCTTTGAAAGAAGTGGAATATGAATGCATTACTGCTGGATGAACAGAATTTTGTGAAGCAAAGATGGCAGAACCAGCATTTCGGCATAGGACTTTGGAAGCCAATAAAATATTAGTTTGGCCACTTAGGGGTGCCGGTCCAACTGTATTTTACAGGAAACCAGGGCCGAGGGAGATTAACTTGTCCAAGATCATGCAGAAAGTTAGTAGGACAAGAACCCTGGTCTTTGGCTTCCATTCTGCCAGGTAGAAGTTAGGAGTAGAGAGGGGTATGAAGAATAGGGTATAGGGCCTGGTTCCTGTAGTGCTGTTGACTAGGTAAGTATTTTTAGGCCATTCCTTTAACATCTGGCTACTGTACAGACTTGTGAGGATCAGATAAAACTCTGTACTTGAAAATGATTTATAAACTGCCAAGGACTTTCCCAGAGTGGAAGTAATCCTGCCTGGTGGTCAGGCTAGACAATTAAAGAGGCTGCTATTAAAAAGTAGTTTGCTGTTTTATTCATATTTCTGTTATTGTTTTTTTTTTTTTGAGATGGAATTTCGCACTGTCGCTGGACTGGAGTGCAGTGGCGTGATCTCGGCTCACCGCAACCGCCTCCTGGGTTCAAGCAATTCTCCTGCCTCAGCCTCTCCCGAGTAGCTGGGATTACAGGCGCCTGCCACCATGCCCAGCTAATTTTTTTTTTTTTTTTTTTTTTTGTATTTTTAGTAGAGACGGGGTCTCACTATGTTGGTCTTGAACTCCTGACCTTCTGATTCGCCTGCCTCAGCCTCCTGAAGTGCTGGGATTACAGGCGTGAACCACCATGCCCAGCCTTCTGTTTTTGGTTTTTTTTTTTTCTTGATGTATAATTGAAATAAACTGCACACATTTATTTTTAAACCTGGTAATTAAGCCAGAAACTTGCCAAAACATAACGATTTTCAACCTAGTAGAACTATGATTTTTTTTGTTTGTTTTTGTTGTTTTGTTTTTTTAGAGACAGGGTCTCGCTCTTGTTTCCCAGGCTGGAGTGCGGTGGCACAATCATAGTTCACGGTGGCCTCTGTCACCTGGGCTCAGGGGATCCTCCTGCCTCAGCCTCGCAAGTAGCTGGGACTACACCTGCATGCTCTTGCACCCGCTAATTTTTTAATTTTTGTAGAAATGAGGTCTTGCTTTGTTGCCCAAGCTTGTCTTGAACTCCTGGCCTCAAACAGTCTTCCTGCCTCAGCCTCCCAACACGGAACCATGATCTTTAAAAAGCAGAATCCTAGAAATATGGCTGCTACCTGGTAAGGGAAAAGAAAAATCCCCTACTCAATAGGCATTCAGTAATTTTCAGACTATTTGTTAAAAGCAGCATCAATATTTAATACTTGCCTGCTTGCTACTAGGTCCCATTCACAAGGAGTCAGAACATTGGGTTTTCATAAAATATGGTAAGGTGTTTTTGCAAAAAGAAGCTTTAAATTAAAAAAAAAAGTATTTGATTCAAAATGGGATGTGTGTTGTGTGAAGTTTATGAAACACAAAAGAATACAAAGAAAAACAGCAGAATCTAAGCCAGGCATGGTGGCATTCACATGTAATCTCAGCTACTCAGGAGGCTGAGGCCAGGAGTTCGAGGCTGCAGTGCGCTATAATTACAATTGAGAGTAGTCACTACATTTCAGCCTGGGCAACATAGTGAGACTCCCGTCCCTAAAAAAAAAAAAAAAAATCCCACAATCCTATCACACAGAGATGGCAACACTTAGCATTTGTTCTGGTCACCTTTGGAAGGAACTTTTAGATCAATGTCTTGCTTCTCTGTGGGTTCTTTTGTGACTCACACCTGCTTCTGGGTATAGTATGACTATAAAGTTGATTTCTTGGGTAAGGTATGATCTATGAGAGGAAGCTTCTAATTTGATGAGCATCAGGGTAATTTTAGCTGGTATACCTTTTCTTTGCCCTCTCCAATCAAACGTGAGAAGTTGAAAATAGAAAATTTATGCTCTTGAAGGCTTTGTTGTGAACCTAAAATATAACTCAAGTGATCTGTGGTTTTCCATATGTGCACTGTCAACAGCTATTTGCTTTTCAAATCCAAACTAGTTTCATAAAAGAAAACCAATTTGGAGTGTAGTCAGCTTATAATTTGGAAGCTAGACATGAAAGTCTTAAAAAGCCATGATTTTAGTCAAGACTAACATGGCCTCATTTTGGGGGAGGTCTGCTTTGGTTGCTGCTTTGGGATCCCTGGTCCTTATTTGTAAACTGTACTTTGCAGGATGGTATGAATAAAATAAGGCAATGAGTATGTATGTTAAGTATCCAGACAGTAATTGAGAGAGATGTTAATTATTTCAGTTTATGATTCCTGGATGTTTATTATCCTTTACAAGGCTACAACCAAACTGTTTAGCTGTAGACAATAAGGTTTTTCAGGGGATAAGAAGGCACTTGTGAGGCTGTCTTCTGGTGATATCAGGATCCTTGCCATCTTCAGTCTGTCTTGATGAATAATGGTTAAAAGGCAATTAATATTCTAGGGAACTTGATGCTTGAAAAAATGCAATAAATGGATGGTAATCCCTTCCAGAACCAAATTTATAGTGTCTAGAGTTTTGTCTGTCCTTTTGCCAAGTCTCCCTATTTCTAGAATGAAGATGAAATGTAGCTACTTCCCTGTATTATTGCAGTACTCCTTGCAGTGGGGGACTCTTTCCTCTTTGCTCTTCTATCTTGGTAGGGACACTTCTTTAAGTTGGCCAGATAATGTTCTTCAGACTGACTGCATTTCAGATTTAATTATTTATACAGTTGGATCCTTGTTAAGGGAGAAAAGACTAACTTTGAAAATGCTATGCAAATACCATACTTCTCTACTGGGCAAGGACAGTAACTGTATTACCTTATTACAGACTGTAGCCTGGTTTCAGTCTAGTTTCATTAATGATCTTGGGACATAAATAAGTTTATGTTATAATCAATTTTGGGAAGCTTTTGAGAGTTTTATATGTTTGGGAAATTAGAGCACCTGAGTTGATGAAATTTCAGTGATAGGAATCAAGAGAAAACCATGCTTTATGAATGGTAAAGTATTATATAAATTACAATTGCTAATATTTATCGAGTACTTAACGTACCAGGCACTATGGCAAGTGTTTTACATTTACATACTTCTTTAACCCTCCCAGTAACCTTGTGTGGTTTGTTGTCATTCTGCTACTTGTCTCCATTTTACACATGAGCCGTGGAATAACACAGGTACAAGCCAGAGTCAGAATTTAAATCTAGTCAGATGGGCTCCAGACTTGTGCTTTTAAACACTTTACTATTAACGCTGTCCACAGCAGATCACTGGGCAAAATGCTGAATTTAAGCATGGTATTAATAGAATATGGAGAGAGATTGGTAAGGGGTTCAGGAAAAAAATACTTGGGATTTGAATCAGGTTCTATTTGACTTCAAAGACCCTGCACTTTCTTTTTTTTTTTTCGAGACCGAGTCTTGCTGTATCACCCAGGCTGGAGGGCAGTGGCACGATCTCGGCTCACTGCAAGCTCCACTGCCCTTGTTCACACCATTCTCCTGCCTCAGCCTCCCGAGTAGCTAGGACTACAGGCACCCGCCACCTTCTGCTAATTTTTTGTATTTTTAGTAGAGACGGGGTTTTACCATGTTAGCCAGGATGGTCTTGATCTCCTGACCTCATGATCCGCCCGCCTCAGCCTCCCAAAGTACTGGGATTACAGGCGTGAGCCACCGCACCCAGCCTCCTGCGCTTTCTACTCTATCAGGTGTCTGCCCTGTATGTTGTTTAAACTATTATGTCTAGATAACTTTTCTTTCTTCAAGTGATCAATGCAAGCAGATAGTCTACAAATTATAAATTAGTTTTTCACCTACTCTATAGTGGACATTTAGATAAGAATAAGAGAATTTTGGGGCAAGGCATGGTCCTCACACCTGTAATCCTAACACTGGGAGGCTGAAGCTGGTGGATCATTTGAGCCCAGGAGTTCAAGACCAGCTTGAGGAGCATGGTGAAACCCCATCAATACTAAAAATACAAAAAATAGCTGGGTGTGGTGGTGCACTCCTGTAATTCCAGCTACTCAGGAAATTGAGGTGGGAGGGTGGTGTGAGTCTGGGAGGTCAAGGTTGGATTCAGCTGAGATCATGCCACTGCACTCCAATCTGGGCAGCAGAGCCAGACCCTGTTTCATTTAAAAAAAAAAAAAAAGAACCTTTAATGTTAAACAAAAAGCAGAGTGAAATGTTGTATAGAGGTTTCTCTTACTCAGAGATTTGCTATATGAAGAGTTGCTGATGGATTTCCTTGAAGATTTGTAGTTAAAAAAAATTTTGTTTTTTTAATCAGGTCAAAAGTCTCTCAAGTCTCTGTGTAACAGCCCCAAGTTACCAGCCTTGAATAAAACATTGATACCCCTGGCCAGGTGCGGTGGCTTACACCTGTAATTCCATTGCTTTGTGTGGCCAAGGTGGGAGGATTGTTTGTGCCTGGCAGTTTGTGACCACCTGGGACAACAGAGGGAGACCCCGTCTCTACAAAATAAAAAAATTAGCTGGGCATGGTAGCACATGCTTGTGGTCCCAGCTACTTGGGGAGCTAAGATGGTAGGATCACTTGAGTCCAGGAGGTTGAGGTTGCAGTGAGCTGTGATCATGCCACTGCACTCCATCCTGGGCAACAGTGAGACCCTGTTTCAAAGAAAAAACAATACAAAAAAATTTACACCCCGCTTAGGTATTGTTTTCCTATATCTGTAAAGTGAGGGGCATAGCATAGGTTGTTGCCAAAGTCCCTTCCCTAAATTCCATGATTCATTCAAATGTCCAAATTTGCTTAGGAAACTGAAAGTGAAGTATCTGTGATACTTTACAAATTGAAAGATGTGTACATGTTTCAGTTCACCTGATGTTTAATAGTAACAAGAAGGTTGGGTGGACAATTTATTTTATTTTTTGGTAAACTCCCCTTTGGTGTTTTAATGTATCACATACTCTTTTAAGAGTATGCCTTTTGAGGATAAAGCATATTTGGAATGTGAGCATCATTAAAAACAATCATTTGGTCCCTTTTTGTTTTTTGTCTTTTAAACAGATGATTTTTGATCCTACTATGAGCAAGAAGAAAAAGAAGAAGAAGAAGCCTTTTATGTTAGATGAGGAAGGGGATACCCAAACAGAGGAAACCCAGCCTTCAGAAACAAAAGAAGTGGAGCCAGAGCCAACTGAGGACAAGGATTTGGAAGCTGATGAAGAGGACACTAGGAAAAAAGGTGCGTGGTTGATGTGAGAGAGTTACTGTTGTCATAGAAGCCCTGGTTCTATGAGCGTTTTGGCTTTTGTATATGCAGCGACCTCTCAGCCTGACCAGGCTGTTCCAGTGAAGTCAAGGCCATCAGTAGTCTGTATGCAGTGGACCTTTTTAGATTTCTGATAGGCTTGTTGCAGGGATGTTTCCATTTAATTCACAAGTTGCAAAGATGAAACCTTGCTGTTCCAGAGCTGGTTTTCCAGTTGAACCCATCAGGTCTCTTCTCTGACTTTTTAATGGTAGTTGTATTTGAGTGTGGGCAGAAAGAAATGGTACTAAGATAGGCAGTTTTGTGTCTTAGCAAGTCTGAAAATGTATATGAGAGATTAAAATTATAGCCTAAAGTATTTGGGGTTAGACACCAGCTTTAGTTACTTACCCCTGTGCTGTAACATAGACATAATTTGACTATTAGAGAGAAATGATTCTATAAACATTGTATGTGTCTGTTGAATATAACACTGTGCCAGGATAGAGACAACTGACATTCACTGAGCATCTGCTCTGTGCTAAGTGTCTTCTACATGTTTAAAACAAACTTGGAAAGTAACTCATTCCTGTTGTAATAAGATAAAATGGATTTGTAAATAGTTTCTTGAAAAACTTTGTAGCAGAAGGATCCTAAAATATTTCTAGTTTATAACATGGCAGGTCAAATGGAAAAC